>NC_088393.1:43207500-44407500 GCF_037993035.2 Macaca fascicularis
GCCTCCCGGGTTCAAGCAATTCCCCCTCCTCAGCCTCCTGAGTAGCTAGGATTACAGGCATGTGCCATTACACCCGGCTAATTTTGAATTTTTAGTAGAGATGGGGTTTCTCCATGTTGGTCAGGCTGGTCTTGAACTCCCGACCTCAGGTGATCCACCCACTTCGGCCTCCCAAAGTGCTGGAATTACAGGCATGAGCCACGGCGCCCGGCCTGACTTTTTTTTTTTTTTTTTTTTTTTTTTTTTTTAAAGACAGGGTCGGGCCTGAAGCGGTGGCTCACATCTGTAATTCCAGCACTTTAGGAGGCCGAGGCGGCCGGATCACAAGGTTAGGAGTTTGAGACCAGCCTGGCCAACAATGGTAAAACCCCATCTCTACTAAAAATACAAAAAAATTAGCCAGGCATGGTGGTGGGTGCCTGTAATCCCAGCTACTCGGGAGGCTGAGGCAGGAGAATTGCTTGAACCTGGGAGGCGGAGATTGCAGTGAGCTGAGATTGCGCCACTGAACTCCAGCATGGGTGACAGAGCAAGACTCTGTCTAAAAAAAAAACAAAAATGACAGGGTCTTGCTGTCACCCCCACTGGAGTACAATGTCGCAGTCTCAGCTCCCTGAAGCCTCTGCCTCCCAGGCTCAAGCAATTCTCTTGCCTCAACCTCCCGAGTACCTGGGATTACAGGTGTGCACCACCACGCCTGGCTAATTTCTGCATTTTTATAGACAGGGTGTCACCATGTTGGCCAGGCTGGTCTCAAACTCCTGACCTTAAGCCATCTGCTCACCTCAGCCTCCTAAAGTACTGGGATCACAGACGTGAGCCATCATGCCTGGCCAGTATACATCTAGATTTTCAACAGCCACTTGTTCCCCATGCCTGGGGTCTGCACCTACATGCTGAGCTGATGCCCACAGTCCTTCCTCAGCAGCCTCCCTGCCTCCCAACTGTGAGTCCCCTGTCCTGTAGGGAGGCAGCCCATGCGCTTTGTCACGGGGTGCATCTTTGGTATTAACCGTCACTGCTGTCAAGCATGAGTATGGCTCTATCCAGATAAGAATCACAATGTATGGGATCTTAGGAGACCCCATCCTTCTCTGTCCCTCCTGAGGTCAGGAGTTCGAGATCAGCCTGGACAACATGGTGAAACCCCATCCCTACTAAAAATACAAAGATTAACAGGGCGTGGTGGTGGGCGCCTGTAATCCCAGCTACTGGGGAGGCTGAGGCAGGAGAATCACTTGAACCCGGGAGGCAGAAGTTGCAGTGAGCTGAGATCGCGCCACTGAACTCCAGCCTGGGGGACACAGTGAGACTCTAAAAAAAAAAAAGAAGCAATTATACAGGTCCAAATTCCCTTATCTAAAATGTCTGGGGCCAGGTGCATTTCAGATTTTGGAATTTAGAATGGTCACACCAGGCAAATGCCACATATTATATAACACTCCCAGTGTGTGTTACATAATCACAAACATTAATATCTCTGCAGTGAAATGTCTGAATAGTCATACAAAGCCGGATAAATTAAGACTGTAGCAGCCACACGTGAGTTCAGGTTAGCTTTCGCTGATAATTGAGTTTTAACGTCAAACACAGAAAACATCTTCAATCTTCAGGTCTTTTTGTTGTTGTTGTTGTTGTTTGCATTTGTGGATGGTAGACAAGGGATTGTGGCTCTCTGGCTCTTCCCTCAGCAGGTTCCTGTGAGGTGAGAATGAGTTAACACAGGAAAAGCACTTGGAACAGAGTCCAAATCGTGGTAAGTGTCATATGAGGGGGTGTTTGCTGTGTTTCTCATTTCCTGACACAGGCATCTGAAGCTTCCAAATTCCCTGAGCTGTGAACATATCCTAGGACCACACGCAGCCACTAGCATGTCCCAAATCTCTCCTCCAGGAAGGTTTAGGAGCACGGCTCTGGTTAGAAGGTTGTGGGGGCTAGAATATGTTTAATCCGGGTTGCTGGTTGGGGGGACCTGATGAAGGTTATGATGTACTAGTGTTCCCGGACCAAAACGAGGGTTGGGCTGCTTATTCTCACAGCCTAATAATGAGATGCAGATAAACTGGGAAAGAAGAGAGTTTTTATTTCTGTAACTGATTACAGGAAGAAGGCCTGGAAATTATCCCCAGATCAACTCAAAATTATAAAGTTTTCCAGAGCTTATATACCTTCTAGGCTATATTAGGAGAAATTAATCACTTATGTCTTTAGATGAATGCACACTTAGGTGAGTAAATTTACTTCATCTAAATGGGTCCAGGTGCTGGGGTGATTATCCTTATCTTGTCTTCTGCTAAATCATGGAGGCTTGGGGAGTTCCTTTAGTCTCCAATAAAGCTTATTTGTGAAGGTCTGGGGAGTTCCTTCAGATCCCCAGTAAAACTTGTTTAATCTTAAACAGGTCCTGTTAAGAATTCATTCGTGAGGCCGGGCATGGTGGCTCACGCCTGTAATCCCAGCACTTTGGGAGGCCAAGGCAGGCAGATCACCTGAGGCTGGGAGTTTGAGACCAGCCTGACCAACATGGAGAAACCCCATCTCTATTAAAAATACAAAATTAGCTGGGCATGGTGGTGCATACCTGTAATCCCAGCTACTCGGGAGGCTGAGGCAAGAGAATCAGTTGAACCTGGGAGGTGGAGGTTGTGGTGAGCTGAAATCATGCCATTGCACTCCAGCCTGGGCAACTAGAGTGAAACTCCATCTCAAAAAAAAAAAAAAAAAAAAAAAGAAAAAAAGAAAGAATTCCTTCGTGATCTTGTCATGCCTCAAGGCCCAGGAAAGGCCTGGCCAAAACTCTTGGTGGCCTTTTGTTACATTCCAGCCTTTGTATGAGGGCCCTGGCTCTACCAGCACTTTTTTTTTTTTTTTTTTTTTGAGATGGAGTCTCACTCTGTTGCACAGTGGCACCATCTCAACTCACTGCAACCTCCTCCTCCCAGGTTCAGTCTCCCAAGTAGCTGGGATCACAGGTGTGCGCCACCATGCCTGGCCAATTTTTTTTTTGTATTTTTAGTAGAGACGGGGCTTCACCATATTAGCCAGGCTGGTCTCGAACTCCCGATCTCAGATAATCCTCCTGCCTCAGCCTCCGAAAGTGCTGGGCTTACAGGCGTGAGCCACCGCTCCCAGCCTCTATCAGCTTTTAGTATTTAACCCAACCACACAGTCAGTGCTAAAACAGCTGTTATGGAGGCCTGTGTTCATGAGACGTGGCTTACCACACTAGGCCACCCCTCAGCACCGCTATAGAAAAACAATGGACTCTAGAGCCAGGTGTCCTGGGTTCAAATTCCAGTTTGGCACTTGATATCTATGTGACCTTGGATAAATTATTTAACCTCTCTGGGCCTCAATTTCTTCATATGTGAAATGAGAATGATGAAAAGATCTGATTCATAGGGCAGTAGTGAGGATTACATGAGCTAATATATGGAAAGCACAGAAAATATGCGAAGCTAGGACCCGATACATGAAGCCATGATGCTGCATACCTGCCTCCACACCACCTGGGAGCTCACCCTGCCACTCAGGGGTCAGGACGTTCCCCAGTGCTCTTAAGGCTCCCCAGCATCCAGCAGCCCCCACCCCAGGTATCCAGAACCTTCAGATTCTCAGGGCTCCAGATTTATATTGTCTTTTTTTTTTTTTTTTTTTGAGACAGAGTCTCGCTCTGTCACCCAGGCTGGAGTGCAGTGGCGCGATCTCGACTCACTGCAAGCTCCGCCTCCCGGGGTCACGCCATTCTCCTGCCTCAGCCTCCCGAGTAGCTGGGACTACAGGCGCCCGCCACCTCGCCCGGCTAATTTTTTGTATTTTTAGTAGAGACGGGGTTTCACCGTGGTCTCGATCTCCTGACCTTGTGATCCGCCTGCCTCGGCCTCCCAAAGTGCTGGGATTACAGGCATGAGCCACCGCGCCCGGCCCAGATTTATACTCTCACCAACATGATCCCTCTTTTCCAAGGACTGACACTCCTGTATTCCTTCCTTAATTAATTGGAATTTTAGATTTTTTTTTTTTTTTTTTTTTTTTTTTGAGACTGAGTCTTGCTCTGTTGCCCAGGCTGGAGTGCAATGGTGAGATCTTGGTTCACTGCAACCTCTGCCTCCCAGATTCAAGCAATTGTCCTGCCTCAGCCTCCCAAGTAGCTGGGACTACAGGCATGTGCCACCACACTCGGGTAATTTTTATGTTTTTAGTAGACACGGGGTTTCACTATGTTGGCCAGGCTGGTCTTGAACTCCTGACCTCAGGTGATCCACCTGCCTCAGCCTCCCAAAGTGCTGGGATTACAGGAGTGAGCCACCACACCCGGCCAAGATTTGGGCAGAGACCAATAGCCAAACTTTATCAGACACTAACAAGATCCCTGTGGCTGCCAGTTGAGAACAGATTACAGGGTTTGTGAAGGAATGAGGCCTGGAGGAACAGTGAGGAGGCTGCTGCAGTAGTCCCGGCAGGAAATGACGGGGATTGGACCAGGGTGGGGGCGGTGAACGCAGGAGAAATGTGGGCTGGGAACCACTAAGTGAGGCAAAAGAAGGAAATCATGGACTGGGAGAAAGAAGGTACCCCTTGATCTGGAAGCACAGGTGGAGGCTCTTGGTAATGGGGGAAGCCCTTGGGTCCTGTCTGAAGGCTCTCCTGTTTACTGGATGAGGTGGGCACACCTGGCTCCTTGGTAGGAGTACTCATCTAGATTCCTGAGAAGAGGACTTGCACGTATTGTGTTAGGACAAATCTGGATGTTAGAATCAAGATTCCCAGTTAAAAAAAAAAAAGGCCAGGCACAGTGGCTCACGCCTATATCCCAGCACTTTGGGAGGCCCAGGCGGGCTGATCACAAGGTCAGGAGATCGAAACCAGCCTGACCAACATGGTGAAACCCCATCTCTACTAAAAATACAAACATTAGCTTGGCGTGGTGGTGCACGCCTGTAATCTCAGCTACTCAGGAGACTGAGGCAGGAGAATAGCTTGAACCTGGGAGGCGGAGGTCGCAGGGAGCCAAGATCTCGCCACTGCACTCCAGCCTGGGAGACAGAGCAAGACTCTGTCTCCAAAAAAGAAAAAAAAAAAGATTCCCGGTTAGAGGCCAGGCATGGTGGCTCATGCCTACAATCCCAGCACTTTAGGAGGCCAAGGTGGGCAGATTGCCTGAGCTCAGAAGTTCCAGACCAGCCTGGGCAACATGGCAAAACCCCTTCTCTACTTACACACACACAAACACACACACACACACACACAGAGAAAGACTCTTGGTTAGCTGGGCGCGGTGGCTCACGCCTGTAATCCCAGCACTTTGGGAGGCCGAGGTGGGTGGATCACCAGGTCAGGAGATTGAGATCATCCTGGCTAACACGGTGAATCCCCGTCTCTACTAAAAATACAAAAAATTAGCCAGGCGTGGTGGCAGGCGCCTGTAGTCCCAGCTACTCCGCAGGCTGATGCAGAAGAATGGCATGAATCCGGGAGGCAGAGCTTGCAGTGAGCCGCGATGGCGCCACTGCACTCTAGCCTGGGCGGCAGAGCGAGACTCTGTCTCAAAAAAAAAAAAAAAAAAAAGAAGAAGAAGAAGAAGAAGAAGAAGAAGAAAGATTCTTGGTTAGTAGACGAGGGTGGGGCATCCTAGATCTGCAAAGGCCCTACTCTCAATATCCCAGGATCCAACCCCCTCAACCTCCTTATCCTCCACCCCTCCCCAGATGCTCAGGAATTCAGCCCCTCTGGAGACCCCAGCTCTTGGTCACCCCTGCAGGTGAACCCACAGCAGCTGGGGCTGTCAGTTATCCTGGGCGACAGATGGCTGTGGTTGTACTTCCGCACCTCAGAACCATGGGCAGAGGCAGGTCTGGTGCAAGAACCACCCACACTGAATCTCTTTTACAACGGCAGCACACACGTCACTGCACGTGGCTGCAGGTTGCCACTCACACAAGGCAGACTGTGCAGTGACTTCAGTCAGACGGGACCATGACATGGGCAGTCCAGACCCACTGGTCTTTGTGCATTTGGGCCCCGCAGCCACCCGATGCCCTGAGCCAAGCCTTAGTCCCCACAGGAGACTGGGGGCCCTGTGCTGTCCCTGTAGCCCCAAAAGGGCCCCTTAGCCACTGCCACCAAGTATGACACCTACACCCTTCGTGGCCAGCGCCGTGCCTGGATATGCCCCTTCCCCAGCTCCCTGCCTGCGCTTTGGGTGTGCTTCCTTGTCTGTGTGCACCTTGTCAGGCCTCAGTGTCAGCACTGAGCCCTCGAGCTTCTGGGCTGGCTGCCGTGAGTGGCCCTTCAAGGGAAAGGGTTATAGGCTGCTGGGAAAAGGGGATTCTGGGACTTAGGAGTGACACTCCTTAGTTCTGGAGACTGATTCCTGGGGCAAGGGTGTAGGGTCCCTGGGACAGCCTCTGGGTCCTGGGGGCAGAACTGCTGAGTTGAGGGGTGCGGGGAAAACAATTCTAGGGCCCGGAGACAGGGGTCTTTGGGTCTGGGGCCAGAGCTTCTGGGTCCTGGGCATGGGGACAACTTGGCTATAGGGCTGGGGCTGCTGGGTTCTCAGGTTCTAGAGACTAGAACACCTAGGTCCATTCTAGGTGGTAACTACTCCAGTATCTGGGGTGAGCGCTCTGAGTCCCAGAGCCAGACTTATTTATTTATTTATTCATTTATTTAGACAGGGCATCACTCTGTTGCCAAGGCTGGAGTGCAGTGGTACTATCATAGCTCACTGCAGCCTCAACCTCCCAGACTCAAGCCATCCTCCCTCCTCAGCTTCCCAAGTATCTTGGGACCACAGGCGGGTGCCACTATGCCCAGATAATTTTTTATTTTTATTTTTTGTAAAGATGAGGTCTCCCTATGTTGCCCAAGCTGGTCTCTAATTCCTGAGCTCAAGTGATCCTCCCACCTTGGCCTCCCAAAATGCTGGGATTACAGATGTGAGCCACTACGCCTGAGCCAAACTTTTACGTTCTGGGGAGTGGACTTCCGGTTTCTGAGCACAGGGACTTCTTTACTCTGTGAGACGGGGATTGCTGCGTCTGTTGCCTGGAGAGCTCCATTCTAGAGGGTGAGGATATTGCTAGGGATTCCTGGAAGTTGAGATCAGGGACATCTGCATTATAGGGGTGGCCAAATTCTTGGGTCTCGGAAACCAGACCTGGGAGTCCTGATGTAAATACCCTCTCCTTCCTGTCTGTCTCCATCCCCACTCCTGCCCCGGCAGCTATTGAGTGCCCCCAAAACAGCCACTATGAGCCATGTGGCTTATCCTGTCCAGAGACCCCCACAGACAGGCCCACTGGGGGTTACCACTACCCTGCAGACATAGTTGTGCCTGTGACGCAGTCCGCTTCTTCCTTTTTTTTTTTTTTTTTTTTTTTTTTGAGACGGAGTCTCACTCTGTCACCCAGGCTGGAGTGCAGTGGCACAACCTCGGCTCACTGCAAGCTCCGCCTCCCAGGTTCACACCATTCTCCTGCCTCAGCCTCCCGAGTAGCTGGGACTACAGGTGCCCACCACCACGCCCAGCTAATTTTTTGTGTTTTTAGTAGAGACAGGGTTTCACCGAGTTAGCCAGGATGGTCTCGATCTCCTGACCTTGTGATCCAACCCACCTCAGCCTCTCAAAGTGCTGGGATTACAGGCGTGAGCCACTGTGCCCAGCCCTGCTTCTTCCTTTTTTAAGACACAGGATCCTGCGGGGCATGGTGACTTATACCTGTAATCTCAGCACTTTAGAAGGCCGAGGCAGGCGGATCACCTGAGGTCAGGAGTTCGAGACCAGCCTGACTAACATGATGAAACCCCATCTCTACTAAAAATACAAAAATTAGTTGGGTGTGGTGGCCGGTGCCTGTAATGCTAGATACTAGGGAGGCTGAGGCAGAAGAATCGCTTGAACCCAGGATATGGAGATTGCAGTGAGCCGAGATTGTGCCACTGCACTCCAGCTGGGCAACAGAGCAAGACTCAGTCAAAAAAAAAAAAAATCCTAGAATCTCGAGGGCAAGCCCCAGTATATCAGAGATGTCAGACTCTGGGATCCTGGCACCCAGTTCTGACCGAAGAATTTCATTTCCTCATTCAACAGCCATATATTATCTACTGTGTTCCAGGCACTATTTGAAGTGCTTCTTTAAGTACGTTAACTGAATTTCAGACCACACTCTCAGTCCAGGTCCTGGGTACCCCCATATAGGATCCAGGATTTCTAAAGTTCCAAACCCCAATGCTGACAAACCCTCACACGCCCCCAAATCCTAGATGCCAACCACAACTGCTGTGGACAACAACGATCAGAACCACGGACAGCAGTTCAGGCATTTGTAGCTGCTGTGGGCCCACCCCCTGCCCAGTACCAGTCCTCACAACACCCTGGATCCCCTGCCATTACTTAGAAAGTCCAGCATCCTTGGAATGCTTATAGCCCAGCATCACCTATGAACCTCATTCATTTATTCATTCATGTATTAGATCGACAAATATTTATTGAGCACCAACTATATGCTGAGAACTGTTCTATTTTATGTGTGTGTGTGTGTGTGTGTGTGTGTGTGTGTATGTGTGTGTATTTGAGACGGAGTCTCACTCTGTTGCCCAGGCTGGAATGCAGTGGTGGGATCACGGCTCACTGCAGCCTCAACCACTGGGACTTAAACAATCCTCTCGCCTCTTGCCCCTGTAGCCTCTCTAGTAGCTGGGACTACAGGTGCAAGTCTATACGTATGTTCGTTTTTTGTAGAGGCAGGGTCTTACTGTGTTGCCCAAGCTGGTCTCGAACTCCAGGATTCAAGCAACTGGCCCACCTTGGCCTTCCGAATTGCTGAGATTAAAGCATCACCCACTGCACCCAGCCTATTTTGCACATATACTATATTAATTCCAATTGAGGAATACTATGGCCCCAACCTCCAGAATCCATAATTCTCATCTCTCAAGATTTGTTGAAAAAGTGGTCAGGATCATGAACAGCAGTCTAAGCATTTCTTTTTCTTTTTTTTTCTTTTCTTTTCTTTTTTTTTTTTTTTTTTTTTTTTTTGAGATGGAGTCTTGCTCTTTTGCCCAGGCTGGAGTGCAGTGGCGCCATCTCGGCTCACTGCAAGTTCCACCTCCTGAGTTCATGCCATTCTCTTGCCTCAGCCTCCCAAGTAGTTGGGACTACAGGCGCCCGCCACACCTGGCTAATTTTTTGTATTTTTCGTAGAGACGGGGTTTCACCCTGTTAGCCAGGATGGTCTCGATCTCCTGACCTTGTGATCCGCCCGCCTTGGCCTCCCAAAGAGCTGGGATTACAGGCGTGAGCCACCGCACCCGGCTAGTCCAAGCATTTCTAGGTGTTGTGGACAGACCCCTAGCCCCTCAACAGCACCTCCCCCCCGGAACCCCTGCTAAGAGCAGGAATCCAGGCATCCTTGGTACTGACACTGGGCCCCCAAGTTCTAGCTTGACCTGCCCTCTCCCCACAGGTGAATGGTGACTGCACGAATCTGCACTTCCAGGCTCCAGGTAACAGTGCACTCATCTTCTGCCGGGGCTGGGACACCATGGCCAGCTGCCCCTTTGGCCCGTGTGGGACCTACACCCCAGGATCCATGCGACACTGACGCTACCAGCAGCAATAGGGGCGGGGCTAGGTCCCGCTGACTATTGGAGTCAGGTGCTGACTACACTGGGGGGTCCCTGGGTGCCCAGAGTTGAGGCAAGCACCAAGCTGCCTGAGGACACATTAGCTTGGGTCTGTGGCTGCTTGGTGGGCTGTCTGGGTGTCCAAATGCTTCTGGCAAGATGCCATCATGACCACCACCCTGTGCCACCCTGCCAACCACTAGCACTCTGGCCCACTTTGTTCACATCTGTGGCATCCTCCTGGATGCCGTGGGGCCCTTCCAGCTGTGTCATGAGTTGCTGGCACCAAGTCCCTGTTTCCAAGACTGAGTGGTGGAGGTGTGTCTGGGTGCTGGACCCTGCCCCATGCTCATCCAGGTTTGTTCATCTGGGGAGCCTGGCTCCACTCCCGACTGGAGTTCAGCTCCTCAGCTGTTGCCTATCCCAGGATGGCAGACCCTCACTGCACCATTTAATCCCTGAGACCTTGTACTTCCCATGATGCCAGCCTCACCCTCTCCCGAGTCATGGTCCAGATTTGACCTGGACCATTCCCCCTCCTAAAGTGTCAGCGCTACTCTGATTAAAGCCAGCCCCCAGCTTATACGCTTCCCCAATCTCAGCCCTGATTATGGCCCAGCCCTTCAGCCCTTATCTCTTCAGGGACTCAGAACCTGATTGTGGCCCAGCCCCCAAGCTCTCACCCATCCCAGAGACCCATCAGTGCCTCTGAAACATGGTTAGCCACCTGGGCTTTACTGATCTGAGGTTCAAGCTTCAGTTCTGTCTAAGCTGAACTCTCCAGCCCCACCCCTGGCAGGCACCAGATGACAGATCCTAGCGCCCCTGGCATGGAGGGTGGGCCCATGGCAGCCACTTGCCCACCATCTGGTGCTGCTGCCTGCCGATGTTGGTGGCTTGCAAACCCTGTCACATCCCCTAGGAGGCTCCAGGCCTCTGCATAGCCTCAGGCAGCTCCATGACCGTGCCTTCGGGAGCACCACGTTTGGCCTCCTGGGTGCCTGCACAGTTTTGGGCTGCCTGTAGCGTGTGCGGCCCTTCGAGGTGGTGCTGGAGAGAGACCTGGGACTGCCCAGCCTCCGCCACGTGCTGCTGCTGTGTCTGCATGGCCACTACTTTGGTGTGGACTTCGGTAAACAGGGACAGTCAAGAGACCCCTTGTCCTGTCATTTACCTTTTTTAGCACCTTCGTGGCTCTGTTCTGGTGGACAGGATCTCTGTGTGTGGCTCTCTGATGCCCTCCTTCCCTTCCCCTTGCCAACACCCTAATTTCCACTCTTCTCCCTTCTCCCATCTGCACTTCTGTATCTCTCTCCTTGCCTTTCCCTCTTTCCTTTTCCTTATTTCTTTTTTTTTTTCCTGGACAGAGTCTCACTCTGTCACCCAGACTGGAGTGCAATGGCGCGATCTCGGCTCACTGCAACCTCCGCCTACTGGGTTCAAGCAATTCTCCTGCTTCAGCCTCCTGAGTAGCTGAGATTACAGGTGTGCACCACCACACCCACTTAAGCTTTATATTTTTAGTAGAGATGGTGTTTCACCATATTGGCCAGGCTGGTCTCAAACTCCTGACCACAGCCTCCCAAAGTACTGGGATTATAGCCATGAGCTGCCGTGCCCGGTCCTCAAGGTCCACATTGGACTTTTACCCATTCTAAAGTGCCAGCCCTGCTCTGATTAAAGCCAGTCCCCTGCTGGCCGCACCTCCTGCTTCATGCAACCCAGTCTCGCTGTGTCTCCCTGACTCCCCACCTCCCTCGCTTCACCACGCCAGCACGCCCCACCGCTCTCTCCTGCCCCAAGTCTTCATCTCCCCGTTCTTTCTCCTCCTCTTAGATCTGGAAGTGACCCCTCTCCCCAGTAGCTGCCATTGGCTCCTCCCCAAACCCCTTCCCTGCCTGCTCCTCCCTCACCACCAGCCCTTCCTCTCAGAATAGCCCCTCCAGACTCCTCCCCGGCCCTAGATCCCTCCCCTGTCCCTAATGCTAATCTCTGTCTCTCCCCCACACCACCCTGCCCACTCTACTACTCTCTCTCCTCCTCCGTTGGTCTCCACGCCCCTCCCCTGACTTCCTGCCCTGGTCCTGGGGGTACTCCACAATGCCCATCCTGAGTGTTGCTTACAACCCCCTTGCCCCGGCTCTCCTCTCTCCTACAGTTCCATGTCTCTTCATACCTCACTCCCATGTTCCTTCTCACATGCATCTGATCCCCCTCCACTCTTCCCGCCCCAGTCCTGGCACACTGCCTCTGACCTCTGGTTCTCCGTGGCCTCCATGGCAACTGCAAAGGTAAGATGGCAGGTGGATGACTTGGCAGCTGCCGAGGCCCGAGCCCTGCACCCCGCCGCATCCTTGCCCATGGTCAGGCTATCCAGTGACCACCGAGGACCCTGGCACAGACACGATGTGGTCCAGTGTCTGCAGCCTCTTGCCTAGCCAGGGACCCACTGGCACCCTGTCACACACACCTGTCACCAGAGAGCCCTTCTTCCAGGCCTGTGTGGCTGAAGTGGACCGCACCCCTGGGGACCACAAAGTGCCCCATGCCTGCCTGTGAGCTGATGGCTGGTACCAGTGTGCTGTCCTGGAGGACCTGGACCTCTGCCATGAGTCTCCATTCAAGAGCGGATAGAGCCAGCTGAGGCGGGGCCCACAGGAGGACTGGGTCTGGTGTGTAGTGACTCCACAGGTATGGATTGAGGACCTACAAAGTTCTGGGCATAGGCTGGAGATAGAGCATCCAACAGAGTCTTGCTCTGTCACCCAGTCTGGAGTGCAATGGCGCAATCTCGGCTCACTGCAACTTCCACCTCCTGGATTCAAGCGATTCTCCAGCCTCAGCCTCCTGAGTAGCTGGGACTACAGGCACTCACCACCACGTCCCATGTCTGGCTATTTCTTATATTTTTAGTAGAGATGGGGTTTCACCATGGTGGCCAGGCTGGTCTCAAACTCCTGACCTCAGGTGATCTGCCTGCCTCAGCCTCCCAAAGTGCTGGGATTACAGGTGTGAGCCACCGTGCCTAGCCAAGTCCTGCACGGATTCCTGTGGGGAAGACAGATTTGATTTTCTTTCTTAGCTAACACTGACAGGGCACACAACCTACATCAGGTGCTATTTGAAGACAGCAGTTCTTAAAGCCCCCAGCAGCATTAGCAACACCCAGAGCTTATTGAAAACGCAAAATCTGGCCAGGTGCAGTGGCTCACGCCTGTAATCCCAACACTTTGGGAATTGCTTGAACCCAGGAGTTCAAGACCAGCCTGGGCAACATGGCAAGACCCTGTCTCTGCAAAAAAGTTAAACAATTAGCCAGGTGTGGTGGCATGTGCCTGTGGTCCCAACTACAGCTCTGGAGGCTGAGTAGGGAGGATCACTGGAGCCCAGGATTTGGAGGCTGCAGTGAGTTATTATGGCACTACTGCACTCCAGCCTGGGTGACAAAATGAGACCCTGTTTCAAAAAAAAAAAAAAGGCCAGGCACAGTGGCTCACGTTGTGATCCTAGCACTCTGCGAGGCCAAGGCAGGTAGATCACAAGAGGCCAGGAGTTTGAGACCGGCCTGGACAACATGGCAAAACCCTGTCCCTACTAGAAAGGCAAAAATTAGCCAGGCATGGTGATGGTGGGTGCCTGTAATCCCAGCTACTCAGGAGGCTGAGGCAGAAGAATTGCTTGAACCCAAGAAGCAGAGGTTGCAGTGAGTTGAGATTGCGCCACCGCACTCCAGCCTGGGCGACAGAATGAGAGAGAAGGGAGGGAGGAAGGGAGGAAGGGAGGAGGGAGGAAGGGAGGAAGGGAGGAAGGGAGGAAGGGAGGAAGGGAGGAAGGAAGGAAGGAAGGAAGGAAGGAAGGAAGGAAGGAAGGAAGGAAGGAAGGAAGGAAAGGAAGGGAAGGAAAATGCAAACTCTTGCCCTGCCCTAGAATTACTGAATCAGAAACCAGTGTTTCAACAAAACCTTCAGGGAACCTCTGTTTTACCTGCCTTAATTTAGCTCCCTCTATCCTCAAACTGCCCTATGAAATAGGACAATTGTTGTCTGCCCTCTACAGTTGAGGAAACTGAGGCACAGAGAAGCTAAGTAATTCCCCAGATCCCACAGACAGTAAGCAGCAGAACTGGCCTTTCCACCTGGTTTCAGAATCCTACCTCTACCCTCTTACGCTATGGCACCACTACAATCATGGAAAAATAGTTCCAATAATAATATAAAAGAATGGCTGACCTTTACTGAGTACTCTCTCGGTTCTAAGCCCTGTTCTCCCTCAATCAATCCTCCCATTTACATTTTATGGATGAAAGAAACCAAGGCATGGATGGTTAAGGAATGTGCCCGATGTCGTGTACCCAAAACATGGCATAGCTGGCATCTGAACATTTGTTCATGGATTTAACAGATTCTCACCAACTTGGAGTCTCTATATCTATGTCTCTTCCATGTGCCTCATGGATTCCTGGCCCCACCCTGACTTACCCTTTTCGGGTCTCCATCCTCCACTCCCCACATCTCTTTTTGCCTCTAGGTTGAAGTGCTCGTGGAGGGAATCTGTCTTGCCTTTTGCTATAGATTGGTGACAACTCGCACCCCCCAACACACACACTTTTTGTCCAGCTCTGACCTAACCATCTATGGCAAGAGGTAGGGTTATGTGAACCCAATGTGGCCACTCTATCAGGAAGGATTCTTTTCTTTTCTTTTCTTTTTTCTCTTTTCTTTTCTTTTTGAGAGAGAGTCTTGCTCTGTTGCCTAGGCTGGAGTGCAATGGTGTGATCTCAGCTCACTGCAGCCTCAACCTCCTGGGCTCAGGTGATCCTCCCATCCTTGCCTCCCAAGTAGCTGGGACTACAGGCACATGCCACCATGTGCAGATAATTTTTGTATTTTTTGTAATGATGGGCTTTTGCCATGTTGCCCAGGCTTGTCTTGAACTCCTGGGCTCAAGCGATCTACCTACCTCAGTCTCCCAAAGTGCTGGGATTACAGATATGAGCCACTATGTGCAGCCCCTGGAGAAAATTTAACACCCTTTGCCATTGGTTCCTGCAAACTTCCCAGGGTTGCCTCTGATAGGCTTTGCCTGGCCAATGATTGGGGCCCAGAGGAGTGAGAAATAAGCTGATTAGGCAGCCCCGGGTCCTATACACATCACTGGATCTTGGATGTGGAATCCCTTCAGTGCACATGCTGAAAGTATGGGCAGCTGCCAAAAAGGAGGTGTAAGTATTATTATTATTAGAAGGGTGAGGGACAGGCATGGTGGCTCACTCCTGTAATCCCAGTACTTTGGGAGGCTGAGGCAGGTGGATCACCTAAGGCCAGGAGTTCGAGACCAGCCTGGCAAACATGGTGAGATCCCATCTCTAGTAAAAATGCAAAACAACAACAACAACAACAGCTGGGCGTCGTGGTGTGCACCTGTAATCCCAGTTACTCGGGAGGCTGAGGCAGAAGAATTGCATGAACCCAGGAGGAGGAGGTTGTAGTGAGCTAGGATCGAGCCACTGCACTCCAGCCTGGGCGACAGAGCAAGACTCCATCTCAAAAAAAAAAAAAAAAAAAAAAAAAAAAAAAAAAAAAAAAAGAGGGTGGGGAGAGCAAAAAAGGCATTCATTACTAGAGATCCCTGACAGGTTCCCCCACAGACCCATGATGCTGGGTGGGACCACATGGCTCCCTGTCAGCAGAGGCTGGGAACAGTAGGCAAGACCCCTCCAAGAAAAGAGCAAGGAAGCTATGTTTGCCATATCCAGGGCACATGAAAGTAGTTAGCACACTGCATGGTATGCAGGCACTGCCCAATCAGTGCTGGTTGTTATTATTGCTGCTCTAATTAATCCAAGGGGCAGGGCTCCTGGGAGGATGCCGTCTGGGGGTGCTGGTTGAATAGAGGGTGGGCCCCTGGCTTGCCTGGGCCTCTCAAGCCACCTCTCTAAAGCCAGGCTATGTTCCTGGCACAGCCACCACAGCTTGTGTGTGAACCCAGGTGTGCAAGAGGTGGTAGGGCCCCCCACTCCCCATGCTGAGGGCTACAAGTGTAAGGATGGAGTCCTCCCGGCCGGGGGTGACTGTGTCCCTGTTCCTGCTTCTGCAATGGCCAGTACTTCCCTGCAAGCATTCTCTCCGGTCTTTGTTAAGAGTCTCCCTTGGGTCGTCCCACTGATCCCCCGGACTTGTCCTTATACGGGTCTTATCTCAGAACCCCTAGCTGCATCCCCCCTCCATGACCACCTCAGCATCCCCACACCACCCCCAAT
Organism: Macaca fascicularis; assembly: GCF_037993035.2. Lineage (NCBI taxonomy): Eukaryota > Metazoa > Chordata > Mammalia > Primates > Cercopithecidae > Macaca > Macaca fascicularis. The sequence continues at coordinate 43,223,387 of NC_088393.1, forward strand.
CCCCATTCCTCCCCAGCCTGGCCAGACCATCCTCATCAAGGTCCCTTCCTCCTCCTGTTCCTGCTGGCTAGGAGAAGCTGTGACCCACGTCCCTGTTGGCAGTCCTAGAGGGGAGGTATGTGGCATCACAGATAGAGTCCTGGGCTGTCAATTCTGAGGTGTCCATGGGTGTGGCTTTGGTGCAGTTGTGTGGTCACAGAAGTGGAGTCAAAGATTGGGGCATGAAGCCGGGCACGGTGGCTCATGCCTGTAATACCAGCACTTTGGGAGGCCAAGGCAGGTGGATCACTTGAGGTCAGGAGTTCAAGACCAGCCTGGTCAACATGGTGAAATGCTGTCTCTATTAAAAATACAAAAATTAGACGTGGTGGTGTGTGCCTGTAATCCCAGCTATTCAGGAGGCTGAGACTGGAGAATTGCTTGAACTCAGGAGGCAGAGGTTGCAGTGAGCCGAGATCACGCCATTGCACTCCAGCCTGGGCAACAGAGCGAGTCTCTCTCTCTCTCTCTCTCTCTCTCTCACACACACACACACACACACACAGAGAGAGAGAGAGAGAGAGAGAGACACAGACAGACAGAGAGAGAGAGATTGGGACGTGACTTCTGGATCCTGAGAAAGAGGGGACTGGGGACCTTGACTTCATGGGTCCCTGATCCTTCTCCCTCTGACAGCCCCCCACCTTGAACGCTGCCCTGAGTCCTGTGACCCCACCACTTCTTTTCCCACCTTGTGTCCCAGCCCCAGTCCCCAGTGCCCCGAATACTCCTGCTTTGTTGCACGTGGCTCTGCATGTCCAGCCACATGTGCCGACCTCATCAGCCCCAGTGCACTGCAGCCACCCTGTTCCGCTAATTGCAAAGCCTACCCTGGGAACCAGGGTGTCCCAGCGCTAGCCTGAGAAGTGCCAAGGTCACTGAGAGGCCTCCACAGGTAGCTGGCACAGCTGCCTGTCAACCCAGTCCCCGTCCAGCCCCATTGTCCTGGAGGAATCAGTGGTCTGCACTGCCATGGGAGCCATCTGTTTCCACACATTTGGAGGAGCTCACTATGAATTCCTCATCTCTTGTGTCCACCGCCTGGCGCGTCTCTGTGGCGCAGCCCATACCAACCTTGAGCCCTTGGGCCTGGACTGCTCCCACTTCTGTGGCTACACAGCTGCCCCAAGGCCCTGACCCTCTCAGCCTGTGGCCCGAGGACATGAGCCCGAAAGACCTCAACCACAGCCAGGTGAGGCTCCAAAGGCCTACTCTTTCTCACTGTCCCGTCTACTCCCCAGTCACCCACGATGACTCTTCTTTTCCTACTGATGCCCCCTCTAGTAGCTCTGCCCATGGCCCTTAAAGATGTCCACTCCAACTTCCTAGTGGCCCTGCTCACTAGGCACCAGTGGCTACTTACCCCCTTCCCCTTGACTTGCTTGTTGACCCCTCCTCACAACTCTCCACTTGTCATTATTTTTGAGACAGAGTCTCACTCTGCTGCCCAGACTGGAGTGCAATGGTGTGATCTCGGCTCGCTGCAACCTCCACCTCCCGGGTTCAAGTGATTCTCCTGCCTCAGCCTCCCGAGTAGCTGGGACTACAGGCATGTGCCACCACACCTGGCTAATTTTTGTATTTTCAGTAGAGATGGAGTTTCACCATATAGCCCAGGTTGATCTCTAACTCCTGATGTCAAGTGATCCACCTGCTTCGGCCTCCCAAAGTGCTGGGATTACAGGCATGAGCCACCATGCCGGGCATCTACTTATCATTATTAACCACCATTGAGATTCCACTTACCCTCCTATTGACTCTGAGTCCTCAATGGTCATCCTTTTAACTCCCTAACTGAATCCCCTCAACCCACAGGCTCAGCCCTCATCTCCCCACTGACCCTCCCTGTCAGTGGACATTCCATTAATTAATTCATTGAGTCATCCATTGCCCTCCCCCAGCTGATCCTACTACCTTTGTTTGGTTTTTGAGACAGAGTCTCTCTGTTGTCCAGGCTGGAGTCCAGTGGCATGATCCCGGCTCACTGCAGCCTCAGCCTCCTAGGCTCAAGCGATCCTCTCACCTCAGCCTCCTGAGTAGCAGGGACTATAAGCACACGCCACCACACCTGGCTAATTTTTTAAATTTTTTGTAGACAGAGGGTCTCGCTATGCTGCCCAGGCTGGTCTTGAACTCCTGGGCTCAAATGATCCTCCTGCCTTGGCCTCCCAAAGTGCTGGGATTAGAGGCGTGAGCCACCATACCTGACCAATCCTACTACTGTTATATAGATTTGCCCATTAATCCCATTTACTGCCTGATTGACCCCACCTGCCACTGTCCCGACCTCCCACACTGATGCTTTCCAAGCAGTCTGTTGATCTTCTCAGTGATCCACTGACTGGCCCATTAATGTCCTCATTTACCCCCTGTGGACCTGCCCATCAAGCCCCCACCCCTGCCATCTACTGATTCTCTACTGAGCTTCCTATACTGGATATGACTAACTCCTGCACTGCATTCCCCGACTTTTCTATTATCCCTCTAATTGAGCCTCTCTTTGACTCATGTTCTCACCCTGTTGAGTTTTCTATAGAGTGTCCCATTCATTCATTGGCACACCTTCTCCTAGAGCACTGTCCAAGTCTCACTAGGCCCTCATTGATCAGAGAGGCATCCTTCCCAGTAGGACGTTTCCCATTAACCTTGAACTGCCATCCACAAACCCAGCAGCATTTGTCAGTCACTGACAACCCTTCTGACTCCACCCCCATTTATTCTCCAGGGGAGGCCCTGTTGTCACCCAAAACCACTAAGCCTCGGTCCTCAGTGATCCATGGAGTTGTCCATCCCTTCCTCCATTGCCCTTTTCTAGACCCTCCCATTGCCCCCCGCCACTGGCCCCTCTTCACTGACTCTTATCCATTCTCTTACTGCCCCTCATTGAACTTCCACGGACCTCTCATCAACTCTGGCTATCCAACCACTCTGCCATGGATGCCCCTTTGAATCCTATACTGACCCCTCATCAAGCCCCCAGCTCACCTCCCACCAAATCTTCCTATGATCCCTAATGACTCCCCCCATTAACCAGCCACTAAGGTTCTCCTTGACCCCTCTCGGATCCTTTCTGCTGACTCCCTCACTACTCAGTGACCATCTCCTTCTGCTGTTCAACCTGCCTGCATGCCCTCTGTGTAGGTAGATGGAATTTGGGAATCGCTGCCCTTTTCTTATGGCCACCACCTCCACACCCAACTTTGGGGCTGCCAGCTCTACATGGCCCCAGACTGTGGCCTTTTGCTATGACTGGGACAGCCTGGCACTTGTGATCCTGCCATGGCCATATGAACCCTATCTGTGTGGACTCTGGCCCCGGTGACCCTATTACATCCTTGCCCAATGCCCAGAAGGTTGCTAAGTTGCCAGGTTGCAGCCAGGTCTGTGGGCCCCTCTGCCCTAGATTTTGCCAGACAGCCGTGCATGCCCTATTCACCAGGAATGGGCATGAGTGTGGCTGGCAGTGGCGGTGGATCCCCTGGAGCCCGGCTACGCAGCACTGTGACCAGGCCCATTCCTCAGCAAGTGCCTGGCCCACTGTGTGCCACCATCACAGTGCCCACTGAACCATATACTGGGCCGTGGCTGCCTACACTGTGGCTTGCAGGGCTCTGGGCATCTGCCTGCAGCCGTGGAGGACACTGACTTCTGTCGCCAGTGTGCTTTCCAGAGAGAGGGGTAAGCTCTGAAGAGCTCTGACTTGGGCCACCAGGGGACGGTCGCGTCAGGACCAACAGAAGTTCAGGCCTGGGCAGTGGGGCCAGGCGAGGAAGGGTGGGTACTGCAGAAGAGTTAGGACCAGATTAGATGTGGTCAGACCGACAGGGGTCTGACTTGATTTGATTGGTCCGGTTTGATTAACAAGGTCTTTTTAAATTTTTTAACAATTTTTTTTTTTTTTTGAGACGGAGTCTCGCTCTGCCGCCCAGGCTGGAGTGCAATGGCCGGATCTCGGCTCACTGCAAGCTCCGCCTCCCGGGTTCACGCCATTCTCCTGCCTCAGCCTCCGGAGTAGCTGGGACTACAGGCGCCCGCCACCTTGCCCGGCTAGTTTTTTGTATTTTTAAGTAGAGACGGGGTTTCACCGTGTTAGCCAGGATGGTCTCGATCTCCTGACCTCGTGATCTGCCCGTCTCGGCCTCCCAAAGTGCTGGGATTACAGGCTTGAGCCACCGCGCCCGGCCAACAATTTTTTTTTTTTTTTGAGACAGAGTCTTGCTCTCTTGCCCAGGCTGGAGTGCAGTGGCGGGATCTCAGCTCACTGTAAGCTCCACCTCCCGAGTTTACGCCAGTCTCCTGCCTCAGCCTCCCGAGTAGCTGGGACTATAGGCGCCCGCCACCTCGCCCGGCTAGTTTTTTGTATTTTTTAGTAGAGATGGAGTTTCACCGTGTTAGCCAGGATGGTCTCGATCTCCTGACCTCGTGATCCGCCCGTCTCGGCCTCCCAAAGTGCTGGGATTACAGGCTTGAGCCACCGCGCCCGGCCTTCTTTAACAATTTTTATAGAGACAGGGGTCTCACTATGTTGCCCAAGCTGGTCTCGAACCCTTGGGCGCAAGCACCTCTCCCTCCTCAGCCTCTTAAATTGCTGGGATTACAGGCATGAACCAACGCGCCTGGCCTGATTAACAAGGTCTTTCTGTCTTTTGTGTCTCTTTTTCAGTGTCTCTATGTCTCCTCCGTGCCGCTGGCTCTCTGCATGTCTCTCGTTCTGGACCTCCCTCAATCCCGCCCCTTCCCCGTTTCCGTTCCCCTTCTCTTGGTTCCTCGTTGTTTCTTCCCCGGGCAGCCCCGTGCTGCTCTCCTCCGGCATCCTCCATCTCTGCCTCCCCCATCCGACCCTGGCTATATCTCCCCTGCCTCTCTCTTGTCTCTGTGCCCTCTGTCCCTGACCCTCCCACCACCCCCCACCCCCGCGGCCCGCCTCAGCGTTGCGGTGCCCAGTGCGTTGGCGCTGAGCTGCGCGCTGCCTGGCCACATGCGCGGGTTACAGCCCTGCCGGGAGCGCTGAGTGTGTGGCCAGGCCTTCCCGCTGAGCGGCGCCTCTGAGTGCCCGCAGCCGAATGCGGCTGCTTCCTTGCAGGCGGACACCAACCGCTGGGCACCAATCTGGTACCCTGCCCCTGCGCCCCCACTCCCCTCCGCTCCTGTGCTCTCCCTGGACTTGCTGGCCCGCACCATTCCCGGGCTCAAAAAAAATTAAAAATTAGGGGGCGTGGTGGTGCGCGCCTGTGTTCCCAGCTGCTCAAGAGACTGAGGTAGGAAGATCCTTAAACCCAGGAGATCGAGGCTGCAGTGAGCTATGGTGGCGCCACCACTGCACTCCAGCCTGGGCAACAGAGTTAGACCTCATCTCTAAAAAAAATAAAATTAAATTAAAAAGTGTATATATTTAAAAGATAAGGGTGTTTAGGCCAGACGCTGTGGCTCATGCCTGTAATCCCAGCAATTTGGGAGACCAACGTGCAGGACTCACTTAAGGTCAGAAGTTCGAGACCAGTCTAGCCAACATGGTGAAGCCCTGTCTCTATTAAAAATACAAAAATTAGCCTGGAGTGGTGGTACATGCCTGTAGTCCCAGCTATTCAGGAGGCTGAAGCAGGAGAATTGCTTAAGCCCAGGAAGTGGAGGCTGCAGTGAGCCGAGATCGTGCCACTGCACTCCAGCCTGGGCAATACAGCAAGAGTCTATCTAAAAAAATAAGAAAAAAGAGAGAAAAGGGGAAAAAAAGGGTGTTTAGCAGAGTTAGCTAGATGGTGGGGATGGAGTGTAGGAAGGACAGGCATGACTGAGTAGAGACAAGATAAGGGGTTATGACCGGGTGTGGTGGCTCAAGCCTGTAATCCCAGCACTTTGAGAGGCTGAGGCAGGTGGATCATGAGGTCAGGAATTCAAGACCAGACTGGCCAAGATGGTGAAACCCCGTATCTACCAAAAATACGAAAATTAGCAAGGTGTCGTGGCGTGTGCCTGTAACCCCAGCTACTTGGGAGGCTGAGGCAGAGAACTGCTTGAACCTAGGAGGTGGAGGTTGCAGTGAGCCGAGATTGTGCCACTGCATTCCAGCCTGGGCAACAGAGCAAGGCTCTGTCTCAAAAAAACAAAAAAGATAAGAGGTTATTAGTGGGGTTGGGAAATGAATGATGGTAATCTAGACTCTTGATGGTTACAAAGCAGAGTTAAGTGGTCATTTAAGCAATAAAGAGAGGTGGAATTGATACTTTGGTAAGTCATTTCTTTCCTCAGCTAGAGTTGGACACATATTAACAACATGCTAGTGACTGGCTGCGACGTTTTTTGTTTGGTTGGTTTTTGTTTTGTTTTGTTTTGTTTTTGGAGACAGGATCTTACTCTGTCACCCAGGCTGGAGTGTAGTCATGTGATCACAGTTCACTGCAGCCTCAAATTCCTGGGCTTAAGTGATCCCCCCACTTCAGCTTCTGGAGTAGCTATGACTACAGGCATGCCCCACCATCCTTGCGAATTTTTGTAGAGATGGGGTTCCAGTATGTTGCTCAGGCTGGTCTCAAACTTCTGGGCTCAAGGGATCCTCCTGCCTCAGCCTCCCAAAGTGCTGGGATTACAGATGTGAGCCACCATGCCCAGCCAATTTAGTGTTTTATTTAGTGCTTTTCATGTGCTCAGCACTGTTCTGAGCAATTTTCATGAATCATCTCATCTAATCCTTATTGCAACTGTATCAGTCAGCTAATGCTGCATAACAAACAACCTTAAAATCTTAGTGACTTAACCCCAGGCAGCTTCCTAACTCATGTGTCTGTGGGTTGGTTGGGATTGGCCGATCTTAGCAGGGGTCATGAAGCACTTACCATATGCCTAGCATTGTTCTAAGCACTTTTTGTCAATTCACCTAATTCTCCCAACAGCCCTATGAAGTAGGTACTTTTTTTTTTTTTTTTTTTTTTTCTGAGATGGAGTCTCACTCTGTCACCCCAGGCAGTGCAGGGGCACCATCTTGGCTCACTGCAACCTCCACCTCCCAGGTTCAAGCGATTCTTCTGCCTCAGCCTCCTGAGCAGCTGGGACTACAGGCCTGTACCACCACACCTGGCTAATTTTTGAGTTTTTAGTAGAGATGGGGTTTCACTATGTTGGCCAGGATGGTCTCAAACTCCTGGCCTCAAGTGACCCACACGCCTCAACCTCCCAAAGTGCTGGGATTATATGCGTGAGCCACCGCACCCGGCCCGAAGTAGGTACTTTTGTCCTTCCATGTTACAAACACAGAAAGTGAAGTTCAGAAAGGCTAAGTCCCTTGTCCAAAGTCTCATTCTCCTCTGTGTCACAATGGGGAGGGACCTCTGGGTTTCGGGGAGGCATGGGAGCAGGTTCAGCCTCCTCAGCCCCAGTGCTGACCCGTTACCTCCCCTGCAGGTGGATGGTGAGCACTGCTGGCTGCCTTGGGCACTGCCGGGAGGCTGGGGTTGGCTGCCTTGGAGGGTCACCATGCCATGGTGCACATGGCCTGTGGGCTGCATCTCATGTATACCTGGGGAAGCTCATGGTGCCTTCTGCATTCTCAGGCCAGCTGGTGGGGCTCCGTGGGTCCTTTGGAGGCAGTATTGGCCTACTTGACCTGCCTCTGGATACTACATCCTGGTCCAAGGGCCTGGTCACTATCCACTGCCCACTGACCCAGCCCAACCATGTCTTTCATGTCAGCTGCCCACATAATTTGCCCAGATCTTCAAGTCTCCTAAACTGTGTGGCCTCCTACAGGTGCCGGATGGCCCCTTTGACCATTGTGTGGCCCTCATCAGCCCCGAGCCCTTCCTTAGGATATGCCTGCAGGATGCATGTCATCCCAGTGGCCAGCACTGTGGTCTCTGTGACACTCTCACAGCCCATACTGCAGCCAGCCAGGAGCCTGGGAACCCTGCGATGCCCTGGAAGGGCCCCGAGCATTGCCATAAGTGCTCTGGCTTGGTCTGGGATGCAGGCAGGGAAGATTATGGGTTGCCTGGAAGAGCCCCCTCCCCTGGTGGGAGTCCAGGAAGAATTCCTGGCATAGGTGGAATTGGTGGAGGAGAATGTGTGGGAAGGGGATCCAAGGGAAAGGGAGCTGCAGCTGCAAAGGTGTGGAGGTGGGGAAATACCAATGGGAAGCCAGGCTGACTAGGGGCAGAGGCAATGAGATTGGAAAGGGGAATTCGAGGCCAGGCGTGGTGGCTCATGCCTGTAATCCCAGCACTTTGGGAGGCTGAGGTGGGTGGATCACCTGAGGTCAGGAGTTTGAGACCAGCCTGGCCAACATAGTGAAGCCCTGTCTTTGCTAAAAATACAAAAATTAGCTGGGTGTGGTGGCACACACCTGTAGTCCCAGCTACTCGAGAGGCTGAGGGTAGAGAATTGCTTGAATCTGGCGGCGGAGGTTGCAGTGAATGGAGATCACACCACTGCACTCGAGCCTGGGGGACAGAGGGAGACTCCATCTCAGAAAAAAAAAAAAAAGAAGGAGAAAGAAAGAACAAGAAGATGAAGACGAGGAAGAGGGAGAGGGAGAGGAAGAAGAAGAAGACGAAGAGGAAAAGGAAAAGGAAGAAGAAAAGAAATTTGAGCCTTAGGCATTTATCTTTGCCAACTGCCTACAGCACAGACCTGCCCACCCCAAGGCCATTATAGCATCTGTGCACAGACCTATGATTGGGGGTGTGTCCTGCCTGCCAACCCCGCTCACTGTTCTTCCTGATGCTATGAGAGCTATGAGCGTGGCCTCACCATTGATGGCACAGACTGTGTGTCCCAGGACCACTGTGGCTGCTTCCACAATGCTACCTTCTGGTGAGAGGGATCTCCAGGCCTGGGAGGTGAGGATGAGTCTCCCAAACCTCATCATAAGGTATACCCTGAATCACCAGTATATCAGTTAGCATTTTCAGTTGTAAATGACAGAAAATGATGCCAGCTGTCTTAAATACAGAAGAGAATTTGTCTACTTTTGCTTACCTGTAAAGATGAGGCCTACAGGTCTGGCTGGTTCAAGGACTCAAACGATGTTGCTAAGAACTTAGTTTCTTTCCATCTTTCATCCTTGCCTTTTCCTTTTTCTGTGTTAGCTTCTATAGTAGTTAGGCTCCAGGTCCATATGGTGGAGCAAAAGCTCAAAATTACAGTGGCTTAAGCTTTTTGTTTGTTTTCAGAGACAGGGTCTCACTCTGTTACCCAGGCTGGAATGCAGTGGCGTGATCATAGCCACTACAGCCTTGACCTCCTGGGCTCAAGCAATCCTGACACCTCAGCCTCCCAAGTAGCTAGGACTACAATTATGTGCCACCATGCCGGGCCAATTTTTTTTTTTTTTTTTTTTTTTTTTTTTGTAGAGAAAAGGTCTTGTTGTGTTGCCCCGGCTGGTCCTGAACTCCTGGGTGCAAGCAATCCTCCCACTTCAGCCTCCCAATGTGCTAGGATTACAGGCGTGAGCCAATACGCTCAGCCTACAGTGGCTTAAACGTGATAGAAGCCTAATTATCTCTGACAGGCAGTCCAAGTATAACCAGCTTGCCTCCTCCAACACAGGCTCCATCTGTCATGTGGCTCTGCCTCCCCTGTGGTATTGCCCTCATCTGTTCCTCACCACAGCTACATTCCTGCAAGTTGGAAGGAGAAAAGAGGGGACAAAGAGACCAGGCCTCCTCCCTTTAAGGACAAAACCCAGAAATGGCACACATCACATCCATTCACTTCCCAGTGGCCAAACTTTATGGAAGGGCCCCATCTGGTTGCAAAGGGGGCTGGAAGATATATCTTTAGCTAAGTGGCCATGTGTGCAGCTAACGATTCTAATTGGGCCAAGTGTGGTGGCTCATGCCTGTAATCCCAGCACTCTGGGAAGCCGAGGTGGGAGGATCACTTGAGCCTAGGAATTTGAGAACATCCTGGGCAACATAGTGAAATCTTGTTTCCACAAGAAATGCAAAAATTAGCCAGGCATGGTGTGGAGCGCCTATAGTCCTAGGTGACTGAGGTGGGAAGATCGCTTGACCCCGGGAATTTGAGGCTGCAGTGAGTCACGAGCATGCCCCTGCACTCCAGCCTGGGCAACAGAGCAAGACCCTATCTCAAAAAAAGAAAGAAAAGAAAAAGAAAAAGAAAAAAGGCCAGACACAGTGGCTCACGCCTATAATCCCAGCACTTTGGGAGGCTGAAGTGGGCGGATCACTTGAGGTCAGGGGTTCTAGACTAGCCTGGCCAATATGGCGAAACCTCATCTCTACTGAAAATACAAAAATTAGCTGGATGTGGTGGCACATCCCTGTAGTCCCAGCTACTCGGGAGGCTGAGGCAGGAGAATCACTTGAACCTGGGAGGCAGATGTAGTGAACGGAGATCACGCCACTGCACTCCAGCCTGGGTGACAGAGCGAGACTCCGTATCAAAAAAAGAAAGAAAAAAATGCTATTTCTAGGAAAGGAATGGAGAACGGGTATCTGAGACTGCCACAGCCTCATTTTCAAACCAGCTCTCTGTCTGCGGGCAGAGTGATCTGCCACCGCTCCAGGTTGATGATATACAGTCTAGCAGTCCCAGCCGGGAGACAGCACTTCTTTCTTGACAGTTTCAACAGAAGTCCCAGGGCTGATGCTCATTGTCCCAGTGGAGGTCATTTGCCCATCCCTAAACAATTACAGGGGTCAGGGGATGGGATGTTCTGATTTGTCTCTAAGTAGCCAGGGCTGGGCCGTGTACCAGAGCTGGAGCCAGAGTCAGAGGGCAGGGATATCACCTAGGAAACCCTCTAGAGGCCGGGCGCGGTGGCTCAAGCCTGTAATCCCAGCACTTTGGGAGGCCGAGGCGGGTGGATCAAGAGGTCAGGAGATCGAGACTATCCTGGCTAACATGGTGAAACCCCGTCTCTACTAAAAATACAAAAAAAACTAGCCGGGCGTGGTGGCGGGCGCCTGTAGTCTCAGCTACTTGGGAGGCTGAGGCAGGAGAATGGCGTGAACCCAGGAGGCGGAGCTTGCAGTGAGCCGAGATCACGCCACTGCACTCCAGCCTGGGAGACACAGCGAGACTCCGTCTCAAAAAAAAAAAAAAAAAAAAGAAACCCTCCAGAATGAGAGTGGGCCAGTTCCCCAAAGACAAACTGAGAGACTGTAATCAGAAAACCATTGACAGGCCCTGGGCAAGAGGCAATAGTATTCCCTTTGAGGTTTTGCAGCTCCTTGAGTCCACTGGAAGGTAAAGAAAGTCCCTCATTGCCGGGTGCGGTGGCTCAAGCCTGTAATCCCAGCACTTTGGGAGGCTGAGACGGGCGGATCATGAGGTCAGGAGATCGAGACCATCCTGGCTAACACGGTGAAACCCCATCTCTACTAAAAAAATACAAAAAACTAGCCGGCGACGTGGCGGGCGCCTGTAGTCCCAGCTCCTCAGGAGGCTGAGGCAGGAGAATGGCGTGAACCCGGGAGGCGGAGCTTGCAGTGAGCTGAGATCCGGCCACTGCACTCCAGCCTGGGCGGCAGAGCGAGACTCCGTCTCAAAAAAAAAAAAAAAAAAAAAAAAAGAAAGTCCCCTAGGCTGATTGACAGGTTGTCTTGGAGATTAAGGGTCACTTGACAGGAAAAACATAGATGTTTAAATTCCAGAGTACAAGCCAGCATGGTGGCTCATCCCTATTATCCCAGCTACTCGGAAGGATGAGGCCGGAGTTCAAGACCAATCTGGGCAACATAGCGAGACTCTGTCTCTAAAAACAAAACAAAAAATAAATATTTAAAATTCCAGAGTGAAGCCTGGGCAACATAGTGAGACTTTGTCTCTATAAAAAACAATAAAAGAAGAATTATCCAGGTGTGGTGGGATGTTCATGTAATCCTAACTACTGGACATGTTGAGGTGAGAGGATTGCTTGAGCCCAGGAGATCAAGGCTGTAGTTTCACCAATATGGTGAAACTCCGTCTCTACTAAAAATACAAAAAATTAGCCCAATGTGCTGGTGTGCACCTATAATTCCAGCTACTGGGGAGGCTGAGGTACGAGAATCACTTGAACCTAAAGGCAGAAGTTTCACCATGTTGATCAGGCTGGTGTTGAACTACTGACCTCGGGTGGTCTGCCCGCCTCAGTCTCCGAAACTGCTGGAATTACAGGTGTTAGCCACCGCGCTTGTTCTAGGATATGTATTTTTTTTTTTTTTTTTTTTTGAGACGGAGTCTGGCTCTGTCGCCCGGGCTGGAGTGCAGTGGCCGGATCTCAGCTCACTGCAAGCTCCGCCCCCCGGGTTTACGCCATTCTCCTGCCTCAGCCTCCCGAGTAGCTGGGACTACAGGCGCCCGCCGCCTCGCCCGGCTAGTTTTTTGTATTTTTTAGTAGAGACGGGGTTTCACCGTGTTCGCCAGGATGGTCTCGATCTCCTGACCTAGTGATCCGCCCGTCTCGGCCTCCCAAAGTGCTGGGATTACAGGCTTGAGCCACCGCGCCCGGCCTCTAGGACATGTATTTTTGATAGACATACATACACCCGACAGGCAGGATTCACAGTGGTTTCTGATTCTCCCTTGACTCCGAAACTCCAAGCCTAATCTCCGCCCCTGACCAGCTTCTCCTCTCTGAAGAGGAACGGACCCCCAGCTGGCTGCCGGCCCAAGTGTGTGAGCCGCAGTTGCACGCTGGGTGGAGGGGTCTGGGGTTGTCACCGAGCGGTCCCCCAAGCTCCGGTGCTGGTGGGGCCTGAGGATGCTGTGTCCTTGCGGGCCTCCCTGGCGCTACCAGGACGCCTCCAAGCGGCCCGCGGGGACAACAACGGCATTGCGGCCTACGACCTGAAGCTCCTGGGAGGACAACGGGCTGCCAGTCTAGTCCACTGTTCAGGGCGTCCCAGACTCCCGGCTTTAACAGTCCGTGAGGACCCAAACACCGCTGCCCAGTGCCCCGACTCCCACCTGCAGAGGGCGCGACCAACCCAGCTCCTAGAGCCACACGCTGCCTCTGGGGGCTTGGCGCCCACACCCCCTCTGCTTGTCTTCCCCTAGCACGGAGAAGCCTGTCCAACCGGCCGAGAGCCATTTCCCTACGGGGCCTCGTCCCTCTGCACGTGCCTAGGGCTGGGACCCCAGACACAGACCTGCCCCGGACGAGGGAACGCACGGAGATTCCCGAGATGGTTTCAATCAGTAACTGACGGCAAGAGCACGCTTGTGCCCAGTGTCTCTCCCAGTGCTCCACGCCGTTGGGACCCAAAGTCCGAACCCGTAGCAGGCCGCAGTGGCTCACGCCTGGAATCCCAACACTTTGGGAGGCTGAGAATCGTTTGAGCCCAGGAGTTCGAGGCCATCCTGGGCAACATAGCGAGACCCCATCTCTGCAAATAATAATAATAATAAAATAGGGGGCGCGGTTGCGCGCACCTGTGGTTCCAGCTACTCGGGAAGTTGAGGTGGGAGGATCGCTTGGGCCCAGGAGTTCGAGGCTGCAGTGAGCCAAGATCGTGCCACTGCACTCCAGCCTGGGCGACAGAGTGAGACCCCGTCACAAAAAAAACAAACAAAAAAACAAACCCTAGCTTCCTCTTCTCCCAGAACGCAGGAGTTAGGTCAGGACTCTCTGTTCCCTCCGACCCAAGACCTAGGAGTCCGAACACATAGCGACCTCCTCCTACGACACGCAGGTGCCAGGATCCCCAGAACTGCTGTCCCTTCAAGAACACGTGTTCCCTACAGGGGAGGCCGCGACCAGAGACTCCGCCCACTTCTCCCAGCCCGCTGTGGTGCAACAGCAACGACAGCCAATCAGACGCGGCAGCGCCGGATGGCGGGAGGCGGGAGTTGGGGGCCAAGGGAAGCGCAGGGCGGAAGTGGCTGTGGCTTTGCCCTTTGGCCTTGGCTCGCTGTGTGGCGGCTCGGCGGTTAGCAGGGAGTTCGCTGAGCGTCTCTGCCTAGCCGCGGTCATGAGCCGGCACAGCCGGCTGCAGAGGCAGGTTCTGAGCCTGTACCGCGATCTGCTGCGTGCCGGACGCGGGAAACCGGGCGCCGAGGCGCGAGTGCGGGCCGAGTTCCGGCAGCACGCGGGCCTGCCGCGCTCCGACGTGCTGCGCATAGAGTACCTGTACCGCCGCGGGCGGCGCCAGCTGCAGCTGCTACGCTCGGGCCACGCCACCGCCATGGGCGCCTTCGTACGCCCGCGGGCCCCGACCGAGGAGCCTGGCGGCGTGGGTTCCCAGCCTGACGACGGCGACGGTCCAAGGAACCCCCACGACAGCACGGGGGCACCGGAGACCCGGCCCGACGGACGGTGACTGGCGAAGAGCCGAACTCGCTCGATGGCGTGGTGGAGCCAGGAGGCTCGCCTGACTGCGTGGGGGGCCTGGGGAACCCGCCTAAGGTGAGAGATCTCGAGAGACTAGCTCGACGAATTGGGGATGTCAGAGACTGCCCCTTGGCGACGCAGGGGGCCTAGAGAGCCTCATGATGGACGGCAAGAGAGGCCCACCTTTTCCGGTGCTTGGAGACAGGTCGGCGCTCCTCCCGTATGAGGGCTTGGGGCGGCCTGGGACGCCGGCGGGCTGGACAGTGTCAAGCCGAGAGCTACTTGCCCGAAGGTACGGGGAGCCAGGACGCCCCCTGCTGGACAGGGAGAGCCTGAGACACCCTTCTCTTGACCCCTGAGAACACACCCACCTCTGGCTCCTCGAGTCTCCCCTCTCCTATATTTAACTCTGAGAAGTGCAGACTTTTTGCTGAGAAAGTATTGGGAAGGTTCCCTGATCAAGCGGTGAGAAGCCCGGAATCCCCTTTGGGAAAACTTTCCCCCATTAATTGTGACAAGCCAGGACCACGAGGAAGGGGCTAGCGGTCTGTCACCCTGGTTGATCAACTAAAGGGCCCTACTTGATGGTTTTGAGGGGCAACGTTGACTCATTTGCCCCTTCCCTCTCAGAATGTTGGACAAAGGGAATAAAATTGGGGATATGTCTACTTTCCTGTTGGTGGTCTTAAAGCTTTTATATATTTGAGGATTTTTGAAACACCCCCCCCCCCCCCACCACCACCACCGCACACACACACAGACACCTGGAAGGGACCATCTGGGAGGTAATAGGTGTGGGAATCTGACTCCCTCCGGAGTCCTCTAGACTGGCACATTGATTGAAGCAGCATAGTTCTCTCCCCTGGGCAGATTTGTGGAGGGGGTTCATCCTGGCTTAACCCCCAAAGATACCCCAGTTGGCTCCCTAATGGAGGGCAAGTTGTTTAACATCTTTGTGTGGGACAGGAAATGGTGGAGCTGAGAACTGGCTCAAAGCCTCTGAGGCAGTAGTGGGGGTCTCAGACCTGGAAATTTCTCAAACACAGCTGAAGGGTCCAGCCTCAGCTACAATGAACGACAAGGCCTGGGGCAGGGGAGGGGAGATGAACCCCATAGATCACAGGTATACTCCCTCCTGTGTCCCCATATGGGCCTGCCCTAGACATTCTGTGGAGGGATGCAGTTTGCATCACTGAGCTGTATTTGCACCCATGTCAGTTAAGTAAGTGGAAATGAGTTCTTGTGGATGTAGCTGTGGGGAGGAGGACCACAGGTAAGGAGCATAGACCTCAGACCAAAGGGAGGATGGATGGAAGAGAAACAGTCGCTGTCCTAATCCTAGTGGGGGAGCCACATGCCCAAATGGTTATAAAGTAGAATTGGAATTTGAAGAATTAATTGCCAGGATAGGCTTCTAGGCACGAAGACCAAGGCTGGGCGCGGTGGCTCACGCCTGTAATCCCAGCACTTTTGGAGGCCAACGTGGGCAGATCGCAAGGTCAGGAGTTCATGACCAGCCTGGCCAATATGGTGAAACCCCGTCTCTACTAAAAATACAAAAATTAGCCAGGCGTGGTAGTGGGCACCAGTAATCCCAGCTACTCAGGAGGCTAAGGCAGGAGAATCGCTTGAACCCTGGAGGTACAGGTTGCAATGAGCCAAGATCACACCATTGTACTCCAGCCTGGGCAACAGAGTGAGACTACGTCTCAAAAAAAAATAAATAAATAAAAATAAAAAAAAAGACCAGTGTGGGGAAAGGCCTGGAGGGGGCAAAAGGAAGAAATGCAGGGTCTCAGCTGGGGCCTGGCGTGCCCCAGGCACAAGGCTGTGGGTTTACTTGCTCGTGGCTTCTACTTCAGCTTTGTCTCAGGTTTGTCCTCACCATGGGACCTCAGCCACCTCATTCATCTCTCTCAGCCTCAATTGCTTCCATCAGGGTGATCATGTTGTTTCCTGGCTCCATCTCAAAGTAAAAGCCAAAGACCAATGGGGTCCTACCCATCCAGCCCCCCTAATTACATCTCCAGCTGTATCTCCTGCCACCCCCTCACTCCTGGCTCCATGATCTTGAACCCTGACAAGCCCCAGGATTGGAGCTCCTGGCAGGGCTGCAGGCAGGGATCAAGTTTCCAGTGGGGCCAGGCATCCTGGGTCGGAAGGGAAGACATGTTAACCTGGGTGTTACAGATGAGTGAGATTTGCCCGGTGGAGAGGATGGAGGAATGCCTGATTTGAGGGAGGAGCTGTACAGGTGAGCAATGGCTAAGAGCACGGACCCGGGAATGGGAAGGCAGGGTTTGAATCCCAGCTCCCATACTTACTGAGTATGTGATCACAGGTGAGTGATCTAACTTTTTTTTTTTAGACAGGGTCTCTGTCACCCAGGGTGGAGTACAGTGGCACAGCTCACTGCAGCCTAAGCTTCCCAGGCTCAAGTGATCCTCCCACCTCAGCCTTCTGAGTAGCTGAGACTACAGGCGTGCACCACCACACCCAGCTAATATTTTTATTCTTTATTTTATTTTATTGTATTTATTTTTGAGACAGAGTTTCACTCTTGTTGCCCAGGCTGAAGTGCAATGGTGCGATCTCTGCTCACTGCAACCTCTGCCTCGCAGGTTCAAGCAATTCTCCTGCCTCCGCCTCCTGAGTAGCTGGGATTACAGGCATGCACCACCACGCCAGTCTGGGCAACAAGAGTGAGACTCTATCTCAAAGAAAACCCCCAAAAAACCCTGTTGTGACAACAGATGATGAGGCCTGACGAGAGTGAGACTCTATCTCAAAAAAAACCCCCCAAAAACCCTGTTGTGACAGCAGATGATGAGGCCTGACCCCCACCCATGGCCCTCCTGCCCTCTTGGGTTCACTTGCAGCTGCAGAAGCAGGTTCTCAGGAGGTTGCAGCCTCCTACCCTGAGCCCCTGCATCTCTTTTTGCTCTGCCTGAGGGCTTCCTGAGAGTCCTGGGAGGTGGGTTAATGTCCTCAGAGGCAACCCTCAGCCTGTAGGGGGCAGCAGTCACTGGATGAGCACCTGTCCTCTGGTGGAACATGTGTTCTGCAGGGTTCCTCAGAGGTACCCTGTGGGATGGACCCCCAGTTGCCCACAGTGGTGTGAGCACTGTTTTTGGCTTTCCGCCTGCCCTGTCTCTTCCCCACTCGCGCTTCCTGGGATCACATCCCAGATAAACCATCACCCGAGTCCTTGGCTCCGAGGATGCTTATGTGTCAAGCATGGACCAGTGCCCAGTTCTCTGCTGACCCTCTGTGTGCGTCTGCTGCTCTGCTTTTTTGTTTGCTTTTTTGAGACAAAGCCTCACTGTGTTGCCCAGGTTGGAGTGCAGTGGCGCAATCTTGGCTCATTGCAACTTCCGCCTCCCAGGTTCAAGCACTCCTCCTGCCTCAGCGCCTGCCCCCCACCCACCCCTGGTGAGTAGCTGGGATTATAGGCACCCGCCACCATTCCCAGCTATTTTTTTATTTTTTAAATTTTTTTTGTATTTTTAGTAGACATGGGGTTTCAACCACGTTGGCCAGGCTAGTCTCGAACTCTTGAAATGATCCGCCTGCCCTGGCCTCCCAGATTGCTGGGATTATATGCGTGAAGCAGCCCTGGGCTGCTGTTCTGTTTTTTACTCTGCTAAGGCACAGGGTCAATGTTTCTCAATCCCTTGACCCATCTGTTAAACAAGAAATCCCCTGATCTAAGAAAATCATTATAAAAGACATACAGGGATTAGAGTCATTTAGACTACAGATTGAGTTAAAAATGGAACTGAGTTGTTAAATTTTCTGATTTTGATAACTACTGTAATTGTGTGAGAGAATGGCCTTGTTCTTAAGACATACACGCTGAAGAATGTAGGAGTAAAAAGGCCTCGTGTCTGCAGCTTACTCTCAAATGGTTCCAAAACATATGCACTGATATAAATATATTAGCAAGGGTATGGATGGTAAATCACATGAAGCAAAGTGTTAACCACTGGTGAATCTGGGTAAGGGCATATGGCAGTTTGTTCTAGTTTTAAAAGGTTTCCCAGCACTTGGGGAGGCTGAGGTGGGCCGATCACTTAAGCCTGGGAGTTCGAGACCAGCCTGGGCAACATAGGGCTTGCGCTGCTATGCTCAGCCTAAATTTTAAAATTGAAGTAATTTAAATGTAAATGTAATGTGAAAGTATTTTGAATGTAAAATATTTTTTATTACACGACTTCATTGTTTTAGTAGGACTGTATTGCATTTTATCTGTTAAAAATTTGGCGTCTGAATTAAGATGTGCTGTAAGTGTGAAATACACACTAGATTTCAAAGACTTAGTAAGAAAAACAGATTGTAAAAGATCTCATTATTTTTGTATTGACTACATATTGAAGTGATAATATTTTAGACAGGTTAAATAGAATATAAATTATTAAAATTAATCCATTTTTACTGTTTTAATGTGACTGCTAGAAAATTTGTAACTACATTTGTGGCTCACATTCTATTCTTTTTCTTTTTTTTTTTTTTTTTTTGAGACAGAGTCTCATTCTGTCACCCAGGCTGGAGTGTAGTGGCGTGGTCTTGGCTCACTACAACTTCCGCCTCCTGGGTTCAAGTGATTCTCCTGCCTCAGCCTCCCGAGTAGGTGGGATTACAGGCACCTGCCACCATGCCCGGCTAATTTTTGTATCTTTAGTAGAGACGGGGTTTCTTCATGTTGACCAGGCTGGTCTTGAACTCCTGACCTCAAGTGATCCACCTGCCTTGGCCTCCCAAAGTGTTGGGATTACAGGCATGAGCCACCATGCCCGGCCTCACATTCCATTTCTATTGGACAGCACTATTCTGAGTCCCCATGGCCTGTTTCCTCACTACAATCTGCTCTCATGGCGAAATTTTAACATAGTGGCTCCATTCTACTGACTCCCTGATGCCTTCTTCAACCACATTGTTTCAGTTGTGCCCCCCCGCCTCTTGCTCACTTTATTTTTCTCCTCATCACTTACCACCCTGTGACCACTACATATTTCACTTATTTCTTTTAGTTATTGTCAATTTCCCCAAGTAGAATGTCAGCTAGCTCCAGAGGCACCGTCTTGTTCACTGTCTTGTCTCTGCTCCTTGACCAGGACCTGACTCATAGCAGACAGTTAATATTTGTTAAATGAACGAATGACACAGATGTGCTCCATTACCGGGCCTATTGGGGCAATATTGCCAAGACTGCTCCCCCTATTTGCTGGTGATCTCAGGGGGACCATGCCTCCTCTTTGGTTGATGCCAGAGTCTCAACCTGGCCTTTGAAACAGGACAAATCTGGTTTGCATGGTGACTTTTCCCTGAACCTGGAGTCTCTCCCAGAATCTGCAGCTTCCCCCACCCCATCAGTGTCTGTTCCCCTCTTCTAGTAGCAACAACTTGATACTCTTTGGAGACCCACCCTTCTGCCATTTTCAGTCCACATGGTTTAGGTGGGGCTGACTGCAGCCCCCAGCAAAGGTGGAGCATGTGACAGAAGCCAGAGGAGCCAGCCTTGGGACTTTGGTTGGAACTACAGAAGAACAATGACTCTACTGTTGGCTGCTAAATTGATGGGGTGTGTGTGTCACAGTGGTGGGAGGCTTAGCATGACTGACTGCATTTTGCCTCTGATGCCCTGCAGTAACATCCTTTAGGTTAAAAGCTTCTGCTTAGCTTTGTGTGTAGACCAGTTAATTATAGGAGGAATTTAGTTTATAGCTCAACTTTAAAAAAATAACTGTCCCGGCCGGGCGCGGTGGCTCAAGCCTGTAATCCCAGCACTTTGGGAGGCCGAGACGGGCGGATCACGAGGTCAGGAGATCGAGACCATCCTGGCTAACATGGTGAAACCCCGTCTCTATTAAGAAATACAAAAAACTAGCCGGGCGAGGTGGCGGGCGCCTGTAGTCCCAGCTACTCGGGAGGCTGAGGCCGGAGAATGGCGTAAACCCGGGAGGCGGAGCTTGCAGTGAGCTGAGATCCGGCCACTGCACTCCAGCCTGGGTGACAGAGCGAGACTCCGTCTCAAAAAAAAAAAAAACTGTCCCTTTCCCAAAACTAACCACGCCACCAGGAGATCAGGAAACTGTACACACAAGTAACAATGTTATACTAGAGATTTACAAGAATATGGTGACCTGACCTACATAGTCAAAGAAGTTTTCTTCTGGACTCTTGCTGGCATCCAGATGTCTACAGTCATTGGTCACCTAACCTCAACACCCTTCTCTAGCATAAAAAGAAACCTAAAACTTATACCAACTTGAGATGGTTCTTTAGGACACTAGTCTGCCATCTTCTTGGTTTGCTGTCTCTCCAAATGAAGTTGCTTGCTTTTTTTTTTTTTTTTTAATTTATTTATTTTGAGACAGAGTCTTGCTCTGTCACCCAGGCTGGAGTGCAGTGACACGATTTCGGCTCACTGCAAGCTCCGCCTCCCAGGTTCAAAGGATTTGTAAAAATACAAACATTAGCCAGGTGTGGTGGCACATGCCTGTAGTACCAGCTACTTGGGAGGGTAAGGCCAGAGAATCTCTTGAACCCAGGAGGCAGAGGTTGCAATGAGCCGATATCATGCCTTTGCACTTAAGTCTGGGTGACAGAGCGAGACCCTGTCTCAAAAAAAAAAAAAACTAGCCTGATGTGGTGGCACATGCCTATAATCTCAGCTACTCTGGAGTCTAAGGCAGGAGAATCACTTGAATCCTGGCGGCGGAGTTTGCAGTGAACTGAAATTGTACCATTGCACTCCAGCCTAGGCAAGAGTGAAACTCTTATCTCAAAAAAAAAAAAAAAAAAAAAAAAAAAGCCACAACTTCTTTGTCCCTAGGGTGCAACCAGCAATGGGATGACACCCCAGGTGCCCAGAGCAGCAACTAGTAACTCACCCAGTATTGGCTTTCTCCCTTCCTGAGCTCACGTCCAGAGTCCCCTGCCACGCCTGAATTAAGAACTGGTGCTTGACTGTGTCAGAGTCTGGAGCAGCCCCACCCAAGATGGGCTGATGCGGTTCTGTGTGTTCTGTCCTCAAGGCAAAAGGGTCCATCCAGACATATCCAGACCACATCCTAGATTCCGGGTACGCAGGCACCTAGTATCCTCACACATCCTTTGACAGTGACCATTTATTACACACATCAGACTGGGGGAAGACCATTGACATAGCTGAGCACCAGGTAGGGTGTCCTGGGTATTCGGGCGTTAGAGCAGCAGGGGCCTCCTGACACGGGCAGGAGAAACATGGCACCCACCAGGAGGAGGAAGAGGAGGAAGAGGATAAGCAGGAAGGTCAGGGGCCGCCTGAATGCAGGATCGGGGGCCCTGTGAAGGGAAATGCAGTGTTAAACATACAGGTGGGCTGCCGCTAGGAACTCTGTCCCCCACACCCTAGTCCCATCTCTCAGGCACCTCACCCGGGATTCCCCTCCAGCCTCATGTCCTGGAGATGGGGAGATGCTTGCCTCTTCTTGTCCTAAGGAGGGAGAGCAGCCAGCAGCAGAGTGGATAGAAATGACACTTTATTTATTTTGAGACGGAGTCTCTTGTCACCCACGCTGGAGTTCAATGGCTCAATCTCAGCTCACTGCAACTTCCGCCTCCCGGGTTCAAGTGATTCTCCTGCCTCAGCCTCCTGAGTAGCTGGGACTACAGGTGGCACCACTCCCGGCTCATTTTTGTGTTTTTAGTAGAGATGGGGTTTCACCATGTTGGCCAGGCTGGTCTCAAACTCCTGACCTCAAGTGATCCGCCTGCCTCGGCCTCCCAAAGTGCTAGGATTACAGGCATGAACCACCACGCCTGGCTGACACATTATTTTTTGAGACAGGGTCTCGCTCAGTCACCCGGGCTGGAGTGCGGTTTCACAATCACGACTCATGGCAGCCCCAGCCTCCTGGGCTCAGGTGATCCTCTTACCTCAGCCTCCCTAATAGCTGGGACCACAGGCACATGCCACTACAACCATTTACTTTTGTTTAATGATTTGTAGAGATGAGGGGTGGGGGCGGTTCTCACTATGTGGCCTCAAGCAAGCCTCCTGCCTTGACCTCCCAAAGTGTTGGGATCACAGGTGTGAGCCACAGTGCCCAGCCAGAAGTGACACTTCGTGTCGCCTTTACCCTACTACTGTAGACCTACAGGACTGGTCTTATTTCTCCTCCTTTCCTGGCACCTCCTCATCCCCAGGACCCCACATGGACTTGGAATATCTTCAAGCGTAGTGGATGTCTGGTTGTGTCTGTCCTTCATCCAGGACAACCCCTCTTTTTCTGGTAACAGTGCCTCAATTGGAGGTGGGAGGCTGTCACGCCTTCCACTCCCAGACCTTCAGGTTCAGGTGAAGCTGACACCCACCTGCCCAACTTCCATGATTGGTGTGACCCAGACCTGGCCAATCCGAGCACTCTGGTTTATTCAAGGTGCAGCCCATGACCTCAGCTGGTGAGTGGGAGTCAGCCCTGGGACTTTGGCAGCTGTCAGTAGGGTCAGAGGCACGCTCCCTCCCCTGGGGTGGGTAAACCAGTGGGAGTGACCGTGTAGCCACTGGTGCACCCATTTTGCTGAGAAGGAAGCCACCTTGGGGACTTAGAGCCCAAGAAAGGGAGGGACTGAGCCTTGGTGTTATTTCTTTTTTAATTTTTATTTATTTATTTATTTATTGAGATAAGGTCTCACTATGTCGCCCAGACTGGAGTGCAGTGGTGTGATCTCAGCTCACCACAACCTCTGCCTCCCGGGCTCAAGTGATTCTCCTGCCTCAGCCTCCCGAGTAGCTGGGATTACAGGCATGTGCCATCATGCTCGGCTAATTTTTTTTTTTTTTTTTTTTTTTTTTTTTGAGACGGAGTCTTGCTCTGTCACCCAAGCTGGAGTGCAGTGGCTGGATCTCAGCTCACTGCAAGCTCCACCTCCCGGGTTCACGCCATTCTCCTGCCTCAGCCTCCCAAGTAGCTGGGACTACAGGCGTCCACCACCTCGCCCGGCTAGTTTTTTGTATTTTTTTAGTAGAGACGGGGTTTCACCATGTTAGCCAGGATGGTCTCGATCTCCTGACCTTGTGATCCGCCCGTCTCGGCCTCCCAAAGTGCTGGGATTACAGGCTTGAGCCACCGCGCCCGGCCCCGCTCGGCTAATTTTTATAGTTTTAGTAAACATGGGGTTTCACCACGTTGGCCAGGCTGGTCTCGAACTCCAGACCTCAGGTGATCCGCCTGCCTCGGCCTCCCAAAGTGCTGGAATTACAAGTGTGAGCCACTGTGCCCAGCCTGGCCCTGGTGTTATTTCAGGCTCTGAATTCAACAGTGCCTGGACCTTTCCGTTACTTTTTTTTTTTTTTTTAATAGCGTTCCCTTTTTTGTGCCTTTTCATTTCTTGGGTTTCTGTCACTCGCCATCAAGATTCCTGAGTGCTACACCTGTTTGAGAACTGGCTCACCTGAGGCTTCCGGAGTAGGGAGCGTCTTTGGTGACCTGCTAAGTGTTTCCGGTAGCTGAGGCCAGACTCCAGCATGTCCTGTCGGGAGTGAGAGGTGTGTGGTTCCTGGAGAACCAGCAACAAACAGAAATGTGGTTGGGGGAGGGCCAGGATAGGAGGTATCATAGAGATGAGATTCTGGGGGAACAGAGAGATCTCACAGGACAGACAGACATGGGCAGAGCCAAAGAAACCAAGAGAGGAGAGACATTATTTATTCATTCATTCAATAAATATGTAATGAGTTTCTATTACAAGCCAGGAACTGTTCTAGGAGCTGAGGACACAGTGGGGATGGAAATAGGCAAATTCCTGGCCTCCGTGGAGCTTATATTTGACAGGAGAGAGACAGACCATAAATTAATAAGTAGGCCAGGCGCGGTGGCTCAAGCCTGTAATCCCAGCACTTTGGGAGGCCGAGACGGGCGGACCATGAGGTCAGGAGATTGAGACCATCCTGGCTAACACGGTGAAACCCCGTCTCTACTAAAAAATACAAAAAACTAGCTGGGCGAGGTGGCGGGCGCCTGTAGTCCCAGCTACTCGGGAGGCTGAGGCAGGAGAATGGTGTAAACCTGGGAGGCGGAGCTTGCAGTGAGCTGAGATCCGGCCACTGCACTCCAGCCTGGGCGAAAGAGTGAGACTTCGTCTCAAAAAAAAAAAACGTAATAAGTAACTGCGGCCTGGTGCGGTGGTTCATGCCTGTAATCCTAGCACTTTGGGAGGCCGAGGCGGGTGGATCACCTGAGGTCAGGAGTTCAAGACCAGCCTGGCCAACATGATGAAACGCCATCTCTACTAAAAATACAAAAATTAGCCAGGAATGGTGGTGCACACCTGTAATCCCAGCTACTAGGGAGGCCAAGGTAGGAGAATCGCTTGAACCTGGGAAGCAGAGGTTGCAGCAAGCCAAGATCACACCACTATACTCCAGCCTGGGCAACAGAGTGAGACTCTGTCTCAAAAAATAAATAAAAATTTTTAAAAATAAGTAAATATACAAAGTCAAGCTGTGGTGAGTGCTGTTAGGAAATAAAGTAAGAAACTAGGAGTGCTCATGTTTGGAGGTCAGGGCAGGCCTCCCTGAACAGGCAGCACCAGGAGAGACCGGGACAGTCAGGAGGTGAATGGGGCATCATCTGGGGGCCTCAGGAGTGAATTTGAGATCGGGCTTGAGGATGTAGAAAGAGACAAGAGAGAGCGAAACAGTGAGATAGAAGGAGACACTGAGAGACAGAGATGGAGGGGGAGACAGAGCCACTGACACCTCCTTGGAAGGGCAGGACCCTGCTAGAAGGTGCACAGAGATGTCCCCAGGGTGCCTGGCAGGAGGTCCCTCGGGGGGGGTCTGCTCTCACCTCGAGGACTTGTCCCCTGCCCTGGGGGCCCCTGTGGCCACACAGCTCACAGGGCACTCCTAGTGTCCAGGCTGTCTTTTGTCCCAAGGGCCCAAGACCCCCAATGTCCCCCGCCGGATCCCACTCCAACTCTGCGGAAGTGGGGAGGCTACTGGGTGCCCAGGGCCCCCAGACCCCACCACGTGCTGGCCAGTCCAAGTCTCCCTCGAATTCCAAGTCCTGGTCCAGCGTGTTGGCCTCCTCGAACACCTGGGTCAAAGGACAGAGGTCATGGAGGCTATGAGGTTGGGGCCTGGTTTGGGTGAGGGGTATCAGGATGGGCCCTACCAGGCTGTAGCTGACCAGCTGGGCCTGCAGCTGCCAGAGCCGCCGGAAGATGGAGTCTCGGTAAGCTCCCAGGGCCCGCAGGATCTGCTCCAGGGCTGCCCAGGCCCTGGGCTCACTCCGCTGTGCCAGCCCCTCACCAAACGCTAGCAGCGCCTCCACGCGCTCAGCTGCCCCTCGTAGGTCCGCCTGGAAGGCCTGAGGACACATGGTTGGACATCATCCCACACACACACCAGAGACCCAAAACCTAGAGTTACCCCCTCCGCACAGGCCTGGAACATGCACTCAACCCATTTCCCATCCCGGAAAGCTGGCACCCACTGCTGGGGCCCTGCACACCCCCACATCCTGGCCTCTCCTGCCTACCTGCAGCTGCACCATCCCACTCTGGGCCAATGCCCAGCGCCCCGGGCCTTGCTCCAGGTCCTGCAGCCGGCGGCCCAGCCCCAGCAGGCACAGGTGCAGGCTGTCCTGCTCAGCCTCTAGTACCTCCAGGCCAGAGATGGGGTGCTGGGGAACACAGGAGCCAGGTCAGGACCAGTGGGCCAATCAAGATATCACCCCTGCTCCCATCCCCACCCCGTTCTGTAAGCTTCTGGAAACTTCTCTGCGGCAGTCCATCTCCAGGTCTGTCTGCACCAGGGTCGCTCCCACTGGGGGGCCTTCCCAGTGGTGCCAGGCCTGAGGAGAGACATCTAGTTCAAGGTCTCCAGGTTTTATAGCTCCTGGAAACTTGGATGTTTGAGGCCCGGGGGCTCTGGACAGGGAGCGGGGCTGGGTACCCCCCCGGGGTACCCATTCTCGGAAGAATGGGGCTACATCAGGTGCAATGATGAAATGCTTCTCAGCCAGGTGCAGTGGTTCACACCTATAACCCCAGCATTTTGGGAGGCCGAGGCCGGAGGATCAGGAGTTCAAGACCAGCCTGGGCAACATGGTGAGACATCGTCTCTATTTTTTTTTCTTTTTTTAATAAAAAAGAAATATGGCTGGGCACGATGGCTCACGCCTGTAATCCCAGCACTTTGGGAGGCTGAGGCGGGCGGATCACCTGAGGTCGGGAGTTTGAGACTAGCCTGGCCGACAAGTTGAAACCCCATCTCTACTAAAAATACAAAAAATTGCCGGGCGCGGTGGCTCAAGCCTGTAATCCCAGCACTTTGGGAGGCCGAGACGGGCGGATCACGAGGTCGGGAGATCGAGACCATCCTGGCTAACACGGTGAAACCCCGTCTCTACTAAAAAAATACAAAAAACTAGCCGGGCGAGGTGGTGGGCGCCTGTAGTCCCAGCTACTCAGGAGGCTGAGGCAGGAGAATGGCGTGAACCCGGGAGGCGGAGCTTGCAGTGAGCTGAGATCCGGCCACAGCACTCCAGCCTGGGCGACAGAGCGAGACTCCGTCTCAAAAAAAATAAATAAATAAAATAAAATAAAAAAAATAAAAATACAAAAAATTAGCCAGGTGCGGTGGCATGCGCCTGTAATCCCAGCTACTTGGGTGGCTGAGGCAGGAGAATCAGTGGGACCTGGGAGGCGGAGGTTGCAGTGAGCAGAGATCTCACCACTGCATTCCAGCCTAGGCAACAGAGAGGTTCCATCTCAAAAAAGAAAAAAAAAAAAAGAAAATACGTCTCCCTGGTTGGTCAGATATTGAAACACTTTTCCAGAGGGTCCCTCCCCCTACAGACACCCAACACCTTTCCAGAATCATCACCCAGTCCTCACTGTGGAGGCCAAACTCCGGAGGACAGAGAGGAGGTAGGGCTGGCATAAGGGGTCTGGGTCACCTCAACTCACCTCACAGTGTTTGCCCCCAGCTGGGTCCTTGTAGGAAGAGGGTGTTGACCATCTTGGGGGCTGAGCAGCAGGCTCATTGCCCCCTGGCCCACCCTGGAAGTGCTCAGGAGGGTCCAAGGAGTCCTGCCTCAGGGTCTGGGCCTGCTCTGGGCTAGGAGGCAGGGGGCGGTGACTGGGTGAGTCTCAACACCTCACTTTTCAGCCTACCCTCACCCCAACCCCGGCGGCCTCTCCTGTGTCCCCAGGTGATCACAGCCATGGCACCTCCTACCCTCATATGGCCCCTGCCACCACGCCTACCCTCTTGCAAACAAGCTTCCAAAGCCCAGGCCCCCACCTCGTGCCCTCCTCTCCGGATGCGGGGCAGACGGTGCATCCAACAATGTCCGGCTCCCTAGGTGCTCCCGGGGGGTGGTTGAAGGGCTCTGAGCCAAGTCTAGGGCCCAGAGGCAGGGACAGGGCCATGGCTGGGGGCCTGGGGACACAAAGTCAGGTGAGGGCAGCCAGTAAGACCTCTTCCCTAGACAAGGGTGTCCCAGAGCTCCTACGCTGTAGTCACAGGGGCCTGAGGCTGCAGGAGAGGCCCAGGACAGGTCTGGCTCCGCCCCTTCCAAGAGGAACCTGGACCCGGCCATTTGATGCCCAGCTCAGGTGACAGAAGAGCCACTTAACTCCTTCCTCCCTAGCAGGCCAGTAGCTAAATCTCCCAGCATCACTTCAGGCCATCCAAGAGGGTTCCAGATAGAACCCTTCCCCCACCTCCTCAAGAGCCATGGATTCTGCCCCACTGGGGACCCAGACATCTGACCTCTAGGGCCTACCCCATTCGTTTAAGACCCTAGACGCCACGCCCCTCAGGAACCCAAGCATCTGGCTCCCTAAAAAATAAAAATCTAAGACCAAGGAAAGATTTTTTGTTTATTTGGTATGGGGTCTTCTGTAGCTCACACAAAATTACTGGGAAAATAAATAAACCAGGGGAGCCCCCTCTGCCCACGGTTCCAAGGTCGCAGTCACGGCAGCCCCAAGAGGGCAGGAACCCGGGAATCCGAGGGGTCCCGGCCCTGGCGGTCACTTGCCCAACAGAAGGCCGGCGCGCAGCACGCGGGGCACGCGGCGGATGGTCAGCGAGACCCGGGTGCCGCGCACCAGGCAGGCTCCGGGCCGCGCCGACGGGCAGGCGGCCGCGTTGGGCGGCAGGGAGGCGGCGTCCAGCGCGTCTTCGCGGGCGGCGGCGATGCCGTGGAGGAGGCGCGTGTAGGCGGGGCCGCGGAGCACCAGCAGGCTGCGCGGTTCCAGCAGTAGCGAGGTGGTGGGCCGGGGCGGAGGCCGAGGCTGCAGGGTGGGTTGAGGGTCAGCGGGGCTCAAGAAGTCGGGGGGTGGGCGAGAGGTCGGCAGGCTCCGGGGGTCAGCGAGTCCCCAGCAAAGGCTGAAGAGCAAGTGCGCTCACAATGATGGAGGCTTTGGTGGTTCAGGAGTGAAAATTGCTGGGGCCTGGGCTGGGGCTGCCAGGAAGGGAGGGCGAGGGCTCTGCAGTCCCTCGGGAGGGGGCAGGATCTAGGCGGCAGATGGGGGCGTCAAAGGGTCAGCGGACCGTGGGAGCTGCAGCTGGGATCTCCAAGGGGCTGGGGCTGGGGCTGGGACCCAGAAATCAGCAGTCCCCAGGAAATGCAGGCAGAGCTGGGCTGAGAGAGCATGGCTGAAGCCAGAACCAGGTGAGGCAGAGTGAGGCAGAGGTTAGAGGCAGTGGGGGTCCCCAAGGATATCAGGACATGAGAGGACAACTGCACAGCTGAGGGAGTATCAGAGCATCCAGGAGCATGCAGGGCTTGAGGGCAAGCCCCAAGAAGGAGTGGGTCAGGGTGTTCAGGGGTGTTTCTGTGAACACTGGGGTGCTAGAAATGCATCACTCAGAGAAATCATGTGTCAGGGGCCAAGGAGAATCTGGGGGTGTCCTGCACTCCAAATCACATTCCTAGAGTAGCAGGACATCTGGGGCACCCTAAGCAGGGGCAGATAGGGCATCTGGGAGGAGGTGAGGCCCCCCTGAGTTAATGGCAGTGGGGTATCTGAGGATATCAGTGTCTGCTAGGGAGTCAGGGGCATCCACTCAGCAGGTGGGGGCATCGGGGAGCCTGTGGAAATCATGGCACGTAGGGCACCCTGTAAGCAGATGGGCTGGGTGTCTGGGAGGAAGTGGGTATACCCCATGAGGGTACACCCCATGAGGGTACAAGGGAAGGTATCTGGGTGCCAGGAGTACCCCAAAGGCACGTGGGACCAGGTCATCTTGGAATTTAGTTCTTGAAGTGCCTACAAGCGGTTGGGGCAGTGTCTGGGGGCCCACCTCTTCTGTAGGGTCATCATCCTCCGGCCGCCGCGGCTCGTAGAAGTCCAGCACAGTGTGGGAGCCCAGGCTGATGGTGCTGACAGTTGGGTAGTACAGTGGTCCGTCCTCGTGGGGCTGGGGAGTGGGCACCAGGGCTGGCAGGGCAGGAGTCCACAACCCCCACCCGCTGGGTCAACGCGGGGCTCCCAAGCCCCATGAGGGCTTGTCCCTCCCAAGCCAGGGACAGGCAGGTGAATGCCTGCTTGGGAGATGTGGCTGCCTAATGAGTGAGGATGGGTACAGGGTCCTCTGCCCCAGCATGGCTCAGATGTCTGAGTGGGGGGACACGGGCTGAGGGTGTGTGGTTACCATGATGCCCTCCCCAGGCAGATACTGGTTCACAAGGACATGGTTAGCTGGGAGGCCTCCAAAGAGGCTGAGGTCAGACACTTTGTCCACGTAGCGCTGGAGCCATGGGGGCAGCCGCTCAGGAACCATCCCCCGGGGATGGGGAAGCCCACCTGGGGAAGGCAATGGGGTCCTGAGGGCTCCCCCATAGCAACAGATCCCCCATTAGGGATTCCACAATGGCTGGAAGCACCCTGATCCCCTCAGGGACCCCTGACCCTTTGGAGATAGCCACTGGGTCCTTCAGAGGTTTACTCACTTCTCCAGACCACGGGCCCCTTTCAGATACTCCCAACTCATCAGGAAATCGCTAATCCCTCAGGACCTCCACTGACCCCTTTAAAATCCTCCTGGCTCTTGGGGCTCCTTGAGCTGTCAGGGACCCTCTGATGTCTTAAGTCTATTGGACCTGAGTCCCCTGCCCCAGCCTACATCCCAGAATCACTCATGCCCCAAGCCAGGGATACTTACCCCAGTTCTGTAACTTTCTCCCAGAGAGCTGGGTCCACTTTGGCTTTGGGGCATTAAAAACCTAGGAGGTGGGAAGGGGGTCACTCCTTTCTCAGGATCACCCCTCTATGATTCTCCCACCTAGGTCAGTCAACATAAGGGCCTTTACCTCTGGGGTGGAAATGGGTCATCTCAGTGTCTGTGGGACCATTTCCTGGGGCAGTGGGTTCCTAGGATTTTGTGATTTGCCTTCTTTCCTGGGAATGCCTTTGGCCTCAAAGCCCATCCATGTCTACCAGGATGTAGCAATCAGGGCTGCACAACCATGGTCTGAGAGTTGTGGGTCTCACAATCTACTCAAGAGTGCTGGGGCTGGACAGGGCTTTTTCAGCCCAGCCAATAGTCTGCATTCTAATTTCCTGATTCCATGCCAAACCCGGTGGCTCACGCCTGTAATCCCAGCACTTTGGGAGGCCGAGACGGGCAGATCACTTGAGGTCAGGAGTTCGAGACTAGCCTGGCCAACATGGGGAAACCCCGTCTCTACTAAAAATACAAAATTTAGGCTGGGCGCGGTGGCTCAAGCCTGTAATCCCAGCACTTTGGGAGGCCGAGATGGGCAGATCACGAGGTCAGGAGATCGAGACCTTCCTGGCTAACACAGTGAAACCCCGTCTCTACTAAAAAGAATACAAAAAACTAGCCGGGCGAGGTGGCGGGCGCCTGTAGTCCCAGCTACTCAGGAGGCTGAGGCAGGAGAATGGCGTGAACCTGGGAGGCAGAGCTTGCAGTGAGCCCAGATCGCGCCACTGCACTCCAGCCTGGGCGACGGAGCAAGACTCCGTCTCAAAAAAAAAAAAAAAATACAAAATTTAGCTGGGCATGGTGGCACGCACCTGTAATCCCAGCTACTTGGGAGGCTGAGGCAGGAAAATTGCTTGAACCTGGGAGGCAGTATGGTGACACACGTCTGCAATCCAAGCTACTCAGGAGACTGAGACACAAGAATTGGCTGAACCCAGGAGGTGGAGGCTACAGTGAACTGAGATCACACCACTGCAGTCCAGCCTGGGCGACAGAGCAAGATTGTCTCAAAAAACAAACAAACAAAAATTCCTGATTCCTGGGCTCTCTGAGGACAGTTTGAGTTCTGCAGCCTCCTTGTTCCTATTGCCTGGGGAAGGGAATATGCAAAGCTGGGCTATCTCAGCACAGCAAAGAAAGTACTTTGAAAATCTTCCACTGCCAAGATCCTAATGGTCTAGAATGGGCTATCTCAGTCCAACAAGTCTATGCTCTAGTTGATAATCTACTCATTCCCTTCATGGTTATGGAGCTATACTGGGCTATTTCAGCCCAGGAATTCTATAATATGTAGATTTTTCAATGCCAAGAACGCAAAGGTCTGGAATGGGCTATCTCAGCAAAAGAAGTCTGTGTTCTGTAGCTAAATTTTTTTCCTGGACTCAAGATCAGTGGGTTACTCCAACACAGGGAAGATCTGTGCTTTGTAACTTAGGCTCTGGGGCTGCAAAGGGCAGGAACTCTGAGCTTTGTAAATTCTTCTTTCCCCAAACCTTAAGAACGGAATGCAGACTGGGCCATCTCAGCATAGATGGTCTGTGTTTGGTAACCTTATTCCTAAGGCTCTGGGTCTATGCTGAGCTATTTTAGCACAGGAAAGAGTTTACTGGGCTATCTCCGCACAGAAATCTGAACACTAAATTATTTACTCCCCAATCTCAATGATCTGAACTGGGCTATCTCAGCCTATGTTTATAACCCCCTATTCTCTAAGCTAGCAGGATTGGGCTATCTCAGTAGAGGCAGTATGAGCTCTGTAACTTCCTTGTTCCTTTTGTCAGGGTCTTCACTGCAGCCTTGTGGGCTTTCATACAGAGGATGGGCATTGGGGAGGAATATGGGAAGAGTGGGGAAACAGACCAGAAGGGCACTGAGGTCACCTGTCGAAGCAAATACTCCTCCTCTTCTTTGGAGATGAAGTCTGGGACATAGTAGATTACAGGTGGTGCCTAGGATAGACAGACCTCCTTGAAGATGTGGCCCTTCAACCCACACAGAGGACATATCATCACAGAGCAACCCCTATGCCTGGAGACAGGCTCAGGATGTCCTCAGACAGGTCAGGGTCTGAAGTCAAGGGACCAGTGCCATTCCAGAATGGACTCTGACAGTAAGAATGAATTTGGAGGAAGGGGGCAGTCCCAACCCAAGAACTCAGGAGTCAGCCTGCCTCCTTCACCCTCTGCACCCCGAGTTCTGACAACCTGCTCCACTCTGAATGGTTCCAGGGCCGGGACTCTGGCGTCCTGCTCCTCCATCACCACCAACTCCTTGCACCTAATCCTGTAGGGAGGGGAGGACACGCTGAAGTCACTAGGCCTCCCACCCTAACACCACAACGCAGCCTTCCACGCCATCACAGGCCAGGCCTCACCTCAGCCCTCTTCTGAAACTCACTTGGTCTCTAAAAGCTGAGTCTTCAGCATCTTACAAGCCACACAGAGAGCCCCTAGGCTCCATGCCCGGAAACAATGAACCCCAAGAATAATCCCCCATTACTCTGTTTACTAAGGGCCCATCAAACTACACATATGCCCTCTCAATCCTCCCACAGAGAACATCGTCTGGCCCCACACACAGGGAGCCTTTCTCAAAAGCTCTACATATAGCCCCCAGGGTTGCACCCCAGAACCCCTTTAAACACCTTAAGACCTCGCTTCAGACCTGCAACTGTGAGCCCGGCTATCAACACTCAGCGACCCCCGCCCCCCACCGAATCCCATTCTGTGCACCCCTGTAACCCCAATCTGAGCCTCCTCAGACATGTCCACCCTCAGCCTCCTCGGATCCTCCCATTTGGACGCCCCTCGGATTTCCCTTCCTAAGTGCCCCTTCACTCCAGCACCCTGGGATCTTTAGCTCTGAGGCTGACTCCCAAACCTTCTTCCCTCCCTGAATCCTTCAGACCCCCGACTCCGAGCCTTTTAGGACTCCAAGCTCTGAGCCTCCTCGGACTCCTACTCTGGGCTCCCCCGGATCCCCACTTTCAGCCCTCTTGACACCCATCTCCACCCCCAGCACTCCCCAAAACTGACCGTCCACCAGCGTCCCCTCCAATTTCCAAATTCAACATCCCCATCCCCCTCCCAGCCATTTCCGCCCCACATTACAGACGCTGAGCTCGCAGGCCAATGGGAGCTCCCAGAGGCCTCAAGGGCCCGCCTTCCACCCAATCGGCGCTCTTACTCAGTATTCGCCCTCCCACTTCATCCTCTCCCAGGGATAGGCCGCGCCTCCTTGTCTCTGAGCCATTGGCAGGAGGGCGTGGGCGGGGCATCGTCGTCTGGCACTGGCCAATCAGAACTTAAGAACCGAACCGGGCCATCGGCCGAGTGGACCCGGATGGGCGGGACGGGGGCTGCAGCCGTGACAGCCGCGGGAAGATACGAGAGGCTGCTAGAAGGACTTCCCGCGGCCAGCGCCAGCCGGTGCCCACACCGCAGGGAGGCGAGACTGAAGGAAGCACTTCCTTTCCCGTCTTCTCCCAACAAGGGAAACCCCCAATGACCCGACACAGAGAGGCCATAGAAACGTCTTTATTGAAGAGGACAGGAGTCATGCTGAG
The DNA here is from genome assembly GCF_037993035.2 of Macaca fascicularis. Lineage (NCBI taxonomy): Eukaryota > Metazoa > Chordata > Mammalia > Primates > Cercopithecidae > Macaca > Macaca fascicularis. Next base: position 43,257,491 of record NC_088393.1, read on the forward strand.
TTTGGGGACATGCAGTGAAGGGGCAGTCGTGAGCTGTCCTTGGTGGTTGGGGCCCCAGGTCTGCCCTAGACTCCCTGGGCCTTCAGGTTCTCCCTCGGGCTGTTGGTCGGGCCCAGGTGCTGTGGGGTCCTTTGAGGCCAGTGACTAGAACGTAGGTTGAAATCGGGGTTCCAGGATTTGGGATCCCCTCAGGGCCTTGGGGCCTTCCATTTACTAGAGATGGAGGCTTTAGGATTTGGGGTCCCCTTAGGGCTGGGGATCTTGGAATTTGGTGTCTTGAAATCCGTGGACTCAGGGCATTGAAATTCTCCAGTTTCCAGGGATGGGAATTCCTGTGTGGGGTTTCCTGGTGCCTGTCAATAGGGCTTGAGGTGCCTGGGAGCCTGGAATGCATATCCTGACTGCAGTCTCCTCCATACCAGGCACAGCGACCTCATGATTGGGTTTCCTGGTGGCTTGGGATTGGATTTTCAAATTTGGGATTCCCTGGGGATTTGGGGATTCCATGATTCGGTGGTCCTAGGAGTTAGGGCATTGGGGTCTTCTAGGGGCTGTAGGACTTGAGGGCACAGGGGAGTTTGGGATGTGTGTACTCTAGGGTTTGGGATCCCCAGAGTCCTAGAATGGGGCCTCCAAATTTTGGGGTTCCCCAAAGGGGGAAGTCGTTACTTAAAAAATAGATAATTTTCTGGGAGCCTGGCCAGCACAGGAGCTGTGGGCCATGTGGGGTGGGCTTCGTACAAGGCACTGGGGGTTTCTTGAGGGTGCAGAGGGTAGGAAGACTTGGGGGTCCTGTAATTAGCACTTCCAGGACTGTTTTGGTGTCTGTAAATTAGGGGTGACAGTGGGCTGGTTATGGTGGGTTTCTCTTGAGGGGTAAGAACAAGGGTCTTTGTTAATGAAGGCAGTCTCTGATTGAGGGGTTGGAGTGTAAGGGCTTCAGGGTGACCATGGGGTCACGACATCTTGAGGGGACTGATGTTAAATGGGGAACAATGACATGAACGTCTGTTACTCTTTTGCTTTGGGGGTGTGACCTATGTTTATTTCAAGAGGACTTAGTGGGGAGTGTTTGTTAATGGGGAAGTTTCTGATCCAGGGTTGGGTGATTCAAGAATGTTCTGTTGTAATGCGTTATGTGGAGAGGGTCACCATCATTAGGGGTGATGTGGAAATCTGTTAATCTGGGAATCTGCTCTGCGGGGTTGGGGATAGGGACTAGCCTGAAGGTGCTACTCAGGGAATCTCTTTCTGGGTGAAATGGGGTCTGTATTTGGGGGTTATTATGGGGCTATCTGTTAATAATGGGGCCTCAATGATCGAGGGCTGGCTAACAGGGGTCTCTACTCTGGATGTGTTACTGGGAATCTCTATCTCAGGGTGACTCAGGGCTCTTCGGGTGTCAGGAGATGCTAGTGGGGACTCTGTCTCTTTGTCAGGTGTCCAGGGCCTCTAAGACTGCATCTCTGCCCTCAGCATCCAGGGGAACCAGCAGCAGAACAGCAACCTGGAAAGGAGAATCACAGGGTCACACCCTTAGGCAGGCAGCGGGGACATCTGCACCCATCACCCCCAGCCTTTCCCCCAGTGTTTGCTATCAGGACTTTCTGGATTTTGCCTGTACCTCTCTGGCTATGGTTTGTTTGTTTGTTTGTTTGTTTGTTTGTTTGTTTTCTGAGACGGAGTCTCCCTGTCACCCAGGCTGGAGTGCTGTGGCATGATCTCGGCTCACTGCAACCTCTGCCTCCCAGGTTCAGGCAATTCTCCTGCCTCAGCCTCCCGAGTAGCTGGGACTACAGGTGTGCACCATCGTGTCCGGCTAATTTTTGTGTTTTTGGTAGAGACGGGGTTTTACCATGTTGACCAGGCTGGTCTTGAACTCCTGACCTCAGGTGATCCAGCTGCCTCAGCCTCCCAAAGTGCTGGGATTACAGGCGTGAGCCACCCCGCCTGGTCTGTAGCTGTTATTCTGAGGCTCGTGTGGAGGGAAGGGTGTTCTGCTTCCTTTACTGCCCCCCCCGAAAGTGGAAGTCACTAGAATTCAGTGCGGGGCCCTACACCCTAAAGACTGTTTCTGGGTATGCTAACAAGTTACAAGTTTTCCTAACCTCTCTTTCCAGCCCTGACCAGAGCTCCAGATCTCTGGGTCCAACTGCCTTGTGGATCCCTCTCCCTGAATGTCGCATAGGAGAGGGGATAGGGGTTGGCCACACACCTGGAAATGGAGTTCTCTGATGCAATGTCCTTTGGGGTCCGGACTGTGGTGAAGGTGCGTTTGGGCTGCGTCACTGAAGAAGAGGTCAGGATGTCAAGTGAGGGGATGACAGACCACCTGTGTCCTCAATACTCATTCATACTCCTTCTCATTAATACCTCCCCATGTCTCCAGCCCCTACCTGGATCTCACATTCCCAATACCCATCTGGGCCCCTTGTCCATAATTCCCACCATGTCCCCCAGTGACTATCCCTTTCCCCAGTATCTGCTCAACCTCATGTCCCCAAAGAGCCTTGTTGCTAACTTCCTCATACCCTTCAGCACCTATCTTTTTGGGGACCTTGTCTCATCATTTTCCTGGACCCTGTATCCCCCATTAAATACCAGAGACTGTCACCAGTATATACCTGAGAACCCAGGACCCTTCCTCCCATCCCCAAACTTACACTCCCCACATATCATCTCCCAACTCACTTGTCACTTGATGCACTTTTTTGGCTCCAACACTGTCCCCAGGGGGATCAGTGGATCCGCCAATCCTGAGGAGACACAGGGATGGGGGAGAGGTCAGAGCCACAAGAGGCCAGAGTCTGACTGGGGGCTGGGGGGTGTCCACACTGTCCTGCTGGTCTGGGAGGAGGAGGCCATCTGACGGGGGATCAGGGCTCCAGGTGGTACCCTGGGTTGGGGCTAGAAGTTTAGGCTCACCTCTGAATACGGGATGCTGGTGCGAAGACCCCATGCCTCGGGGGGCAAGTGAAGTACCGGACGCCGAAGACAGAGCCATCATGCTTGCCTGTGGGCTGGTCCAGCTCAATGCCATACCAGTAACCTGCAGCACAAGGGTGTCAGGATTTCTCAAGACCCTGCCTGGCCCCTGGCCCAGAGTCCCCATCCTCACCTGGGGCAAAGTCTGTCTTCCCATAGAAGCGCACAATTCCCTGCTTCTGGCCCGCGACAAGGACCTGGTCTCCAACCTCAGCCTTGGCCCCATCCCGCTGCTGCAAGCTGCCCAGGGATGGGGATGATGGGGTCTTCTTCTTGCCTAAGGGAAGAAGGTGCAGGAGGTGCGTAGGGGGGTGATGCCAGCTTTGGGGACCCCATGCCACCTGGAAAACCCCAAGGTAGAAACCCTGTTCTTGGTTTGAAGTGAAACTGAATCCCAGATGCCAGAGAATTAGGAAGGGGCTTTAGGCCTGAAAGGAAACCAAGTCAGAGAACCTGAAGAACCCCAAAATCCTTTCTCAAAGCTGAGGATATGTTGGATTAGGAAAAGCTGAGTCAGAAGTCAGGAACCCAGAAACTGTCCTTTTAAAATGAAGGGAGAGGCCGGGCGCAGTGACTCATGCCTGTAATCCCAGCACTTTGGGAGGCCGAGGCAGGCGGATCATGAGGTCAGGAGATCGAGACCACAGTGAAACCCCATCTCTACTAAAAATACAAAAAATTAGCCGGGCACGGTGGCAGGCGCCTGAAGTCCCAGCTACTTGGGAGGCTGAGGCAGAATGGCATGAACCTGGGAGGCGGAGCTTGCAGTGAGCCGAGATTGCGCCACCACATTCCAGCCTGGGCGACGGAGTGAGACCCCATCTCAAAAAAAAAAAAAAAAAGAAGGGAGAATTTGGGTCTGAGAGTAAATCAGGCTGGGTGCAGTGGTGCAGGCGTGTAATCCTAGCACTTTGAGAGGCTGAGGCAGGCGGATCACTTAAGGTCAGGAGTTTGAGACCAGCCTGGCCAACATGGCAAAACCCTGTCTCTACAAAAAAAATACAAACATTAGCCGGATGTGGTGGTGGGCACCTGTAATCCCAGCTACTTGGGAGGCTGAGGCACGAGAATCGCTTAAACCCGGGAGGCAGAGGTTGCAGTGAGCCAAGATCGCGCCACCACACTCCAGCCTGGGCAACAGGGCAAGACTCTTGTCTCAAAAAAAAAAAAAGTAAATCAAATGACCAAAGCCAGTATCTCCACAGATTCTTCCCTAAAACTGGGGGAGACCTTTGGGCCTGAGAGGAAACTAAGTCACAGAGGGCAGGGAACCCACAGGTCCTTCTAAGAACTAGGGGGGACCAGTACTGAGCCAAAGGGGAAACTGAGTCACAGAAGTCAGGAACTCAGAGCTTGTCTTCCAAAACTGGAGTTTGGGCCTGAGGAGAAACTGAGTCACAGAAGCTGAGCTACTCCCACAACATCCCCAAACTGGCTCTTCCCACCGCAGGGATCCCCTCTCTGACCTTTGTGTTCCCTGCGGCCTTTGCCGGTGACACGGGAGAAGTCCATCCGGGGGGTCCGGGGCGTAGAGGTGACAGAGGAGGGGGGTGCGTCCACTGCCTTGGAGATCTTGGACACGGAGGCAAAGAGACCTACGAGTACAGAGTTCGAGCCTGGTGTTGTCCAAGCCTTTGCCCTCAGCCCCCATCCCCCATCCCCTGTTTCCCAGTCAGCAGCATCAGAACTGCTGAGTGGACCCCCGGCCGCACCCCTCTTGGGCCCCAGGTGAGACTAACCCTGCTTGGGGGGGCAGATGAAGTACCGAACGCCCCCAACGCTGCCATCATTCTTGCCCTCAGGCTCGTCCAGCTCCACGCCCACCCACTGGCCGCTGGCAAACTCCGTGGTCCCACAGAACCGCAGTGTGCCCGTCTGGGGAGAGAAGGGAGGCGATGGCTGAGGAAGGAATGCTGGGAGGCCAACGTGGAGTGCTCGCACACAGGCAGCAAGGTAGGGTGCATAAGGCCACCCTGGGCCCAAACCCCAGGTCACACATCACCATTTGCTGGCTACATGAGTTAACCTCTCTGTGCCTCAACTTCCTTTGCTGTGAAATGGGAACAAATATACTCACCTTATAGGATTGTTAAAGAGTTGCCCTGTCTCATATAGTGAATAGTGACTAGCCACATAGGACAATTTAAATTTATTTATTATTATTATTATTATTATTTCAGACGGAGTCTCGCTCTGTTGCCAGGCTGGAGTGCAGTGGCAAGACCTTGGCTCACTGCAAACTCCACTTCCTGGGTTCAAGCAATTCTCCCATCTCAGCCTCCCAAGTAGCTGGGACTACAGGTGCACGCCACCATGCCTGGCTAATTTTTGTATTTTTAGTAGAGACGGGGTTTCACCATATTGGTCAGGCTGGTCTGGAACTCCTGACCTCAGGTGATCCACCTGCCTCAGTCTCCCAAAGTGCTGGGATTACAGGCATGAGCCACTGTGCCTGGCCAACAATTTAAACTTAAACAGGCTGCGGTGGCTCATGCCTGTAATCCCAACACTGGGAGGCCAAGGCTGGAGGATTACTTGAGGCCAGGAGTTTCAGACCAGCCTGGGTGAAAATGGCGGGACCCTCTCATCTTAATCTGTTCCAAAATACAAAGGCAGCAAGACCCTATTCTCTATAAAAGAAAGAAAAAAGGTAGCCAGGTGCAGTAGTTCAAGCCTGTAGTCCCAGTTATTGGGAGGCTGACGTGGGAGGATCACTTGAGCCCAGGAGTTCAAGGGTGCAGTGAGCTATGATTGTGCCACTGCACTTCAGCTTGGGCAACAGAGCAAGACCCTGTCTCAAAAATAAATAAATGCATACCTTAGGAACAAGACTCAGATAATTTTTTAATTTAAAAATAAATAAATTTAGTCTGGGCGCAATGGCTCACACCTGTAATCTCAGCACTTTGGGAGGCCGATGTGCGAGGATCACCTGAGGTCAGGACTTCAAGACCAGCCTGGCCAACATGGTGAAACCCCATCTCTACTAAAAACACAAAAATTAGCTGGGCATGATGGCGCACGCCTGTAATCCCAGCTACTCGGGAGGCTGAGGTAGGAGAATTGCTTGAACTCCGGAGTGTTGCAGTGAGACCAGATAGCGCCATTGCACTCCGGCCTGGGCAACAGAGCAAGACTCTGTCTCAAGAAAAAACATAAATAAAAATAAAAATCAATAAATTTAAACTAAAAGTGCATTTCCCCAGTCACACTAGTCATATTTCAAGTGCTCAATTGTCACATGTGGCTTGTAGCTTACTTTACTGAACAGCACAGACACAGAATATTTCTACCATTACAGAAAGCTCTGTTGGACAGGGCTGTCATAGAGAAATTAAAACCCTCGGAACAGGCTTGGCATTAAGTAAAGGATCAGCAAGTATTCGTTATTGAAAAATGGTTTTTTGCTGGGCGCAGTGGCTCACGCCTGTAATCCCAGCACTTTGGGAGGCCGAGACGGGCGGATCACGAGGTCAGGAGATCGAGACCATCCTGGCTAACACGGTGAAACCCTGTCTCTACTAAAAATACAAAAAACTAGCCGGGTGCGGTGGTGGGCACCTGTAGTCCCAGCTACAAGGGAGGCTGAGGCAGGAGAATGGCGTGAACCCGGGAGGCGGAGCTTGCCGTGAGCCGAGATTGCGCCACTGCACTCCAGCCTGGGCGACAGAGCGAGACTCCATCTCAAAAAAAAAAAAAAAAAAGAAATGGAGTATCCCCATGTTGCCCCCCAGGTTGGTATTAAACTCCTGGCCTCAAGCAATCCTCCCCATCTTGGCCTCCCAAAGTGCTGGGATTACAGGTGTGAAGCCACTCTGCCCAGTCTATTAGCTATTATCATGCTGTAACTTTGGTCAGGGGACTTCTTGAACCTCAGTTTCATCTGTAAAATAGAGATAGTAAGATACCTCATGGTGTGATTGTCTGATGGAAACTTTTTTTTTTTTTTTGAGACAGGGTCTCGCTTTGTCGCCCAGGCTGGGGGTGCAGTGGCATGATCTCAGCACAGTGCAGCCTCAAACTCCTGGGCACAAGCGATCCTCTCACTTCAGCCTCCTGAGTAGCTAGGACTACAGGTGTGCGCCACCATGCCTGGTTAATTTTTTCATTTTTAGTAGAGATGAGGTCTCACTATGTTGCCCAGGCTGGTCTTGAACTCCTGAGCTCAAGCGATCCTTCTGCCTCTGCCTCCCAAAGTGCTGGGACTATGGGCATGAGCCACTGCATTCGGCGGAAACATTTTTAATACATGTAAAGTTGCTTAACTGCAGTGAGCCTTTAGTGAGTGTGGTTATCATCATTATGGGAGGCTCATTCATCTCTCCATGTCTCAGTTCCTTGTCCATATCATGGGCTAATTAATTAGTGCTGATCTTAGAGGGTTGGTGGAGGGACTAGAACAGTGCCTGGCACACACAAAGAGCATTTAGTATGCACTGGACTCTGTTCTAATGGCCTTACGCATTTTAATTAATTTAAACCTCAACCAGCCCCCCAACGTGGGTACTATTATTATCTCCATTTACAGATGAAGACATTGAGGCCCAGAGAGGCGGAATCACTGGCTCCAGGTCCCACAGCTGGGAAGTTGCAAAGCTGAGATTTACCTGGGCAAGTCCCTGGGCCTGAGCCCATGACGCTGTGCTATGCTGCTTCTCTAAGGGGCAGTGATTGGTATTCCATGTCTCCAGATAAAGATTTTCACCTGTTGGAGGCTTTTATAGTCTGGCTTACAAAATGGGAAGAGTCAACCCAAACTTTCAGAATTGTGCAATGGATACAATTAGATCGTGTACATCAGAATGCTTTCTGGATGGGGCCGGGCGCAGTGGCTTATGCCTGTAATCCCAGTACTTTGGGAGCCAAGGTGGGTGGATCGCTTGAGGGCAGGAGTTTGAGACCAGCCTGGCCAACATGGCGAAACCCACTGCTACTAAAAATAAAAATAAAAAATTAGCCAGGCTTGTTGGCACACACTTGTAATCCCAGCTACTCGGGAGGCTAAGACATGAGAACGGCTTGAATCTGGGAGGCAGAGGTTGCTGTGAGCCAAGATCGCGCCACTGCACTCCAGCCTGGGTGACAGAGCGAGACCCGTCTCAAAAAAACAAAAGCAAAAATCAAACTCCTTCCGGTAGCCTACAGGTCTGCTGTGACCCAGCCTTGCTGACCTCTCCACCTCCCCCCGCTTCCCATAACTCCCTCATCACACTGCCCCTTCCTGCCTCTGTGTCTCCATACCTACTGTATCCTCTGCTTCCTTACCTTTGCAGAGGAAGCTCTTTCCTGTCTTAGTTTGGACATCACCTCCTTAGAGAAGCCTTCTCAGAACACCCCAGCTAAAACCACCCCAGCATTCAGCCAGGGACAATTTACTAAATCCAAACATGTAATGGTGTTCACAGCCCTTGTTGCTACCAGAACTTTATTTATTTATTTATTTATTTATTTATTTATTTATTTATTTTCAGTAGAGGCGGGATCTCGCTATGTTGCCCAGGCTGGTCTCTAACAACTCCTGGCCTCAAGTGATCCTCCCACCTCAGCCTCCCAAAATGCCGGGGTTACAGGTGTAAACCACCATGCCCAACCCAGAAATTATCTCAACCATAGGTTTACTTTCTTGACTGTCTCTGCTTCATTACAAGTGGAACTCCATGAGAGCAGGGCAGGGGCAGACACAGCCCTCCCTCCCTAAGGACAGACTGGGGTCCCGTATGGAGCCTGAGGGACACCAGGAAATGAAGTTGGAGTCCCTGGATAAATGAAGATTCTCTCTGCCCTCTGGGCTGTGATACCCGCTCCCCCTAGCTGAGACTCCTTTCTCCCTTTTTTTCCCTGGCTTGCTCCTCCACATCTGCAATTTGGGTGCATTCCCCATCACACTCCAATCACTCTGGCCTGGACTTTCCTAGCCAGACTTGCCTCTGAGAGCGAAGGGGCCTGATCGAGGACCACAAGACCCAGGGGGAGCCACAGGTGCACAGAGCTGCGCAGATCACTCTGCTCACCCCTCCCCATGGCAGCCATGACCGCTCTCGGCCGTCACTGTCAGATGATGAGTTGTTTCCCCCCCAGGATGGAGAGCTCAGCACAAGGTGAGGCTCAAAGGAGACACCACGGAACAACTGAGACGAAATCAAATACTGGGTGGATAGTTAGGACAGCAAGCAGACAAAGGGGACAGACTGCACTCTGCCCAAGGATACAGTTCCAAGGGATTAAGGGGCTAAGTCCCACCCCACCCACCACGCCAACACACACCCCAGCCCCTGACCTTCTGGCCATCCAGCAGCACGCGGTCTCCCAGGCGCAAGCCCAGTGCGCTAAGCATGAGATTGCCTGGGACGTTGTCATAGTTGGGTAGCGTGACCTTGGGGAGGGCGCAAGATAGTGGCACCGCCTCTTCCAGAAGCGTCCGCAGCTCCTTGGCCACCAGCGCCGCCTCTGCCTTGTCCAGGGACATGTCCATAGGATCTGGGACCACCTCCGCCGGCACCTGTCCTTTTCGATTCTGGAGGCCAATGGGAAGAGGGGGCGGGGACTCAGTGGCAGAGGCCACACCCCCATGGAGGCCCTGACCCTAGAGACCACCAGTCTGGGTGATGCAGGGTTAGGACTAGGTCATACCCTGGGCCAACCTGGGAATAAGAAGGGGCAGGGCAAGCCGGGTAACATGGCTCACGCCCATAATCCCAGTACATTGTGAGTCCGAGGCAGGCAGATCGCTTGAGGTCAGGAGTTCAAGACCAGCCTGGTCAACATGGTGAAACCTTGTCTCTACCAAAAATACAAAAATTAGCCGGGTGTGGTGGCGTGTGCCTGTAATCCCAGCTACTCAGGAGGCTGAGGCAGGAGAATCCCTTGAACCTGGGAAGCAGAGGTTGCAGTGAGCTGAGATCATGCTACTGCACTCCAGCCTGGGTGATAGAGCGAGACTCCATCTCAAAAAAAAAAAAAAAAAAAAAAAGAAGGGGCAGGGCAGAAAGGTGCAGACCACATCCCCAGGGAAACCCACCCCTGAGACCCAGGGCTGGGGGTGTGTCAAGTAATTGAGGGTGGGCCTGGGGGTGTAGGCAGTAGGAATGAGGGCCACACTTCAGTGCTGCAGGTTACGCCCCCAGGGAAGCAATCTCTGGAGACCCCAAGCCTGTAATGAGGACATGTGGGAGATGTACATTAAGAATGGGTTCCTGTGGGCCGGGTGCAGTGGCTCATGCCTGTAATCCTAGCACTCTGTGAGGCCGAGGTAGGCAGATCACCTGAGGTCAGGAGTTCGAAACCAGCCTGACCAACATGGTGAAATTCCATCTCTACCAAAAATACAAAAATTAGCCAGGTGTGGTGGCGCGTGCCTATAATTCCACCTACTCAGGAGGCTGAGGCAGGAGAATCGTTTGAACCTGGTAGGCAGAGGTTGCAGTGAGCTGAGATTGTACCACTGCACTCCCGCCTGGATGACAGAGCCAGGCTCCATCTCAAAAAAAAAAAAAAAAAAAAAAGAGAGAGAGAGAGAGTGAGAGTGGGCTCCTGTGGTATATAGTCAGGAGTCGAACTCTGGGCCAGTGGGGAATGGGGAGAGGCAGGGTCTCAGGGGCACAGGCCATGTTCCCCCAAGATACTAGTGCCTGGACAGCTGCAGAGTAATTAGCATTGTGGATGGAGCCTGGTAATGCATGGGTTGGAAATCAAAGATCATACTGAGGGCTTAGGAGGGGACCAACCCTCTCATTCACAGAGGGCCTAGCATTACTTTCCTCATGTCCTTGAAATGCTGTTATGCACTGCCACGGGGTAGGCTGGATGACCCTGGGCAGATCCCTTAATCTCTGCCTCAGTTTCCCCATTGTAAAACAAGGCTTATAATAGACTTCACCTGACATGTAATGAACACTAGGCAAATTTCAGCTGTTACTGCATTTGCTGAATGTACAGACATTTGTAGTATCTGGGAAGTCACGGGAAACGCAGAGACCTGCTGGAGGGAAGTGGGGGAGGACGGGAGCAGGAGGGTAACGGGTTCTGGGCAAGGGTGGCAGTACCCTCAGTGCAGGGTTGGCGCCGTGCTCCAGCAAACATTTGGCGGCGCCCAGGCACAGGCTGGAAGCAGCGATGTGCAGGGCTGAGCCGTGGTTGAAGTCACTGCACGTGGAGTTCACCACTGGAAGTGGGCAAGAGGAGGGGTTCCGGGTGAGCACCTGTGGGACCCCAGCCCTCCTCCTACCTCGGGGCTCATCTCTTGACTTGCAGGTCCCAGAGCCTCCGACGCAGAGCCCCGCCCCCACCTCGGAGCCCCACTCTCCCTTCGCGGCCCCACCCCTCCCTAGAGTGGTAGTCCACTGAGCCCCCTCTCCCACGCCTCCAACCTCCCGCTGTCTCCTCAGATCGCCATCCTCCTTTCCCTCGCAGCCTGGCCCTCACCTGGGTCTCTGCATCCCTCACCCAGGTCCTTGCTCCTCCCAGCCAGGGCTCTCCTCCTCACCTCGTGGCCGCGCGCCCTTCAGCAGCACACGCACGAGGTCGGGCACATCAAAATAGGCCGCGTAGTGAAGCGCGTTCATGTTGGTCCAGCGGCTGCGCAGGGTCACATCTGCGCCCAGCGCCAGCAGCTGCTGCGAGAGGCGCACGGCTGCCGCGGGGTCCCCTGCGCGATAGGCGGGATCAGCTTGGAACCCCCATTCCAGAGCATGGGCCCAGTGTACGGGGAGGGCCCTGCGCCTCAGGGACTATACTTTGGGATCTGAGGCTTCGGGTTCCAGATGGGGCCTGAGTTCTGGGTGGTTTTGAGTGTGTTGGGTCTGGGGGCCTAGGCTTTGGGGCTCATGACTTGGGGGTGGGGGCCCTCACCGACTCCGTGGGCCCCAGCCTTGCACGCATAGTGGAGCAGTGTCATGTCGGTCAGCCCGTCACGATCGTTCACATGGCAGCCTCGGCGCAGAATCTGTGAGTACCAGGGGAGCAGGGAGGGTCACCCACACATGTGGGGAACCGCATCCCCTCTCTCCCTGGTTTCCCCAGTGTTCTTACCTCATTGCCGATGACATCTATCTTGTGCTGGACTTGGGGCACCCACTGGCGCACAATGGCAAACAGCTCGGGGATGGTGGTCTGAGGGTCAAACAGGATCTCCTGGCACGCCGGGTCATTGGGATCGAAGAAGGTGAAAGCTGGGGTGGCAAGAGGTCCAAGGTCACCCCACGCAACTGACCCCCTCCTTCCAGCCTCAGTAGGGGAGCTTTGCCTCTTAGAGCCTCTAATGCGGGATCTCAAGCTGGTGGCACATGGGCCACAGTCAACCCACAGGCATTTTCTGTGTGGCCAGCATGAGGTTTCAAACTCAGGTGGGTTCACATAAAAATCTGGATGCCCAGTGTGTCTTGAAAAATTGGAAGATCAGGCAATTCCCATATAGCAGAAACTCCACCCCCTGAAACAAAAGCCGGACAGAGTGCAGTACCTTGGAGTCTGCATGTCCAGGGGGACTGCTACTGACCTCACCCACTGTTGCCCTGTGAGAGTATGAGTGAAGTTTGGCTGAATCCCCAGAGCAAAAATAAATAAAGCCAGAAGTCCTGGTTTTTAATAAAACTCTCCCAATTGTTTCAAATACCATGTAGCCCACATAAAATGTATCCATGACTGGGCACAGTGACTCACATCTGTAATCCCAATGCTTTGGGAGGCCGAGGCAGGAGGATTGCTCGAGCCCATAAGTTTGAGACCAGCCTGGGCAACATAGCAAGACCTCTGTCTTTATAAAAAGTTTTAAAATTAGCCATGTGTGGTGGTGTGCATTGGAGCTACTCAAGGAGATTGAGACAGGAGGATTGCTTGAGTCCAGGAGTTCAAGGCTGCAGTGAGCCATGATCGTGCCACTGCACGCCAGCCTAGGCAACAGAGCAAGACCCTGTCTCTAGAAATATAAAAAATAAAAATAGAGGCTGGGCGCGGTGGCTCACGCCTGTAATCCCAGCACTTTGGGAGGCGAAGGCAGGCGGATCACCTGAGGTCAGGAGTTCGGGACCAGCCTGGTCCAACATGGTGAAACCCTGACTCTACCAAAAATACAAAAATTAGCCAGGCATGGTAGTGGGCGCCTGTAATCCCAGCTACTCAGGAGGCTGAGGCAGGAGATCCGGCCACTGCACTCCAGCCTGGGCGACAGAGCGAGACTCCTTCTCAAAAATAAATAAATAAATAAATAAAATAAAAATAAAATAAAATGTATCTATGAGCAGGAATCAACCTGTGGCCAGCAAGGGTGGTGCCCAGAGGCACTTCTGTCTCCTCCCACTCAACTCTAAGGAGTACTGCTCTCTGTGACGTCAGCATCCAGCACAGGGCCCTGGCACGTGGCAGGAACTCAGTGCGTGGTGAATGAACGAGTACATGAATGATCAGATTATACACAGCCCAGAGAAGCGCCACATAGAAGGTGTCTCCAGGAATCAGTTGGCATGCTTCTTTTAGAACTGCAGTCACATCATAGCCCTGCTTGGCTTAGAACCCTCCTCCAGCTCCCATCCCATCCAGAGAACAGACCAAAGTCTTCCCCATGGCCCTCAGGGCTCTGCACATCCAGCCCCTCAGTTCTCAGCCCTCTCCCCTCACTTATTCCCCTTCCCTCATTTCCCACACTGGGCTCCCTCTGTCCCTCCCACGTGCCAAGCAAATTCCTGTCTCAGGGTCTTGGCACTTGCTGTTTTTCTCACTCGGAATAGACTTCCCACACATCTTCTCAAAGCTTTATAGATCTTTGCTCAAATGTCATCTCCTCAGAGAGGCCTCCCCAAACCACACTGTCTAAATCGGCACCCGCCCTTCTCATCTCCTACTCTTTCTTTTCTTTTTTTTTTTAAGAGATAGGGTCTTAGCTGGGCATGGTGGCTCATGCCTGTAATCCCAGCACTTTGGAAGGCCAAGGCGGGCAGATCACGAGGTCAGCAGTTTGAGACCAGCCAGACCAACATGGTGAAACTCCATCTCTACTAAAAATATAAAAATTAGCTGGGCGTGGTGGTGGGCACCGATAATCCCAGCTACTCAGGAGGCTGAGGCAGCAGAATCACTTGAATCAGGAAGGCAGAGGTTGCAGTGAGCCAAGATCGTGCCATTGCACTCCAGCCTGGAGTCCGTCTCAAAAAAAAAAAAAAAAAAAAAAGATAGGTTCTTGTTGGAATGCAATGGTGTGATCATAGCTTGCTACAGCCTTGAACTCCTGGGTTCAAGTGATCCTCCTGCCTCAGCCTCCCTGGTAGCTGGGACTACAGTACATACCACCATGCCCACTATTTTTTTTTTTTTTTTTTTTTTGTAGTAACAGGGTCTTGCTATGCTGCCTAGGCTGGTCTCAAACTCCTGGGCTCAAGCGATCCTCCCACCTTGGCTTCCCAAAGCACTGAAATTACTGGTGTGAGCCACCATGCCCAGCCCTTTATTTATTTATTTATTTATTTATTTATTTATTTATATCATAGCTCATATCACTACTTAACATGTTTACTCCTTCTCTTTCTCCCTTCTCCATTTCCTTTCTTCTTCCCTCACTAGGATCTAAATGCTACGATTCCATTCTGCCCCATTCACTCCTTTATCCCTAAGGCCAGGCACAGCACATGGCACACAGTAAGTGCTCAGTCAATCTCTGTTGAATTAATGTACAGATTTAACAGATATACTTGGATTTCCTCTTGGAGTCCACCTTAGCCTTTTCCCTGTCCTTGACCACATTTCCAGATTCCTTCACATTCTGGGACAAAACCCTCTCCCGTTCTGCAAGCAAGACTGCTTGGAGGGCTCAGCCTATACCCTCCGACCTCCCACTGAGTCACAGACCCCAGCCACCTCCAGCCGCATTTCCAAAGGAGATTTTCCAGTTTTCTGAAGTACAGCCCGCCCCCTGCAACACCTCAGGCCCCAGATAACTTTCTTTTTCTTTTTTCTTTTTTTTGAGACAGGGTCTCACTGTGTCACCCAAGCTAGAGTGCTGTGGTGCAATCCTAGCTTGCTGCAGCATCGAATTCTCAGGCTCAAGTGATCCCCCCACCTCAGCCTCTGGAGTAGCTGGGACTACAGGTACTCACCATGCCTGGTTAATTTCTAAATTTTCTGTAGAGATGGGGTCTTGCTCCATTGCCCAGGCTGATCTTGAACTCCTGGCCTCAAGCGATCCTCCCACCTCGGCCTCCCAGAGTGCTAGGATTATAAGCCAGAACCACCGTGCCTGGCCAACTTTCTTATTTTTCTTAGACTGAAGTCAACTTGTAGTCTCCCTGATCTACCTCTAGTGGGTGACATGTCCATGGATGCCATCTCTCCTGCTGTATCCTGGCAACGCTAACTCTCTGAACCTGGTTTCTGAACCTCACAGCTGCTGGGGATTCCCAGCCTGCATATCTTCCAAATTCCCCTTCTACATTCAACTCTGGCTGCGCTCCATCCCCTTCTACCCAGTACCCAGAGGGAGCTTTCAAACTGTAAATCAGACCTGCCACTCCTCTGCTTTTAAACACCCTCACCTTGCTACTCTTCTCCCCCATCCCACTTAGAATATAACCAAAGTCCTCACTGTAGCCTTGAAGGCCTTTCCAGATCTGACCTATGCCAACCTCTCACCTCAACCTTGATCATTCCCTGAATGCAGCTCCAGGATCTTTCTGTTCCAAGTTCAATTCTGCCTCAGGGCCTTTGCACTTGCTGCTCTCTGCCTGGAACACTCTTTTTCCAGCTCTCTTCTGGCTGATTCCTCCCCATGCTCCGGGTCCCAAACTAAATGTCACCTACTCAGAAAGACCAGCCCTGACTACCCCTGCAGGTAGCTGCCCCCTAGTCATGATCATATCCCCACCTTTCCTTCCCTCCCTCCCTCCCTCCCTCCCTTCCTTCCTTCCTTTCTTTTTTTGATAGTCTCACTCTGTCACCCAGGCTGGAGTGTAGTGGCTCGATCTTGGCTCACTGCAACCTCTGCCTCCCAGGTTCAAGCGATTCTATGGCCTCGGCCTCACGAGTGGCTGGGATTATAGACGTACGCCACTATGCCCAGCTAATTTTTGTATTTCTAGTAGAGATGGGGTTTTACTATGTTGGCCAGGCTGGTCTCAAACTCCTGACCTCAGGTGATCCACTGCCCTCGGCCTCCCAAAATACTGGGATTACAGGCGTGAACCACCACACCTGGCCCACCTTTTCTTTCTTTCATAGCACTCACTCCAATCTGAATTTATCTGATTTCTGATTTATTTATCTGTTCACTTATTTAGTCTCTCCTTCTCTCCTGCAAGGGAGGATCATTCCTGGATCACTTGGGATTAAATCTCCAGCACCCAGCATAAGGCTTGTCACAGAGTAGCAGCACTCGATAAATATCGCTTGGTCAATGATTAGACACTTTCAGTTTCTCCAAGAGGCCCTCCTCTCAGCTCCATACCCTCCTACCTCAGATCCTTTACCCAGCAGTTACCTCTCCTGGGACCCCTTTCCCCTGACCCCTCTCTTAGTTAACCCCAACTCACCCTCCAGTCTTCTCAAATATAACCTCCTCAGGGAAACCATGTCTTAAAAAACTCTTGCAGCAGCTTGTTTTTGGTAAATACAATTTTCATAATGTCTTGTAATTACATATTTATATTACATTATATTTTTCTTTCTTGCATATAAACCTAAATGTGAACTAAATTACATTATGGTTTAATACCTATTTGTGTGGCTGTTACTGAGGCCTGTGAGTTGTCTCAGGGTAAAGACTGGTTCTCTCTTGCCCCCTGCTGTGGCCCCAGCCCCTAGCATAGAGCCAGGTCCACAGACGCTTTCAATAAATGATTGTTGAAAGACTAAATGATGGAATGATGTGTCATGAATCAACGACTAGGAGTATTACAATTCCATTCTTCAATGGGTGAATGAGTGAATGAACAAGGGGTGCTCTGCAGCCAAGATTCCTCTGGACCACCTTCAAATTCCCCAGAAATTCTCCCACCATCACCACCAGCAGAGCACAGCCCACCCTTCCCAGCCACCCAACGCTCCAGGCTAGATTCCAGGGTGGGGACAGTGTTACCGTAGTCCTTAGGGAGGGGGGCAGGTGCCGAGGGGTGCACAACAGGCTTCTGTCGGCGCTCCTGGGTGGGGCTGGGGGCCTCGGGGACGGGCTCATCCTCCTCCTCCTCTTCTTCCTCCTCTCCTCGGGGCGGCGGGGCCATCGGGGCAGGATCTGTCTTAGTCATGGTCCTTGGTGGCCCTCGGGGGGCAGGTGCAGAGTTGGGGGCAGCTTTCAGGCAAATCCTGGAGGCAGAGGTCAGCTGGAGAGGGTGCCCCGCAGGCTCCAGGGTCCAAGCCCCTAGGAGCTTCCAGGGCCCCGAGTGGCCTCCGTGCAACTGGATCTTGGGCAACCATAGGGACCCCCGTTACCCACAGAGGGCCCCGGTGTGTGCGCCCAGCGCCTGCCACCTCCCCCAGGCCCAGCCCCCCATTCTTCTCCTCCCGCGTCAGGCCCCTCAATCTCAGCCGCCCCCTCCCCGGTTTGTTTATCTCGGGATGCAGGATGCTTCGCCCCTCCCCTTCTCCGCGGGCCGCCCCCTCCCCATCTTACCTCGGGCGGACAGCGCTGGGGACCAAAGTGGAGACTGGGGAGACTGTGGGAGCAATGGGGTGTCGGTGTCAGGGGACGTGATGGGGCAGGCGAGGGAGACAGAGAGAAGGGGACGAGGCCCAGGCGCCGACGGGGGGTGGGGGCGGAGAGGGAGGGGCACGACTGCGCATGCGCTTGCTGCCCCCTTACCGGCGAGGGGAGGAGGGACCAGGAGGAGGGATCGGGAGGCGCTCGCATTGATGGAGGGGCCAGAGGCGGCGACGCAAAGGGGAGAGCCTCTGAGTACAGGGAGAGGAAGAGATGGCTACGGAAAGGAGCGAGATAAGCAGATACAAGGGCGAAAGAGAGGGCTGAGAGAGCGGGTACAGATCTTACCCATCCCCTTCCGCCACGCCTGCAAACCAGGCCGGTGAGGGCAGTGGTCTCCCGGCGTGGTGACAACGAATGTTCTCTCTCTCTAGGACCCTAGACCGGACCCCTTCTCCAAGCTCACCATTCATAATGGGTGCCTCAGAGAAGTGATTTTCTAGAGACTCCTATCATGATCATCTCATCCTTACCATTTTAATGCAAGGCTCACACACTGGGGCCCACAGAGGTTAAGCCGCTTGCCCAAAAGTACATGAGTAGGTGATGGAGCGAACATTTGAAACCAGACAGTCTGTAAAGTCTGTTTTTTATTTTTATTTTTTCCTAGAGAGGGTCTCACTCTGTCACCCAGGCTACAGTGCAGTGTTGCAATTTTGGCTCACTGCAGTGTCAAACTCCTGGGCTCAAGCCATCCTCCCACCTCAACCTCCTGAGTAGCTGAGACCACAGGTGCATGCCACCACTTCTGGATAATTTTTTAAAGAGACAGGGCCTTGCCATGTTGCCCAGGCTGGTCTTGAACTCCTGACCTCAAGGGATCCTCCTGCCCCAACCACCCAAAGTGCTGCGATTACAGGCATGAGTCACCGTGCCCAGCTTTCTTAATCACCATGCTACATGCCGATCAACCCCTCCAACTCTCTCGGAACCTGTATCTACCCTACGGAGGCCTCCTGAAGCCAGCCCAGGGTCCTGGCCCCATTGTCATGGCTTGGCTTCCCACCTGGAACTGTAGCCTGGATGGGGCTGGGTGACAGCCTGGAATACCTCATCCTTCTAATGCAAAGGCCCAGTAGCTCCATCTCCAAAAGATTTCCAGAATCTCACTCTCCCCACCACTACCTTGGGCCCTCACCCTGGTCCATCCTTCATCATCTGCCACCGACACTATGGCAGCAATCTCTTACCTGCTGTCCCCTTCCTCCTCCAACATGCAGCCACAGTGACCCATGAAGACCTGTCGTTTTGGGGCCCTCCTTCCCTCAGAGGGATCTGCCTGCTGCACCTCACTCCAGGTAGAAGCCAAGGCTCTCAGCCACAGCCCACAAGGCCCTATATAAACCCGCCCTATCATCTCTGCACTCACCTCCTCTCACCCTCTTTTGTTCACTCCACCCCAGCCACAGTGGCCTCCTTGCTCCTCCCCACCCCAGGACCACTGCACTGGCTCTGCTTTGTTTTCTTTTTTAAATTATTTATTTATTTATTTATTTATTTTAGATGGAGTCTCACTCTGTTCCCCAGGCTGGAATGTAGTGGCATGATCTCTGCTCACTGCAACATCTGTCTTCCGGGTTCAAGTGATTTTCCTGCCTCAGCCTCCTGGGTAGCTGGGATTACATGCCTGTACCACCACGCCCAGCTAATTTTTATATTTTTAGTAGAGACGGGGTTTCGCCATGTTGGCCAGGATGGTCTCGAACTCCTGACCTCAGGTGATCTGCCTGCCTCAGCTTCCCAAAGTGCTGGGATTACAGGTGTGAGCCACAGTGCCTGGCCTGCACTGGCTCTTTGTGATGCCTAGAATGTTCTTCCTCCAAATCCCTACATGGCTCCCTCTCTGCCCTGTTTTAGGATCTTACTTGTTGGTGCCTTTTCACCTTCTCTGCTCTAAAACCGCACCCCTTCATCTAAGGAAGGAGACCACTACTACTCCTGCTGCCCTCCTCCCCCCACCTTGCCTAGTTCACAAGACAGGAGGAAAAAGAGAAGGCAAAAAGTTGGAAAAAAAACAAAAGTA
Source organism: Macaca fascicularis (assembly GCF_037993035.2). Classification (NCBI taxonomy): domain Eukaryota; kingdom Metazoa; phylum Chordata; class Mammalia; order Primates; family Cercopithecidae; genus Macaca; species Macaca fascicularis. Next base: position 43,277,173 of record NC_088393.1, read on the forward strand.
AGATAAATAGCCAGACAACCTTGGCACCACCATCTGGCCCTAGGAGTTAAAAAAAAGTAATAGTAACATCAACCCCTGACCTAAACTGCTTGTTTTATCTGTAAATTCCAGACACTGTATGAAAAAAGCATTGTAAAACTTTTTGTTGTTAGCTGATGCATGTAGCCCCCAGTCACATTTCCCACGCTTGCTCGATTTATCACGACCCTTTCACATGGACCCCTTAAAGTTGTAAGCCTTTAAAAAGGCCAAGAATTTCTTTCTCGGGGAGCTCTGCTTTTAAGACGCGAATCTGCTGACGCTCCCGGCCGAATAAACGGCTTTCTTCTTTAATTCGGTGTCTGAGTTTTGTCTGCGGCTCATCCTGCTACATCTCCCTTCCCTACTATGGTTTTCTCCATAGCAACACTGCCTCCCAGACGGGAGGCCCTCTCTGCAGGGGTTGTTCATCCTCTGGAACCTGAGCCTGTAACCCTCCAGGCCAGCCCCTTCTCATTACCCAGGTTTCTGCTAAAACATGGCCTTAGAGGGCCCTCCCACAAGCCCAAACCGAATTTTTGTTGTCTTTATAGCACTCATCGCTCGCGTTTGCAGTGTTCTCGTTTATTTGTTCACTAGTTCATTGTCTACTCAAGTAGAATGAGCACCATGAGAGCAGGGATTTTCCCAGCTGTGTTCACCATGGTATCGTCAACTCAGTACCAGGCTTGGCAAAAAGCATGGGGCTCCTAAGAACCAGGTATGATTCTCCCAAACAAACAACCCTTGCTCTGCTCTGAGGTTGTCGTACTGATTTGCAAAGATCTGAGCTGGGGGTGACAGAAGCCTGGTACCCAGGGGATTGGGGGCTGATGACAGACTTGGCCCTAGGTCACCCCTAAGGTTCAAGAGATCCCTAGGAGTGGGGTGCTAGAACCCAGGTCCTTGAGGGAGGCACTGCTACTACCCAGGCGTGGGTGGTGGGGCTGGGGCCAAGCCCATGTGTAATGTCTTTCCTCCTCCATCTTCTATCTTCTGTCCCTCAACATTGTCTGTCTTGATCCTTATGCACTGGGGGTTCGAGTGTCCAGGAGCTCCGGCTTGGCATCCACTGTGGCAGGTGCAGGGCCCTGGGCAAGGACCACTGCTATGTCAGGCCCTCCACAGATGATGGTGAACGTTTGGGATTCCTCAGATCCAAGGGTCTGGGCCGTTGTCTAATGCAAAGAAGTGGTAGAGATGGGAACATTATGGAGCAAGTTGTGGGAGAGACAGACAGACATGGTGAGGAACAGGGAGGCAAAGGTGGGAGTGGGGCGTGTCAGGAAAGAGAGAGAGATGTGGGCAGAGATATGAGGAGACAGGAAAGCAGATGTGAGGGCCAGAGAGACATTCATGGGAAAGGAAAGAAGGGTGGGGAAATGGGAAGAGAAATGCGGGGGGACAGACACAGACACATGTAGAGAAAAGAGATGTGCAGGCAGACAGACGTACACACAGAGATGTGGGGGAGACAGAAAATACACAGACGAAGAGAGACATCAGGAGGTGGGGAAACAGGTAGGGGACGGAGATGATGGGGAGAAAGACAATGAATGTTAGAAAGGGAGGAGATTGCAAGGTAGGGATAGATGAGTAGGAGACAGAGATTGGAATGATGGGAGAGGAGGCAGAGAGAGGCAGTCAGCTCAGGGGCTCTGGCAGGCTCCACAAAGAGCCCCAGGCCTGAGTCTGAGCTCTGTCCCTGCCCCACTGTCCCTCTGTGCCCCAGGCCACAGTCTCAAACTTTAAGCCCCCAGAGGCAGCTACACTGTAGCTCCAGCCGACTGCTATCACCTGAGAATCCAAGCCCAGTGCTGCTAGATCTGCAGAGCCTTCGGGAAAGACCAGACTTTTTTTTTTTTTTTGAGACAGAGTCTCACAGTGTCACCCAAGCTGGAGTGCAGTAGCACAATCACAGCTCATTGAAGCCTTGACCTTCTGGGCTCAAGCAATACTCCCACTTCAGCCTCTGGAATAGCTAGAACTATAGGTGCAACACTTGGCTAATTTTTTGTATTTCTTGTAGAGACAGGGTTTCACCATGTTGCCCAGTCCCCTGGGCTCAAGTGATCTACCTGCCTTGGCCTCCCAAAGTGCTGGGATTATAGGCGTGAGCTACTGCACCCGGCCATTAGAAATTATTTTAAAGCACTGCGGAGGCCAAACAAAGTATATCTGTGGGTCATGTCCAAACCACTGACTATCAATCTGAGACGCCTGGCTGGGCGTGGTGGCTCATGCCTGTAATCCCAGCACTATAGGAGCCCAAGGTGGGCTGATTACCTAAGGTCAGGAGCTCAGGACCAGCCTGGCCAACATGGCAAAACCCCATCTCTACTAAAAATACAAAACTTAGCTGGACATGGTGGCACATGCCTGTAATCCCAGTTGCCTGGGAGGCTGAGACAGGAGAATTGCTTGAACCAGAGAGGCAGGGGTTGCAGTGAGCCGAGATCGCGCCACTCCACTCCAGCCTGGGCAACAGAGTGAGACTCCGTCTCAAAAAAAAAAAAAATCTGACACTCCTTAACTCCAGAGGTACTGTGGGGGCTCCTTCCTGAGCCCTTTCAGTGAGTCTAGCATTCAGAGCTCTGTGTGGGCACCTCTCTCATCCAGGCAGGGCTCTGAAAGCCATGGGGGCTAGGCTGGGGACCTCAAGCTTGGCCCTGGGGTTTTAGACAGGAGAAAGCCTTGGTCAAACTGCGATTTTCAGAGACATAAGACCCTTCCTCAACTTCCTCCCTCCCGCCCCCACACACAGACATAACACCCTTCCTCGACTTCCTCCCCTACACACACACACACACATACACACACACACACATATACACACACACACACATATACACACACACACACATACACACACACACACACACACACACCCAGCAGTAAAATATAGAGGCAAAAGGGATTAAATAGGGCCTGGAGGACACTATTACAGAGATTGCAAACTCCAGCTCTATAGGGGCCAGGCAGGAAGCTCTCACAGGCCTCTTCTGCAGCCAGATACCTGGGTTTGAATCCTGGCCCTGAAATGTATTGGCTGCCTGACTGTGGGTGCACTACTGGACTGCTCTGTGCCTCCATTTTTTCATCTGGAAGATGGAGACAACAGCAGTATTAAGATTATAATGAGGTTTTTGTTTGTTTGGTTTTTGAGATGGAGTCTTGCTCTTGTCGCCCAGGCTGGAGTGCAATGGCACAGTCTTGGCTCACTGCAACCTCTGCCTCCCGGGTTCAAGCAATTCTCCGCCCTCAGCCTCCCGAGCAGCTGGGATTACAGGCACACGCCACCATGCCCAACTAATTTTTGTATTTTTAGTAGAGACAGGGTTTCTCTATGTCACCCAGGCTGGTCTCAAACTCCTGAACTCAAGCAATCTGCCTGCCTTGGCCTCCCAAAGTTCTGGGATTACGGGCACAAGCCACCGCACCCAGACTATAGTGAGTTTTTTGCTTGGTTGCGTTTTTTTTTTTGTTTTTTTCTGTTTGTTTTCTGAGACAAGGTCTTGCTTGGTTACCCGGGCTACAGTGCAGTGGTGCGATCTTGGCTCACTGCAGTCTCTGCCTCCTGGGCTCAAGGGATCTTCCTGCCTCAGGCTCCCAAGTAGCTGGGACCACAGGTGCCCACCACGTTAATTTTTGTGTTTCAGTGAGACACAGTCTCACCATGTTGTCTAGGCTGGTCTTGAACTCCTAGGTTCAAGCAATCTGCCCACCTTGGCCTCCCAAAGTGCTAGGATTATAGACGTTAGCCACTGCATTTTTAAAAAATTAACCTTGTAGCGGTCAGGCACGGTGGCTCATGCCTGTAATCCCAGCATTTTGGGATGCCAAGGCAGGTGGATCACGAGGTGAGCACGTCGAGACCATTCTGGCTAATATGGTGAAACTCCGTCTGTAACAAAAATACAAAAAATTAGCTGGGTATGGTGGTGGGCACCTGTAGTCCCAGCTACTTGTGAGGCTAAGGCAGGAGAATCGCTTGAACCTGGGAGGTGGAGCTTGCAGTGAGCAGAGATCACGCCACTGCCACTGCATTCCAGCCTGAGCAACAGAGCAAGACTCCGTCTCAAAAAAAAAAAAAAAAAAAAAAAAAAAGAATAGAAAAGAAAAGAAAAACAACCTTGTAGCTCCAGCTCAAAGCATCACGGTGAGTTTTCAACTCACTATGTTATAACTCTGTGTCTGGCAGACAGTAAGAGCTTCTCAAATGTTAAGTATTTAGTATTAGTAAATGGAACAATCATTACTCAGCTCCAACCAATAGTTGCTTGGCATTGCCAGGTTAATTTTGTTTTTCAAGAAAACCTAGAAATTTGTTTTAATTTTCTGTAGAGACAGTGTCTTGTTATGTTGTCCAGGCTGGTCTCGAACTCCTGGCCTCCAGCAATCCTCCTGCCTTGGCCTCCCAAAGTGTTGGGATGACAGGCGTGAGCCACTGAGCCTGGGCAAGCCAGAAATTTGGAAACACGGGTGAATGTTCTGATTTTTGAATAGGGGATCCTAGACAAAATGAAAACACACTGCAGGCCAGGCGAGCACCCATGGATGGGGCTGCCAGGCTGGGGTGCCACTCACCAGGCGCTGCAGACCCCGGCACGCCCGTGCCAGCAGGCTCTCCCCATGCAGCTGCTGTGCCAGCCGTTCCAGCGCCTGCAGCTGCGCCTGGTGCTGCTCCTGGCACCGTTGTAGCCTCTGCACCCGGCGTTGCAGTGCTCCCAGCACTGAGCCCAGCCCAGTCTGGGCCTGTTGGGCAGGGACTTCAGGTTGTGACCCCTCAGGAGTGGCCGCAGGGGCCAGGGGGGTCAGGAGCATGGTGGCCGCAGTCTCGGGGCTCCCCGATGTGGGGTCCAGCACCACTAGGCGCACTGGGTCAGAGGCTGGGATGGCAGGGCCCTGGGGCAGGGGTGTTTTCTCCTGCAGGGGAGGTGGTGGCGAGACTGGCTTCTGGGTGCGTCGAGTCCTCTGCTGACTCTGGAAGACAAGGCACAGGGTGCAGGGGTGCCACAGCCAGACTTCAACTCAGGAGGAAAAGGATTGAGGGTCTGTTTCCAAGGGGGACTTGCCTAGGTAAGGCCAGACCTCAGGGAGGAAGTGTCGTCAGGAGGGGAGGGCCAAAGGTCAGACTCAAGGAGGGACTTCCCTTAGGAGGGGAGGTCTGGGGTTCGGATTCCAGCAGCAGGACCTCCTGGTGCTCACCTTGGCAGGTGGTGCCTGGGAGAAGATGGAGGGCACTGCATCAGGCCGCAGGTAGCGCACACCCCAGCGCCACTGGAAGCAGGAGGGCGTGAAGTGCTCACTGCACAAGTGCTGGTGGCAGCTGGGCACCCAGTGCTCACGGCCCATGTGCCGCAGCCAGGCCTGCAGCCGGGGACCATCCTTCAGTGGGAACCTGCATGGGTGGTTGGGGGGCGGGGTCAGTGTTACAAGGTTCAGACTCATCCCTCCCAGAGGATACCCACCCTGGAGGTCTCTGGGCTCCAAGCCTGTGCCTCCCTAGGGCCAGGAAGTAGACCAGTCTTGTGCCCAGGCTTTCTCTATCTCATACACACAACTACAACCCTTTCTTCAGCTTCGTCTTTTAGTAATATTATTTTGTGAGACGGGGTTTTGCACTTGTCACCCAGGCTGGAGTGCAATGGCACAATCTTGGCTCACTACAACCTCCGCCACCTGGGTTCAAGCGATTCTCCTGCCTCAGCCTCCTGAGTAGCTGGGACTACAGGCGCACGCCACCACGCCCGGTTAATTTTTGTATTTTTAATAGAGATGAGGTTGCATCATGTTGGCCGGGCTGTCTCGAACTCCTGACCTCAGGTGATCCACCCACCTTGGCCTCCTAAAGTGCTGGGATTATAGGCATGAGCCACCATGCCTGGCCTTTTTTATTATTATTATTAATTTGAAAGCTCCACCTTTTAAACACCCAACATCAGCCCACCTCTGCCCCCTCCACTGCCCCTCCTTCTAGCCTCCTTCCTGTTCTACCTGCCCACAGCCCCGCCCCTCCACTCCCAATTTGTTCTTCCACATCAACTTGTTGGAGCAGTTTATAAAATCAGACATTTACGATGTGGGAGTTCGTGCAGCCAAGTGAAAATGTTTCTTCTACAAATGTATAACATGGGGGTGTGGGGTTTCTGGATTAAGAGAGATTTAAGAAACATCAGCACAAAAGCAGGATGTGGACCTCGCCTACAACAAACAATTCAGTAAAAAGACATTTTAAGACAATTGGGGAAAACTGAACATGAACTGAGTATAAGATAATTATAAGAAACCAGTCGGGCATGGCGGTTTACGCCTGTAATCCCAGCATTTTGGGAGGATGACGAGGTAGGAGGATCGCTTGAGCCCAGGAGTTTGAGACCAGCCTGGGCAACATAGGGAGACCTCAACTCTACAAAAAAAAAAAAAAAATTAGCCATGTATGGTGGTACATGCCTGTGGTTCCAGCTACTCGGGAGGCTGAAGTAGGAGGGACACCTGAGCCTGGGAGGCAGAGGTTGCAGTGAGCTGAGATTGCACCACCATACTCCAGCCTGGGTGACAGAGCCAGACCCTGTCTCAAAAAAAAAAAAAAAAAAAATTCATTTTGCTAGGTGTGATAACTGTATTGGTTTATACTTCTGAAACAGTCTTCTGTTAGAAAATCAGTCTGAAATAATTATGGATAAAAGATCTGATGTCTGGGATTTACTTTAAAATAGGGCAGGACAAAAACTTAGAGGTGTGGGCAGGGCAGTAAAGAAGATTGGTAAAGTGTTGATAACTAGTGACACAGTGATAGATCTCGAGGGCTCTACTTTTGTGTATGCTTGAAAACACCCACTAACAAGTCTTAAAACAACTCAACAACAACAATAAAACACAAATAACCTGATTCAAAAATGGGGAAAGGACTTGAACAGACATTTCTCCAAAGACATACAAATGGCCAATAAGCACATGAAAAGATACTTGACATCGCTAATCATTAGGAAAATGCAGTATCAGAACCCTGATGAAATACCATCTGACAAACACCAGAACAGCTCCTACTGAACAACAACAACAAAGAGGCCGGGCATGGTGGCTCATGTCTGTAATCCCAGCACTTTGGGAGGCTGAGGCGGGAGGAACTCCTGAAGGCAGTAGTCCAAGACCATCCTGGGCAATGTAGCAAGACCTTGTCTCTACAAAAAAATATTTTTTAAATTAGCTGGGTGTGGCGATGTGCATCTATAGTCCTATCTACTTAGGAGGCAATGTGGGAGGACTGCTTAAGCTCTGGAGTTTGAATGCTGCAGTGAGCTATGATCATACTACCGCATTCCAGCCTGGGAGATGGAGGAGGAGGGGAAGCGGGAGGGGGCAGGAGGGGAAGGAAGAGGAGGAGAAGAAAAGTGTATGTCAGGATGTTGAGAAACTGCTGGAACTCTGGTACACTGCTGGGAATGCAAAATGGTGCATTTTGCATTTCCACTGTGGAAAACAATATGGCAGTTCCTCAAACATTGAAAAATAGAATTACCATATGACCCAGCAATCCACTTCTGCTTATATACCCGAAAGAACTGAAAACAGGGTCTCAGAGAGATATTTGCACACCTGCGTTCGTAGCAACATAAATCAGGCCTGGCGTGGTGGCTCATGCCTTTAATCCCAGCACTTTGGGAGGCTGAGGCAAGGCGGATCGCTCGAGTCCAGGTGTTCAAGACCAGCCTGGACAACAGGTGAAATCTTGTCTCTACAAAAAATACAAAAATTAGCCAGATGTGGTGGCGTGTGCCTAGAGGCCCAGCTACTCAGGAAGCTGAGGTGGGAGGAATGCTTGAGCCCAGGAGGTTAAGGCTACAGTGAGCCATGATCACATTACGGCACTGTAGCCTGGGCAAAAGAGTGACACGCTGTCTCAAAAACAAACAAACAAACAGACGGACAGAAACATAGCAGCATAAATCACAACAGCCAAAAGGTGGAAGTGTCTATCAACAGATACATGGATAAGAAAAATGTTGCATATACATACAATGGAATTTCATTTAGTCTTTTTTTTTTGGAGATGGAGTCTCACTCTGTCACCCAGGCTGGAGTGCCACGGCGCAACATTGGCACACTGCAACCTCTGCCTCCTGGGTTCAAGTGATTCTCCTGCCTCAGCCTCCTGGGTAGCTGGGATTACAGGCTCCCGCCACCATGCCCAGCTGGCTTGCTTATTTATTTATTCATTTATTTATTTTGGCGATGGAATCTCACTCTGTCGCCCAGGATGGAATGCAGTGGCGTGATCTTGCCCCTGCAACCTCCGCCCCCTGGGTTCAAGCAACTCTCCTGCCTCAGCCTCCAGAGTAGCTGGGATTACAGGCGCCTGCCACCGTACCTGGCTATTCTTGTATTTTTAGTAGAGACAGGGTTTCATCATGTTGGCCAGGCTGGTCTGGAACTCGTGTCCTTAGGTGATCCACCCGCCTTGGCCTCCCAAAGTGCTGGGATTACCGGTGTGAGCCACTGCACCCGGCCTGGAATTTTATTTAGTCTTGATCTGACACATGCAACAACACAGATGAATTCTAAGGGCCATTAGGGTAAGTGAAAAAAGCCAGTCAAATACTGACGATTCCACTCATATGAGGCAGAACAGTCAAATTCCTAGAGGCAGACAATGGAATGGTGGTTGCCAAAAGCTTGGTGGAGAGGGAAAGAGGGAATTGTCCAATGGGGATAGAGTGTTTTAGGAGAGGAAAAAGTTCTGGAGATTGGTTATATAACAGTGCGAATATACTTAACATTAGTGAATTGTACACTTAAAAATGATCAAGATGGTAGATTTTATGTGTATTTTGCCACAATTAAAAATAATTTTAATAGGCCAGACACAGTGGCTCATGCCTGTAATCCCAGCACTTTGGGAGGCCGAGGTAGGCAGACCACTTGTGGTCAGACCTCAAGTGATTTTGAATTCAAGTTCAAGACCAGCCTGGCCAACATGGTGAAACCCCCGTCTCTACTAAAATTACAAAAATTAGCCAGGCCTAGTGGCGTGTCCCTGTAATCCCAGCTACTTGGGAGACTGAGGCAGGAGAATTACTTGAACCTGGGAGGTGGAGGTTGCAGTTAGCCGAGATCACACCACTGCACTCCAACCTGGGCGACAGAGCAAGACTCCATCTCAAAAAAAAAAAAAAAAAATTGTTTTAAGTTTTAAAAAATAAGCTTTCTCAGTGGTTGTGGGTGGGGATTATCTGATGAGGGACCCTCTAAAGATGCCCCACTTCTCCGGTTTCCTGGTGCCACTTGTTCCCAGCATCTGCTCTTGCCCTCTTAGATGTTAACACACTCTCTATTTAGACCTGGGCTCAAGGCTACCCATAATAAAGACCTCCTTTTCCAGTCTTATTTGCAGCCAGGGGTGGCCACATGATCAAGTGCTGGCCAGTTTGTCCTTAGCAGCTGCCAGAAACTGTGAGACTGTAAATGTTTATTTCAAGCTGCTAAATTTGGGGATCGTTTGTTATATAGCATTAGATAACTAAGACACATCTCATGCACATCCCATCTTCACAATGTTTTCCATATCTGTGATATTACTGATTTCATACTTTTCTTAAAACTAACCAATCTTAAGTATTAAACAAAGATACTTAAAAGAGAAACTTTATACCACAATTGAAAATGGAAAATCAGTATCAATTCCATAAACAAAAGCTAACCATAAAAACATCAGATGTCATTACCTACTGAGGGCTATGAGCCTGAGGCCCTGCCCTTCTTCCCTCCCCTCCCCTCCCCCTCCCCTCTCCCCCCCTTCCCCTCCCTTCCCCTCCCCTTCCCTTCCCTCCCCTTTCCTCCTCTTCCCTTCCCTTCCCTTCCTTTCCCTCTTCCCTTCCCTTTCCTTTCCTTCCTTCCTTTCTTTCCTTCCTTTCTTTTTTTTTTGAGACAGGGTCTTGCTCTGTTGCCCAAGCTAAAGTGCAGTGGCATGATCACAGCTCACTGTATCCCTGAACTGCTAGGCCCAAGTGATCCTCCCACTTCAGCCTCCTGAGTACCTGGGACCACAGGCATGTGCTACCACACCTGGCTAATTTAAAAATTCTTTTTAGATAGAGAGAGGTCTCACTGTGTTGTCCAGACTGGTCTCGAACTCCTGGGCTGAAGTGATCCTCCCACCTTGGCCTCCCAAAGTGCTGCGATTATAGGCAGGAGCCACTGCACTCCACCCCTGCTCTCTCTTTGTTGAAAAGAAAGACTAGGCCGGGCGCGGTGGCTCAAGCCTGTAATCCCAGCACTTTGGGAGGCCGAGACGGGCGGATCACGAGGTCAGGAGATCGAGACCATCCTGGCTAACACGGTGAAACCCCGTCTCTACTAAAAATACAAAAAACTAGCCGGGCGAGGTGGCGGGCGCCTGTAGTCCCAGCTACTCAGGAGGCTGAGGCAGGAGAATGGCACAAACCCGGGAGGCGGAGCTTGCAGTGAGCTGAGATCCGGCCACTGCACTCCAGCCCGGGCTACAGAGCAAGACTCCGTCTCAAAAAAAAAAAAAAAAAAAAAAAAAGAAAAGAAAGACTAATGAGTACTAGAGAATCAGGGACAAAATTCCTACAGGAGATAGGGTAAATAAACATAGGCACATCCACACAAAAGAATACGATGCAGCTATAAAACAGAATGTAGAGGCACTCTGTGAACTGACATACTATTGTCAGGCACATATTATGTGAAAAAAAGGAAGGTTCTAAATAGACTATCTCAGCTTTTAGTCATTGTGGTAGCCCCCAAAAGCTATCCATGTCCTAATTCCTGGAAACTGTGACTATTACTTTATTACTTTATTTATTTATTTAGAGACAGGGTTTTGCTCTGTCACCCAGGTTGGAGTGCAGTGGCGTGATCTCGGTTCCTGCGGCATCAAACTCCCCAGGATCAGGCAATCCTCCCACCTCAGGCTCCCAAGTAGCTGGGACTACAGGCATGTGCCACGTGCCCGGCTAATTTCTATATATTTTTTAGAGATGAGGTTTTGCCTTGTTGCCCAGGCTGGTCTCAAATCCCTGGGCTCAAGCAATCCTCCCACCTTGGCCTCCCAACGTGCTGAAATTACAGGCATGAACCACCATGCCAGGCCTGAATATTACCTTATATGACAAAAGATGTGACTAAGTTAAGGATCTTGGCCGGGCGCAGTGGCTCAAGCCTGTGATCCCAGCACTTTGGGAGGCCGAGGCGGGTGGATCACGAGGTCAGGAGATCGAGACCATCCTGGCTAACATGGTGAAACCCCGTCTCTACTAAAAATACAAAAAACTAGCCGGGCGTGGTGGCGGGCGCCTGTAGTCCCAGCTACTCGGAGGCTGAGGCGGGAGAATGGCGTGAACCCAGGAGGCGGAGCTTGCAGTGAGCCGAGATCGCGCCACTGCACTCCAGCCTGGGCGACACAGCAAGACTCCGTCTCAAAAAAAAAAAAAAAAAAAAAAAAGGATCTTGAGATGAGGAGATTATCCTGGGTCATCCGGGTTGGCCCTAAATGCCACAAGTATCCTCATAAGAGGGAGGAGAAGATATTACCACAGAAAAGAAGAGAGGGCAATGCAACCATGGAGGCAGAGCCTGGAGAGATGTGGCCACAAGCCAAGGACTGCCTGCAGCCACCAGGAACCGGAACAGGCAAAGAAGAGACTCTCCCCCAGAACCTCCGGTGGAGTACAGCCCTGCTGACACCTTGGTTTTGGCCCAGGAAAGCTGATTTGGACTCCTGGCCTCCAGAACTGTTAGAAAATAATTTGTCTTGTTTTAAGCCACCAAGTTTGTAACAAGCAGTATGGGAAACTATTAGTGTAATAAAAAAGGAAATAAGAATGTCTTTCACATTTGCTGGTATTCGTATAAAGAAACCATGGTGATGTGGTTTGGCTCTGTGTCCCCATCCAAATCTCATCTTGAATTGTAATCCCCATGTGTCAAGGGAGGGACATGATGGGAGGTGACTGGTCATGGGGGATGTTTCCCCCATGCTGTTCCCATGATACTGAGTGAGTTCTCATGAGATCTGATGGTTTAAAAGTGGCAGTTCCCCTCTTGCTCTCTTTCTCTCCTGCCCCCATGTAAGATGTTTGCTTCCCCTTTGCCTTCCACCATGATTGTAAGTTTCCTGAGGCCTCCCCAGCCATTCAGAATGGTGAGTCCATTAAACCTCTTTCCTTTATGAATTACCCAGTCTCAGATAGTTGTTTATAGCAGTGTGAGAATAGACTAATACACATAGGAAGGACACACAAGAAACTAAAGAGGCTACCAGTGGGGAGGAGGTGGATGGGATGAACGGAGATGGGGAGAGCCAAGACTTCTCAGACAAAGGCAGATGGAGGTGGAGGGGGCAGGCAGCTGGCGAAAGAGCACAGAAAGGCTGACTCAGAGAAGAGCACTGGCACCCAGAGAGCAGAACCCCAGGGCACACAGCCAGGGAGTCTGGCTGCTGCAGTCAGCTTCCCTCTAAGATCCCAATGTTCTCAGTGGCCCCATTCTTCCTGGACACAAACACGAGATCTATTGCAACAGCATTCCCCATTCTTATTGCCACCATCTCCCAGGCAGAATCTGCCAATGGACTACTCATATCTACTGTCTGCCATTTCCTTACTAACATAACTCCAACTTTCTTTGGGCCATAATGTGTCCTGCTAAAAGACTACATTTCCCAGGATCCTTTGCAGCTGGGTGGGGCCATGTGACTACCTTCTGGCCAATGAATGCTTTAACGGGATTCAGCAGCTCAAAGAGGAAAGGAAGAAAGTCAATATCCTAAGAAACATCTCCTTAATTGGTCTTTCTCTTGTTCCTCTGGATAGCAGCATTTATAATGGGCAATATTGCTTTCTAAAAAACTACCTTAAGCAGACAGCAAGTGTTCCCCTTTCAATGCAGTCAAATGCTCTACCACTGAGTTATACCCCCATGTTCCCCTTTGTATAAACTATTTTAGTCTTGCTGGTCATCTTGTCCAGAGCATGGGGTGGCATATACTGCTAGAAGTCCTTTTTTTCTTTCTTACTAACGTAACTCAAAATTTATTCAGGCTGATTAAATGCCCAGCTAAAAGACCACAATTCCCAGCCTCTTTTCCAGTTGGGGGTGACCAGTGATGAAAAGGTGCCATTGAATGGGGTTTCTGGAAGGCCTTATAAAGGGAGTTGATTCAGTTTAGACCTGAACGCTTTTTGCTCTTTCTCCCTTCCCTTTTCCTCCTATAAGGAATGGTAGCAAAGGTGGCTGGGGCACTGGCAGCCACCTTGAATGGAAGCCACAGGCTAAGGATGACAGAGCAGAAATAGGCCAGGCACGGTAGCTCACACCTGTAATTCCAACACTTTGGAGGCCAAGGTGGGAGGATCATTTGAGGTCAGGTGTTTGAGACCAGCCTGGTCAACATGGCAAAACCCTGTCTCTACTAAAAATGCAAAAATTAGCTGGGTATGGTGGCACGCACTTGTAATTCTGTAATTCCAGCTACTTGGGTGGCTAAGGCATGAGAATCCCTCGAACCCGGGATGTGGAAGTTGCAGTGAGCTGAGACCGTGCCACTGCATTCTAGCTTGGGTGATAGAATGAGACTTTCAAAAAAAAGAAAGAAAGAGAGAGAGATAGGACCCTCATTTCTGATGACTGTGGAACTACTATTCCAGTGCTGGTTTGCCAACCTCTGTACTTGGTCTATATGAGGGAAAATAAACCCTGTAATAGACTGTATTACTGTTCAGAATGTCTGCTGCCTCCCTCCACATGAGGATTTCACATGCCCACTCCATTGACTTGAGGCTTGCTATATACTTGCTCCAGTCAAAGAATGCCAGTGAAAGTGATATGGGCCTCTTCTAAATATAAAATTGACCAAGAGCCACCGGATGATTCACTCCACTTTCTCTTTTCCTCCTCCCGCAAGAACAGCAATATTCCAAATAGGGACAGTTTCTTCAGCCTGAGACCCCAATTAAGATACTGTAGAGTAGGACCACAAATGACCTGCAAAGGACATAGTGTGAGCAAGAAAAACACCTTTGGGCCAGGTGTAGTGATTCATGCCTGTAATCCCAGCACTCTGGGAGGCCAAAGCAGGAGGACTGATTGAGCCCAGGAGTTCCAGCCTGCGCAACACAGTGAGACTTCATTTTTTTTTTTCGAGACGGAGTTTCGCGCTTGTTGCCTAGGCTGGAGTGCAGTGGCACGATCTCGGCTCACTGCAACCTCTGCCTCCCAGGTTCAAGCGATTCTCCTGCCTCAGCCTCCCGAGTAGCTGGGATTACAGGCACCTACCACCACACTCGGCTAATTTTTTGTATTTTTAGTAGAAATGGGGCTTTTTTTTTTTTTTTTTTTTTTGAGACGGAGTCGCTCTGTCACCCAGCCTGGAGTGCAGTGGCATGATCTTGGCTCACTGCCACGATCTTGGCTCACTGCAACCTCCGCCTCCCAAGTTCACGCGATTCTTCCATCTCAGCCTCCTGAGTAGCTGGGATTACAGGCGCGTGCCACCACACCTGGCTAATTTTTGTATTTTTAGTATAAATGGGGTTTCACCATGTTGGCCAGGCTGGTCTCGAACTCCTGACCTCAGGTGATCCACTCGCCTCGGCTTTCCAAAGTGCTGGGATTACAGGCGTGAGCCACCGCACCCAGCTCAGTGGGACTTCATTTCTACAAAAATTAGAGAAATTTGCCTGACAAGGTGGTGTCTGCCTGTAGTCCCAGCTACTCAGGAGGCTGAGGCGGGAGGACTGCTTGAGCCCAGGAGTTTGAGGCTGCAGTGAACCATGATGGTGCTGCACTCTAGCCCAGGTGATAGAGATCCCTTCTTAAAAAAACAACAACAAAACAACAACAAAAAAACACCTTTGTTGTAGTAAGCCACTGAGATTTGAGAAGTTTGTTCGTGCAGCATAACTTAACCACACTGATTCCTATAGACCCCATAATTTGTTTAATCAACTCTTATTGCAGGACTTTGTTACTACCAAGCAGATATAATTCTAAATGATAGGTCCCCCATAAGAGATGACCCCATTGCCACTGTCCCTCAAAGGGCCTAAGACAGAGCTAATGAAGGCTAGCCAGGCATGGTGGCACATGCCTATAGTCCCAGCTACTCAGGAGGCTGAAATGGAGCTGGTCTGAGTGTTGTGGGTTATTGCTAAGCTGATTAACATTGTCTCCCCACACAACCATGCTTGACTAGCATAAAAATAAAATGAAACGTGAAGAAAAAAAAAAAAAAGGAGGCTGAGATGGGAGGACTGCTTGAGCCTGGGAGGTTGAAGCTGCAGTGAGCCATGATCGCACCACCGTATTCCAGTCTGGGTGACAAAGCAAGATCATGTTTCAAAAAAGAGAGAGACAGAGAGTGAACTAATGAGTGTTCCCTTTGGCTGCCAAGCAGGATTTCAAGTTATTTCCTGGCAGCCACTTCCCTCAACGTGTCTCATCTTATCTCTCACCTGGCATCCATGCCCTCTCCTAAGCCTCTTTTGGAAACTGCTTTTCATCTAACTCTTAACTGAGTGGCTTCTGCATGACTGACTCAGGGGTAGGCCCTGAGGTGTAAATGGGTTAGTCACTATTGGGTGCCAATGAAGACATGAAGTGATTTTCCTTTTTTTTTTTTTTTGAGACAGAGTCTCGCTCTGTCACCCAGGCTGGAGTGCAGTGGCCGGATCTCAGCTCACTACAAGCTCTGCCTCCCAGGTTTACGCCATTCTCCTGCCTCAGCCTCCCAAATAGCTGGGACTACAGGTGCCCACCACCTTGCCCGGCTAGTTTTTTGTATTTTTAGTAGAGACGGGGTTTCACCGTGTTAGCCAGGCTGGTCTCGATCTCCTGACCTCGTGATCCGCCCGTCTCGGCCTCCCAAAGTGCTGGGATTACAGACTTGAGCCACCGTGCCTGGCCGAAGACATGAAGTGATTTTCATACAGTCATCTGGCTGCTGTATACAGTCGTCATCATTCCCCCTTATTATTACCTACAAAGCACTTAGAACAGTGGTTGGCATAAGGTAAATACTCTATTGTTGTTGTTATGAGTGAGGTAAGAGTGGAAACAGGGGCTGGGCATGGTTGCTCATGCCTGTAATCCCAGTACTTCGGGAGGCCAAGGTGGGTGGATCACCTGTGGTCAGGAGTTCGAGACCCACCTGGCCAACATGGTGAAACTCCACCTCTACTAAAAGTACAAAGAATTGGCTGGGTGTGGTGGTGTGCACCTGTGGTCCCGGCTACTCGGGAGGCTAAGATAGGAGAATCGCTTGAACCTGGGAGGCAGAGGTTGCAGTGAGCCGAGATCATATCACTGCACTCCAGCCTGGGTGGCAGAGCAAGACCCTGTCTCAAAAAAAAAAAAAAAAAAAGATGACGGCAGCCTGGACTATGTGACGACAGTGGATGTAATGAGTAGTAGTCTGGGAATGTGTTTTCCTTATTTCTTATTTATTTATTTTGAGACAAGGTCTCACACAGTTGCCAAGGCTAGAGTACAGCAGCGTGATCACAGCTCACTACAGCCTTAGCCTCCTGGGCTCCAGTGATTCTCTACCTCAATGTCCCGTGTAGCTGGAACTACAGGCGTGCACCACCATGTCCGGCTAATTTTTACATTTTGTAGAGATGGGGTTTTGCCATGTTGCCCAGGCTGGTCTCGAATTGCTGGGCTCAAGCAATCCTCCTGCCTCGACTTCCCAAAGTGCTGGGATTACAGGTGTGAGCCACCACGCCCAGCCTATCTTTCCTTATTTCTTAATGATTTATTTGGGACTTTCTCATTCGTGTTCATAACTGTCTTGTCAAGGTTTTAGAGATTTTGTTGTGGTTGTTGCAGGATGGAGACATGTCTTGAGGGTAGAGCCAAAGGGCAGGTTAATGGACTAGCGGTGGATGAAAAGGAAGGATTATGGGTAACTCGCAGGTCACGTACTCAATTCCTCAATGTTTGACCCTCACCTATCCATGAGCTCTGTCATGGCAGAAACAAGATCTGTCAGGGTTCTTTGTGTCCAGCAGGGGCTTACTTGCTTCTCCAAGAAATACTCAAAAAGTTGCTGAATTAATCAACAGTTGCCAGAGTCATATACAGGCTTAAAGTTCCCCCGAATCCCTTTGGCCCTATACCAGGGTCCCTCAAAGGATCCATGAGACATGGACTGCTGGCTTTCCTGGAGAGCCCATCTGAAATGCATTCATCAAATCCACCCAACAGATCTTTACTAAGCACCTACTATGTGCCAGGCACTGTTCTAGAGGTTGGAGACACAAACAAGAGGAAACAAGAAAGACAAAACCTCTGGCTTGATTGAGGTGACATTCTAGTGGGGGAGATAAGGAATGCATACATCGAAAATGCGATATGCAGACAGTGATGTGTTAAAGGGAAAAATAAAGCAGAAGACAGAGAGAACCGTGTGTGTGTTTCGGTGTCAGTTACAGTTGTCCATAGGGTGGTAGTAATAAAGGCAAGAACTTTGAAATCAGAGGGAATGGCCCAGGCAAAGATAGCAGGGCAGTAACATGCCTGCTATGCTACAGGAACATGAAGTAGGCCAGTGTTACTGGAGTGAAGGGCAGGAGGAAAGAGATGAAGTCACACTGGTATCAGGGAACCAGCTCTGTAGGACTTTGCAGGCCTGCTTTCTACCTGCTGCAGCCTCACTTTATTTTTTACAGTGAGGTGGGAGTCAGGGAAGGGATCTGGGCAGAGGAGGGAGCTGATCTGACTCAGGTGTTCACAGGCTCCCTCTGGCTGCAATCAGGGAACTACTAAGGACAGACTGGAAGGTTTTGGGGGAGACGCGATCACAAGCTCAGTTTCGGATGCTCTGAGTTTCAGATGGCTCAAATGCGTGGGGAGGGCAAGTGGGCATCTGTAGGCTCTTACAGAGCCTGCACCGACTTCACTTTTTACATCCGTTTCCCTCTTCGTCTCGCTTCGTTCGCTACCTGTAGTTAATCGTCTACTCCTGATGTTTCCCACGCCAGCACCTTTGCAGGTGCAGTGGACACTGCCGGGAAGGCCATCTCCTCACGTTTTAACCCCACTTCCTAACACCCTCAAGCGAGACCAGAAGGCCCGCACAGCTTCACTAAAGCTCGGGCCCCGCCCCTCCCAGGGTCCCGCCTCCCTCAAGCCCCGCCCCGCGCTGCGCTCACTTGTAGAAGCTCACAGGGCGGTTGTCTGCGCCCAAGCTGCCCGCAGTGTTGGAGCAGTTCGGCGCCCTGCAGTACTTAGGCATGGCTGTCCAGCCCCGTTGAGTTTTGCCGGGTCAGCAGCTGCACTTTGGTTCTCGTGGAGCGCCGCCGAACCCCGCCCCGCCCGCGCGCTCGCCGCCTGCCTCACATGACGTCCGTGGAGACTCGTCACGTGCCGGGGAGAGCGCTGAGAGCGCCTGGCTATTAGGCGCCCCTCCAGTGCCACAGTCACGCCCTCGTCACGTAGCGAATTGGCTATAGCGAGAACTGTACGCCTGCGCAAAGCCTGCCCTTCTCCACCCCGACTTTCATCACGTGTTGGGGAGAGGGGCGGCGTCACGTCGTTTCTGAGCCTGCGCCAACCAAATCAACTGGCCAGTCAATCTCTTACGGCTCCACCCTACGCCTATATCCGGGCGACCGTCGGAGCGCATATAGTTCCTCTGGGTGGCGGCAAAAACCGAGGTGAGGCAGCTGGGGCCTTAGCCTCGTAAAAGTTAAAACCTGTATGTTTCAGCGAATAATGAAAACGGAGTCTGGATGAAAGACCCCACGACTCTTGATCAGGCATCCAGTACACTAGCCGCCCAGCCAGGCACTCGCTCCGCCTCTTCGCTCCCATTGGCCCTAAGCGCCGCCCGGCAGCCCTGCGGTTGGCCAGGCCGGGCCTGTGGTGTCCAATAGGCGGCGGCGCCGGCTTTCCCGCGGCTGTTCGCTGTTTCAGTGGGTTGTGGCGGTGGCGGCGGCGGCGGCGGTTAAGGGATGTAACGGTCGCCCGGCTCCGGCGTGACGATGGCGGCCGTAGGGTCCGGAGGCTGTGCGCGGAACGATGCAGGGGAGAAGCTGCCCTCTGTCATGGCGGGAGTTCCGGCGCGGAGGGGTCAGTCCTCCCCGCCGCCCGCCCCACCGCTCTGCCTCCGGCGGCGGACGCGACTCTCGACGGCCTCCGAGGAGACGGTGCAGAACCGGGTGAGAAGCTGCTCGTCATGTCTACCCCAGTTCCAGGCCTCCTGGGTTTCCCCTAGTCCCGTCCTGAGAACTGTGGCCCCGACTCTCAGTCCCTGGCCAGTCCCCTCAGGCTGTTCCCTGCCTGGCTTCGTCCCCTAAGTCCCGCCCCTTTAGCCATGGCCCCTCCCACTTTCCCTCTCCTCGTTGCATTCCCGGCTCCACCCTCAGCGTTGGAGTAATTCCTGGGTTCCTCCCTGGTTCCCACCACTGGGGAATGCATTTTGCTTCTGCAAATCACAGCCTAGTCCTCCTATACTTTAACCCCCGTTCTATCGCCTTTAGACGTCACGATCATAGCTCACTGCAGCCTCACTGCCCTGGCCCCCGCTGGGTCATTAAGGTCCCTTCGAGGGTTTAGTCCAGAGTGTTACCTGCCCCAACTCTTCCTCGCTTCTACCTCGCCTTCTCTCACCTTCTGCGGTCTCTATCCTTTTTCCTCACCAAGGTGGGGATTCTTAATCCATATTGTCATTCAAAACTATGACAAAGACGTAAGAAGTTATTTATAAAATCTCCGCAGTGCTGCCTGGGGAGGAGGGCGCACAGAACAGTTCCCTAAATTTTGAGACAGAAACACAGAAGGAAATGATTTCACAGTAGGTAGAAGGAATTCCATTAGCACAGCGGCAATTAAAAAAAATTGTTTTCCAGCTCTGTAGGCACAAAATCTGTTTTTATAAAATGGAGATGATAAGAACTATAGTATTGGTAGGGCACGGTGGCTCACGCCTGTAATCCCAGCACTTTGGGATGCCAAGGTGGGCTGTTCACCTGAGATCAATTCAAGACCAGCCTGGCCAACATGGTGAAACCCCGTCTTTACAAAAAGTACAAAAATTAGCCGAGCTAGCACGCTCCTTTAATCCCAGCTACTCAGGAGGCTGAGGCGGGAGAAATCCCTTGAACCCAGGAGGCGGAGGTTGCAGTGAGCTGAGGTCACGCCACTGCACTCCAGCCTAGGCGACAGAGTAAGACTGTCTCAAAAAAAAAAAAAAAAAAAATTATACTATTGCATTGGAAAGAAGTGAAATTTTACTTGTGATCTTCTTGGCACAGAGTCCAGATAAAGGGAGGATACCTGGTAGCTGCTGGTGGAGCTTGTTCCTGCCCCGTGACTTTCTCCTGCACTGTGATTATACTCCCCACTCCTGGCTATAGGGCTCTGGCTGTACCTCCCATGTCCTCCCTGTCACCAACGTTCAGTCACACTGGCCTGCTTTTGGTTTTCCTGAGGCTCCATATTCTTTTCTGCCTCCTTAGCCTGGGCTTTTTGCTGCAATCTACCTGGCTGGCTCCTTCCCATCCTTCAAGTCTCAGCCTGAATGTCGCTATCTGGAAAGGCCTTCTTGAACCCCATTCTAAAGCAGACACCCACCTTCATCTCTCACCCAGCACCCTATACGTCATAGCCTTTATCTTATATGTTCCTGAAAGTGCCTTTTGAGCTATTAAACTACATATAACAATATCAAATTCAGAGAGGCATTATAGCAAGGTGGCTAAGAGAACAGACTGGTATGGTTGGACCCAGGCAGCCTGAGCTTAAACTTTAGTCCTGTTCTTCCTGGTAGTTTATGAACTTTGCTTTTTCTTTTTTCTTTTTTTTTTTTTTTTTTTTTGAGATGGGGTCTTACTCTGTCATCCAGGCTGTAGTGCAGTGGAGTGATCTCGACTCACTGCAGTCTCAGCCTCCATGGGCTCAGGTGATCTTCCCACCTCAAGTCTCCTGAGTAGCTGGGACTACAGGTGCATGCCACCATACCTGACTAATTTTGTTTTGTTTTTTGGTAGAGACAGAGGGTCTCGCCATGTTGGCCAGGCTGGTCTTGAATTCCTGAGCTCAAACGATCTGCCTGACTTAGTCTCCCAAAGTACTAGGATTACAGGAGTGAGCTATTGTGCCCCGCCAAGTTATGAACTTATCTGTGCCTCAGTTTTCTTATCTGTAAAATGAGAATGATGTAGAAATCTTTCATAGGGTATTTGTGAGGATTAAATGAGGTCACATATCCTAGGCACTCAGAACAACACTGGCACATGGCAAGTACTCTATTCATGTTAGCTGATACTGATACTATAACTGTGTATTTGGGGTAATATTTATTTTTCTTGTTTGGCAGTACGGAGTTGATCTGTCTTGCAAAGACCTAGTCTAAAAATGACCATTCATACCAATGCCCAGTAATGCTGATCGACAGATAAGACAACATGAGTGCCATGGCTTGGTTGTTTATGTTGGAATCCTGGCGCTACCCCTTCCTGGATGGGTAACCCCTCTTGGCCTCTGTTTCCTCATCTGTTTGGTTCCTTTTTTTTTTTCTTTTTCTTTTTTTTTGAGACGGAGTCTCGTTCTGTCACCCAGGCTGGAGTGCAGTGGCTAGATCTCAGCTCACTGCAAGCTCCACCTCCCGGGTTCGAGCGATTCTCCTGCCTCAGCCTCCTGAGTAGCTGGGACTACAGGTGCTCGCCACCTCGCCCGGCTAGTTTTTTGTATTTTTTAGTAGAGACGGGGTTTCACCGTGTTAGCCAGGATGGTCTCGATCTCCTGACCTCGTGATCCGCCCGTCTCGGCCTCCCAAAGTGCTGGGATTACAGGCTTGAGCCACTGCACCCGGCCTTCTTTTTTTTTTTTTTTTTTTGACAGAGTCTCACTCTGTCGCCCAGGCTGAAGTGCAGTGGTGCCATCTCAGCTCACTGACACCTCCGCCTCCTGGGTTCAAGCGATCTTCCTGCCTCAGCCTCTTGAGTACCTGGGATTACAGGCATGGGCCACCACACCTGACTAATTTTTTTGTATTTTTAGTAGAGACAGGGTTTTGACATTTTGGCCAGGATGGTCTCAAACTCCTGACTGAGCCACCACACCCAGCCTTGTTTAAATTTTAAATATTACTGTTCATGTGTTTTTTTACTTGTTGAAATCTCTCAACTTTCGGGACTATGAATCTGACGTGGGGAAACTGTCTACCTTTGGTCACCACTGTGTCTCTCCTGTACAGCCCAAAGTGCGGACTTTGCAGCCAGACTGCCTGGGTTTCTATATCAACATTGCCATTCGCAGATGTAGGATCTTGGGCATCAGACTTCTTACCTGTAAAACAGGGGTGATAATAGTGCCTTCTACTTGGCTTGTTGTGGGGATTCAAGTCTTTTATACATATAAAAGTACTAAGAGGCTGGGAACAGTGGCTCTTGCCTATAATCCTAGCACTTTGGGAGGCTGAGGTGGGTGGATCACCTGAGGTCAGGAGTTTGAGGCCAGCCTGGCCAACATGGTGAAACACCATCTCTACTAAAACAAAAATTAGCTGGGCATGGTGGCCTGCGCCTATAATCCTAGCTACTCAGGAGGCTGAGGCAGGAGAATCGCTTGAACCCGGAAGGCAGAGGTTGCAATGAGCCAAGATCTCACCACGGACTCCAGCCTGGTGACAGAGCAAGACTCTATCTCAAAAAACAAATAAACAAAAAAAAGTACTTAGAAGCTTATACACAGGTCACCTTCTCACCATGGCATTCTCCCCCTTCCCCTGCACTCCTGACCTCCTTATCTACTTTCTTCTCTCTTGCACCCGTCATTACTTGGCATCTGTTTCACATATTTGTTCTGCTTCTTTTCTATGTCCTACATACCCATCACCAGTAGGACATGAGCCCCACGAGGGCAGGGATTTGTCTCTTCCTCACCACTCTGTGCTCTTCACCTAGCGTCGTATTTGTCAAAGGAATGTTGAGAGAACAAGTGTTAGCTGCTGGTGGATGGCATGGCCACAGAAGCTCAGTGAGTGGGTGTTGAATGCAGCAGGATCTGAATGGGTGGCCAAGGCAGCTGCACCATGTGGTGCCAGCTGGGGCAGGTGCCTCTGACTTGGGCTTTTTCTTTGCAGGTGTCACTCGAGAAGGTGCTTGGCATCACAGCCCAGAACAGCAGTGGCCTAACCTGTGATCCTGGCACAGGCCATGTGGCCTACCTGGCAGGGTAAGCAGATAAGGGCCTCGATGTCCAATCATTGCTAGGGAATTTGGAGCTTGGAGCCTGAAGCCATCTGTAAATCACTCTGAGCCTCATCTTTTTCACCTGTAGAATGTGGATAATGGGGCCTGCTTCTGAGAGCTGTGGAGAGGATTCCATAGCCCCCTCTCTGTCTAGAACAGTTCCTGGCATGTAGTGAGTGCAATGAAAGCCTTTATTATGACTACAGGGGGGAGGTGACAGCGATCTGGGAAAGACAGGTGATTAAACTCCACGCTGTGGTGTCAGGTAACCTGGATTTGTGTCCCAGCTCTGCCATGTATGCTGCTCTCTGAGCCTCTTCCTCTGCCTCTGTAAAACAGAGCTCGTGACCCTCTCTGCTTGCATAGTTGAGAAGACTGAAGAAGACGCTACAACTGTTCATTCCATAAATACTTATGTAGCCTGACACTGTGCTAAGGACGTCCCCTCTATGGGTTTGTTTCCTTATCTATAAATGGGCCTAAAGAGTCCTGACCTGACCTGGCAGTTGTGAGGATTTAAAACAATTACATCTCTCTCTCTCTTTTTTTTGTTTTGTTTTTTGTTTTGTTTTGTTTTTTTGAGACAGAGTCTGGCTGTGTTGCCCAGGCTAGAATGCAATAGTGTGAATAACAGCTCACTACAGCCCCAACCTCTTGTGCTCAAGCGACCTTCCCATCTCCACCTCCCACGTAGCTGGGACTACAAGCACATGCCACCACAGCCAGCTAATTTTTTTTAGTAGAGAGGAGATCTCACTCTGTTGCCCAGGCTGGTCTCAAATTCCTGAGCTCAAGTGATCCCCCCACCCCCTACTCACAAAGTGCTGGGATTGTAGCCAGCCTAAGGTCTTTATTAGCCTAGGGCCTGACAGACATTACCTCAGAGGAAGTGCTGGTTTCTATTTAAGAACATAGTAATGTTAAAGTGCCCTAGAATTCTCAGTGTAAACACCTGGAGGAATGGGAGGAGGAGGAGACCAGAGAGAATCTCTGTGCAGAGGGAGCTTGTTTATTTGTGGGCTTTTCTGGTGGGAATAGAATCATCCCAGGACCCCAACACTCCCCGAAGTTGAGGCACATTTTCCTCTTTCTCCCCAGCTGTGTGGTGGTGATTTTGGACCCCAAGGAGAACAAACAGCAGCACATCTTTAACACTGCCAGGTAGGCTGAGCCCTGGGCCTGGGGGCAGGGGTGGAACCAGGGGCTTGGCACACCTCCCCTCCCCCGCATAGCCTGGAGGTACTCATGGGTAGGTGCTCACTCATTCACTCACCTGTTGGCTCAGCAGCATTTGCCTGTGTTGGATGCTGTTCCATGTGCTAGGGACACAGCAGTGACCACAGGAGAGGAGAATCTCTGCTGGCTAGAGTGAGACAGACAGTAAACCCGTCAGCAAATTACTGGCTGATCATGATCAGTGCTGTGGAGGAAATGATGGGGGATGTCTTCGGGCAGGTTTGTGGGCAGAGAATAGGAGGAAAGCCTTATCAGAAGGCTCAGGGAATGCTGCCTTGACTCTGAGACCTGAAGGAAGTGAGAGTGTGACCCATAAGAAGCTGTAGGGAGAGCGCTTCAGGCAGGGGGGACAGCAAGGGCAAAGGCTCTGCAGTGGTAAGAATCTCGGTGCTTTAGAAGCAGCCAGGGATCCGGTGCCTGGAGAAAGGGAGCAGGGGAGATGAGACTGGAATAGGCAGAAGCCACATCCCGTAGTCCTTGCAGCCTTGGAGAGGGGCTGCAGAGCATGCTGAGTGCAGAGAGCAGCCACAGGAGGGCGCCACAGGCCAGGGATGTGCTTTTCACCCCCAGCCCTCCAGCAGCTCTATTCCCCGCTTTGCTTTTCTCCACAAAATTTGCTCCCATCTCTGATATGCTGTCCAATTTCCTCATTGATGGTTTTCACTGTGGGTCTCCATTCCTCGGTGTGAGCACTCTGAGAGCAGGGACTTTCTCTGAGTTCATTTCTGTGTCCCCAGCACCAAACAGCAGTGTCTGGCACATTGATGGCTATTTCCTAAGAGAAAGACTGAATATGATTTGGGTTTTAGAAAGATCCTTTCAGCTGTTATTGGGGGAGGACCCGCTCCTCTGCCTTGGGGCTAACTGATCACTGTGTTGCCCTGGGATGTGGTCCCAATAGGGCTGTGACCTTTGAAAGGCATACCGTGTCCCTCCTTGGCATAGCTGAGGCTCTGCTCCTTTGGCCCAGTTCTCCAGATGAATGGATAAGGAGTGGGTTTTCTCCTGCCCTTATGGTCCCTAAGATACGGTCCTTAAGCTACGGCAGGTTCTTGTTATCTGGCAGAAGTGCATTCCCTCTTGAAAGTGGCTTTTTGGACCTTTTGCTCCTAACTGTGGGTTCTGTTACTGGTGATAAGGGCAGAGCTGGGTTCTATTCCTGGCTCAAGCATCTATTCACTGTGGAATCTCAGGTGAGACACTTCTTTCAGAGCCTTGGTCTCCTCTGAAAATAAAATAGCTGCTGGTAATTGGGAGAGCATTCGTAAGGCAGCAGCTACAAATCAGAGTCACACAAACTTGCCCAAT
This sequence comes from Macaca fascicularis, assembly GCF_037993035.2. Classification (NCBI taxonomy): domain Eukaryota; kingdom Metazoa; phylum Chordata; class Mammalia; order Primates; family Cercopithecidae; genus Macaca; species Macaca fascicularis. The sequence goes on from NC_088393.1 coordinate 43,302,954, forward strand.
ACAGTGTGTTTTAAAGGTTGGATGAGTGGACAACATTTCAATTTTTTTTTTTTTTTTTTTTTTGAGACGGAGTCTCGCTCTGTTGCCCAGGCTGGAGTGCAGTGGCCAGAACTCAGCTCACTGCAAGCTCTGCCTCCCGGGTTTACACCATTCTCCTGCCTCACCTCCCGAGTAGCTGGGACTACAGGTGCCCGCCACCTCGCCCGGCTAGCTTTTTGTATTTTTTAGTAGAGATGGAGGTTTCACCGTGTTAGCCAGGATGGTCTCGATCTCCTGACCTCGTGATCCGCCCATCTCGGCCTCCCAAAGTGCTGGGATTATAGGCTTGAGCCACCACGCCTGGCCCATTTCAAGTTTTTTAACACAAAAATCCACATGTCCCTCTTGTTTGGAGAAGTGAGAAATTCTGGCCTCTGGGGCCCAAATTCCCCTGTGGCAGTGATGGACTGAGCTTAGTGACATTTGTCAGGCCCGATGTGGCCAGTTCCTCACACCTGTGTTGCCTTCCTAATCCCTGTAGGCAGTGGTGTGGGTGGCCTGGATTTGTAGTAGATGGCATGCAGGTGCCCACCCTGGGCCACCAGTGGGTGTGCATTAGGAGGTGGTGTGGCCAGTGTGGGGGTTTTCTTTCCAACTGCATATCAGAATCACCTGGTCCCTATGCCTCACCACAAGAGAAAGCCAAATCAATTGATCTGGGATGAAACTTGGGCATTGGCAATTTTGAGACTTTTTATATTGAAATAATTTCAGACTTAGAATAGTACAAAGAGCTCATATATACCTATGTACCTTTCACATATTTCCCAAATGTTAGCTTTTTTTTTTTTGGAACACAGAGTTTTGCTCTGTCACCCAGGCTCAGCTCACTGCAACCTCCACCTCCTGGGTTCAAGTGATTCTCATGCCTCAGCCTCCCAGGTAGCTGGGACCACAGGCATGCACCACCATGCCTAACTAATTTTTTGTGTGTTAGTGGAGACGGGGTTCACCATGTTGCCCAAGGTGGTCTCAAACTCCTGAGCTCAGATAGTCCGCCTGCCTCAGCCTCCCAAAGGCTGATTACAGGCGTGAGCGAGCCACTGCACTTGGCCAAATGTTAGCATTTTACCACATTTGCTTTATCATTTTTTGTCTATATACATATTAATTTGTTCTGAACTATCTGAGAATCAGTTGTAGACATGATGCCTCTATATCTCTAAATACTTCAGGCCAGGCACGGTGACTCACATCTATAATCTCAGCACTGTGGGAGGCCTCAGAGGCAGGAGGATCACTTGAGGTCAGGAGTTTGAGACCAGCCTGGGCAACATGGCAAAACCCTGTCTCTACTAAAAATACAAAAATTAGCTGTGCCTAGTGTCAGGCGCCTGTAATCCCAGCTACTCGGGAAGCTGAGGCAGGAGAATTGCTTGAGCCCGGGAGGCGGAGGTTGCAGTGAACCAAGATTGCGCCACTGCACTCCAGCCTGGGCAACAGAGCGAGACTTCGTCTCAAGAAAAATAAAGTAAAATAAAATAAATACACTTTGGGAGGCCGAGGCAGGTGGATCACCTGAGGTCACGAGTTTGAGACCAGTCTGGACAACATGGTGAAACCCCATCTCTACTAAAACTACAAAATTTAGCTGGGCATGGTGGCAGGTGCCTGTAATCCCAGCTGCTTGGGAGACTGAGGCATGAGAATCGCTTGAACCCGGGAGGTAGAGGTTGCATTGAGCCAAGATCACGCCATTGCACTCCAGCCTGGGTGACAGAGCAAGACTCTGTCTCAAAAAAAAAAAAAATAAATAAAATAAAATAAATACTTCAGTATGTATTTCCTACAAAAAAAAAAAAAAAAAAAGACAGTCCTTCTAAACTGTAATATATCCAGCAAAATCAAGAAATGAAAATTGGTATATCACTCCCATTCACTCCCCAGAGGGCTCCATTCAGGAGTCAGCCTTTGTCCCATGAATGTCCTTTATGGCCAAAGGGTTCTGTCTGGAATCACACATTGCATTGAGTTGTCCCCTCAGTCTCCTTCAGGCTGACGTGGCTCTTCTGTCTTTTCTTGACTTTCAGAATCTTGACACTTTTTTTTTTTCTAAGACAAAGTCTCACACTGTCACCCGCCTGGAGTGCAATGGAGTGATCTCAGCTCGCTGCAGCCTCCACCTCCTGGGTTCAAGCGATTCTCTTGCCTCAGCCTCCTGAGTAGCTGGGACTACAGGTGCGCACCACCACTCTTGGCTAATTTTTGTTTTTTGTTTTTTGTTTTTTTTTAAGTAGAGATGGGATTTCACTATGTTGGCCAGGCTAGTCTCGAACTCCTGACCTTGTGATCTGCCCACCTCGGCCTCCCAAAGTGCTGAGATTACAGGCATGAGCCACTGCGCCTGGCTGATCTTGACACTTTTGAGGATTGTAGATGAGGTATCTTGGGTTTATTCTATGCTTCCTCAAGGGCAGACTCAGGTTCTGCATCTTTGACAGGAACAGACCAGAAGGGGTGCTGTGTTCTTCCCAGTGCCTCCTCTCAGGAGGTCTCCCGTGACTGGTGGTGTTCACTGGGAGCATTTGGCCAAGGTGTTGCCTTCCAGATTCCTCCACTTCAAAGCCTCTCTCTTCACCTTTGTGATTAGCAAGTATCCTGGGGAAATCTTTTCTGAGACTGTGCAAATATTATCCTGTTCCTCACCAAAGTTTCACTCAACTTATCTTAGACTTTGACACTTTTCAGATGCTCCCCAGGGAATTATAATGTACAGCCAAGACTGAGAACTACTGGCTTAGAGGTCAGGGCTCTGTCCTTTCTGGTTAGTTAACCGTAGCATGGGACTTCCCTGTGTTGCAGTCACCTCATCTGCAAAGTTGGTTCATGAGAGCCCTGACTCCATGAAGCATGTGTGAGGAATCAGTGCAGTGATGGCCACACAGCATTTGCTAGAGGGCCAGGCACAAGGTCGGGGCATGAGACAGGTTAGAGGTGGCTACAGACAACAGAAACCCCTCCACAGCGTAGCTTAAAACCCAAGGGCATGCTCCTCCTGCACATCTTAAGTCCGGAGGTGGGCAGCCCAGGGGCTGTGTCTCTGAACACCAGGGACCCCACTTTTTTTTCTCTCTCTCTCTTTTTTTGAGATGGAGTCTCGTTCTGTCACCCAGGCTGGAGTGCAGTGGCGCCATCTCAGCTCACTGCAAGCTCCGCCTCCCGGGTTCACGCCATTCTCCCGCCTCAGCCTCCCGAGTAGCTGGGACTACAGGTGCCTGTTACCTCTCCCGGCTAATTTTGTTTTTGTATTTTTAGTAGAGACAGGGTTTCACCATGTTAGCCAGGGTGGTCTTAATCTCCTGACCTCGTCATCCACCCGCCTCGGCCTCCCAAAGTGTTGGGATTACAGGCATGAGCCACCGCACCCTGCCCTACTTCTTTTTTTTTTCCAAGACGGAGTCTTGCTCTGTTGCCCAGACTGGAGTGCAGTGGTGCGATCTTGGCTTACTGCAACCTCCGCCTCCCGGGTTCAAACGATTCTTCTGCCTCAGCCTCCCGAGTAGCTGGGATTACAGGCGCCCAACGCCACACCTGGCTATTTTTTGTTTGTTTGTTTGTTTGTTTGTTTTTTGAGATGGAGTCTCGCTGTCTCTCCCAGTGTGGAGTGCAGTGGCGTGATCTCTGCTCACTGCAAGCTCCACTTCCAGGGTTCAGCCATTCTCCTGCCTCAGCCTCCCGAGTAGCTGGGACTGTAGGCACCCACCACCAAGCCCAGCTAATTTTTTTGTACTTTTTAGTAGAGACAGGGTTTCACCGTGTTAGCCAGGATGGTCTTGATCTCCTGAACTTGTGATCTGCCCGCCTTGGCCTCCCAAAGTGCTGGGATCACAGGCCTGAGCCACCATGCCCGGCCTATTTTTTTGTATTTTTAGTAGAGATGGGGTTTCATCATGTTGGCCAGGCTGATCGTGAACTCCTGACCTCAAGTGAACCTCCCACCTCTGTCTCTGAAAGTGCTGGGATTACAGGCATGAGGCACCGCACCCAGCCTCCATTCCTCTCTCCTTCTGTTCCACCCCATTTATTGTGAGGCTTCTGGTCTTGAAGTCACTTTATGGCCCAAGATGGAGTTCTGGCTGTTCTGTGCTTATTTCAGGAGGGGAACTGGTGGGAAGCGGGGCACACATCATGTCAGTTTACTTCTCCTTGGCCAGACTGAGTCATGTAGCTATACCTGCATAGCTGCAAGCATGAAACTGGGATTATGTCAGTGAGGAAAGAGAGACAAGTGGATATCCAGGACGCAATTTGCCCTGTTTGCTGCTGTAAGGAACCACGGGAAGCCTGGGAAGCAGGTTGACTTGATGAATATTCCATGAAGTTGCCAAAGTCTCACTTAGTGACATTTACTTAGTTATCTGCACGCCAATTTACCATCTCACGTAGGGAGACAATTATTGTTAAGGAACAAAGGTAAAAACAAGATTAAAAGAGAGCGGGGAGAAGAAGGAAACCATACAATCTCAGAATGGTGAATCTTGCTGCCAGAAACCTGTCAGCTAGCCTGTTCATTCAAGTCCTTGTGCAGGCTAGCTAGGAGTATCAGAAACATTTTGGCTGTTTATGGATTTTCCAGAATATCTTGAGTATTTATCAGTGGAGCACATGCTGCAGGCTACCTTGATGTGATGTCTGCCAGGATCCTCCCATCAGCACCACCCCTTTAGTTAGGCCAGGCCTGTACCATTTCCTGCATCTCTATTTCTCAGTGTTATAGGGTGGGTGGGGTCTTAGGGTAGCCACTGCGGCAGAGAGAGAAGAAAGCAGGGTCCCCATACAATGTCTGCCCCATTTGGGTTTGGTATCTCAGGGTTGAAGGGGCTTTGCATTTACCCCCATTTCTCTGTGTGCTGTGCTGGGCACGCCAGCAGTACTGGCTCTGTGGGAGCTGCTTGAGCTCACCTCCCCTGGCCTCTTCTGAGGCTTGGGAGGCAGGAGAGGGCAGAGTCCTATCAGAGCCACCAGGATGGGGTCTGACTGGCCACCCTTAGCGGAACCAGTGACCAGCTCTTTTCTTTATCCCCAGGAAGTCTCTGAGTGCTCTGGCCTTCTCCCCTGACGGGAAGTACATAGTGACAGGGGAGGTGAGTCATGATCACGATTGAGTGGGAGTGGGGGTTGGGGGGCCTCAGGAGCCATTCCTTATGCTCCCAGCAGGCCTGGGAGTCCCTGGAATAGCTCCTTCCTGGGCCAGAACAGCCCCGTAGCAGATGGGGGAGATGGCTTTTGGGCACACCCTATGGCAATGCAATCTTCGGCCTTGACAACCCCTCTAGCCCTGCCTGGTACAGAGCCCAGCAGCAGTAATGACCCCACCTTCCCTAGAATGGGCATAGGCCTGCTGTGCGCATCTGGGATGTGGAGGAGAAGAATCAGGTGGCGGAGATGCTAGGCCACAAGTATGGTGTGGCCTGTGTGGCCTTCTCACCCAATATGAAGCACATCGTGTCCATGGGCTACCAACATGACATGGTGCTCAACGTCTGGGACTGGAAGGTAAGACCAGCGGGCCTGTGGCAGGCAGCCAGCTGCCAGAGCATCCTGTGTCTTGGGCACTGGGAGAGCTACATGAGAGGACGCAGTAAAGTGCTCACTCACCCAACACATGACAGCTATTGAGCACCTGCGACATGCTGATCCCTTACTGTAAGTCACAAGATAGGTGCCCAGCTGGAAGAATTATAAATATTTTTATAATGACCAGCTGTGACCTTAGCCAAGTGACTTAACATCTCTGTGAGTCTGTTTCCTCCTCTGTTAGATGGATATAGTGTTACTTATCTTGTTGAGTTGTAAGACTTTAATGAGTTGATAAGCACTGGAAGACTGGGCTTTGGAACGGCTGTGGAGCTGGCAGAAGTGGGTACCAAGTCCTGGCTCTGCCCATAACCCACTATGTGACCTTGAGCACATGACATCTTCCCCTCTGAGCCTAGGAGGGTTGGGGAGAGGCGCCTCCCTCATGGGGCTATTGAGGGAATTTCATGGGTTATCCTGTGAAGGGCTCAGGGCAGGGCCCAGAGCAGGAGCCCCATCTGTGACAGCCATAGGTTGTGTTGTCCTTACATCCCAGCCATGACTGTCCCCAATACCATGTGTGGGCTGCAGAGCTTAGACCCTTGGGAGAGCTCTGGAACATACTCTCCTGGGGGGACCATTCCAAGCCTCTGTCCCCTCCTCTGTGGTGAGGAATGAGCAGGTTGCCCCACATAAGTTTCCCCATACAGCAGCTCCCTGGAGGGTCCCAGGAAGACAGACTTGGAGTGGGGACGAGCAGGGAGGCCCAGGCAGTCCAGTGGAATGAGTGCTGGCACGAGCTTTGCACTTATTCTTCCAGAAAGACATCGTAGTGGCCTCCAACAAGGTATCTTGTAGAGTCATCGCCCTCTCCTTCTCAGAGGACAGCAGCTATTTTGTCACTGTTGGGAACCGACATGTGAGGTTCTGGTTCTTGGAAGTCTCCACTGAGACAAAGGTGAGTTTCTGTCCCTGGCCCTTTAACCAGGCCCTGAGGGAGTCACCATCTGTGGCAGCATGGCCTCCTGTTTCTCCCTGGGATTTGAGGGCAGCGGTCTCGGGCCATTTGACCTCTCAGGGGCCCAGCTGCTGCTTCTGGGCCTACTCTCAGGGGGCTGATGCACAGGCCCTGCCAGGAACCCCCTGACCCTGGGACCAGCTCTCATTCTTGGACTGCTGCTTCCAGCCCCCCTGTCCAGAGTGGCAGGGTTCTAGTGTTTTCTTTCCTTCTCCTCCATTTGGAAGAGCTTCTTGGAGTTCTCCTGTTTCGTTGTGTCCTATCATCTGGTCATGCAGGACCCATCGTGGCCCTGTTGGGGGCTCAGCTGTGTGGACAGTATCTCACTATGCCCTCTGTGTCTCCAGGTGACGAGCACAGTGCCCCTTGTAGGGCGCTCAGGCATCCTGGGCGAGCTACACAACAATATCTTCTGTGGTGTGGCCTGCGGTCGGGGCCGGATGGCAGGCAGTACCTTCTGTGTGTCCTACTCGGGCCTCCTCTGCCAATTCAATGAGAAGAGAGTGCTGGAGAAGTGGATCAACCTGAAGGTACCACCTCCCTCTCTGCCATCAGTTGGACAGGCTCTTTCTCATGATATGTGTCTGCAGGGGTGTTCATCAGTATTGACCACACAGGTTCTGCTTATGTGACTAATGGTGAATGACACCCCCTCTCTGAGCTTCAGGTTCCACATCTGTAAAATGGGAGTACTGCTGCCCTCCCCACAGAGCTGATAAAGAAGTCACGTGAGATAATATAGGCAGTGAGCACCGTGCTTGGTAACCTGAAATGGGCTCAAGGTGACAGTTTTTTTCCCATTACTATTTGATCTACTTCACATTTCTCTTCTCCTTTGAGCACTCTGGCTGGTAGAGGATTGCATTTTTAAAAACTCAGAGGTATCATTGATTTAATAACTTTTCAATCAAAAAAGACTACACAAAATGCATGAACTTTTATTTATTTTTAATTTTTTTTTTTTGAGATGGAGTCTTACTCTATTGCCCAGGCTGGAGTGCAGTGGTGTAGTCTCGGCTTACTGCAAGTTCCGCCTCCCAGGTTCAAGCGATTCTCCTGCCTCAGCCTCCCAAGTAGCTGGGATTACAGGCGCCTGCCACAACGCACAGCTAATTTTTGTATTTTTAGTAGAGACAGGGTTTTACCATGTTGACCAGGCTGGTCTCAAACTCCTGACCTTTAGTGATCCACCGGTATTGGCCTCCCACTGTGCCCTGCCATAAACTTTTAAACTAAAGCATGATCTATCGATACATTGCAGAGCTTCTTTCCTTTAGTATCTGAAAGTTTGTGTCCAAGCTATTTTCCCATCTGGAATCAGTTGCCCATTTGGCTATCAGCCAGAGCGTTGTGGTTTTCTCTCCTGTTCCTTGCTTGCCTTTGTAACTCACTCCAGAGATCACCTTTGAGGTTAATGGCATGTGAAAGAGTTCCAAGTTTTATATTTGTCCTAGTTGGTTAAACATCATTTTCTCTTTTTCAAGCAAGTGAAAAGCTTTCAATAGATAGATGTTTAGTTCCTAAACACTAAATGACTCATAAATTAAGTCCCTCTAGATTTGGAAAAACTCCTTAAACTGCATCTAGAGGTCTAGCACTTCCTAGTAGGATAGACAGTCCTTTCTAGATACTATAACTTTTTTCTTTTTTCTTTTTTTTTTTTTTGAGACGGAGTCTGGCTCTGTTGCCCAGGCTGGAGTGCAGTGGCCGGATCTCAGCTCACTGCAAGCTCCGCCTCCCGGGTTCACGCCATTCTCCGGCCTCAGCCTCCCGAGTAGCTGGGACTACAGGCGCCCGCCACCTCGCCCGGCTAGTTTTTTGTATTTCTTAGTAGAGACGGGGTTTCACCGTGTTAGCCAGGATGGTCTCGATCTCCTGACCTCGTGATCCACCTGTCTCGGCCTCCCAAAGTGCTGGGATTACAGGCTTGAGCCACCGCGCCCGGCCTTATAACTTTTTTCTGTACTGCTTTGGAGTATAGTCATTATGAAGTTGTTTGTAAGCAAAAGGGAATAAAATTTAAGCCTAAAGGCCAGGCGCAGTGGCTCATATCTGTAATCCCAGCACTTTGGGAGACCGAGGTGGGTGGATCACCTGAGGTCAGGAGTTCAAGACCAGCCTGACCGACATGGTGAAATCCCATCTCAAAATACAAAAAAATTAGCCGGATGTGGTGGCAGGCGCCTGTAATCCCAGCTACTCTGGAGGCTGAGGCAAGAGAATCGCTTGAACCCGGGAGGTGAAAGTTGCAGTGAGCCAAGATCGCACCATTGTACTCCAGCCTGGGCGACGACCAAAAAAAAAAACTCCATCTCAAAAAAAAAAAAATTTAAGCTTAACATTCAACCCTGTTACTACAAGTGACTTACCTGAAATTGCAGTCTGCTGAACAGGTATTCTTCATACATAGCTACGTTTCTCTGTGGACGGCAGTGACATCTCTGTCTCCGTTCATGTCTCTGTCTACCTGGGGACACATGTATTTCAATAGCAGCAGTATACTATACCTTGATTTCAGAAATCTTAAAATATGCTAAAATGGGTGTCTTAGACCCAAGGAACTATAAGTCTTCTCTGGAGGCCTAAGGCTGCTCTGTCAGTCCCCATGTCCCTGGGCCAGGCCACGTGAAGCACCAAATCCACTGGGGTCCCTTTTGCCCCTACAGGTCTCCCTGTCTTCCTGCCTCTGTGTCAGCCAGGAGCTCATCTTCTGTGGCTGCACAGATGGGATAGTCCGCATCTTCCAGGCCCACAGCCTGCACTACCTCGCCAACCTGCCCAAGCCACACTACCTTGGGGTAGATGTGGCACAGGGCCTGGAGCCCAGGTACTGCCCTGCAGGGAGAGGGAACGGAACGGGAGGGGCCCACCCAGAGTCTCGCCACTGGCATTCATCCATGCTTCCAGATCCATATATCTGTCCATCCCACAAATACTCATCATGACTCTCAGCCCTGGGCGTTACAAAGCAGAAAAGTCCTTGCCTTCCAAGGCAAGCTTCACAGTGAGAAGTGAGGCTGGGTAGGGGAAGAAACAGTCAGTGAGAAAACAAACGAATAAACAGTATCATCTCAGATAGCGGTCAGCATGGTGAAGAACAGTGCAGAGCAGCTGTGAATGTGGTGGAGTGTTTGCATCCACATGGCTGACCCCTACTAAGCAGCTGCTAAGTGCCAGCCCTGGGCTGGAAGCAGGATACACCTATAGTGAAGCAGCAAAATCTCTGCCTCTGTGCAGTGTAGCAGGGGGGCTCGATGATAAGCAAGTACACAAAGAAGGTAATTTCAGATAGGCATCAGTGCTTTGGGGAACACAGCAAGGACTCAGGAAGGAGAGTGCCGGGGTGGGCTGTGCTGATTGGGTGTCTGGTGAGAAGGAGCTGCTGTGTGGAGAGCTCGGTCCCAGCAACTGAGGTGACAGTACACTGGGCTTGTCATGTTGCAGGAATAGTGAGGGATTGTGTGGCCAGAGCCCAGTGTGCCCGGGGAGGATGGTGGGAGATGAGGCCAGTGTGGGGCGCCTGTAGTCTATCCTTAGGTCAGTGGGCAGTTGCTTGGGGGTTTCGGGCATTGGGGTAAATGACCAGGCCTTACATGTTAGGTCCCTCTGCTGCTGTGTCGAGAGTGGATGGAAGTGCTAGGCTGTGGCTTGTCTTCTCCTTTGTTGCAAGTCTGTTTTATGGAATCGGGGGCTACCTAACCAGGGGGTGCCGGGTGCCTAGGGCTGCCTCTTTGTGGATTTCTGGATACTAGCTCCTGGGTGCCTTTTCCATGACAGGACCTGAACAGGGGAACTGGGTGTCATGAAGGAAAGGAGGGAGTGAGCAACCCACAGGCAGTGTTGTGTTATAGTAGCTGGGCTCACAATTCTGCTGCCTTCTGTTGTGCTGTGTGACCTTGGGAAGGTGACTATACCTCCCTGTGCTTCCGTTTTCTCATATGTAAAATATAGTGCCTGCCTCTTATCATGGTTGTGAGAATTTATTGCAGGTAAAATTCTCGGCCTGGAACAGTGTAAATGCTCAGTAAACTGTAGCCTTCATAGGGAGACCCAGGCCATGAGACAGCTCCCCAGCCTCCTTAGGGCAAAGAGGCTTTTTGATCATGCGTTGGTGAGGCCAAGAAGAGGTGGGACCTAAGATACATGCCTATTATCTTTGTATGCTCAGAGAGAGCAGGAGCTTGAGTTGGGTGAAATGATGGGAGAGAAATGTTCACAGGAATCAAAAACTCATTTGCTCTCAGGGCCAGGCAAAAGTTTCCGGTTTGTATCCTCTACATGAGAAGCAAAGCAGAGGAAGAGGGAAGAGGGAGAAGTAGAATTGGAGCAGGAGAGATGGATGGCCACAAATACCATGAGGCATGGCATTGCTGGGGAGGCAGCTCCACTGTCACTAGAGGTGGCTGTCACTACTCAGTGACATTGATGGTGATTGATTACCCATGTGGCCTTGTTAGCTTCCTCTTCCACAGGAAGGCAGAAGTAGTCTACCCAGATACAGTGGCACTGACCTTCGACCCCATCCACCAGTGGCTGTCCTGCGTGTATAAGGACCACAGCATCTACATCTGGGATGTCAAGGACATCAACAGAGTGGGCAAGGTGTGGTCAGAGCTCTTCCACAGCTCCTACGTTTGGAACGTGGAGGTGAGCCCCCCCTCCCTCCCTCTGCCCCTGTTCAGCCTCTGTACAGTTCCCCACAGTTTGGGAACCCATTCAGTAGTTCCTTCAGAAGATACTCATTGACTCCCTCCTATGCGTCAGGCCCTGTCCTAGGTGCTGAGGACACAGACACAAAAACCCTGCCCTTAAGAGCTCATATTTGGATGGGAAAGGAAACCTGGAAACATTATCAGTGAATAACACGCCAAGCAGCAGTAACCCTCTGAAGAAAAACGAGGCGGGGAAGGGGAAGGGGAATCCAGGTGGTATTCTAGAGAGGAGAGGGGTCAGGGAAGACCTTCCTGAGGACATTTAAGCAGAGACCTGCAGGAAATTGGGGAGTGAGACCTGCAACTGCTGGGGAGAACCACAAGCACAGAGGCCCTGCGGCAGGAACGTGCACTCTGCAGAAAGCTTTGCTGTGGAGATTGTTTCTGTATTTCACTGCTTTTTTAAAAAAAAGAGTTGAAGACGGGGCATGGTGGCTCACGCCTGTAATCCCAACACTTTGGGAGTCTGAGGCGGGAGGATCACTTGAGCCCAGGAGTTTCAGACGAGCCTGGGCAACGCAAGACCCTATCTCTACAAATAATTTTTTTTTTTTTTTTTTTTTTTTTTGAGACGGAGTCTCGCTGTGTCGCCCAGGCTGGAGTGCAGTGGCCGGATCTCAGCTCACTGCAAGCTCTGCCTCCCGGGTTTTTACGCCATTCTCCTGCCTCAGCCTCCCGAGTAGCCGGGACTACAGGCGCCCGCCACCTCGCCCGGCTAGTTTTTTGTATTTTTTAGTAGAGACGGGGTTTCACCGTGTTAGCCAGGATGGTCTCGAACTCCTGACCTCGTGATCCGCCCGTCTCGGCCTCCCAAAGTGCTGGGATTACAGGCTTGAGCCACCGCGCCCGGCCTCTACAAATAATTTTTAAAAATTAGCCAGGCATGGTGGCACACACGTGTGGTCTCAGCTACTCGAGAGGCGGAGGCAGGAAGATCACTTGAGTCTAGGATGTCAAGGCTACGGTGAGCTGTGATTGTGCCACCATACTCCAGCCTGAGTAACAGAGTGAGACCCTGTCTAGAAAAAAAAAAGGTTTTGAAGTTTTTATTTTCTGAGAGTGAGTTTGTGGGTTTTAAAAAATTCTCTAAAGTTAGCCAGGCACGGTGACTCATGCCTGTAGTCCCAGCACTTTGGGAAATCGAAGTGGGCAGATCACTTGAGTCCAGGGATTCGAGATCAGCCTGGGCAACATGAGGAAACCCCGGCTTTACAAAAAATAATTGAAAATTAGCCAGGCGTGCCTATAGTTGCAGCTACTCGACAGGGGCTATGGCAGGGGGGCTGAAAATTTCTTACTGGAAATGTTTGTCCTAGAGGAATTGTGTTTTCAGTGGCCAGATTCAGGACCGTGACAAAGAACTTTGTCCTTTTGAATAGGCAGCATTCAGCCGTATGACTCTGGTTGAGTCTGTCTGCCTTCATGGGGCTGACGTTTTTGTTGACAGCACTTTTTTTCCATTCAAAGAATGTTTTTTAGTAACTTAAAATTTATATATGAAATTTTTAAAAATTTGGGAAAATAGGTGAAATATTATAGATAAGGCTATAGTCTACATTGATGACTTCCCTGCCCCCAGTTCTGCTCCCTCTCACCCTCACTGTTATCAATTTTATTATGTGTCTTCAGTTGATTTTCTTTGCATCTCCTTACTGTTTATGTATATAGCTGTTCAGCAGCAGTATCTGTGGATAGATCTTTTCATCAGTTCTAGAAAATTGTCAGCCAGGTCGGGCGCGGTGGCTCAAGCCTGTAATCCCAGCACTTTGGGAGGCTGAGACGGGCGGATCACGAGGTCAGGAGATCGAGACCATCCTGGCTAACCCGGTGGAACCCCATCTCTACTGAAAAATACAAAAAACTAGCCGGGCGAGGTGGCGGGCGCCTGTAGTCCCAGCTACTCGGGAGGCTGAGGCAGGAGAATGGCGTAAGCCTGGGAGGCGGGGCTTGCAGTGAGCTGAGATCCAGCCACTGCACTCCAGTTTGGGCGACAGAGCGAGACTCCGTCTAAAAAAAAAAAAAAAAAAAAAAAGAAAATTGTCAGCCAATACTGCTTCTACCCTATTCTCTCTCTGCTTTTTTTTTTTTTTTTTTTTTTTTTTTTGAGATGGAGTTTCACTCTTGTCGCCCAGGCTGGAGTGCAATGGTGTAATCTCGGCTCACAGCATCCTCCACCTCCCAGGTTCAAGCGATTCTTCTGCCTCAGCCTCCCAAGTAGCTGGTATTACAGGCAGCCGCCACCACGCCTGGCTAATTTTTGTATTTTTAGTAGAGATGGGGTTTCACCATGTTGGCCAGGCTGGTTTCAAACTTCTGACCTCAAGTGATCTGCCCGCCTCGGCCTCCCAAAGTGCTGGGATTACAGGTGTAAGCCACTGTGCCTGGCCTGTTAGCAGCTATTGATGCTCAATGCCTGGACCCATTTATTGAGGGTTGCAATATGGTGATATTCTAATTCTATAATTTATTTTTATTAGTTGGACTACTTACATGAAGAGATATTTGCTCTCATCTGCCATTTGGTCACCCAGTGCTATACTTCATATAGGAAAGGCAGGAGAAATACTTGATTCTTTCCCTTTATTTACCAGTTTTCAAGATAATGAATTGGTTCCCTATCCTCTAAAGGTAACTAGTTTTATTTAATATCATTATAAACTCATATATATTTAAATATATCAGATATGTTTTAATCTATTATAATTATTAACTTTATTGGAGCTCATATCATCCCATCTTTCGCCAGTGAGAGCCTCTTAACATTGGCTCCTGAGTCCTTTGGACATGACCCTAGTATTTCTTGATAGCCACCTTGCTGCCTGGGATGCCAATATGTTCCAGTCTCATCTTGTACCTTTCCTGTCCCATATCAGGAATCAACCATTTCTTGAAAAGACCATGTTTAGTTTTTTGGGCTGGGTGCAGTGGCTCATGCCTGTAATCCCAGCACTTTGGAAGGCTGAGGCAGGGGAATTACCTGACCCCAGGAGTTTGAGACCAACCTGGTCAACATGGTGAAACCTTGTCTCCATTAAATACAAAAAATTAGCCAGGCATGGTGGCGGGCGCCTGTAGTCCCAGCTACTCGGGAGGCTGAGGCATGAGAATCGCTTGAACCTGGGAAGCAGAGGTTGCATTAAGCTGAGATCAAGCCACTGTACACCAATCTGGGTGACAGAGTGAAACCCTATCACAAAAAAAAAAGAAAAGAAAAAAGAGAAAGAAAAGGCCAGTTGTATTTTTTTAGTACAAATTGGGATTTCAGAATCACAAGTTGAGTGTTAGGGATACTCATAGCTATTGGGTTGATGCTTCCAGAAGCCTAGTTCTTAAGGACACAGGGGATGATGGAATTAGAATATCCCCATTAACTCATTCGCTTTTTCCCACATTTACATGCAAAAGTCTGAGAACGGACAGCTCTTCAGTTCTGAAGACAGTTAAAACAATTGTATTGCATATGTTCTCTCTACTCTCTCCAATTTTTAAAATAGTTATACTATATTTACAGGATCTGAATATGTAGCCGTTGCATACTATAGTCTCTCCCTTTTGACCCCTGTTTATTTTGGAATGGGGAATTATATATATATAGTGGTAAAATATACATGACATGAAATTTACCATTTCAGCTATTTTAAAGTTACCATTTGGTGGCACTTAGTACACTTACAGTGTCATGCAGCCATCGTTACTCTCTAGTTTCAGAACATTTTCATCACCCACCCACCCAAAAAAATCCTGTATCTGTTAAGCAGTCCTCCCCATTCCCCACTCCCCCCATCGATGGAGATGACTAATCTGCTTCTGTCTGTGGATTTACCTGTTCTGAATCTTTTCCCTTTTCTTTTCTTTCCTTTCCTTCCTTCCTTTCTTTTGAGAGTGAGTCTTGCTCGCTCTGTCACCCAGGCCAGAGTGGTGCAGTGGCACAATCTCAGCTTACTGCACGCTCCGCCTCCCAGGTTGACACCATTCTCTGGCCTCAGACTCCTGAGTAGCTGGGACTACAGGTGCCCGCCACCACGCCCAGCTAATTTTTTGTATTTTTAGTAGAGATGAGGTTTCACCGT
The DNA here is from genome assembly GCF_037993035.2 of Macaca fascicularis. Taxonomy (NCBI): domain Eukaryota; kingdom Metazoa; phylum Chordata; class Mammalia; order Primates; family Cercopithecidae; genus Macaca; species Macaca fascicularis. The sequence goes on from NC_088393.1 coordinate 43,318,310, forward strand.
GTTAGCCAGGTCTCAATCTCTTGACCTTGTGATCCGCCCACCTCGGCCTCCCAAAGTGCAGGGATTACAGGCGTGAGCCATCGTGCCCGGCTCTTTCCTTTCTTTTCCTCTTTCTTTCTTTCTTTCTTTTTTTTTTTTTTTTTTTTTTTTTTGATGGAGTCCCGCTCTGTCACCAGACTAGAATGCAGAGGCACAATCTCGGCTCACTGCAACCTCCACCTCCCGAGTTAAGCAATTCCCATGCCTCAGTCTCTAGAGTAGCTGGGATTACAGGCACATGCCACCATGCCTGATGAATTTTTTGTATTTTAGTAGAGACAGGGTTTCACCATGTTGCCCAGGCTGGTTTTGAACTCCTGAGCTCAGGTGATCCACCCACCTCAGCCTCCCATAGTGCAGGGATTACAGGTGTGAGCCACTATGCCTGACCTGAATAATTTTTATAAGTGAAAACATAGAATATGTGGGCTTTTGTGCCTGGCTTTCACTTAGCATAATGTTTTCAAGATTTATCCATGTTGTAGCATGTGTCAGTACTTCATTCCTTTTTATGGCGGAATAGTATTTCATTGTATGGATAGAACACATTTTGTTCTCTGTTATCAGTTGACGGCCACTTGGGTTGTTTCTACCTTATGGCTGTTGTGAATACCACTGCTATGAACGTATAAGTACAAGTTTTTTTTTTTTTTGAAATGGAATCTCACTCTGTCGCCCAGGCTGGAGTGCAGTGACGTGATCTCCGCTCACTGCAACCTCAAGCTCCCAGGTTCAGACGATTCTCCTGCCTCAGATTCCTGAGTAGCTGGAATTCCAGATGCACCACCACGCCTGGCTAATTTTTGTTTTTTTAATGGAGACAGGATTTTGCCATGCTGGCCAGGTTGGTCTCGAACTCCTCACCTCAAGTGATCTGCCCACCTCGGCCTCCCAAAGTGCAGGGATTACAGGCGTGAGCCACTGCGGCTGACCTAGTTCTTTCTTTAAGTTACATCACTTTGTTTCTGAGTTTTTCTAGGTTGTTTTTCATATCTTGGATCTTTTTTTTTTTTTTTTTTTTTTTTTTTTTTGAGACGGAGTCTCGCTCTGTTCCCCTGGCTGGAGTGCAGTGGCGCGATCTCGGCTCACTGCAAGCTCCCTCACTGCAAGCTCCGCCTCCCGGGTTCCTGCCATTCTCCTGCCTCAGCCTCCCGAGTAGCTGGGACTACAGGCGCCCGCCACTGCACCCGGCTAATTTTTTTTTTGTATTTTTAGTAGAGACGGGGTTTCACCATGGTCTCGAACTCCTGACCTTGTGATCCGCCCGCCTCAGCCTCCCAAAGTGCTGGGATTACAGGCTTGAGCCACCGCGCCCGGCACTTGGATCATTTTTTAAATATCTTTTACCTTCTTTTGAAATAGTAGGCCAGGCATGGTGGCTCATGCCGGTAATCCCAACACTTTGGGAGGCTGAGGCAGGTGGATCACCTGAGGTCAGGAGTTTGAGACCAGCCTGGCCAACATGGCAAAACCCGGTCTCTACTAAAAATACAAAAAATTAGCTGGGTGTGATGGTCGGCGCCTGTAATCCCAGCTACCTGGGGGGCTGAGGCAGGAGAATTGCTTGAACCCAGGAGGTGGAGGTTGCAGTGAGCCAAGATCGTGCCATTGCACTCCAGCCTGGACGACAGGGCAAGACTCTGTAAAAAAAAAAAAAAAAAGTAAGTTATAGTTTTTATCTTTTTTGTGAAAATATGTTTCTGATGTGCTTTTTTTTCTTCTTCTTCTTCTTCCTTTTTAAGAGTGACTGTTGGATTTGACCTTGGTCCTTTCCTGTTGTTCATTTTTACGTGATACCAGTTTTTCTGAAATATTAGAATTTGGTGTGCTTGGCCGGGCGCGGTGGCTCAAGCCTGTAATCCCAGCACTTTGGGAGGCCAAGACGGGTGGATCACGAGGTCAGGAGATCGAGACCATCCTGGCTAACATGGTGAAACCCCGTCTTTACTAAAAAAAAAAATACAAAAAAACTAGCCGGGCGATGTGGCGGACGCCTGTAGTCCCAGCTACTCGGGAGGCTGAGGCAGGAGAATGGCGTGAACCCGGGAGGCGAAGCTTGCAGTGAGCTGAGATCCAGCCACTGCACTCCAGCCTGGGCGACAGAGTGAGACTCCGTCTCAAAAAAAAAAAAAAAAAAAAAAAAAAGAATTTGGTGTGCTTCAGGACAGATTTTCCAACTTCACAAGAGAGAACTCTGTCTTCTGTTTTTTAATGGGGGTGGAGTGGCATGTTTTGTTTTGTTTTGTTTTGTTTTGTTTGTTTTCGAGAAAGAGTCTCACTCTTGCCTAGGCTGGAGTGCAGTGGCATGATCACAGCTCACTGAAGCCTCAACCTCGTAGGCACAAGCAATCCTCCTGCCTCAGCCTCCCGAGTAGCTGGGACCACAGGCATGCACTACCATGCCCGGCTAATTTTTTAGTTTTGATAGAGATGGGTCTCACTATGCTGCCCAGGCTTGTCTCAAACTTGGGCTCAAGCAATCCTCCTGCCTCAGCCTCCCAAAGTGCTGGGATTATAGGCTTCTGTTATTTTTCTGTGTTAAAATATGGCAGCCTGCTTTCTGATAGTTCCTTTTTGTGGTCCTCTTTATCTGTTATGTCTCTCCTTTAATCTGAATCTCTTGTTTACTTTATTTCTCCTGTCCCTGTTGTGATTGATCAGTTTTGTTTCTATTCTCAGCAGTTTCTCTTCAGTGTGGGGCTTTGTCCTGAAAGGGAGCCCTGGCAGCTCAGTTTTGAGAGTTCACAGGATCTTCTCCAGTCCCTTTAGGCCTTACCCCTTACACTCAACTGCTGCTGGGGCGGATGAAACCCTCCCAGTTTCAGCTGCTGTCCGGTTTGGCCCAGTGTGCTTTCCAGTGAACACATGTTGGCTACTTTGGAATTATCCTGTTGCTGGGTCTGTCAGATGCCTCATTGCTTCTCTGTCTCCCACATGCATGCTGATATGTAGGTCTTGTGACTAGTGGTGGTTTGTCCCACTCACTTGTATTTTGGGGGTTATGGGAGTATTTTGTCACTGAGTTTTGCTATAAATGTTGTCTGTAGGTTTGGGTTTTGCCATCTGGTTGATGTTTTTCTTATGTCGAGATTTTGGGAAATTAAAAAAATTAATGCCGCTACTATCGTCTTCCCAGTTCTCAATCTTCCATATTTTGAGATCTCTTTATATGGTGGCTCTTTGTCCTTCTCAGCTTCATTCTAAACATCTTTAGTTCTGTCTTTCAGTTCACTTAATTTTCTCCTCAATTATATCTAATTTTTGGGGGTTTTTTTGTTTTGTTTTGTTTTTTGTATTTTTTAAAACCAGAACATTTATTGCATGACTAATCGTTGACATTCTTAAGATGAACTAGATGCTGCAACAGCTGCCCTCTTGGGTTTAGTTGTTGTTCCTTCACGGAATCCATGCCTGAATCTGCGGTATACAATTTTTAGGTGCCTCATTCGACCAGTTCCGGTGGTATTTCGTCTTTTAGCCTTGGCACTCCAGTTATACTTTCTTTTTTTTTTTTTTTTTTTTTTTTTTTTTTTTTTTTTTGAGACGGAGTCTCGCTCTGTCGCCCGGGCTGGAGTGCAGTGGCCGGATCTCAGCTCACTGCAAGCTCCGCCTCCCGGGTTTACGCCATTCTCCTGCCTCAGCCTCCCGAATAGCTGGGACTACAGGCGCCCGCCACCTCGCCCGGCTAGTTTTTTGTATTTTTTTTAGTAGAGACGGGGTTTCACCGTGTTAGCCAGGATGGTCTCGATCTCCTGACCTCGTGATCCGCCCGCCTCGGCCTCCCAGAGTGCTGGGATTACAGGCTTGAGCCACCGCGCCCGGCCTCCAGTTATACTTTCTCTTGCACTTGGCAGGGTAGCCACATTTGCCACAGGTCGACTTCTGAAGGTGGTAGGCCTTAGAGCCACAGCGGCGGCACAATGTGTGCGTCTTATTGCGACGCTTTCCAAACGATGACGTTCCCTTCGTCATCTCGCTTCTGCAGGCGAGACCAGAGAGCTAATCTTTGGTTTTTAATATGTTTTTATTTTTATTTATTTATGTGTTTGTTTTTGAGACGGAGTCTCGCTCTGCTGCCCAGGCTGGAGTGCAGTGGCATGATCTTGACTCACTGCAAGCTTCGCCTCCTGGGTTCACAACATTCTCCTGCCTCAGCCTCCTGAGTAGCTGGGACTACAGGCGCCCGCCACCACGCCCAGCTAATTTTTTGTATTTTTTTTTTTTTAGTAGAGACAGAGTTTCACCGTGTTAAGTCAGGATGGTCTTGATCTCCTGACCTCGTGATCTGTCCACCTTGGCCTCCCAAAGTGCTGGGATTACAGGCATGAGCCACCGTGCCTGGCCTATTTTTTATTTTTTTATTTTTATTTTTTTGAGACGGAGCTTCACTCTTGTTGCCCAGGCTGGAGTACAATGGCACGATCTCGGTTCACTGCAACCTCCACCTCCCAGTTTCAAGCAATTCTCCTGCCTCAGCCTCCCGAGTAGCTGGGATTACAGGCATGCACCACCATGCCCAGCTAATTTTGTATTTTTAGTAGAGATGGGGTTTAGTAGAGACGCTGGGGAAGCTAGCGTCTGGAGAGCTGGTCTCGACCTCCTGACCTCAGGGGATCTGCCCGCCTCGGCCTCCCAAAGTGCTGGGATTACAGGCATGAGTCACTGCGCCTGGCCAATATGTTTTTATTATTCATTTCTAGAAGCAGTTCTGTTTGGTTCTTTTTCAGCCCTGCTTGGTTAATCTTTATAATTTCTGGTTGGCTGCATACTTTTAATCTTGTCAAAATTATCTTTTAGTTCGTCAAACATATTGATCATAGTTATTTTGTATTCTGTCTGATAATTTCAATTTGGGTTTTTTATTTTGTTTTTGGTTTGTCTGTCTGTTTGTTTGGAGACACAGTCTCATATGTTGGCCAGACTGGACTTGAACTGCTGGTCTCAAGTAATCCTCCTGCCTCAGCCTCCCAAGTAGTTGGGACTACAGGCATGCACCACTTCCCTTGATTTAATAATTTCAGTATTTGAAGTCTTGCTAGACTCTGTTGCTTGTGCTACTTCTTGCTCATGGTACATTGTTTTCTTTTGTGTTTAGTGATGTTTGAGTTCCACATTTCCCTTGAAAGTTTATTTGAGGGTATGTATTAAGGCCTAGGCTGAAGGTGGGACATAGACATATGGTAACATTTTGTATCCTTTTTTTTCCCTTGTTTATTTTTAGCATAGAAAGTATTGCAGGATACCTGTTTATCTTTAACTTACTTTTTTTTTTCCCCATGAAAATGCAACAGTAAGTCATAGTGCTGTCATTGAGTCATCCTTTGCCTTGTCCTCTGGGAACTGTAGGTGTATCCTGAGTTTGAAGACCAGAGAGCTTGTTTGCCGTCAGGATCCTTTCTGACTTGTTCTTCAGACAACACCATTCGCTTCTGGAACTTGGACAGCAGCCCTGATTCTCACTGGCAGAAAAACATCTTCAGCAATGTGAGTGGCTTCCTTTGTGAACCATCTTTCAGGAGGAACAATACTGTAAGCTTGAATGTAGGGGCAGGAAGGAGTCTGATGGACCCGAAATGTTAGGTTCCACTAGGGCAAGAGCCGGCAACCAAGGCAAGTCCCTCTCTGCATCGCTTCCTCTTGTTTCTCTTTCTCCTGCTCCCTCTCTGAGGTGGCACAGTCTATCCTCTCTGATTCTTTGCCAGTTGGCTCCTGCTCTGCAGATGTGTGGATATGGCCACTCCCAGCAGCCCAACACACCCAGCAGAGGTGAAATTGCTTCCTAAGTCTTCAGATGGAATTCCCTGGGAGAGCACCTAATGAGCCAGGTCATTCCGGGGCTCCCCCTGTCCATTGGCTGCCACACAGTGAGGCCTCAGCGGGGTGCAGGCAGAATGCTGGCGAGAGCCATGATGGGAGGCTGGGAAGAAGAGTTTGCTGAAGAAATTTTGGTTAGTATTGTGAGGCCAGTGAGAGGGCGTCTCTGGGGAGCTGAGACCTGAGTCATGCATTCATTTATTCTGCAGACACTTATTAAGGTCCAGGCTACGTGCTTTGCTACATGCTAGGGACACAAGAGCGACTAAGACTTTTCTGCCCTGTGGCACACACAATCTAGTGAGGGCAGGCAGTGAACTGACAACCATCCACTTTAAGCACAATCACAAGTGCAACAAGCACCATGAAGGAAAATGTGCAGGGTGCTAGTAGGACATAGAGCAGCAGCATGTGAACTTACCTGGGACATCCAGAGCAGTTTCCCATGGAAGGGACAGCTAAGTTGAGATTGGGAAGAGTAAAGAGGGAAGGGGAGAGAGTCTATACTTAGGGAATAGCCTGTATGAAGGCCCTGGAGTGGAAAACAGCTGGGTGAATTGGAAAACCTGAAAGAGGCCAGTGCGATTGGAACTAAAAAGACCCTTGATGCAGGAGGCTGTAGCAGGTGCCCCACAGGTACACTTTTATTACTCCCCTCATTCCCCACCCAGTGCTACTATCATCTCCTCTGTACCTGTGATATACATGCTGTTTTTGACTGCACACAATAGAAAAACTCAAGAGGTAAAAGTTAGGTTTCTGATTCATAAAAGTAGTCTGGAGGTAACCAGTTTAGACGTTCTGCAGGAAGCCCTTAGGGATCCAAGGGCCTTCCAGCTCTCTACTCTGTCATTTGAGGGAGTAGGCTATGTCCTCATGACCCAGTGTGGCTGTGGGGACTCCTGCTATCATATCCGAGTTCCAGGCTGCAGGATGGAGAAAAGACAGCAGAAGAATACGTGCTTGCTTTATGTTTAATTGTTCAGAATTTATTCACATATTCTTATCTAGCTGCAGGGGAGGCAAGGAAATAATTATTCTGATTGGTGAAACTCCCAGCTTAAAATTAGGGTTGTATTACTAACGAAGAAGAGACTGGCTATGGAGGGACACGATTTCAGAGGTGCTTCTGAGCTGCTTGTGGTGCTGACCTCAGCCCTGTCCTTCCTGCAGACCCTGCTGAAGGTCGTGTATGTGGAGAATGACATCCAGCACCTGCAGGACATGTCACACTTCCCAGACCGGGGGAGTGAGAATGGGACGCCCATGGACGTGAAAGCCGGGGTGCGGGTCATGCAGGTCAGTCCTGATGGCCAGCATTTGGCTTCAGGCGACCGAAGTGGAAATTTGAGGCAAGTGGGCCCTGGCAGTGTCCAGTGTACACCTCCCAGCTCCAGCTCGGATTCTCAGGGCAGTGGGCAGGAGCCCTGGGCTTGGCACCTCCTGCTGCCCATTGGGAATGAGGGGCTGTGAATAGTAATCCCATAAACAGCCCCCATTGGGAACTTAAGCTCGGAAGAGGCTTCCAGAAGGGCTGAGAGCAGGGTGACTACCAGGACCTCAGCAGCTAGGGTGTGCAGACTTTGCCTACAGAGTGCACAGGCAAGCTCACATGACTCTAGGGCAGAGTAACACTTTCACCAGCCACATGGTACCAATGCTGAACTGTCAGCAAAGATGCCAGCTGGAGGAAGGTCCTGGTGGCCCTGGGAGAGGGGCTAGGAGGGTGGGGTAGCTGAGAGTTCAGGCTGCTTATGTGCCCTGTTGAAGTTTGGCAAGATGTTACCAACCCAGTAGGTGCTAGTGGGACATAGGCCCTGTCTCTGGGACCAGGTTTAAGATGACAAATGACTGCTCTGACCACTTGGGTGCTGGAGCCACTAGGGAATGGAAGAGAGTTGGGGGGAGCTAGAGGGGACATAAAGGGGCAGCAGCCACCAGGCAGCCCCAGGAGAGTAGGCTACAAGTTATCACATCTTCCTGTTGTCAAGAAGAGCAGAAAGTGCTGATTTTTTTTCTGTGAAATTCTATAATATTTAAATATTGGCACCTGTTTTGATACCAGTCACTGTATGAGGCCAGCTCAGTGTGTCAGTGAGCTGCTCACATTGACATGGCACTGTCCAGAGGGGCACAACGGTACCAAGAGCTAACATGGGGATAGTGCTCTTCCCCCTTGCTGGACGCAGGCCTGAGCACTGCGTTAACTGATTTAATCCTCTCACTGACCCTCTGATGTAAGTGATGTTATTGGCACAAGGTGTCTGGACTAAGATCACGCAGGTAGAATGGAGAAGCTGGGATGACTTGATGACTGATTTCATTTGAGGAGAATGAGGAAGGTCTAGATTTGAAACTCTTAACAATGAGACTGGAATCAGATGTTCTCATCCATAGCTCCTATCCTGGACTATGACCTCTGGCCCCTAATCCCTGGCCCCTGCCCCACCCCAGGAACCACCTCTGATGCAGCCCTGTGTAAACGCCTGTCACCCTAGAGGACTGTCCTAGATCCCTGGGGCTATGTTCTGGCGCATGCACCACAAGGGACTGCTGCCTGCTGAGGTGCTCCCTGTCTCAACACAGCTCCCTTTACGATGGCAGGTTTCTAAATGAGAAAAGTGATTGTACATCTCTAGAGTATTTAGCCATGATAAGGGGTTCTCATGTTGCCGGCCTGGCCATTCTGACCTGTTCTAGAAGTGGCAGAGTGCATGGGGCTGGGGTCTGGGGCTTCAGCGGGCGGTGTGTGTCTCCCAGGATCCACGAGCTGCACTTCATGGACGAGCTGGTCAAGGTGGAGGCCCATGATGCTGAGGTGCTGTGCCTGGAGTACTCCAAGCCAGAGACAGGTGAGCCCACAGCAGGAGTGGAATGGGGGTCTGGCAGGGAGGCAACCCCCCGGCAAGGCCACAGAAAGGGGTAGTTAGTGTCTGTGGATGACAGCTGGGAGTCTTGTGTTCGGTAAGGGCCCCTGTAGCTGGACCCTGAGACCAGAGTGGCTGGAACTCCAGAACACAAGACACTTGCCGGCAGGACTCAGCTTGACTTGCCTGCTGCTGGTGCCAGCACCCAAGCCAAAGGGGTGGATGTGTGAATGAGTGAATTGTGAATGAGCTCATCTTCTACTGAAGAAGATAGATTGATTGTTAGGCATTATTTTCAAAAAGTTTGAAGCCTATAGAAATATTGGGAGAATATTATAATGAATACCCTATAGGCTTCACCCAAATTCCTCATTTTTTTTTTTTTTTTTTTGAGATGGACTCTGTCCAGGCTAGAGGGGAGTGGCGCCATCTCTGCTGACTGCAACCTCCACCTCCCGGTTCAAGTGATTCTCATGCCTCAGTCTCCCAAGTAGCTGGGATTACAAGCACCTGCCACCATGCCTGGCCAATTTTTGTATTTTTAGTAGAGATGGGGTTTCAGCACCATGTTGGCCAGGCTGGTCTCAAACTCCTGACCTCAGGTGATCTGCCTGCCTTGGCCTCCCAAAGTGCTGGGATTACAGGCATGAGCAACCACACCCGGCTTTTTTTTGGGGGGGACAAGAGTCTTGCTCTGTCACCCAGGCTGGAGAGCAATGGCATGATCTTGGCTCACTGCAACTTCCGCCTCCCAGGTTCAAGTGATTCTCCTGCCTCAGCCTCTCGAGAGTAGCTGGGATTACAGGCACGCCCCCTCCACACCGGCTAATTTTTGTATTTTTAGTAGAGACGGGGTTTCACCATATTAGCCAGGCTGGTCTCGAACTCCTAACCTCAGGTGATCCACCCACTTTGGCCTCCCAAAATGCTGGGATTACAAGTGTGAACCACCGCGCCCGGCTCCTCAAGATTTTTTCTCGGCTAGGCACGGTGGCTCATGCCTGTAATCCCGGCACTTTGGGAGTTATGGAGATGGTGGAGTTATATCTTGATGTGATTTTGCCCGTGCTCTTCTTTCGATCTCCCATCCCCCATGCTGTGTGCCCTACCAACTTGTCTTTAAACATCTCTTCACTCGGTTCGCCTCTCCTGATCTCCCCTCTGCCTCAGATCATGTTGTTAGGCCTCAGACATAGCAAGTGACCAGAGTAGGGAAGGCTGGTGGCAGATGGGAGTCTGGCCACAGGCAGTCAATAGGACCTGAACAAGGCCCAAGTAGCCAGACCTCAGAGGGTGAGAGGGCATTGGTTTTGGAAGAGGCTGAGAGGTTGCCAGGGCTTTACCCAGCATGCCAAGGAGTCGGACCCAGCAGGCAAGAGCACTGGGCTCTGCTGGAGTGTCTGCTGTGGATGTCCCTGGAGGAGCGTCCATGCGCCTATCGAGATTCATCCTCCTGAGCTGGTGGTGAGGAGGTGAAATGCCAGGGTGTGGGGACTCTGAGAAAGACCACACAGAGCTGAGGGAGTGGCCCTTGCCAGGCTTGGGCCAAATTGGCTACAGTTGAAGAACCAAAGACCCCTTCTCCGAGAACTGGGCAGCTTGGTCACACTGCCCTTCTGGGAGGCCAGGGCACCCACGCAGCCTTCAGGAACCAGTCTTATTCTCTCCTCTCACAGGGCTGACCTTGCTGGCCTCAGCCAGTCGGGACCGGCTGATCCATGTGCTGAATGTGGAGAAGAACTACAACCTGGAGCAGACGCTGGATGACCACTCCTCCTCCATCACTGCCATCAAGTTCGCTGGTGAGCCCCTTCCTTCCCGCTCCCTGCGCCTTGCTAGCTACCCTGCTAAAAAAGGATTCATTCTTCAACTCTCCTGTAAAATATATATCCAAACAAGTGAATACAGTATCTGTGTATAGTATAAAGAATAATGGCTGGAGCCAGGTGCAGCGGCTCACGCCTGTAATTCCAACACTTTGGGAGGCCGAGGAAGGTAGATTACCTGAGGTCAGGAGTTCGGGACCAGCCTAGACAACATGGTGAAACCCCGTCTCGACTAAAAATACAAAAATTTGCTGGATGTGGTGGTGTTTCTGTAATCCCAGCTACTCAGGTGGCTGAGGTGGGAGAATTCCTTGAACCTGGGAGGTGCAGGCTGCAGTGAGCTCAGTTCATACAACTGCACTCCAGCCTAGGCAACAGAGTGATACCCCGTCTCAAAAAAAAAAAAAAAGAATAATGACCAGGTGCCATGGCTCACGCCTGTAATCTCAGCACTTTGGGAGGCCAAGGCAGGTAGATAATGAGGTCAGGAGTTTGAGACTAGTCTGGCCAACATAGTGAAACCCCGTCTCTACTAAAAATACAAAAAAATTAGCCAGGCATGGTGGTGTGCGCCTGTAATCTCAGCTACTCAGGAGGCTGAGGCAGGAGAATTACGTGAATCTGGGAGGCAGAGCTTGCAGCGAACTGAGATTGTGCCAGTGATTGCACTCCAGCTTGGGAGCCAATGCGAGACTTTGTCTCAAAAAAAAAAAAAAAAGAGGAAGAAGACTATAGGCCAGGTGTGGTGGCTCACACTTGTCATCCCAGCACTTTCGAAGGCTGAGGCGGGCAAATCACCTGAGGCCAGGAGTTTGAGACCAGCCTGGCCAACATAATGAAACCCCGTCTCTACTAAAAATTCAAAAAAAAGTAACTGGGCATGGTGGCGTACGCCTGTAATCCCAGCTACTTGGGAGGCTGAGGCAGGAGAATAGCCTGAACCCGGGAGGCCAAGGTTGCAGTGAGCCAAAATTGTGCCACTGCACTCCAGCCTAGGTGACAGAGCAAGACTCTGTCTCAAAAAAAAAAAAAAAAAAAAAAGCCAGCGAGTATCCACTTCACAGTTCTTAGGAGCGAGGTTTGAACTGGGACATTGTTGATAGCAGAGACTGTTCTAATTGCTCGTGGTCGTAATATTGTTAAATACGGTACTTAGATTCACCACATGCAGGTTAAAAAGCAGAACATTACCAGAGGCTTGCAGGCCTTCTCTGGGTCCCTCCCAGGTTACGCTTCCTCGCTTATATGGGGCTCACTCCCTTCTGTAAGCCAACGACTCCTCCTTGAGCAACATCTAATACTTGTATGTCAGGCCTGGACCCTCTCAAATGTCCTGTCATGAAGGAGCATGTCTGATGTGCCGAGACTCTAAGAGTTTTATATTTGTTCTGTTGCTTCATCCTCACCAAACTGTTATTCTATAAAGAAATGAGACAGTAGGGGGCGGTGACTCATGCCTATAATCTTTGGGAGGCTGAGGTGGGCAGATCACAAGATCAGGAGTTCAAGACCAGCCTGACAAACATGGTGAAGCCCTGTCTCTACTAAAAATGCAAAAATTAACCAGGTGTGGTGGCACGTGCCTGTAATCCCAGCTACTTGGGAGGCTGAGGCAGGAGAATTGCTTGAACCTAGGAGGTGGAGGTTGCAGTGAGCCGAGATCACGGCATTATACTCCAGCCTGGGCAACAGAACAAGACTCTACCTCAAAAAAAAAGAAATGAGAATAATAAAAGCAAGACTGTGTCTAGTGCTTACCATGTGGCAGTCCCTGTTCCAAGGGCTTCACACCACTCTCCAGGGAAGGGACTGTCACCATACCCCTTGTACGGACAGGAAGCTGAGGCTCAAAGGGGAGGCCCAGGTTCAGAGAGGTGTTTAACATCTTTGACCCTGGCACCAGAGAATGCCTGGGTTCAGTCCTGCCCCGTCCTCTGTGTGCCTTGGGACAAGGACTCTGTGAACCTCTGTGTTCACACTTGTCCAGTGGGATGGGTGGTGAGCATTCAGAAAGACCAGCCACATGCATGGGGCCTGGCCCAAGGCTCGTGTGGATCTTGCAATTGATCTTGATGGCACGAGCCTCCCAGCCTGTCTCCACTGGTCCCTGCTACAGTCCTGCCTCTACTCTGCTGCTGAAGTCACCTATCTCAATCCCAGACTGGAGAGGGTGTCCCTTCTTTGTCCCCAGCCTTTGTTTCTCTATATGCCCTTGCTCTGCAGAGCCTGCCTTGCCCACAGCTCCACCTGTGCCCCCTCACACACACAGCTCATATCTTGAGAGTCCCACCCAGACCCAGCACCCACCTCACCACTTCCAGGAAGCCTTCCTTGATCCCAGCACAGTTGGTTGATGGCTCTTGCAGTGGAGTTCCCCAGCTAGGGTCCCCTGCCCATGTGGCCCAGCCCTGTCTAACACACAGCGTCCTCCTCCCCCAGGCAACAGAGACATCCAGATGATCAGCTGTGGGGCCGACAAGAGCATCTACTTTCGCAGTGCCCAGCGGGTAGGGTGGCATGGCCTCCTTGGGGGCTGGGGTGGGGGGTTATTGGGGCATTCTGTGAAGGTCGTGCCGGCCCTGCCAGGGTTCAGATGGACTACACTTTGTCCGTACCCACCACGTAGCAGAGAAAACCACCTTGTATGACATGGACATTGACATCACCCAGAAGTACGTGGCTGTGGCCTGCCAGGACCGCAATGTGAGGTAAGGGGTGACCCTGGACCCTTAGCTGGCCTGGTCTGCCTTGTCCTAGGCTGTCTGTTTTTCTCCCTCTGTTCCTCTGGTTCCCAAGAAGCTGGGAGGGGATCGAGAGACCCAGCAGGTGTTCCTTCTTGGGTTTTTTGTTTGTTTGTTCGTTTTTTGAGGCAGTCTTGCTCTGTTGCCCAGGCTGGAGTGCAGTGGTGCCATCTTAGCTCACTGCAACCTCTGCCTCTTGGGTTCAAGTGATTCTCCTGCCTCAGCCTCCCAAGTAGCTGGAATTACAGGCTTCCGCCACCATGACTAGCTAATTTTTGTATTTTTAGTAGAGACGAGGTTTCGCCATGTTGGCCAGGCTGGTCTCGAACTCCTGACCTCAGGTATTCGCCCACCTCAGCCTCCCAAAGTGCTGGGATTACAGGCGTGAGCCACCACGCCTGGCCACCAGCAAGTATTTCTTAGAAGCTGGGCTCTCCCAGGCCTGGCCTCCAGGTCAGCAGAGGGCTTCCTTCTGGCTCTCCCTAGAGCCTGTGTGGGACGACTAAGGTGCTGATGTGGCATATATACTCCTTCATTCACCTGTATTCCCTGAGGACCTAACTGGGCTGGATGGTGCTGGGATCATGGCAGTGGCCAGGATAGCCCCAGGCCCTCCTTCATGGAGCTCACAGTCCAGCAGAGGGGACATGGCCACCTCACAGCCACAGACAGTGACAGAGTGGTCAGAGATGGGGGAGCCCAGGGGCCCTGCAGAGACACCTGACCCCACCTGGGGATCAAGCAGGACTTCCTGGAGGAAGAGACACCTGAGCCTGGGGAGGATGTGGAGGAGTGAGCCAGGGGGAGGCAGAGAGGGAGTGTGCAGGGGGCAAAGCAGTGCAGAGAGGCTCTGTACCCCTTTTCCAGTTCCTTCTCATTCAGTGCCAAGCACTGAGCTTGCAGTGTGTGGGGGAGATGGGCATTAACTCAGTGGGTACCCCAGGACACAACCTCAGCTTGAGATGGGGTTTCAGTTTCAGTCTAGGCATCAGATGGGGACAAGAGGTAGCAGGGGGCTTCCAGGGGAGGGGAGGACAGCAGGACCCAGAGGATGAGGTGGTGGGGTAGGCGGGGCCCTGTTGGTCACAACACACCCCCACTTCCCCAGAGTCTACAACACTGTGAACGGGAAGCAGAAGAAGTGCTACAAGGGCTCCCAGGGTGACGAAGGGTCCTTGCTGAAGGTAAGGAGTTGGAGACCCCCGTCTGTCTGCTGCCCTGATGGGCCACCTATTGTGATGGCCCACACCTGAGACCTGTGGCCTTGGTCCTTCCTCAGTGCACCGCGCTGGCCAGCACCTTCTCAGGCGTGGTTAAACAAGGATGCTTGCGAGAGGGTGGGGAGGGTGACCCTAGCTGCGTTTCCTTTATTTACAGAGCCCTTCCCCAAGCGGGGCATCTAAGTGGGTTCCATTTTGAGTGGCAGCAGGGTATAATGGGAAGAATCAGAGGCATGGACTCCCCTCTTGGCTTGCCCACACCAGCCATGGGTCACTCAGGACAAGGGGGGACCTTCTCAGAGCCTCTGGTCTAGGACAGTTATGGATTCAGGCTCTGCCTCAGGCTGACTGTGTGACCTTGGGCAAGCATCATCTCTTGAGCCTGTTTCATCATCCCCTGTAAAATGCACATAGACAGCTTGGCTCATAGACTTGTTCTCTGGAGGAGTTCAGTTTGCTCACGTTCAGTGCTTAGCTCAGGGCCTGGCTACTGTTGTTACTGCTGAGGTGGTTGTTAATTTCTTCACCTGTTGAATGGGAGCAGGAGCTCCTGCCCTGCCAGGGTCCCATGTGCTAAACATCCACCATGGGGGAGGGAGGGGCCCAGGCCTCCTCATAAGGAAGAAGCAGGCAGCTGGAGTGACATGTGGGTCCCTTTCCTGGCAGGTCCATGTGGACCCCTCAGGCACATTCCTGGCCACCAGCTGCTCTGACAAAAGCATCTCAGTGATTGACTTTTACTCGGGCGAGTGCATTGCCAAGATGTTTGGCCATTCAGGTGGGTCTACCTCTCTGCTTGGGAGGCCTCCTCACCGCCCCACCACCCCCACCCCCAGCCTCTGACTCCGAAGGCAAGTGCAGCCTCTTTGCTTTGTTTGCAGAAATTATTACTAGCATGAAGTTCACCTATGACTGTCATCACTTGATCACAGTATCTGGAGACAGGTAGGACATGGACCGTTGGAAGAGTTGTGGCTCAGATACCATGAGCACTGTTCTCAGCCTGCCTGTGTAGAAAGCATTTCTGAGCTGCCCAGTTTGGACTGTGGGAGTCTTGGTGTCACACCTAGCCTTGAGTTCAAATCCCAGCTCTAAGCTGGGCATGATGGCTCACACCTATAACCCCAGCACTTTGGGAGGCTGAGGCGGGTGGATCACTTGAGCTCAGGAGTTCAAGACCAGCCTGGGCAACATAGCAAAACCCCATCTCTACAAAAAATTAGCTGGGTGTGGTCATGTACAACTGTAGTCCCAGCTACTCAGGAGGGGGAAGATGGCTTGAACCTGGTAGGCAGAGGTTGCAGGGAGCACAGATCACGCCAGTGCACTCCAGCCTGGGTGACAGAGTGAGACCTGTCTCAAAAAAAAAATAAAAACCTAAAAAGAAGAAACAAATCCCAGGCCTGTCACTTACTTTCATGTCACCTTGAGCAGCTTATTTACCCTGAGCCTCAGTTTGCTCCCTGTAAAAGACAACACCGTTTACCTTAAAAATGGTGTGATGAGGCCAGGCGTGGTGGCTCACGCCTGTAATCCCAGCACTTTGGGAGACCTAGGCGGGTGGATCACCTGAGGTCAGGAGTTCAAGACCAGCCTGGTCCACATAGAGAAATTATGTCTCTACTAAAACTACAAAAATTAGCTGTGCATGGTGGCAGGCGCCTGTAGTCCCAGCTACTCAGGAGGCTGAGGCATGAGAATGACTTGAACCTGGGAGGCAGAAGTTGCAGTAAGCGGAGATCGCGCCACTGCACCCTAGCCTGGGTAACAGGGCAAGACTCTCAAAAAAAAAAAAAAAGAAAATTGTATGGTGAGAAATGAATGAGATGATATCCATATATTCTTTAGCACATGGGTGGTGCTCAACGAAGTCCCTTTTGTCAACTCCCTTTGATTTACCCCTGTTCTTCCCCACAGCCCTCTTCCTCAGGTCTTGAGGCCTCCAGAGCAGGCTCTGGTTTGCTGAGATGCCCCAGACCTGGGCCCAGGGTGTGGATGTGGCGAGTCCAGCATCCCTGCACTAAGCGGATAGGGGTGTGTTTTCCAGGAGCATCTGGAGAATGGGGTCCAGGCTGTGGTGAGGGTGGCTTCAGGGTCAGCCACGGCAGCAGCTCCCATGCTCACTCTTCCTCTGCCTTGCATGTCTCTCTTTGGCCTCCACAGCTGTGTGTTCATCTGGCACCTGGGCCCGGAGATCACCAACTGCATGAAGCAGCACTTGCTGGAGATCGACCACCAGGAGCAGCAGCAGCACACAAAGGACAGGAAGCAGAACAGCCACCCCAGGTCCTGGCAGCCCCTGTCCTTCCACCAGAGGGATGAGTCCCTGCTGGGGCCCCATGGAGTGATGCTGGGGACACAGCAGTGGCCAAGACAGCCCTGCCCTTAGCACACTCACAGCTGGGTCGGGGAGACAGACTTTGAATATGCAGTTACAGTAATACATACAAAAAGGTTTTGTGGGGTTTTTTAATTTTCATAAATAATAGAGACAGAGTCTTGCTGTGTCGCCCAGGCTTGTCTTGAACTCCTGGGCCTAAGTGATCCTCCCACCTTGGCCTCACAAAGTGCTGGATCACAGATGTGAGCCACTGCATCCGGCCATGAGAAGGGTATTGAAGTGGAAAAGCAAAGTGTTTGGCGAGCCTGGGCACTGTGATGGGGGATGCCCCAAGTGGCTGTGGGAACAGAGCAGTCCCAGACCGGCCAGCCAAGGGGAAGGGTGGGTAGGGAGGGGGTCTGAGAGGAGGGCTGCAGTGGGACCACGGTGTCCTCTTGCTCCCACCTGAAAGCTGTAGCTTCACTTACTTCTTTGAATCTTCTAAATATACTTCTTTCAAGTGTTTATGTAGCAAAGCCAGTTTTATTTGCAGATAACTCATGTTCTAGTTTTTGATTTGAGGTTTTGGTTTGGGTGTTGCTCATTTTGAGTGGGAGGTTTTTTGGTTTTTCTTCTCTCCTGCTGCTGGGTGTGTCTGTTTTTGCCATTGGCTCCATGTGGCTCCCAGGGCACTGTGGAGACCAGGCCTTAACAGGGGCCACTGGTCCTGAGGTCCTGAGGTGGTATTAGAGGTATCATCTTGGTATCTTGGTTTTGAGGCTCCCACTCCACCCCTAAGCTATGAACCAGGGCCCTGGCTTCAGTGCCTGCCTCATGCCAAGGGAGTTTTAGTTTCCTGTACTCGGGAGGAGCCACCATCATTGCTGCCACCTACGGGGAGCCCAGCACAGGACTGCAGTCCCACTGTCTGCTTGGCTTTCCGTCCCATTGCTGTAGCCCTGAAAGAGTTTGTGTTCGTTTGTAGTCTGGCCTTTGTTAATCTCATCTATTGTGGTGATGTGTTTCTAGTGGGGAGACGGTGTCAAGTGAGAGACTTGCCAGCACCATCTTGACCAGCAGCCAAGAATATGTTAACATGGAGCTTAGCACAGGGCCCGGCCCTAGGCAAGTCCCCACCACCAGCCCGTTTGCCTGTATTCTCTCCTTACCGTCCTCATTCCTGGTTTTAGGCAGGATACGTATGTGTCCACACCTAGTGAGATTCGTTCCCTGAGCCCTGGAGAGCAGACAGAGGATGATCTGGAGGAAGAGTGTGAGCCAGAAGAGATGCTGAAGACACCATCCAAAGACAGCTTGGATCCAGGTTGGAAAAGGGGCCCTATTTTAAACTATGTCAGTGTAGGGAATCATTGCTGGGTTTTGCCCATGACTTTGTTTACAGGGCCTGGCACATATTAAAACTCAGGAGTTGACCAAGCACGGTGGCTCGCACCTGTAATCCCAGCACTTTGGGAGGCCGAAGTGGGTGGATCACCTGAGGTCAGGAGTTCCAGACCAGCCTGACCAATATGGTGAAACCCTGTCTCAATTAAAAATACAAAAATTAGCCAGGCGTGGTGGCGTGTGCAACTGTAGTACAGCTACTAGGGAGGCTGAGACAGGAAAACTGCTTGAACCTGGGACGCAGAGGTTGCAGTGAGCCACTGTGCAGTGGCACTGTGCCACTGTACTCCAGCCTGGGTGACAGAGCAAGACTCTGTCTCAAAAATAATAATAACATAAATAAAATAAATAACATTCAGTAATAAGGCTTAGTGTGGTGGCTCACACCTGGAATTTTAGCACTTTGGGAAGCTGAAATGGGAGGGTCACTTGAGGCCAGGAGATCGAGACCAGCCTGGGTAACATAGCGAAAGCCCACCTATGCAAAAAAAATTTAAAAAAAGAAATTAGCTGGGCATAGTGGCACACATCTGTAGTCCCAACTACATGGGAGGCTGAGGCAGGAGGATCACTTGAGGCCAGGAGTTTGAGACCAGCCTGGCACATACCAAGACCCCGTTCCTACAAAAAGAAAAAAATTAGCTGGGCCTGGTGGTGCACACCTATATTGCCAGCTACCTGGAAGGCTGAGGCAGGAAGATTGCTTGAGCCCAGGAATTCCAGGTTATAGTGAGCTATGATCACACCACTGCACTCCAGCCTGAACAATAGAGTGAGACCCTGTCTGTAGAAAAAGAAAGAAACTCAATAATCATATCAGTCAAGACTCTTTAGTATAAAAGCAACCAGGCTTAAGTCAGGAAGAGAATTTTTGGTGCCTGAAAATTGGAGAGGATTAGCTTTCAGCATGGCTGGATCCAGATAGACAGATGATAAAAGGAAGCTTTTTTTTTTGTATCTTTTGGCTCTGCTTTTCTTCATGTTGGCTTTGCTGACGGACAGACTCTTCCTTTACTAGGGGAAAAGATACCCCCAGCAACTACAGGCTTATAAAACTCCATAGAGAATAGAACACCTCTTTCCTATAGTAGCTCAAGCAGAGTCTTAGGGTTGTGTGACTCATGTTCCCGATATGACTGGTGTACCCACTTCTGAGCCAATTGCTGTAGCTGTCCACATCTGAGCATGTGATCACTTCTGAGGGCAGACTGTAGTCAGCTTCATCCACTCACACCACCTGATCAGGCATCAAAAATGTATTTGAGGCTGGGTGCGGTGACTCACGCCTGTAATCCCAGCACCCTGGGAGGCCAAGGCAGGTGGATCACCTGAGGTCAGGAGTTCGAGACCAGCCTGGCCAATATGGTGAAACCCCGTCTCCGCTTAAAATACAAAAATTAGCTGGGCGTGATGGTGTGCGCCAGTAATCCCAGCTACTTGGGAAACTGAGACAGGAGAATTATTGAACCTGGGAAGTGGAGGTTGCAGTGAGCTGAGATTGTGCCACTGCACTCCAGCCTGAGTGACAAAGCAAGACTCCGTCTCAAAAAATAAATGAATAAGTAAAAATAAATTGAATTCTGTTGCGGATATTGTCCGAAATCTTTTTCCTCTGCACAGTCTCTCATCTACCTGAATATTGGTGAATACAAAGCAGAGGCCTCCAAAATTTTAAGTTATTCCCCTGCAGATGGCCATTTAGGTTTCTTGATTTCACATCACTCTTAATGAGGCTATGGAGATGGAGACCACTCCTAGGCCTCCTCGAAATGTGAGGATTTCTCCAGGACAGAGTCTGAGGAGTAGCACCGCTGGATCCGGGGGTTATTTTTACTTTTATAAAGTTGTTTTATTATTTTATTTCACTTTTTTTGTTGCCCAGGTTGGAGTGCAATAGCATGATCATGGCTCACTGTAGCCTTGACCTCCTGGGCTCAAGCAATTTTCCCTCCTCAGCCTGTGAGTCGCTGGCTGAGTCACTAAATATGTGTGTGTTGGGCATGGTGTGTGTGGAGAAAAGGTCTCACTGTGTTGCCCAGGCTGGTCTTGAACTCCTGGCCTCAAGTATCCTCCCACCTCAACCTCTCAAAGTGCTGGGATTACAGGCTTGAGTCCGTATGCCTGGCCTTTATTTTAAAAGAGAACCCCAGCCAGGTGCAATGGCACATGCCTGTAATCCTAGCACTTTGGGAGGCTGAGGTGGGCGGATCACAAGGTCGGGAGATCGAGACCATCCTGGCTAACATGGTGAAACCCCGTCTCTACTGAAAATACAAAAAATTAGCCAGGTGTGGTGGCGGATGCCTGTAGTCCCAGCTACTCGGGAGGCTGAGGCAGGAGAATGGCATGAACAGGAGGCGGAGCTTGCAGTGAGCCGAGAGCATGCCACTGTACTCCAGCCTGGGTGACAGAGCAAGACTCCGTCTCAAGAAAAAAAAAAAAAAAATAGCCGGGCATGGTGGTGGGCGCCTGTAGTCCCAGCTACTTGGGAGGCTGCGGCAGGAGAATGGCATGAACCCAGGAGGCGGAGCTTCCAGTGAGCCGAGATCGCGCCACCACACTCCAGCCTGGGTGACAGAGCGAGACTCTGTCTCAGGAAAAAAAAAGAGAACCCCAGAGTTCTCCAAACCCGGTACTGCTCCACCCTGCGTTGCATTAGGCTCTCCGTTGTCCCCACACTTTTCCTGCCATCCTTTGGTAGTATTAAGCTTTGTCACCTCGGTCAGTCTTGTGAGTCAAATACCGTGTCCCATGGTTTAAGTTTGCATTTCCCTGACAGCTGGTGCTGTTGAGCCTTCTGACCTCTGGGGTGTGGTGTTGCCTCTTTGGGGACTGCCCGGTTATGTGTGTGGCCTGTTTGTTGGGATGTTTGTCCTCTTTTCATGGATTCTGTGTGTCTCTCTCCAGATCCTCGATGCCTGCTAACCAACGGCAAGCTGCCACTGTGGGCAAAGCGGCTGGTAAGTCTTCAGGGAGAGGGTTGCTCAGGGGCTGGCAGAGGAAACGCCTCCCCGGCTCTGCCTTCTGGAAGCCCTTTTTCCTTTCCATGTCCCTCTTTTCTCTGGAGAAGCCCTGTCATCCTTCCAGGCTCAGTGAGACAGCTCTTTGTTCATGATCAGTGCCCTGTGCCAGGCATTGTTCTGGATGTCAGGGACACAACAGTGAACAAGGGAAACAAAAGCCTCTCCCTTCATAGGCTCACTTGCCTGTGTGGGTGAGGAACAGTGTCCCCATTAAATAAGTAAGTGACGTAGTATGTTGGGTGCTGATAAGTGCTATGGAGGGAAAAGAATCAAGAAGGAGGCCGGGCGCGGTGGCTCAAGCCTGTAATCCCAGCACTTTGGGAGGCCGAGACGGGTGGATCACGAGGTCAGGAGATCGAGACCATCCTGGCTAACCTGGTGAAACCCCGTCTCTACTAAAACATACAAAAAACTAGCCAGGCAAGGTGGCGGGCGCCTGTAGTCCCAGCTACTCGGGAGGCTGAGGCAGGAGAATGGCGTAAACCCGGGAGGCAGAGCTTGCAGTGAGCTGAGATCCGGCCACTGCACTCCAGCCTGGGCAACAGAGCCAGACTCCGTCTCAAAAGAAAAAAAAAAAAGAATCAAGAAGGAAAATACGTCAGCCAGGTGCACTGATGCGTCTCTGTGGTCCCAGCTACTCAGGAAACTGAGGTGGGAGGATCATTTGAGCCCAGGAGGTTGAAGCTGTAGGGAACCGAGATGGCACCACTGGACTCCAGCCTAGGCAACAGAGTGAGATCCTGTCTCAAAAAAGAGAATAAGAACAGGGGCCCAGCACGGTGGTTCACACCTGTGATCCCAGCACTTTGGGAGGCCAAGGCAGGTAGATCGCTTGAGCCCAGGAGTTCAAGACCAGACTGAGCAACATAGTGAGACCCCATCTCTACAAAAAATTTAAAAATTAGCCAAGCGTGGTGGTGCATACCTGTAGTCCCGGCTACTCAGGAGGCTGAAGTGGGAAGATTGCTTGGGCCAGGGAAGTCGAGGCTGCAGGGAACTGAGATGGCACCACAGCACTCCAGCCTGGGCAACAGAGCCAAGACCTTGTCTCATAAAAAAAATAAAAATAGAGAAAATAAGGAGTGTTGGGGGGTGGCAGTTTTAAGTAAACAGGAAAGGCCTCATTGGGAAAATGATATTTGATCAGAGTTGAAACAAGTGAGGCAGGGAGATACTGGGACGAATGTTCTAGTCATAACAGCCTATACATGTAAAGGCCACGAAGCCAGGAGCTCAAGACCAGTTTAGGCAACATAATGAGACCCCCATCTCTACAAAAAATTAAAAATAGCCAGGCATGGCTGGGCACGGTGGCTCACACCTGTAATCCTAGCACTTTGGGAGGCTGAGGCGGGCGGATCATGAGGTCAGGAGGTCAAGACTATCCTGGCTAATACGGTGAAACCCTGTCTCTACTAAAAATACAAAAAATTAGCCAGGCATGGCAGTGGGTGCCTGTAGTCCCAGCTACTCGGGAGGCTGAGGCAGGAGAATGGCATGAACCCAGGAGGCGGAGCTTGCAGTGAGCCAAGATCACGCCACTGCACTCCAGCCTGGGCAACAGAGCAAGACTCCGTCTCAAAAAAAAAAAATAGCCAGGCATGGTGGTGCACATCCATAGTCCCAGCTACTCAGGGGCCTGAGGCAGGAGGATTGCTTCAGCCCAGGAGTTGGAGGCTGCAGCGATTGTGCTACTGCACTCCAGCTTGGACAGCAGAGCAAGACCTTGTCTCTTAAAAAAAAAAAAAGAGGCCGGTGCTGTCGCTCATGCCTGTAATCCCGGCACTTTGGGAGGCCGAGGCGGGTGTAATCCGAGGTCAAGAGATTGAGACCATCCTGGCCGACATGGTAAAACCCGGTCTCTACTAAAAATACAAAAATTAGCTGGTCATGGTGGTGCATGCCTGTAGTCCCAACTTCTCAGGAGGCTGAGGCAGGAGAATCACTTGAACCCAGGAGGCGGAGGTTGCAGTGAACCGACGTCGCGCCACTGCACTCCAACCTGGCGACAGAGTGAGACTCTGTATCAAAAAAAAAAAAGAAAAGAAAGAAAAAGAAAAGAGAAAGACAATGTGGATTATAAGAGACAGAGTAAGAGAGGTGAATGAAGGATGATCCCAAGGTTGGGGCCTGAACAACTGGAAAAAACAACTGAAACAGGGGAAGCTTTAGGAGGAGCAGGTTTGTGTGGAGGAAATGAGGAGCTGAGTTGTCAGCATGTTAACTTTGAAATACCTACCAGACATCCATACAGAGATGTAGAGCAATTGCATGTGCAATTCTGAAGTTTCAGAGAAAATTTCATGAATCCCAGCTGGGCATTCCCAGCACTTTGGGAGGCCGAAGCAGGATTGCTTGAGCCCAGGGGTTTGAGACCAGCCTGGGCAACATAGTGAGAGTCCACCTCTACCAAAAACCAACAAAATGGGCTGGGCACAGTGGCTCATGCCTGTAATCCCAGCACTTTGGGCCAAGGAGGGCGGATCACTTAAGGTCAGCAGTTTGAGACCAGCCTGGCCAAAATGGCAAAACCCCATCTCTACTAAAAATAGAAAAATTAGCCAGGCGTGGTGGTGGGCACCTGTAATCCCAGCTGCTCTGGAGGCTGAGACAGGAGAATTGCTTGAAACTGGGAGGCGGAGGTTGCAGTGAGCCAAGGTCACACCACTGCACTCCAGCCTAGGAGACGGAGCAAGACTTCATCTCAAAAACAACAAAAAAAAAAAAAAAAAGAGAAAGGTTCATGCTGGAGATACGTACCTGGAAGTTGTTTCTGAATGGTATTGAAAGCCAGGAGCCCGGATTGGCTGTGTGAAATGTCTGTGGCGCTCCCTGCAGTGAGTGAGCACTCAGCCGGGTGCCTGACTGTCCCATATCCTTCAAGCTAGGGGACGATGATGTGCCAGATGGCTCGGCCTTCCATGCCAAGCGCAGCTACCAGCCCCACGGCCGTTGGGCAGAGCGGGCTGGCCAAGA
This sequence comes from Macaca fascicularis, assembly GCF_037993035.2. Taxonomy (NCBI): domain Eukaryota; kingdom Metazoa; phylum Chordata; class Mammalia; order Primates; family Cercopithecidae; genus Macaca; species Macaca fascicularis. Next base: position 43,342,540 of record NC_088393.1, read on the forward strand.
GCCCCTCAAGACCATCCTGGATGCCCAGGACCTGGATTGCTACTTTACCCCCATGAAGCCCGAGAGTCTGGAGAACTCCATTCTGGATTCACTGGAGCCACAAAGCCTGGCCAGCCTGCTGAGTGAGGTACGCACTTCCACCCCAGCCTGGTCTGTAGCCCTGGCACTGTGACGGCCCCAGGGCCTGGCACCTCAGGCTGACTCCCACTCCATGGGGGCAGGGAGGATTACGTGAGGTGGTGAAGGGTAGGAGGGTGAGCCCCAGGACTGTTGCACAGCAAGACTTCCCAGGGCAGACAGGGAGTCGTTGGAAAGTGAGTCACTTGGGGGTTAAGAGCTTGGATGCTAGAGCAGGCTTGTACCCAAGTGGGGGACATTTGGGTAGATGGAGCCCTGACCCTACCCATTCCTGTTGTGTGACCTTGAGTAAGAGGCTTACCTCTCTGGGCTTCAGTCATCTAAAAAGTAGTCATAATCGGGCCGGGGCAGTGACTAACACCTCTAATCCCAGCATTTGGGGAGGCCAAGGCAGGAGGATTACTTAACGATCACTTGAGTTCAAGGCCAGCCTGGGCAACATAGCAAAATCCCACCTCTACAAAAATATTTTTTAAATTTTTTTGTTTTGTTTTCTTTTCTTTTTTAAAAAAAAACTTTTAAATGGTAATAACAATCTCTTCTGCCCCAGAGGGCTTTTACAGGAATCCATGCTTAAGCATAGGGCCTGGGCTCTTAGAGGTGCCTGTGCAACTTTAGCTCTTACTCTACTATTTTCCAAACAAAATTCCTTTTTATCCTATCCTATAATTTGTCATCTTTATTGGGGTATAATATACATCCAGTAACATGCACAGATTTTAGGTATACAGGTTGATGAACTATCTGTGTAATTCATATGTGTCCACTACCCTGGGTAAAATCTGGAGTGTGTTCTACCTCCTAGAAGGTTTCTGCCCCTCCCAATCAGGTCCCTGCACCAGGATAACCAGTATTCTGACCTCTAACCAAGGACTGGGTTTCCTATTATTGAACTTCATATAAATAGACACGTAGAGGGTTGGACCTCCTATTTTTGGTGCCACACCTCTTCCTCATCTATAAAGGGACTGATAACGCAGGGGCAGCCCAGGACAAGCTGGTTGTGAGCAGAGTGCATGGCACAGGCCCTGGGTCACAGCCTCCAGCAGCCAGCCATGGTTCCTGGCGTAACAGTGGCCCCAGCCATGGCTGCTTCAGAGTGGCTGTGCTGTCTTCCCCATAGTCAGAGAGTCCCCAGGAAGCTGGCCGCGGGCACCCCTCCTTCCTCCCTCAACAGAGGGAATCATCTGAGGCCAGTGAGCTCATCCTCTACTCTCTGGAGGCAGAAGTGACAGTCACAGGGACAGACAGGTGGGTGTCCTTTCTACCAAGGGAGCTTTAGTTGGAGGAAGCCCCAGCTGATAGCTGCACCCTGGAAGAACTGTTCTTTGCCTTCCCAGTGGGCTTGTGGGAGTGGGGACAGTTGTGGCCTGGATGGGGCAGGAGCCCAGCCTTAGTTCCTTGGTTTCAGGTGGGGTACAGGAGGGCCTGACCTGGGGGAAGGAGGGGACATTTGGAGGAGGCGGGGAGGCTGAGGCAGTGCTCCTGCAGGAGCAGCGGGTACGGGTGCCTAGGGGCTCCAGGTGGGGCTGGCTATTGAGTCTCCAGCTGAAGTCCTTGTTCCCTCTCTGCCCCCACTGGCACTGCAGCCAGTATTGTGGGAAGGAGGCGGAGGCCAGGCCTGGAGACCAGCAGGGCGACTCCTACCTCAGGGTGTCCTCCAACAGCCCAAAGGACCAGAGCCCACCTGAGGGTGAGTGCAAGAAAGGCAGGGACCCTGTGACAGTCTGTGCGTTCAGCCAGGCCCCTTTCTGGGCACCGATGGTGACTTTGACCCAGTACTGAAGCTCAGAGTCTGTCGAGGAAGACACATGTGGTCCCTGCTGCTGCCTGAGGATTCTGGGCCCAGCTGCCTACAGTTGAGAGCCCAGCTCTGCCACCTCCTTGATGTGGAACTTCCCTCATTCATAAAATGGTGGGTGGGTGCTTTTATCATCCCTCCTCCAGATGGGGAAACTGAGCCCAGGGAAGCATAGCCCTGGCCCTGGCTCACCTGAATGGTCAGGCTGTGGGCTCCTGACCCCAGCTCTCTCCTTCAGACTCGGGGGAATCAGAGGCCGACTTGGAGTGCAGCTTCGCGGCCGTCCACTCCCCAGCTCCGCCTCCTGATCCCGCCCCTCGGTTTGCCACGTTGCTACCCCATTTTCCAGGTAAGCAGGGGCCAGACACACAGGGGACTCGCTGCTCGGGCCTGGCTTAAGGCCAGTCACAGTGTTTAAGCACAGGCCCTGCACTTGGAGCCCACTGAGCCTGGAAGATGGGGATCCCTGCTTCTCAGCCTGCAGGCAACAGGGCAGGGATGGGTGGGGCCTGCTTTCTCCATTTCAGGTGGCGTCTGCTCTGACTCATGGTGTTGGCTCCTCTTGTCCCTCCCCTCCTTCCCTGTCAGGATGCGCAGGTCCCACAGAAGATGAGCTGTCCCTGCCCGAGGGACCCAGCGTCCCCAGCAGCTCCCTACCCCAGACTCCGGAGCAGGAGAAGTTCCTCCGCCACCACTTCGAGACACTGACTGAGTCCCCCTGCAGAGGTAGGACCCTGCCTCACCCGCACCTGCCAAGGCCATCTGTGCAGCCTGGGCACAGCATTGGTGTCCCTGGAGTCGGCTCCCCAGCAGGGCCGCGAGGGTGAGTGGAGAACACCTGCTCCGTTTTTTTTTTTTTTTGAGACGGAGTCTCACTCTGTTGCCCAGGCTGGAGTGCAGTGGCGCAATGTCAGCTCACTGCAACCTCCAACTCCCCGGTTCAAGCGATTCTCCTGCCTCAGCCTCCTGAGTAGCTGGGATTACTGGCGCACACCACCAAGCCTTGCTGATTTTTTGTATTTTTAGTAGAGACGAGGTTTCACCATGTTGGCCAGACTGGTCTCGAACTCCTGGCCTCAGGTGACCCACCCGCCTTGGCCTCCCAAAGTGCTGGGATTATAGTTGTGAGCCACCGTGCCCGGCCTGCTGCTTCACTCTTGACCTGAGCCTCACGATGCCTCCTCGCCCACTGCCCCTGCTTGTACCCTGTGTCTGCACATAAGGGTTTCTGGGGATTGCCCCACTGGGCTGTTGGCTGGCCTGGGGCTGGGGCTGCTTGGCGGGAAGGGTTATGAGGGTCACCTCGGGATGTTCCCCTAGAGCTCTTCCCCGCAGCTCTGGGAGACGTGGAGGCCTCTGAAGCTGAGGAGTACTTCTTCAACCCACGCCTGAGCATCTCCACGCAGTTCCTCTCAAGCCTCCAGAAGGCATCCAGGTAGAAGCTGGCCAAGCACAGCCCACCCTCTGGCTCCTTGACTGCCCCGGAGCAGGCTGAATGAGAATCATTCCCCCTCCTCTCCTTCCTACAGGTTCACCCACACCCTCCCTCCCCGGGCAACCCAGCACCTTGTGAAGTCTCCAGAGGTCAAGCCCATGGACCAAGTTGGAAGCCAGCCCAGAGCAGATACTGGCTATGCCTCCCCAGACGGGACCCACGTGAGTATTAGAGCCACCTCCCTCAGGGCACGGGGCTGGGAACCCCGAGGTCTTGTCCTCACCTCAGAGCTGTGCCTGCAGGTCCTCGCTGCGGGGAAGGCTGAAGAGACGCTGGAGGCCTGGCGCCCACCACGTGAGTGCCCCCGTCCCAGACGGACAACCCTGGGTTTCTCGGCAAGCGGCTGGATGTCCAGCCGAGCTGTGGGGCCGGGGGACCCTAGCTGTCAGCTCTGTGTGGGGGAGTCAGTGCCATCTGCTTTCGTTACAGCCCCCTGCCTTACAAGCCTGGCGTCCTGTGTCCCTGCCTCCTCCGTGCTGCCCACGGACAGGAAGCTCCCAACGCCCACATCTGCGTCCACCCCAGGCCTGGCTCAGGGTGTCCACACCCCCTCCACCTGTTCCTACATGGAGGCCACTGCCAGCTCCCATGCCAGGATATCACGCAGCATCTCCGTCGGTGACAGCGAGGGCCCTATCGTGGCCACGCTGGCCCAGCCCCTCCGTAGGCCATCGTCTGTTGGGGAACTGGCCTCTCTGGGCCAGGAGCTTCAGGCCATCACCGCTGCAGCAACACCCAATTTGGGCAGTGAGGGCCAAGAGCCTGCCCTGCATTCCTGGGGCAACCACGAGGCCCGGGCCAACCTGAGACTGACCCTGTCAAGTGTCTGTAACGGGCTCCTGCTGCCCCCCGTGGATGCCCAGCCTGGCGTCACCATCCCAGCAGTGAGCTTCCCAGCCCCTAGCCCCGTGGATGAGAGCACCCTGAGGCTCCATGGCTCTGCCTTTCGCCCAAGTCTCCCAGCTCCTGAGTCCCCTGGCCTTCCTGCCCACCCTAGTAGCCCCCAGCTTCCAGAGGCCGGGCCTGGCATCCCTGGCGGCACTGCCTCCCTCCTGGAGCCCACTTCTGGTGAGTACAGCCCTGGAGCAAGGACTGTCCCCTAAGTTCATCCTGTGTGCTAGTTGGCTCAGCTTCAAAAATGGACACTTGACCTGCCCACAGGAACTGTGCCATTCATTTATTCGTTCACTAACTTAAATATTTAATAAGCATTACATGTTGGGCTTTGTGCTAGACCCTGGGACATGGGACATGGTGGTAGACAAAACAGAGGATTGACATCTTCATTGGGGGCAATGCCCAGACTAAACCTTTACGGAACCCGTCATATGTATCACGAAGTGACATATGCTCAGGAGGGACAGAGGAGGGCGAGGGAGTGCAGGGTGGGGACGGGTTGGATTACAAACCAGAGGATGAGAAGAGGCTTCAGGGAGGAGGATGCATTGGAGCAGAGACCTGTGGGAGGGAAGGGGAGGGAGCCTTGGGGACCCAGAGAAGAGTTCCAGACAGAAGGACAGCATGGAGTCCACCCAGCCACCCTGGCAGCTCACACCAATGGAATGCAGCTCGTCTTGCTTATTGCCTCCTCTCTACCTCAGGTGCACTCGGTCTATTCCAGGGCAGCCCTGCCCGCTGGAGTGAGCCCTGGGTGCCGGCTGAAGCCCTGCCCCCATCCCCCCTTGAGCTGAACAGGGTGGGGAACATCTTGCACAGGCTGCAGACCACCTTCCAAGAAGCCCTCGACCTTTACCGTGTGGTGAGCCAAACCCCAGAGTCGGGAAAGGGTTGAGGGGTCTCTTGGGACCGCCTGGCCTTGTTGGCCCCTGACAAGGCTGGCATCCCTTGCAGTTGATCTCCAGTGGCCAGGTGGACACCAGGCAGCAGCAGGCACGGACTGAGCTGGTCTCCACTTTCCTGTGGATCCACAGTCAGCTGGAGGCCGAATGCTTGGTGGGGACCAGTGTGGCCCCAGCCCAGACCCTGCCCAGCCCAGGACCCCCCTCCCCACCGACGCTGTGCCCTCTGGCCAGCCCAGACCTGCAGGCCCTGCTGGAACACTACTCGGAGCTGCTGGTGCAGGCTGTGCGGAGGAAGGCACGGGGACACTGAGGGTGCAGCCCCTCCACCGCAGCCCTGCTGCTTCTAAGGACTTAGGTATTTTAAGCGAATAAACTGACAACTTGGAGGAATGGTTCCTGGTGTCTGTTTGGGCCTATCCACAAAGCCCTCTTCAGGTGGAAGCAGGGAGAGAGGGTAGAGGGTGATGCCCAGAGGACTTGTGTCTGTCAGTGGAGAGCATGGGACCAGCATTCCCAAGAAGTTCAGGAACTGCAGCCATGATCAGGGCCAGTCCTCCCACACTGCCCACAGAGCTGCCACAGATCAATGTGGGGTGCTCACCCAGTGGGGCCCAGTTGTGCCCCAGGGAGGAGCCAGCCCCTCCCTCTTACCTGACCCCTGCCAGTGCCTGAGAACTCACTGGGGCTGCTGTGATCACCATGTGCCTACCTTGCCCAGCAGCCCATGCTTTGCCACATCACAACTCGGGGCCTCTGGGCCAAGGCCACAGTAGATCCCACAAGGTCCAGGGTGGTGGTGTCCCCATCTGCAACAGGGGAAACTGAAGACCCATGAACAGGCTTGCCCAAGCTGGGTATGGTGGCCTGCACTTACAATCCTGGCTACTCAGGAGGCTGAGGTGGGAGGATCGCTTGAGGCCAGGAGTTTGAGACCAGCCTGGGAAACTTGGTGAAACCCCATTTCTTTATTTATTTTTGTTTTTGAGATGGAATCTTGCTCTGTCACCCAGGCTAGAGTGCAGTGGTGTGATCTCGGCTCACTGCAAACTCTGCCTCCCAGGTTCAAGCGATTCTCCTGCCTCAGCCTCCCAAGTAGCTGGGATTACAGGCGCCCACCACCATACCCAGCTGATTTTTGTATTTTTAGTAGAGATGGGGTTTTGCCATGTTGGCCAGACTGGTCTCGAACTCCTGACCTTGGGTGATATACCCACCTCGGCCTCCCAAAGTGCTGGGATTACAGGCGTGAGCCACCGCACCTGGCCAAAACTCCGTCTCTTTAAACAAAACAAAGTAAAACAAGAAACCCAGGCAGGCTTGCCCACTGTATGATCCTGGCAGCAGGCCCAGGCCACCAGCAGCTGGGACCGATAACTGCTTCCCCTTCAGGAGTTCTACATTCCATGAGCTCCCGGCACTGGTACCAGCTACCCCAGGCAGCAGGCATCTGGCCACATGGAGTGTCTGCTAAAAAAGCCACTCTTGGCTGTGTGCGGTCGCTCACGCCTGTAATCCCAGCACTTTGGGAAGCCGAGGTGGGTGGATCACCTGAGGTCATGAGTTCTAGACCAGCCTGGCCAACATGGTGAAACCCCGTCTCTACTAAAAATACAAAAATTAGTCAGGTGTGGTGGCGGGCGCCTGTAATCCTGGCTACTTGGGTGGCTGAATCAAGGAGAATTGCTTAAACCTGGGAGGCGGGGATTGCAGTGAGCCAGAATTGCACCATTGTACTCCAGCCTGGGTGACGAGCAAAACTACATCTCAAAAAAAAAAAAAAAAAAGCCACTCTTGTGTAAACACAGACATTCCCAATGTCCCAAGTCACTATAGGAAGGAAGCCAGCAGGGGCTTGCCTAAACCACACTCCCCCACCATGCTCTGAGCACTTCCCTGCTCAGCCAGGCTCACACAGCTGAGACTCACCTAAATTTGCCTGGTGGCAGAGCTGGACCCTTCAACACTAGGACATGGTTTTCTGTTTCCATGACATGACACACATCAGGACCAATCTTGCAGTTCAAAACATTCTGCCGGGCGCAGTGGCTTACGCCTGTAATCCAAACACTTTGGGAGGCCAACATGGGCGAATGACCTGAGGTCAGGAGTTCAAGATCAGTCTGGCCAATGTGGCGAAACCCCATCTCCCCATCTCTACTAAAAATACAAAAATTAGCTGGGGTGTGGTGGTGCACACGTGTAGTCCCAGCTACTCAGGAGGTTGAGGCAGGAGAATCGCTCGAACCCAGGAGGCAGAGGTTGCAGTGAGCTGAGATCACGCCATCATTATACTCCAGCCTGGGTGACAGAGCAAGTCTCAAAAAAAAAAAATCCTGCCAGTTCGCACCCAGGTGCCGGGCACTGTAATGGAAGGAACATCAGGCATTGCACCTGCCCTCATGGCCACTTACCTTCTATACAGGGAAACAGATGCAGGAATTAGAGCTCTGCGTAATTCTAGGTAGGCTGGGGAGATCCATTGCTGGTGAAGGGTCAGGGAAGGCCTTTCCGAGGTGACATTTGGGCTGAAGCTTGATAGAGGACATATCAGGAACATGTCCAGGCTGACAGCACAGCCAGTGCACGGGCCCAGGGACAGCCACACGTGATCTGTGTGGAAGGAAGAGGGGCAAAGCCAGGACAGCTCGAATGGAGTGAGCAATGGGAGGGCAGGAGATGAGTTGTGAGGAGGAGCAGGGCCCTACCAGGCAGGACCTTGTTGCTTCATGACATTTAAGTCCAAGAAACATCCAGAACAGTGTTTTGTTTTTTGGGGTTTGTTTCTAAATCTCTGCTCCTAATGTTTGGGGTGATGTCCAGTGTTGCTTATTTCTCATGACTCCTTGCCTCAGGGAGTCCAGGTGGTCCAGAACTTGGACCACCTGCCTAGGCCCAGGCCCACCTGCCTAGTTCGGCCACCATTGCCCAAAACCTTGCCCAACATCCCTGGGCAAAGCTTGGTGTCCAGCCCCCTATGCCCCGGACACCCAGGAGACCACCTCGGGCCTCTGTCGCTCATGGAATCACCCTTCCTTCCAACCTGTATCATAGTAAAGCCTCCGCTCCAAGGAGTAAACGCCTGGCTTTCAGGGCCCAAGATGGAGGGATGTTGGTTACCCTTGATGTCATCATGCACCTGGCCTCTTCCTCTCCTGCTCTATCATCCTCTGTGAGCAAGCTTCAGTCTCCAGCTTATGGCCTCATGGTTGCAACACGGCTGCTGTGGCACCCAGCAGCACACCCTCAGGTGGTGTCTCCATTTTGCAATTGTTGGCTTTCCTGCAGCCCTGACTGGGGGGCCTGGCACAGGCCTGGAAGCGCAGGACCTAGTAGCTGTCCCGATAGTACTGCTATGGGGAGGCTGAGGTTAGAGGTGGAGTGCAGGGGGCTCACAGAGGGTGACAGCAGGAGAGGAAGAGGCCAGGTGCACAATGACATCAAGAGTAACCAACGTCCCTCCAGCTTGGGCTCCAGACGTTTACTCCTTGGAGCGGAAGGCTCTACTATGATACAGATTGGAAGGAAGGGTAATTCCATGAGGGTCAGAGGCCCAAGTTATTGGTCCCAGCTGCTGGGTGGCCTGGTCCAACCAGGAGCAAAGGCACAGAGCAGGGCGCCCTCTAGGGCAGCAGAAAAGAAATGCAGATCTCTCCCAGGGGTCTCCTGGGAGTCTTCATCTGGGGTCAGATGAGTCCCAGGCAACAGGAATGGAGATTGCTTTGATGTGCTTGGACCATCTCTCCTGTCCTGGGCATGTTGCGGCTCAAACAAAGAGGTTCTCTCAGCAAGAAAGGCAAGTGGGCTGGTAATCAGAGAGGATCCAGCATGTCTGCCACTTCCCTCTTCCAAATGCCAGCCTCTGTCCTGGAAGGACCATACTTTCTCCTCGGACAAACCACCTGGTTAAGAAGCCATTGCCGGTGGTGGAGTGTGTGCATGCGGTTTGGGAGTTGACAGGGTCCCAGCAGGAAGATGACAGCATGCTTAGATGGGATATTCCAAAGAGTTTAACCAAGGGATCGTTTGCAAAGGAGCAGCAGGGACTGGGAAACCACCGGGACTGGTGCAGAACCCCAGGACTGGCACCACGGGAACTGTTACCACCCCCAGGCCACAAGGTACAAACAGAAGGAACAAGAACCCAAAAGGGCAAATCCCAGGGAGAGGGTAGTGCTGAGGGAGCTGTGGTCCTGACTCCCACACAGGAGGGAGTGAGAATCAACACCCTGACTTTACTCACCCCCTGCAGGGCACCCCATTGTCCAAATCCTACTGGAAGCCAGACTACATAGAAGCCCAGGTGACCCCGCCTCCCAGTCCACCTCCTAGGCCACGGAGCAGGGCAGAACAGGACTGAGAGGGTTCCTGGAGAACTGGGTCCCTGGAAGGAAAACAGTTCATCTTTCACTGCAACTCTCCCCCTGCTTGTACCCCCACATCTACCCTTGGCCTCCCCATAGCAATACCATCAGGACAGCTCCTGGGTCCTGAGCTCTCAGGCCTGTGCCAGGCATCCCAGTCAGGGCTGCAGGAAAGCCAACAATCGCAAAATGGAGACACCACCTGAAACCCCATTTTTCAGATGACCCAACTGAGGCCTGGATGCTTGCCCATAGGAGGGGTTCCTCAGCGGGATGCGGTGGCTCACTCCTGTAATCCCAACACTTTGGGAGGCCAAGGCAGGCAGACAGTTTGAGCTCAGGATTTTGAGACCAGCACTAGGCAACACAGCAAGACTCTGCCTCTACAAAAAATTTTAAAATTAGCTAGGTGTGGTGATGCATGCCTGTAGTCCCAGCTACTTGGGAGGTTGATGTGGCAGGATCACTTGAGCCCAGGAGCTCGAGGCTGCAGTGAGCTGTGTTCACTCCACTGCACTCCAGCCTGGGTGACAAAGCAAGGCCCTGTCTCAAAAAAAAAAAAAAAAAAAAAAAAAAAAAAAAAAGCCTTCCTAACCAAGCACTGCTTATATGTCTGCCACATGGCAGGCCCCATGCTAAGCATTGTCTCCATGTAAGCTACCTGGATCTTCAATACAAACTGGGAAGAGGGGACTCCTTAGTCTCATTTTCCAGATGAAGAAACCAAGGCTCAATAAGAAGTCACTTGCTCTGGGTCCTCCAGAGAGCAAGTGGCAATGAGTGGCCAGCAGACCCTCAGCACTGCCACCCTGGCTTCCCCAAATGAATTGGCACAACCGACTCTTGGGCAATGGGAAGAAATGAAGAAACACTCTCACCAGCAAGCCTTGTACAGATGTCCCCTCTGACTAGCACACCCTCCCCTTTCATCTGAAACCTTTCAGGGCTTATCCAGGAAGCCATCCCTGCTCCGGTAGGCTGGATCAGGAGCCTGTCCGGGTCCCCCAGTACCCCTCTTTACCCCGTCATGGCTGGGTCCCTGCCTCACTTGCCTCTCACTGTCTTGGTCATTCTGGGCTGACACTGGCGTGCCTCCTTCATGGACTTACGTGATCATTTTCAATAAGCTAGGTCTGGAGCTTAGAAAATTGTTGAGTTGGCCAGGTGTGGCGGCTCATGCCTGCAATCCCAGCACTTTGGGAGGCTGAGGCAGGTGGATCACTCGAGGTCAGGAGTTTGAGACGAGCCTGGCCAACATGGTTAAAACCTGTCTCTACTAAAAATACAAAAATTAGCTGGGTGGGTGGTGCGCACCTGTAGTCCCAACTACTTGGGAGGCTGAGGCAGCAGAAATCACTTGAACCCAGGAGGCAGAGGCTGCAGTGAGTGGAGATCGCACCACTGCACTCCAGCCTGGGCAACAGAGCGAGACTCCGCCTCGAAAACAAAAATTAAAATTTAAAAGACAGAGCTTGGATTGCTTCTTGGCCTTTTGGCTAAGAATCAAATGTAGACAGAGCTTGGCCAGTGTGCCGGGGTAGGGTCCTGGGAGCCCCTGGCTGTGTCAAGAGACTCCCTTTGGGCCAGGTGCAGTGACTCATGCCTGTAATCCCAGCACTTTGGGAGGCTGAGGCAGGAGGACCACTTGAGGTCAGGAGTTCAGGACCAGCCTGGCCAACATGGTGAAACTCTGTCTCTACCAAAAATACAAAAATTAGCCGGGCGTGGGGGTGCATGCCTGTAGTCCCAGTTACTCGGGAGGCTGAGGCAGGAGAATCATTTGAACCCGGGAGGTGGAGGTTCCAGTGAGCCAAGATGGTGCCACACTGCACTCCAGCGTGGGTGACAAGAGTGAAACTCCATCTCAAAAAAAAAAAAAAAAAAAAAAAAAAAGAGAGAGAGACCCCCTTTTACTTTCCAGACTGTGGGAGGGAGAGTGTTGTCCCAGGCAGTCACTAGGGTCTAGATTATTAACAAATTAGTATTTTAGTGCCTGCTACACCTGAACAGTGCTTCTGGCTGAATGTTAGCCCTGGGAATCTGAAGATCAGAGAGGTGGGGCATCCTGCCTGAGGATGCACAGCCTGGATCCTCATTTTGCCCTGATTTATCCAGATCTGCTGTCCTCCCTGCACCCTACAGAGCAGGGCAATCACAGCAGAGGGGCCCTTCAGTGTCCTCAGACAGCTGCTGTGATTTGAATAACCAGGCAGGCTGCTGGATGTCCCCTGGTGACTGATTTGCCTGGCAAACAGACCCTCAACCCCTGGGAGACACTCAACCCCCCTGTAGCCTTGTTCCCTCTTCCTATGCCCAAAAGCTCCCCAGGCCCATCTCCCCTTGCCTGGCCCTGCTTGGTGGTCCTAGTGCTTGTCCACCCCAGAAGCTGGACGGTTACCTCCAAAACCTGGGAGAAGATGGGCAGGTCCCTGGGCAAGAGTAACCCGAGCCAGCTTAGTCCACTCCCAGGGACAGTCAGGAAATTTGCATGAAGAGAATGAGGTTCCTCAGCGGCTTCCCCTCCTTTCCCACCAGGGATAGTCATCCTGGGGCTGAGGTCTGACAGCAGGTGGAGGCAGCCCCTGTGTGTGGAGAGCCTTCCAGAGGGCATGCCCCGCGCCTTCCTGGTCAGGAGTCGGCGTCCACAGCCTCCCAACTGGAGCCACCTGCCTGACCAGCTCCGGGGAGATGCCTATATCCCAGGTGGGCCCCTCACCATGCTTGGAGGTAAGGGGCAGGAGAGACGCAAAGCGTCACCATCTGGCTTCTCTCCTCAGACTGCAGCAGCCTGAGGAGGCCACCGGCACAACAGTCGTCCAGTGTCAGGGATCCATGGACAGCGGTGAGTGTGTAGCTGGCCAGCAAAATCAGCTGTTTCGCTCCTGCCTGCTCTCAGCCTTAATGAAGCTGACAGTCCCTTGCTCCCCAGGCCCATCTGCACATGCCCTCCAGCCTCCGGACCTGTCTGCCCCTACTTCTCTCTGTTGGGAATGCCTCTCCTTTCCTAGTAGTGAGCTCTCTACCGTTAGGTCCCACCCCAGGCACCAGGGCCGGCAGCCACAGGGATCTCTCTGTCCAGCGGGGCAGAACAAGATTCAACCCCACATGTGGATGAACTGCTTTATGTCAGGACATGGGACAACAGGAGTGCGATGGGAGATAAGGGCTATTTCAGCTGTGCATGCATTGGAGGAAGGAAAGCGCCAGCTGGAATGTAGTATGTTCATGAAAGCCAGGCACTGTTCTAGGGATGGGCCGTTATATTCAGTGGGAATAAGACAAAAATCCACAATTTTAAGGAGCTTATATTCTGGTTGGGGGCTGCAGGTATAGACAATAAAATTAGCCAGCCTGTAATTCCAGCACTTTGGGAGGCCGAAGCGGGTGGATCACTTGAGGTCATGAGTTCGAGACCAGCCTGGCCAACAGGTTGAAACCTCATCTTTACTAAAATTACAAAAATTAGCCAGACATGGTGGCACATCCCTGTAATCCCAGCTACTTGGGAGACCGAGGCAGGAGAATCGCTTGAACCTGGGAGGCAGCGGTTGTAGTGAACTGAGATTACACCACTGCACTCCAGCCTGGGTGACAGAGCGAGATTCTGTCTAAAGAAAAAAAAAAAAAAGCCAGGCATGGTGGCACGCGCCTGTAATCCCAGCTTCTCAGAAGGCTGAGGCAGGAGAATCAATTGAATCTAGGAGGCAGAGGTTGCAGTGAGCCGAGATTGCACCACTGCACTCCAGCCTGGGAAACAGACCAAGACTCCATCTCAAAAACAAACAAAAAAAACCCCAGTAAAATTAGAAAAGTAGACCGGGCATAGTGGCTCACACCTGTAATCCCAGCACTTTGCAAGGCCAAGGCAGGTGGATTGCTTGAGGTCAGGAATTCGAGACCAGCCTGGTCAACATGGTGAAACCCCAACTCCACAAAAAATACAAAAATTAACTGGGCATGGTGGTGCATGCCTATAATCGTGTAATCGTGTACTCATGGGGAGGCTGAAGCACCAGAATCGCTTGAACCCGGAAGGCAGAGGTTGCAGTGAGCTGAGATCGTACCACTGCACTCCAGCCTGGGAGACACACCAAGACTCTGTCTTTTTTTTTTTTTTTCTTTTTTTTTTTTTTTTTTTTTTTTGAGACGGAGTCTCGCTCTGCCGCCCAGGCTGGAGTGCAGTGGCCGGATCTCAGCTCACTGCAAGCTCCGCCTCCCGGGTTCACGCCATTCTCCTGCCTCAGCCTCCCGAGTAGTTGGGACTACAGGCGCCCGCCACCGCGCCCGGCTAGTTTTTTGTATTTTTTAGTAGAGACGGGGTTTCACCGTGTTAGCCAGGATGGTCTCGATCTCCTGACCTCGTGATCCGCCCGTCTCGGCCTCCCAAAGTGCTGGGATTACAGGCTTGAGCCACCGCGCCCGGCCAAGACTCTGTCTTTAAAAAAAAAAAAAAAAAAAAAAAAAAAAAAAAAAGTGTATGTCACATCAGAAGATGGGATTGGTATAGAGAAAGTAAGGGCCATGGGATAGTGAGGGAAGGCCCTGGAGAGTGACAGGTACACACACTAATCACTGTCTCCCACCTGCCTTCCTAATCTTCCGTGGTGGCTCCGGGCACTCTGTAAATACCCATTTGCAGAGTAACAAAGGGTGGGTGGGGTCCAGCCAGAGGGGCTAATAACTCTTGCATCCCTCCAGCAGCCCACACAGGACAACCTGACCTCTGCTCCCAGGGGCCCAGGGACGCTGGGCTGCCCGCTCTGCCCTAAGGCCTTCCCTCTGCAGCGCATGCTGACAAGGCACCTCAAGTGCCACAGCCCTGTGCGCCGCCACCTGTGCCGCTGTTGTGGCAAGGGCTTTCATGACGCCTTCGATCTCAAGCGCCACATGAGGACTCACACTGGTGAGCAGTGGCAGGGACAGGGAAAAGTTGCTGGGCCCCAGGTGGGGATGGAAGGAAATGGAGAGAGGTGCTGGGCTGTGCAGAGTCCGGGGTTTGTGTATGTGGGGTATGGGGAATCGAGACATGATGTCTCTCGGACCCCAGTGGGTGGGTGTAAGGTGGCAGGAAAATAGGGGCCTGTCAAGGGATGCAGAGTGCAGACGGATGCCGGTTATACGATTCAGGCTCCAGATCGAAGGGCAAGGGAAGGCCTCCCTCTCCATCCCCCAGGGGACAGAGCATCCTGGTGAGGGAGGGTGGGGACAAAGGTGTCTGGCCCATGTCTGCACGGGGTGAGGGTAGCAGATGGTGCGTCATGGGTGGAAGAGTCTGAAGAGCTCGGAATAGGGAACGCAAATGCTCAAGGCTGGAAAGCAGGGTAGGGGCGCTTTAGTCCAGAGCCCATTGCCCTCTCTGTCCAGCCCTCCCCTCTGCGCCCATCTGTGCAGGGATCCGGCCCTTCCGCTGTAGTGCTTGCGGGAAAGCGTTTACGCAGCGCTGCTCCCTGGAAGCTCACCTTGCTAAGGTGCACGGGCAGCCGGCCAGCTACGCTTACCGCGAGCGTCGCGAGAAGCTGCACGTGTGCGAGGACTGCGGCTTCACCAGCTCCCGGCCGGACACCTACGCACAGCACCGCGCCCTGCACCGCGCAGCCTGATACGGTGTGCCAGCGTCCTCCCCAAGAGGCAAATAAACACAGGAAACTCACGCATGGAATCTGGTGTTTATTACACTCGGGGGAGAGGGGAGGTCACTCGGTCCAGCGGTGGCCACAGTGTGGGGCTGTGCACACGTAGTACAGGCGCATAGCATCCTGGCAGAAATGATGCATGGTTAGGAAGGGTTTGGACCCAGGAGCGCCTCACCCCAAAAGAACAGGCAAGAGAACTTCACCAATACGTAAGGGTCCGGCCCAGAGTTCCAAGAAGCGCTGGGTCACCCATATTGATATCCCCGCCCCGGGGAAGGACCAAATAAGCCCCAGATACTTAAGAAGCCCTCGTGCCACTTACCTCGGCCCGGGCACTGTGCGACTGGAAGAACACAGCCTCCTTATGGCCACACCTGAGGGGGTGGGAGCTCGGTCACTGGAAGCTTGGCAACCTTCCCTCCTCCCTTCGCCCAGTGAGAACGAGCCTCACTTTACCTCCCCAGTACCAGCTGAGCGCTCACTTTTGGCACGGGTGGTCCTCGGTCCGCGGCAACGTGGGGTCCTGGGACACGTCGGCGATAATCTGGGTCAGTTCGCTGCAGGCACGTGGGGGTGCAAAATGACTCTCCGACCCAGCCTCCAGAGCCAACACCCCCGCCCCCAGCTCAGGGCCCGCCACTCACTCCACTTCGTGCGTGATCTTGTTGACATAGATGCAGCTGTTGTCGGCCTCCTGCTGGTAATCACAGTTCCGGCACTGCCAGAGGGCGAGTGTGGGGGTAAGGGAGTCATGGCGGGATTCCAGATAAGACTGGGAGGAGAGGGCAGGGTGATCCCGGAGGGTATGACGACAGGACTGTCTTTGGTGATGGGCAGGAGAGTCAGGATCACTTGGGGTGCAGCGGGGGGCGAACAGGGAATCCGGTCACAGAGGCAGGGGGCAGGGCGGGGCCACTTGTGTGGACCGGACGGGGAAGACCCGAGCGCTCACCGCGTATAGCAGAATGCGGTTCTCCTTGTCTTCCTTGGGGTACAGCATGTTGTTACTACGGGGAGGGGGACGTGCCAGGGGTTAGTCCTGGAGCCATTCCTCGCCCCCTTTCTAACATCACCCGCTCCCTCCGCCTCACCATTCCTGGCAGAAGCGAATACCCACGAAGCCCGGTTCGTAGGTCCCGTCGGGCTCCATGGCGACGCGCAGCCCGCCCAACCTTCTGCGCTTGCTCCGCCGCGCTACAGGTCGCGGGAGGGGCCAGGCCTAGGTGCTTCGCCAAAAGTGGGCGGAGCTGCGCACACGTGCTGGCTACCCGCGGCCTTGGGCGCGGCTCTCTCCGCGCAGAGGTTTCATGGTTTGCGTCAATCTTTTGATATCCTAGAGTAATTGCTTCCAATTTTTGGGCATCGCCGCCTTAGTTTACAGAATAGTATGGATCTGAGTGCCAGAGCCAGGAAAACGATGCGCACTGTAAGCCGCAAAACGCTGAGCACCCAGGAAAGAAGCCATGGCGCTTGACTTGGTTGAAGGCCAGCGCGCATGCGCGAGTTGCCCTTCGCGCACTGAGAGAGCTCTTGCCAGTCCTCCCTCCCGGCTTCAGTCTTCGCCGCTTGCTGTGGTCCTTTCCCGGTCGCTATTGGAAGAACCGTGAACTATGGAAGGCCTCTCTGGATTGGCTGGGCTAGCCTAGGAATAAGGAGAACCCTCTTTCTGGCGGTGGGGAAGGGACGGGGGCGATTGGCGGACGCTCCTGGCAGGAGAGCGCGGATTGGTCAGGCCCGGAACAGGAGGCGGGGCTGATATCCCAGCAGCGGCGGCGGTGGCGGCTGCGGAGCGACCGCGCTGCAGGCCCCGGCAGGGCGCGGCAAGATGGAGGTGACGGGGGTGTCGGCACCCACGGTGACCGTTTTCATCAGTAGCTCCCTCAACACCTTCCGCTCAGAGAAGCGGTACAGCCGCAGCCTCACCATCGCTGAGTTCAAGGTGTGGCCATAGGGGCGGGGTCCGGAGGGGCGGGGCGAAGAAGAAATGGGGGGGTTCCCCAAATGGGGAGGCGGGGAGGGACCGGGGAACGACTGGGCGGCCCTGGAGGTGATCCCAGGCTGCGGAGTCTGGGAACTCGGTCGCGGCGGAGCGGGTCCGGAGAGAACCCGAGAGTGAAGAGACGAGGGGCGGGTCCAGCGAAAAATCCGACGGTCCAGAGGGCGGGGGCAAGAGGCTAGGGGCCGGAGTGCGGCCCCGTGCGTCCTGACTGGGGGGTGTTTTGGAGGAACAGGGACGTGGCGATGGTCATTGATGCAAGGGGCGGGGCCCCTGGCCTCCTCCTCCTCACCCTGCCTCCTCCTCGCAGTGTAAACTGGAGTTGCTGGTGGGCAGCCCTGCTTCCTGCATGGAACTGGAGCTGTATGGTGTTGATGACAAGTTCTACAGCAAGCTGGATCAAGAGGATGCGCTGCTGGGCTCCTACCCTGTAGATGACGGCTGCCGCATCCACGTGAGGACTCTACCTGGGACACTTCCCCGCCCCACCATTCATTTGGCTATTCAACAGGCACTTGCTGGACTTTGCCCTCAGTCATACGCAAGATAGGTCCTGCCCCCGTGGAGCCTCCAGTGCAGCCTGAGGAGTGACAGACCCATCTTTAGACAGGAATAGCCTAGAGTGGTTTGGGCTGGGATCAGGAAATCCCAGGGGGCTGGGGCCACCCAGGAGAGGTGCCTGACCACCTGGGACAATCAGAGAGGGCTTCCTGGAGGAAGGGATGTCTGAGCTGAGGGATGAGGAAAGGGTGACTTAAGAGAAAGAGGTGGAAAGGAGGGAGCAGGGGGTACAGAGGCCTAGAATGTCAGGTAGGTCGCAGTGAGCGACCAGGCTGGACAGCTTGGGATAAGCCAGAACACAGAGGACTTTGTGCATCCGCTCACCACGTCTTTTCTGTCTTTTTTTTTTTTTTTTTTGAGCCAGTGTCTCACTCTGTCGCCCAGTCTGGAGTGGAGTGCAGTGGCACGATCTGGGCTCACTGCAACCTTCACCTCCTGGGTTCAAGCGATCCTCATGCCCCAGCCTCCCAAGTAGCTGGGATTACAGGCGCCCACCCAGCTAATTTTTGTATTTTTAGTAGAGACGGGTTTTCGCCATGTTGGCCAAGCTGGTCTGGAACTCCTGACCTCGAGTGATCAGCTCACCTTGGCCTACCAAAGTGCTGGGATTACAGGCGTGAACTACCAAGCCCGGCCCCTTTCTGTCCTTATTCCCTCCCCACCTCACTCAGTCTGTAGCAGCCACATTGCTCTTTGCACATCCCAGGTGAGCACTGCCTCTGGATCCTCTACTTGAATGGTTCTTTTGTCATATGCCTGCGTGCCTCACCCTTCCTTCCTGTCTTAAAGTGTCACCATTCTAGCGAAGCCTTCACTGGCCTCAGTGTTAATGTTCACCTCATTCTTTTTCCCTTCTTTGCTTTATTTTAGATTTTTGTGTTTACCAATGATTCCCCTCTGACACACTCTGGATTTCTCTCATCTGGTTTATTTACTCTCTGCCTCCCCGGATTCGATTGCCCTGAGGGCAGAAATTTTGATCACTATAATTCACTGCTGTATCCCCAGTACTTGGAACAGTGCCTGGGACAGGGAGGATAGTCCGTGAATCGTTTTTTGTTTTGTTTTGTTTGAGACAGAGTTTCTGGCCCTTGTTCCCCAGGCTGGAATCCAGTGGTGCGATCTCAGCTCACTGCAACCTCTGCCTCCTGGGTTCAAGCTATTATCCTGCCTCAGCCGCCCTGGTAGCTGGGATTATAGGTGTGCACCACCACACCCGGCTAATTTTGTAATTTTGTATTTTAAGTAGAGACGGGGTTTTACCATATTGGCCAGGCTGGTCTTGAACTCCTGACCTCAAGTGATCCGCCCACCTTGGCCTCACAAAGTGCTGGGATTACAGGCGTGAGCCACCTGGCCCAGCCCTGTGAATCATTGTTGAATGATGAATTGAATCCATAAAGTAAGACCGCAAGGATAATGTAATTATCCCCATTTTGCAGAAGAGAAAACTTAGCTTCAGGGTAGAATTTATTTATTTTTGAGATGGAGTCTTGCTTTGTCCCCCAGGCTAGAGTGCAGTGGTGTGATCTCGGCTCACTGCAACCGCTGCCTCCCCGGTTCAAGCGATTCTCCTGCCTCAGCCTCCTAAGTAGCTGGGATTACAGGTGCCCGCCACTACGACCAGCTAATTTTTGTATTTTTATTAGAGATGGTGTTTCACCATGTTAGTCAGGCTGGTCTCGAACTCCTGACCTCAGGTGATCCACCCGCCTCAGCCTCCTGAAATGCTGGGATTACAGGCGTGAGCCACCACTTCTCTTTAGTAGAGAGGGTTGAAGGGGTGGCCTGCCCCTCCACACCTGTGGGCATTTCTCATTAGGTGGAACGAGAGACTTGAGAAAAGAAATGAGACACAGAGATAAAGTATAGAGAAGGAAAAAGTGGGCCCAGGGGACCCATGCTAAGCATACAGAGGACCCACACCAGCACTGGTCTCTGAGTTCCCTCAGTATTTATTGATCATTATCTTTACCATCTGAGAAAAGGGAAGTGGCAGGATAAGAGGATCATCATAGGGAGAAGGTTAGCAGTAAGACATATGAATAAAGATCTCTGTGACATAAGTTTAAGGAAAAGTGCTGTGCCTTGATATGCATATGCAAGTATCTCCATAAACCTTTTTAGTGCATAAAGAGCAGCATTGCGCTAGCAAGTCCCACCTTCAGCCGTAAGGCGGTTTTCTGCTTTCTCAGTAAATAGAACATACAATCGGGTTTTACACCGAGATGTTTCATTGCCCAGGGACGGGCAGGAGACAGATGCTTTTCTCTATCTCAACTGCCAAGAGACCTTCTTTCCTCTTACACTAGTCCTCTTCGGCACAGACCCTTCACGGGTGTCGGGCTGGGGGACGATCAGGTCTTTCCCTTCCCACGAGGCCATATTTCAGACCGTCACATGGTGAGAAACCTTGGACAATACCTGGCTTTGCTAGGCAGAGGTTCCTGCGACCTTCCGCAGTGTATGTGTCCCTGGGTACTTGAGATTAAGAGAATGGTGATGACTTTTAACCAGCAAGCTGCCTTCAGGCACTTGTTTAACAAAGCACACCCTGCACAGCCCAAAATCCGTTAAACCTTGAGTCACCACAGCAAGGACAGGGTTGGGGGTAGGGTCACAGATTAACAGCATCTCAAATACAGAACAAAATGGAGTCTCTTATGTCTACTTCTTTCTATACAGACACAGTAACAGTCAGATCGCTCTTTCTTTTCCCCACGGAGGGTGAAACCCCATCTCTACTAAAAATACAAAAATCAGCTGGGCGTGGTGGCAGCTGCCTGTAATCCTAGCTACTCAGGAGGCTGAGGCAGGAGGATCACTTGAACCCAGGAGCTGGAAGTTGCAGTGAGCCGAGATCATGCCACTGCACTCCAGTTTGGATGATAAAGCGAGATCCTATCTTAAAAAAAAAAAAAAAAAAAAGTTAAGATGGAGAAGGGGTGCCCTAAGAATGGGGCACAGCAAACACTCCAAGGTGGGAGGGAGCATGGTGGGGATTAAGACAGGCCACTTCTGTGGTTAAATAGCATGGAAGCCGGGGAGGACCCTGACGTGGCTCAGGTGCCCCTCTGGTTGTGTGTGGGGAACAGATGGTGGAGGACAGGAAGAGTAGGAAGACCAGGAGGGGGCTGCTGTGAGAGTTCAGATGAGGGGGCGAGGCCTGGAGCTGTGGGTTAGGCCTCTGCTGGGTGCACAGGACTGAGCCTTTGGACCACCCTGGGCAGCTGAAGCTGAGGGGTGCGGGTGTTCATAGGTATCTCATAGGCAGTGGTTTCTTTGAGCAGGTTTCATACCAGGTGGTTCAGGTACACACAGACCTCCCAGGCCACTCAAGGAAGGAGTTCCAGAGGTGGAGCCACCGGGGAATTTTTACGTTTTCTAAAATTCTTTTTATAAATATCACCCGGGCCGGGCGCGGTGGCTCACGCCTGTAATCCCAGCACTTTGGGAGGCCGAGACGGGCGGATCACAAGGTCAGGAGATCGAGACCATCCTGGCTAACACGGTGAAACCCCGTCTCTAAGTACAAAAAAAACTAGCCGGGCGCCTGTAGTCCC
The DNA here is from genome assembly GCF_037993035.2 of Macaca fascicularis. NCBI lineage: Eukaryota > Metazoa > Chordata > Mammalia > Primates > Cercopithecidae > Macaca > Macaca fascicularis. The sequence goes on from NC_088393.1 coordinate 43,363,890, forward strand.
AGCTACTCGGGAGGCTGAGGTTGGAGAATGGCGTAAACCCAGGAGGCGGAGCTTGTAGTGAGCTGAGTTCGCGCCACTGCACCCCAGCTTGGGTGACAGAGCAAAGACTCTGTCTCAAAAAATAAATAAATAAATAAATAAATAAATAAATATCACCCATATTCATTGTTTAAAAATAATAGAACTTCAAATTTGTGAAAATTCTCAACATAGCAGAAATTCTCAGTGATGCTTGATCTGGAAATAAAGCCCATTCCTATTTTGCCATGTTAGCCCAGTGGCTTAGGCCAAATGCCTCAGGGTGTTCCTTGGGCCCGCTCTCTCCCTCACCCCCACATCCATTCTCTCATCAAATCCTGTCGGCTCCATCTACAAAAACTTCCCTGACCTTGGTCCAGCCTCCATCCTTCCCCCAACCTCGCCATCCTGGCAACTTCTTCCCTGGCCTCCCTGCTCCCCATCTCAGCCAGAGGGAGCCTGGGACCACCTGAGTCAGGCCAGGGCCCTCTTATCTCAGAGCCGTGCCCTGGCGGCAGCTCGCTCCAGATAAAACCCAAAGTCTAGGCCAGGTCGGTGACTGATGCCTGTAATCCCCCCCAGCACATTGGGAAGCAGAGGCGGGAAGATCACTTGAGGTCAGGAGTTTGAGACTAGCCTGGTCAACATGGCGAAACCCCGTCTCTACCAAAAATACAAAAATTAGCCAGGCGTGGTGGTGCATGCCTGTAGTCCCAGCTGCCCGGGAGGCTGAGGCAGGAGAATCACTTGAACTTAGGGGGAGGCAGAGTGAGCTGAGATCGCACCACCACACTCCAGCCTGGGCGACAGAGCGAGACTCCGTCAAAAAAAACAAAACAAAACCCAAAGTCTACAGCAGTCCCTTGTGTCTTCCACTCTCGCTCTGGCTTCCTCCACCCCACCCACACCCCCCACTCCAGAGCATGAAGGACATTTCTACCTGTGGCCATCTGCACCTGCCATTCATGCTCATCCTTCCGGCCTTGGCTCAAAACATCCCCTCTTTTGGGAAGCCTGCTCTCCCACGCTCCTTAAGCCTCTTCTCTGTTGTATTTTTCTCCATAGCCATCCTCCGGTGTTTCACAGGTACCTGTTCCTTTGTGGTTGGCCTTCTCGCTGCACAATGAGCACAGCCTGAGGACAGAGTGTGTCTGTGTTTGCACTGAGTCCCCAGCATGAGGCCCAGCTGGGCCCCTGGGAGCTCAGAACCCAATGAGTGAATGAATACGAGGGGCAGAACAGGAAGAGATGCTCTGGGGCCTGTGGTTGGGGCCAGCATAGGAGAGTCCCAGAGCCCCAGCAGGAGATGCGCCATGCACAGGGCTGTGGGCAAGGCCCGAGCTCTGCTGGTTGGACTCCGTGAATTTGGGGCCCTTGGTGATGTTGATGCCGGCAAGTGGGGGACTTCTGGGTACAGAGGCCGTCTCCGGGAGCTTGGATGGGGGTGAGGAAGGGGAGGCGGCCAGTGTAGGTAGCTACTTCTCCCTTCCGCGGGGCTCAGGAGAGGAGAGAAGGCTGCCGTACAGGCGAGGAAGGGAGATGCGTTTTTCCCAGATGGGAGACACTGAAGTCCCTGCACCCAGCACCCAGGCTTCCCTGGCCAGACCCTGATCCCCACGGAGCCCCTCCTCTCACACAGGTCATTGACCACAGCGGCGCCCGCCTTGGTGAGTATGAGGACGTGTCCCGGGTGGAGAAGTACACGATCTCACAAGAAGCCTACGACCAGAGGCAAGGTACGGGCAGGTGGGCGCCGAGAGGTGCGTGGGGGCCAGAGGGAGTATGTGCAGGCGTGGGGGCGGGCAGGGTAGACAGGGCCACTGCAGGGAGGCCAGTGGTGTGGGCAGTGGGGACCGAGAGCTTGGGAGGATATAGGGGTGAGGCTGGGAGTGGGGACAGGCGGGGGTCTGGGGTGGGAATGGGGGCCGGGAGGTGTCGGGGGTGTGGGCAGTCAGACGTGGTGGGGGGAGGGCTGGGAAAGTGGAGGGAGTTGAGGGGTAAGTGTGGGGGCTGGGTGTTGGGGGCAGCAGTCAGGGTCAGAAGGAGACATGGAGAGGTCGGATGGGGTGTGAAGGGCAGCACAGGTGGAATGTGAGTGGCCAGGGTGACGGTCAGTGAGGGCACCTGGGACGGATCAGAGTGTGGGGGAGACGGGGCCTCAGAGCCGAAGGAAGGCGGATGATGAAGGCAGATGTGTGCTGAAGGGGTGAGAGACCATGGGTCCTGTGGTGAGGGGTGCACGCGGCACCCCTTCCGTTTCTGATTGTGGCGAGGCCCTAGGAGTCCTGGGAGAGGCTAAGGCTGTGGTGGGAGACCTGGGGCTTGGGTGACAGCCCTTTGTCACCTGGAAGAGAGAGTTCCTCCATGAACATGGGCCCTTCGTGGGTGGAGCGCCATCATGTTAGGCCCGGCCGATACCCTAACTGACTCCAGCCCCCTCCGCCCACAGACACGGTCCGCTCCTTCCTGAAGCGCAGCAAGCTCGGCCGCTACAACGAGGAGGAGCGGGCTCAGCAAGAGGCCGAGGCCGCCCAGCGCCTCGCCGAGGAGAAGGCCCAGGCCAGCTCCATCCCCGTGGGCAGCCGCTGTGAGGTGCGGGCGGCGGGGCACTCCCCCCGCCGGGGCACCGTCATGTATGTAGGTACGTGGTCCGCGGGCCCCGGGGTCCCGGGCTGCAAGGCCGGGAGGAGACGTTGTGCACACAGTGGAGCCTCGGAGACCTCACGCTCTGCCTTGGGGCGCGGGGTGGGGGGGTTCGAAACGATCTCAGTCCCTGGAGGTGGTGGAACCATCGGCCGACACTGACCGCCCAGTGTTTGTGGAGGGAAGTGGGAGGCACAGGTGGAGTGATCTGTCCAGCGAGGGAGGCAGCAGAGGCCCGAGCCACGCAGACTGTGCGCTTGGAAGCGTGGAGCACAGTGCCAGTCGCAGTGGGGAAACGGACGGCGTGACCAGGGCCGGAGTGAGGGGAACTAACACAGGGGGCTGTGTGAGCCCAGAGGAAGCACCTGGGAGCATCTGAAGGAAAGGGGGCAGCAGCCAGGTGAAAAGGAAGGCAGAGTTCCTACCAGAAGGAGTAGCCGGTGCGGGTGAGCAGAGCGTAGGAGGTTCACCCAGGGAAGGGGAGCGGGAGGAGAGGGGAGAAGTGAAGTCAGGGGCATGGGCAGGGTGGTGTCACAGTGGAGAGCAATGTGGATTTTTTTTTTTTTTTTTTTTTTTTTTTTTTTTTGAGACGGAGTCTGGCTCTGTCACCCAGGCTGGAGTGCAGTGGCGCGATCTCGGCTCACTGCAAGCTCCGCCTCCCGGGTTTACGCCATTCTCCTGCCTCAGCCTCCCGGGTAGCTGGGACTACAGGCGCCCGCCACCTCGCCCGGCTAGTTTTTTGTATTTTTTTTTTTTAGTAGAGACGGGGTTTCACCGTGTTAGCCAGGATGGTCTCGATCTCCTGACCTCGTGATCCACCCGTCTCGGCCTCCCAAAGTGCTGGGATTACAGGCTTGAGCCACCGCGCCCGGCCGCAATGTGGATTTTTTAAAAAAAGAACAGGCCAGCCATGATGGCTCACGCTTGTAATCTCAGCACTTTGGGAGAACAAGGTGGGAGGCTTGCTTGAGCCCGGGAGTTGGAGGTTACAGTGAGCTATGATTGTGTCATTGCACCCCAGCCTGGGCAGCAGAGAAAGACCCAGTCTCAAAACAAAGGCTGGGTGCAGTGGCTCACACCTGTAATTCCAGCACTTCGGGAGGCTGAGACAGGAGGATCACTTGAACCCAGGAATTTTTTTTTTTTTTTTTTTGAGACGGAGTCTCGCTATGTCACCCAGGGTGGAGTGCAGTGGCCGGATCTCAGCTCACTGCAAGCTCCGCCTCCCGGGTTTTTACGCCATTCTCCTGCCTCAGCCTCCCGAGTAGCCGGGACTACAGGCGCCCACCACCTCGCCCGGCTAGTTTTTTGTATTTTTTTTAGTAGAGACGGGGTTTCACCGTGTTAGCCAGGATGGTCTCGAACTCCTGACCTCGTGATCCGCCCGTCTTGGCCTCCCAAAGTGCTGGGATTACAGGCTTGAGCCACCGCGCCTGGCCAAACCCAGGAATTTAAGACCAATCTAGGCAACATAATGAGACTCTGTCTCTACAAAAAAAAAAAAAAAAAATCCCACAAGACTTTAGTCAGGTGTGGTGGTGAGCACCTATAGGTACCCCAGCTACTTGGGAGGCTGAGGTGGGAGGAGGTGAGGCTGCAGTGAGCAATGATCGCACCACTGCACTGCCGCCTGGGTGACAAAGCGAGACCCTGTCTCAAAAAAAAAGATTTCAGGGGGTACATGTGGTGTTGTTACATGGGTGTGTTGCCTGCTAGTGGGTGGGGACTGGGCTTCTAGTGTACCCATGACCCAAATTGTGAACATCGTACCCAATAGGTAATTTTTCAACCCTCACCACCCTCCCGCTTCTGGCATCCCCACTATCTGTTATTTCCGTCTTTATGCCTGTGTGTACCCATCCCCCAGTCATCTGCAGCCACTAATTTACGTTCTGTCTCTAATTTGCCGATTCCGGATGTTTCATAGGAATAGGATCGTGCAATCTGTGACTGACTGCTTCCACTGAGCAGAATGCTTTCAGGTTGCATCCATGGCATGTCTGTGTCAGTGCCACAGTGTTACCAAATAGTCCTGCATTGAACGCATAGACCACATTTTATCCAGTCACCAGTTAGTGGACATTAGGGTCATTTCCACTTTTTGGCTATTATGAATAATGCTGCTATGAATCTTCTTCTTCTTTTTTTTTTTTTTTTTTTCTAATTTGAGACAGGATGTGGCTGTTGCCCAGGCTGGAATGCAGTGGCGTGATCTTGGCCACTTCAGCCTTAACCTCTTGGGCTCAAGCCATCCTCCCACCTCGGCCTCCTGAGTAGCTGGGACTACAGGCACTCATCACCACCCCCAGCTAAAGGTTTGCAGTTTTTTTGTAGAGATGGGGTTTCGCTATGTGGCCCAGGCTGGTCTCCAAGCTCCTCCTGCTCAAGTGATCATCCTGCCTCAGCCTCCCAAAGTGCTAGGATTACAGGCGTGAGCCACCATGCTCGGCCTGAACATTCTTGTATAAATTTCTATGTGGCTGGACGCGGTGGCTCATGCCTGTAATCCCAGCACTTTGGGAGGTCAAGGTTGGCAGATCACCTGAGGTCAGGAGTTTGAGACTAGCCTGGCCAACATGGTGAAACTCCATCTCTATTAAAAATACAAAAATTAACTGGGCGTGGTGGCACGTGCCTGTGAGCCCAGCTACTCGGAAGGCTGAGGCAGGAGAATCGCTTGAGCCCGGGAGGTGGAGGTTGCAGTGAGCCAAGATCACGCCACTCCACTCCAGCCTGGGTGACCATGCAAGACTCCATCTCAAAAAAAGTAAATAAATTTTTGTGTGGACATTTGTTTTAATTTATCTGTGCCTAGGAATGGAATCCCTGGGCCACGTGGTAACTCTGTGCTTGACTTTTTGAGGACCTGCCGCACTGCTTTCCACAGCCACTGCAGCATTTTTCATTCCCGCCAGCAGCGCACAAGAGTCCCATCTTGGCCTCATCCTCACCAGCACTTTAGTCTGTCTTTTGCTTATAGTCATCCACTGAGTGTGAAGGGGAACATCATTATGGTTTTGATTTGCACTTTTTTGGGGGCTAATGATGTTGAGCATCTTTTCATGGCCATTTGTGTATCTTCTTTGGAGAAATTGTCTATTCAGATCCTTTGCCTTTTGTTTCTTGTTTTTTGACACAGAGTCCCACTCCGTCACCCAGGCTGGAGTTTAGTGGTGCTGTCAGCTCACTGCAACCTCTGCCTCCCGGGTTCAAGTAATTTTCATGCCTCAGCCTCCCGAGTAGCTGGGATTACAGGCGAGCGCCACCACACCTGGCTAATTTCTTTATTTTTTGTAGAGACAGGGTTTTGCCATGTTGGCCAGACTGGTCTCAAACTCCTGGACTCAAGTGATCCACCTGAGGCTCGTGGATCTCCTAAAGGGCTAGGATTACAAACATGAGCCACCGCGCCCAGCAGTATGTCGGGGTTTTTTTTTTTTTTTCTTTTGAGACGTAGTCTTGCTTTGTGCCCAGGCTGGAGTGCAGTGGTGCGATCTCAGCTCGTTGCAACCTCCGCCTCCCAGGTTCAAATGGTTTTCCTGCCTCAGCCTACGGAGTAGCTGGGACTGTAGGTGCCTGCCACCACACCCGGCTAATTTTTTGTATTTTTAGTAGAGATGGGGTTTCACCGTGTTAGCCAGGATGGTCTCGATCTCCTGACCTCGTGATCCACCCTCCTTGGCCTCCTAAAGTGCTGGGATTACAGGCGTGAGCCACCGTGCCTGGCCAGTGTGTCATCTTTTGAGGAATGTGTGTTCATATCCTTTGGCCATGATCATGGCTCACTGCTGCCTCAACTTCGTGTTGCCCACTTTTTAATGGGATTTTTTTTTTTTTTTTGCGGGATGGGTGTTGAGTTCTTTGAGTTCCTTGTATATTCCTCTGCTTGCTTTTTCATTGGGATGCTGTCTTTTGTCGCTGAGTATTGTGTATTAGTTTGCTAACAAAGTGCCACTCACTAGGTGACTTAAAAGAAAGTTATTTCTCACAGTAATAGAGGCTAGAAGTTCAAGATCAAGCTGTCAGCAGGTTGGATTTATTCTGAAGCCTCTCCCTCTGGCAAGGCAGCAGTGCCATCCACTTTAGGTTTTTATGAAGCCCTCACTGGCTGGTGTCTTCACCCAGTGAATGGGGGACAGGGGCGGGAGCAGGGACACCAGCGAAGTGGCTACCATATTAGTCTGGACAGGAGATGGAGATGGTTCTAGTGGTAGCAGTGGAGGTAGCAAGAATTGGTTTTCACCAAGACGTGGGCCGACACGGATCCAGGGTGATCCTGAAATTTCATGGGATTTCTTCTATGTCCAGAAGTTTAATGGGGATTTCTCTTCTGTGGGCAGGTCTCACAGATTTCAAGCCTGGCTACTGGATTGGTGTCCGCTATGATGAGCCACTGGGGAAAAATGATGGCAGGTAACAAGAATTCCCACTCAGGTGTCTGTGCGTGCGTTTGTGTGTAAGTCCATGCATGCTGCTGGCTGAGCTGCCCATGCCAGCACCTGGAGTGGAGCCATGTGAGGATCCTCTGACCACACCCACCCCCATCCTGTCCTGCAGTGTGAATGGGAAACGCTACTTCGAATGCCAGGCCAAGTATGGCGCCTTTGTCAAGCCAGCAGTCGTGACGGTGGGGGACTTCCCAGAGGAGGACTACGGGTTGGACGAGATATGACACCCAAGGAATTCCACTGCTCCAGCTCCTAACTCGGCCACTGACTGCCCCTCCTGTGTGTGCCCATGGCCCTTTTCTCCTGACCCCATTTTAATTTTATTCATTTTTTCCTCTGCTATTGATTTTTGACACTCGTGCATTAAATTCACTAGAAACCCGGAAAGGATTTGGAGAACTTGATGATTTGGGGACCCACTGGGTAAATAGTGACCCTTCTGTATCAGGGGCCAGCCTCCATGTCCTTATATCTTGCTACTCCCCCATCTTCTCATTCCCACCTCATCTGCTGTAGCTACCAGGAAGAAGGGGAAGGGAAGGGAGGGGATAGTCTTTGCCTTTAAAAATGATGTACAACTCAGCCAGGCACAGTGGCTCTTGCCTGTAATCCCAGCACTTTGAGAGACTGAGCTGGCAGGTCGCTTAAGCCCAGGAGTTTGAGACCAGCCTGGGCAACATGGCAAAACTTCATCTATACCAAAAATACAAAAAATGAGTCAGGTATGGTGGCGCATGCCTGTAGTCCCAGCTACTTGGGAGGCTGAGGTGGGAGAATGACCTGAGCCCAGAAGGTCGACGCTACAGTGAGTTATGGCACCACTGCATTCCAGCCTGGATGACAGAGCAAGACCCTGTCTCAAAACCAAAAAAAAAGAAAAAGAGGCCGAGCACAGTGGCTTACGCCTGTAATCCCACCATTTTGGGAGGTCGAGGCAGGAGATCGAGATCATCCTGGCCAACATGGTGAAACCCTGTCTCTACTAAAAATACAAAAGTTAGCTGGGTGTGGTGGCATGTGCCTGTAATCCCAGCTACTCAGGAGGCTGAAGCAGGAGAATGGCTTGAACCTGGGAGGTGGAGATTGCAGTGAGCTGAGATCGTGCCACTGCACTCCAGCCTGGCGATAGTGAGACTCCGTCTCAAAAAAAAAAAAAAAAAAGCCAGGCATGGTGGCTCTGCCCATAATCCCAGCACTTTGGGAGGCCGAGGAGGGCAAACCACTTGAGTTCAGGAGTTTAAGACCAGCCTGGACAACGTGGCAAGAAACCCTATCTCTACAAAAAATACAACAAAAAATTAGCTGGGTGTGGTGGCACACACCTGTAGTCCCAGCTACTTGGAAGGCGAGGTGGTAGGATCACCTGAGCCTGGGGAGGCAGAAGCTGCAGTGAGCTGTGTTCACACCACTGGACTCCAGCCTGGGTGACAGAGCGAGATTCCATCTCAAAAAAAAAAGGCCGACACCACGACACCAGCGCATGGCGTGTCACATTATTAAGGATTGTATACAGCCAGCAGTTACTAGGCTGGTTTCCTTTAATCCTCACAGGGGCCCTGTCTGCAAGTCTTTCGCCGTTTCCCGTCAACACCCCACCTTTCCTGCCCAAAGTTTGGGGTCGGGCGGGAATTCCCAGGAGTTCCCAGGACTTGGGCTAGCCTCCCAGATCCCGCAACCTTAGCGTGCCTAGCCTCGGTAATGACCACCTAGCTGCCATGAGGGGGCAGCAGCGCACCGTTCAGACGCTGCGCGCATGGTGCATTATGGGACGCGTAGTCTCAAAGACAGCAGAAGCAGCCTGGAACGCAAACGGCATTTTCCAGAAAACTGGGCCTGGTCTTGCCCAAAGCTGGAAGCTGAGGTCTCGCTCTTCCTGGCGGTACGGGGGATTGTGGGATGTAGGCATTTGGCTCCGCGCTCCGCTAAGGGCGGTACAGCGCAGGCGCGAGGCATCTGGTGTAGACAACCGAGCTTAATCCGAGGCGGGGAACCAGCGTCCCAGGGGAGGCGCCGAAGCTAACTTTCTGGCCACAGTGGAAGTGAGGCGATCGAGCTCCCTTAGTGGCTGGAGCCGGCTGGGCCTCCTTCCTGTCCTCCTGCATCTCTACTGGTCCCTTTCCCGGGCTCCTGGTCCGCTCCCAAGCCTGTTCAAGCACAAGGCGTTTCCATCTAAAAAAAGAAATCTCTTTCGCCGGGCGAGATGTCAGAGCCCCGGGAGCTAAAGTGTTGGTAATGTTAGACAGGATGAGTTCCTCTTCAAATATCTAACTTCCTTGTCCTTCGTTCTGTGAACTGCCCTTCCTGCGGAAACTGTCCTTCCCGGGGAAACTGCCCCTCCTCGCCGCTGCAACCCATACCCGCCTCTATTTGAAATAGCCAATGGGAATCAGCTTAGATTGTGAGGTCCAAGCCTAGCCAATGGGGTTAAAAACCCCTGCTCTCCTTTGTTAGGTGTGGTTTTGGTACAGGTCCGGGCAGCACCCTTCTGCAGAAGTAAACTTTGCCTTGCTAAGAAACTTTTTTCCTGAGTGCTGGTCTCTCTCTGTGGCACCGACAACTTATTTCTAACAGTAAGAAGAATTTACTGAGGACAGCATAAGCTTGAAAAAGAAAAGTTTTATTAGAAAGAATGCTGCAGGGCGCCGTGGCTCACGCCTGTAATCCCAGCACTTTGGGAGGCTGAGGCGGGCCGATTGCCTGAGCTCAGGAGTTGGAGACCAGCCTGAGTAATCCAGTGAAACCACATCTCTACGAAAATACAAAAAATTACCTGGACATGGCAGCATGTGCCTGTAGTCCCAGCTGCTTGGGAGGCTGAGGCAGGAGAATTGCTTGAACCCTGGAGGAGGAGGTTGCAGGGAGCTGACATCATGACACTGCATTCCAGCTTGGGTGACAGAGCAAGACTCAGTCTCAAAAAAAAAAAAAAAAAAAAAGGAAAGAAATAATGCTGCAGGCCAGGCAGGGTGGCTCACGCCTCTAATCCCAGCACTTTGGGAGGCCGAGGCAGGTGGATCACCTGAGGTCAGGAGTCTGAGACCAGCCTAGCCAACATGATGAAACACCATCCCTACTAGAAACACAAAAATTAGCCGGGCGTGGTGGCGCGTTGTCCCAGCTATTTAGGAGGCTGAGGCATGAGAATTGCGTGAACCCAGGAGGGAGAAGTTGCAGTAAGCCGAGATTGAGATCGTGCCACTGCACTCCATCCAGCCCGGGCAACAAGAGGGAAACTCTGTCTCAAATAAATAAATAAACAAGGAAGTAAATACATGGGCCCAGGAGAAGGTTTGGAAGCATTACTAAAGTTTAGCAAAGCAGAGAATTTTTGTCAATTGCATTGTCAGCCTGATCCATCTATTATAAAACCATAGTCAAACTTCAGAAAAGAGGTCTGGTGTTATATGTTACTTCCTCCTTCTCCCTCTCTCCGCTCCACAAAAACAACTTTTTTTTTTTTTTCATAATTGCAAAAGCCCTTCCTCGTTACTAAACTCAAAAGGCAATTCTGCACCTCAGTGTCCTGGTCCTGCAGTAACAGCTGATGTTTAGACGAGCAGTTCTGTGTTTTTTTTTTTTTTTTTTTTTTTTGAGACAGCCTCTTTCTGTTGCCCAGGCTGGAGTGCAGTGGCGTCATCTTGGCCCACTGTAACTTCTGATTCAAGTGATTCTCCTGCTTCAGCCTGTCAAATAGCTGAGATTACAGGTGTTCGCCACCACACCTAGTTAAGTTGTATTTTTAGTACAGACAGAGTGTCACCATGTTGGTCAGGCTGGTCTCAAACTCCCGGCCTCAACTGATCCTCCTGCCTCAGCCTCCCAAAGTGCTGGGATTACAGGTGTGAGCCACCACACCCAGCCTGGACAAGCGGCTCTTAAACTTTTGTGTCTCAGGACCTCTTTACACTCTTGAAAGTTATTGAGGACCTCAAAGAGCTTTTGTTCATGAGTGTTGTATCTGTAGAAATTAGCCACATTAGAAATTTAGAATTTTAGGCTGGGTGCCATGGCTCACGCCTGTAATCCCAGCACTTCGGGAGGCCGAGGCGGGCGGATCATGGGCTCAGGAGTTCAAGACCAGCCTGGCCAACATAGTGAAACCCCGTCTCTACTAAAAATACAAAAATTAGCCGGGCATAGTGGTGCATGCCTGTAGTCCCAGCTACTCAGGAGGGTGAGGCAGAAGAATCACTTGAACCTTGGAGGTGGAGGTTGCAGTAAGCTGAGATAGTGTCACTGCACTCCAGCCTGGGTGACAGAGGGAGATTCCATGTCGAAGAAAAAAAAAAAGAACCTTAGGATTTTAAATGTTTATTCATTTAAAAAAAACATTGCATGTATTAAAATTTTTTTTTCAGCCAGCGCTTTGGGAGGCCAAGGCAGGCAGATCACCTGAGGTCAGGAGTTGGAGACCAGCTGGCTAACATGGCGAAACCCCATCTCTAACAAAAATAACATGAGTGTGGTGGTGGGCGCCTGTAATCCCAGCTACTTGGGAGGCTGAGGCAGGAGAATTGCTTGAACCCAGGAGGCAGAGTTTGCAGTAAGCCCAGATCCTGCCATTGCACTCCAGCCTGGGTGACAGAGTGAGACTCTGTCTCAAAAAATTTTTTTTTTTTTTTTTTTTTTTTTTTTTTTGAGACAGAGTCTCGCTCTGTCGCCCAGGCTGGAGTGCAGTGGCCGGATCTCAGCTCACTGCAAGCTCCGCCTCCCGGGTTTACGCCATTCTCCTGCCTCAGCCTCCCGAGTAGCTGGGACTACAGGGGCCCACCACCTCGCCCGGCTAGTTTTTTTTGTATTTTTTAGTAGAGACGGGGTTTCACCGTGTTAGCCAGGATGGTCTCGATCTCCTGACCTCGTGATTCGCCCGTCTCGGCCTCCCAAAGTGCTGGGATTACAGGCTTGAGCCACCACGCCCGGCCAAAAAATTTTTTTTCAACAAATTTAGTTTAGAGATATGATTGGCATTTATTATTGATACATGAACTGGGCATCATGCCACCTAGCTGCACTGGGCATGGCAGAATGGTTGGTTTTTGTAAAGTAGCTTCGTCAGGAACAAGGAAACAGAAAAATAAAAAAAGCAGATTGGTTCATATCAGATGACTTTCATATCAGATGACTTTCCTTGTTCAAGCAGAAGAGCCATCCCTATCATGCCTGCTTAGGTTGACTGGACCCTTTCTAATTGGTTGCTGTGCCTCTCCTTGTTTGGGGATTTTTTTGTTTTAGAAATGGTCTGTTCTGTGGCCCAGCCTGTAGTGCAGTGGTCATTCACAGGTGCCGTCAGAGCAGCCTTAAGCACTCTTCCCACCTCAGCTTCCCAACATGCTGGGATTACAGGTGTGAGCCACTGCACCTGGCCTAAATTGTTAAATTTTGGTGTTAATGTACTAGCAGTAATAGACACCTAAGGCACCTGTATTCCAATTACCTACTGCTGCATTAAGTATTATCTAAATCCTCAGGAGGCTAAGGCAGGAGAATCGCTTGAACCTGAGAGGCAGAGGTTGCAGTGAGCCGAGATCACGCCATTGCATTCCAGCCTGGGTGACAGAGCAAGACTCTGTCTAAAAAAAATAAAAAATAAAAAATAAACCTCAGCATATTATTATTATTATTATTATTATTATTATTATCTTTTGGAGATGGAGTCTCGCTTTGTCACCCAGTCTGGAGTGCAGTGGCGCAATCTCAGCTCACTGCAAGCTCTGCCTCCTGGGTTCACGTGATTCTTCTGCCTCATCCTCCCGAATAGCTGGGACTACATGCACCCCCTGCCACACCCGGCTAATTTTTTTGTATTTTTAGTAGAGACGGGGTTTCACTATGTTAGCCAGAATGATCTCGATCTCCTGACCTCGTGATCCACCCGCCTCGGCCTCCCAAAGTGCTGGAATTACAGGTGTGAGCCACTGCACCCAGCCTTTCTTTTTTTTTTTTTTTTTTTTTTTTGATATGGAGTCTCGCACTGTCACCTGGGCTGCAGGTGACAGCAATTGACTGTTTTGTTTTTTTTTTTTTAAGACAGGGTCATGCTGTGTCACCCAGCCAGAGTGGAGTGCAGTGGCGCAATCACAGCTCACTGCAGACTCAACTTCCCAGGCTCAAGCGATTCTCATGCCTCAGCCTCCTGAGTACTGGCTAACTTTTTGATTATGTGTAAAGATGGAGTTTTTCTGTGTTGCCCAGGCTGGTCTCAAACTCCTAGGTTCAAGTGATCCTCCTGCCTCAGCCTCTTAAGTAGCTAGGACTACAGGTGTGCATTACTAAGCACAGCTCACAAAATATATTTTATTTTATTTATTTATTTATTTTATTTTATTTTATTTTATTTTTGAGACGGAGTCTCGCTCTGTCACCCAGGCTGGAGTGCAGTGGCCGGATCTCAGCTCACTGCAAGCTCCACCTCCCGGGTTCACGCCATTCTCCTGCCTCAGCCTCCCGAGTAGCTGGGACTACAGGCGCCTGCCACCTCGCCCGGCTAAGTTTTTGTATTTTTATTTTTTTTATTTTTTTTATTTTTTTATTTTTTTTTTTTTTTTTTTATTTTTTTTTTTGAGACGGAGTCTCGCTCTGTCGCCCAGGCTGGAGTGCAGTGGCCGGATCTCAGCTCACTGCAAGCTCCGCCTCCCGGGTTGACGCCATTCTCCTGCCTCAGCCTCCCGAGTAGCTGGGACTACAGGCGCCCGCAACCGCGCCCGGCTAATTTTTTGTATTTTTTTTTTTTAGTAGAGACGGGGTTTCACCGTGGTCTCGATCTCCTGACCTTGTGATCCGCCCGCCTCGGCCTCCCAAAGTGCTGGGATTACAGGCGTGAGCCACCGCGCCCGGCCAGTTTTTGTATTTTTAGTAGAGACGGGGTTTCACTGTGTTACCCAGGATGGTCTCGATCTCCTGACCTCGTGATCCGCCCGTCTCGGCCTCCCAAAGTGCTGGGATTACAGGCTTGAGCCACCGCGCCCGGCCCACAAAATATATTTTAAAATTAAAAATTCAGGCCAAGCACAGTGGTACACATGTTATCTCACTGCTTTGGGAGGCTAAGAGGGGAGGATTTCTTGAGCCCAGGAATAGGAGACCAGTCTAGGTAACATAATGAGACCTTATCTGTACAAAAAAAAGTTTTTTAATTAGCTGGGCATGGTGGCACACACCTGCAGTCCTAGCTACTCAGGAGGTTGAGGCTGGAAGATAGCTTGAGCCCAGAAATTCGAGGCTGTGGTGAGATATATGATCACACGACGACACTCCAGCCTGGATGACAGAGCAAGACCCTGTTTCTGAAAACAAACAAACCAAAAACCCAGAAAGTAATGCCCAAGAGGTTCCTTTTATACAGGTTATCATGGACTGGCATATTAATGAAAATTCCTAGGCCAGGAGCGGTGGCTCACGCCTGTAATTCCAGCACTTTGGGAGGCCAAGGTGGGTGGATCACAAGGTCAGGAGATCAAGACCAGTCGGGCTAACATGGTGAAACCCTGTCTCTACTAAAAACACAAAAAAATTAGCCAGGCATGGTGGTGGGCACCTGTAGTCCCAGCTACTTGGGAGGCTGAGGCAGAAGAATGGCGTGAACCCCGGTGGCTGAGGCAGGCAGATCACGAGGTCAGGAGTTCCAGACCAGCCTGGCCAACACAGCGAAACCCCATCTCTACTAAAAATACAAAAATTAGCCAGGTGTGGTGGCAGGCACCTGTAATCCCAGTTACTCGGGAGGCTGAGGCAGGAGAATCACTTGAACCCGGGAGGCTTAGGTTGCAGTGAACCGAGATTGTGCCACAGCAATCCAGTCTGGCTGGATGACAGAGCATGATCCTGTCTCAAAAAAAAAAAAAAAGGAAAAAAAAATTATTCAACAACAGTTGTTAAAGCACAGGAAGAGCTGGGCACGGTGGCTCCCACCTGTAATCCCAGCACTTTGGGTGGTTGAGGCAGGCAGATCACTTGAGGTCAGGAGTTCGAGACCAGCCTGGCCAAAACAGTGAAACCCCATCTCTACTAAAAACACAAAAATTAGCTGGGTGTGGTAGCCCACGCCTGTAATCCTAGCCACTGGGGAGGCTGAGGCATGAGAATCTTTTGAACCCCAGAGGCAGTTTGCAGTGAGCCGAGATCATGCCACTGCACTCTAGCCTAGGCAACAGAACGAGACTCCATCTCAAAAATTTAAATTAAATCAAATCAAATAAATAAATAAAATAAAATAAGGCACAGGAAAGGAAGGCTTTATTCAGAGCCATTACGATAGAGAGAGGGGCCACAGTGGCAGGGGCTTGCAGTGAGGAAGACAGGTTGGGCTCAACTCCAAATACTGCATGGGGAAGTAGGAATTCACAGCCCAGGATCAGGGTGGGGTGCAGTGGATGGAAAGTTACTAAGACGAAATGTCAGGGGTAAGGGGGGATTCTGGCTCAACCAACCTAACAGGATTCTTGCTGAAGACACGCCCAGGTTATCAGACATCACTTGGGGGCTGGTGGAGGATGAGGAACCTGATCAGATGTCAAAGATGGGAGAGGGTTCTTGCTAAACTGACTTAGCAGGGTTCTTTGCTAAAACTGGATTTGACAAGGAAGTACACAGATGAGCCTAGCGGGAGATTCAGAGGCTTGACTAGTTTGGCCATACAAATAATTTTTTTGTTTTGTTTTTTTCTGTTTGTTTTGTTCGGCTCACTGCAACCTCCACCTCCTGGGTTCAAGCGATTCTCTTCCCTCAGCCTGCAGAGTAGCTGGAATTACAGGTGCCTGCCACCACACCTGGTTATTTTTTTCTGTATTTTCAGTAGAGATGGGGTTTTGCCATGTTGGCCAGGCTGGTCTCGAACTCCTGACCTCAAGTGATCCACCCACCTTGGCCTCCCAAAGTGCTGGGATTACACCCACCGCGCCTGGCCCAAGCAAATCATTTTTATCAGGGGATTGACTCCAAAGAAAAACAATAGGAGAGGAGATCCTGCAGGGTCACAGCCGGTACAAGAGCCTGGCCGCAAGGAAGCCTGGTGACAGGAGAGGGAACAGAGCAGTGCTGACCTGCTGAAGGGAAGGCAGAGGTCGGACAGCTACCCGGATTAGTCATCGCATAACAACTTGGCATCAGCCATGCTCTGCCATCTACTGTGTGGCCTCCGGCAAGTGACTCTCTCTGAACATCCACTTCCTCTCATGTTAATTTCTTTCTCCGAGGGTTGTGAGAGGCCTTGGCAAGCCATGGCCATAAAGCAATCACGGGCTGGGCGTGGTCACTCATGCCTGTAATCCCAGCACTTTTGGGGCACTGAGGTGGGAGGATCACTTGAGGCCACGAGTTCAAGACCAGCCTGGGCAACATAGTGAGATCTGGTCCTCACAAAAAATAAAAAAATTATTCAGGTGTGGTGGTGTACCTGTAATCCCAGCTACTCTGGAGGCTGAGGCAGGAGGATCCCTCGAGCCCAGGAGTTTGAGGTTGCAGTGAGCTATAATTGTGCCACTGCACTCCAGCCTGGGTAATGAAGTGAGACCCTGTTTCACTTTTTTTGACATGGAGTCTTGCTGTCACCAGGCTGGAGTCCAGTGCTGCAATCTTGGCTCACTGCAACCTCTGCCTCCTGGGTTCAAGTGATTCTCGTGCCACAGCCTCCCCAGTAGCTGGGCTTACAGGCATGTACCACCACATCCAGCTAATTTTTGTAATTTTAGTAGAGATGGGGTTTCACCGTATTGGCCAGGCTGGTCTCCATTTCCTGACCTAGTGATCTGCCTGCCTTGGCCTCCCAAAGTGCTGGAATTACAGGTGTGAGCCACCGCACCAGGCCAAGAAAAAAATTTTTTGCTCATACAAAGTTAGCTATGGGTCTGGGTGACTATTGAGGGCAGAAGTCCTCGATGCCAGGGCTCAGCCCTCTTCCTTCATGTGGCACCTCCAGGTTTGCTCAGCTCCTAGTGTGGCCGGGGCAGCAGAAAACAGAGCATGGAGCATTCTGCACTGCCTTCCCCTGCGCCGGCCACAAACACAAGGTCTTGCTGTGTCCACTGGGCTGGAGTGCAGTGGTTGCACTGGTTTTGAAATACTTCTACAAGGAGCATTTAAAGTGTTCTACATCCAACACTTCTACTTACGTTTTATTGGCCAAAGTAAGTCACATAACTATGCCTGAGTTCAACAGAGCCTAGGAGATGGTGGAGGGCATTAGTAATGCTTGCCCTACTGTCTCACTGCTGGTGCTGAAAATCCAGTGAGAAAATACACACAAAATATATTCATTCATTCATTCATTCAACAAACGTTTACTGGGCACCTATGATGTGCCAACCACTGTTCTAGGAACTGGATACATACCTATGAGTAAGTACATAGCAGTGAACAAGACATATAGAAATCCCGGCCCAGCCGGGCACGGTGGCTCACACCTGTAATCCCAGCACTTTGGGAGGCCAAGCGGGTGGATCACCTGAGGTCAGGAGTTCAAGATAAGCCTGGCCAAGATGGTGAAACCCCATCTCTACTAAAAATACAAAAATTAACTGAGTGTGGTGGCAGTCGCCTGTAATCCCAGCTACTCGGGAGGCTGAGGCAGAGAATTGCTTAAACCCAGGAGGTAGAGGTTGCAGTAAGCCGAGATTGCGCCACTGCACTCCAGCCTGGGCAACAGAGTGAAACTCCATCTCCAAAAAAAAAAAGAGAGAAATCCCGGTCCATGGCAAGCTTACATTCTAGTGGAGAAGACAGAAATCTGGATAAATACGTAAAGTACACAGGGGTGGGAGTGGTGGCTCAAAGTGCTGTAATCCAAGCACTTTGGGAGGCTGAGGTGGGTGGATCACCTGAGGTCAGGAGTTCGAGACCAGCCTGGCCAACATGGTGAAACCTTGTCTCTACTAAAAATACAAACAAATTAGCCAGGTGTGGTGGCGGACTCCTGTAATCCCAGCTACTTGGGAGGCTGAGGCAGGAGAATCGCTTGAACCCAGGAGGTGGAGGTTGCAGTGAGCTAAGACCATGCCATTGCACTCCAGCCTGGGCAACAAAATTGAAACTCCATCTCAATAATAATAATAATAAAATAAAAAATAAAGTACACAGTGTGTGAGCGGGTGATAAAAGACAGGACGTTCCAGAGATCACTAGATGTGTAGACTTGAAAGATCTGCTCCCCAGACCTGGGGCTGGAGAAGGTCTTAGTAATGGAGTGGCGGCCTC
This sequence comes from Macaca fascicularis, assembly GCF_037993035.2. Classification (NCBI taxonomy): domain Eukaryota; kingdom Metazoa; phylum Chordata; class Mammalia; order Primates; family Cercopithecidae; genus Macaca; species Macaca fascicularis. The sequence goes on from NC_088393.1 coordinate 43,382,186, forward strand.
ATGTCTTCATGTCTGCCCTGAGATAGAATGTTTGGGTGTTGCTGTGCTTGCAGGGCCTCCATGCTGAGTTTTGTCTGTGTTCAGCTGGGAACATGCAGGTGACCCTGCCAGGCAGGCATCTTCTCACTTTCTCCGGGGAGTAGAGATGAGGGCAAGGAGGTGACGGGAAAGATCACTAGGGACTTGGTGGCTGTCATAAGAACGCTTTTTTTTTGTTGTTTGAGACAGAGTCTTGCTCTGCTGCCCAGGCTGGATGGAGTGCAGTCGTGCAGTGGTGCAATCAAGGCTCACTGCAGCCTCTACCTCCTGGGCCTGGGCTCAAGTGATCCTCCCACCTCAGACTCCTGAGTAGCTGGGACTACAGGCACATGCCACCACACCTGGCTAGTTTTTGGTATTTTTTGTAGAGATGGGGTCTTGCCATGTTGCCCAGGCTGGTCTCAAACTCCTGGGTTCAAGCGATCCTCCTGCCTCAGTCTCCCAAAGTGCTGGGATTCCAGGCATGAGCCACCACACCTGGCCCTGTTGTGAGAACTTTTGACTGTTTCCTGGAGTGGGGGCAGCCAGGGCAGGGCTCTGAGCAGCAGGGCCCTGACCTGACTCAGGTGGTCTCAGGCTTCCTCTGGCTCCACAAGAGGAGCAGACAGCGGGGAGCAGACAGAAGGGAGCAGGGAGACCAGGGAGAAGGCTGTGGGGTGTCCAGGTGGAGGCTGCGCCAGGGTGGGGACCGTGGAGGGGAAGAGTTTAGTTTCTGTAGGTGGAGCCAATAATATCTGCTGACAGGCTGGAGTGGGTGTGAAGGAGAGAGGTGAAGGACCAGCCCGGAGTGTTTGGCCTCAAGTCACTGGAAGGACAGAGCTGCCACTAATCTAGGTGGGGAAGGTGGTGAGGGAGCAGGTTCTGGAGGAAGGTCAGAAGCTCAGTTTAGGATATGTAAAGCTTAAAATGCCTCTAAGGGCCGGACGCATTGGCTAATGTCTGTAATCCCAGCACTCTGGGAGGCCGAGGCGGGTGGATCACGAGGTCAAGCGATCGAGACCATCCTGGCCAACATGGTGAAACCCCGTCTCTACTAAAAATACAAAAAATTAGCCAGCATGGTGGCGGATGCCTGTAGTCCCAGCTACTCAGGAGGCTGAGGCAGGAGAATGGCGTGAACCCAGGAGGCAGAGCTTGCAGTGAGCCAAGATCGCTCCACTGCACTCCAGCCTGGGTGACAGAGCAAGATTCCGTCTCAAAAACAAAACAAAACAAAACAAAAAACTGGGCGTTGATAGCCTAGAGATGGGATTTAAGCTGTGCATAGAGGGGAGGCACCCCATGGCATGAGTGGTACAGAGAGGAGGATGGAGACCTAACACCTGGGGCTGGCCAGGAATAAGGGGTTGGGGGCCAGAACGAGATGACAATATGGTTACGACTGGCAGTGAGTGCCATGAGAAAGTACAGGTCATTTTGAAAGCATATAACTGGAAGCTCCACCTAGTCTCAGGCTGGGTGGAGACAGGGAGGGCTTTCTGGAAGAGATGACTCCTGAGGTGACACCTGCAGCCTGAGTAGCTACACAACCAGGCCAGAAAAAAAAAAGGTGGCAGGAGAGTTCCTGGCCAGGGGCATGAGGGCTGGCAGCAAGTGAGCCTCGGGAGAGGGCAGAGAGCTGCAGCAGTCTGGCAGGGAGGGGTGTGGTGAGAAGGGAATCTGGATTAGTCATCACCAAAAGATTTGTCATCACCCAAGCCCGGGATCAGATCTGGTTCTGCCACCCTCCGTGACCCTGCCTTTCAGAATCTCCGTTCTCTCTCCTGCCTTGCAGACAAGGCTTGTGTAGCAGTTACCTTGGCCTGGCCCCAGCAAGGCCTCAGGAAACATCAGCTGCAACTAGTTTTGTCTGTTGTGATCTTGTTATTTGAGCTATTATATTAATTATATTATTAACGCATAAGGGTAGTGGTTAAGGATACAGGCTAGGGAGCGTGGCTGCCTGGGTTTAACCTCAGAGTGGGTTTACTTCTCTGTAAAATGGGGATAATAAATAGCATCTATGTCACAGGGCTGTTAGGAGAATGAGGGAGCTGATGGACGTCAAGCACTTGGAGGAGTCCTTGACAGTTATCTGTTTTTTTTATTTTTTATTTTTTTGAGACAGTTTTGCTCTTGTTGCCCAAGCTAGAGTGCAATGGCGCGATCTCGACTCACTACAACCTCTGCCTCCTGGATTCAAGCGGTTCTCCTGCCTCAGCCTCCCCAGTAGCTGGGATAACAGGCACACGCCACCACGCCCAGCTAATTTTTTATATTTTTAGTAGAAACAGGGGATTTCACCATGTTAGCCAGGGTGATCTCAAACTCCTGACCTCAGGTGATCTGCCCGCCTCGGCCTCCCAAAGTGCTAGGATTACAGGCGTGAGCCACCACACCCGGCCTGTTTTTGTATTATTTAAGGATGACTAAGAGTCCACCAGCTGAGGAATACAGGTGGCCTCCAGGCTGAGGGAGCAGCATGGGCACAGACATAGAGCTAATAGCTGGCATTTACAAAGCATTTATCACCTATTTATTTATTTATTTATTTATTTGAGATGGAGTTTCACTCTTGTTGCCTAGACTGGAGTGCAATGGTGCAATCTTGGTTCACTGAAACCTCTGCCTACTGGGTTCAAGCGATTCTCCTGCCTCAGCCTCCTGAGTAACTGGGATTACGGGCATGTGCCACCATGTCCGGCTAATTTTGTATTTTTTAGTAGAGACAGGGTTTCTCCATGTTAGTCAGATTGTCTTGAACTCCTGACCTCAGGTGATCTGCCCAACTCGGCATCCCAAAATTCTGGGATTTCAGGCGTGAGTCACTGTGCCCAGCTATTTATTTATTTGAGACAGTGTCTCGCTCTGTCACCCAGATTGTAGTGCAGTGGCATGATCTCGGCTCACTGTAACCTCTGCCTCTTGGGCTCTGGTGATCCTCCCACCTGTCTCCAGAGTAGCTGGGACTAGGCACATGCCACCACACTCAGCTAATTTCTATATTATTATTATTTGTAGAGACAAGTTCTCACTATATTGCCCAGGCTGGAGTCGAACTCCTGAGCTCAAGAGATCCTTCTGCCTCAGCCTCCCAAAGTGCAGGGCATACAGGCATGAACTATCACACCCAGCCACTGCTTTAAGTTTTTTTTTAATAATCAGTATTCCTGCAGATATCATTTAATTTTTTTTTTTTTTTTTTTTTTTTGAGACGGAGTCTCGCTCTGTCGCCCAGGCTGGAGTGCAGTGCCCGGATCTCAGCTCACTGCAAGCTCCGCCTCCCGGATTCACGCCATTCTCTTGCCTCAGCCTCCCTAGTAGCTGGGACTACAGGCGCCCGCCACCTCGCCCGGCTAGTTTTTTGAATTTTTTAGTACAGACGGGGTTTCACTGGGTTAGCCAGGATGATCTCAATCTCCTGACCTCGTGATCCACGAGTCTCGGCCTCCCAAAGTGCTGGGATTACAGGCTTGAGCCACCGTGCTCTGCCGATATCATTTAATTTTGATAGGGGGCCTAGTGGTATGGAGCAACCCATGATCACATTTTACAGATGAGAAAATTGCTGCTCAGGAATATCAAGTCACTGTTTTGGGGTTGTGCAGTTATTACAGGGCATAGCCAGGATTCAACTCAAGCCTAGCCAGCCTCCAGGGTAGGGACTAAGAGCCAACCAGCCTGCCTGGGGGCCATATTTAGCTGCCCCTGAGGAGTCCTGAAAAAGTACTGGACACCTGTGGCTCACGCCTGTAATCCCAGCACTTTGGCAGGCCGAGGCGGGTGGATCACCTAAGATCAGGAGTTTGAGACTAGCCTGGTCAACATGGCGAAACCCCGTCTCTACCAAAAATACAAAAATTAGCTGGGCGTGGTGGTGCACGCCTGTAATCCTAGCTACTCGGGAGGTTGAGGCAGGAGAATCGCTTGAACCTGGGAGGCGGAGACTGCAGTGAGCCAAGATGGCGCCATTGCACTCCAGCCTGGGCAACAGAGCAAGATGCTGTCTCAAAAAAAAAAAAAAAGAAAAGAAAGAAAAAAACCAGGCTATGTAAAAACAATATTGTTAAAAATTAAATTAAATCAAAAAAAGGCCGGTAGCCCATACCTGTATTCCCAGTACCTCCCAGTACTTTGGGAAGCTGAGGCAGGAGGATGGCTTGAGGGCAGAGATGGCTTGAGGCCCGGAGTTCAAGAGCAGCCTGAGCAACATGGCTAGACCTCCGTCTCTATTACGTAAAAACAACAATATTTTTTAAGTAAATAAAGAAACCCGGCCGCCGCCAAAGGAATCTTCCTGTGTCTGGGGCCTTCTTTAGACACTAGCATACTGAGGACACCCTTTGGGCCAGTCCAGGAAGGAATGATTCATGTGGCCCCTGACTGGGGCGGGACGTGGTAAGGTTCGCCTGGGAGGCGGCGCCTGCGCTGCCTGCGGTTTGACTGCCATCCGGGCTGCTGCAGGCACTGGGAAAGGCACTCCAGCCTCAGTCCTCGCCACAGACACGGGCGATTGTCCTCCTGCGTGTGAGCCAAAGCATACTACAGGCCTCCAGGAGGTGTTTGTCGCGACAACACCTGGAAAGGGCCCGTGCGGAGTCCCTTAGTGAGCGGACCGAAAACTGCCACCCTGGAAGGATATTGGCAGGCCCTAGGGGCTGTCACACTACGACACTGGGGGGGTGTGGGTCTCCTCCGAGTTCTCATCACCCGGCGCCTGCACCCAGACCTGAGGGGTGTCGGGAAGACCCCAGCCTACCGAGTCAGGGCGGGGTTAAGACCTCCGGCGCTGGAAACGTGTAGGGCGGGGCCCAAATCCGGGTCCCGCTAGCAGGGCGATGTGGGGTGCGCATGCGCAATGTCCGCTTCGGCTCTAGGACCGCGCGGGAGACAGCCGGGCCGCGGTGCAGTGTCAGACCCGAGAGTTGCGGCCTGAGTCACCGGCCCCGCCCTCAGGAGCCGGACGCTGCGGGAGGCCCGGGAGCGGCAGCGGAACGGACTCCCAGACCTTTGGACGCGTGAGGTGGTAAGCGCCCAGCCCGTACCCCCTCCGCACCCCGCAATTCCGGCTTTGGCGGCCCCCAGACCTGGCGAACCGTGAAGTCTCGGCCTCAGGAGCCCCCCAGATCCATGGTCTCAGATTCGAACCCTCAGACCTGTTCGACACCCTTTCATGCCGTCCCGGGGACGTCCCCTACTTCTCCACCCTCTGTCTCATGATCCAAAATACAGGCCCATAGGTTTCAGAGATACCCTGTGAATTCTTCCTTGGGGTGTCTTGAACCACGATCGTAGATCTGTGCCCCCAGTTCCAGCGAGGGACCCCATTATCCGGGAACCCAGGGCTCACAGCCACGATCTTAGACCCGAGCCCACAAAGCCAGAGGTGACACTGGAATCCTGCCGCTGGGAATACCTGAATTCTCAAGCCCACATTTAGGATTTCCTAAACCCCGCCCTGGGGCCCTTTAGGCGGTGGATGTTTGCTCCGCGCCCATGACCCGCCAAGGACCTTTACATTCAGTCTGGGCTCTGGATCTCACATTCTAGCGCCCAGACACGTCGGGCACGCCTTACGCCAACTTGGGGTCCCCACCAAGAGAACCCCCACCAGACCTACACCCTCCCGTTAACGCGTGCACCCAGTCCAGGCTCCCTCAAGCCCACGGGTGCCTTTTAGACCCGAGGAGGTTGCAAACCTTGCGAGGACAACCCGCCCTCGCAAACTCAGACCCCCATCCGGAGGCCTCAGATCCCTTCTCCCGTGTCCAGCTGCCGGAAATGCGTGTTTGAGGGGAGGGTGTGGGCTCAGGGGCGAAGCACCCACTGGTCCCCTTTTTTCCCCCCAGCAGTGAGTCGCAGCCATGTTCCTGGTTAACTCGTTCTTGAAGGGCGGCGGCGGCGGCGGCGGGGCAGGCGGGGGCCTGGGTGGGGGCCTGGGGAATGTGCTTGGAGGCCTGATCAGCGGGGCCGGGGGCGGCGGCGGCGGTGGTGGAGGCGGCGGCGGAGGCGGCGGTGGCGGTGGAACTGCCATGCGCATCCTAGGCGGAGTCATCAGCGCCATCAGGTAAGGCGGCGACTATCGGAGGGGCGGGGCCTGGAAGTGTGAATGGGAGGTGCCTCAGGGGGCGTGGTCCGGGAGGGGCGTGGTCTAACAATAATAGGATTAACCTGGAGGCTAACCTGGGTACCTGAATTAGGCCGGGGTGGCCTAGTTTGAGAGTCCTGTTATAAGGGGGTGGACCCCAATGAGGCGGATATCAGTCCTTGGGAGCGGGGCTTGATACGGGAGTAGTCTGATTGTGTGGGACCAGGACAATGTGGTCCTGAGGGGACCGATGTGGAGTTTTGGAGGGTGGGGCTTATGGGTCTGGGCCCGGCCTGCATTGGCTAACCTGGAGATGAACGTTAAAGGGGCGGAGCCAATGCGTCTGAGTGACATTTTACGGTCGGGGCTTGACTTATGAGTGTGGTCAGAGGTTTTAGGTGGGTTAATGAGGAGGTGAGCCCAGGAGAAAGCAAGACCTAATGGGATAGAGGAAATAGCCCAGAATGGGCTGGGCTTGCTGGGAACTGGCGGGATTAATGGAGAAAAATGCCCTGGTAGGGGTAGGGCAGGTTGGCCTAATTAGTCATGGCCACTGAGCAGTGATCCCTTGAAGGGACGGGGACCAATGGCTGGGGTAGGATGTTGGGAAGACAGGTGTTTAGGAAGGGGGCCATGGAGTAGAGTCTTGGGCAGATGGCACCTAAGGAGGATAAGACCTTGGGAAGCTGGGGCAGAGCCTCTATGAAGTGAGCCCTCCAAGGGGCGGGGGTTTTTGATTCTGTGTGGGATTTTTAGGTTGAGGGTGGCCGAGATGACTGGAATCTGCCACTGGGTAGGTGTGCCTGGCAGGAGTGGAGCCTCCCAGGGGACGGATCTCTGGGTCTCCTGAAGGGTGGGGTTGGCCTGAGGAAGGGAGAAGAGGGGCACGACCAGGGCCATGTGGATTGGGACAGATGAGGACAAGAACAGATGAAGGGCACAGCAACCAAGTAAGGAAGATAGCGGCTGACATCTGGAGCGTTGGGGCTGATGGTTCTGTAGTACTGCCCGTTGGAGGCCCCGCCCCCGACACTAACCCCTCCCCCTTATCTCTTCGCAGCGAGGCGGCTGCGCAATACAACCCGGAGCCCCCGGTAAGCCCACTCTGCAACCAGACCCCCTTCTCCTGCCAAGGCCTCTTCGAGGTCCCATTCCTGTTCCTGTAGAGAAGTCCCACCTTCCTCCCCTTCTTGTGAAATTCCTCTGCCAGTTCCTCCCGTGCCATGTCCGCAGCTTCGCCATGGGTCTTAGCCATGCCCCACATACGCGCACCCATTCACTACCACCTCTCATTCTTTTTCTCATCAAGCTGCCCAGCCCACTCTGACTTTCTCACCCAGGGTGCCTTGGTGTGGGGAGCCGTCCTGGCCGGGTTCCCCTCCCCCTGCTCTGAGCTCTCCTCCCTCTGCAGCCCCCACGCACACATTACTCCAACATTGAGGCCAACGAGAGTGAGGAGGTCCGGCAGTTCCGGAGACTCTTTGCCCAGCTGGCTGGAGATGTAAGTAACCTGGGGTTCCCTGACCCCGTCCTAACCCTTCCATCCCTTCCCTTGTGGCTGCCCTTGCGCACACACCCTTGACCGTGACAATCCCAGTGTTCCCATTCTCCATGACATTCTCAGACCCTTCAGTCACGCCTGACTTGCCCCTAACTTCCGTCTGCAGGACATGGAGGTCAGCGCCACAGAACTCATGAACATTCTCAATAAGGTTGTGACACGACGTAAGTGACCGGGCTCAAGGAATAGGGTAGGTTTAGAGGCAGAGGGGCCTGAGTGGCTTTGGCCTCTGGCCTCTGACTTTCAACCTGTTGCCCACAGACCCTGATCTGAAGACTGATGGTTTTGGCATTGACACGTGTCGCAGCATGGTGGCCGTGATGGATGTATCCTTGGGAGCAGTGTGGGAGAGGCCCTGGGTGCACAGGGAGTTTTTTGAGAGTATGTTTGGAAAGCCAATGTGTAGCCTTCATATCCACAGATGTGGAAATGCATTCATCAGAGCACACTCACCTACAGACATGTGGCAGTAAATCATAACAATGCCAGCTGTTACAGCTGGCACTTTAATTATATAAAGTGACCGAACCTTCACAACCACCCTGTTGGACAGGCACAATTATTATACTCCATTTTACAGATGAGGAAACTGAGGCTCAGTTTCCTGAGAGAAGCAGTCATTTGTCTCAAGTTATAGATAAAGGTCAGGCGTGGTGGCTCATGCCTGTAATCCCAACACTTTGGGAGGCCGAGGTGGGCAGATCACCTGAGGTCAGGAGTTCGAGACCAGCCTGGCCAACAGGGTGAAACCCCATCTCTATTAAAAAATACAAAAATTAGCCGGGCGTGGTGGTGTGCAGCTATAGTCTCAGCTACTTGGGAGGCTGAGGCAGGAGAATAGCTTAAACCCGGGAGGTGGAGGTTGCAGTGAGCAGAGGTTTCGTCACTCCAGTCTGTGGACTCAGGTCTTTTGGGCTTGGGAACCTAAATGTATAACAGCCACATGCACATGTACACACACACACACCTAAGAGCACACCCACATGCGTGAAAGTGTATGAGGCAGTGTGCTCAGGAACACACATATATCTGTATATGGGCCAGCCATCAGCTGACCTTTGATGCATGCATATTTTTATTTATTTTTGTTTTAAAAAATAGTTTATAAGGAGACAAACTTTCACTATATTGACCTGGCAAGTCTCAAACTCCTGACCTCAAGCAATCCTCCCGCCTTGGCCTCCCAAAGTGTTGGGATTACAGGCTTGAGACACTGCGCCTGCCCTTATGCACATTTAACACATAAGGCAGTACAGACACACACATATATACATGTCACGTAATCACAGACATATTGCATAGAGCGAAGCAATCCCAACTGTACCTCTTAACCAGGTTATTGAACCTCTCTGTGCCTCAGTTTCTCTGTCTGTAAAATGGGTGAGTGATAATGGTGATACTGAATTGGAGCTACATGCAAAAGTTTTAGCATTGTGCATAACGCATAGTATGTGGTCTGTACACATTAGCTCTTAACTATGATATTGGGTAGAGTTTTCAGCTTTGAATATGTTTCTTTCTCTGGAAATAGTCCTGGTAGAACTGGTGTCCCGAAGATTTAGTGAGAAAGTGATGTTCCTGAGCTCAACGATCCACCTGCCTTGGCTTCCCAAAGTGCTGGGATTACAGGCATGAGCCACCATGCCTGGCCACACACTTGTTTTTCACATGTCCTAACATTTATGAAATTGAGTTACTGTCCACAATTTTCTTTTCTTTTTTTCTTTTTTTTTTTTTTTTTTTTTTTTTTTTGAGACAGAGTCTTGCTCTGTTTCCCAGGCTGAAGTGCATTGGTACCATCTCAGCTCACTGCAAGCTCCGCCTCCTACGTTTGAGCAATTCTCCTCCCTCAGCCTCCCAAATAGCTGGGATTACAGGTGTGTGCCACTACGCCTGGCCAATTTTTGTATTTTTAGTAGAGACGGGATTTCATCATGTTGGCCAGGCTGGTCTTGAACTCCTGACCTCAAGTGAACCACCTGCTTCAGCCTCCCAAAGTGCTGGGATTACAGGCGGGAGCCACCGCGCCTGGCCTATCAAGAATTTTCTGAATGAGCAATTAACAACTCTTCAGGCAAGGAATGTGTACTTTAGAGTAGTTGAATATAATTCCTCATGGTTATGTTCCTTTTTTGAGACGGAGTTTCGCTCTGTCACCCAGGTTGGAGTGCAGTGGCGTGATCTCAGCTCACTGCAAGCTCTGCCTCCTGAGCTCATGCCATTCTCCTGCCTCAGCCTCCCGAGTAGCTGGGACTACAGGCGCCTGCCACCTCGCCAGGCTAATTTTTTGTATTTTTAGTAGAGACGGGGTTTCACTGTGTTAGCCAGGATGGTCTCAACCTCCTGACCTTGTGATCCACCCACCTTGGCTTCCCAAAGTGCTGGGATTACAGGCATGAGCCACCGCGCCCGGCCTAGTTATGTTTAAAGAGAATCCTTATTTAGAAATATAAGTGACGATATGTATGGATAAAATGAAAAATAAAACTGCACACCAGGTGATACGACTAGGACCAAGCGGGAGCTGGAGTTTCAGCTCTGGCTCCCCTGCTTGCTGTATCACCGTCGTGTCCACAGTGCACGTGATGCGTGCATCTGGGTGTAGCTGTCACTCTTCTTAACACCCTCCCACCAGAGCGACACCACAGGGAAGCTGGGCTTTGAGGAATTCAAGTACTTGTGGAACAACATCAAAAGGTGGCAGGTGTGTAGCAACCTCTGAAATCCCTGGCACCCAGACCCCCAAGCCACGGAGATACCATGCTCTACAATGCTCACTTGGACCCGATCTCTCTGTCCCCACAGGCCATATACAAACAGTTTGACACTGACCGATCAGGGACCATTTGCAGTAGCGAACTCCCAGGGGCCTTTGAGGCGGCAGGTATGGCTGGCAGGGACATGGTGGGGCTGGGAGTGGGATGGGTGAGAAAACCTTTACTCAGCTGGTTTGGGCCTGACTCCTGGGCATGGGAGTGGGTTGGGCCATGTGGCCCCCACACCTGAAGGACTAAATCCATCTCAGGGTTCCACCTGAATGAGCATCTCTATAACATGATCATCCGACGCTACTCAGATGAAAGTGGGAACATGGATTTTGACAACTTCATCAGCTGCTTGGTCAGGCTGGACGCCATGTTCCGTGAGTGATGCCCCAGCTGTCTTCCTGGGTGGGGATTCCTATGACCTCTATGGGCCAAAGTCTCCTCTAAGCCTGACTTTGAGGTGGGCGATGCTAGGGGCACAGGGGTGACTGAATCAGCCCCAGTTTCTGCCCTCATGGAGCGCACAGTCTAGTGGAGGAGAGACGAGTCCCCAGACAGTGACAGTTCAGACTGGTGATGGCTGAGAGGGGAAGCTCAGGGCAGAGTGATGGGTTGTGATGGGGGCAGCACAGGCTGAGGGTCTGGGGCTCTGGTGAGGGAAAGAGTGAGCAGAGTGTGCTCAGATTGTGCTTGGGGAAGCCTAGAGGGCAAATCCAATCCAGGAGGCACCTGATGCAGCCCAAGGGGTCAGGGAGGGCTCACTGGAGAGGGAACATTGGGACCTGAGGGATGAGGAGAGAACTTAGTGAGCAGGTAGGGAATACTGTTGCAGGGGGAGGGAACAGCCTGTGCAAAGGCCTAGAAGGGGAAAGAAGATGGGGCTTCTGGTACTTTTAGCTTGCTTTCTTTTCTTTCTTTTTTCTTTTCTCTTGTCTTTTCTTTCTGCCTTCCTGCCTTCCTCTTCTTTTCTCTTCCTTTCTCTTCCTTTCTCTCCTCTCCTCTCCTCTCCTTTCCTTTCCTTTCTCTCTTCTTTCTTTTTTTTTTCCTTTTTGACAGAGTCTTGCTCTTGTTGCCCAGGCTGGAGTGCAGTGGCACCATCACAGCTCACTGCAGCCTCAACTCCTAGGCTCCAGCAGGCCTCCTGCCTCAGCTTACCGAATACCTGGGAGTACAGGCACACACTGCCATGCCTGGCTAATTTTTTAAAATTTTTTGTAGAGACAGGGTCTTGCTATGTTTCCCAGGCTTGTCTTGAGCTCCTGAGCTCCAGCAGTCCTCCCACCTCTGCCTCCCAAAGCCTTGGTATTATAGGCATGAGCCATTGCATGTGGCCTTCTGAGTGTTAGTGTACTGAATGCTGAAGACATGGCTGAGAAGTAGGAATTACTGTCCTTATTTTACGGAGGAAGAACTTAGGGTTCAAGGAGGCAAAATCTCTTGCTCATAGTCACCCAGCTAGGAAGTTGCAAAGCCGGAATTTGAACTTGGATCTGTCAGAGATCTGAGCTAAGTAAGAGAAGTTAGGAGCAGTGGACATGATTAGGTCATGCAGGATTGTGGGTGCAAAATTTGGGGGTGCTCAGACTCTACCAGGGACATTGGGGAGCCATTGCAGGTTCTAGGCAGAGGGAGGGACAGGGTCAGATTTGGCTTTAGAAAGATCCCTTGGCCTTACCGGGCACGGTGGCTCATGCCTATAATCCCAGCACTTTGGGAGGCCGAGGTGGGCGGATCATGAGGGTCAGGAGTTCGAGACCATCCTGGCTAACACAGTGAAACCCCATCTCTACTAAAAATACAAAAAATTAGCCAGGTGTGGTGGTGGGCAACTGTAGTCCTAGCTACTCGGGAGGCTGAGGCAGGAGAATGGCGTGAACCTGGGAGGTAGAGCTTGCAGTGAGCTGAGATTGCACCACTGCACTCCAGCCTGGGTGACAGAGCGAGACTCCGTCTCAAAAAAAAAAAAGAAAGATCCCTCGGCCTCCAGGCCGGGCACAGTGGCTCACGCCTATAATCCCAGCACTTTGGGAGGCCGATGCAGGAGTATCACCTGAGGTCAGGAGTTCAAGACCAGCCTGGCCAACATGGCGAAACCCCATATCTACTAAGAACACAAAAATTAGCCGGGCGTAGGGGCATGCCTGTAATCCCAGCTACTCAGGAAGCTTAGGGAAGGAGAATTGCTTGGAACCCAGGAAGCGGAGGTTGCAATGAGCAGAGATCATGCCATTGCACTCCAGCCTCCAGCCTGGGTGACAAGAGCGAGACTCCATCTCAAAAAAGAAAAAAAAGAAAGAAAGATCTCATGGCCAGGACAATGCATGAAGAGTGACAGAGGAAAAGAAGCAGGTATGTGAGATAGCAGGGAGTTGAAGAAAGTGGACAGAAAGGGGAGATGAGGCCAAAAGTCACATAAGAAGGGCCAGGAAATAGCCACTGGATCTACCAGCAAGAAGGCTGATAGTCAGGAGGATCGTTTGAGACCAGCCCAGGCAACATTGTAGGACCCCATCTCTACAAAAAAAAAAAAAAAAAATAGACACTGGATCTACCAGCAAGAAGGCTAATAGTCGGGAGGATCGTTTGAGACCAGCCCAGGCAACATAGTAGGACCCCATCTCTACAAAAAAAAAAAAAAAAAAAAGTAGCCGGGCGTGGTGGCACATGCCTGTGGTCTCAGTTGCTGGGGAGGCTGAGGTGGGAGGATCACTTGAGCCCGGGAGGGTGAGGCTGCAGTGAGCTATGATCTTGCCACTGGACTCCAGCCTGGGCCACAGAGACATTGTCTCAAAAAAAAAAAAAAAAAAAAAAGAGGGCCAGACATCGTGGCTCACTCCTGTAATCCCAGCACTTTGGGAGGCCAAGGTGGGCAGATCACCTGATGTCAGGAGTTTGAGGCCAGCCTGGCCAAAATAGTGAAACCCCGTCTCTACTAAAAATACAAAAAAATTAGCTGGGTGTGGTGGTGCACGCCTATAGTCCCAGCTACTCAGGAGGCTGAGGCCGGAGAATCACTTGAACCTGGGAGGCAGAGGTTGCAGTGAGCCAAGATTGTGCCACTGCACTCCAGCCTGGGCAACACAGTGGGACTCTGTCTCAAAAAAAAAAAAAAAAAACAAAAGGCAGCCAGGGAGTGCAGGAGGCTGTGGGTGTGGACACCTGAGGGTTGTGGTAACTGAGTGATGATAGTGTAGTCATTGTGTCTAGATTCCCTGTGGGTGGGGAACATGGAGTGAAGTTTCAGGGCAGATGTGGGGACCTACCTGTAAGACTCTAGGGGCAGGAAGTAGAGAGTGCAGAGCCTCCCTCTAGTAGCCTGTTAGTCTTGGAACTGGAGAGGATGGAGCATAGATGTCAGTAGGAGGCTGGGGCTGGGCAGAGGTGATATCAGTACACAGAGGCCATTATTGAGGAGGGTAACAGCTTGGATTCCAATCCTCATTTCTTCACTTTCTTGCTGTGTGACCTAGGGCATGGCCCCTCCCTTCTCTGCCTCATTTTTTTTTTTTTTTTTCTTTTCCTTTTCTTAATTTTTAGTTTTTTTAAAAAACAGAGATGAGGTGTCTGTTGCCCAGATTAGGGCTCAATTGATCCTCCCATCTCGGCCTTCCAAAGTGTTGGGATTACAGGTGTGAACCACCATGCCCAGCCTGTGCTTCATTTTAAAATGACACTTATCTCACAGAGTTGGATTAAATGAGCTAATACCTGGAAAGCACTTTACACTGAGCTGGGTGAAGGGGTGGCCTGCCCCTCCACACCTGTGGGCGTTTCTCGTTAGGTGGAACGAGAGACTTGAGAAAAGAAATGAGACACAGAGACAAAGTATAGAGAAGGAAAAAGTGGGCACAGGGGACCGGCGCTCAGCATACAGAGGACCCGCGCCGGCACCGTCTCTGAGTTCCCTCAGTATTTATTGATCATTATCTTTACCATCTGAGAAAAAGGGAAGTGGCAGGATAATAGGATCATATAGGGAGAAGGTCAGCAGTGAGACATATGAATAAAGATCTCTGTGACATAAGTTTAAGGAAAAGTGCTGTGCCTTGATACGCATATGCAAACATCTCCGTAAACCTTTGTAGTGCATAAAGAGCACCATTGCCGCTAGCTAGCCCCCGTCCCACCTTCAGCCCTAAGGAGGTTTTCTCCTTTCTCAGTAAATAGAACATACAATCAGGTTTTACACCGAGATGTTCCATTGCCCAGGGACGGGCAGGAGACAGATGCTTTTCTCTATCTCAACTGCCAAAAGGCCTTCTTTCCTCTTGTACTAGTCCTCCTCAGCACAGACCCTTCACGGGTGTCAGGCTGGGGGACGCTCAGGTCTTTCCCTTCCCACAAGGCCTTATTTCAGACTATCACAGGGGCAGAAACCTTGGACAATACCTAGCTTTCCTAGGAAGAGGTCCCTGTGACTTTCCACAGTGTATGTGTCCCTGGATACTTGAGATTAACGAATGTTGACGACTTTTAACCAGCAAGCTGCCTTCAGGCACTTGTTAAACAAAGCACACCCTGCACAGCCCGAAATCTGTTAAACCTTGAGTCACCACGGCACATATCTCTTGCAAGGACAGGGTTAGGGGTAGGGTCACAGATTAACAGCATCTCAAATACAGAACCAAATGGAGTCTCTTATGTCTACTTCTTTCTTTTTTTTTTTTTTTTTTTTTTTTTTTTGAGACGGAGTCTCACGCTGTTGCCCAGGCTGGAGTGCAGTGGCGCGATCTCGGCTCACTGCAAGCTCCGCCTCCTGGGTTCACGCCATTCTCCTGCCTCAGCCTCCTGAGTAGCTAGGACTACAGGCGCCCGCCACCGCGCCCAGCTAATTTTTTGTATTTTTAGTAGAGACGGGGTTTCACTGTGGTCTCGATCTCCTGACCTTGTGATCCGCCCGCCTCGGCCTCCCAAAGTGCTGGGATTACAGGCTTGAGCCACCGCGCCCGGCCATGTCTACTTCTTTCTATATAAACACAGTAACAGGCTGATCTATCTTTTCCCCACAGCTGGGCACACAGTAAATACTCGGTGAAGTACCAGCTGCTATTATTGTCATCCCATATATTTGTGTAATGTTATTATGCTAAAAACCAGTCTCCTTCCTTCCCTACCCCTAAATCTCCCCATCTCCTCCTCCAGGTGCCTTCAAATCTCTTGACAAAGATGGCACTGGACAAATCCAGGTGAACATCCAGGAGGTAAGAACCCCCATCTTGGGGTACGGGTGCCTGGGGGGACCCCACCCCTTGGCCCTTCATACCAGCTCTGAGCTGCAGTCCCCTCCCTCCTATTTTGCCAGCAGTCCCTGGGTGAGGGCAGAGGGGCTGGTGCTCTGGGGTTCCCTGTCCTCACTCTCCACCCTCCTCTCCCCAGTGGCTGCAGCTGACTATGTATTCCTGAACTGGAGCCCCAGACCCACCCCCTCACCGCCTCGCTATAGGAGTCACCTGGAGCCTCGGTCTCTCCCAGGGCCCATCCTGTCTGCAGTCACATCTTTGTGGGGCCTGCCGACCCACAGCTTTTGTTCTCCCAGCACTTGTTACCCAGCTTCTCAACATCCAGGGCCCAATATGCCTGCCTGGAGTTTCCCTTGACTCTAGAACACTCTAACAAGCTCTGTCCAAGGGTCTCCCCACTCCCACCAGGCCCTGCACACACCCGCTCCGTAACCTCTCCCCTGTATCTGTGCCAAGCCTACCATTTGTGATGCCTCCATGCCCAGAGGGCCCTCTCTCGGTTCTGGGAGGATGACTCCAGTCCCTGCACGCCCTGGCACACCCTTCATAGTTGCCACCCAGGCGGCCAAGCTCCAGACCGTGCCAGACCCAGGCGCCCCAGTGCCTTTGTCTATATTCTGCTCCCAGACTGCCAGGCCCAGGAGGAAATAAACATGACCTGGTTGCTGATCTCTATGCGATCTGCCTCCTGATCTGATCTGAGAGAGGAGGGAGGAGCTTGGGCTCTGGGTCCTGGGGAACTGGGGAGGTCGTAGATTCATCCCCAGGGCTGGATCTGTGGATCTCCTTGTCTTTTTCTTATCTGTATTTTTTTTCTCATCCTGAGCTGTGGAGGCTGAGACAGGACCCAGAAGGCCCCGTGATCTCTGCTTCTGCTTCCAGAGTCTGGGCTGGAGGGAGGCCTTAATACCACTCCTGGCCCTGTCTCCCAAGGCCATGTTTGCCCCTCTTGCAGCTTCTCCATCCACAACAGAGGCCTCTGCCTCTGTTGTGTCATGGACCATGGTCAGTGTCTTCCTTCCCACTTGAGGACACCACCCCATGTCCGCGGGTCCCGAGGGGCAGCCTATGTGTGCTGTTTGGGGTACCCAGCAGAGGGCCCAGAGGCAGCGACATCCTAGGAGTAGCCCTGGTCCAGTGTGAGGCACTGAGGGCTGGGAGTAGTGCGCAGTCCACAAGGCAGAGATCGCTGGCTGGTGGGAGTATGGGCTTGGCGGGGAAGGGGTGGACACACACATACACACACACACAGAGGCCAGCGTTTATTGACACTTGTTCAAGTCCCTCAGGCCCCCCAGGCTTCCTGGTCTTAATTCCTGGGGAAGGAGGCCCAGCCAAGGCAGTACAGGCTGTAGACAGAGCCTAGAAAGGGGAAGCGAGGGAGACAGAATGAGACCTAATCCCCTCCCTGGACATCCTGGGCTTTTAAGGCCTTCTTCAGACTCCGGAGTTCCAGCCTGGACCCCAGCTCTAGTTTGGGCTCCAGCTCCCTTCCCAGATTGGACTCCTATTGTAAAGGCCCCTGGCATTGATCTAGATCAGGCTGGGAGCTTCCTCCCCAACTCCTCCCTGGGCCTCAGTCCCACTACTAGCCCAGCCCCCATCCTGGGACACGAGCCCAAGCCCTATTACTCCCCTCCCTCCAGCTCAGTACTCCACCCCCTTCCTAAACGCCAACCCCCAACCCAGATCCTGGTCAGTCCTGGCCAGAAACCAGCCGCCTCCTACCCTGGGTCCAGCCCCGCCTCCCCGGCAGCTCGGCCGGGTTGTGCCCTGCGCTCACCTCCCAGACCCAGCGCCATTGTCACTCGGTATAGGATGTTGTCAACGAAGCCGCCCTTCAGGTACAACGGGATGTCATTGTCCTCCTGGATGTGGGGGTGTCTGATGAGAAGGGTGCCGGCTGCTCCCTTGAGGGCGCCCCGCCTGCCCCGTGCTCTGCGCGTCGGCGCGTCGGATCCCCCCACCCCCAGCCCCGCCCCGCCCACCTGGAAGAGCTTCTGTTTCTCGGGCACTCGGTTCTGGAAGCGGTTCCGGGCGGTGGAGCTGAAGGAGCGGATCAGTGCCCGGGAGACCTGTGGGGTGGGAGGTGGGCGGGTATTGGAGGCACCTGGAGGGGTGTCCTGAAGGGGGACCCCGCTCTCTGAGACCTGGACGTGGGGACAGCCCCATCCCTAGCGACCGTCCCAAAGGCGAGGAGGGTGATAACTTGGATTTTATTACCCGCGAACTGCCAGCCTGGGTGAGGAGGGGACTCGCCCTAGAGTCTGACCTGGAGGTGACCGGGCTGCCTAGAGGGTCCTGGAAGGGAGAGGACCCAGAAGGACTTTGTTCTGTGGGGTCTAAGACCTGAGATTTTTGTCGGGGGAGGGTTTCCTGGATTAAAGGGAGGAAACCAGGTCCCGGGAACGTGGGGACCGGAATGGAGGTCCCGGGAGCGTCCAGGCTGCCTGAGAAGCCCTGGGTGAGGCCAGGATGTTACGTTTCCGTTTCCGGTGTTAAGGGTTCCCGAGATGTTAAGTTCAAACGCGGGGCTTTGGGCTGGAGTGGGGGTCCCCAGTTGTCTCTGAAGAGTGGATTGTGGGGGAGGGGACCCAGGTTGTTTAGCGGGGAGTCCCAGGCCCTGAAGGGGGCTCACGTTCCAAGGCCCCAGATGCGGGGGTACTTGGAGAGTCGCGTATTAGGGCGGGGTTTTCTGGGTGGGGGGCCCCGGCCCAGCCCGTGGGGGCCTCACCCGCAGGGCCTGCATTCTGCCTCGTCCTCTTCCGCCGGAGTCACCTCCCCTCTCCGCCCAAGGACACGCATGGCCCTCTCCTGTCCAGGAACTCCAGACCCCGCCCGCTGCGCGCAGCGTGACAGCTGGGGACGCGGCGGGGCTGGGGCTGGGGTGGGGTGGGGGGAGTCCCGCTACTCGATTTGTCCACCTAGGAGGAAGCGGTCCAGACCCTCACCCCGGGCCGCAACGCGCACCCCTTTCGGTCTCGGAATTTCTGTTGGGACAGGAGCGGAAAGCGGTACCAGGGAATCCGTTTTTGCAGATTTTTGGAGATTTCCGGGGGGGCAAGTGCAACTCCTCCCTGGATCTCTCCCTGCCCGCTGGTATGTGAGAGTGAGGAGGGAAAGGCATAAGGCCGAGTTCCAACTCCCTGTTCTGTCTACACAGCCAGAGATTGCACCTCCGAGCCTGTTTCCGTATCTGTAATGTGAGGGCTAAGGCAGGATCTTTCTCGGAGATTTGTTGAGACGTTAAATGACCTTGTTTTTAGGAAACATAAGCTGAAGTCCTTGGGGGTGAAACGGTATTCTATGTTACCCTAAGAAACACATCGTATGTATTTATAGCTCTCTAATTCTGGCAGGCAGCGGGGTGCGGCACAGTTGTCCTAATGGTTTTAGCAACCAGGAAAGATCCTGGCCTAGTCTAAAAGGTTTTCTTTTTTCTTCTTTTTTTTTTTCTTTTCAGACAGGGTTTTGCTCTGTTGCACAGGCTGGAGTACAGTGGTGTGATCATAGCTCACTGCAGCCTCGACCTCCTGGGTTCAGCGATCCTCCTGCCTCAGCCTCCTGAGTGGTTGGGACTTACAGGTGCATACCACCATGCCCAACTAATTTTTGTGTTTTTTTGTAGAGGCTGGGTTTCACCATGTTGTCCAGGCTGGTCTCGAACTCCTGAGCATGAGAAATCCGCTAGCCTCGACCTCTCAAAGTGCTGGGATTACAGGCGTGAGCCACCGCACCCAGCCAATAGACAATGTTTGTTTGTTTTTGAGGCAGCGTCTTACAGTGTTGCCCAGGGTGGTCTCCAACTCCTCCAAGTAATGTTCCCACCTCTGTCTCCCAAAGTGGTGGAATTAGAGGTATGAGCCACTACACCCAGCTTCTAAAAGGTTTTTAACAATCTGTCTTATTTATTTATTTATTTATTTATTTTAGACAGTCTTGCTCTGTTGCACACCTTGGAGTACAGTGGTACGACCTTGGCTCACTGAAACCTTCTGCCTCCCAGGTTTGGGCAATTTTTGTACCTCAGCCTCCAAAGTAGCTGGGATTACAGGCACCCGCCACCACACCCGGCTAATTTCTGTATTTTTTAGTAGAGACAGGGTTACACCATGTTGGCCAGGCTGGTCTCAAACTCCCGACCTCAGGTGATCTGCCCGCCTTGGCCTTCGAAAGTGCTGGGATTACACGCCCAAACCACCACTTCCAGCCACAGTCTCTTTTAAAGAGGGGTTTTATAACTATTAAATTCCTTTAACACTTTCAAACTATGCTTGTAAATTTAATGTTAGGTTTTTCCATTTAAGAGCCACAAGTAGGGCCAGGCGTGGTGGCTCACGCCTGTAATCCTAGCACTTTGGGAGACCAAGGTAGGTGGATCACTTGAGGCTGGGAGTTCAAGACCAGCCTGGTCAACATGACAAAACCCTGTCTCTACTAAAAATACTAAAATTAGCCAGGTGTAGTCCCGGGTGCCTGTAATCCCAGCTACTTGGGAGGCTGAGGCACAAAAATCGTTTGAAAACAAGAGGCAGAGGCTGCAGTGAGCCAAGATTGCACCACTATATTCCAGCTTGGGTGACAGAGTGAGATTCTGTCTCAGAAAAAAAAAAAAAAAAAAGCCAAAGTAGGCTGACTTACCAGATGAACAGATGACTCTTCAATTCTTAAATAACTTTTATGAATCAAAAATTCATAAACTGTACATAAACAGATTTCAAGTAAGTCTTAGTCACCAACTGAATTCCACATTTTACAATGGAATTACAAGATTGACCTGTCGTTTGAATAGGCCAGTTTGCCTTAAATATTACAGATTCTTAAAATACCAAGTATCCACAGATTCTCTTAACACAAAGTTAATACCACGGGGGCCGGGCGCAGTGGCTCACGCCTGTAATCCCGACACTTTGGGAGGCCAAAGCGGGTGGATCACCTGAGGTCAGGTGTTCAAGACCAGCCTGGCCAACATGGCAAAACCCTGTCTCTATTAAAAATACAAAAATTAGCCAAGCGGGTGCCTGTAATCCCCGATACTTGGGAGGCTGAACCACGAAAATCACTTGAACCTGGGAGGTGGAGGTTGCACTGAGCGGAGATTACGCCATTGCACTCCAGCCTGGGCAACAGAGCGAGACTCCATCTCAAACAAAAAGAAAAAACAAAGTTAGGCCTGGCGCGTTGGCTCGTGCCTATAATCCCAGCACTTTAGGAGGCTAAGTCGGGCGGATCACGAGGTCAGGAGATGGAGACCATCCTGGCTAACACAGTGAAACCCTGTCTTTACTAAAAATACAAAAAATTATCTGGGCATGGTGGCGGGCGCCTATAGTCCCAGCTACTCGGGTGGCTGAGGCAGGAGAATGGCGTGAACCTGGAAGGTGGAGGTTGCAGTGAGCTGAGACTGTGCCGTTGCACTCCAACCTGGGTAACAGCAAGACTCGGTCTCAAAAAACAAAAAACAAAAACAAAAAACAAAGTTAATACCATAGTTTTGACTGTCTTAATTGTCTTTTTCTTTTTCTTTTCTCTTTTTTTTTTTTTTTTGAGACAGTCTTGCTCTGTCACCAGGCTGGAGTGCAGTGGCACGATCTCAGCTCACTACAATCTCTGCCTCCTACCCAGGAATCAAGTGATTCCCCTGCCTCAGCCTCCTGAGTGGCTGGGACTACAGGTGCATGACACTATGCCTGGCTAGTTTTTTGTATTTTAGTAGAGACGAGGTTTCACCATGTTGGCCAGGATGGTCTCAAACTCCTGACCTCAGGTGATCCATCTGCCCCGGCCTCCCAAAGTGCTGGGATTACAGGCGTGAGCCACTGTGCTCGGCCTCTTTTTCTTTTCTTTATTTTATTTATTTATTTATTTATTTATTTATTTGCCTGTTGGTTCAGTGACACAAGGACCTCAAAATGTTCAGGTAGAAGTCTTATCTCCCAGTTCTTGGATCCATTGTGTGCTCAGTGGAAGCATTCCTCTCCATGCGGACCAAAATCTCTAAACTAGCAGAGCTCAAAGCTATTGAGGAGGGAAGCGATTCTTCAAGTTATTGTGCGTAACAGAGAGAGGAACCATTTCTACTCACTTTCTCCCTGACTCCCAGTCCCATAAATTCTCACTATGGGGAAACGTGATAGAGAGGTCTCTCATGCAAAGCACAGGCCATGTCCTGTAAGACAATCCCATTTTTGCAGGGTATTGTTTCCCAGTTGGTACTTTAATGGAGTCATTGCTGACTCATTCTACCGTTCAGTTAGGCCGGTTGCTTCTGGGTGATGGGGAAGATAGTAAGATTCTATAAGATTCCATAGGCAGGAGCCCATTGCTGCACTTCCTTCACTTTCAAATGATTTTTTTTTTTTTTTTTTTTTAATAAGGTCTTGGTCTGTCACTCAGGCTGGGGTGCAGTGGCACCATCATAGCTCACTGAAACCTTGATCTCCTCGGCCAAAGTGATCCTCTCAACTCAGCTTCTTAAGTAACTGGGACACTACAGGTGCGTACCATTATGCTCGCTTAATTTTAATTTTTTTGGTATTCTTAGTAGAGACAGGGTCTCACTATGTTGCCCAAACTGGTCTCAAACTCATGGTCTCAAGTGATGCTCCCACCTCAGCCTCCCAAAGTGCTGGGATTACAGGTGTGAGCCACCGCACCCAGCCTCAGATGGATTTCTTGTTCTGAGGCAATGCTGTGTGGCATGCCATGATGGTGGATGAGCATGCTTTGAGTCTGCAGATGGTGGTGACAACAAACACATTAAAGGCAGGGAAGGAAGTTCATGTTCCGGATATCTGTCTATTCCAGTGAGGACAAATCTTTGCCCTCTTTATGACGGAAGAGGTCCAAGGTAATCAACTCGCCACCAGGTAGCAGACTGATCCCCAGGGAATGGTGCCATATTGGGGCTCAGTGTTGGTCTCTGGTGTTGGCAGATTAGGCACTCAGCAGTAACAGTAGCCAGGACAGCCATGGCAAGGGAAAGCTGATGTTGCTGAACCCATGCATAGCATCCATCTTTGCCACTATGACCACTTTGTTCATGGACTCATTGAGCAAGCATTAGGGTGGCTGGGAAAAGAGCCTGACTCTCATGTACACAAGTGTCATCTTGTCTGCCTGATCATTAAGAATTGTTGGGCCAGGCACAGTGGCTCACGCCTGTAATCCCAGCACTCTGGGAGACCGAGGCGGGTGAATCATGAGGTCAGGAGATGGAGACCATCCTGGCTAACACGGTGAAACCCCATCTCTACTGAAAATACAGAAAATTAGCCGGGCGTGGTGGCAGGTGCCTGTAGTCCCAGCTACTTGGGAGACTGAGGCAGGAGAATGGCGTGAACCTGGGAGGTGGAGCTTGCAGTGAGCCGAGATTGTACCACCCGCACTCCAGCCTGGGCGAGAGAGCGAGACTCTGTCTCAAAAAAACAAAAATTTTTGGCTGGGTGCGGTGGCTCACGCCTGTAATCCTAGCACTTTGGGAGGCTGAGGCGGGTGGATTGCCTGAGGTCAGGAGTTTGAGACCAGCCTGGCCAACATGATGAAACCCTGTCTCTACTAAAAATACAACAATTAGCCACGTGTGGTGGCAGGCGCCTGTAGTCCTAGCTACTTGGGAGATTGAGTTGGGAGAATCACTTCAACCTGGGAGGCAGAGGTTGCAGTGAGCCAAGATTGTGCCATTGTACTCCAACCTGGGCAACAGAGGAAGATTCCATCTCAAAAAAAAAGGAATTTTCATTGCAGTGGCTGCCTTTGGGTGGGCACCCCTATAGGACACAAATATCTTCACAGTCTGTGCAGAGTCTGAGAGGCCCATCCATATACTTCTCCAGGCTTCCTTGTCATTAATCTTTCAGTCTTCTTCCTTCCACGTACTTGACCATCCACCCAAACCATTAGCAACTGCCCATAAATTAGTATGGATCTATACTTCCGGCCACTTCTCCCTGCAGGCATACTGGACAACTAAATGTGCAGCATGAAATTCTTTTTTTTTGAGAAGAGTCTCGCTCTGTTGCTCAGGCAGAGTTCAGTGGCACAATCTCAGCTCACTGCAACCTCCACCTCCCGGGTTGAAGCGATTCTCCCGCCTCAGCCTCCGAGGTAGCTGGGACTACAGGTGTGCACCACCACACCCAACCTGCATGAAGTTCTGACCACTGCCCTTCAGGTTCATCCCTAAGGGAGGTTGTAATGCTGCCATTGTCCACTTTTGAGTGGTACTGGCATGATGTACAAACTAGCTGTAAGCTGGGCTCAAGTTTCTTTTCTTTTTTTTGAAATGGAGTCTCGCTTTGTTGCCAGGCTGGAGTTCAGTGGCACAATCTCTGCTCACTGCAACCTCTGCCTCCTGGGTTCAAGTGATTCTCCTGTCTCAGGCCTCTTGAGTAACTGGGATTACAGGCGCCTGCCACCACGCCTGGCTAATTTTTTTTGTATTTTTAGTAGAGACAGGGTTTCATCATGTTGGCCAGATTGGTCTCGAACTCCTGACCTCAGGTGATCCACCCGCCTCAGCCTCCCGTAGTGCAGGGATTACAGGCGCGAGCCACTGTGCCCGGCCTGTTTTTTTGTTTTTTTGTTTTTGAAACAGTTTCACTCTGTTTCCCAGGCTGGAGTGCAGTGGTGCGGCCGTGGCTCACTGCAACCTCCACCTCCCAGGTTCAAGCAATTCTACCTCAGCCTCCCGAGCAGCTGGGATTACAGGCATGTGCCACCATGCCTGGCTAATTTTTGTATCATTAATAAAGATGGGGTTTCACTATGTTGGCCAGGCTGGTCTCAAACTCCTGGCCTCCAGTGATCCACTCACCTCAGCCTTCCAAAGTGCTGGGAATTACAGGGGTGAGGACACCACACCTGGCCGTGTTTTTTAATACAACAAAAGCTACTTGACAGAGGGTCATGCATTTCTACTTCACCAAAGTCCCCACCAACCCCTGTCTTCCATCTATTTCACTTATTCCTATTTCTTGCCTGGTCTGTAGGCATTTGAGTTTGCCACTCATGGATAGGGTCTGGCGTGGCAACTGCCTGGAACTTCAGCACTGCTCCCTACCATCCCTCCAATCCCAATTCCTGGGAGGGAATCCCAGGTCTCATTCCACCCACTTCTCCTCCTCCTCCCCAGCACCTTCCCCGGGTCCTGCCCACCATCATCTTCTCGCTTCTGGCTCACTGCATCCGCCTCTTCTCTGTTCTCCGTGTATACAGCTGTAATCATTATCTAGTTAATTGCTTCAACTCAAGAGAGTAATAAAATTTCTCTTATCTCAACACAAAGTCTTTGGTTACAGCCTGGACAAAGTTCCTGGATTAAACTCCAAGGTGCCAGGAGGTCTGGAAAAATATGTCCGTGTCAAAAGCAATGAAGCAGCTGGCACAGCGGCTCACACCTGTAATCCCAGCCTGAGCGACAGAGCGAGTCCCTGTCTCTAAACCAAACAACAAAAACTGCTGCTGCCATAGCACAGGTCTCATTTAGGAATGGTTTTGTCAACTTGCGGGACAAATGAGCTCAAACTCAGTATAGAGGGCCAGCTGGGGATGTCATCTCTGCTCCTCTGTATCGGTTTACATGAAGCTTCTAGAACAAAAAAGCACAGACATACGTGGTTTAAAGAACACAGAATCACCGGGCGTGGTGGCTCACGCCTGTAATCCCAGCACTTTGGGAAGCTGAGGCAGACGGATCACTTGAGGTCAGGAGTTCAAAACCAGCCTGGCCAACATGGTGAAATCCCATCTCTACTAAAAATACAAAAATATTAGCCCGGTGTAGTGGTGGGTGCCTATAATCCTAGCTACTCAGGAGGCTGAGGCAGGAGAGTTGCTTGAACCTGGGAGGCGGTGGTTGCAGTGAGCTGAGATCGAACCAAATAAATAAATAAATACACAGATTTTACATACCAACAGATCTCAATATAGAGATCTTATTTCGATCTTGAGCTAAACAAATATTTTTAAATTTATGCCTTTTTTTTTTTTCTTTTTTTTTCTTTTTTTTTCTTTTTCTTTTTTTTTTTTTTTTTGAGACGGAGTCTCGCTCTGTCTCCCAGGCTGGAGTGCAGTGGCGCGATCTCGGCTCACTGCAAGCTCCGCCTCCCGGGTTCACGCCATTCTCCTGCGTCAGCCTCCCGAGTAGCTGGGACTACAGGCGCCCACAACCGCGCCCGGCTAATTTTTTGTATTTTTAGTAGAGACGGGGTTTCACTGTGGTCTCGATCTCCTGACCTTGTGATCCGCCCGCCTCGGCCTCCCAAAGTGCTGGGATTACAGGCTTGAGCCACCGCGCCCGGCTTTTTTTTTTTTCAAGACAAGGTTTCACTCCAGCCTGGGTGACAGAGTGAAACTGTGTCTCAAGAGAAAAAAAAAAAAAAGTCCTTATATTTTAGAAACATATAAATACACATTCAATTTTTTTTGTTGTTGGAATGCTATAACATATAATGTTTATTATTTATTTTTTTGAGACGGAGTCTTGCTCTGTCATCAAGGCTGGAGTGCAGTGGCACGATCTCGGCTCACTGCAACCTCCGCCTCCCAGGTTCAAGAGATTCTCCTGCCTCAGCCTCCCAAGTAGCTGAGATTACGGGCGCCTGCAACCACGCCTGGCTAATTTTTGTATTTTTAGTAGAGATGGGGTTTTGCCACCGTGACCAGGCTGGTCTCGAACTCCTGAATTCAGGTGATCCGCCAGCCTCAGCCTCCCAAAGTGCTGGGATTACAGGCGTGAGCCACAGTGCCCGGCTACACAGTTCAAAACAATACGTATTTATTATCTCAGTTTCCGTGGGTGGAGAATGGGTGGATGGTTCACACAGCGGGTGGGAAGCCCGCAGGAGTTGCGGGTTGTGATTGGGAACCGGGCCTGCCCTTGGTTCGGGGTCCAGAACTTGGCTTCGGTGCCGCTCTGCTGCCATCTTGTGGCGAGTACAGAAACAACCGCCGTTTCCACCTGGACCTTCCCATACTCTAACCATTCTTGATGTTTTAGAACTTACTTTTCAAAATTTTTAGCTTTTATTCTCCCAGTTGCTGAATAGATGATAAAGTCACATGGTTTAAAATTCATGAGGATAAACAGGGTATTCCTCTCCCTGGGGACTCTAGGTTTCTTTCCGGGGAAACTATTCTATGTTGTTTCTTTTTCTTTCTTTTTTTTTTTTTGTGAGACAGAGTCCCACTCTGTTGCCCAGGCTGGAGTGCAGTGGCGCGATCTCGACTCACTGCAACCTCTGCCTCCCGGGTTCAAGCGATTCTCCTGCCTCAGCCTCCTGAGCAGCTGGGATTACAGGTGTGTACCACAATGCCCGGCTAATTTTTTTTTTTTTTTTTGTATTTTTAGTAGAGAAGGAAGTTTTACCATGTTGGTCAGGCTGGTCTTGAACCCCTGACCTCAGGTTTTCTGCCTGCCTTGGCCTCCCAAAGTGCTGGGATTACAGGCGTGGGCCGTCGTGCACTGCCACTTATTTGTTTCTTGTGTATCCGTCTGGAAAAAGTTCATGTATATACAAAAGCAAACAACACACATATACACGACCAACAACAACAAGAACACCCCCCAAAACATGCCCAGCCTTTCCCAGTAATAAAAGGATAATTTGTTCCTGGCCAGGTGAGGTGGCTCACACCTGTAATCCCAGCACTTTGGGAGGCTGAGGCAGGAGGGCCACTGAAGGCCAGGAATTGGAGACCAGCTTAGGGAATATAGTGAGATCCCTTTTCAACAAAAATAAAAATAAAAAAATTAGCTGAGTGTGGTGGCCCACGCCTGTGGTCCCAGCTACTGGGAAAGGCTGAGGTGGGAGAATCACTTAAGCCTGAGAGGCGGAGGTTGCAGTGAGCCAGGATTGCACCACTGCACTCCACCCTGCATAGTAAAGTGAGACCCTGTCTCAAAAATAAAAAATAAAAGATTATGATCCCACCAGCATCTAAGCTACATGAATGCATGGAGTTTTTCAGTCTTGTTCCCTGGTGATCTCCAGTGTCTGGAACAGTGCCTGGCACACAGTAGGTGCTCAGGAAATATATTTCAGTTCGTAATCATGGGAAATGTCAAACACACAAAAACACAGCAAGTAGAATAATGAACTCCCCGTTCCTATCACCGAGCCTCAGCAAACTTGCCTCATCTACACCTCACCCACCTTTTCCCCCAATGGATTTTTAAATCAAAGCCAAGGCCATCATCATATCCTTTCATCCATGAATACTTCAAATTGTATCTCTAAGAGACAACTCCATATCACACCAAAGCAGTTAACAAGAATTCCTTAACACAACTAAATATCCAGTCAGGGTTCGATACCCATTTTTTTTTCCATTGGGTCATATATATTTTTTGTTTGTTCAAAACATATATTATTTGTTCAAATCAGAATCAATAAATACTGTTCCAGGCATAGTGGCACATGACTATAGTCCCAGCCACTCAGGAGGCTGAGGCAGGAGGATTTTTTTTTTTTTTTTTTTTTTTTTGAGATAGGGTTTTGCTCTGTTCTCCAGGCTGAAGTTTAGTGGTGCAATCATAGCTCACTGCAGCCTTGATGTCCAGGCTCAAGGGATCTTCCCAGCTCAGCCTCCCTAGTAACTTGGACTACAGGTGCGCATCACCATGCCTAGCTAATTTTTTTATTTTTACTTTTGTAGATATGGGGATCTCACTATGTTGCCCAGGCTGGTCTTAAACTCCCAGGCTCAAGTGATCCTCCTGTCTCGGCCTCCTAAAGTGCTGAGATTACAGGTGTGAGCCACTGTGCCTGGTCAAATATGACTACTGCAACCTCTGCCTCCTGGGTCAAACAATTCTTGTGCTTCAGCATCCTGAGTAGCTGGAATTTTAAAGGTGTGTGTCACCATTCTCGGCTAATTTTTGTATTTTTAGTAGAGACAGGGTTTCGCCATGTCGGCTGGCTGGTCTCGAACTCCTGACCTCAGGTGATCTGCCTGGCTCAGCCTCCTAAAGTGCTGGGATTACTGGTGTGAGTCACCGCATGTGCCCAAATGTGACATCTTGAAGCTCTCCCTTACCTCAAAGAACAGAGCCTGGCTCTTCCATTCTGGGAGTAAGCACAGGTCTATCGTTGCCTTCAGTTGCCTTCAAGACCACTGGGGTCCTGTTCCAGTCACTTTAGGGGATTGCGTCTTTGGCCACCTCTAAGAGTCCTTGAACAGTCTCGGCTCGCTGCTTAGGTTGAATGATCAAAGCAGAAAGTCCTGGCTTCACTGAACCAAAAATGTCCCTTCCAGAATTGGAAGCTGTTCTGGTGTTTTCTGCACAAAAGTGTAAACATAGATTCAAGTTCCAGTGCTTTCTGCATCCAACAGAATTCCACACAAGGCCCGGACTCTGACCTCGATGGAGTGCATGGAAGACAGGAAGATAAACCCAGCCTGCTGCAAACACAGGTTACCATCAGCATGAAAAAGTTACACCCCATGAAGTGGCCATTCTCTTCTCAGGACGTGGTGAGTCTAGGCCCTTCTTGCAGAAGCACAGCTGCACATACACACACACACACACACACACACACACACACACACACACACACACACACACACACACACACACACACACACACATATTTTTTTGAGACGTTCTTGGTCTGTTGCCCAGGCTGAAATGCAGTGGTGCAATCTCAGCCTTCTGGTTTCAAGCAGTCCTCCCGCCTCAGCCTCCTGAGTTGCTGGGACTACAGGTGCATACCAGCACGTCTGGCTAATTTTTGTATTTTTTGTAGAGATGAGGTTTTACTGTGTTGCCCACGCTGGTCTTGAACTCCTGGGCTCAAGCTATTTGCCTACCTCAGCCTCCCAAAGTGCTGGGATTACAGACATAAGCTATCATGCCTGGCCAAATTCCTTATCTCTTTCTCTCTCTCTTTTTTTTTTTTTTTTTTGAGACAGGGTCTCTTGCCCAGGTTGGAGTGCAAGAGACAGGATCATAGCTTACAGCAGCTTTAAACTCCTGGGCTCAAGTGATCCTCCCTCCTCAGCCTCCTGAGTACTGCTGGGACTACAGGTGTGCCACTACACCTGGCCAATTTTTAAATTTTTTGGAGATAGTGTCTTGCTATGTTGCCCAGGTTGGTCTCAACTCCTGGCCTCAAGTGATCCTTCCACTGGCCCCTCCCAAAATGCTGGGATTATAGGAATGAGACACCACACCTGGCCTCCTTATTATTCTTTTTCCTTTTTTTTTTTTTTTTTTTTTTTTGAGACGGAGTCTCGCTTTGTCGCCCAGGCTGGAGTGCAGTGGCCGGATCTCAGCTCACTGCAAGCTCCGCCTCCCGGGTTTACGCCATTCTCCTGCCTCAGCCTCCCGAGTAGCTGGGACTACAGGCGCCCACCACCTCGCCCGGCTAGTTTTTTTTTTTTTGTATTTTTTTTAGTAGAGACGGGGTTTCACCATATTAGCCAGGATGGTCTCGATCTCCTGACCTCGTGATCCGCCCGTCTCGGCCTCCCAAAGTGCTGGGATTACAGGCTTGAGCCACCGCGCCCGGCCTCTTTTTCCTTTTTTTTTTTTTTTTTTAAGATAGAGTCTCGCTCTGTCACCCAGGCTGGAGTGCAGTGCTGCGATCTTGGCTCACTGCAGCTTCCGCTTCCCAGGTTCAAGTGATTCTCTTGCCTCAGCCTCCCGAGAAGGTGGGATTACAGGTGCACACCACTACCCCTGGCTAATTCTGAATTTTTAGTAGAGACAGGGTTTTACCATGTTGGCCAGGCTGGTCTTGAACTCCTGACCTCAGGTGATCTGCCCACCTCAGCCTCCCAAAGTGCTGGGATTACAGGTGTGAGTCACTGCACCCGGTCCCTTCTCTCTTAAAGTAGAAAAAAAAAAAAAGCCAGTCACCAGAGACATAAATGGCAATGCATGCATCAGGCATGGTGCTAGGAACTTTATACACATGTAATCCTTTCAAAAAATAGCTCTTTTAAGTAAAAAAAAAAATGACCCCTCCCCATATTAAATGAACAAATGATATGAACATACAAGTAATTTATTCAATTAACAAATATTTATTGAGCACCTACTATGTTTCAGGCACTGTGCTAAAATCAATTCCGATGGTCAACAAATATGCGAACAAATGGTAACTTTATCATTATTGAAGGAATGCAAATGTAAACAAAAGTGACTTTTCCATTTTTCAGCTGTTCAATGGTCTATGTTCAAAATTAAATGATTCTCCAGGACTGGATGAGCATGGCTTTGGGATCTCTTCTACAGAAGGGAGACACACAGGTGCATAATCTTCCTGAAGGCACTTGAGCAATGTCTATAGAATGGCTTAAAATATATACACATCTTTTTTTTTTTTTTTTTTTTTTTGAGACGGAATCTTGCTCTGTCGCCCAAGCTGGAGTGCAGTGGCGCGATCCTGGCTCACTGCAAGCTCCGCCTCCCGGGTTCACGCCATTCTCCTGCCCCAGCCTCCCGAGTAGCTGGGACTACAGGCGCCCGCCACTGCGCCCGGCTCATTTTTTGTATTTTTAGTAGAGACGGGGTTTCACCGTGGTCTCGATCTCCTGACCTTGTGATCCGCCCGCCTCGGCCTCCCAAAGTGCTGGGATTACAGGCGTTAGCCACCGCGCCCGGCTTAATATATACACATCTTAAACATGGCCAACCAGGAGCAGGAAGCACTCCTAACAACCTGATTGTGGTTTCCAAATACCATTTGGGAAAGTACCAAAATTCCAAAAGGAAAGAAGAGGGCTCCTTGGAAAATGGCGACTTAAAGGTGAGAGACAGGAAATGAACAAGATGAGCTTGGAACATCTCGTGGTGGCAGACAACAGGCAATGATCAAAGATGACTGGGTCATAGCAAAAGGACACAGGAGCCAGCTGGAAGAGGCTCTTCCACACCCAACATGGAGGCATTTGAGCATCACTGAGGGTGCAACTTAAATGAACTGAAACGCATTAAACATCACACACACAAACACACACCCCTGCATCTAAATTCATCAGCTACCATGGCAGAATGCTGGGGAAACCAATTCATTATTATTATTATTTCTGAGACAGAGTTTCTCTCTTGTCACCTAGGCTGGAGTGCAGTGGCACAATCTCGGCTCACTGCAACCTCCGCCTCTTGGGTTCAGGCAATTCTCCTGCTTCAGCCTCCCGAGTAGCTAGGATTTCAGGCATGTGCCACCCTGCCCGGCTAATTTTTGCATTTTTAGTGACCTCAAGTGATCTGCCTGCCTCGGCCTCTCAAAGTGCTGAGATTACAGGCATGAACCACCCTGCCTGGCCTCAATTCATTATTATGAAAACCAAGAAAGAGAAAGAAGCATTTATCCTGCATTTCTTTTCTTTTCCCTTTTTTTTTTTTTTTTTTTTTGGAGGAGTCTTGCTCTGTCACCCAGGCTGGAGTGCAGTGGTGCGATCTTGGCTCACTGCAACCTCTGCCTCCCAGGTTCAAGCAATTCTCCTGACTCAGCCTCCTGAGTAGCTGGGACTACAGGCGCACACCACCAAGCCTGGCTAAGTTTTTGTATTTTAATTGAGATGGCCGTGTTGCCTAGGCTGGTCTGGAACTCCTGAGCTCAGGCAATCCGCCCACCTTGGCCTCCCAAAGTGCTAGGATTACAGGCGTGAGCCAAAACGCCCGGCCTGCTGTGTTTCTTTACTGTATCATTGGGTACTAAATAGTAGCTGAAGGAAAGTGTTTCTTTTTTTCTTTCTTTTTTTTTTTTTTTTTTCAGACGGAGTTTCACTCTTGTTGCCCAGGCTAGAGTGCAATGGCACGATCTCAGCTCACTGCAGACTCTGCCTCCCAGGTTCAAGTGATTCTCCTGCCTCAGCCTCCCAAGTAGCTGGGATTATAGGCGTGCGCCACCATACCCAGCTAATTTTGTATTTTTAGTAGAGATGGGGTTTCACCATGTTGGTCAGGTTGGTCTCAAACTCCTGACCTCAAGTGATCCACCTGCCTCGGCCTCCGAAAGTGCTGGAATCACAGGTGTGAGCCACT
Organism: Macaca fascicularis; assembly: GCF_037993035.2. Lineage (NCBI taxonomy): Eukaryota > Metazoa > Chordata > Mammalia > Primates > Cercopithecidae > Macaca > Macaca fascicularis. Next base: position 43,414,854 of record NC_088393.1, read on the forward strand.
GCGCCAGGCCAGAAATTTTTTCTTTATAAGAATATTCGAGGCCGGGCGCGGTGGCTCAAGCCTGTAATCCCAGCACTTTGGGAGGCCGAGACGGGCGGATCACGAGGTCAGGAGTTCGAGACCATCCTGGCTAACACGGTGAAACCCCGTCTCTACTAAAAAATACAAAAAACTAGCCGGGCGAGGTGGCGGGCGCCTGTAGTCCCGGCTACTCGGGAGGCTGAGGCAGGAGAATGGCGTAAAAACCCGGGAGGCAGAGCTAGCAGTGAGCTGAGATCCGGCCACTGCACTCCAGCCTGGGCGACACAGCGAGACTCCGTCTCAAAAAAAAAAAAAAAAAAAAAAAAAAAAAGAATATTCGGCCGGGCGCGGTGGCTCAAGCCTGTAATCCCAGCACTTTGGGAGGCCGAGACGGGCGGATCACAAGGTCAGGAGATCGAGACCATCCTGGCTAACACGGTGAAACCCCGTCTCTACTAAAAAATACAAAAAACTAGCCGGGCGAGGTGGCGGGCGCCTGTAGTCCCAGCTACTCGGGAGGCTGAGGCAGGAGAATGGCGTAAACCCGGGAGGCGGAGCTTGCAGTGAGCCGAGATCGCGCCACTGCACTCCAGCCTGGGTGACAGAGCCAGACTCCATCTCAAAAAAAAAAAAAAAAGAATATTCTAGCTAATAAGGAAAGAATGAATAATAAGATATCACCATTTTGCAACCTCTAATGAACAGATTTATCAATTAAACATCAATGGTTGCCAACATCACAAAAACAGCAACACCTAAATATTATGGCTTCTAATATTAACCACTTATAAATAATCTTAACAAAAAAAGAACCTCAATCTGACCAGTCCTCTAAATCTCAACTACCAATTTACAGGAAATACTAGGAATAGACGAGCATGTTAAACTACACCATGCAGATGCAGCCAGCAAAAACCAGACTTGGAGAAGCTCTACGAGGCAAATTACCTAGTTTCTTCAAAAAACAAGAAGTTGCAAAAAAACCCAGTAAGGGAGAATAGATTGAGTATAATAGATTGAGAAGAGACATATCAACTGCAATTTGAGAACATCATTTGGATCCTGGTAATTTTTTCTTTTTTTTTTTTTTTTGAGACGAAGTCTCGCTCTGTCGCCCAGGCTGGAGTGCAGTGGCCGGATCTCAGCTCACGGCAAGCTCCGCCTCCCGGGTTTACACCATTCTCCTGCCTCAGCCTCCCGAGTAGCTGGGACTACAGGCGCCCGCCACCTCGCCCGGCTAGTTTTTTGTATTTTTAGTAGAGACGGGGTTTCACCATGTTAGCCAGGATGGTCTCGATCTCCTGACCTTGTGATCCGCCCGTCTCGGCCTCCCAAAGTGCTGGGATTACAGGCTTGAGCCACCGCGCCCGGCTGGTAATTTTTTCTAAAACTGACATTTATGAAACAAAAATTTGAACACTATCATACATGTAATGGCATTAAGGTGGTAACATCATTTTTTTTTCTTTTGAGATGCAGTTTTGCTGTTGTTGCCCAGGCTGGAGTGCAATGGTGCAATCTCAGCTCACTGCAACCTCCGCCTCCTGTGTTCAAGGGATTCTCCTGTCTTGGCCTCCCGCGTAGCTCGGATTATAGGCGCCCACCACCACGGCTGGCTAATTTTTGTATTTTAGTAGAGTCGGGCTGGTCTCGAGCTCCTGACCTCAGGTGATGTGCCCACCTCGGCTTCCCAAAGTGCTGGGATTACAGGCATGAGCTACTGCGCCAGGCCTATTTTTTTTTTTTTTTAAGGAGTGAAAATATTTTCTAATGTTGTCATGTGTTTTAGAGAAATGTATGAAATGTTTATGGATGAAATCATACATCTGGTATTAACTTCAAAAATAACACAAAGATGAGAGAAGCAGATATACAGACAAAGCAAGCCTGGCCATGAGCTGATAATTCTTGAAGCTGGTGATGAGGCTGCTGGGGTTCATTATAAGATTCTGTGTATTTTTGTACATGTTCAAATTTTTTTATGACAGAAAGTTTTAAAAAGTTACTTTTTTTTTTTTTTCCTTGAGATGGAATCTCGCTGTCACTAGCTAATTTTTTGTATTTTTGGAAGAGATGAGGTTTCACCATGTTGGCCAGGACAGTCTTTATCTCTTGACCTTGTGATCCCCACCCCACCCCCCGCCCCCGCCTCAGCCTCCCAAAGTGCTGGGATTACAGGTGTGACCCACTGTGCCTGGCCAAAAATTCACATTTTTATCTAGCATTTCTACTTCTAGGAGTTTACCTTAAAGATATATTACACATGTACAAAATATGTGCAAGGGAAATATTATGGGATTGTTTGAAAGAACAAAAAATAATGGAAAGTCTGGGCACAGTGGCTCATGCCTGTAATCCCAGCACTTTTGAGAGGCCAAGGTGGGTGGATCACTTGAGGTCAGGAGTTTGAGACCAGCCTGGCCAACATAGTGAAACCCCGTCACTACTAAAAATACAAAAATGAGCCAGGCGTGGTAGCAGGTGCCTGTAATTCCAGCTACTCAGGAGGCTGAGGCAGCAGAATTTCTTGAACCCAGGAGGCAGAGGTTGCAGTGAGCCAAGGTCATGCCACTGCACTCCAACGTGGGCAACAGAGTGAAACTCTGTCTCAAAAAAAAAAAAAAATGGCCGTATGAGGTGGCTCACGCCTGTAATCCTAGCACTTTGGGAGGCCAAGGCTGGCAGATTACCTGAGGTCAGGAGTTGGAGATCAGCCTGGCCAACATGGTGAAACCCCGTCTCTACTAAAAACACAAAAATTAGCCGGGCATGGTGGCTCGCACCTGCAGTCTCAGCTACTTGGGAGGCTGAGGCAGGACAATCGCTTGAACCTGGGAGGTGGAGGTTGCAGTAAGCTGAGATCACGCCACTGCATTCCAACCTGGGTCACAGAGTGAGACTCCGTCTCAAAAAAAAAATTGATAATGTTAAATAAATTATGAAACACACAGATGATGGAATCCTAAGGAGTTGTTTAAAAAAATGAGGCAGCTATATATGTACCAATATGGTCTAATCTTCAAGACGTATGCATAAGCAAAAATAGCAATGTGTTGAAATTTGCTATCACTTGTGTAAAATATCTGTATAAAGAGTACATTATGCTTATGCAAATATTAATAATAATTATTATTCAGATGGAGTCTCCACTCCATCACCCAGGCTGGAGTGCAGTGGCAGGATATTGGTTCACTGCAGCCTCTGCCTTCTGGGTTCAAGTGATTCTCATGCCTCAGCCTACCAAGTAGCTAGAACTACAGACATGAGCCACCACACCTGGCTAATTTTTGTATTTTTTAGTTAAGACAAGGCTTCACCATGTTGGCCAGGCTGGTCTCGAACTCCTGACCTCAAGTGATCTGCTTTCCTCGGCCTCCCAAAATGCTGGGATTACATGTTTATGCAAATTAAAAATCAGAAACTATATACAAGAACTCGGTGTTAGTGATTGTTCCATAAAAGGTAATGGGGTGGGAAAGGCATAGCGCTATTGTGTGAAGATTCACTTATGTCTGCATACCATATCGTAACTTTAGGCCAGGAAGTGGCTCATGCCTTAAACTCAGCCCTTTGGGAGGCCGAGGTGGGCAGATCACTTGAGGTCAAGGAGTTTGAGACCAGTGTGGGCGACATGGTGAAACCCTGGCTCTACTAAAAATACAAAAATTAGCTGGGCGTGATGGTGGGCGCCTGTGATCCCAGCTACTTGGGAGGCTGAGGCAGAAGAATTGCTTGAATCCGGGAGGCAGAGGTTGCAGTGAGCTGAGATCAAACCACTGTACTCCAGCCTGGGTGAGACTCGGTCTCAAAAAACAAACAAAGCAAAAAAACCCAACAACAACAAATTGTAACTTTAACAATTTTATCCTGTGACTGTGCTTTAACTATTCAGAGTGACAATTTTTTTTTTTTTTTGAGACAGGGTCTCACTCTGTCACCCAGATTGGAGTACAGTAGCGTGATCTCAGTTCACTGCAACCTCCGCTTCCCAGGCTCAAGCAATTCTCCTGCCTCAGCCTCCCGAGTAGCTGGGATTACAGGCGTGCGCCACCACGCCTAATTTTTGTATTTTTAGTAGAAGGGGTTTCACCATGTTGGCCAAGCTGGTTTGAACTCCTGACCTCAAATGATCCACCCGCCTCGGCCTCCCAAAGTGCTGGGATTACAGGCGTGAGCCACCATGCCTGACCTTAGAGTGACAATTTTTCATGTCATAGCTTTGAGCCCCTCCGAAAGAACATTTTAATCATTAAACAACTTAAGGGAAAATGACATACAGAACATTGCTTTCTAACTTTTTATGGGCCACAGCACATACAGACAATTGGTAAGACAGCTGGTATCAAAGTGCAGCTGGCCCCTGCCCCAGACATTGGCTGGCTACCCCAAGAGCTAAGGGGATCAGTTTCTTGAGATTCCAGACTCATTGGCAAACCCTGATCCAGATTTCACTTTGGATCGAGGCTCTATTCCCCATCATTGTGATGTCATGGGGACAAAGTATCAACAGTCTGAAATCATCATTAATTCAGGACGTAAAGTTTCAGACATTTCATTTAAAATTAGCTGCTGCTGCCTTTTTTTTTTTTTTTTTTTTTTTTTCTTTTTAGACTCATTCTTGCTCTGTCGCCCAGGCTGGAGTGCTGTGGCATGATCTCGGCTTACTGCAACTTTCACCTCCTAGGTTCAAGCGATTCTCCTGCCTCAGCCTCCCGAGTAGCTGGGACTACGGCCGTGCACCATCACGCCTAATTTTTTTGGGAGGTGGAGGGATGTAGTTTCTCTCTTGTTGCCCAGGCTAGAGTGCAATGGTGTAGTCTCAGCTCACTGCAACCTCCATATCCTGAGTTCAAGCAATTCTCCTGTCTCAGCCTCCCAAGCAGCTGGGATTACAGGTGCATACCACCACTCTCAGCTAATTTTTGTACTTTTAGTACAGATGGAGTCTCAAGCCTCTCATGCTTTAGCCTCAAGGACTACGGGCACGCGCCACCACACCTGGCTAACTTTTGTATTTTTTAGTAGAGAGGTTTTGCCATGTTGGTCAAACTGGTCTTGAACTCCTGACCTCAGGTGATCCACCCGCCTCGGCCTCCCAAAGTGCTGGGATTACAGGCATGCACCACTGCACCTGGCTAATTTGTGTATTTTTAGTAGAGACGGGGTTTCACCATGTTGGCCAGGCTGGTCTCAAACTCCTGACCTCAAGTGATCCGCCTGCCTCAGCCTCCCAAAGTGCTGAGATTACAGGTGTGAGCCACCTTACCAGGCCACTCTTCTGTTAATTTCTAATCTTCTGAATTTCTAACCTTTTGATTGAAGGCCTCATAATAATTATGCTTTCCCACTATTTTTCAGAATAAATGATCATAACAACTGGTCATGAAGACTTTTGGATATGTGATACATTCATAAGCCTCTCCCCTCATATAAACTCCTTATCAGTGATACTGATAATAAAATTAATGACAATAGCTAATATTTACTGAGCACGTGTGTGTGCCAGGTATTACTTCTAAGGCTTTACATAAAATACCTAATTTAGTCCTCATAAAAATTCTATTAGTTAGGCATAATAATCACCACTTAAAAATAAGTAAACTGGGTCAGGCGCGGTGGCTCACGCCTGTAATCCCAGCACTTTGGGAGGCCAAGGTGGGCAGATCATGAGGTCAGGAGATCAAGACCATCCTGGCCAACATGGTGAAACCCCATCTCTACTAAAAATACAAAAATTAGCTGGGCATGGCAGCGCGTGCCTGTAATCCCAGCTACTTAGGAGGCTGAGGCAGAAGAATCGCTTGAACCCAGGAGGCAGAGTTTGCAGCGAGCTGAGATCGCAACACTGCACTCCAACCTGGTGACAGAGCTAGACTTTGTCTCACCAAAAAAAAAGTAAACTGAGGGACAAAGAGATTGCATAACTTGCCCAATTATGCTATGTAGTCCATAATCAGGGGAAGTGAGCACTGCTAAGTAAGGTATATGCCATGATGAAAGGCACAGTCACAGAATCTTTTTTTTTTTTTTTGAGACAGAGTTTTGCCCTGGTCACCCAGGCTGGAATGCAATGGTGTGATCTCGGCTTGTTGCAACCTCCGCCTCCTGGGTTCAAATGATTTTCCTGCCTCAGCCTCCTGAGTAGCTGGGATTATAGGCACCTGCCACCATGCCTGGCTAATTTTTGTATTTTTAGTAGATACGGGGTTTCACCACATTGGCCAGGCTGGTATCAAACTCCTGACCTCAAATGATCTGCCAGCCTCGACCTCCGAAAGCGCTGGGATTACAGGTGTGAGCCACCGCGCCTGGCCACAGAATCTTTTAATAGGGTCATTTTGTGTTAGAAATTCTCAGAAACTTAACATATTTTGAATGGCAAGAAGCAGCTTTTCTGTATTCCTTTTTTTTTTTTTTTTTTTTAGCACAGATTATCTGATGCTTAGGAAACACTGAGTGAGGCAAAAAGAATTCCCACATTTATTGAATTTTCTTTGGGTGTGAGTTTTCTCATGTTCTATCATGGAAGTGACAGGTGTTTTCTGACATTAATTACACTACATTAAAAATTACCTAGTACTGAGCCAGATGTGAACTCCACATAAAAGCTTCTCTTTATCACTCACACTCGAGGCTTTCTAACCAGTATGAATTCTGTAGTGTTCAATGAGTTGTGAACCAAGAATAAATGCCTGGCCACACTCTCTACATTCGTAAGGTTTGATACCGGGATGAATTCTCTGATGTTCGGTAAGTTGTGAACTACGAATAAAGGCCATTCCACACTCCCTGCATTCATAGGGTTTCTCGCAAGTGTGGATTCGCTGATGGTGAGTCAGTTGTGAAACACGAATAAAGGCCTTCCCGCATTCCTTACATTCGTAGGGTTTGTCGCCTGTATGAATTCTTTGATGTTGAATGAGGTATGAGCTACGACTGAATGCCTTCCCGCAGTCCTTACATTCATAGGGTCTGTCGCCAGTGTGGACTCTCTGATGTCGTGTGAGCTGGGCGTGCTGTCTAAAGGCCTTCCCACATTCCTTACACTCATAGGGTTTCTCCCCAGAATGAATTCTTTGATGTCGAGTAACTTCTGAGCTGTGAATAAAGCCCTTTCCGCATTCCTTACACTCGTAGGGTTTCTCACCAGTGTGGATGCGCTGGTGGACGGTCAGCTGGGAATGCTGTCTAAAGGCTTTCCCGCATTCTTTACACTCATAGGGTCTGGCGCCCGTGTGGATTCTCCGATGCACAGTGAGTTGGGAGCCACGAATGAAAGCCTTGCCACAGTCTTTACATACATAGGGTTTTTCGCCTGTGTGAGTTCTTTGATGCAGAATCAGCTGGGAATGCTGCCTAAAGCTCTTCCCACATTCTTTGCATTCATAAGGTTTGACACCAGTATGAAGTCTCTGATGCAGAATAAGTTCTGACGTACGACCGAAGGCCTTCCCACAGTCCTTACAGTCATAAGGTTTCTCACCTGTGTGAATTCTCTGATGCTGAACAAGGTGTGAGGCACGGCTGAAGGCCTTCCCACATTCCTTACACCCAAAGGGTTTTTCACCAGTGTGAGTTTTCTGATGTTGAATAAGGTGTGAGCCGCGGCTAAATGCTTTCCCGCATTCCCGACATTCCATCAGTTTCTCACCAGTCTCCCTGCTCCCAGTGTGAGACCTGTGATGCTGGAACGCGGGCATATGTCCATAGGCGACGTTCACTTGCTTAAAATAGCACTCTTCATTGACTTGTCTCTCAAACTGGCCTTCGCATTCCCAGTCAGCTCTAAAATCGGAGCCCTCCAGGTCACAGCATGTAAGGCTTTCCATTATCTCCCAGTTGAATGCCCCGATTTCAAAAATATCTTTTTGTAAAAATTTCTCACACCTGGACTCCAAGTCTGAAAAATAAGAAAAAGATAAATACAAGCTGTGCTCCTTTTCTATGAGAAATAAAAAATTCTATAGAGGCCGGGTGCAGTGGCTCACATCTGTAATCCCAGCACTTTGGGAGGCTGAGGCAGGTGGATCACAAGGTCGGGAGTTCACCTGGCCAAGACGGTGAAACCCCATTTCTATTAAAAATACAAAAATTAGCTGGACATGGTGGTGGGCGCCTGTAATCCCAGCTACTGGGGAGGCTAAGGCAGGAGAATCGCTTGAACCCGGGAGGCAGAGGTTGAGCCAAGATCACGCCACTGCACTCCAACCTGGGTGACAGAGCGAGACTCCGTCTCAGAAAAAAAAATAATAACCACCATAGAAAGTGAATGGCTTATATACATCTCAAATATTATACAATTTCAAAAAAGTACATGAAAGCACACTATGTGAAGAGCTCACACGGTGCCAGAAGGGAGCAAGAAGACAGATTAAGCCAGGGGTTCTCAATTTGTTTTCTGTTTTGAGACAGTCTTGCTCTGTCTCCCAGGCTGGAGTGCATTGGTACAATCTTGGCTTACTGCAACCTCCGCCTCTTGGGTTCAAGTGATTCTCCTGCCTCAGCCTCCTGAGTAGCTGGGATTACAGGCATGCGCCACCACTCCCGGCTAATTTTTGTATTTTTAGTAGAGATGGGCTTTCACCATATTGGCCAGGCTGGTCTCGAACTCCTGACCTCAAACAATCTACCCGCCCTGGCCTCCCAAAGTGCTGAGATTACAGGTGTGAGCCACCTCCCCTGGCGGAGAACATTTGTATCACTCCAAATAGAAACCCCTGCCCATTAAGCAGTCGCTCCCCATTCCCTATTCCCTCCAGTCCCTGGCAACCATTACTGGCAGAAAGCTACTAATTTTGTCTCTATAAATTTGCCTGTTCTGGACATTTCATGTAAATAAGGCATCTATATTTTCAACACTTCCCACCACATAAAATTGATGTCAATCAAAATGAAAATCTCTGCTTAAACATTTCACTGCCTTCCCATTTCGGTGCATTTAGAATTAATTCCAAAGGCCAGGCAAAGTGGCTCATGCCTTAATCCCAGCACTTTGGGAGTCCAAGGCAAGTGGATCGCTTGAGGTCAGGAGTTCAAGACCAGCCCGGACAACATGGAGAAACCCTTCTCTACTAAAAAATACAAAAATTAGCAGGCATGGTGGCAGGTGCCTATAATCCCAGCTACTTGGGAGACCGAGACACAAGAATCACTTGAACCTAAGAGGCAGAGGTTGCAGTGAGCCAAGATGGCACCACTTCATGCCAGCCTGGGGGACAGAGTAAGAGTCCATCTCAGGAAAAAAAAAAAAAAAAAAAAAAAAAAGAAGCTGGGTGCGGTAGCTCACGTCTGTAATCACAGCACTTTGGGAGACCGAGGTGGGTGGATCACCTGAGGTCAGGTGTTCGAGATCAGCCTGACCAGTATGGAGAAACACCGTCTCTACTAAAAATACAAAATTAGCCGGCCGTGGTGGCGCATGCCTGTAATCCCAACACTTGGGAGGCTGAGGCAGGAGAATCACTTGAATCCGGGAGGCAGAAGTTGTGGTGAGCTGAGACTGCACCACTGCACTCCAGCATGGGCGACAGAGCAAAACTCTGTCTCAAACAAACAAACAAAAAAAATTACAAACTCACTGCCATGGCTCTCAGGGCTCTTGGCAAAGCAGGTCCCTGCTTGTTTCTGTCACCACTCTGTCTCAGCAAGAGCAGGTCCTCTTCACATTGAATATTCTCCCCTTTCCTCCCGGTCTACAAAATCACCAGCCATCTATGAGCATGTAAAATACATCTAGGCCTTTTCCATCTCAGATCTCTCATCAGGTTCTTCCATCTCTCAAGAATCCTGTCCTGGGCTTTTTGCTGCTTTTCTCATCCTTAAGGTCTCAGATGAAAACTCACACACTCGCTCTCTTTTTTTTTTTTTTTTTTTTTGAGACAGAGTCTCACTCTGTCGCCCAGGCTGGAGTGCAGTGGTGTGATCTCAGCTGACTGCAACCTCCGCCTCCTGGGTTCAAGCGATTCTCCTGCCTCAGCCTCCCGAGTAGCTGGGACTACAGGTGCCTACCACCACGCCTGGGTAATTTTTGTATTTTTAGTAGAGACGGGGTTTCACCATGTTGGCCAGGCTGGCCTGGAACTCCTGACCTCAGGCGATCTGCCCACCTTGGCCTCCCAGAGTGCTGGGATTACAGGCATGAGCCACCACGCCCGGCCCCTTATGTAACGTATATTTTATCCCAATTTTTAAAAATCTAATTAATAAAAGATTGTTATTCTTTCAGAACTGCAAGGAATTAGAAAACACAACAAGCAAATATTCTGTGAAAGACAAGAACACTTTTGTGGAATCAACAGCAATAGGCTTAATATTTTATTTTTATTTATTTATTTTTTGAGACGGAGTCTTGCTCTGTCGCCCAGGCTGGAGTGCAGTGGCCGGATCTCGGCTCACTGCAAGTTCCGCCTCCCGGGTTCACGCCATTCTCCTGCCTCAGCCTCCCGAGTAGCTGGGACTACAGGCGCCCGCCACCTCGCCCGGCTAGTTTTTCTTTTGTATTTTTTAGTAGAGACGGGTTTCACCGTGTTAGCCAGGATGGTCTCCATCTCCTGACCTCGTGATCTGCCCATCTCGCCCTCCCAAAGTGCTGGGATTACAGGCTTGAGCCACCGCGCCCGGCAGGCTTAATATTTTAATATGGAATTACAGTAGAGTCATACGCATAAACTTGTTTTTGTTTTGTTTTGTTTTGTTTTTGAGATGGAATCTTGTTCTGTTACCAAGGCTAGAGTAAAGACACGCGATTGATCTTGTTCCTTGCAACCTCCGCCTCCCAGGTTCAAGCGATTCTCTTGTCTCAGCCCCCTGAGTAGCTGGGATTACAGGTGCCTGCCACCACACCTGGCTAATTTTTGTATTTTTAGTAGAGATGGGGTTTTGCCATGTTGGCCAGACTGGTCTCGAACTCTTGACCTCAAGTAATCCGCCTATCGGTCTCCCAAAGTGCTGGGATTACAGGCGTGTGCCACTGCGCCCATCCATACATTGTTAATTTATGCATATTCAATTAACTTTGCTCAAAAAAACACACACAGAATGTGGTAGGTGGGATAACGGCACTCAAAGATGTCTGTGTCTTTATTCCTGGAACCTATGAGTGGTATGTCACACAGCAAGGGGAGTTCGAATTCAGATTGCTAACTAGGGCAGGGCTCAGTGGCTCATGCCTGTAATCTCAGCACTTTGTGTGGCCGAGGAGGGTGGATCACCTGAGGTCAGGAGTTCAAAATCAGTCTGACCAACATGGAGAAACCCCGTCTCTACCAACAATACAAAATTAGCTGGGTGTGGTAGTGGGTGCCTGTAATCCCAGCTACTCAGGAGGCTGAGGCAGGAGAATCACTTGAACCCGGGAGGTGGAGGTTGTGGTGAGCAGAGATCTCACCATTGCACTCCAGCTTGGGCAACAAAGACGAAACTCCATCTCAAAAAAAAAAAAAAAAAAAAAAAAAAGCTAATCAGTTGACCACCATGAGATGGCGAGATTATCCTGGTTTATCTGGGTGGACACAATGTATTCACAAGGGTCCTTAGAAGTGAAAGTGGGAAGGCCAGGTGCAGTGACTCATGACTGTAATTCCAGCACTTTGGGAGCTTTGGGAGGCCTAGGTGGGTGGATCACTTGAGGTCAGGAGTTTGAAACCAGCCCGGCCAACTTGGCGAAATCCTGTCTCTACTGAAAATACAAAAATTAGCTGGGTGTGGTGGCACACTCCTGTAGTCCCAACTACTTGGGAACTTGGGAAGCTGACACTGGAAAATTACTTGAACCTGGGAGGCTGAAGTTGCAATGAGCTGAGATCGTGCCACTGCACTTCAGCGTGGGCGACAGAGTGAGGCTCTGTCTCAAAAAAAAACCATAAAAGCAAACTTTTTCTGTGAAGGGCCCGATGGTAAATGTTTTAGGGTTTGTGGAATACATAAAGTCTCTATAGCATATTCTTTTTTTTTTTTAAACACTTTCAAAATACCAAAACTGAGGCCGAGGCCCGGTGGCTCAAGCCTGTAATCCCAGCACTTTGGGAGGCCGAGATGGGTGGATCACAAGGTCAGGAGATCGAGACCATCCTGGCTAACATGGTGAAACCCCGTCTCTACTAAAAAATACAAAAAACTAGCCGGGCGAGGTGGCGGGCGCCTGTAGTCCCACTTGGGAGGCTGAGGCAGGAGAATGGCGTGAACCTGGGAGGCGGAGCTTGCAGTGAGCCGAGATCCGGCCACTGCACTTCAGCCTGGGCGACAGAGCGAGACTCCGTCTCAAAAAAAAAAAAAAAAAAAAAAAAACAAAAAAAAACTGTTCTTGGCTCTAGGGCTGTATGAAAAACTGGTTATGGACTGCATTTATTTGACCCACAGATTGCAGTTTGCCAACCCCTGGTCTAGGGCACAGGGAAGTAAATGATGGTAAAGATCTTAAGGTCTTGCTTTGCTTAGAAAAACTTCAAAGATACGATTTCCTACCATTTTTCTTTTTTTTTTTTTTTCCTGAGATGGAGTCTCGTTCTTGTTGCCCAGGCTGGAGTGCAGTGGGGCGATCTCAGCTCTCTGCAACCTCTGCCTCCCGGACCATTTTTCAATAAAAAGAGCCAGCACTCTTTTGAGAACTGGCTGATTTAAGGGCTGAGGCAAGAAAAATCTGAAATAACCATGGAACATGCTGTGGTACCAGAAAACATGGAAGTACACAAAAGAGAATGAGGGCGTGTTGAGAGAACCCAGGAGCCAAGCTTAAGGAGTTCTCAAGGGCCAAAGCCTGAACAATTGGAGCAAGGAAATAAACCATGAAAGTAGTGACTATAGCCCATAGAATAAAATAAATACCCATGAACTCATCACGATATAAAGAAATCATTGAATGAATAAATGAATGGGAGGCCAGGAAAAGTGGCTCACGCCTGTACTCCCAGCACTTTGGGAGGCTGAGGTGGGTGGATCACAAGGTCAGGAGATCAAGACCATCCTGGCTAACATGGTAAAACCCCGTCTCTACTAAACATACAAAAAATTAGCCAGGTGTGGTGGCGGGAGCCTGTAGTCATAGCTACTCGGGAGGCTGAGGCAGGAGAACGGCGTGAACCCGGGAGGCAGAGCTTGCAGTGAGCAGAGGTCGCACCACTGCACTCCAGCCTGGCGACAGAGCAAGACTCCGTCTCAAAAACAAAAATAAAAACAAAACAAAACAAAAATAAGTGAATAGGAGAGGGCTAGGGACAGCTCTTCCTTACCAAAGAATTCCAATTAATAAATGGTGACGATATAAGGGACACAGAAAATCAACATCAGGCAAGTGACAGAGTAATAGCTGGTGCAGACAAGGTCTGGTGATGGATGCCAAAATCAGGGGGTGGAAGGAGGAAAAGCAGCACATTTGCCTAGTGTGGAAGTATTTCGCCATAAGATATTTATCAATTACAAATGGAAACTTTACAGGTGAGAAACAAGAGAGGCCCTATTTACCAAGTGATCAAAGTGAACAGCATCTATCTTTTTTTTTTTTTTCCTGAGACAGAGTCTCACTCTGTTGCCCAAGCTGGAGTACAGTGGCGCAATCTCGGCTCACTGCAACCTCTGCTTCCCGGGTTCAAGCGATTCTCCTGCCTCAGACTCCCGAGTAGCTGGGACTACAGGCACCCGCCACCACACCCAGCTAATTTTTGTATTTTTAGTGGAGACAGGGTTTCACCATATTGGCCAGGCTGGTCTCGAACTCCTGACCTTGTGATCCACCCGCCTTGGCCTCCCAAAGTGCGAACAGCACCTATCTTACCAAGTGATCAAAATGAACAGCACCAGTAATATGGCATGTTGATGTTTGATATGTGATACACAGAGAAGAACACAACATCACTTCTGTGATATTCTTGCTAAAATGCAGAATCTCACTGTGAGAAAACATTAGACAAACACGAAGTGAGAGACAATTTACAAAAAACTACTCATTAAGAGGATCAGCTGGCTGGGTGTGGTGGCTCATGCCTGTAATCCCAGCACTTTGGGAGGCTGAGGTGGGCAGGTCACTCGAGCTCAGGAGTTTCAGACCAGCCTGGCCAACATAGTGAAACCCCATATCTACCGAATATACAAAAATTAGCCAGGCGTGGTAGTGTGCACCTGTAATCCTAGCTACTCAGGAGGCTGAGACAGGAGAATTACTTGAACCCGGGAGGCAGAGGCTGCAGTGAGCTGAGATCGCACCACTGCACTCCAGCGTGGGTGACAGAGTGAGATACCGTCTCAGAAAAAAACAACAAAAAATTTTTATTTATTTATTTATTTTGAAATGGAGTGTTGCTCTGTCACCCAGGCTGGAGCGCAGTGGCACGATCATAGCTCACCGCAGCCTTGATCTACCAGGCTCTAGTGATTCTCCTGCCTCAGCCTCTTGATTAGCTGGGACTACAGGTGTGTGCCACCTTGCCTGGCTAATTTTTGTATTTTTTGTAGAGAAGGGGTCTTGTAGCCGGGCGCGGTGGCTCACGCCTGTAATCCCAGCACTTTGGGAGGCCGAGGCAGGCGGATCATGAGGTCAGGAGATGGAGACCATCCTGGCTGACACAGTGAAACCCCGTCTCTACTAAAAATACAAAAAATTAGCCGGGTGCTGTGGCGGGCGCCTGTAGTCCCAGCTACTCGGGAGGCCGAGGCAGGAGAATGGCGTGAACCCGGGAGGCGGCGCTTGCAGTGAGCCGAGATCGCGCTACTGCACTCCAGCCTGGGCGACAGAGCGAGACTCTGTCTCAAAAAAAAAAAAAAAAAAAAAGGAGAAGGGGTCTTGCTATGCTGTTCAGGCTGATAAATGTCATTTTTAAAGAAAAAAAAAAAAACAAAACCAGTCTTTTCGTGTGGCCAAAAACTGAGGGAAACTTTAAGAGTCTTCTTTAGATAGAGAGAAAATGATCCCAGATGAAAAATAAAAATGACGGCCGGGCGCAGTGGCTCAAGCCTGTAATCCCAGCACTTTGGGAGGCCAAGACGGGCGGATCACGAGGTCAGGAGATCGAGACCATCCTGGCGAACACGGTGAAACCCCGTCTCTACTAAAAAATACAAAGAACTAGCCGGGCGAGGCGGCGGGCGCCTGTAGTCCCAGCTACTCGGGAGGCTGAGGCAGGAGAATGGCGTAAACCCGGGGGGGCGGAGCTTGCAGTGAGCTGAGATCCGGCCACTGCACTCTAGCCCGGGCGACAGAGCCAGACTCCGTCTCAAAAAAAAAAAAAAAAAAAAAGAAAAATAAAAATGACAACAACAGGCTGGGCATGGGGCTCACACCTGTAATCCCAGCACTTTGGGAGGCCGAGGTGGGCAGATCACAAGGTAAGGAGATTGAGACCATCCTGGCTAACACAGTGAAACCCCGTCTCTACTAAAAAATACAAAAAACTAGCCGGGCGAGGTGGCGGGCGCCTGTAGTCCCAGCTACTCGGGAGGCTGAGGCAGGAGAATGGCGGGAACCCAGGAGGCGGAGCTTATGAGCCGAGATCCGGCCACTGCACTTCAGCTTGGGCGACAGAGCCAGACTCCGTCTCAAAAAAAATAAAAATAAAAAAATAAAAAAGACAACAATAGCGGAGAAGTTAGGAAAGGGTCACTGGTGATTCAGGATTCACAGATTCCAATACTGTCCACCAAGTGGCAATCGAGAATACTCACTAACATTTACGTAGTCATCACAATTGCCTTTCTGGGCACTTTCACACTATATTTCATATAACAGCAACTCTTTTTTTTTTTTTTTTTTTTTTTTGAGACAGAGTCTCCCTCTGTTGTACAGGCTGGAGTGTAATGGTGTGATCTCGGCTCACTGCAACCTCCTCCTCCCAGATTCAACGATTCTCATGCCTCAGCCTCCAGAGTAGCTGGGATCACAGATGTGTGCCACCATGCACAGCTTATTTTTGTATTTTTACAAAATATAAAAGGAGTTTTACCATGTTGGCCAAACTGGTCTTGAACTCCCGACCTCCAGTGATCCGCCCACCTTGGCCTCCCAAAGTGCTGGGATTACAGGGGTGAGGTACCACGTCCAGCCTAACGGCAATATTTTTATACCATTTGCCAAGGAAGAAACTGAAGCACAGAGAATTTAAGTAATTTATGCAAACTCACAGAGCTACTAAGTGGCAGAGCCAGGATTTGAACTCAGGCAGTCTGACTCCAGTGTCTGTGCCCTCAACCACTACACAACCCTACCGCTCAAAAGTTAAGAGAATAAATGAATGGCTGAATTACTGTTGCAGAGGCTGGAGTGCAGTGGCACAATCTCGGCTCACTGCAACCTCTGTCTCCTGGGTTCAAGCAATTCTCCTGCCTTAGCCTCCTGAGTAGCTGGGGTTACAGGCACCGGCCACCATGCCCAGCTAATTTCTGTATTTTTAGGAGAGATGGGGTTTCACCATGTTGGCCAGGCTGGTCTTGAACTCCTGGCTTCAAGTGATCTGCCCACCTCGGCCTCCCAAAGTGCTGAGATTACAGGTGTGGGCCACCGTGTCCAGCCAAGAAAATGTTTTTTTGGTTTGTTTTTGGAGATAGAGTTTCACTTTTGTCACTCTGGCTGGAATGCAATGGCGTAATCTCAGCTCACTGCAACCTCTGCCTCCCGGGTTCAAGAGATTCTCCTGCCTCAGCCTCCCAAGTAGCTGGAATTACAGGCACCCGCCACCATGCCCAGCTAATTTTTGTACTTTTAGTAGAGACGGGATTTTACCATGTTGGCCAGGGTGGTCTTGAACTCCTGACCTCAGGTGATACACCCACCTCAGCCTCCCAAAGTGCTGGGATTACACGCATGAGCCACCATGCCTGGTCAAGAAAATAAGTTTTCTAAGGGATGAAGATACTTGAAAAAAGGATACAGAAAAAAGGATCTGGCTGGGTTCTGTGGCTCACACCTGTAATCTCACTTTGGCCTCCCAAAGTGGGAGGATCGCTTAAGCCCAGGAGATGGAGGCTGCAGTGAGCTGTGATCATGCCACTGCACTCCAGCATGGATGACAGAGTGAGATTCTGCCTCTAAAAAAAAGGATACAAAGTACAGGTAAAAAGGTGGCCACTGGGGAAGAAATAGGTACATCTCTTTTTAAAAAGGAAGGAAAATGTGAGAGAACAGAGAAGAGAGATGAATTAATGGGAGTAGGCCAAGGTTCTCTTGGGAGGTGATGCTAATAAGGTCTTTACTCGCCACATCTTCACATTTCAGGCCTTTCTTCCACAGTAGGGCTTTGAGGCAACTTCCCACAGTAACTCAAGTTGCTCCTGTCAGTCGACGCACCCAGGGACCTCCCCCTGTCGAAACCAGCCCTCGCTCACCTGGGCACCATGGTCCTGTCACATCATTTGCAATCATCCAGGGCTCTTTCCCTTGCTCCAATAAGGAGACGACATCAGGCTTAGAAATGGAGAGTCCTGTTTACAGGAAAAGAAACGGGGTGTGATGAGACTGCTCCAAAATCCAAACCCAGTTCCCTGGTCACCATGGAAAAGACGCAATCACAAGGCAGGCGGAAGGTTGTCTGAAGGATGGGAAGACCTAGGTGCCCAGTGGAATGACTTGTTTCCAATTCCACAAAGGACAAAACAATTTTTCAGTCACCAGAAATTCAGTCAGAAAGTTGTAAGTTACCCTAGAAATTCACAATGAAGAAACCAGAAATTCCAGAAGGGTAGTCCTGAATTATGTGGAGTAGATGTGTGGTGACCACTCTCCATGAACTCCTCCTTCCCCTCCAATCTATTCCTTGATGCTCCTGGCCTTGTTCTGTGCCCGGCTCTGGGATCCCAACAGCTCACTGTAAGAACTGTATTACCCATGCCCTCTGGGTTCTCATTGGCTTTGGCAGACAAAAAGCATCAGCTGGAGATCAGCGGACAGGAGGAGAGCGAACATTGGGCATTTCTTACCCCTCTCTCTCCCTCCTTTAACCCAGGAGCTCTGGAAGTAGCTACAGCAATTGCTGGCTGGTCCCCTCTCCATGGCTGTAGTTTGTAGCATCTCCCGTGACAGTTTCCTCTCCTCACCCATTTAGGCAGAGATGGAAACAGCACCCCATGGTTGTAGTCCCCAGTGCCTTGCTTTCCGTCTGGCCTGTGCGATACAATCTCCTTACCTAGTGAGGCCAAGTGACCAAAGTTCTCCAGAGTCACCTCCCTGTACAAGTCCCTCTGAGCAGGTTCCAGGCATTTCCATTCTTCCAGAGAGAACTCTATAGCCACGTCCCTGAATGTCACCAGTCCCTGAAACAATAAACCCACACATTTGGGTATATTAAGAAACGTTTTTCCACTTTTTATTATGAAAATTTTCAGAATGCACAAAAGTACAAAAGTATACAGTAATGACCCCCTATATGCATCAGTCTGCTTCAACAGCTAACAAGGTGCACCCTGTTTCATCTCTTCCCTTCTATCTTTTACTCCCCATGTACTGTGAGGCAAATCTCACATGCCACACATCATAATACTTCACCCACAGATACTTTAGTATCCAACAGATTATTGACTTCTCTTAGAAAAACATATAATAGCCGGGCGCGGTGGCTCACGCCTGTAATCCCAGCACTTTGGGAAGCTGAGGCGGGCGGATCACGAGGTCAGGAGATCAAGACCATCCTGGCTAACACGGTGAGACCTCATCTCTACGAAAAATACAAAAAATTAGCCAGGCATGGTGGTGGGCACCTGTAGTCCCAGCTACTCGGGAGGCTGAGGCAGGAGAATGGCATGAACTCGGGAGGTGGAGTTTGCAATGAGCCGAGATGGTGCCACTGCACTCCAGTCTGGGCAACAGAGCAAGACTCCATCTCAAAAAAAAAAAAAAAAAAGAAAAACACATAATACTCAGAATATCATTATCATACTTAATTAATGTATCAATAATTTCCCAATCAACAGATTAAGTTCTAATTGCCCCAATGTTCTCAATTTTTTTTTTTTTTGAGATGGAGTTTCACTCTTGTTGCCCAGGCTAGAGTGCAATGGCGCGATCTCAGCTCACCACAACCTCTGCGCACTGAGTTCAAGCGATTCTCCTGCCTCAGCCTCCCAAGTAGCTGGGATTACAGGTGTGCACCACCACATCTGGCTAATTTTGTATTTTTAGTAGAGACAGGGTTTCTCCATGTTGGTCAGGCTGGTCTCGAACTCCTGACCTCAGGTGATCCACCCGCCTCGGCCTCCCAAAGTGCTGGGATTACAGGCGTGAGGCCGCATCCGGCCTCTTTTTTTTTTTTTTAAGACCGAGTCTCACTCTGTTGCTCAGGCTGGAGTGCAGTGGTGTGTGGAGTGCAGTGTAGTGGAATGGAGTACAATGGCTCACTGCAACCTCTGCCTCCCAGGTTCAAGCAATTATCCTGCCTTAGCCTCCCAAGTAGCTGGGGTTATAGGCACCCGCTACGGCGCCCAGTAAATGTTTTTTGTATTTTTAGTAGAGACGAGGTTCTTCCATGTTGGCCAGGCTGGTCTCAAACTCCTGGCCTCAAGTGATCTGCCCTCAAGTGATCCTGGCCTCCCAAAGTGTTGGGATTATAAGCATGAGCCAGTGCACCTGGCCTCGAATTTTTTTTTTTTTTTTTTTTTTTGAGACGGAGTCTCGCTCTGTCACCCAGGCTGGAGTGCAGTGGCCGGATTTCAGCTCACTGCAAGCTCCGCCTCCCGGGTTCACGCCATTCTCCTGCCTCAGCCTCCGGAGTAGCTGGGACTACAGGCGCCCGCCACCTCGCCCGGCTAGTTTTTTGTATTTTTTAGTAGAGACGGGGTTTCACCGGGTTAGCCAGGATGGTCTCGATCTCCTGACCTTGTGATCCGCCCGTCTCGGCCTCCCAAAGTGCTGGGATTACAGGCTTGAGCCACCGCGCCCGGCCGAATTTTTTTTTTTTTTTTCTGAGACATGGTCTTGCTCAGTCACCCAGGCTGGAGTACAGTGATGTGTTCATGGTTCACTGCAGCCTCGACCTCAGCTCAAACAATCCTCCCATCTCAGCCTCCCAAGTAGCTAGGACCACAGTGTGTGTGCACAACCATGCCCAGCTAATCTTTATATTATTTGTAGAGAGGAGGGTCTCACTATGTTGCCCAGGCTGGTCTTCAGTTCCTGGGCTCAAGTGATCCTTCCACCTGGGCCTCCCAAAGTGCTGGGATTACAGGCATGAGCCACTGTGCCCAGCAGTGATTTTTCTAAATTAACAAATTCAGTGCTTACCAAAAGTGATTTTTTTTTTTTTTTTTGAGACAGAGTTTCACTGTTGTTGCCCAGGCTGGAGTGCAAAGGCACGATCTCGGGTCACCGCAACCTCCAACTCCCGGGTTCAAGTGATTCTCCTGCCTCAGCCTCCCAAGTAGCTGGGATTACAGGCACCCACCACCACATTCAGCTAATTTTTGTGTATTTTTAGTAGAGACGGGGTTTCTCCGAGGTGGGCGGATCACCTGAGGTTGGGAGTTTGAGACCAGCCTCACCAACATGGAGAAACCCCGTCTCTACTAAAAATACAAAATTAGCTGGGTGTGGTGGTGTATGCCTGTAATCCCAGCTACTCAGGAGGCTGAGGCAGGAGAATTGCTTGAACCTGGGAGGCAGAGGCTTCAGTGAGCTGAGATCACGACACTGCACTCCAGCCTGGGCAACAAGAGCGAAACTCCATCTCAAAAAAAAAAAAAAGAAAGAAACATTTGAATTAGTAGAGTTCCCACCTTCTGGATTTGACGGATTGCATCTTCGTGATGTAGTTTCACAGGTGCTTAATTTCCATATTCCCTGTGAAACAGCAGTTAGATCTGGGGGTCTGACTTCCATTTTCGAGGGAAGGGCATTAATATATCAGGGATGGGCCGGGCGCGGTGGCTCAAGCCTGTAATCCCAGCACTTTGGGAGGCCGAGACGGGCGGATCACGAGGTCAGGAGATCGAGACCATCCTGGCTAACACAATGAAACCCCATCTCCACTAAAAATACAAAAAAATTAGCCGGGCGTGGTGGCGGCGCCTGTAGTCCCAGCTACTCGGGAGGCTGAGGCAGGAGAATGGCGGGAACCCGGGAGGCGGAGCTTGCAGTGAGCCGAGATCGCGCCACTGCACTCCAGCCTGGGCGACAGAGCGAGACTCCGCCTCAAAAAAAAAAAAAAAAAAAAAAATATATATATATATATATATCAGGGATGGTGGTGTGTACTTCCTGTAGCATCCCATTAGGAGGCACATAATGACTGGACATGCCTTTATTTATTATTTGAGACAGGGTCTCACTCTGTCACCCAGGTTGGAGTGTTGTGGCGCAATCGTAGCTCACGGGAGCCTTGACCTCCCAACTCAAGCTATCCCCCTGCCTCAGCCTCCCAAGTAGCTGGCACTAAAGGTGTGCACCACCATACCCAGCTAATTTTTTATTTTTTGTAGAGATGGGGTCTCACTATGTTGTCCAGGCTGGTCTTGAATTCCTGGACTCAAGTGATCCACCCACCTTGACCTACCAAAGTGCTGGGATTATAGGTGTGGGCCACTGTGCCTGGCCCAATTTTTTTTTTTTTTTTTTTGAGACGGAGTCTTGCTCTGTCACCCAGGCTGGAGTGCAGTGGCCAGATCTCGGCTCACTGCAAGCTCCGCCTCCCGGGTTCACGCCATTCTCCTGCCTCAGCCTCCCGAGTAGCTGGGACTACAGGCACCTGCCACCTCACCCGGCTAGTTTTTTGTAATTTTTAGTAGAGACGGGGTTTCACCGTGTTAGCCAGGATGGTCTCGATCTCCTGACCTTGTGATCCGCCCGTCTCGGCCTCCCAAAGTGCTGGGATTACAGGCTTGAGCCACCGTGCCCGGCCTCCAATTTTTTTAAGACACAGAATCTTGCTCTGTCACCCAGGCTGGAGTGCAGTGGTGCAATCATGGCTCACTGTTGCCTCAAATTCCTGAGCTCAAGCAATCCTCCCACCTCAGCCTCCCAAGTGACTGGGACTACAGGCACATGTCACCATACTAAGCTATTTTTGTTAAAAATTATTTTTTGTAGAGGTGAGGTCTTGCTATATTGTCCAGGCTGGTCTCAAACTTCTGGGCTCAAGCAATCCTCCCACCTTGGCCTTCCAAAGCGCTGGGATTAAAAGTCGAGCCACAGTGCCTGTCTTTTACCATTTTTTTTTTTGTTTGTTTTTGTTATGCTTTGTTTTGTTTTTTTGTTTGGTTTCTGAGATGCAGTCTCTCCCTGTTGCCCAGGCCAGAGTGCAGTGGCATGATTTCGGCTCACTACAACCTCCGCCTTCCAGTTTCAAGTGATTCTCCTGCCTCAGCCTCCCAAGTAGCTGGGATTACAGGTGCATGCCACCACGCCTGGCTAATTTTTTTATTTCTTATTTTTTGAGACATAGTCTCACTCTGTCGCCCAGGCTGGAGTGCAGTGGCACAATCTCGGCTCACCGCAACCTCCACCTCCCGGGTTCAAGTGATTCTCCTGCCTCAGCCTCCAGAGTAACTGGGATTACAGGCGCATGCCACCACTCCTGGCTAATTTTTGTATCTTTAGTAGAGACGGGGTTTCACCATGTTGGCCAGGCTGGTTTTGAACACCTGACCTCAGGTGATCTACCTGCCTCGGCCTCCCAAGGTGTTGGGATTGCAGGCGTGAGCCACCATGCCTGGCCCCTAATTTTTGTAGTTTTAATAGAGATGGGGTTTCACCATGTTGGCCAGGCTGGTTGTGAACTCCTGACCTCAAGTGATCTAACCCTCTCGTTCTCCCACAGTGTTGGGATTACAGGTATGAGCCACTGTGCTCAGCCTCCTGTCCCTTTTTTTTTTTTTTTTTTCTTGAGACAGAGTCTCACTCTGTCGCCCGGGCTGGAGTGCAGTGGTGCAATCTTGGCTTACTGCAACCCCCGCCTCCCAGGTTCAAGCAATTCTCCTGCCTCAGTCTCCCGAAGAGCTGGGACTACAGGCGCATGCCACCATGCACGGCTAATTTTTTGTATTTTTAGTAGAGACGGAGCTTTATCATGTTGGCCAGGCTGGTCTCAACCTCCTGACCTCATGATCTGCCCACCTTGGTCTCCCAAAGTGCTGGGATTACAGGCGTGAGCCACCATGCCCAGCCCACCTGTCCCATTTTAAATGAGGTTAAAATTGATTAGTAGGGTCAGGTTTTGACAAGCTGACTCATCCAGTAAATATATTGAGGAGATGAAGAAGAATTTTTTTTTTGAGATGGAGTCTTACCCTGTTTGCCCAGGCTGGAGTGCAGTGGTGTGATCTCAGTTCACTGCAAGCTCCGCCTCCCGGGTTCACGCCATTCTCCTGCCTCAGCCTCCTGAGTAGCTGGGACTACAGGTGCCCGCCACTGTGCCCGGCTAATTTTTTTGTATTTTTAGTAGAAACGGGGTTTCACCATGTTGGTTAGACTGGTCCTGACCTCGTGATGCGCCCACCTTGGCCTCCCAAAGTGTTGGGATGACAGGCTCAGCCACTACACCCAGCCTAATTTTGATTTTTAATATTTTTTTTTTGTAGAGACAGAATCTCACTATGTTGCCCAGGCTGGTCTCAAACCTCTGGTCTGAAGTGATCCTCCCACCTCAGCCTCCCAAAGCACTGGGATTACAGGCCTGAGCCACTATACCTGGCCAAGGACATTTACGAGGAGATGAAGAAGGGCACTGGAGGAAGGAGGTAATGAAGCATGACAGAATCTAGAGCTGCAGGCCTGTGCCATGAAGGAAGCATAATAAGCACAGTTATATGACTAACAGTTCATATACTCTTGAGCACTCCTGTGGCTACAGATAAAACTGTCTGCAGACAGCAGGACACTTCTATCTTCCATGGCCTGGGAATGAGCAGAAAAGAGCTAAGTGGGGTCCCATAAATAAGCGAAATAGGCTGGGCGTGATGGCCCATGCCTGTAATCCCAGCACTTTGGGAGGCCGAGGTGGGTGGATCACCTGAGGTCAGAAGTTCAAGACCAGCCTGGTTAACATGGCGAAACCCAGTCTCTACTAAATATACAAAAACTAGCTGGGTGTGGTGGCGGGCGCCTGTAATTCCAGCTACTCAGGAGGCTGAGGCAGGAGAATCGCTTGAACCCGGGAGGCAGAGGTTGCAGTGAGCTGAGATCGCGCCATTGCGCTCCAGCCTGGGCAGGCAACAAGAGCAAAACTTCGTTCCATCCAATAAATAAATAAATAAATAAATAAGAAAGAAAGTAAGGAAGCGAAATAGCAAAACACACAAAACACACAGCAAACGTGGGCCTGGCAAATAATAATGTCTTTCAACAACGAGTCCACGCTGGGCGTGGTGGCTCATACCTGTAATCCCAGCACTTTGGGAGGCTGAGGTGGGTTGATCACTTGAGGCCAGGAGTTCAAGACCAGCCTGCCAACTGGGCATGGTGGTAATTCCAGCACTTTGGGAGGCTGAGGCAGGTGAATCACCTGAGGTCAGGAGTTCAAGAACATCCTGGCCAACATGGTGAAATCCCGTCTCTACTAAAAATACAAAAAATTAGCTGGGCGTGGTGGCGGGTGCCTGTAATCCCAGCTACTTGGGGGGCTGAGGTAGGAGAATCGCTTGAACCCAGGAGGCTGACGTTGCAGTGTGCTGAGATTGTGACACTGCACTCCAGCCTGGGCAACAAGAGTGAAATTCTGTTTCAAAAAAAAAAAAAAAAAAGTCCAGCCCAGCCAACAGGGCAAAACAACCCTGTCTCTACTAAAAATACAAAAAATTAGCCAGGCGTGGTGGTGCACACCTGTAATCCCAGCTACTCAGGAGGCTGAGGCAAGATAATAGCTTGAACCCGGGAGGCAGAGGTTGCAGTGAGCCGAGATCGTGACCCTGCACTCCAGCCTGGGTGACAGAGTGAGATTCTGTCTCAAAAAAACAAACAACAACAACAATAAAACCCAAAAAAGAAATTAGCTGGGCATGATGGTGCATGCCTGTAGTCCCAGCTACTAGGGAGGCTGAGGCAGGAGAATCGCTTGAACCTGGTAGGTGGAGATTGCAGTGAGCTGAGATTGCGCCACTGCACTCCAGCCTGGGCGACAGAGCAAGACCCCATCTCAAAAACAATATAAATAAATACATAAAAATGAAAGAAGGAAGAGAGAAGGAAGTTAGAAAGGAGGGCAGGCAGGCAGGCAGAAAGACACAGACTGTTATTGGCTGCATACTATTGTAGGTTATGTCTTGTAAGATACGTTGATTCCACTATTTTCGTGCACTTAGCTTAAATAAGATGTGTATGTTAAAGTGGCTTATATCTAAAAGGCAATAACAAATGCTAGTGAGGATGTGAACAGAAGGGAACCCTTGGACACTTTGTTGGGAATGTAAATTAGTGAATGTAAATCACTATGGAGAACAGTTTGGAGGTTCCTCAAAAAACTAAAAACGGAGCTACCCTGTGGTCCAGCAATACCACTGCTGGGTATATACAAGAAAGGAAATCAGTAGTCCAGGCGCGGTGGCTCATGCCTGTAATCCCAGCACTTTGGGAGGCCAAGGTGGGCAGATAACCTGAGGTCAAGAGTTCCAGACCAGCCTGGCCAACGTGGTGAAACCCCATTTCTGCCGGGCGCGGTGGCTCAAGCCTGTAATCCCAGCACTTTGGGAGGCTGAGACGGGCGGATCACGAGGTCAGGAGATCGAGACCATCCTGGCTAACACGGTGAAACCCCGTCTCTACTAAAAAATACAAAAAACTAGCCGGGCGAGGTGGCGGGCGCCTGTGGTCCCAGCTACTCCAGAGGCTGAGGCAGGAGAATGGCGTAAACCCGGGAGGCGGAGCTTGCAGTGAGCTGAGATCCGGCCACTGCACTCTAGCCTGGGCGACAGAGCCAGACTCAGTCTCAAAAAAAAAAAAAAAAAGAAACCCCATTTCTACTAAAAATACAAAAAATTAGCTAGGCATGGTGGTGTACGCCTATAATCCCAGCTACTTGGGAGGCTGAGGCAGGAGAATCGCTTGAACCCAGGAGGTGGAGGTTGCAGTGAGCCAAGATCGTGCCACTGCCGGCTTGGGCAACAAGAACGAAATTCTGTCTCAAAAAAAAAAAAAAAAAAAAAAGAAAAGAAAAGAAAAGAAAGAAAATCAGTATATGGAAGAGATATCTGCACTCCATGTTTGCGGCAGCACTGTCCACAATAGTCAAGATTTGGAATCAACCCAAGTGTCTGTCAACAGATGAATGGATAAAGAAAATGTGGTACATATGCACAATAGAGTACTATTCAGCCACAAAAAGAATGAGATCTGGTCATCTGCAACATGAATGGAACTGGAGATCATTATGCTACATGAAATAAGCCAGGCACAGAGAGACAAACTGCATGTTCTCACTTATTTGTGGATCTAAAAATCAAAACAATTCAACTCATGGTCATAGAGAGTGGAAGGATGATTACTGAAGGCTGGGAAGGGCACAGGGAGGCTGAGGGGGAGGTGGGGATGGTTAATGGGTACAAAAAATAGAAAGAATAAGACCTACTATTGGGTAGCACAACAGGCTGACTATAGTCAATAAGAACTTAATTGTACTTTTTTTTTTTTTTTTTTTTTTGAGATGGAGTTTTGCTGTCACCCAGGCTGGAGTGCAGTCGCATGATCTTAGCTCACTGCAACCTCTGCTGTGGGGTTCAAGTCATTCTCCTGCCTCAGTCTCCAGAGTAGCTGGGATTACAGGCACCCACCACCACACCCAGCTAATTTTTGTATTTTTTAGTAGAGATGGGGTTTCCTCATGTTGGCCAGGCTGGTCTTGAACTCCTGATCTCAAATGATCTGCCTGCCTTGGCCTCCCAAAGTGCTGGGATTACAGGTGTGAGCCACCGTGCCTGGCCTAACTGTATATTTTAAAACAAAGAGTGTCATTGGAATGTTTGTAACTCAAAGGATAAATGCTTGAGGGGTTGGATATCCCATTCTTCATGATATGCTTATTTCACATTGCATGCCTGTATCACAACATCTCATGTACTCCATAAATACACACACCTACTATGTACTGACAAAAATTTAAAATTAAAAAAAAAATTAAAAACACAAGATGTGTAAAATCTTCAGGATTTATTATATGCTTGCTAATATTCACATTCCTTCACTGTCCACTTCTGCTTGTTCCTGAAATCAGAAAGCTGATAGAGGGTGTACCTCCATATATGTTGTAGGTTACATAAATGTGACCTACAACCAACACATATGTTCAACCTTAAAATGGACCATTTTACGGTTATTCATTTCTCATACATATCCTTGCAAGACTGAAGAGTGTTCCGTCACTAAAGTTCCCAATCACGGCCCCTTCCTAAAGGTCTCACAAAACAGATGTTACCACATACAGAGACCAAGACCAATCCCTACAACTGCTACCTTGTCTACGTGGAGAGAGAAGGCTGTGGGCTTCTACTGCAAACACCCTGATGTTGGGTAAAACATAACACCCTTTTAAATGAATTTCTTTCCTTCTTTCTCTCTCTCTTTTTTTTGAGACAGTGTCTAACTCTGTTGCCCAGGCTGCAGCGCAGTGGCGTGATCTCGGCTCACTGCAACCTCTGCCTCCCAGGCTCAAGCAATTCTCCTGCCTGAGCCTCCTGAGTAGCTGGGACTGCAGGTGGCACACCATTGCACGCAGCTAAATTTCGTATATATATATTTTATGTAGAGACAGGCTTTTGCCATGTTGTGCAGGCTGGTCTTGTACTCCTGAGCTCAGGTAATTCACCTGCCTTGGCCTCCCAAAGTGCTGGGATTACAGGCGTGAGCCACCATGCCTAACTTTGTGTTTTTAAATTTAAATTTAAATTTTTGTTTGTAGAGATGGGGTCTCACTACATTGCCCCAGCTGGTCTTTTTTTTTTTTTTTGAGGCAGAGTCTCGCTCTGTCACCCAGGCTGGAGTGCAGTGGCCGGATCTCAGCTCACTGCAAGCTCCGCATCCCGGGTTTACGCCATTCTCCTGCCTCAGCCTCCCGAGTAGCTGGGACTACAGGCGCCCGCCACCTCGCCCGGCTAGTTTTTTGTATTTTTTAGTAGAGACGGGGTTTCACCGTGTTAGCCAGGATGGTCTCGATCTCCTGACCTCGTGATCCGCCCGTCTCGGCCTCCCAAAGTGCTGGGATTACAGGCTTGAGCCACCGCGCCCGGCTCACCCCAGCTGGTCTTGAACTCCTGGTCTCAAGTGATCCTCCTACCTTGGCCTCCCAAAGTGTTGGAATTACAGGGTGAGCCACTGTGCCCGGCCAGAACTTTTCTTAATGCTGGTTATATCTATCAACATTTTCCCACCTTAAAAATTAAAAGAAAGAAATTTAATTTTTTTTTTTTTTTTTTTTTGAGACAGTCTCATTCTATCAGTCAGTCTGGAGTGCAGTGATACAATCTTGGCTCACTGCAACCTCTGCCTCCCAGGTTCAAGTGATTCTCCTGCCTCAGTCTCCTGAGCAGCTGGAATTACAGACATGTGCCACCATGGCCGGCTAATTTTTGTATTTTTAGTACAGACAGTTTCATCGTGTTTGTCAGGCTGGTCTCGAACTCCTGACCTCAGGTGATCCGTCTGCCTCAGCCTCCCAAAGTGCTGGATTACAGGTATCAGACACTGCATCCAGCTGAGAAATTTTAAAAATATTTTAACAACAAATAAACCTGTTACCTATTAATATCAATAACATATATTTTATGAAACATAACTCTATTGTCAAAATCAAAAAATTTAGTGGTATTGTTTTACATTTTTGTAAATATCTTTAATGATTGGTCAACTAAAAGAAAGTTGGAATTTTTTTTTTTTTTTTTTTTTTGAGACGGAGTCTCGCTCTGTTGCCCAGGCTGGAGTGCAGTGGTGCAATCTCAGCTCACTGCAACCTCCGCCTCACAGCTTCAAGAGATTCTCTTGCCTCAGCCTCCCGAGTAGCTGGGACTACAGATACCTGCCACTGCACCCAGCTAATTTCTGTATTTTTAGTAGAGACGGAGTTTCACCATGTTGACCAGGATGGTCTTGATCTCTTGACCTTGTGACCCACCCGCCTTGGCCTCCCAAAGTGCTGTGATTACAGGTGTGAGCAATCACACTCGGCCTATATATATATTTTGTGAGACAGAGTCTCACTGTGTCGCCCAAGCTGGAGTGCAGTGGCATGATCTCTGCTTATGACAACCTTGGCCTCCTGGGTTCAAGTGATTCTCCTACTTCAGCCTCTCAAGTAGCTGGGGTTATAGGCATCCACCACCACTGTGCCCAGCTATATATATATATATATTTTTTTTTTGACAGTATTAAATGTCTTGTGATTTTTTCAAGAGGGGGTAACATTTAAAAATAGAATAAAGAATCCAGGTGCCATGGCTCATGCCTGTAATCCCAGTACTAGGAGGCTGAGGTGGAAGGACTGCGTGAGCCCCAGAGTTTGAGACCAGTCTGGGCAACACAGTGAGACCTGGTCTCTACAAAAACTTAAAAAGTTAGCTGGGAGTGGTGGCATGTGGCTGTGGTCCTAGCTACTTGGGAGGCTGAGGTGGGAGGATGGCTTGAGCCCAGGAGGCTGAGGCTGCAGTGAGCCTTGATTGCACCACTGTGCTCCAGTCTGGGTGACAGAGTGAGACCCTGTCTCAAAAAATGAAACAAAGCAAAAACACAGAAGAAAGAAACCACCCAAGACAATGGAAAAGATGAAACTATTTTATTTCATCTTTGGCCCCCTTCAACCACAGTTATGATAAGGGAGACGCTCATATTTCTCTCAAGAGAAGGTATTTCTACCGTACTGGTGCTCTGCTAAGAGCATGTATTTATTTATTTATTATTTATTTCTTTATTTAGACAGAGTCTCGTTCTGTCTCCCAGGGTGGAGTGCAGTGGGGCAATCTTGGCTCCCTACAACCTCCATCTCCCAGGTTCAAATGATTCTCCTGCCTCAGCCTCCTGAGTAGCTGGGACTACAGGTATGCAGTACCACGCCTGGCTAATTTTTATATTTTTAGTAGAGACGGGGTTTCACCATGTTGTCCAGGCTGGGTTCGAACTCCTGGCCTCAAGCGATCCGCCCGCCTCAGCCTCCCAAAGTGCTGAGATTACAGGCATGTGCCACCACGCCCAGCCTATGCTCTGCTAAGAGGACTACAGACAACGTGGACAATGCTGGAGAGGAGAGGGCCACCGAGGGACTTGGGCACCATCACTCATCTCCCGGAATGGACGAACTGTGAAAAGGATACAGGGAAGCTCCAGGATAAAAAACACAGTGTCCATATAATCTGGGGTGAAGACAGATTATTCTAAGGATAGAAAGAATTTCAACATACCTGGGCCATGGCTTTTAGAACTATTTGACCTGCTCTGATTTCTCTGGATTCTTCTCTTGGACAAGTGCAGAGTCCTGAAAAAGCAAAATGGGGGGAGATGGGATAACCTCTGATAAACCGAGCTTGCCTCAGCACTCCCAAATAGATGAGCTTAAAAGAACTGTACTTCCAATGTCTCGGATCTGCTTCTCCCACCTCTCCATGTCCTACCACACAAGAACTAACATTAAGAACTACGGAGTTGGCCGGGCACGGTGGCTCAAGCCTGTAATCCCAGCACTTTGGGAGGCCGAGGCGGGTGGATCACGAGGTCAGGAGATCGAGACCATCCTGGCTAACATGGTGAAACCCCGTCTCTACTAAAAATACAAAAAACTAGCCGGGCGTGGTGGCGGGCGCCTGTAGTCCCAGCTACTCGGAGGCTGAGGCGGAAGAATGGCGTGAACCCGGGAGGTAGAGCTTGCAGTGAGCCGAGATCTGGCCACTGCACTCCAGCCTGGGCGACAGAGCGAGACTACGTCTCAAAAAAAAAAAAAAAAAGGCCGGGCGCGGTGGCTCAAACCTGTAATCCCAGCACTTTGGGAGGCCGAGACGGGTGGATCACGAGGTCAGGAGATCGAGACCATCCTGGCTAACATGGTGAAACCCCGTCTCTACTAAAAAAAATACAAAAAACTAGCCGGGCGAGGTGGCGGGCGCCTGTAGTCCCAGCTATTCGGGAGGCTGAGGCAGGAGGATGGCGTAAACCCGGGAGGCGGAGCTTGCAGTGAGCTGAGATCGGGCCACTGAACTCCAACCTGGGCGACAGAGCGACACTCCGTCTCAAAAAAAAAAAAAAAAAAAAGAACTACGGAGTTGGCCAGGCGTGGTGGCTCACGCCTGTAATCCTAGCACCTTGGGAGGCTGAGGCACGAGAATTGCTCAAACCTGAAAGGTGGAGGTTGCAGTGAGCGGAGACTGTGCCACTGCACTCCAGCCTGGGCGACAGAGCGAGACTTGGTCTCAAAACAAACAAACAAAATACAAAACAAAACAAAACTGCAGAGTTAACAAAACCCAGTCTCTTCCTAAACAGTAAGGAACCTAAAAGCAGAAAGATGGTTTCAAAGTAGATGTACTGCAGCACTGACACAGAACCCAGGCACTACCAAGGGAGGGATTACGGCAGACACAGTTCTCCATCTTGTTGATGCTAAACTTGGCCCTAGATGGGGCCTAGAAGGCTCCCACCTGCTCCAAATTACAGCAAGGATATTACAACTCACACTCACTTGATGCATAAGGATGAGGACAGTACCATCAGGCTAGGAACACAGACCATCTATGCAGGCCAAATCTTGAGTAAAAGACATCCCTAAACAGTCTTCTAGCTTCTCCAGGCTCAACAGGCAAAACCTCCTGGGCATCTCACTGGCTCCACTTCCTCCTTCCAAGTCCAAAATGGGACTACACCATGCATACTATAGGCTTTGTCAATGCCTCCAGCCCCAGTTCGACTGACCAGACAGAAGCAAGAAAGCCCCAGTAATACAGGCCTCTTGTTTGCATATCCACACATCCAGAGTACTGCCCTCCATGGGAACTCAATTTCTAGAAGCCTCTTGGCCCAGCACTCTTTATTTCTCATCTGAGCCCTCCCTACTGCATTCTTTTTTTTTTTTTTTTTTTTTTTTTTTTAAGACTAGACAGCCGGGCGCAGTGGCTCACACCTGTAATTCCAGCACTTTGGGAGGCCAAGGTGGGTGGATCACCCGAGGTCGGGAGTTCGAGACTTGCCTAACCAACATGGAGAAACCCCATCTCAACTAAAAGTACAAAAAATTGGCAGGGCGTGGTGGTGCATGCCTGTAATCTCAGCTACTCAGGAGGCTGAGGCAGGAGAATTGCTTGAACCCGAGAGGCACAGGTTGTGGTGAGCTGAGATCGCACCATTACAGTCCAGCCTGGGCTACAAAAGTAAAACTCTGTCTCACAAAAAACAAAATAAAACAAAACAAAAGACAAGTAGAGTAGTGAGAAGAGGGGGAAGAGAACAAGGAGTTCAATTCATAACTGACTGTGAACAATCAATGGAGATAACTCACTACCTTCCGACCATCTACTGCTTTTCTGCAGAACATCACGTCCCCATTGACTGTGAGGCTGGCAGTTGCTGAGTCTGAAGTCCTGTGAATGGTCTACATCTCAAAGGAATGAGAAGTCAGAGTTTTAAGGAGGGTTTTTTTTTTCCCTTTTGAGACAGGGTCTCACTCTGTTGCCCAGGCTGGAGTGCAGAGGTGCGATCTCAGCTCACTGCAACCTCTGCCTCCCAGGTTCAAGCGATTCTCCTGCCTCAACCTCCTGAGTAGCTGGGAGTGCAGGTACACGCCACCATGCCCAGCTGAATTTTTGTATTTTTAGTAGAGACACGGTTTCACCATGTTGGCCAGGCTGGTCTTGAACTCCTTGCCTCAAGTGATCTGCCCACCCTGGCCTCCCAAAGTGTTGGGATTAGCGGGGTATGAGCCACTGTGCCTGGCCTAACAAGGGTATTAAATCTGATCTAATTAGAGGTGCAAGAAGCTTCCCATAGGGGGTGGGTCAAAAGAAATACTTTTTTTTTTTTTTTTTGAAATGGGGTTTCACTCTGTCACCCAGGCTGGAGTGCAGCGGCACGATCTCGGATCACTGCAAGCTCTGCCTCCCAGACTCAAGTGATCCTTCCACCTCAGCCTCCCAACTAGCTAGGATCACAGGCATGCACCACCACACCTGGCTAATTTTTGCATTTTTGGTACAGATACGGTTTTGCCATGTTGGCCAGGCTGGTCTTGAACTCCTGAGCTCAAGTGATCTGCCTACCTCGGCCTCCAAAAGTGCTGGGATTACAGATGTGAGCTACCGAGCCCAGCTAAGGAAGACTAACTTAATCGATGGGGATGGTGTCAAGAAAACTTTTCCGTAAAATGTAGAATAGGAATTGGGTTCTGAAATCTCAGGGAGGTTTAATAGGCAGAAAAGGGACAGAGAATATTGTGAGCACAGTGAAATGCAATGGCAAAAACACTGGACTGAAAGCGAATGGTGTGTTTGGGAGACTGAGAATGATTTGGAATGAGTTGTGTAGTTTGCGGAAATGTCTAGATAAGTGCTGTCCAACAGGATGTTCTGTGAGGATGGAAATCTTCAAATCCGCGCTGTAAATACTGTAGTCATAGGTGGCTACTGAGCATATGAAATGTGGCTAGTATGGCTGAGAAACTAAAGTTTTTATTTGATTTTAATTAATCTAAATTTAAATTTAATTAGCTCTAGAATCTAGAGGCAGATAATGCTGGAGATAACATCAGGGGTTAGAAAATGAAGGTGTACGGGCTGGGCGCAGTTGCTCACGCCTGTCATCCCAGCACTCTGGGAGGCCGAGGTGGGCCAATCACCTGAGGTCAGGAGTTCGAGACCAGGCTGGCCAACATGGTGAAACCCCCTCTCTACTAAAAATATAAAAATTAGCCAGGCATGGTGGTGCATGCTTGTATCCAGCTACTTGGGAGGCTGAGGCAGGAGAATTGCTTGAACGAACCTGGGAGGCGGAGGTTGTAGTGAGCCAAGATCACGCCACTCCACTCCAGCCTGGGCCACAGAGCGAGATTCTGTTTCAAAAAAAAAAAAAAAGAGCCGGGCGCGGTGGCTCAAACCTGTAATCCCAGCACTTTGGGAGGCCGAGACGGGTGGATCACGAGGTCAGGAGATCGAGACCATCCTGGCTAACATGGTGAAACCCCGTCTCTACTAAAAAAAATACAAAAAACTAGCCGGGCGAGGTGGCGGGCGCCTGTAGTCCCAGCTACTCGGGAGGCTGAGGCAGGAGGATGGCGTAAACCCGGGAGGCGGAGCTTGCAGTGAGCTGAGATCGGGCCACTGCACTCCAGCCTGGGCGACAGAGCGACACTCTGTCTCAAAAAAAAAAAAAAAGAAAGAAAAGAAAATGGCCGGGCGCGGTGGCTCACGCCTGTAATCCCAGCACTTTGGGAGGCCGAGGCAGGCGAATCACAAGGTCAGGAGATCGAGACCACGGTGAAACCCTGTCTCTACTAAAAATACAAAAAATGAGCCGGGCGAGGTGGCGGGCGCCTGTAGTCCCAGCTACTCGGGAGGCTGAGGCAGGAGAATGGCGTGAACCCGGGAGGCGGAGCTTGCAGTGAGCCAGGATCGCACCACTGCACTCCAGCTTGGGCGACAGAGCAAGACTCCGTCTCAAAAAAAAAAAAAAAAGAAAAAAGAAAAGAAAATGAAGGTGTATGAATGAAAAAACTGTGAGGGCAAGGACCAGTGGGTCTCATCATCACTCTAACCAGTACTTGCCACAGTGTCTTGAGAACACAGGTGACCAATAAATATAGGCTGAATACATAAAAGTTAGGTTCTTTGGGAAGCTGAGGTGTGTGGATCGCTTAAAAGCCCAGGAATCTGAAACCACCCTGGGTAACATAGTGAGCCCTCATCTCTATCTTTCAAAAAAGGTAGGTTTTGGCTGGGCGCGGTGACTCAAGCCTGTAATCCCAGCACTTTGGGAGGTCGAGACGGGCGGATCACGAGGTCAGGAGATCGAGACCATCCTGGCTAACACAGTGAAACCCCGTCTCTACTAAAAAATACAAAAAAAAACTAGCCGGGTGTGGTGGCGGGCGCCGGTAGTCCCAGCTACTTGGGAGGCTGAGGCAGGAGAATGGCGTAAACCCGGGAGGCGGAGCTTGCAGTGAGCTGAGATCCAGCCACTGCACTCCAACCTGGGCGACAGAGCAAGAGCAAGACTCCGTCTCAAAAAAAAAAAAAAAAAAAAAAAAAAAAAGATAGGTTTTCAGCCGGGCACGGTGGCCCACGCCTGTAATCCCAGCACTTTGGGAGGCCGAGGCTGGTGGATCACCTGAAATCAGGAGTTTGAGACCAGCCTGGCCAACATGGCGAAACCCCGTCTCTACCAAAAATACAAAAATTAGCTACTCGGAAGGCTGAGGCAGGGAGAATCGCTTGAATTCGGGAGGCAGAGGTTGCAGTTAGCCGAGATCATGCCATTGCACTCCAACCTGGGGAACAGAGTGAGACTCTGTCTCCAAAAAAAAAAAAAGAAAGAAATAAAAAGTAGGTTTTCACTTATTAATGAAATGGAAGGCAACCTAAGAATTTAAAGATGGGGCCGGGCGCGGTGGCTCACGCCTGTAATCCCAGCACTTTCGGAGGCCGAGGCGGGCGGATCACAAGGTCAGGAGATCGAGACCACAGTGAAACCCCGTCTCTACTAAAAATACAAAAAATTAGCCGGGCACGGTGGCGGGCACCTGTAGTCCCAGCTACTCAGGAGGCTGAGGCAGGAGAATGGCGTGAACCCAGGAGGCGGAGCTTGCAGTGAGCCGAGATCGCGCCACTGCACTCCAACCTGGGCGACAGCCTGAGACTCCGTCTCAAAAAAAAAAAAAAAAAAAAAAAGAATTTAAAGATGGACGTGACAGGACCAATATGGCCAGGTTATTTTGGAGAGGTGTAACC
Source organism: Macaca fascicularis (assembly GCF_037993035.2). NCBI lineage: Eukaryota > Metazoa > Chordata > Mammalia > Primates > Cercopithecidae > Macaca > Macaca fascicularis. The sequence goes on from NC_088393.1 coordinate 43,450,677, forward strand.
TTGGAGTCAGAAAGATTGAGAGGTGCTTGTACTTTTTCAGGCAAACAAAGAGGGCCTGATCCAGGACACTGACAGTAGAAAGGAGGAGGGAGATAAATTCAAAATGTAGATTAGATGAAATCAACAGTTTCTAGCATCTGATAGATATGGAGGCAGAGAAAAGGAAGTCAGAATTCTTTCATATTTACTGGGCTCCTATCTCAACTGGCACTGTTCTAGGCACGAGGAAAGAAAGTAATTCAAGTCCCAGTTGATCTCATATTCTGGTTTTTTTTTTTTTTTTTTTTTTTTTGAGACAGAATCTCGCCCTGTCACCCAGGCTGCAGTGCAGTGATGAGCTCTCGGCTCACTGCAACCCCCACCTCCCCAGGTTCAAGCAATTCTTTTGCCTCAGCCTCCCAAGTAGCTGGAATTACAAGCGTGCACCATCATGCTCTGCTAATTTTTATAACTTTTGTAGAGACGGGGTCTTGCCTTGTTGGCCAGGCTGGTCTTCAACTCCTGACCTCAAGTGATCTGCCCACTTCAGCCTCCCAAAGTGCTGGGATTACAGGTGCGAGCCACTGTGTTTGGCTGGATCTTACATCCTATGGGAAGAGACAACCAACAAACACTGATATACGGAGATAGATGGGACTGAGGGCTGGGCACAGTAGCTCACTCCTGTGATCTCAGCACTTTGAGGGGCCAAGGCAGGAGGATAACTTGAGGCCAGGAGCTCAAGATCAGCCTGGGCAGCAAAGTGAGGCCCCCCATCTCCACAAAAAATTTGAAGGAAAAAAAAAGAAAGAAAAAAGATGAGATGTGAGTGTTCGGGGTGGTATGGCATAGACATGATATTGACATTCCTGTTTATACATCAGGCGGGGCTGGGCACAGTGGCTCATGCCTGTAATCCCGGCACTTTGGGAGGGCGAGGCACACAGATCACTTGAGGTCAGAAGTTCTAGGCCAGCCTGGCCAATGTGGTGAAATCTCATCTCTACTAAAAATACAAAAAATTAGCTGGGTGTGGTGGTGCACGCCTGTAATCCCAGCTACTCGGGAGGCTGAGGTGAGAGAATCACTTGAACCCAGAAGGAAGAGGTTGTAGTGAGCTGATATTGTGCCACTGCACTCCAACCTGAGCAACAGAGTGAGACTGTCACAAACAACAACAACAACAACAACAACAAATGTCTATATATATATTATATATCAGGTGGTAAATGTCCTACAGATAAAAAAAAAGAAGATTAAGGGGAGAGGGAGTTTTGGAGGAAGAGAGGGTGGTCTGAGAAGGTGACTGGTAAGCACAGCCTGAATGGATGAGTGAGCAATGCAGGTATCTGGGGAAGTGCATTCCTCGCACCAGGAGCAGCAATTGCAAGGGTCTGAAGACAGAAGCAGGCTTTCCTTGATCAACAAGAGGAAGGAGACAAGGGCAGCTGGGATGGAATGTGTGAGAGGAAGAGGGTCAGAGAGAAAGCTAGAAGTCAGATCACACGGAGCTTGGAAGCCACTGTAAGAACTTTGGATTTTATTCTTGAGGAAAACAGGAAGGTACTAAACTTTTAAAGCCAAGGAATGGCATAATCTGGTTTATATTTAAAAGGGGCAGGGCACAGTGGCTCATGCCTGTAATCCTGGCACTTTGGAAGGTCAAAGCAGGGAGATCACTTGAGGCCAGGAGTTCGAGACCAGCCTGGTCAACAGAAGCCCTGTTTCTACTAAAAATACAAAAGTTAGCTGGGTATGGTGGTAAGCACCTGTAATCCTAGTTACTTGGGAGGCTGAGGCATGAGCATTGTTTGAAGCCAGGAGGCAGAGGTTGCAGTGAGCCAAGATCGCGCCACTGATGCCAGCCTGGGCAAAAGAGCAAGACTCCGTCTCAAAAAAAAAAAAAAAAGTAAATAAATAAAATAAAATAAATTTTCAGAAAAATAGCAATAATTTTTGATAAATGTGCAAAGGGTATATACATGGGAAATTCACTAAATAATAAAGTGACCCACCAACCTACCAAACATTCTTAAACCTCCTTAGTAATGAAGGGAATGAATGTTAAAAGCAATAAGGAAATACTATTTTATAGTTATCAATTTGGCAAAGATTTAAAAGATGGATGATATTCCACACTAGTATGATGTGAGGAAATGGACACAGGCGGTAAGCTATTGCTGGTGTCAACTTCCAACAAGGCAACGTTAGTAGAAATTAAACCACACATGCCCTTGATCAAGCAATTCCAAGTCTGAAATCCTATCCTAAATATTAACATGTGTGTGGAGTATATGATGGAGACACAGTTGGCAATGAAACAGTGAATTTAAAGAAAACTTCAATATCTAGGAAAGAAGATTAAATAAATAAGTAAACTATAGTGTATCTATATAGTGGAAACACTGTCACCATAAACAAAATGATACATATCTTTATTTGTTGATGTAATGATGTAAAATAAATAACATTAGGTGAAAAATGTAGGTTATAAAACAGCAAGTGTAGTGTAATCCTATTCTTAAAGGAAAAATATACATATGTACGCATGTATAGCTTGTGTATATGTAGCATAGAACACAGACTAAAAGGATTTTCAATTAAATTTTAAATTTGTCTCTAGGTTATATAGTAAATGGGGGATCTTTGTTTTTTCCTGTATTTTCAAGTTTTTCCCTAAAGGGCATGCGTGCACGTGTGTGTGTGTGTGTGTGTGTGTTTGAGACCAGGTCTCACTTTGGTGGAGTGCAGAGGCATGATCTCAGTTCACTGCAACCTCTACCTTCCAGGTTCAAGCAATTCTCCTGCCTCAGTCTCCGAAGTAGCTGGGATTACAGGTGTGCACCACCACACCTGACTAATTTTTGTAGTTTTAGTGGAGATGGGTTTTCACCATGTTGGCCAGGTTGGTCTCGAACTCCTAGACTCAAGTGATCCACCCGCCTCTGCCTCCCAAAGTGTTAGGATTACAAGTGTGAGCCACTGTACCTGGCAAGCATATATTCTATAATGATAAGTAATACAATTAATCCTCAACAGGGGGATGGGTTATAAAAGGAGCTATGAATGGAGTGATTCATGAGTGGCAGTGAGGTACCTTTGGGAACCTGCATACTGAAGGGGAGCTTGATTTTCTCCGTGCTAAAGCTTTTGAGGGGCGTGTCCTGGCTCACGCAGAGGAGGTGACCTTTCATCTGAAAGGCTTCCAGCTTCCTCATTCCCCTCGCTCACTTGTGCACAGGCTCCTTGTCAACCCTCTCTCCACAGTCTAGGGACGTCCTCCTTGCTCCAAAAAGAAATCACATCTAATTTACAGAAGCAACTTCCTACGTATAGAAAAAGAAATGGGTTGGCTGGGCGCAGTGGCTCATGCCTGTAATCCCAGCACTATAGGAGGCCTAAGTGGGCGGATCACGAGGTCAAGAAATCGAGACCATCCTGGCCAACATGGTGAAACCCGGTTTCTACTAAAAATAGAAAAATTAGCCACGTGCAGTGGTGCATGCCTGTAGTCCCAGCCACCCGGGAGGCTGAGGCAGGAGAATCGCTTGAACCCAGGAGGCGGGGGTTGCAGTGAGCCAAGATCATGGTACTATACTTCAGCCAGGCACAAGACTCTGTCTCAAAAAAACAAAACAAAACAAATGACAACAACAACAAACAAAGAAACAAAAAAAAAAAAAAAGAAAAAGAAATGGGTCTTAGCCAGTGTGGTAGGCATTACTAATGTTTCACCATTATCCAGTTTTGGGCACATAGAAAATGACATTTTCCAGCCCCTTGCACTTAGGTAGGGCCATGCACTGCTTTAGCCAGTTAAATCTCAGCTGAGGTGATGACTGTCACTTCAGTTGAAGGCACCGGAAAGAACTGCAAAAACTCTGCAATTCTGCACAGTTTTTCTCTTCGTGCATGTGGTGATCATCTGTGTTTCAGATGATGCAGCCAAGGGTGGCGGACTTTCTTTGGTGTGGAACCCTGTCTCTGCTGATCCTCACTGGACATGCACATGAGCAGAAATAAAATGTTATTCTGTAAGCCACTGAGATTCACGGGTTGTTTGCCACCACAGCATAACTTAGCCTGTCCTAACCAGTACACAAATTAGGCTATACTTTGACTAGATAAAAATTCAGACTCAGACGCTTGGTCAATATGAGAAAGAGCAATTTTTAAAAAGAGGAAGCTTCAGAAATAACAGCAGAGCTGTCCAATTCCAGCTCCATATGTCTCAAAGGGATTTTTCACAAACCCACAGTGTGAAACAAAATGTGAATTGTGAGTTACAGGACAATTTTTTTTTTTTTTGCGGGGGGACAGGATCTCACTCTCACCCAGGCTGAAGGGCAGTGGCACAATCACAGCTTCAGCCTCCTGGGCTAAGGTGATTCTCCTGCTTCAGCCTCCCAAATAGCTGAGATCACAGGCACGCCACTACACCTGGCTAATTTTTAAATATTTTGTAAAGACAGGATCTCAATATGTTGCCTAGTCTGGTCTTGAACTCCTGGCCTTAAGTGATCCTCCCACCTCAGCCTCCTAAAGTGCTGGGATTGCAGGTGTAAGTCCCTGTGCCCTGTGATTCTGACCCAGCAAAACCATGCTGTTTTAGAGCTCCAACATCAAAACTTTGTACAAATCCTTCTGGAAAGTTGAGCCATCTCTACACCAGCTAGTAAAATTTGAAGCTGTATGCCTAAATGTTCCCTTTCTCTGCAATTCACAGACATTCTTTAGGGCCCAGGATCCCACATCACAAGGGCCTGGGCTGGGGGGCTGGGAGAAGTTGGCCAAGTTATGGGAGCTAGACAGGTACAGGAATCTCCATCTTAACCTTAGTAATCTCTTCCTGAAAAAGCAACCACTCTGAGTAAAAACTCGAACCAAAAGCCTTTTTCCCAGTGTTTTTATTTTTATTTTTTTGAGATAGGGTCTCATTCTGTCACTCAGGCTGGAGTGCAGTGGCATGATCACAGCTCATTGCAACCTTGACCTCCCAGACTCAAGAGATCCTCCTACCTCAGCCTTCCAAATAGCTGGGACTACAGGTGTGCATCACCACGTCTGGCTAGTTTTTAATTTTTTGTAGAGATGAGGTTTCATCATGTTGCCCAGGCTGGCCTCAAACTCCTGGGCTCAAACAATTCTCCCACCTCGACCTCTCATAGTGCCAAGATTACAGGAGTGAGCCACTGCACCCTAAAATGGTAAATTCTTTCCTACGTTTATTTAACCATAAAACCAAAAAAGTAACAATATTGGTTACTGAAATAGGTAAGTGGGAACTGGGCAGAAAGAATGGGGGCTGGGTACAGTGGCTCATGCCTATAATCCCAGCACTTTGGGAGGCCGAGGCAGGCGGCAACGGGGTGAAACCCCATTTCCACAAAAACACAAAAATTAGCCGGGCATGATGGTGGATGCCTGTAATCCCAGGTACTCGGGAGGCTGAGGTGGGAAAATTGCTTGAACCCGAGAGGTGGAGGTTGCTGTGAGCCGAGATTGGGCCATTGCACTCCAGCCTGGGTGACAGAGCAGGACTCTGTCTCAAAAAAAAAAACAAACAAAAAAGCAAAAAACAAAAAACAAACAAACAAACAAAAAACAATGGGCAATGGCATGGGAGAGAAGAAATAATGGAGGAGTGACTCAGTAAATCCTTTTGTCTGATTCTGACTTTTAGAACAATGTGATTGTTTCACATACTCTGAAAAATCATTTAACTCAACCAGGATGTGTGGGGAACCCAAAAATAAAATACAAACAGTAACACATGAACAATCTATATTACACATAAATATTATGAATACAAAGGGTTTAGGGAAGAAAGTAGTTTCAGAAAACTGTATTTTCACTATATACTGTAAGACTAAAGACAAAAAGAACTGCATGGTATGTGGAGGTCAGCAATTCTTAAATTACTTTTTATACAGGACTGAGCAAATAAATAAAACATATTACGGTTCATGTGAGCCACAATTTTCAAGGTCGAAGAAAGGAGTTACAAAAAGGAAAATGGAGGCCAGACATGATGGTTCACATCTATAATCCCAGAACTTTGGGATGCCCAGGAAGGAGCATCACTTGAGGTCAGGAGCTCGAGACCAGCCTGGGCAAAGAGTGGGACTCTTGTCTCCACAAAAAAATTTAAAATTATATTTTAAAAAAAGGAAATGGAGGCCGGGCGTGGTGGCCCATGCCTGTAATTACAGCACTTTGGGAGGTAGAGGCGGGAGGATCACCTGAGGTCAGGAGTTTGAGACCAGCCTGACCACCATGGCAAAAACCCGTCTCTACTACAAATACAAAAAAACATTAGCTGAGTGTGGTGGTGGGCACCTGTAATCCCAGCCACTCAGGAGGCTGAGGCAGGAGAATTGCTTGAACCCGGGAAGTGGAGGTTGAAGTGAGCCGAGATGGCGCCATTGCACTCCAGCCTGGGCAACAAGAGTAAAATTCTGTCTCAAAAAAAAAAAAAAAAAAGGAAATGGAGAGAAGTCGAGAATGAACCCTGTAGTGTTGCACTGAAATTGGAGATACTATATGAACTCATGAATTATTTCTATATACATACATATAAACATATTTCATAGCTGAGAGGACCTGGAAGCAATGAAATCTCAGAAGCAACAAGATATCTAACCTTGGTTTCAAAAAATCTTTTTTTTTTTTTTTTTTTTTTTTGAGACAGGGTCTTGTTTCATCACCCAGGCTGGAATGCAGTGGTATAATCTTGGCTTGCTGCAACCTCTGCCTCCCTGGCTCAACCAATCCTCCTGCCTCAACCTCCTGAGTAGCTGGGACTACAGGTACTTGCCAACACACCTGGCTAAAAAAAATCATTTTCTAATAAAAGGAACCAATAGTCCCTGGGAAATTTGTAGATTCCAGGACTGGGGCAGGGAAAGTACCATATCAATGTGGAACACCTTGCAGTGCCAGAAAATAAATAATAAAAATAATAAATAAAGAGGCCACATTGAAAGGACACAGGAATCAATTAGAAGGGGCTCCCAGTGGCCAAATGTGTGATAATTTCAGCAAAAAAATGATAGCAATGAATATATAACCTATAGAATAAAAAATTATAACCTACAGAAGAAATTCCAGTCTATACTTACAGAAATAATTTAGTAAATAAATAAATGGGGAAGAAGAAAAATATCTTTCTAACAGTAAGATTCTAATGAATAAGGCCGGGTAAGGTGGCTCACGCCTGTAATACCAGCATTTTGGGAGGCCAAGGTGGGCAGATCACCTGAGATCAGGAGTTCAGGACCAGCCTGTCCAACACAGTGAAAATCCATCTCTACTAAAAATACAATTATTAGCCGGGCATGGTGGCGCATGCCTGTAATCCCAGCTACTTGGGAGGCTGACGCAGGAGAATCGCTTGAACCCAGGAGGCAGAGGCTGCAGTGAGCCTAGATCGTGCCACTGCATTCCCGGGCTGGGCAACAAGAGCCAAACTCCATCTCACACACACACATACACACACACACAAAAAAAAAAATTAAAAAAAAAATCTAATTGGCTGGGCGCGGTGGCTCAAGCCTGTAATCCCAGCACTTTGGGAGGCCGCGGCGGGCGGATCACAAGGTCAGGAGATCGAGACCACGGTGAAACCCCGTCTCTACTAAAAATACAAAAAATTAGCCGGGCGCGGTTGTGGGCGCCTGTAGTCCCAGCTACTCGGGAGGCTGAGGCAGGAGAATGGCGTGAACCCGGGAGGCGGAGCTTGCAGTGAGCCGAGATCGCGCCACTGCACTCCAGCCTGGGTGACAGAGCGAGACTCCGTCTCAAAAAAAAAAAAAAAAAAAAAAAAAAAAATCTAATTGATAAACATAGAAGGGATGATGGAAACAAACCAAAAAACCCCACAATTTGACAAATAGCTGGTAACAACTTTTTCAGGCAAGCGTCATTGATGGATAAGACTAATAACGAAAGTAGGATAAGAAACGGGATATTCACATAGGCTTAAAGTATTTCTTCATGAGACATGTATCAATTATAATGGGAAAAACAGTGACTTTGCAGCAGAGAAATCTGGCAATCACCATCTTAACCAAGCGGTTAAAATTAATACCACTCATAGTGTAACAAATTGACCTTGTGGGTCCCTGGCATGATGCACTCAGAAGGGTACATCGCTTTTGGAGTATTCTTGCCCCAAAGGCAGAATCTGAATTTAATCAACAGGAAATATCAGATAATCCCAAAGAGAGGAACATTCTACACTACAGACTCTACAAAATAAATGATCAACATGGTGAAACCCCGTCTGTATTAAAAATACAAAAAATTGGCTGGGTGTGTCAAAGGAGTTACAAAAAGGAAAATGGAGACCAGACATGGTGGTTCACATCTCTAATCCCAGCACTTTGGAATGCTGAGGCAGGAGGATCACTTGAGGCCAGGAGTTCGGACCAGCCTGGCCAACATGGTGAAACCCCGTCTCTACTAAAATTATAAAAAGTCAGCTGGGTGTGGCGGCACATGCCTGTAATCTCAGCTTCTCAGGAGGCTGAGGCAGAAGAATCGCTTGAGCCCGGGAGGCGGAAGTTGCAGTGAGCTATCACAGCACTGCACTCCAGCCTGGGTGACACAGCAGGACTCCATCTCAAAAAAAAAAAAAAAAAAAAAAAGAAAAGAAAAGAAAGAAAAAAACAAGAGTAAATGGGAATTCTATTTTTATAACATTTTAAAATATTAAATTAATTCAAAATGAAAAGCAAAGAAAAAAATTTAAAAGAACATTAGGTATGTAGGGAGCAGAGAGGACATAGGCCTTTCAGTACATCTCCAAGGCATCCAGTAAATTACTCCTATGGCAAATACTGGAGACCAGGTTACTTTGGTGGGGGTGAGGGTGATGGTGCGGTGGTTCTGAAGTTTCAGAAGAGGGAAAGAAAAGCATGTCCTGAAAAACAAGAAGGATTTCAGGGAAATAGAATAAAACCTGATGTACTTGAACTTGGCACCTTTCTTGGAGAAGGGTTAAGAGAAAGGAATCATGAACAACCAGGTCATTTTTGAACCATCATCCCCCTTCCCTACCACATAGGGGAGTGTGGTCAGAGAAGACCAGGCATTTGCCTAAATCCAGTGTCACTCAGAAAGGCTGAGGTCACTACTGTCCAGGACCAGAATCTGTCCTAACTTCAAAGGTTCTGCATGGGTCAAGCACTAGAGTCACTAGCACACTTTGTGCTGCACATATAGTTAGTGTCACACAAACAACCACAAATCCACCCTTTTATATTTTCGAGACAGGGTCTCGCTCTGTCACCCATGCTGGAGTGCAGTGGCTCAAACACAGCTCACTGCAGCCTTGACCTCTCAAGTTCGAGATCCTCCCACTTCAGCTTCCTGGGTAGCTGGGACCACAGGCGCGGGCCACCACACTCAGATAATTTTTAATTTTTTTTGAGATGAAGTCTTGCTCTTGTCCCCCAGGCTAGAGTGCGATGGTGCGATCTCGGCTCACTGCAACCTCTGCCTCCTGGGTTCAAGCGATTCTCCCACCTCAGCCCCTGAACAGCTGGGATTACAGGCGTCTGCCACCACACTCAGCTAATTTTTGTACTTTTAGTAGAGATGGGGTTTTATCATGTTGGCCAGGCTGGTCTAGATCGCCTGACCGCACGTGATTCACCCACCTCGGCCTCCCAAAGTGCTGGGATTACAAGCGTGAGCCACTAAGCCCGGCCTTTAATTTTTTTTTTGTACAGGCCAGGCTGGTCTTGAACTCCTGGGCTCAAGTGATTCTCCCACCTCGGCCTCCCAAAGTGCTGATGTGAGCCACCAAACCTGGCCCTACATTCACTCTTGAGACACACAGTACACAATCACAGACTCACTTTCACCTCCATATCTTTCCAGTCACAATACCTCTGCAGTCACAATCACATACCCGCTAAGACACACCTAGTCACACAATCTACTCTCCACTGTGATACACAGTCACTCCCATATAGTCACAAGTCCCACACACCAACACCCACAAATTCCTCATGTAGTCACAATCACACACCCACTCAGGGGACACACGCCATCACTGGTACTTTACGGCACCCAGTCACAACTGAACTTTCACTGTGGACATACACACAGTCACACTCACACAAGCAGTGGCACCCCACTCCTGCATACACAGCACCACTCATCCCCCTGCCACACACACACCAAGGGACACAGGAACCCACAAGCGGCGTCACCGCAGAGTCACAGGCACAGACAACCAAAACCACGCATAAACCTTGGAGACATGAATCACAACCGCACACCCGCAGTGGTCACACAGTCACAACTGTACTCACACCCCAGGAACAGGGCGAACAGGCCACATCTACAACGGGGACACACGCAGTGTTACCCCCGGTCACAAGGACCCTGCACCCCACTACTCACTATCACATATGGTTACAAAAAAACCACCAGACAGACACCCTGGAGACAGGCGGTTACACCTGCACAGTTGCAGACACCCACACCCGGCCATACAGTCACAAAGACACATTCAGAACCGCGCATCCGCAGCCCGCTCCCGCCTGCGCGCACAGATCCGAGGCTCCGGACACGCCCCGGCCCCGCCCAGGACTCCCAGACCCCTCACCTTCTGCCTCCCCTGGTCGCGTCCGGGTCCTTGCGGAGCTAACAAGCTCGCCACGACGTCAAGAACGACGTAACGTCAGGCCGCTGTGGGCTCTGGGAATTGTAGTCCAGAGCCACATCGGCCAGAGACAAAATGGCGTTCTCTTATTTCTGAGTCGGGGCCTGGCCCGTTTTGACATTTTTGCGCCCGCGAGGCTTCGGAGAGGGCGTCGCCACTCCAGCCCCTCCAGCAAGCTTGAAGTCATCTAACGCTAAAGGACTACTTACCTCAAGAGCTCCATCGTCACAGAAGGAGGCAGCCAGGTTCGCGGGGGGAGGGGAGGAGACAGAGAGTCGACCAGTAAAGCCTCAAGGGAAATGTAGTCCAAGGCCCGAGAAGCGGCGTTGCTGGTAATAGAAGGTAATTCAGTACCAGCCTGGGCCTGGCCGCGGTGACCGAGGCGGGCCGCGTCGCGGAGACTTCTGGGAGTGCTTCCTCGCCTTCGGAGTGCGCAAGCGTAGCGCACCGAGTGGACATTTTGGTCTTTGTCCGCGGGTCAGTACGGCCCCTGGGTCCACGTGGCGCCAAAGTAGGAGGTGGGATCTGGGCGTCTCGGGTCGGTCGGACCGGGGAGGTTAAAGGGGAGGATTCCTGATCTTTAGGGGCGCGGCGCGAGGGCAGGGAGTGGGTCTAAGAGCTTCTGGCCTACGTGCAGGGCGGAGGTGGGGGCCTCTGAGGCGGGTTTGAGCCAGTGTGACCCTGAGTTTGTCCGCAAAGTTTGACCCGATGCTTGGGATTGTTGAGTGAATGTGAAACCGGGTGTGGGATTGTGTGTGATTGTGCCTAAGAGGGAGATGTAGGAGACCAACATTGAGGTATAAGGTTTGAGCTGCACTTCCCTTGTGGAAAGTGCTGATAATTATAACGGTGCCATCTTCCTGGAGCGTCTTTTTTACTTGAAAATGGAAGGGGTGGAAAAGCTAAGTGTTGAATAATTTAAAAAGTTATTATATAAGTTTTTATATAAAAGCATTTATTTTTAATTGGAGTGGAATGCAAATCACCGTGACTTTTTTTTTTTTAAACGAGTGTTTCAGAAGAACTTTTGTTTCGGGGCGCCTGCTTCAAACTGTTCAAATCCCTAAATCTTTGGGGTGTTTTAATAGGGCTGTTAAGCAGAGCCCTAGGTTAAATAACATTGTACACTTTAAGAAGCAATGCCATATAACAGCGCCCAGGATGAGGGAGTCAAAGGTTTTAGGTTAGGCACAGTTATCCTCATTTTTTGAAGAAAGCTTAATTGTTGCTGTGTTTATCTATGAGTCTGGACTAAATCCTAGGTGTCTTAATTTCTTAGTGAGTCGAGGCGTTCTCAGGTTGTATGGATTTTGTGAAGTGATAAAACTACTGACGTCTCCAAAGATGCTTTTTCTAAGGAAGTCACCCCCCGCCCGCCGTCGTCATTGACATAGTTTTAAATTATAAAAAATTAAATTAATTGAGTACCAAATTAATATCTACAAATAAATAGCTTTCTGATTTACAAATATCAATTAGAATACATAATTGAAGAAAACTAATATTTACAATAGCAGTAAAAAGATAAAGTATTGTGGAAGAAAACTTAGGAAAGGTTCAAAACTATTGGGAAAGAACTTTAAAATACTACTAAGGGGCAGGACATGTGAACAAATAAATATACCATGTGACATTAAGAAGTGTACGCAAACTTAAGTAAATGTATGAAATTAAATGCGATCTTGGTCGGGCGCGGTGGTTGGTGCCTGTAATACTAGCACTTTGGGAGGCGGAGATGGGTGGATTACTTGAGGTCAGGAGTTCGAGACCAACCTGCCCAACATTGTGAAATCCCATCTCTACTAAAAAATAAAAATAAAAAACTACAAAAATTAACCGGGTGTGGTGGTGGGCGCCTGTAATCTCAGCTACTGCGGAGGCTGAGGCAGGAGAATCGCTTGAATCGGGAGGCGGAGGTTGCAGTGAGCCGAGATCTCGCCACTGCACTCCAGCCTGGACAAGAGCGAGACTCCGTCTCAGATAATAATAATAATAATAATAATGTGATCCTAGTAAAAGTATGGACAGGCTTTTCTCTTTTGGAACTAGGGGAACTGATCCTAGACTTACTATGGAAAAATAAACAAGCTGCAAGAGCCAGTAACTGAAAAATAAAAGGCGTTGGCCAGGCGCCGTGGCTCACGCCTGTAATCCCAGCACTTTGGGAGGCCGAGGTGGGCGGATCGTAAGGTCAGGAGATCAAGACCATCCTGACTAACACGGTGAAACCCTGTCTACTAAAACAAATATTAAAAAATTAGCCGGGCAATTGGCCGGGCGCGGTGGCTCAAGCCTGTAATCCCAGCACTTTGGGAGGCCGAGACGGGCGGATCACGAGGTCAGGAGATCGAGACCATCCTGGCTAACACGGTGAAACCCCGTCTCTACTAAAAAATACAAAAAACTAGCCGGGCGCGGTGGCGGGCGCCTGTAGTCCCAACTACTCGGGAGGCTGAGGCAGGAGAATGGCCTGGACCCGGGAGGCGGAGCTTGCAGTGAGCTGAGATCTGGCCACTGCACTCCAGCCTGGGCGGCAGAGCGAGACTCCGTCTCAAAAAAAAAAAAAAAAAAAAAAAAAAAAAATTAGCCGGGCGTGATGGTGGGCACATGTAATCCCATGTACGGGGGAGGCTGAGACAGGAGAATGGCGGGAACCTGGGAGGCGGAGCTTGCAGTGAGCCGAGATGGCGCCACTGCACTCCAGCCTGGGAGACAGAGCGAGACTCCCTCTCAAAAAAAAAAAAAAAAAAAAGGCGTTGAGGTGTGGGGAGGTGGGGGCCCGACACATTTTAAAATATAAAGCCTCAGGCCGGGCGTGGTGCTCAGACCTGTAATCCCAGCAGTTTAGGTGGCCAAGGCAGGAAGATGGCTCAAGTCCAGGAGCTAGAGATCAGCGTGGGCAACATAGTGAGATCTCCTGTAGTCCTAGCTGCTTGGGAGGCTGAGGTGGGAGGATCACTTGAGCCCAGGAGGTAAAGGCTGCAGTGAGCAGAGATCCTGGCGACTGCATTCCAGCTTGGTTGACAGCCAGACCCTGTCTTTTTTTTTTTTTTTTTTTTTTTTGAGATGGAGTCTCTCTGTTGCCCAGGCTAGAGTGCAGTGGCACAATCTGTGCTGGCTGCAACTTCCGCCTCCTGGGTTCAAGCGATTCTCTTGCCTCAGCCTCCCGAGTTGCTAGGATTACAGGTGCCCGCCACCACGCCTGGCTAGTTTTTTTGTATTTTTAGTAGAGAAGGGGTTTCACCAGGCTAGTCTCAAACTCTTGACCTCAAGTGATCTGCCCACCTCGGGCTCCCAAAATGCTAGGATTACAGACACGAGCCACTGCGCCCGGCCGACCCTGTCATAAGAAAGAAAGGAGAGAGAGAGAGGAAAGAAAGAAAAGAAAAAAAAAACAGTTCATGCCCATCATTGGGAGTTTGGTGTACATCGATACAACAAAATCATACATATCTGTAGAAAAGAATGAGGAGGAAGCTCTTTATATACTGAGACTGAAATAACTTCCAAATGTATTGTTAACTGAGAGCAAGGTGCAGAATGTAGAGTATGATGCACGATGCATTTGGAATAAGAAAAGGGGTAATAAGAATATGTATTTATAATCCCAGCACTTTGGGAGGCCAAGGCGGGCCGATCACCTGAGGTCAGGAGTTTGAGACCAGCCTGAGCAACATGGAGAAACCCCATCTCTACTAAAAATACAAAATTAGCAAGCTGGCCTCGTGCATGCCTGTTAATCCCAGCTACTCGGGAGGCTGAGGCAAGAGAATCGCTTGAACCCAGGAAGCGGAGGTTGCAGCGAACAGAGATTGCGCCATTGCACTCCAACCTGGGCAACAAGAGTGAAACTCTGTCTCAAAAAAAAAAAAAAAAAAAAAATTCAAAAGATACATAAGAAACTAATAAAACTGGCTATCTGTTGGGGCTGGGGGTACTGGAATAGACAGGGCAAAGGCAAATAGGCATTTATGTTTGTTTTCTAACTATGAATGTAATATATATACTAAAATTTATTTTTTGTTTTATTTTATTTTATTTTTTTGAGATGGAGTCTTGCTCTGTCACCCAGGCTGGAGTGTAGTGTGCTGCCATGCTTGGCTAATTTTTGTATTTTTAGTAGAGATGGGGTTTCACCATGTTGACCAGGCTGGTCTCGAACTCCTGAACTCATGTGATCCGCCTGCCTCGCCCTCCCAAAGTGCCGGGATTACAGGCGTGAGCTAATTTTTTTTTTTTTTTTTTTTAAAGGAAGACATAGGCCAAGGAGCCAGACTTCCTGTGTTAACTCCTTCCTCTGCCACTTTTTACCTTGGGGACCTCAGGTAGGTACTTAAGCCTTGGGCCTCAGTTGCTCATTTCATACTATACAGATAATAGCAATATTTGATTCAAAGGGTGGTTGTGCAGCTCCAGAAGTTAATACATGTAAAATTCTAAGAATAGTCCCAAGTGTGCAGTAAGTACTTGATTAATGTTAAATACTAGTACTTTTTATTACTAGCTGCAAAAAAATGCTTCCTCAGAAAATATAGTCCCGCCATTAGTACTGTCTAGTAGGAATTTCTGAAAGAATAAGATATGTAGATGTACTTTTCTTGTTTTTATATATATATATATATATATATATATATATTTTTTTTTTTTTTTTTTTTTTTTTTGATGGAATCTCACTCTGTTGGCCAGGCTGGAGTGCCGTGGCCTGATGTCAGCTCACTGCAAGCTCCGCCTCCCTGGTTCATGCCATTCTCCCACCTCGGCCTCCTGAGTAGCAGGGACTTTAGGTGCCTGCCACCACATCTGGCTAATTTTGTTTTTGTATTTTTAGTAGAGATGGGGTTTCACAGTATTAGCCAGGATGGTATGGGTCTCCTGACATCGTGATCCACCCGCCTCGGCCTCCCCAAAGTCCTGGGATTACAGGCGTGAGCCACTGTGCCAGGCCTGATATTTCTATATTTTATTTTTTTTACTTCAAATTTTCTGTGGATGTTTCCTTTTTTAACTGGAATGAGGAAGTTAGATTTGTTTTTTGTTTTTTGAGATGGGGTCTCACTCTGTGGCTCAGGCTGGGTGCACTGGTGCGATCACAGCTCACTGCATCCACCTCCTGGGCTCAAGAGACCTTCCCACCTCAGCCCCACGCCCACAGTGGTTGGGACTACAGGTGTGCCACCACGGCCTGCTAATTGTTAAACTTTTTTTTTTTTTTATAACGATAGGGTCTTACTGTGTTGCCCAGGCAGGAAGTTAGATTTCTGTGTTTGAGTTATATTTATCTTTAGAAAGTCATCACCACCCGTTCCTTTGGGAGATTTGTTCTTTGATTTCTATGATTGCTTTCACATGGTTCTAATTCAAAATCTCTGATTTTTTTTTTTTTTTTTAAATTCTAAATGTGATTCATTTTTGGCCAGAATACATCAGAGGTTATCTTACGTACTTCAAATTGCATACCATTAGGAGAGATATACCAGATGGCTGGTGATTGTTACTTCCCTTTAACCAAAATGTTACGTTTACTTTGGTTCATTCTCCATCAATCATTTAGTGGATGGTTTTAGAACCAATAAATAATTCTTGGCTGGATGAGTAACTTTCTACAGGGCTTGTAAAGTGATGATTTTCTGGGTTTTTTGTTGTTGTTTGTTTTGTATAAAAATATAGTACTCTATACGTTAAGAGAAACTTCTAGGAACAAACTAAAAATGATCGCTGGAAGTGTAGTCTTAATTTCTCTTGTCTTTTTATTCCTTTTACATTTATTTGATTGTTATGTCAAATTATATCTTTTTTTTTCCCCCTGGCTTTTTCTTTCTTTTTTTTTTTTTTTTTTTTTTTTTTTTGAGACGGAGTCTCACTCTGTCACCCAGGCTGGAGTGCAGTGGCCGGATCTCAGCTCACTGCAAGCTCCGCCTCCCGGGTTCACGCCATTCTCCTGCCTCAGCCTCCCGAGTAGCTGGGACTACAGGCGCCTGCCACCTCGCCCGGCTAAGTTTTTGTATTTTTAGTAGAGACGGGGTTTCACTGTGTTAGCCAGGATGGTCTCGATCTCCTGACCTTGTGATCCGCCCGTCTCAGCCTCCCAAAGTGCTGGGATTACAGGCTTGAGCCACCGCGCCCGGCGGCTTTTTCTTTCTTAAACGTCATCCTAAAGTTGTGTATATTTAGCGTGTTCTAGAATCAGCTGCACTTGGCCGGGCGCGGTGGCTCAAGCCTGTAATCCCAGCACTTTGGGAGGCCGAGACGTGCGGATCACGAGGTCAGGAGATCGAGACCATCCTGGCGAACACGGTGAAACCCCGTCTCTACTAAAAAATACAAAAAACTAGCCGGGCAAGGTGGCGGTCGCCTGTAGTCCCAGCTACTCGGGAGGCTGAGGCAGGAGAATGGCGTGAACCCGGGAGGCGGAGCTTGCCGTGAGCCGAGATCGCGCCACTGCACTCCAGCCTGGGTGACAGAGCGAGACTCTGTCTCAAAAAAAAAAAAGAATCAGCTGCACTTTTTGATGCCAGTGGACACCCCTTCAGTTCATTCTTGTCTCATTTTGACAGACATCATTTATCTTAGAAGGTTTTCCTGCACTGCAGGCTTACTTGAACCTTCCTCCCAGACTTGGAATTGGCCACTTCTCCAAGGAGCTCTGGTTCCTTTTATTGGAGAATGGTGTTAGAGACAAGATGGAGGGTGTGCTCATTGCCCAGGGGTAACATTGTTTTAAGGCCATTTTAAATGACAGAACATTTAAAAAATACATTTTAAATGTATTTTTAAAAATCATGAGTCCATATTTGTATTTCTAATTCAGTTTAAATGGTATAGTATTTTTACCTAATTTCTTAGCTCCTAGTTGTTTATTTTTATTTTTTTTTCTAGACAGAGTCTTGCTCTGTCGCCCAGCCTGGAGTGCAGTGGCAGGATCTCAGCTCACTGCAACCTCCACCCCCTGGGTTCAAGTGATTCTCCTGCCTCAGCCTCCCGAGTAGCTGGGACTACAGGCACATGCCACCACGTTCAGCTAATTTTTTATATTTTTAGTAGAGATGGGATTTCACCGTGTTAGCCAGGATGGTCTCGATCTCCTGGTGTCGGATGATCCCCCCACCTCAGCCTCCCAAAGTGCTGGGATTACAGGCATGAGCCACCGTGCCTGGCCTCCTAGTTGTATTTTATAGTAAAAACTTGTAACAAGTTATAAATACTTATTTTCTTTGCTTTATCCTGCAATGTAAAGAAAATGGTTTCAATAACAATGCTGATAGTAGTAACTGTAAACATACTGTATCATGTTCAAAAATTCTTTAATATATGTAGCTATTTTTGTTCTTAAAATGCACCTTTTTTTTTTTTTTTTTTGAGACAGAGTCTCGCTGTATTGCCTGGGCTAGAGTGCAGTGGCGCAATCTCAGCTTACTGCAACCTCTGCCTCCCGGGTTCAAGCGATTCTCCTGCCTCAGCCTCCCTAGTAGCTGGGATTACAGGCATCCACCAGCACGCCCAGCTAATTTTTTTTGTTTTTTGAAATGTTGTCTTACTCTTTCGCTCAGGCTGGAGTGTAGTGGTGTGATCTCAGCTCACTTGCAACATCTGCCTCCCAGGTTCAGTGGATTCTCCTGCCTCAGCCTCCCAAGTAGCTGGGATTATAGGTGCCAGCCACCATGCCCAGCTAATTTTTGTGTTTTTGGTAGAGACAGTGTTTCACCATGTTGGCCAGGCTGGTCTCCAACTCCTGACCTCAAGTGATCTACCCGCCTTGGCCTCCCAAAGTGCTGGAATTTCAGGCATGAGCCACCGAGCCCACCTTTTAAAATGCATCTCACTGAAGATGTGTGTAGTCAAAAGCACTCTGTTCTAAAGTCATTTGAAATTGTTTTTCTGAGGAATTATGTTGCAAAGTTAACATACAGTTGGGTTCATTTGTGTTTTTTGTTTGTTTGTTTTTGTTTTTGTTTTTTTTTGAGACGGAGTCTTGCTCTGTCGCCGGGCCTGGAGTGCAGTGGCCAGATCTCAGCTCACTGCCAGCTCCGCCTCCCGGGTTCACACCATTCTCCTGCCTCAGCCTCCCGAGTAGCTGGGACTACAGGCGTCCACCACCACACCCAGCTAATTTTTTGTATTTTTAGTAGAGACAGGGTTTCACCGTGTTAGCCGAGATGGTCTTGATATCCTGATCTCATGATCCACCTGGGATTACAGGCATAAGTCACCTTGCCGGGCCAAGGGACTGCTTTTTAAAAAATGAATTTGATTACTATTGAAGTAAGTAATTCATTTCTGTGATTCAACAAAGATCTGTCTCACAGAGATATCTTATTCTGCTCCCTTCCCCACCCAGTCACATTCTTCTTTGTCTTATATAAACATGTCTTGTTTTTTTTGTTTGCTTCTTGTTTTTTGTTCAAGTGGGTTTTTTTTTTTTGTTTTCTCACTAGTATATATTTTTCTTCACTCCTATTTCCCCCCTCCTTACATAAAAGATAGCATACCATATGCACCTCTCTGTATCTCACTTTCCTTAATAACAATATGTCCTCGAGACAGCCCTTCCTTTTTTTTTTTTTTTGAAATAGTCTTGCTCTGTCACCTAAGCTGGTGTGCAGTGGTGTGAACGTGGCATACTGCAGCCTCCAACTCCTGGGCTGAAGTGATCCTCCTGCCTCAGCCTCCTGTGTAGCTGGGACCACAGATATACTCCACCACACCTGGCTTTTTTACTTTCTGAAGAGACAAGGTCTCACTATGTTTCCCAGACTGGTCTCGAACTCCTGAGCTCAAGCAGCCCTCCTCTCTTGGCTTCCCAAAGTGTTGGGATTACAGGTGTGAGCCACTGCACCCAGCCAAGATGTTCCTTCTGAATCATAATCTTTAAAAATAATTTTTTTTTTTAGCTGCTGTATAAATAAGATGTCATTGTTTGGATGCACCATAGTTGATTCAGTTAATCCAGTTGTTGAGTATTTGGTTTGTTTCCAGTCTTCTGCTGTTGCTAACAATGCAGTAATGAATAACTTTTTTATGTGTGCCATTTTATACTGACACAGGAGTAGCTCTAAACTAGACTGCTATTAATACAAATGGCACTGCCCAGTGGGTAAGTACTTACACTCCCACGAACATGTGCGAGAGCACTTTCCCCTCAAGCTCACCATGTGTAGTGTTGAATATTTGATATTTAGCTAGGGGCATAAGAGACAATCAGAACTTCAGTGTAGGTTTCATTTACATCCCTTCTTATGAGTGAGAGAGAATTTTTTTTATATGTTTAAAGACCCGTATGTATTAATCTAGGAACTGTCTATTCATATCCTTTTCACCATTTTTCTATGGGTTGTCTTTTCCTTAGAGGAGCTGTTTATACATTAGAAAGGTTAACCCTATACGAAATGAGTGGTGGTTTTTTTTTTTAAGTTTTTCATTTGCATTTGACATTGTTCACAGTGGTTGTTTCTTTTTTGTTTAATCTTGCAGAATCAGGAGGTTTTGTTTGTTTCAATTTAGTAATAATAGTTTGTTTTTAAACATAGCGATGCTTAGAAAGAGCTCCCTGTGGTTGGTGAGCACAGAGGCATCCCCGCACCACACCAAAGAGCTTTTTATTTATGTTTTCTTTGGTTTTGTTTTTGTTGTTTTGAGATGGTGTCTCGCTGTGTCGCCCAGGCTGGAGTGCAAAAAAGGGTCTTTATGTTCACTATTTTTAAGATGCCACTTTGATTGTATACTAAATTCTCACATTTATTTGGTCTGTTTCTGGGTGTGAGCAGAAAGACTGAGGACACTGCTATAGCCCAGGTGTAACAACCAGGGAAAATATTTATCTTTTTACTATTGAGGCTTTATCATTGTGTTTTACTTTGTGGTATAGTTAGTCTCCTAATTGCTCGTCGTTTTCAGTGGTTCCTGGCTATTCTTGCTTGTTTATTTTTCTTTGTAAACTTTAGGATTAGCTTGTCTAGTTCCAGAAGGGGAAAAGATAGAACTTATTTTGTTATTTTTATTGGGATTGCATTAAATTTGTAATATAACTTGGGAATAGGGACATTTTTATGACATTAAATATTCCTTTTTATGTGCGTGGTATGTATTCTGATTTCTTTTTGGGTCGTCTGGGGTGTTTAAAATTTTTTTTCGTACAGATTTGGACACTTCCTAATAAGTTCATTTCTGGATATTTTGTTTTATGTTGCTATTATGAATGGAGTCATTGTTGCTATATATAAAGCTGTTGATTTCTACATATTAATATTATTCCCCGTTTTCCTTACTTAGTTATTTGTAATTAGATTACATAATTGAGGCAGTGGGCATCCTTGTCTGTTTAGAATCTAATAGAAATGCCTTCAGTGTTTTTCTGTTACTTTTATTATGATGATTTGCTTTTCAATGTTTTTACATTAGATAAGATACTGGCTTTTGGGGTCAGATATAGGTTATGATTATATAAATGTAGATTACCCACGCTGCCTGGGTCAGTGGGGGTGTGAGCAGAAAGACTGAGGATACTGCTAATAGCCCAGGTGCAACAACCAGGGAAAATCTATTAATTGAGGAAACAAAAATCCCTCAAAATTTCATTATTGCATCCTTAAAAAAAAATCAAATGGAACAATAATAGGATGTCCGTTCCTATTCTGTTTACTGTCCATTCGCTTCTTTTGGGTGACTGTTTCTTTACTCATTTCCTCTGTTTTTCTTTTGCAGTCTGTAGCTTTGCTTGCTTCTTAAAATTTTTGTCTTAAGTTCATTTTGTTATGTTTCAGTTTTCATCTGCTTTGTGATTCTTAATTTTTTTTTTTTTTCCGGCTCACTGCAACCTCAACCTCCCAGGCTTAAGCAGTCCTTTTGTCTCAACCTTGCAAGTAGCTGGGACTACAGGTACATACCACCACACCTGGCTAATTTTTTGTATTTTTGTTTAGTGATAAGGTCTCACTTTGTTGTGCAGGCTGGTCTTGAACTCCTGGGCTCAAGCAGTCTACCCACCTCAGCCTCTCAAAGTGCTGGAATTACAGGCATGAGTCACCAAGCCCTCCTCCTGCTTTGTGATTCTTTTTTTTTGTTTTGTTTTGTTTTGTTTTTTTTTGAGACAGAGTCTCGCTTAGTCGCCCAGGCTGGAGTGCAGTGGCGCGATCTCGGCTCACTGCAAGCTCCGCCTCCCGGGTTCACGCCATTCTCCTGCCTCAGCCTCCTGAGTAGCTGGGACTACAGGCGCCCGCCGCCTCGCCCGGCTAATTTTTTGCATTTTTAGTAGAGACGGGGTTTCACAGTGTTAGCCAGGATGGTCTCGATCTCCTGACCTTGTGATCCGCCCGCCTCGGCCTCCCAAAGTGCTGGGATTACAGGCGTGAGCCACCGCGCCCGGCTTTTTTGTTTTGTTTTGTTTGTTTTGAGACAGGGTCTTGCTTTGTCACCCAGGCTGGAGGGCAGTGGCGTGATCACGGCTCGCTGCAACGTCCACCTCCCAGGCTCAAGCAATCCTCCTGTTTCAGCCTCCCAAGTAGCTGGGACTACAGACGTTTACCACATCACACCCTGCTAATTTTTGGATCTGGATTTTTTGCAGAGTTGGGATCTTGCCATGTTGCCTAGGCTGGTCTTGAACTTCTGAGCTCAAGTGATCCTGCCCACCTTGGCTTCCCAAAGTGCTGGGATTACTGGCATGAGCCACTGCATCCAGCCCACAGTAACATTCTCCCTGTGTCTTCACCAGCAGTGATAGTCTGACAGCTGGCAAGTTCCCATTTCTGTTCTAGCCCTATTCTGAGCTCCTGATCTGTATATCCAACTGCCTAATGGATCTGTCTGCCTGCATGTGTTCAGAAACCTGCACTCTGAATGTACAGAATCTCAAACTTGATCTCCCTCCTGCAAGTTGCTTCCAGCCAACTCACCTCAGGTTCCTGTCATGTATGTTTTGGTTTAAATCATGCTCTAAGCCTTATGTCTCTGACACACTCCATTAGGAATTGGTGATCAAGCTTTTTCAACATATAGTGGATGGGGGGGTATATATGTGATAGAAACTTAAATTTTTTATGATTATGCTTTTTTATTTGATTACAACTTTATAGAAGAGTTGGAATAGTACAGAGAAGTCCCATATATCCTTTACCCAGTTTCACCAATCATTTACATTTTGGTGGTTTTATTTTTCCTTCTCTCTTTCTCCCAAATGTGTATGATTTTTTTTTTTTTTCCTGAACCATTTGAAACTAGTTGTGGACATGCTTCCTTTATCTATAAATACTTTAGCATGCATTTTCCAAGAACAAAAACTTCTCTTTCGTAACTACAGTACGGTGATCAAAATCGGGAAGTTTAACATTGGTACATTAGTAGTATTTAATCCAAAGTCGATATTCAAATTTGGTCAGTCATCCCAATAATGTCTACTATTGATTAAAAAAATTTTGGAGGGCCACGTGCGGTGGCTCGTACCTGTAATCCTAGCCCTTTGGGAGGCCGAGGTGGGTTGGGAGTTCAAGACCAGCCTTACCAACACAGAGAAACCCCGTCTCTACTGAAAATACAGAATTAGTGGGGCATAGTGGCGCATGCCTGTAGTCCCAGCTACTCGGGAGGCTGAGACAGGAGAATTGCTTGAACCTGGGAGGCGGAGGTTGCGGTGAGCTGAGATCGCGCCACTGCGCTCCAGTCTGGGCAACAAGAGTGAAACTCCATCTCAAAAAAGAAAAAAATTTTTTTTTGGCTGGGCGCGGTGGCTCATGCCTGTAATCCCAGCACTTTGGGAGGCTGAGGTGGGCGGATCACCTGAGGTCAGGAGTTCAAGACCAACCTGGCCAACATGGTGAAACCCCGTCTCTACTAAAAATACAAAAATTAGCTGGGTGTAGTGGCACGCGCCTGTAATCCCTGCTACTCGGGAAGCTGAGGCAGGAGAATGGCTTGAACCCGGGAGGCAGATGTTGCAGTGAACCAAGATCACATCACTGCACTCCCAGCCTGGGCAACAGAATGAGTCTCTGTCTCAAAAAAAATCTGTCTCAAAAAAAAAATATATATGTGTGTGTGTGTGTGTGTATATATATATATATATTTTTTTTTTCTGTTGGAGTGCAGTGACTATTCATAGGCATGATCATGTATTTGCAACCTCAAGTCCTAGGCTCGAGCGATCTTCCTGTCTCAGCCTCCTGAGAAGCTGGTACTGCATGTGCACACCACTACACCTGGCTTAAAAATGTTTTTTGAACTAATGGATAAACCTATATTCTAGGATGTTTCTTTTCTTTTTTTATGACAAGGTCTCACTTTGTCAGGCCACCTTGAACTCCTGGGCTCAAGTCATCCTCCCACCTCAGCCTCTTAAGTAGCTGAGACTATAGGCGCAGCGCACACCATTGCTCCCAGCTAATTTTGTATTTTTGTAGAGACGGGGTCTCGCTATGTTGCCTAGCCTGGTCTTGAACTCCTGGACTCAGATGATTCACCCACTTCCAGCCTCCTGAAGTGCTGGGATTATAGGTGTGAGCCACTGCACCTGGACCAGGACATTTCTAATATGAAATAGGGCATGGTTAAGCCTGTAATCCCAGCACTTTGGGAGGCCGAGACGGGCGGATCACGAGGTCAGGAGATCGAGACCATCCTGGCTAACACGGTGAAACCCCGTCTCTACTAAAAAAAATACAAAAACTAGCCGGGCGAGGTGGCGGGCGCCTGTAGTCTCAGCTACTCGAGAGGCTGAGGCAGGAGAATGGCGTGAACCCAGGAGGCGGAGCTTGCAGTGAGCTGAGATCCGGCCACTGCACTCCAGCCTGGGCGACAGAGCGAGACTCCGTCTCAAAAAAAAAAAAAAAAACAAAAACGAAATAGGGCATGGCACGGTGGCTTACGCCTGTAATGTCAGCACTTTGGGAGGCTGAGGTGGGCGGATCACCTAAGGTCAGGAGTTCGAGACCAGCCTGGCCAACATGGTGAGACTCTGTCTCTGCTAAAAATACAAAATTAGCCAGGTGTGGTGGTACACACCTGTAATCCCAGCTACTCAGGAGACTGAGGCAGGAGAACTGCTTGAACCCAGGAAGCGGAGATTGCAGTGAGCTGAGATTCCACCATTGCACTCCAGCCTGGGCAACAAGAGCGAAACTTTGTCTCAAAAAAGAAAGAAAAAAAGAATTTCACTCAGTATAATGCAAAGAGGGTAAATAGTAGGACTCCAGGAACATGTTTGAGTTTTTATTCTTGAGTACTGTCAGAACAACTTCCTACACATTGTGCCCATGTGCTTTAGTTCTGATGGGAACATGTTGTTAAGGTCAGACGTGAGTGTTGAATTCATCTACGAATAGGGGTTGTAGTTAAATTCCTCTCAGGACCCTGCGTGGGAGTGTAGTGCTGGAGAAAAACAGCAACCACTCACACGAGGTGTGAATAGCTCTCTGTGTGAGTAAAATTCTGAAAGTTAATTCTCGCTTTTTCCCATTTGTGGATGTGTGTAGACTTTAAGTGGTTTAATGAGCATGGCTTTGAAGTTTAGGATTCTAATGGCCCTAGTCCTGCTCATATGATTGTGTGTGCTTTAGTCAGTAAGGCAGAAGGTCATTACTTTGTTCTGTGCATCTTTGGAAATTGCACCCTCATTCTTCAGAAGGCCAGGAGACCCCAGGGCTCAACCTGAGTTCTAGGATGGTACTTTGGCCTCAGCATTAACGTTGTAATGCTCTGTCATTTCCCCAGTAGCAGGTTCTATGATCCTCTGTTGAAGCAGAAGACAAACTGCGTGGTGGAGAAGTGGGAAGGGTCTGTGCAGGTGAGTCAGTGACAGGCAGGCCACAGTTTTTCAGTCAGCATTAATACCTCTGAAGTGCTTCGAAGGATGTTTTCTTACAGGCTCTAGACGTAGAGTATTGCTTGTTGTGAGTTTTCTAGATTCCTGAATGACGCTTCCAGTCATCATTTTTGTGTGTTTCATTCTTCTTCTTCACCAGATTCTAGAGGGGCCAGGCGCCCCTCCTATTGCTGTTCTGACATCAGCCTTCCTTCTTCGTCTGTGCTGCCACTGTGGTGGCTGTTCTCCTTCATCCTTGTCCCGTTTCCTGTCCTCACTCATTGTCCTTTATACTTTGTAAGACCTTACATATTGTCTGATATTTAAGTTCCTTTTTGTTACTACCTTCTCTCATCCTGTCAGAGACTGAATGCCTCAGAATTATATTTTACACCTGTTCTCACACTTCCCGTTGTCTTCTCATTTACCTCTGCCATCGTAGATCCGTGGACTCCTCTGCCTCCCTTCCTTCTGCCACCATGTACCACTGTCATAAGTTGTTGACCTAGAAATCAGTTTTCCCTATGCTACTTTTATGTGTGGGGGCATATATGTATGGCACAATCATAGCTCACTGCGGCCTCAGCTGCCTGGGCTGAAGTGATCCTCCAGTCTCAGATTCCCGAAAAAAATCTCCTCTTAGCTCCGACTCTTAGTCCTGCAGTTTTTTTGTAAAGTTGTGGTCATGTTTAAGAGTGTCACATATATCCTTCTTGAGGTAGCCTGGGAATAAGCCAGTATATTATATCTGTGCTGCAAATAAGTATACATATAAGCCCTAATTTTTCCTTTTCATGTAAATGGTGGTATATATTCTATTATGTACATAAGTTTTTTTCTTAGAATTCTCTGTCAACACATAATTTGTTATTTATTTATTCATTTTTTTGGAGACAGAGTTTTGCTGTATCACGCAGGCCAGTCTTGGCTCACTGCAACCTCCGCCTCCTGGGGTCAAGAGATTCTTGTGCCTCAGGCTCCCAAGTAGCTGGGATTACAGGTATGTGCCTCCACACCTGGCTAATTTTTGTATTTTTTGTAGAGATGGGGTTTTGCCATGTTGGCCAGGCTGGTCTCCAGCTCCTGTCCCCAAGTGATCCACCGTGAGCCACCGTGCCTGGCTGACACGTAATATACTTAACCTGCCTCCTACTAATGGACATTTAGGTTGTTTCCAGGCTTCTGCTATTGAAGACACAAGTATGTATACTTGTTTATATTGCTTTGCAGAAATATGAAGATTCAAAAGTACATAGCATTTACTTTTAAGTGGAATGCTGGGTCAAAGTTATGTTTATAAATTTAACTGAGATAAGCACATTGCTCTCAAAAGAAGTAAACCCATTTATGTTTCTACCAACCTGATATATTCACATCCTACAAGTATTTATTGCATGATATGTACTAGGTACTATTTCAGATGCTAGGGAAATGTCAGCTATCAAAACAGTCAAAAATTTCTTCCTCCTAGGGACTGTGTTGTAATTGGGGGAGACAAACAATGAGTAAATACTTAAAAAATATATACTATCAGATAGTGATAAGTGCTATGGAAAGAAGTAAGGGAGACTGGCATAGAGAGGGGTAGTTGGGGTTGTAATTTTAAATCGGCTTGGTGGGGAAAGGTCTCACTGAATACCATTCGAAAAAAGATCTGAAGAGTGTGAGAGTGGGCGTGCAGTATTGGGTGGAAGATCAGTAGCCAGAAAGAACAAAATGTTAAAAGCCCTAAGGCAGGAGAAGCTTGCTGTCCCATTTAGAGAACAGTGATCAGGGCTGTGGGCTGGAAGAGAGAGAGCAAAAGGGAATAAGAGTAGCAGTGGTTAGGTAACAGGTCAAATCACATCTTCGGCATTGATTCTGAGTGATTTTGGAGACTCAACAGAGGGCTGACCTTCCTTCCTTCCTTCCTTCCTTCCTTCCTTCCTTCCTTTTCCTTTTCCTTTTCCCTTTCCTTTTCCTTTCTTTGAGTCTGAGTTTTGCTCTATCACCCAGGCTGGAGTATAGTGCCGCGATCTTGGCTCACTGTAACCTCTATCTTCCAGGTTCAAGCGATTCTCCCGCCTCAGCCTCCCGAGTAGCTGGGATTACAGGCGCCTGCCACCACGCCTGGCTAATTTTTATATTTTTAGTAGAGACAGGGTTTCACTGTGTTGGCCAAGGCTGGTCTCGAACTCCTGGCCTCAAGTGATCCACCTGCCTTGGCCTCCCAAAGTAATGGGATTCCAGGCGTGAGTCACTGCTCCCGGCGTATCAGAGGGCTTTCAGCAGAGGAATGATGAGATCAGAATTACATTTTGAAAGGAATAATCAGGTCTGTTATATAGAAAATAAACTATGTAGGGGGCCAAGGCTATAAGGTTAATTGGAGGCCTTTTTCTTTTCTTTTTTTTTTGAAAAAACACAAATTTTAAAGTTCAAGAGGGCACAATTTTCTATCTCCCTAAATTTCTGACTTTTGTATCCAACTGGCTACTTGAATACTCATTTATATGATCAACAGACATGTCATAAGTAACAAGTCCAAAAGAAAAGTCCTGATTTGTCTCAAAAATTTCTAGGTGAAGAAATCTTGTCTCAAAAATCTGAGTGAGAAAGTGATGGTGGTTTAGTGACAGGTAGTCAGATTTTTTTTCTGTTTTTGTTTTTGTTTTTGTGACTGAGTCACCCTCTGTTGCCCAAGCTGGAGTACAATGGCATGATCTCAGCTCACTGCAACCCCACCTCCCAGGTTCAAGCGATTCTCCTGCCTCAGCCTCCTAAGTAGCTGGGACTACAGGTGCAAGCAACCATGCCTGGCTAATTTCTGTGTTTTTAGTAGAGATGAGGTTTCACCATGTTGGCCAGGATGGTCTCTCTCTCTCCTGACCTTGTGATCCACCTGCCTCAGCCTCCCACAGTGCTGGGATTACAGGCGTGAGCCACCACGCCTGATCTGTCTGGTTTTTAAAATAGTTTAAAGGAATAGCTTACAGATTGTATGTGGGATATGAGAAAAAAGAGTCCGAGGTTTTGATTTGAAAAACTGGAAGAAAATGGATTATCACTTAGTGAAATAGGAAGTCTGTAGAAATTTTTGAGAAAGATCAGGAGTTTTCTTTTGGACTTGTTGCTTGTGACATGTCTATTGATCATATAAATGAGTATTCAAGTAGCCAGTTGGATACAGAAGTCAGGAATTTAGGGAGATAGAAAATTGTGCCCTCTTGAACTTTAAAATTTGTGTTTTTTGTTTGTTTGTTTTTTTAAAGAAAATCGTGCCTTCCTCTGTCCTGCTATACTAACAGGCTGCTTTATTCGAGGGTGGTGTGTCTTTCCTTGCTAAGCCCTACGTTCCCTACCATTCAGGGATGTCAGTGGGTCCATCAAATTTCCTTCAACCAGTGTAACATTCCTGGATTCCATGATTGCATGCAAGGAGCTGTGATGAGGCCCTTGAAGCTGTCCTATGGTTGTGGAGAGCACCATACATAAGGGCTCTTCTTGTCCATACTTAGTGGTTCATGCCTGTATTCCCAGCACTTGGGGAGGCCAAAGTTGGAGGATTGCATGAGACCAGCCTGGGCAACATAGCAAGTCCCTGTTGCTGCAGAAAAAATTTTAATTAGCCCGGTGTGGTGGCACACACCTGTAGTCCCAGCTACATGAAGGCTGAGGCAGGAGGATCGCTTGAGCCCAGAGGTGCAAGGCTGCAGTGAGCTATGGTTGAATCACTGCATTCCCACATGGGCGACAAAGCAAGAACCTATCTCTGTTTTTAAAAATAAATAGATAAGAAAGGACTCTTTCTTTTTTTTTTTTTTTTTTTTTGAGACGGAGTCTCGTGCTGTCGCCCAGGCTGGAGTGCAGTGGCGTGATCTCGGCTCGCTGCAAGCTCCGCCTCCCGGGTTCACGCCATTCTCCTGCCTCAGCCTCCTGAGTAGCTGGGACTACAGGCGCCCGCCACCACGCCCAGCTAGTTTTTTTTTGTATTTTTTAGTAGAGATGGAATTTCACCGTGTTAGCCAGGGTGGTCTCGGTCTCCTGACCTCATGATCCGCCCGTTTCGGCCTCCCAAAGTGCTGGGATTACAGGCTTGAGCCACCGCGCCCGGCCAAGGACTCTTTCTTAGAAGAGTAATGGCAGCTGCCTACTCACATCCTCTCTCATATGACATGAGAATTATAACTACTTCCTACTCTTAACATTTTTTTTCTCTTTCACAGACATAAAAAGTAGATAGAGAGCCAGGTGCGGTGGCTCACACCTGTAATCCCAGCACTTTGGGAGGCCGAGGTGGGTGGATCACCTGAGGTCGAGAGTTCGAGACCAGCCTGACCAACATGGAGAAACCCCGTCTCTACTAAAAATACAAAAATTAGCTGGTCATGGTGGCACATGCCTGTAATCCCAACTACTCAGGAGGCTGAGGCAGGAGAATCACTTGAACCCAGCAGGCAGAGGTTGCTGTGAGCCGACTACAATTTTAGAAGAATAAATATTTCTTCTTTTTGAGACGTGGTTTCGCTCTGTTGTCCAGGCTGGAGTACAGTGGTGCCCATCGTGGCTCATTGCAACCTCTGCTTCCCGGGTTCAAGTGATTCTCCTGCCTCAGCCTCTTGAGTAGCTGGGACTACAGGTGCCCACCACCACACCCGGCTAATTTTTGTATTTTTTTGGAAACCAGTTTTCACCATGTTGGCCAGACTGGTCTCAAACTCCTGACCTCAAGGGATCTGCCCACCTCTGCCTCTCAAAGTGCTAGGATTACAGGTAGGAGCCACTATACCCGGTCTCATTCTTAAGTTAGAAGTAACTGTAATCTCAGTTCTTATTTTGGCATCTCTAGAGTTTCCGTCTTGCCTTACACAGTTTTACCTGTTTATGGGACAGACAGCTGTCTAATTTCATTCTCATTGTGTCAGAATGCTACCCACATTACAATTTTCATCCCATTATTTCGAGATCCAGAGATTACCTCAGACCAGTTTCATGTTATTTCTGGATTATTTCTTTTCTCATGGTCTTTGTAATAGAATCAGTCAAGCCTTAAAAAGACACACTTAAGCTCTCTTTAATAGAGAACAAAGGGCCAGGCACGGTGGCTCACATCTGTAGCCAAGGCGGCAGATCTCTTGAGCCTAGGAGTTCTAGACCAGCCTGGACAACATGGTGAGACCCCATATCTTTTTTTTTTTTTAAAAAAGGCCAGGCTCGGTGGCTCACGCCTGTAATCCCAGCACTTTGGGAGCTGAGGCAGGCAGATCACCTGAGGTCAAGAGTTTGAGACTGGCCTGGCCAACATGATAAAACCCTGTTTCTATTAAAAATACAAAAATTAGCTGGGCGTTGTGGTGCACACCTATCATCCCAGCTACTCGGGAGGCTGAGGCAGCAGAATCGGTTGAACCCGGGAGGCGGAGGTTTCTGTGAACTGAGACTGCGCTCCAGCCTGGGCAAGAGAGCAAGACTCCATCTCAAAAAAAAAAACCATACAAATTATGTGACTACGATTATGAACATATTTCTGTTTATAAAATTTTTGAATCTTGGCCTTTGATTATGAAATATTCTACTTGTGTAGGTACTACTTATCATATAAACTTGAATTCAATTTTCATTAAATGTTTCTGTTACTTCTGCCTTTTTTCATCTTCCCTCTGCTTGTCCATTACTTCATGTTTTCCAGAGGAACTTACAAGTCCTCAGTAAATGATATCTTAAACATTTTTAGATTTTGCTGTCTACAGTCTGCATCATAATCCTGTTGAAAGGCAGGTCCATGTTTTATTTTTCTGATCAGTAGTTTGAGAATGCATGAGTTGCTGTTAAATAATCTATGAATTTTTTGTGTGGAAGTATTGATCAGTTCTTTTTTCTTTTCTTTTCTTTTTTGAGACATACTCTTGCTCTGTCACCCACGCTGGAGTGCAGTGGTGCAGTCTGGGCTCACTAAAACCTCCATCTCCCAGGTTCGAGTGATTCTCCTGCCTCAGCCTCTTGAGTAGCTGGGATTATAGGTGTGTGCCACCACAGCCAGCTAATTTTGTGTATTTTTGGTAGAGACGAGGTTTCGCCACGTTGGCCAGGCTTGTCTTAAACTCTTGGCCCCTGGAATTACAGGTGTGAGTCACCATGCCCAGCCATTCAATTATTTTTTCATATGAACATTTTTTAAATAAAACAAATGGTGAAAGAATAGTAAAACAGTCTCTTATGTACCCACCATGTGGATTCAATCATTAATATTTTGCCACGCTTTTGTATGTCTGTATTCGTGTGTTTATTTTGTGTGCTGAGGCATCACGATGTTTTACTTCTAAAAAATTAGAGAGATATATTTTCTACCAAAAAGGGGAGTTCCTGGCCAGGTGTGGTGGCTCATGCCTGTAATGCCAGCACTTTGGGAGGTGGAGGTGGGCGGATCACCAGATTTCAGGAGTTTGAGATCAGCCTGACCAACATAGTGAAACCCTGTCTCTACTAAAAATACAAAAATTAGGCATGGTGACGCATGCCTGTAATCCCAGCTACTTGGGAGGTTGAAGCAGGAGGCCAAGGTTGCAGTGAGTTGAGATCGCGTCACTGCACACCAGCCTGGGCGACAGAGTAAGACTCCGTCTCAAAAAAAAAAAAAAAAAAAAAACCAAAAAACAAAAAAGAGCTCCCCGTATATAATGAAATACCATTATCACACCTTAGAAGATTAACCATATTGTCCTAATATTATAGACTACCCAGACTATGTTCACATTTTTCCAATTGTCCCCAGAATGCCTTCCATAGTTTTTTTAAATTCTAGGCCGTAATCAGGGTTCAAGCTTTACATCTGGTTGCTATCTCTTAAAAATCTAAACTTTTCTTTCTGTCTAGGCATGGGGGTTCACGCTTGTAATCCCAGCATTTTGGGAGGACAAGGCAGCCAGATCATCTAAGGTCAGGAGTTCAAGACCAGCCTAGCCAACATGGCGAAACCCCATCTCTACTAAAAATGCAAAAATTAACTGACTGTGGTGGCATACGCTTGTAATCCCAGCTACTTGGGAAACTGAGGCAGGAGACTTGCTTGATCTTGGGAGGTGGAGATTGCAGTGAGCTAAAATGGTGCCATGCATTCCAGCCTAAGGTACAGAGCAAGACTCTTTGTCTCCAAAAAAAAAAAAAAAACTTCTGGGAGCCACTTCCAGGAAGATGTATAGATTCTATTTTTTTTTTTTTTTTTTTTTTTTTGAGACGGAGTCTCGCTCTGTCGCCCAGGCTGGAGTGCAGTAGGGCGATCTCAGCTCACTGCAAGCTCCGCCTCCCGGGTTCGGGCCATTCTCCTGCCTCAGCCTCCCGAGTAGCTGGGACTACAGGCGTCCGCCACCTCGCCCGGCTAGTTTTTTGTATTTTTTAGTAGAGACGGGGTTTCACCGTGTTAGCCAGGATGGTCTCGATCTCCTGACCTCGTGATCCGCCCGTCTTGGCCTCCCAAAGTGCTGGGATTACAGGCTTGAGCCACCGCGCCCGGCCTAGATGTATAGATTCTAAAAAGGTTAAAAGGCCAGGCACAGTGGCTCATGTCTGTAATCCCAACACTTTGGGAGGCCAAGATGGGCAGATCACAAGGTCAGGAGATCGAGACCATCCTGGCTAACACGGTGAAACCCTGTCTCTACTAAAAATACAAAAAATTAGTCGGGTGTGGTGGTG
Source organism: Macaca fascicularis (assembly GCF_037993035.2). Lineage (NCBI taxonomy): Eukaryota > Metazoa > Chordata > Mammalia > Primates > Cercopithecidae > Macaca > Macaca fascicularis. Next base: position 43,483,790 of record NC_088393.1, read on the forward strand.
GGAGCCTGTAGTCCCAGCTACACGGGAGGCTGAGGCAGGAGAATGGCATGAACCCGGCAGGCGGAGCTTGCAGTGAGCCAAGATTGCGCCACTGCACTCCAGCCTGGGTGACAGAGCAAGACTCCATCTCAAAAAAAAAAAAGATTACAAGATAGGGACCAGATATATCAGCTCACACCTGGAATCCCAGCATTCAGGTAGACGGGGAGGTAGGATTGCTTGAGGCCAAGAGTTGGAGACTAGCCTGGGCCATATAATGAGACCCCCATCTCTACAAAATGTTTTTAAAAGTAGCAGGGCATGGTGGCCTATGCCTATGGTCCTAGCTGCTCAGGAACCTGGGGTAGAAAGATCACTTTGAGCCCAGGAATTTGAGGCTTTACTGAGCTATGATTGTGCCACTGTGCTCCAGCCTGGGCAACAGTGAGACCCTGTCTGTAAAAAAATAAAAGGTAGGAGGGGGTCAGGCTAAGCCAAAGAAGGACATGAAGGACATCATGTTTGATAAGTATCACTGTCACTGAAGCTCATCAGGATCTTTTCTGGGCCTGTGAACTTGTTTAATTTTTACTTAGAAAGCTCTTCCTCCAGGCTGGGTATGGTGGCTCACACCTGTAATCCCAGCACTTTGGGAGGCTAAGGCAGGCGGATCACCTGAGGTCAGGAGTTCGAGACTAGCCTGACCAACATGGTGAAACCCCATCTCTACTAAAAATACAAAAGTAGCTGGGCATGGTGGCATGTGCCTGTAATCCCAGCTACTTGGGAGAGTAGCTGAGGCAGGAGAATTGCTTGAACCTGGGTGGTAGAGGTTGCAGTGAGCTGAGATGGTGCCATTGCACTGTAGCTTGGGCAACAAGAGTGAAACTCTGTTTCAAAAAAAAAAAAAAAAAGATCTTCCTCCATATAGCTGTAAGGATCATTGTCTTAATTTTCTTCATGTCTTAACATGATTCTTACCTTTTCAGATTCCATCCTTTCTGAAATTAAATCTATTTATGGCTTCCCTTTTTTTCCATAGCACTGAAAACTTTTTTTTTTTTTTTTTTTTTTTTTTTGAGATAGAGTCTTGCTCTGTCACCCAGGCTGGAGTGCATTGGTGTGATCTCGGCTCACTGCAACCTCCATCTTCCGTGTTCAAGCAATTCTGCCTCAGCCTCCCAAGTAGCTGGGATTACAGGCACCTGCCACCATGCCCAGCTAATTTTTTTTTTTTTTTGTATTTTTAGTAGAGATGGTTTCGCCATGTTGGCCAGACTGGTCTTGAACTCCTTACCTCAGGTGATCCGTCCACTTCAGCCGCCCAAAATGTTGGGATTACAGGCAGGAGCCACTGTGCCCGGACTGCTTTTTAACAAACCATCTCTATTCTGTTAGCATGTCCGCTAGAATGTAAACTTGATGAGAGCAGGGGATATTATCAATTTTGTTCAATACTATTTATCCCTAGAGCCTAGAACTGTACCATGCACATGGTAATGACACAAGTATTTGTTGAATGGATATTTTGAGCAGCTGTTCTCAGACTTTTTGGTCTCGGAAACGCTTTCCTTTTTTTTTTTTTTTTTTTCTGTAGAGATGGGGTCTCACTATATTGTCCAGCCTGGTCTTGAATTCCTGGGCTCAAGTGGTTTTCCCACCTTGGCCTCCCAAAGTGTTGGGATTACAGGTGTGAGCCACTGTGTCCAGCCTTTTTCTTTCTTTCTGAAAACACTTATAACCTCTGTATTTTCTGTTTTGAAATGTCACAGTAATGTGACTAGGTATGGGTCTTATTCTTACTCAAATTTTCCCTTTGACTTAGAGTAGAGGCAGTTTTTTTGTTCTTTGAATATTTCCTCTAATGAGTTTTCTTTTTTTGGAACTTCTTTTACTCAGCTTTTATGTTTCCTTGGTGTATCCTCTGAACTTGTCATGGAAATTTCTACCATGAAATGACATTTGTCACTGTGATCCTTTTTTTTTTTTTTTTTTTTTGAGACGGAGTCTCGCTCTGTCGCCCAGCCCAGGCTGGAGTGCAGTGGCGCGATCTCGGCTCACTGCAAGCTCCGCCTCCCGGGTTCACGCCATTCTCCTGCCTCAGCCTCCTGAGTAGCTGGGACTACAGGCGCCCACAACCGCGCCCGGCTAATTTTTTGTATTTTTAGTAGAGACGGGGTTTCACCGTGGTCTTGATCTCCTGACCTTGTGATCCGCCCGCCTCGGCCTCCCAAAGTGCTGGGATTACAGGCGCGAGCCACCGCGCCCGGCCTACTGTGATCCTATTTTATCAGCCAAGTGAGCACCCAGCCATGCCTGAGTTTGCTAGGGTGAGGCAAGCGATGCCTTCTGGAACAAGGTGACTTGTTATTGATGAATGTGGATATGCTCTGCTTTATCTCCCCCCTCTCCCTCCAACAGTCTTAATTTCTAAGGGAACTTTTCATTCCATTTCTTGCTTACAAAGCCCTGTTGTTCTTTAACTGACAAAATATCTTCTACCTATTCCTGATTGGTTTTAGTGTTGTCTGCTGGACCTTGCCTTTATTTTCTCATAACTTTTTTCTCTTGATTTTGATGTCTTTCATGTTAGTGGGGTTAGTGGAATATTAGTTAACAGCTCACTAAAAGGTGATCATGAGCTCTTTTGTGCCTGGGTGCTTGTATCCTTCAGTGGCTGAAAAGTGAAATGCTTACTGAACCATTGGTCTCCGTCTTGCAGAAGATTATACTGTGACTCCAGTGAGCAGCCATGGCCAAGTCCTTTGTTTTAGCCAATGAAATATGAATACAAGTGACACTTATCATCTTGGAGGGGCATCTTAATGAGGTTTTGTTTGTTTGTTTTGTTTTTGCAACAATCTTGCTGTGTCACCCAGGCTGGAGTTGGAGTGCGGTGTTGTGATCTTAGCTAACTGCAACCTCTGCCTCCCAGGTTCAGGCGATTCTCATGCCTCAGCTTCCCAAGCAGCTGGGACTATAGGTGCGCACCACCACACCAGGCTAATTTATTGTATTTTTAGTAGAGATAGGGTTTTGCCATGTTGGCCAGGCTGCTAATGACGTTTATTGTGGGCCTTTCGGTTTATCCAGAGAAGGATCCTCTCGTATCCTGCCCGTAGGTATATATACCTGGTTGCCAACATCTTTTGTCTTCAGCTGCAGAATGGTGCTGCAGTTCTTACCACATATGTGGGTTTAATCTCTGATTTCCGTGTAGCAGCTCATTCCTGTCATCTCATTTGCTGGATGCCCCTGAGCTCTGATTAAATTTCTGCAGGGGATAAACTTCCATTTCATACGAAGATGTGGCCAGTCCTTTGTTCTCATAACTGGACAGTGCGTATTCAACTGCTCCTTACACTTTTTTTCAGCCACCATCCTTTATTCCTTTTGAAAAACCTAATTCACTTCATTTTCTGAGTATTTCCGATATTTTGTGGTACAAATCACTGGCGCTCTCTTCTGCAGTACATTCGCATTATTTGAGTTTCCTGAGATGACTCTGCTGTGCATTGAACTCTTCCGTGTCCTTTCCATTATTGAAAAGTTTGTTAATACCTATTGTTGTGTACCAGTGTCTCTTGTAAATTTTTTTTTCTTGTGAGTTTGTACCATTTTCCCCTTTCTTATCGTTTTAATGGGGTTTTGGGAGGAAGCACTTGTGGGTTGATTTATTCCCTTTCTTAGAAAGATGAGCATTATTTAGCCGGGTGTGGTGGCGTGTGCCTGTAATCCCAGTTACTCGAGAGGCTGAGGCAGGAGAATCGCTTGAACCCAGGAGGCAGAGGTTGCAGTGAGCCGAGATCCGAGATCGCACCACTACACTCCAGCCTGGATAACGAGCGAAATTCCATCTCAAAAAAAAGAAAGAAAGAAATATGAGCATTATTTTTCTTCCCTAGCATCCCAGGTGGACTTTCTAATTTTTATGTAGTCATCTTTTTCTTCTATTTGGCAATTTTTCATTATTTGTTATACAACTTCCTAATTCTGAAATGGAAAGGCTAATTTTCAAGAGTACTCTCAGCTTTGTAGACCCATGAATGTTAATTTTCTACCTAGATCACCTCAAGTAGGGTTCCCTTCTCATAATTTAGTTGAAGCATTAATAATATAGATTCTCAGCTGGGCGCGGTGGCGCAAGCCTGTAATCCCAGCACTTTGGGAGGCCGAGACGAGCGGATCACGAGCTCGGGAGATCAAGACCATCCTGGCTAACACGATGAAACCCCGTCTCTACTGAAAACACACAAAAAATTAGCCGGGTGTGGTGGCGGGCACCTGTAGTCCCAGCTACACGGGAGGCTGAGGCAGGAGAATGGTATGAACCCGGGAAGTGGAGCTTGCAGTGAGGGGAGATCATGCCACTGCACTCCAGCCTGGGTGACAGAGCAAGACTCTGCCTCAAAAATAAAATAAAATAAAATAATATATAGATTCTTTTCATATTGGAAGATGGGCTACCAGAGTAAATCTCAAAAAGTTTTATTGCTAGCAATGGGAAAATTCACAAATAAAAGTGATGGTATTATAAAGGCAAGATGAAGGGCCTACCATGTGCCAGCCATGGTTCTGGGCACTTTATGAATTAACCGCTTTGTGCTGTGGTTCTTTGTACTCTATTTTAGAGGAAGCCTGAGAAGATGATGCACAGAGAGAGAGGCACCAGGACTTCGGAGGCACGTTGATCCATCTCCAGTAAAGACTGAGGGAAAGAGCATTGAATATAAGAAAAAATACTTCCTCTGTTCTCAGACCTTATTTGTTTTAAGGCCACAGCTTTTTGAAGTTTGAGGTTGAAACACAACCTGGACTGAAATCATGAGGTAGGTTGTGCAGGAAAGAATTATCAAGGGAATTAGTTGGCAACTTCTCTACCACAGCTTACTCCTTATGGTATTCACCCCCTTTAAGTGTAAATGCCTCTGGTTTAAAACATTTGTACCTCATCTCATACCAGAGTGTTCATACTGGAGAGAAACCCTATGAATTTACTGAATGTGGGGGAACTTTTACTCACATGTCACATTTCATCGCACGTAGAAGTCATGCTGAAGAGAAACCCCGTGCTTCTGAGGAGTGTTGACAAGCCCGTAGCTAGATGACAGTCTCACTGAGAAGCAGAAAATTCATGCTGGAGAGAAACCAGTGAAGGTAGCAACACTTCACTGAATATTAGAAAATTTTTCTGGAGAGAAAGCATTGAATGTACTGAGTATGATAACATTTCCTCTCAAACCGTATCCCTTACTCTGCATTTGGGAGGTCACACACAGAAGCCTTATAAATGTAAGAGATGTGGAAATATCTTAAGCCAAAAGTAAATCCTCACTCATCAAGAAATTTATACTGGAGAGAAACCTTGTGAATGTGGGAAAGCTTCCATTCAGATGTCACACCTCAGCCAGCAGAGAATCTACAGTGGGGAAAACCCCTTTGCCTGTAAGGTATGTGGGAAAGTCTTCAGCCACAAGTCGAACCTCACTGAGCATGAGCATTTTCACACGAGAGAGAAACCTTTTGAATGTAACGAGTGTGGAAAAGCCTTTAGCCAAAAGCAGTATGTCATTAAACATCAGAACACCCATACCGGCGAGAAGCTTTTCGAATGTAATGAATGTGGAAAATCCTTTAGCCAGAAGGAAAACCTCCTTACGCACCAGAAAATTCACACTGGAGAAAAACCTTTTGAGTGTAAAGATTGCGGGAAAGCTTTCATTCAGAAGTCAAACCTCATCAGACACCAGAGAACTCACACAGGAGAGAAGCCCTTTGTATGTAAGGAGTGTGGAAAAACCTTCAGTGGCAAATCCAACCTTACTGAGCATGAGAAAATCCATATTGGAGAGAAGCCTTTTAAATGTAGTGAATGTGGAACAGCCTTTGGCCAGAAGAAGTACCTCATAAAACATCAGAACATTCACACTGGAGAGAAACCCTATGAATGTAACGAATGTGGAAAAGCCTTCTCTCAGAGAACATCCCTTATTGTACATGTGAGGATTCATTCAGGTGATAAACCTTACGAATGCAATGTGTGTGGAAAAGCCTTCTCTCAGAGCTCATCTCTCACTGTGCATGTGAGAAGCCACACAGGTGAGAAGCCCTATGGTTGCAATGAATGTGGGAAAGCTTTCTCTCAGTTCTCAACCCTTGCTCTGCATTTGAGAATCCACACAGGTAAGAAGCCTTATCAGTGCAGTGAATGTGGGAAAGCTTTCAGCCAGAAGTCACACCACATTAGACACCAGAAAATTCACACTCACTAAGACCCCATGAACGCCTTGAACGTGGGAAAGCTTTCATTAGAAATTTGCACCTCATCATACCCCAGAAATAATGCTTCTGAAGCAAAGCATCACGAATGAGGTTAACTTTAACAAGTACTAAAAACTTAAAGGACACCAGAAAATTTGTACTGAAGAGAGAGATATGCGTATGATAAAAAGCCTGTGTCCAACAAAGAAACCTGCGGCAGAGATAATGGTGAAAGTTTAGGCACATTTTCACTAAAAACGGGAACAGAAAATGGATGCCTGTTTTTTATTGCTACCACCATCGATCTGGAGATCTTTGCGGGTAACAAGAAGAATAAGTTGTAAATATTGGAAAGGAACAGACAGAAATAGATGACGTGGTCATCTACAACTAATATTAAGACTCTTGTGGTATTGATTCAACAGAGCAGAAGAGATTTCAGAAAAAGACCTATGCATTTATTAGAATTTGGAATATGATACAAGCGGCATCAGGAAGTGAGGAAATAATGAAACTATTTTTTTTTAAGTGGACGTAATTTGTTCTCCAAGAGGGAAAAAATAGACCATGAACTATACACAAAAGTGAATCCAGAGATTAAAAACAGAAATATGAAAAAGCTATATACTAAAATGCATATGACCTTGGGAATAGGGAAACATTCCTTGTAACAACTTCAGAAATACTTAGCAGTTGTACTTGTGAGTATGAATGCTCAGGAAATACATACTAGGATATTTACTGTGGCTTGATTTGTAGTAGCCAAAAATTAGAAACAACGGAGAAAGCTCATCATGAACAATATGGGAAATTCTTATGGAATACTGTATATCTGTAAAATGCAACAAATGAAATCCACATGTATTAACAGATCCCAAAATTATTGAGGGGGATCAAGTTGCAGAAGGATGCAGATAGTACAGTGACTCTTTGTAAATTTGAATTAAAAATTCCCTCACAAAACTCAGTACTATCTCTTGGTAATGGATGCATATATGTATGTACACGTTTTTGAAATGGATTGGAAGGAAACAGACCAAACTCTTGATAGTGGTCACCTGTGAAGAGTGGCGAAGGGAAAGTAATGAGTGTGGGAGGTGGGGTGGGTATTGGTTAAAGGGGACTTCAGCTTTTTATATAAACATCCACTTCTCTTTCAAAAGACTTCAAGTAAATATAAGAAGATACTGATTGATTCTGGATTGTGGTATAGGGATATCTTGTCTTATTTTTTGTACTTTTCTGTATTTTTAAAATTTCTCAAAATAAGAATGGGAGTGAGGATGGGAATGCTGTATCTGTGGAAGTCATGTTATACTGGATTCATTTCCAATCAAATACTAAACATTTTATAGAAAATATTTCTAAAATTTTATCATGAATGAGTGGATGGACTTGCTCTCTATGTAATATGAAATTAATCTATTTTATTAAAATTTAAAAGGACAGCACAATCCAAATGCTTGAATTATTTTAACATGGTATACACAGTATATCGGGGTCCCCAACTCCCCCCCAACTGCATGGCAGGAGGTGGGTGGCAGGTGAGTGAGCATTGCCACCTGAGCTCCACCTCCTGCCAGATCAGCGGTGGCATTAGATTTTCATAGGAGCGCGAACCCTATTGGGAACTATGCATGTGAGGAATCTAGATTGTGCGCTTCTTAAGAGAATGTAATGCGTGATCTGAGGTGGAACAGTTTTATCCTGAAAACATCCCATCCCCATTCCTCTACCCCCCACAAACCGTCCGTGAAAAAACTGTCTTCCGTGAAACAGGTCCCTGGTACCAAAAAGGTTGGGCACCGCTGCACTATATGACCTCTGTCTTTGTATTTCTTTTCTTTTTTTTTTTTTTTTTTTTTCTGAGACGGAGTCTCGGTCTGTCTCCCGGGCTGGAGTGCAGTGGCGCAATCTCGGCTCACTGCAAGCTCCGCCTCCCGGGTTCATGCCATTCTCCTGCCTCAGCCTCCGGAGTAGCTGGGACTACAGGCGCCCGCCACCGTGCCCGGCTAATTTTTGTATTTTTAGTAGAGACGGGGTTTCACCGTGTTGACCAGGATGGTCTCGATCTCCTGACCTCGTGATCCTCCCACCTCGGCCTCCCAAAGTGCTGGGATTACAGGCGTGAGCCACAGCGCCCGGCCTGTCTTTGTATTTCTAACATTTTGCAGAATGAGTTTAGAAAATTTTAACTTTTTGTTAAACATACATACACAGGCTTCATATAATTGGTCTTTTTCAGTTATGCTAATTTTGGAATGTCAGTTTTCCTCTCCTGCATACATGGGAAACGTGTGCATTAAATATTAAATTTTTGATAATATCTTTTTTTTTTTTTTTGCATCTTGCTCTGTTGCCCAGGCCAGGATACCATGGCAGGATCTTGGCTCACTGCAGTCTCCTCTGTCTCCTGGACTCACAATCCTCTCACCTCAGCCTCCCAAGTATCTGGGGCTACAGGCATGCACCACCATGCTGTGCTAATTAATTTTAAAAAAAAAATTGTAGCCATGGGGTCTCTGTATATTGCCCAGATTAGTTTCAAACTCCTGGGGTGAAGTGATTCTCCCATGATCTCCTCAAGTGCTGCCGTTACAGGTATGAGTCACCATGCCCAGCTAATTTTATTTTTAAAAAGAGAAAACAACTTCCCAGAACTTGCACAGTTCAGTGCATTAGATGCCAACACCTGTGTGTCGGTCTTAACCTAGAGCTATGTCACTGCTCCCACTGCTGTTATGGAGAGAGGATGGGACGGGTATGAGAAAAATGGCTCAGACCCTAGACAGAGTTCTGTTTTGTAAACCAGCCCTTCCTGAAAATTTTTAAATATTTTCATCACAGTATAATATGAAGAGTGTTATTAAAGGTTTTCTTGAATAATGGTGAATGTCAGTAATACACAGCATTTGAGCTTGATTTTGAAACCTTAAAGAAAAAACTTATTGGGCGCGGTGGCTCAAGCCTGTAATCCCAGCACTTTGGGAGGCCGAGACGGGTGGATCACGAGGTCAGGAGATCGAGACCACCCTGGCTAACCCGGTGAAACACCATCTCTACTAAAAAATACAAAAAACTAGCCGGGCGTGGTGGCGGGCACCTATAGTCCCAGCTACTCGGGAGGCTGAGGCAGGAGAATGGCGTGAATCAAAAAGGCGGAGCTTGCAGTGAGCTGAGATCCGGCCACTGCACTCCAGCCTGGGTGACAGAGCAAGACACTGTCTCAAAAAAAAAAAAAAAAACTTATTAAATGGTACTACATCACTGTATCTTTTAGCCTTTTTGGAGAAATTAGATACTTAAGTGTCTGAATCTGTTCTTTCTAATGTGATGTACCCCATCTTTTTCTCTGCTTTCCCTCTTTGCACACATATTTCACATTTTAAGGCGTTCTCTTTATGATACAGTTGGCCCTCTGTATCCAGGGGTTCTGCATCCATTAATCAACGAACCCTGGATGGAAATTATTTAAAATATAGAACAATTTAAAAAATACAAATGTTAATATACAACTATTTGGATAGCATTTACATTGTATTAGGTATTATGACTAATCTACAGAAGATTCTGGCTGGGCATGTGGCACACATCTGTAGTCCCAGCCGCTTGGGAAGGTGAGCTGGGAGGATTGCTTGAGCCCAGGAGTTTGAGGCTGCGGTCAGTCATGATTGCACCACTGTATTGCAGCCTGGGTGACAGAGTGAGACCCTGTTGCAAAAAAAAAAAAAAAACAAAAACAAAAACAAAACACAAGGAAAAACAAAAGGATGGAGACATAGATCGGTAGGAAGAGAATTGAGAGTCCACAAATGCTATGGGTTGAATGTCCCTTCCAAAACTCATGTTGAAATTTAATTGCCATGGTAATGGCATGAAACGTTCAGTCCCTTTAACATGGCCATGAAGGGACTGGGTGTGGTGGCTCACTCCTGTAATCTCAGGACTCTGGGAGGCCAAGATGGATGGATCACCTGAGGTCAGGAGTTCAATACCAGCCCGACCGACATGGTGAAACCCCATCTATACTAAAAATACAAAAATTAGCCGGGTGTAGTGGCACACACGTGTAATCCCAGCTGCTTGGGAGGCTGAGGCAGGAGAATTACTCCAACCCAGGAAGCAGAGGTTGCAGTGAGCCAAGATTGTGCCACTGTACTCCAGCCTGGGAGACAGAGTAAGACTCCATCTCAAAAAAACAAAAAAAAGATATCCATGAAGTCTCCACTTTCATGAGTGGGATTGGTGTCATGATAAAAGGGCAAGTTTTGTCCCCACTTGCTCTCTCTTGTCCTTCCTCTGTGGGATGACACAACAAGAAGGCCCTTACCAGATGTCACCCTCTCAGTTGTGGACTTCCCAGCCTCCCGAACTGTGAACCAATATGTTTCTGTTCCTTATATTCAACCAGACTCGGGTATTCTGTTATACCAACACAAATAAACTAAGATAGCAAATCAATTGATACACTATGGGCAACTGATTTTTCAACTAGAGTGCCAAATTTATTTAATGGAGGAAGGAATAATTCCCTTAAAAAATGATGGTGGGGGCAGTGGCTCACATCTGTAATCCCAGCACTTTGAGAGGCCGAGGTGAGCAGATCACAAGGTCAGGAATTTGAGACCAGCCTGGCCAACATGGCAAAACCCTGTCTCTACTAAAAATACAAAAATTAGCCAGGTGTGGTGATGGGGGCCAGTAATCGCAGCTACTCAGTAATCCCAGCTACTTGGGAGGCTGAGGCAGGAGAATCACTTGAACCCAGGAGGCAGAGGTTGCAGTGATCCGAGATCGTGCCATTTAACTCAGCCTGAGTGGTAAGAGCAAAACTCTGTATAAAAAAAAATGTTGGGACCAGGCACAGTGGCTTATGCCTGTAATCCCAGCACTTTGTGAGGCTGAGGCGGGTGGATCACCTGAGTTCAGGAGTTCAAGATCAGCCTGGCCAACATGGTGAAATCCTGTCTCTACTAAAAATACAAAAAACTAGCTGGGTGTGGTGGTGGACGCCTATAATCACAGCACTTTGGCAGGCTGAGCTAGGAGAATCGCTTGAATCCAGAAGGTGGAGGTTGCAGTGAGCCGAGATTGCACCACTGCACTCCAGCCTGGCAACAAGAGCGTCAAAAAAAAAAAAAAAAAAAATGCTGGGGTAATTGAGGTAAAAAGATGAATTTGGACTCTTGCTTCACACCATATACAAAAATTAACTCAAAATTGTCCAGAGACCTAAACAAGATACAAAACCATAAAACTCTTGGAAGAAAACATAGAAGTAAATCTTCATGACCTTAGGTTTGGCAATGATTTTGTAAATATAATACCAAAAGTATAAGCAGCAACAACAAAAGTAGATAAATTGGGCTTTGTCAACATTTAAAATTTTGTGCATCAGACACTATCAAGAAACAAATTCAACATGCAGAATGGGAGAAAATATTTAGAAATCATCTGGGCCAGGCATGGTGGATCACGCCTGTAATCCCAGCACTTTGGGAGGCCGAGGCGGGTGGATCACCTGAGGTCAGGAGTTCAAGACCATCCTGGCCAACATGGTGAAACCTTGTCTCTACTAAAAATATAAAAATTAGCCGGATGTGGTGGCGCATGCCTGTAGTCTCAGCTACTTGGGAGACTGCGGCAGGAGAATGACTTGAACACGGGAGGTGGAGGTTGTAGTGAGGCAAGATCAAGCTATTGAACTCCAGCCTGGGTGACAGAGCGAGACTCCATTTCAAAAAACAATAACCTATTAAAAATGGGCAAATTTCTGGGCATGGTGGCTCACGCCTGTAATCCCAGCACTTTGGAGGGCTGAGGCGGGTGGATCACGAGGTCAAGAGTTCGAGACCAGCCTGGCCAACATGGTGAAACCGCGTCTCTACTAAGACTACAAAAATTACCAGGCATGGTGGCACGTGCCTATCATCCCAGCTACTCGGGAGGCTGAGGCAGGAGAATCACTTGAACCCGGGAGGTGGAGGTTGCAGTGAGCCTCACTGGAGGCTGAAGGCTGCACTCCAGCCTGGGTGACAGAGCAAGACTGTCTCGAAAAAAATAATAATAAATGAAAATAAAAATGGGCAAATAAATAGAATCATTTTCTCCAAAAAAGATATAGAGGTGTCCAGCAAGCACAAGAAACCATGTTCATAAAGTCATTGTGTAAGTCCAGTATCTGTTTCTTCTTGACATGGTCATCCGCTGATTTTCTTTTTCCCTGATAATTCATCACATTTTCCCAGTTCTTTATATTTCAAATAATTTTAGATTGCACCCAGGGCATTTTAAGTGTTATTTTCTAAGATTGTGTTCTATTGAAATTATCTGAGAGTAAATGTTGGGTTTTTGGTTTTGGTCTTTTTTTTTTTTTTTTTTTGAGACAGGGTTTCACTCTTGTCCCCCAGGCTGGAGTATAGTGGCATGATCTTGGCTCACTGAAACCTCTGCCTCCCAAGTTCAAGCGAATCTCCTGCCTCAGCCTCCTGAGTAGCTGGGATGACAGGCATCCTCCACCACGCCTGGCTAATTTTTGTATTTTTAGTAGAGACGGAGTTTTGTCATGTTGGCCAGGCTGGTCTCAAACTCCTGACTTCAGGTGATCCACCCACCTCGGCTTTCCAAAGTGCTGGGATTACAAGCGTGAGCCACCGTGCCAGGCCCAAATTGGATCATTTCAAATCCTCAGGGAAGGCAGACTTCCATTACTGACCAAGACGGGATAAGCACATTTCAGCATCTCTGTCACCCCAGAGTGAATACAAAAAGAAACCACTTGAAGATTCAGAAATACAAGTACTAGCAGGCAGATGTGAAGGGAGTTAAAAACGTGAAGAATGGACACTATGACCACATGTTTGCTGGGGTATTTTCCTCCTTTATCTTCTGGCTTTGGAAGGAGGGAAGTCTCAGAGCTGTGTGATGGGTTCTGGGAGCAAAAATTACAAGAAACGCCTTCTTTCCAGCCAGAGGAGTCCAAAAGAGGACCCGGTGTGACAGAGTGAGACGGGTTCTTTTTTTTTTTCTTGAGATAGGGTCTTGCTATGTCACCCAGGCTGGGGTGCACTGGCACGATCTTGGCTCAGTGCAGCCTTGACCCCTTAGGCTTAAGTGATTCTCCCGCCTCAGCCTCCTGAGTAGCTGGGCCTAGAAGCATGAGCCACCACACCCAGTTAATTTTTAAACATTTTATAGAGACAGGGTTCTCACTCTGTTGCCCAGGCTGATTTCGAGCTCCTGAGCTCCAGGAATCCAACCTCCTTGGCCTCCCAAAGTGCTGGGAGTATAGGTGTGAACCACCACACCCAGCCTTTCCTTTTTTCTGTTTTTCTTCTTTATTGGCCTTGCACCAACAGCCCCAGTCATTAGGCTGCTCTGCCACTGCCATAGCTGTCAACCGAACCAAGAAAAAAGACCCATGGATCCCATGTCTGTGTGTCTGAGTGGCTGGGGGCAGGGGGTGTCCTCTCTTTCTTTCTCTCTCTCTCTCTATTCTTGCCACCTCACCACAAAGTGAAGCTAGGTCTGGTCCTGTGAAGACATGCATGTTGGGGGCGCTGGGAGGGTAGCTAAAACTCCAATAGAAGGCCAGGTGCGGTGGCTCACGCCTGTAATCCCAGCACTTTGGGAGGCCGAGGCGGGCGAATCACTTGTCAGAAGTTCGAGACCAGTCTGGCCAAAATGGTGAAACCCCCGTCTCTACTAAAAACACAAAAATTATCTGGGCATGGTGGCGGGTACCTGTCATCCCAGCTACTCAGGAGGCTGAAGTAGGAGAATTGCTTGAACCTGGGAGGTGGAGGTTGCATTGAGCAAGATGGCACACTCCAGCCTGGGCAAAACAGCAAGACCCTAATTAAGAAAAAATTAATTTGTTTTAGAAAAGGAGGCCGGGTGCGGTGGCTCAGGCCTGTAATCTCAGCACTTTGGGAGGCCTAGGCCGGTGGATCACGAGGTCAAGAGATCGAGACCATCCTGGCCAACATGGTGAAACCCTATCTCTACTAAAAATACAAAAATTAGCCGGGTGTGATGGCGCGTGCCTGTAATCCCAGCTACTCAGGAGGCTGAGGCAGGACAATCGCTTGAACCCGGGAGGTGGAGCTTGCAGTGAACCGAGATCATGCCACTGCGCTCCAGCTTGGCGACAGATCAAGAGCACGTCTTAAAAAATAAAAAGGAATCGTCGAATTCTACGCCTTAGAACGTGTCGTTTTTCATCCACTGTGGTTGGTACTCGATAGACTTTCATCTTGTTGATGGTCAGTTTTGGGACCTTTTCTCGTATTATTTAGTAATTTTCTTTTTTTCTCTTTTTTCTTTATTTTTCTTTATTTATTTATTTTTTTGAGACTGCGTCTCGCTCTGTCGCCCAGGCTGGAATGCAGTGGCGCGATCTAGGCTCACTGCAACCTCCTCCTCCTGGGTTCACGCCATTCTCCTGCCTAAGCCTCCTGAGTAGCTGGGACTACAGGCACTCGCCACTACACCCGGCTAATTTTTTTGTATTTTTAGTAGAGACGGGGTTTCACCGTGTTGGCCAGGATGGTCTCCATCTCCTGACCTTGTGATCCGCCCACCTCGGCCTCCCCAAGTGCTGGGAATACAGGCGTGAGCCACTGCGCCCGGCCATTATTTGGTAATCTTCATTGTGTTTTGTTTTCTTGAATCCCTACTGTTCAGTGGCTAGGCTGGAAACGGTTGGAAACTCTAATTATTTTATCATGTGACGTTTTATTTCTTTTGAGTTTAGGGATCCACGGCCTCAGACCCGGCGAGCCTCGCTGCCCTTGCCAGAGCCATGGATTTGCATTTGCGCAGAGTCGGGGTCTGTAGCTACGCGTCCCCCGGGCTCCTCTGAATCGCTTTGGCAGCTCCCTGGGTTAGAGCTGCAGGGTTTTCTGCCTCCCCTGAGATTCCAACGCGTGCACCAACCCGCGCCTAGAGGGCGTGTATGACCCCAGCCGCGTTAGAGGCCCAGTTCTAAGCCAAGGGGCTGCGGCCGGACATTCTAGGATCCGATCTGGCGCGCTCGAAGGGAGGACAGTCACTGCAACCCCGAAAGCTCCGCGCCTAAGGCGCCCGCGCAGAAAACCCGGATCACATTTCCCACGGTCCACCGCGCATCCAGGCGGCGACTGGCGCTGGACTACCTTTCCCAGGGTCCACGGCGCATCTAGGTGGTGGCTTGCGCTGGACTACATTTCCCAGGGTCCACCGCGCATCTAGGAGGAGGCTTGTGAGGCAGCCTCCCAGCTTCGAGGCTACCACCTGCCCGAATTCGTGCTTTGGCAGAGTCCCTGGTGCCTGGGTGATTGGGTGCAGGGTCTCTTAAGGACCCTCCGTTGATGATGCCTCGAGTTGCCTAGTTTGGGTTTATGGCCCCCCCGGCTCTGTCCACGGTTGTCGGGGTCCCGGGCTGCTTTTCTTGGAGGGCTCTGTGCCGGAGGCTACTCTGAGTCCGGGTTCCTTCGCCGGGTTGCGGGCTTCGGGCTTCTGGGTCCGCTGTCGCGGTTTGGGTGCGGGGCCTTGGCTCAGGCGGAACCCGACCGGGATCGCCCCGCGAGATGCAGTCGGTGAGGGAGCCAGGAGCCCGGGGCTGGGCGGGAACTCCAAGGCTGCTGGAGTCGGAGCTGGCGCGGGCGAGACCTGTGCGCGCGCGTGTGTCTGTGTGTGCGCGCGTCACTGTGTGCACGCGTGTGTCTGCGTTTGCATCTCTGTGCACACGTGTGTCTGTGTGTGCGTCTCTGCGCGTCTGTTTGCCTGTGTGCACGTGTGTCTGTGTTTGCGTCTCTGTGTGCGCACGTGTCTGTGTGTGCGTCTCTGTGCGCACGTGTGTCTGCGTGCGTGCGTGCGTCTCTGTGCACAAGTGGGTGTGCGCGCGCATCTCCGTGTGTGCGTGTGTGTGTGGCGCTAGCCGGCTGTTTGACGTTGTGCATGATTGTGATAGCATTAGGTGTGTGGCCACTTGCAGCCACGTGAACGGTTTTTCTTGACTGTGTGTGACTCTTGCTTATGTTGTTGACTGTATGTCAATAGGTATAGAGGGAGTGTCTGTGTTGCCCAGGTTGTGAGAGCATGATAGTGTCATGAGCGGTTTTAGTTAAAGGTAGGAAACAACCAGGGTGTTTTTCTTTCTACATTTACACACCACTCACCAATGTGAGTTTTTTTTTTTCTCCCACACTAAACAGTTTTCAGCAGACACCAGCTGGGTATGCTGTTCAGTGTAATTCCGACTCTACCTGGAGATAGCAGCAGAACCCATCGGTTAAGGGCTTAGTCCCACAATACTGCCCCCTGCTTCAGATGCCAGTTGCAGGTCCCAGGATGTGACCTGTGCTTCTGACCTACTGGCTATAAATTGGGGTTCCCTCGACCCCTCAAGTTTGAGTATTTTGCTAGAGTGGTTCACAGAACTCCGAGAAACACTTTACTTATGTTTACTCATTTATTATAAAGGATATTGCAAAGGATACAGATTAACAGCCAGATGGAAGAGATGCATAGGACAAGGGATGGGGGAGGGGTGCAGAGCTTCCATGCCCTCTCTGGCTGCACCACTCTCCAGGAACCTTTATGTGTTCAATAATCCAGGAGCCCTCCAAACCCCATAGTTTAGCTTAGTTTAATCCCAACTACTTGGGAGGCTGAGGCAGGAGAATCTCTTGAACCTAGGAGGCAGAGGTTGTAGTGAGCCGAGGTCTTACCACTGCACTTCAGCCTGGGTAACAGGGCGATACTCTGTCTGAAAAAACAGGTAAAGCAAAGAAAAAAGAAATTTACAGTTTATGACTGAAAACAACATGGTCATAAGTAATTTCTGCAATGTAGACATTTCCAGGGTGTAATAAGATGGTTGGTTGAAAGCTGGGGTAAGGATATAGGAGAATATGTTTTGTGTCTATCTTGAGGAGGAAGAGGTGGAACAGGATTGATTAGGGATAAAGGAGGGTACAGTAGAGTGCAGAGTCTTGGGAGACAGGACCTGGCTGTCCAGGCAAGTGTGGTGTGGGCGATGTCAACGACTTTCATGGGATGGACAGATGCCAAATTAAAGCAGCATATGCTGAAAGTTTTTTTTTTTTTTTTCATTTGAATAATGAGGGCAAACAGTGACATTTTGCAAAGATAAAATTCTCCCTCTCCCTAGACAAGGTCTCTCCTACTCTCACACCACTCAGCACTCAATAAAGAACATTTCTGACACCAGATGTGTGGGGTTTTTCTCCATACACCAAGCAGTTCCCCATTAGACACCACCTGGGTGTCCTACAGTTCAGTTCAGTTCTGACATCACCTACCTGGAGATGGCATCAGATCCCACAGGCTAAGGGAACAGTCCCACAAGATCCTTCCATTTCAGATGACCATCTCAAGGGCCAGGTGGTGACCTGTACTTCTGACCAGCTCTAAATTTGGGGTTTCCACATCCTCTCCTCAGGTCTGATTAATTTTCTAGGAGGGCTCACAGATCTCAGGGAAACCATTTACTTAACATTAGTCCATTTAGTATAAAGGATATTACAGCTGGGCATTGTGGTGCCCATCTGTAATCCCAGCACTTTCGGAGGCTGAAGCGGGCAGATCACTTGAGCCCAGGAGTTTGAGACGAGCCTCGGCAACATAGCAAAACCCTGTCTTTATTAAAATACAAAATTTAGCTTGGTGTGGTGGTGCACGCCTGTAGTCCTAGTACTAGGGAGACCGAGGTGGGAGGATTGTTTGAACCCAGGAGGTTGAGGTTGTGGTCAGCCCAGATCTCACTACTGCACTCCAGCCTGGGCAACAGAGCGAGACCCTGCCTCAAAAAAATTTTTTTTTTAAATAAAAAGGGCTGAGCGCAGTGGCTCACGCCTGTAATCCCAGCACTTTGGGAGACTGAGGCGGGTGAATCGCCTGAGGTCAGGAGTTTGAGACCAGCTTGGTCTCTACTAAAAATACGAAAGTTAGCCAGGTGTGGTGGTGGGCACCTGTATTCCCGGGTACTCAGGAGGCTGAGGCAGGAGAATCTTGCTTGATCCCGGGAGGCAGAGGTTGCAGTGAGCCGAGATCGTGCCACTGCATTCCAACCTGGGTGACAAACAGAGACTGCATCTCAAAAAATAAAAATAAATAAATAAAAAGGATATTACAAAGATTTTCCATGAAGAGGTACCTAGGGCAACATATGTGGGAAGTGGCACTGGGCTTCAATGCTCTCATCCCGGCACATCATCCTCCAGGAACCCCCACGTGTTCAGCAATCTGGAAGCTCTGTGAACCCTGTCCTTTTGGGTTTTCATGGAGGCTTCATTACATAGGCACGACGGAATACATCATTGGCCATTGGCAGTCAGCTCAACCTTCAGCTGCTGTTCCCTCCCCGGAGGTCAAGGGGTGGGTCTGAAAGTTCCAACCCTCATATCACATCCTGAGGCCATCCAGGAGCCCACCAAGAAGTCACCTCATTAGAACATAAGACGCTCCTATCAGCCAGGAAATCCCAAGGGATTTGAGAACTCTGTGTTAGGAACTAGGGTCAAAGACCAGATATTAGAACAAATGATCCTCCTGGTACCCAAGGGTTTTAAGGAGCTCTAGACCAGGAGCTTGGGGCAGAGACCAATATACATATATTTCTTGTTATTTTATATTCCCAGCTCCCCAAGGTTATCCATTTTAAAAGTCTAGTAAGTTTCCTTTACTTCTCTCCTTGCCCAAAATATATTGAGTGAGTTTTGTTCCCTTTTGCCTTTACTAGAATTATATGTAATTTTTTTTGTTTTTAAGCTTGTGTTTCTAGGGAAGACCTTACGGACATCCTTCCAAATTAGTGCTTACTGGTTTGAGTAGTACTTGGAAGGAGGTAATTTTTTTTAAATTCAAGCTCTTTATTATGGATACTTCCAACATCATATATGCAGAGAGCCTAGTACAGTGAACCCAGCTTTAACAATTAACATATGGCCAGTTTTGTTTCATCTCTATTTCCACTCGATTATTTTAAAGAAAATTCCAGACATTTCATCTATAAATATTTCAGTATGAAATATAATTCTTTTAAGAACTTTTCTTAAAAGACAATTTTCATATCATCACCTGAAGAAAATGAACAATTCCTGGCCAGGTGCCGTGGCTCATGCCTGTAATCCCAGCATTTTGTGGGGCCAAAGCAGGAGGATCGTTTGAGTCCAAGAGTTAGAGACCAGCATGGGCAACATGGCAAAACCCCGTCTCTACAAAAAAATACAAAAATTAGTGTGACATGGTGGTGTGCACCTTTATTCCCAGCTACTTGGGAGGCTGAGGTGAGAAGATCACCTGAGCCTGGGAATTTGAGGCTGCAGTGAGCCATGATTGCACCACTGCATTCCAGCCTGGGTGACAGAGCAAGATCCTATTTCCAGAAAAAAAAAGAAAAAGAAAAAGAAAATGAACAATTTATTAAAATCACATAATCAGTTGCAGTTGATTTGTTCAAATTAGAGTTTAAACAAGATCTACACATTGGGCTTAGAGGATAAAGCTCTTATATTTCCTTTTTTTTTTTTTTTTTTTTTTGAGACGGAGTCTCACTCTGTCTCCCAGGCTGGAGTGCAGTGGCACGATCTCAGCTCACTGCAACCTCCACCTCCTGGATTCAAGCAATTCTTCCCCCTCAGCCTCCCGAGTAGCTGGGATTACAGGCATATGCCACCAGGCCTGGCTAATTTTTTTTTTTTTTTTTTTTTTTTGAGACAGAGTCTTGCTCTGTCGCCCAGGCTGGAGTGCAGTGATGCGATATCGGCTCACTGCAACCTCTGTCTCCTGGGTTTAAGCGATTCACTTGTCTCAGCCTCCCGAGTAGCTGGGACTACAGGCATGCACTACCATGCCCAACTATTTTTTGTATTTTTAGTAGAGTCGGGGTTTCACCTTGTTAGCCAGGCTGGTCTCGAACTCCTGACCTCAGGTGATTTGCCCATCTCGGCCTCCCAAAGTTTTGTATTTTTGAAGAGTCGGGGGTTTCATCATGTTGACCAGGCTGGTCTCAAACTCCTGACCTCAGATGATCTGCCTGCCTCAGCCTCCAAAGTGCTGGGATTACAGGCATGAGCCACCGCACCCAGCCGTCTCTTACATATCTTTTAATCTGTTGACTTCCCTTTTTTCTTGCTATTTATTTTTTGGAGAAATCAAACACTAACTCATATAGAGTTTCCACATACTGCCTTTGAGTACACCCCCATGGTACTGATTAACAAATTAGATGCTCTGTATTTTCTCTAAAATATCTGGTCATTAACTAGAGCAGTGATTCTCAACGAGTTGTGGTTTTGTTTGTTTGTTTTTTTTGTTTCTCTAGAAGACATTTGGCAATGTTTGGAGATATTTTTGGTTGTCACAACTGGAAGGAAGGATGGTATTGCTGGCACCTATTGGCTAGAGGCCAGGGTGCTGCTAAACATCCTTTACTGTACAGGACAGCCTCCTTCCATCCCAAACAAAGAATTATCTGGTCCAAAGTGTAAATAGTGTCAGAGTTGAGAAACTCTGCTCTAGGGGCTTGATCAAATTCAAGTTCAATTATTTTGGCAAGGTCTGCTTGTCACTGGTTTTTTTTTTTATTTTGAGACGGAGTCTCGTTCTGTCACCCAGGCTGGAGTGCAATGGCGCGATCTTGGCTCACTGCAAGCTCCGCCTCCTGGGTTCACACCATTCTCCTGCCTCAGCCTCCCGAGTAGCTGGGACTACAGGCGCCCACCACCACGCCCGGCTAATTTTTTGTATTTTTAGTAGAGATGGGGTTTCACAGTGTTAGCCGGGATGGTCTCGATCTCCTGACCTCACGATCCACCCATCTCGGCCTCCCAAAGTGCTGAGATTACAGGTGTGAGCCACCGCGCCCGGCCTGTCACTGTTTTTGTGATCAGATTTGTTAGTGGGCTTAAGTGTCATCAATATGATTTATCCATTGTAAAGTGATTGCTTTTGCATAATGTCATGCATTCATTGATGATCATTGCCTACATTCATTATGTTGTTAGGAGTTGCAAAACGATCACCTTCTTACTGTGTCTCTCTTTCAGCTATTACTGGAATCCTTTTATTTCCATTACTGGAATTTCCATTACTGGAGTCCTTTTATAAAAATAAAATCTCCCCACATCAACGATCTGATTACTCAGAGGGATAGTATGTGTAGGAAAGTGAGGATAAATGCTTGATTCTTTCCATTCATATTCATTAGTTTTCAGAATTATGAGTTTCAGAATACTGCATTGGTTTCCTAGTTTCCAAAGGTGATTGCAGCAGCTTGTATTTTCCAAAGATAGTTGCAACAATAGGCGTGTCCTATATGTTCTTCTAGAATCTTGCCATTCCCACTTTAAGAGGTGGAGTCTCACTCCTCTGCCCATGAATCTGGATTTGTTTATTGTTTGTAACCAATGCTGTGTGACTCCCAAGCCTCAGTCATAAGAGGCACTGTGGCCGTCACCTCATTAGCTGAAACTCCTGTGTTTGAAGTCTTGAGCCATCAGGTTAAGAAGTTCCAAGTGCTGTGAGCCGCCATGCTATGAGGAAGCCAAGTCACGTGGGGAGGCTACTAGTCCCAGTCTTTGAGGCCTCTCACCGCAGGTGCCAGACATGTGTGCAAATCAGGCTTCATAGGTTTGCAGCCCTTAGGCATCAGGTTATTTCCAGCCTTTGAACCCTCCTGGTTGAGGCCACAGACATCAGGAGCAGAGGCAAACTATCTCTTCTGTGAGCTGTCTGAATTCCCAACCCATAGGATCAGTGAGCGCGGTAAAATATTTGTGTTATAATACTGAGTTTGGAGTGGTGTATTATACAGCATCAGTAACTGGTGAACAATGACTGATATACCCACACTTGTTTATGTCATATTACACACACCCACACACGCACACATGCACACTTTTTTTTTTTAGAGGTGGGGTCTTGCTGTGTTGTCCAGGCTGGTCTTGAACTCCTGAACTCAAGTGATCCTCCTATCTCAGCCTCCCAAAGTGCTGGGATTATAGACGTGAGCCACTGCACCTGGCCTATACTCACATATTTTATTTTATTTAAAAAAACTTAAAAACTTTGGCCAGGTGTGGTGGCTCATGCCTTTAACCCCAGCACTTTGGGAGGCTGAGGCAGGCACATCACGAGGTCAGGAAATCGAGACCATCTGGCTAACACGGTGATACCCCCGTCTCTACTAAAAATACAAAAATTTATCCAGGCGTGGTGGTGGGCGCCCGTAGTCCCAGCTACTAGGGAGGCTGAGGCAGGAGAATAGCGTGAACCAGGGAGGCGGAGCTTGCAGTGAGCCGAGATCCCACCACAGCACTCCAGCCTGGGCAACAGAGACTCCATCTCAAAAAAAAAAAAAGAAAGAAAGAAAGGAAAGAAAATTAGCATAACCAAGGGTTGAGGCGGAAGCAAAAGAACAGCAGGTGCAGCAAGTTCTAGGCCAGGCCAGGTTAAGCAGCACACAGGTGACATCCTTACTCCTGTAATAACAAGACAGAAGTCTTCAATTCAGCTTCTGAGTGGCCACGGGCCAATCCTTCATAGGGTGTAACCAATTGGAGGCCTCGAAAGGGCACCTGTGGGTGTTATCAAATTCTTTAGCTTAATAAAAATCCTAAAGAATATTGTAATCTGGGCTCTTGAGCCCCTTGCTCTAGTCTGCTCTGGCTCTGTAGAGTGGACTTTCGCTTCAATATATCTGCGGTTTCGTTGCTTCTTTCCTCTTTCGGGGCTTCGTTCTTTTGTTGCTTCATGTAGTTTAATTCTTTCTTCAACGAGCCAGAAACGTGGGCAACTTGCAGTCAAGACCTTCCATCCAGTAAAACTTCTACACTCTAGAAGTCTCAGTATTGCCAAGAGATGTCAAGGCATCAAGGAGTCAAGTGTAGTATAAGGCCTAAGATTAAGGCTTAGTATTACACGTGCCCTGACATTGGGGGAAAACAAGGAGGCCTAAATGGATTAACTGCAATATTCCCTGCCCCACTGTACTCCTTTGAATAAGTTGCCCTAGCCGAACCACTCCCCTCAGAGACCAGGCACATTACCTGCTTACTGCCTAGCAATGGGCCTCAGGTTCCAGCCAGCCTGGAGAATTATTCAAACAGGCCAATCACACCCTCCTTCAAGAACCAGGTGTTACCTCCCATACTCTTGCTACTACAAAGCCTCCTGGGATAGCCTCCACCTGATTGCTTTGTTCCTGAGTGCTGCTGCACTGTACCCCGCATGGTGTGCTGGGCTCTCCTTCCCTGGGGCGTAAGTATGGGTAATTAGCAAACCAGTGTTCACCTCATCTATCCAGTGTTAGCTACCATGTGCTTTGCAATAATCTGCACTTCCTTTCTAATTCTTGAGAGACATCCGGGTTCTCTGCTCCTGGGTGGAGGATTTTGGAAACAAGGCCACTCAGAATGGGGAGGTGAATTGAACGCCTGCGGGTCCGACACAGCACCAAACCTCGCCAAGGCCTTCAGAAACTAAAAGTGCAACCGCCAGGAAAATGACTGCCGGTTCCGGTCACACGACCAGCTACACTAGCCAGGCCGAGACGGAGAAAGAGGTTCACCAAAAAGAGGCCGACGAGCCAGAAACCACCCTCCAGAGAACAGGGTACATTCTTCCGAAGACATATACGCACACTCCGATTCTTACCCACAGCCCCAGCAATTTTTTTCAGGGGCTGCAGCCTGACGCAAAGCAGAGCCCAGTCAGCCTTGGCAAGGCGCATGCGCGAATCGCCAGCCGATGCTCACGTCACAGAGACAGCCACCATTGCCTGGAGACGAGTCCTTGAGGCTCCGCGAAGGAGGAGCCTTCTGTGGGAGCGCATCGGACTCGGGGCTAAGGCCAGTCCTCACCAGGGCGTCGATAGGATGGTATCCGGAGGCCAGCATTCTCGGAGGGTCGACCAGGAGGAAGAAACCTCAGGCGGAGCGCCTGGAAGCCGCGCAGGATCCCAGGCTCAGGCCTGCGCGGACGGTGTGCTGGTGAGTCTCTCCAAAAGTCTTGCCCTTTGCGATCTAGAGGACAGGTCTACTTGTGTGCCCGAGGGCTCCTCTCTCACCCCAGGGTCGTTGTCGCGGAGAGCAGAACCCGGAGGCGCCAGGGGCGGCCTAGGGGTGAATGTTACTGTGCCACTCCAGTATGTCTGGGTTGTGTCTCTTTCTCTCTCTTGTTTCTGTCTCTTTTCTCGACTATCGCCCTCTACCTGTTTACGTCCGTGTGTGCGCGTGTGCGCGAGTATATTGGGATGCATGTGAGCTGAAGGGCGGTTCCTTATATGTTAGCCTTTCTTCTGTTGAGCCTCTCCCCGAATCTCTGCCTGGGTCGCGTGGCCAGTTGTCATTCATTTCCCCGAAGGTTCCAGTTTGGGTTTGTGACCACCTGGGCAATGTGGGGAGCTGCATCGGACACTCAGGGGATTAAATCAGCTCCCCAACCTGAGCGGCCTCATTGCTAGTATCAAGACGACAACACACCAGCAGAGGACAAAATTCTCACAAAAGCTCATTATCCACCTGCATGAGAGGTGCCCATCGACGTCACTCCTCTCGATCCTCTCGCCGTATGCCCTCACTGAGAAATCTGGACGCAGTTGGAAACAAGGAAGGAAAAGAACGTGGGGAACGGGATGTGGCAAGCACCTCTGCACCCGAACGCTGGCCTTCCTCGCCAAGTCACCCGTTTGGCACTCCTCCCCGCCTGCCCGAGGCAGTGGCATTGTGCCATATAAAGCCTGGGCTCTGGCCTCTGCTCTGTCCTCCCTCTTGCTCTGCCTGCCCTGTTTCTGAGAAGCCCAAGGGCTTCTTAGTCTGGCTGAATGTATTCGACAAAAAACACGTCCCAATCCATTAGGGAGAAAATTCGTGAGGATGCGGTTCATGGTTGTTTCCCTCTGAAACTTATCTCAGGATGATTGGGCGCGTGTGATGATCTGGAGCTCTGGGCTTCCATACCTTTCTGAGACAGGGAACCTCCCTTGAAATCCACATCCCAAGTGATGGCTGAGTAATTGCTTTACGAATAGCGGGAAGTGACTGTGGCTGGCTTCTTGCCTTCGAGAAAAGGCTGTGGCACATCCCAACTGCACAGCCTCTCTGATCCTTGAGGGACATCCTGTTCCTCTGCTCCTGGGGAAAGTGTCTTCAAGCACTGAATCTTTTGGCAGCCACGGATGTCAGGGAGGCAAGGGACAGGGTTTTGCTGGGTGCGGGGAAGGTTGCATCAGGGGTACCTAGCCGGTGTCGGTGTCGGGGTGGGGGCGGCCTGTACTTTGTCGAAACCTCTGGGGCCCTCTGGCAGCATCTCCGAATGTGGCTGGGATAGGACTCGGGCACAGGCCCCGTCTCGCAGGTTTTCAGGTGTGCTTGGCTTTTCCTCAGCGTGGTCGGGGAAGTCTCCCGTGGCCCCCGGGGCACATGGCTGGACATCACGGACCGTCTGCCCATCGTCTGCTACGCCCACTCCATCTGCTCTCGGGGAACGTCAGTGCCACGTGTAGTCACATTGGATCCATCTCGGACCCGCCTCTGGCTCTCTTTGCCCATGTCTCGGGAAGCAGCGTCGGGATGCCGGAACCCTCGGGACTTGGAGATTAAGGGAGGCCGCTCCTCCACCAAGGAAGGAGGGCAGCGTATGGCTCATGGGTCCGTGCATTTTCAGGCGACAGCACGCCTTGCGGCCCTGGGGATCTCTCTGTGCCCCAGCGAGACCCTTCCTGCCTCACTGCATTGTAACCCCATTCCCGATGACCCGGTCGGATCCATCATCCGATGGGGAGAGAAGTCCGCACAGCCCAGGCGGCACCTTGAAGCTCCTCCTGCACCGGGAACCGAAGCAGAAGACCGATCGAGGAGTTCCGGAAGACAGGACTACTACGGGTCCGACCCTAGTCTCCCGCAGGCCCCTCTCGCAGTCCTTTTCCCACCCTCCGCCTCGGGATGCGCCGCTATCGCCGCCGCAACCGCCGCCACCGCCGCCACGGCCACGGCCACCGGAGGGTCAGTCCCCGCAGCCGCCGCGTCGCCGCCATGTTTTAAAGGGTCCGCAGCCTGACTCTCCGCAGCAAGGGAGCAGTGGGCCGAACCGGTGCGCATGCGCGACGCGCGAGCGGCCGATTCGGTCACAGTGACCGCCACCGTTGCCCCGGGATGGGTCCTTGAGACTTGGCGAAGTAGGAGCCCTGTGTGATCGTGCGTCCCAGTGGGGGCTGACACCATTCCTGGCCAGGGCCTTACCAGGATGGTCTCCGGAGGCCGGGATTCGCGGAGGGTGGAGCAGCAGGAAGAAACCTCGGGAGGAAGAAACGTCAGACGGATCGCCGGGAGGCAGCGCGGGATCCCAGCCTCAGGCGTGCGCGGACGCTGTGCCGGTGAGTCTCCCCAAAAGTGGTGCCCTAGGGATCTAGAGGACAGGTCTGCCTGTGTGCCCTTGGGCTGCTCTCTCACCGCTGGGTCGCAGTGGCGGAAAGCAAAACCCGGCAGCTTCAGGGGCTGCCTGGGGGTGGGTGTTACCTGCTGTATGTCCCTGTGTCTTTGGGGTGTGTGTGTGTGTCTTTGTGTGTCTGTGTGTGGGTCTCTGTGCCCACTTAGGTGTCTCTCTCGTTTCTCTCTCTCTCCCTTCTCTGTTTCCGTCGCTCTCTCTTCCTATCTCCGTCCGCCTGTGTGTGCGTGTTCGTGGGGACACATGTGCCCTGTGCGCCGGAGGGTGGTTTCTTGCACGTCGGCCTTTCTTCTGGGCAGCCTCTCCCCGCGACCCTGCCTGGGTCGTGTGGCCGGTTGCCAGTCGTTTTCCCTGCGGTTCCAGTTTGGGTTTGGGAAGGCCTGGGCAACGTGGGCATCTGCCTCGGACCCGCAGGGGTTTTCATCCCCTCCCCATCCTGAGCAGCCTCTTTGCTCGGATCAAGACGACCACACCCCAGCCAAGGACAAAGGCCTCCCAGGTGCTCCTTGTCCACCCGCAGGAGGGTGCCCACAGAACTTCAAGAAGACGGTTCTCACTTCTCTCGCCCTTTGCCCTCATGGAGGAATCTAGCCACAGCTCGACACAGGGACGGAGAAGGAAGCCGGCAACGGGATGGGGCACGCATCTCTCTCACTCCAACGCTGGCCTTCCTGGCCCAGTCACCCACTTGGCCCTCCTCCCCGGACGCCCGTGGTGGTGGCATTGCGCCGTCTTCCTGACTGGGCTCTGGCCTCTGCTCTGTCCTCCCTCTTGCTCTGTCTGCCCTGTTTCTGAGAAGCCTAGGGGTTTCTTCGTCTGGCTCAACGTCTTCAACAAAGAAGACTTCCCAGTCCATCAGGGAGAAACTTCGTGGGGGTCTGTGTCACCATTGTTTCCCTCTCCAAACCTATTTCTGGATGATGGGGCAGCTGTGGTGATCCTGGAGCTCTGGGCTTCCATGCCTGTCTGGGACAGGGAAGCTTTCTGGGTCTCCATGGCCCACGTGATGGTTGCGTGGTCGGTCCAGGAAGAGCGGGAGGCGACCCGACGGTTCCTGACATTTGCCTTCCAGGAAAGGCGGTGTTGCATCCCACCTGCACTTCCCTCTCTGATTCTTGAGGACCATCCGCTTCCTCTGCTCCTGGGGAAAGCGCCTCCTAGCACTGAATCTTTTGGCTGCCACGGATGTCAGGGAGCCAAAGGGACTGGGTTTTGCTGGGTGCGGGGGAGGTGGCGTCAGGGGTACCTAGCCGGTGGCGGGGTGGGGGCGGGGGGTGCTTTGTGGAAACCTCTCGGACGGACCCTCTGGCAGGCGTCCCCGAACGTGGCTTGGACTCGGGCACAGGCCCTGTCTCGCAGGTTTTCAGGTGTGCTTGGCCTTTCCTCAGCTTGGTCGGGGAGGTCTCCCGTGGCCCCCGGGCGCACGGCTGGACATGACTGTCCGTCTCGCCATCGCCCCCTACTGCCTCAAAGACACACGCTCGCTCCATCTGCTCTTGGGGGACGTCAGTGCCTCGTGTGCTCACATTGGCTCCATCTGGGACTCGCCTCTGTCTCTCTTGGCACATGTGGCGAAAAGCAGTGTCGGGGTGCCGCAGCCCCCGGGCCTTGGAGATGAAGGCAGGCCACTGCTCCAGCCGGGAAGGAGGGAGGCAGTGGGCTCCTGGGTCGGTGCCTTCTCAGCCGTCAGCGAGGCACGCCTTGCGGCCCTGGGGATCTCTCTGTGCCCCAGCGAGACCCTTCCCGCCTCACTACATTGTAACCCCATTCCCGATCACCCGGTCGGTGGGATCCATCATCGGATCCGAAGAGGGGTCCGCACAGCCCAGCCGGCACCCTGAAGCTCCCCGTCCACCGGGAACCGAAGCAGAAGACCGATCAAGGAAGTCCCGACGACAGGACTCCTACGGGTCCGGCCCTGGGTCTCCCGCAGGCCCCTCTCGCAGTCCTCTTCCCACCGGCCGCCTCGGGCTGCGCCGCCATCGCCGCCGCCGCCGCCGCCACCGCCACGGCCACCGGCGTCTCAGTCCGCGCAGCCGCCGCGTCGCCGCCATTTTTTAAAGGGTCCGCAGCCTGACTCTCGGGAGCAAGGGGTGGGGGGAGAGGTCGGCCCTACCAGTGCGCATGGGCGAGGCGCGAGCCGCCGCTTGGGTCACAGTGACCGCCACCGTTGCCCGGGGATGGGTCCCTGAGACTTGGGGAAGTAGGAGCCCTGTGTGATCGTGCGTCCGAGTCGGGGCTGAGACCAGGCCTGGCCGGGGCCTTACCAGGACGGTCTCCGGAGGCCGGGATTCGCGGAGGGTGGAGCAGCAGGAAGAAACGTCAGACGGATCGCCGGGAGGCAGCGCGGGATCCCAGCCTCAGGCGTGCGCGGACGCTGTGCCGGTGAGTTTCCCCAGAAGTGGTGCCCTAGGGATCTAGAGGACAGGTCTGCCTGTGTGCCCTTGGGCTGCTCTCTCACCGCTGGGTCGCAGTGGCGGAAAGCAAAACCCGGCAGCTTCAGGGGCTGCCTGGGGGTGGGTGTTAACTACTGTATGTCCCTGTGTCTTGGGGGGGGGGGTGTCTGTGTGTGGGTGTCTGTGCTCACTTAGGTGTCTCTTGTTTCTCTCTCTCTCTGCCTTCTCTTTCCGTCGCTCTCTCTTCCTATCTCCGTCCGCGTGTGTGTGCGTGTTCGTGGGGACACATGTGCCCTGTTCACTGAGGAGCACTTTCTTGCACATAAGCCTTTCTTCTGTTTAGCCTCTCCCATGCCTCTGTGTGGGTGGTGTGGCCGGATGTCAGTCGTTTTCCTGGCATTTCCAGTTTGGGTTTGTGAGGATCTGGATGAGGTTCTGGATGAGTGACGGTGATCTCGTAAGGATTTAAATCCCCCTACCCCCTAAGAGGCGTCTTTTCCAGGATTAAGGCCACCACACGCTAGGCAAGGATAAACCTCACCAGAGAGGTCGTCTACGTGCAGCTGCTGTGCAGAGCGACCTCAAAGAAGATGGTTCTCATTCATCTCTTTCATCTCGCTGAGAAATCTAGCCACAGGGTAACACAGGTTTTGAAAGGATGGGCAACAGACGTGGCAAGGATCTGTGAGTGTGCAGGCTGCGTTTCACATATTGTTAAACAGTCTAGTGAGTGTTCTGCAGATAGCTGGCACTTGTTTTATTGAATCAAGGAAACAAAAAATGCTGAGAAAAGAGGACACAACTTGCCTGCCAGCGCATCTGATTATTACAAAGTTGATAGTAATTTTAATTTATCCTTTCATGTAAAGATCCTTGGCAGTGATACCTAATTTCCTAAGATAGCCTAGGTTTGTTATGTATGATAAAGCTGTCATTCATGTCAGAGTATCTGGAAATTTTTCCCAATGCCCTTGACATAAGTGATTAATAACATTCCCAAAATAACATACCAAAAGAAACAACAGGAAATCATTTGTTACTTAGTTCATTTAAATTTGTTTATTCAAATTGTGTTTCTTTCGTGCACTAACTTTTTTTTTTTTTTTTTTTGAGAGGGAGTCTCATTGTCATCCAGGGCAGTGCAATGGCACCATCTCGGCT
Source organism: Macaca fascicularis (assembly GCF_037993035.2). Lineage (NCBI taxonomy): Eukaryota > Metazoa > Chordata > Mammalia > Primates > Cercopithecidae > Macaca > Macaca fascicularis. The sequence continues at coordinate 43,514,038 of NC_088393.1, forward strand.
CACTGCAACCTCTGCCCCCCGGTGGTTCAAGTGATTCTCCTGCCTCAGGCTCCTAAGTAGCTGGGATTTCAGTCGCCTGCCACCACACCCAGCTAACATTTGTATTTTTAGTAGAGACAGGGTTTCCTCAGGTGGGCCAGGCTGGTTTTGAACTCCTGACCTCAGGTGATCCACCTGCCTCGGCCTCCCAAAGTGCTGGAATTACAGGCATGAGCCACCACACCCGGCCACATGAAACATTTCATGTGTTTCTGGCAGTCTTTCAGCAACAGATTGCATCTTAAGTATTACAATGCTTGTGCCCTTTAATTAATTTTTCCTACATATTTTGATAGTTATACTGAGGCTGGACCCAGTGGCTCACACCTGTAATCCCTTTTTGGGAGGCTGAGGCGGGCAGATCACAAGGTTAAGAAATCCAAGACCATCCCAGCCAACATGGTGAAACCCCGCCTCTTGAAAAATCCAAAGAATTAGCCAGGCAAGGTCAAGCACTGGCTCATGCCTGTAATCTCAGCCCTGTGGGAGGCTGAGGCGGATGGATCACAAGAGGTTAGGTGTTCAAGACCAGCCTGGCCAACATGATGAAACCTTGGCTATACTAAAAATACAAAAATTAGACCCTGAAGGTCACATCCGAATGAGAAAGACATTAACTGACACTAAGAAACAGTGCAGACTGGCCAAGTGAGGTGTCTCACACTTGTAATCCCAGCAGTTTGGGAGGCCGAGGCGGGTGGATCACCTGAGGTCAGGGGATCGACACCAGCCTGACCAATATGGTGAAACTCTGTCTCTACTAAAAAAAGAAGTACAAGAACATTAGCTGGTCATGGTGGCACACACCTGTAAATCCCAGCTATTTGGGAGGCTGAGGCAGGAGAATCGCTTGAACCCTGGTGGCAGAGGTTGTGGTGAGCAGAGGTCAGCCCATATCAAGCTTCTCCTTGTTCTATGTGTGAACAGCTAGTCTGTATCTTCACCGAAGCATATTTAAAAATCAACCTTAGGAAGGCCCTTGGCCACCATAATCCGTCCACACTAGCAAGAGCCCAGCCTCTGAGACTAGGCGTCCTTCCGCCTCCCACTGGAATGCCTTCCCCCGGACTTCCAAGGTACCAAATTGCTCAGGGGCAGCTGAGACAGCCCTACTTCTGGGAGTCCTCCCCACCCACTTGAAATCACAGGCATCTCTGCTGTCCCTGCCCTTCATCCACATCACTGAACAATTCATCGCACACATCTCTGTACTTTTATTTAAACTGTTCCATGTGTGTTTACCATTAACTACTTCATGAGTGACTGCGGTACGGATGGAGCAGAAAGGAATGCTGAGGGAGGACCCCTGTTCGAATGAGCCGCTCTTCCAGAACTAGAATGAACTTTCCCCAGTACCAACAAGGCAGCCTCCAGGGCAAGAAAAGGTAACGGGATCCATTCTGCTGACATCCAAGATGGAATTACAAGTAACTCTCACCTCTTTTTTGACTCTCAGGTGGAAACCCCCTCCCCACAAGGTGAAGCAGAGTCCGCTCCACAGCCCCACAGTTGGGGTCGGGGATGTCACAGAAATCACCAGGGCAGCCAATTCCCATCCAGAGGGGGCCCAGGATGACCCAACACCCTCAAGCTCAGCCCCAAGCTCGGGCCAGGGAGTGAAGCCCTTGTCCCCAAGCAACAGAGTGAGGGTTTGTCTCTAACCCTGTGGGCTCCAGTGAAAGGAAAATGGCCTGGAGGTGCCCACAGGATAGCACCCGAGTTCTGAGACAGATCTACGGCTCCCAGCCTGAGTCCCCATGAGTAACAGGGACGCACAGAGGGGCATGCTGCCTGCCTATAGGGCACTCACGGAACGCAGCTGCATGCTGTGGATCCTGAAGCCGGTCAGGTAACGAGGTGCGGAGGTGTGGGGAAGACCTGGAGGGAGGCCTCCCCGAATGCCAACCAGCCGGGGCCACGGATCAGAAGTGCTTCTGACATTAACAGGACACACGTAAGGTGTGTAGGGTGGGTAGTGGATGTAACCGCAGAGGCCTCTGGGGATTGTTTTGGAGCTAGAGAGGCAGGCAAGCAGTTGGCTTTGCCCACACAGGGTGCCTCGGACATCTGCACAGCGCACACAACCAAGCTTAGGAGCCCACTGTTAAGATGCCCAAGTGACATGGACAAGTTTCTCCTCTGCAAGCCAATGAGATCTGGTGACTGTCAGAGCATCGCAGGACCGCCGAAGGATTCTGGAAAATGCAGTCCCGGGTGGCCACTGTGTGCTGACCTTCACCTGCAGGTGAGCTGAGCTCACCACGCAAGTCTCCACCCTGGTGCGCCCTTCCCGAGCAGATGCCAGGTTGGGGCAGAAGCGGCTCAGGGAGAGGTGATGCTCCCTCAGGGCTCCCAGTTTGGGGGTGACACCACCCCTGTGTCCCCTAGAGTAGGACAGTGTACCAGGATAGGGAACCCCAAGGCTGTTTTCAGGGACAGCAAGATTGGCTTGGGGAAAACTCCCAGAATGGAGATGGGGAGAGTCTGGTCACATTTCCCCAGGTAGGGGATGCTGGCTGGACTTGGGTGAAGAGCAAAAGATCCCCTGGTGATAGTGGTGGTGAGGATCGGAGGCTTGAGCCAGAAATCCCCAAGGTGTTTTCTTTTGTTTTTTGTTTTTGTTTCTGAGACAGAGTCTCCCTCTGTCTCCCAGGCTGCAGTGCAATGGCGCGATCTTGGCTCACCGCAACCTCCACCTCCTGGGTTCAAATGATTCTCCTGCCTCAGCCTCCCAAGTAGCTGAGATTACAAACGCCTGCCACCATGCTCAGCTAATTTTTTTAAAAATTTATTTTTTGTATTTTTAGTAGAGATGGTGTTTTGCTCATTGCCCAGCCTGTTCTCAAATTCCTGACCTCAAGTGATCCACCTGCCTTGGCCTCCCAAAGTGCTGGGATTACAGGCGTGAGCCACTGTGCCCAGCTCATTTTCATCTTTTCTCTTACAGGTTTTTATTTTTATCTTACAGGTTCGACTTGAAGGAAACTTCTCGAGGGTTGGGTGGAGGGTGGGGTAGTGTTGAAGAGGAGGCACAATTGTAACCATTTTGTTCAACCTGGGTGTTTTCTTTATGCATTAATTTGTATTTTTAAATATATTACATTAAAAATTTATCTTGATTACCGAGTTTTTCTGGTGCCCCTTTAAATTCTCTATCAAGTCCTGAGCCTTGATAGGAAGTGAGGGCCTGGCCTCTGGGCATCAAGCAGCCAGAAAGTCCCTTAGGAGCTTTCTCTGAATTGTTGAATTGTGAGTGATCTTTTCCTTTCCTGACTTCCTTAATATCCACAATTTCCTTGTAACCATCCCTCCAAGCCACACCCACAAGGCACCTCCAAGACCTATCATGAAGCAGATATTCAAAGATGATTTGTATGGCCGGGCGCGGTGGCTCAAGCCTGTAATCCCAGCACTTTGGCAGGCCTAGGTGGGTGGATCACGAGGTCAGGAGATCAAGACCATCCTGGCCAACATGGTGAAACCCCGTCTCTACTAAAAATACAAAAAATTAGCCGGGCCTGGTGGCGGGCGCCTGTAGTCCCAGCTACTCTGGAGGCTGAGGCAGGAGAATGGCGTGAACACGGGAAGCAGAGCATGCAGTCAGCCAAGATCATGCCACTGCACTCCAGCCTGGGTGACAGAGCGAGACTCTGTCTCAAAAAAAAAAAAGATTATTTGTAAATCTTCACACCCCACCCGTTCCAGAATGTCTTCCAACATCCCCTTTCCTGGAGAAGTAAAAAACAAGGTTTGCATGTTGAGTATCAGCCTCTCCCATTGGGTGGGTGTTTAGGAAGGAGGATCAGTCGAGAACCCTATTCCAGCCCAGGTAAATGACCTGGCCAAAGATTTCATTTCCACAAATGTAGAATGCTTGTAACAGAACTCAGTGGGAATCAAAGTCAGGCATGGCACTGGGCTTTAAGGAGCACAAACGAAAAGGAGGGACTAGAAAACTTCAGAAAGGTATTGGGGGGGGCGTGGAGGGGATGGGACAGTGAGGATGTGGGATCCCGGAATAATCCAAATCCCTGTGTGGAGACCCATGTGTACAAAGGCTGTAAAGAGAGACCCAGGCTGATGGGGTATCTGTAATAAATCAAACATAATATAACAGGAGGCCAAGTGATAAGGGGACCCTGGAAAAACAGAACAAGCAGCAAAAGGAGCAGCATCAAACTCCACAGATATTCACAAATATCAAGACACTAAGAAAGCTGCATTCATTTAAATCAAGGTGACAGGCTGGGCGCGGTGGCTCACGCCTGTAATCCTAGCACTTTGGGAGGCCAAGGCGGGCAGATCATTTGAGGTTCAAGACCAGCCTGGCCAACGTGGTGAAAGCTCATCTCTACTAAAAATATAAAAATTAGCCAGGTGTGGTGGCGGGTGCCTGTAATCCCAGCTACTCAAGAGGCTGAGGCAGGAGAATCACTCGAACCTGGGAGGCGGAGGTAGTAGTAAGCAGAGATCACGCCACTGCACTCCAGCCTCGGGAGAGCAAAACTCCATCTCAAATAAAAAAATAAATCAGCCGGGCGCGGTGGCTCACGCCTGTAATCCCAGCACTTTGGGAGGCAGAGGCGGGCGGATCACAAGGTCAGGAGATCGAGACCACGGTGAAACCCCGTCTCTACTAAAAATACAAAAAATTAGCCGGGCGCGGTGGCGGGCGCCTGTAGTCCCAGCTACTCAGGAGGCTGAGGCAGGAGAATGGCGTAAACCCAGGAGGCGGAGCTTGCAGTGAGCCGAGATCGCGCCACTGCACTCCAGCCTGGGTGACAGAGCGAGACTCCGTCTCAAAAAAAAATAAAATAAAATAAATAAATAAATAAATAAATAAAGGTGACAGTTACTGAGTGCTGTGGGCCAGGTACAATGATACACCCTCAAATGTGTTACCCTCATGAATCTGAATCACTTGTGATATCTCTGCTTTAAGGAGTCCTATTTCCCACACTCTTAGCTGGCTTGAGATGTGAAAATCCACCTAAATTATAAACAGTGAAAAAAAATAGTGGTGCCCATGCAGGGAATATGTCTAGTTAAAATTAACATAGATAAAAATCAGCAAAAATAAATTTTAAAAATATTTTTTGAAATTAAAAGCCATATAGGCCGGGCGCGGTGGCGCAAGCCTGTAATCCCAGCACTTTGGGAGGCCGAGACGGGTGGATCACGAAGTCAGGAGATCGAGACCATCCTGGCTAACACAGTGAAACCCCGTCTGTACTAAAACTACAAAAAACTAGCTGGGCGAGGTGGCGGGCGCCTGTAGTCCCAGCTACTCGGGAGGCTGAGGCAGGAGAATGGCGTAAACCCGGGAGGCGGAGCTTGCAGTGAGCCGAAATCGCGCCACTGCACTCCAGCCTGGGCGACAGAGCGAGACTCCGTCTCAAAAAAAAAAAAAAAAAAAAAAAAAAAAAAAAAAATTAAAAGCCATATAAACCAATGTGTCACTGATGAGTTCAAAGAAGAAACTGACCTGCAAACCAGGAGATACATGGGAAGAAGCAATAGTGAAAATGCTTCAGATCTAAACCTGTGGAATGAGGCTACCTCAGTGTCCAAAAATATCACTTAAATATAGTGCCAAGGGGCGGGGTGCGGTGACTCATGCCTGTAATCCCAGTATTTTGGGAGGCCGAGGCGGGCAGATCACTTCAGGTCAGGAGTTCGAGACCAACCTGGCTGACATGGTGAAACCCAATCTCTACTAAAAATACAAAAATTAGCTGGGTGTGGTGGCGCGCATCCATAATCCCAGCTACTTGGGAGGCTGAGGCAAGAGAATTGCTTGAGCCCAGGAGGCGGAGGTTGCAGTGAGCCGAGATGGCACCACTGCACTCCAGCCTGGGTGATAGAGCAAGACTCTGTCTCAAAAACAAACAAAAAATTTCCAATGAATAAACTACCTACCAAGACTTATAGAATGAGACTAAAACCACGGCTGGAGGAAAACTTTTAGCCTGAAAGTAGCCTAAGATTTAGAAATTACGGCAAAAAACTAAGGAGTAAGCAGTTACCCTTCAGGTTAGAAAACCAACAGCATTACAGGAAATGAGAGGGGGAAGAAATAATCAGATGGGGCTAGGATGGGGGCTTATGGGGATGAAGGAGGCAGGAAGAGCATGTGAAGTCTGTGCATAAAGTCACTCCCTAAGGACAGTCCCTGAGAGGAAGCTAGACGCACAAGGATCGGGCTAGGTGGAGAAGGTAGAGAAGACAATCCCGGAGGGCACGTTCAGGGGTTGACGGCGATAAGAAAACAGGAGGGCAGGCCGGGCGCGGTGGCTCAAGCCTGTAATCCCAGCACTTTGGGAGGCCGAGATGGGCGGATCACGAGGTCAGGAGATCGAGACCATCCTGGCTAACACGGTGAAACCCCGTCTCTACTAAAATATACAAAAAACTAGCCGGGCGAGGTGGCGGGCGCCTGTAGTCCCAGCTACTCGGGAGGCTGAGGCAGGAGAATGGCGTGAACCCGGGAGGCGTAGCTTGCAGTGAGCTGAGATCCGGCCACTGCACTCCAGCCTGGGCAACCGAGCAAGACTCCGTCTCAAAAAAAAAAAAAAAAAAGAAAACAGGAGGGAAAGTCAAGTGTGGAGCCTTTTCTGTCCCTGGCATGGAAGACATCAGGAGCTGATGAGTGAAAGTGATAAACAGCATTCTCACCACAAAAAAAAGTCAAGGATTTGAGGTAACGGATAGATTAATTTGATTCTTATTCCACACTGCATTGAAAAATCACATCATTTTATACCCCATATACAATTTAGAAGATAGGTAAAAATCAGCAAGAAAAAAATGAAAAACGATTCTTTGAAGTATTTTTATTTATTTTTTATTTTTATTTTATTTTTTTTTTTTTGAGACGGAGTCTCGCTCTGCCGCCCAGGCTGGAGTGCAGTGGCCGGATCTCAGCTCACTGCAAGCTCCGCCTCCCGGGTTCACACCATTCTCCTGCCTCAGCCTCCCGAGTAGTTGGGACTACAGGCGCCCACCACCGCGCCCGGCTAGTCCTTTGTATTTTTTAGTAGAGACGGGGTTTCACCGTGCTAGCCAGGCTGGTCTCGATCTCCTGACCTCGTGATCCGCCCGTCTCGGCCTCCCAAAGTGCTGGGATTACAGGCTTGAGCCACCGCGCCCGGCCTGAAGTATTTTTAAAACATGCAATTTATGGGGTACAATCTAATTCATCTATCTATATATATATATCTTTAAAAAAAAAAAAAACGGGGAGTCAATAAACACAGGAAACAGTACCTTGGGAGGGAGAGAAGGAAAATGGGCACAATCTGCCCTTAGAAAGACACAGCGTTTAAATCCACGCATGTGAGAACTCCAGGGTTCAAGGTAAGACAGGGATCAGTCAACAACAGCCGGCTTATCACCTATAGCCACAGGGTGGCGCCAACACCCACTGCTCCGGCCTGAGCCGGCCAGAGAGAACATTCAAGTAAAACTGGGACATCCCAGAAGGCCTGAGACCTGCAGGTCCCACCATTGAAGTCCAGTGAGGGAGGAAGGTCCAATGTGAGGTGAAAAAATACCATAGAGGTATATTGAAATGAAATAATAGTTATTAAATAGTCATTGTACTTCAGGTAAAAGTAGGTAAAATGACAGAAAATGAGAGAAATGAGCGAGACACCATAGACATGTAATGATGGACAATAAATGACATGATATGGAGAGTTTGGCCACACGTGCAGACTTTATATCTGCCTGCATCACCCCGTAGAGATGATTACACAAACTGCACTGACACTGTGAAGTCAACAAGGAGATAAAGTAAAAATCAAATAGTTACGGAGAGGGTTGGTCTGTGCAGTGGGAAACCCTTCAGAACACGCACACGGCATCTCCCCTCCCTTCTGAATACCATGCATAGCCCGCAGCAGTAGATGGCAAATCACAGCCTGGGCCACCCTTCCCAGAATGTCACAAACATGGACGTGCAGACCACAGAACTCACCAGATACCCAAGCTGGGTGGCGCCGGGCTCTGAAAGCCATGCTTCAAGTCAGAGGGACTAGAAACCTCCCCGAGGGAGCAACAGGGATTGGGGATTTCAGGAGGATCCAGGGACTGTGCAAAGACCAAGCAGTGAACAGACGTGTGTGTCAGTGATTCGGTTGGCATGAACTCAACACCATCTAACGCCGCAGCTCACGTTTCTGTGTGCATCAGACTCACCTGGGGGCTTGTTAAATACAGATTGTTGGGTCTCACCCCTAGAGTTTCTGCTTCAGTATTCTGGGGAGCAGCCTGTGAACCTGTATTTCCAGCATGATTTTCAGGGCTACTGATACTGTTGGCCCAAGGACCACACTATGACCTAATTTAACACCAGGTTAGGGGAGGTACTAAGGAGCAAACAGCAACAGAAGAAGGGACCTGAAGCCTGTAGGGGCTTCTCTGTAAACTCCTCAAACATAAAAGCCTTCAAGGCTCTCAAAGAGCATTTACAGCATCATGTCTACAAATACAAGGTGCCATGCAGGGAGAGCTCCATCAAGCAGAGAGAAGAGCCCACTGAGTGTCCCTGTCTTAGTCCGTTTGTGTTGCTGTAACAGAATACCACAGACTGGGTGATTTATAAGCAAAAGTTCACTTGGTTTATGGTTCTGGACACTGGGAAAGTGAGGGGCCTGCATCTGGGGAAGGTCTTGCTGTGCTGTCCTATGGTGGAAGGTGGAAGGACAAGAGAGTGACCACATGTGAGAGGGAGAAAGGGAGAGAAAGGGAGGAAGCCAACCTCATCCTTTTACCAGGAACCCACTCCCAAGACATCTAACCCACTCTGCTTCATCCATTCGTGAGGGCGGAGCCTTCACCACCTAATCACCTCTTGAAGGCTGCACTGGTCATCGCTGCTGCCTTAGGGGTTGAGTTTCCCACACATGAACTTCGGGGAACACACTCAAACCACAGCAGTCCTCATGGAAACCTTCCAGAAAATCTGCGTGCCTGGCACTCCGGAATCCCTCTTTTCCACCCCTTCTCCCTGCAGCTCTAACATCGTGTCCCCTCATCATTTTCCATTCGAGCATAGGAAAGAACAGAGTCACTACACCCATTTCTTTTTTCTTTTTTTTTTTTTTTTGAGATGGAGTCTCGCTCTGTCGCCCAGGCTGGAGTGCAGTGGCGCGATCTCGGCTCACTGCAAGCTCCGCCTCCCGGGTTCACGCCATTCTCCTGCCTCAGCCTCCCGAGTAGCTGGGACTACAGGCGCCCACAACCGCGCCCGGCTAATTTTTTGTATTTTTAGTAGAGACGGGGTTTCACCGTGGTCTCGATCTCCTGACCTTGTGATCCGCCCGCCTCGGCCTCCCAAAGTGCTGGGATTACAGGCGTGAGCCACCGCGCCCGGCCACTACACCCATTTCTTATGAACCTTTCCTACATTAAAATAATCAGATAGAAATTTGTAAACATAAATTTTCATTTTTGATATGAGCGAATATTAAATTATTTTTTTTTTTGAGGAGTTTTGCTCTGTGGTCCAGGCTGGAGTGAAGTGGCGAGATCTCCGCTCACTGCAACCTCCGCCTCCAGGTTAAATCGAATCTCTTGCCTCAGCCCCCCAAGTAGCTGGGATTACAGGCATGCACCACAACACCCGGCTAATTTTGTATTTGTAGTAGAGATGGGCTTTTCCCATGTTGGCCAGGATGGTCTCGAACCCCTGACCTCAGGTGATCTGCCCGCCTCGGCCTCCCAAAGTGCTGGAATAACAGGCATGAGCCACTACGCCTGGCCTTGAATATGAAATTCTGTATTAGTTTAATGAAATATCTAAAATACATAGAAAATAAAAATAATTACCAAAAATGTTCAATGATGCAAAGCAACACATACAGTGAGATCTCACATCCTAAAATATATAGACCTAAATATGTTATTTTAAAAATCAAGCAGAAACATAAGGGGCTCTATATACACCTTTTAAAATAAGCTTTCTGACTGGGTGTAGTGGCTCACGCCTGTAATCTCACACTTTGGGAGGTCAAGGTGGGCGGATCACCTGAGGTCAGGAGTTTGAGACCAGCCTGGCCAACATGGTGAAACCCCATCTCTACTAAAAATACAAAAATGAGCTGGGGATGGTGGTGGGCACCTATAATCCCAGCTACTTGAGAAGCTGAGGCAGGGAAAACTGCCTGAACCCAGGAGGCAGAGGTTGCAGGGATCTGAGGCACGCCATTGTACTGCAGCCTGGGCGATAGAACGAGACTCCATCTCAAAAAAATTATAATAATAAAATAAAATAAGCTTTCTAGGTTGGGCATGGTGGCTCACCCCTATAATCCCAGCACTTTGGGAGGCTGAGGCAGGCAGATCACCTGAGGTCAGGAGTTCAAGACCAGCCTAGCCAAAATGGCAAAATTCTGTCTCTACTAAAAAGACAAAAATTAGCCAGGCGTGGTGGTGAACATCTGTAATCCCAGCTACTCGGGAGGCTGAGGCAGGAGAATCACTTGAATCTGGAAGGCAGAGGTTGAAGTGAGCTGAGATCGCGCCACTGCACTCCAGCCTGGGTGCCAGAGCAAGACTCCGTCTCAAAAAAAAAGCTTTCTAGAGTTTAACTCAAGAATTAATTTGAAATTCTGTCAAGAAAGAGGTACTCAAAAAACATGAAAAGTATGTAAGTCACTAATGTATCAAGAAAACAATCATTCTTGTATTGCAAATAAATGCCCAACCAAGACAAAAAGACACGTCACATCGTATGGGAAAAGACGGAAATGAGGGTGAGAGGAAAACTGTGACCTTGAATGTAAGACAGAAAAAAATCAAGGCAGGATGTTACGGAATTGGAAATAATTCTCCATATTAAAGGATTACAAGAGACAGGAAGAGAGGGGAGAGGGACGTGATAGTCACAGACTGCAGGAGTGTGGGGTGGACAGGAATAAAGGAGGCAGAGAGCAGTGGGGATGTACGTAAAATCACCCTCCAGAGCTGTGCTGTCCAACAAGGCAGCCACTTGCCACACGTGGCTGCTGAGCACTTGGAAGATGGCTAGTTCAACCTGAGAAATGCTGTAAATGGAAAACACATTTTAAAAAAATTCTGGGCCGGGCGCGGTGGCTCAAGCCTGTAATCCCAGCACTTTGGGAGGCCGAGATGGGCGGATCATGAGGTCAGGAGATCGAGACCATCCTGGCTAATACGGTGAAACCCCGTCTCTACTAAAAAATACAAAAAACTAGCCGGGCGAAGTGGCGGGTGCCTGTAGTCCCAGCTACTCGGGAGGCTGAGGCAGGAGAATGGCGTGAACCCGAGAGGAGGAGCTTGCAGTGAGCTGAGATCCGGCCACTGCACTCCAGCCTGGGTGACAGAGCGAGACTCCGTCTCAAAAAAAAAAAATAAAAATAAAAAAATTAAAAAAAAAAAAAATAAAAAAATAAAAAAATTCTGAATACTCAGTATAAAAGAAAGAATGGGCATGTGTGGTGGCTCACATCTGTAATCCCAGCACTTTGGAAGGCCAAGGAGGAAGGACTGCTTGAGCCAGGAGTTTGAGACCAGTCTGGGCAACATAGCAAGACCTCATCTCTTCAGAAAAAAAAAAAATTAGGCCGAGTGCAGTGGCTCACACCGGTAATCCCAGCACTTGCAGAGGCCAAGGTAGGTGGATCACTTGAGCTCTGGAGTTCGAGACCAGCCTGGACAACATGCCGAAACCCTGTCTTAACAAAAAAATACAAAAATTAGTCAGGCGTGGTAGTGCATGTTTGTGGTCCCAGCTACTTGGGAGGCTGAGGTGGGAGGATTTCAGCCCCGGAGGCTGAGGCTGCAGTGAGCCGAGATTGTGCCACCGCACTCCAGCCTGGGTGACAGAGCAAGACCTTGTCTTTAAAAAAAAAAAAAAAAAAAAAATTGGCGTGGCATGGTGGTGTGTGCCTGTAATCCAAACTACTAGGAAGGCTGAGGCAGGAGGATCTCTTGAGCCCAGGAGTTTGAGGTTGCAGTGAGCTATGCTGGTGCCATTGCATTCCAGCCTGGGCAACAAAGCAAGACCCTGTCTCAAAACAAGAAAAAAGACTGTAAACCATCTCATTAATAATTTTTATTTTGATAAGATGTTGAAGTGATATTTTGGATAATGCTAACATTTTAGGTGAAATAAAACTAATTTCACCTGTTTCTTTGTAACTTTTCTTTTTTTTTTTTTTTTTTTTTTGAGACGGAGTCTCACACTGTTGCCCAGGCTGGAATGCAGTGGCGCAATCTTGGCTCACTGCAAAGTCTGCATTCTGGGTTCACCGTGCCCAGCCTCTTTTTAACTTTTCTAAAGTGACTACTAGAAAATGTAAAATGACGTATGTGTCTGGCATTGTATTTCTACTGGAAACCACTGCTCTAGAGAGAAATGGTCTCTGGGGAGGCAGAAATACGAGAACCACAAGAGAGGTGGATGGAGGGAAGTGACAGACACATCTGGTGGGTACCTTCAGGTGCTGACAGCGGGAACCCAGGAGATTCGGGTGTGGACAGGCCCCATCTATGCACAGCAGGAGAGGAGCATGGCTGACACTAGGGGTGCTGAGCTGACATACAGAACTATTCAGCTTTATAAACATGTGAAAAACATACCACTAAGTCACTGACAACCCACAGAACAAATCATAATAGAAATGAAAAAACAGCCGGGCGCGGTGGCTCATGTCTGTAATCCCAGCACTTTGAGAGGCTGAGGTGGGCGGATCATGAGGTCAGGAGATCGAGCCCATCCTGGCTAACATGGTGAAACTCTGTCTCTACTAAGAATGCAAAAACAAAATTAGCCGGGCGTGGTGGCGGGAGCCTGTAGTCCCAGCTACTCCGGGGGCTGAGGGGGGAGAATGGCGTGAACCCGGGAGGCAGAGCTTTCAGTGAGCCAAGATTGCCACACTACACTCCAGACTGGGCAACAGAGCAAGACTCCACCTTAAAAAAAAAAAAAAAAGAAGAAAAAGAAAAAAGAAAATTAATCTTGAGGGAAAATATAAAACACTTCTTCATGAACATTAGAGAGTCGTAACAACCAAAACATCTGGAATTAGGGTAACTGAAATGGCAGTTTAACCCTCCTGAAGGAATGTTAATTTCTCACTAACAGTACTTTAAAGTTAGGGGTAGAAAATTATTTTTTATAGCGTTTCACAAGCATTAAAGTTAAAAATCCAAAATCACGTTCTTCTCTGACAGGAACTCCTCCTCAAAACAGAAGAAGCCTATAGGACTTTAACCTGGAAACTACTCAGGGAATCTGGAATATTCCTTCCGGGGGTATCTACAATTGAAACCTGGCAGTAATTTAAAACAAACCAGACAACTCTTGGGGTATGGTTGGAGCCTAAAGTCTACAGATGGTTCATTTTATATGCTGAGGTCTGAACAAGATGATTTTAACCCCTTAAAATGAGGGAAACAAAATACAACAGAATAAATTAGAAGAGAACACAGATGAGTGGTTTAAAGGGCCTACTTGCTGTGTTTCCTCTGGTCTTCAGGTCTCCTCGCTGCTGCGGGATCCAGGAGCAGCTCTAGACCAAGAAATGGGAGGATTTTAGAGTGACTGCTGATTTCTCTATCATCTGCAATTAGTAAACATTCTCCGCAGTCTATGCAAAAAGTAACAAAACCACTGCAGATGACAAACACCAGGTAACACATATGCTACCTCCCAAAAACCTACCCACAAGCTCAACAATTTTAAACTGTTAGGATCATTGGCTCTGATCACCATGACTTGAGGTCACAACCAAACCGTCAAGCGCTAAACAGAGAGAAGGTTTCCACTCTTAATCCACTGTGTGGAGAAGCACAGAGCTTACCCATTGGGGCGCTGCATCAGAAGAGACGTGCACACACCGGGGTGTGCGTTTGAAGGGAGCGATCAAACTACCACTCCCACAGCTCCTCTGTTCACGGGCACTGCAGTCTATGGCCTCATGTCCTTTGGGGGACACAGTGGGAAGGTAACCCACATGCCAGTGACACCATCAAGAAACAGACACTGTGGGACTTTGCCCTGATTTCTTGGGGTCTTTTCTCTTTCCCCTTTGGGTTATGTGTAGACTTCCCCACTGTCCGCCTGACCACTCTCGTGCAGCCCAAAACCATAGCTTAAGTCACCAGCTAGGCCTTTCTTGGTGTAACTATTGAAAGGTGAGCCTCACCTGTTCAACCTCTAGAGAGATTTCTTCAAAATCTGGACCTAGAAGAATATGTAAACAAGATTTGCCTCAGTACGTTTGGCTTCTTCCTTCTTGGGGGAAGCCCTTAAGAAATATCAGCCCCTTGGCCAGGCACCCGCCCGTAATCCCAGCACTTGGTGAGGCCTAGGCGGGCGGATCACCTGAGGTCAGGAGTTCGAGACCAGCCTGGCCAACATGGTGAAACCCCGTCTCTACTAAAAATATTTTAAAAATTAGCTGGGCGTGGTAGTGGGTGCCTGTAATCCCAGCTACTCTGGAGGCTGAGGCAAGAGAATTGCTAGAACCCAGGAGACGGAGGTTGCAGTGAACCGACACGGTGCCACGGAACTCCAGCCTGGGAGACAGAGCGAGACTCTGTCCCCCCCCAAAAAAAAAGAAGTATCAGACCATTTGCCCAACAAGTTCTTGTGACCCTCCTTCAGGAACACAGGGCAAATCCCCCCGGCTCCACACACTATAGCGCAGGACAGACCCACAGAGAACAAGACCCCAGAGAAGCCACCATCATACAAACTCCGGGCGGGGTTTCCACCATGTTGTGCAGTGGGCGGGGGAGGGTGATGGGTCCTGAGCTCCAGATTTTTCCGGAGGTGGGAGGTGGGCATTAGGCTTTGAGGAGATGTGTAGGCCCAAATTACATCTCTGCAAACTCACACACAATGAAGCTTACACCAGGTCGGGTGAGATGGTTTAGAAATGACAGAAAGCCGGCCGGGCACGGTGGCTCACGCCTGTAATCCCAGCACTTTGGGAGGCCGAGGCGGGCGGATCACGAGGTCAGGAGATCGAGACCATCCTGGCTAACACGGTGAAACCCTGTCTCTACTAAAAATGCAAAAAATTAGCCGGGCGAGGCGGCGGGCGCCTGTAGTCCCAGCTACTCGGGAGGCTGAGGCAGGAGAATGGCGTCAACCCAGGAGGCGGAGCTTGCAGTGAGCCGAGATCGCGCCACTGCACTCCAGCCCGGGCAACAGAGCGAGACTCCGTCTCAAAAAAAAAAAAAAAAAAAAAAAAAAAAAAAAAAAAAAAAAAAAAGAAATGACAGAAAGCCGAGGAACAGGCTGAAAATATGGGCTTCTCTGTCAACTGTGAGGATGGTAAATGCCAGCAACACCCCAGGAAGTGTTTCTAGCCGCATTTCTTCAATTAACAGGGCAAAGTTAGAGCAGCAACAACCACACAAGGGCCAGGCACTTCCCCTGGGGCAACTGATGTAAACCTGGAAATCAGCCACCCTCGGTGTCACCATTTCATGATGAATCAAATATACAGAGAAGTTCATCGACGGGTTCGGCATCAGAAAGCTAATAAATAAAGCTAGAGTCCAGGCATATACTGAACGCTCATTGACTGAAAATCAACCTCACTGGATAAGCGCAAAGAAACTCACTTTCCACATCCCTTAAGTATCCTCTCTGGTGGGTATTTGCTCTGTAAATTACATACGACAGAAGAAAAGGAAGAAAATGAAAACTCAGGAAAGTAAACACACTTCTAAACTCATGAATAGTAAAATACGGAAATATCCCTGAGAATCTATGAGACTATCCAAAGAAAATGCAAGATAGGAGGGTAAAAAGGCCATTTGGCAAAGCCTACAAAGTGAGTCCAAAATACGGTTCACAAGGAAACTTACCTTCCAATGCATCCAAGATAGAAGAATAGCAAAAGAAGCTCCCAATTCCTATTGAGGTGAGAACAGTATCAGTAGAAACAGAAGGAATCAGGCCAAAAAAAAAAAAAAAGTTACAGGCCAATTTCTAAACCGCTGTTAGATCTAAAACAAATGAGAAAGTCCTGCCCTAACCAATAAACCAGAACAAACACTGTGCATTTCAAACACTGGGGGAAGTGGGCGGGGGTGCGCCTGTTCTATGCAGGACCCTTCTAACATACGGGAGAGTCTTTGACCCCTCCTCAGAATTATGCCATCAACTACAAAAAACACAACTCATAGAATTTCAAAGGAGACCAGTTACTTAGAAATGCAGCTATCAGGATACTTTAATTTTTCTGATATATTCATAGGCGTGTTGCTGTGGTAGTTTTAAATAATGGCTGAACATTTCTTGCCACTCCTCCCTTTGAGAGGCAGAATTGATGTCCTGTCTCCCCGATCCTGGGTGGATTTGCTGTGCTACCTCATAAAAGACCACTCAGCATCCGCCCTGGAGCCCTGTGCCACCTCAGAATTCCGACTATCCCGAGGCTGCCAGGCTCTAAGGAAGTCAAGGCCATATGGAGACACTACATGCAGGCACTCAGTCCCAGCTGAGCCCCATCTTCCAACATCCCAAGCCAGGTATCAGCTGTGATGGAAAAGCCTCCAAATGCGTCCAGATCCCAGCTGTTGAGTCTTCCGTGCTGGAACAGAGACAAGTGGGCTACCCTTGTGCCCTGTCTCAAATCCTGACTATGAGCATGAGAATCCACAAACATAATAAAATGATTATTTGAGCCACTAAATTCTGGTCTAATTTCTGCCATAGTAACAGTGCCTGTAACAGCCACCTCAACACATTAAGTAACAATAGCAAGTAGCAAGTCATCACCGGGAACTGTTCCTTGGAACTGTCTTGGGAAGCAGTGACAACCACAAAGGCTATTTGGAGATGTTGTCAGATGACATGAAAACTGCTGTGGTCTCACTGCTAACAATGCCCCATACCCGAGGGGTCTACAGCCTATATTCAACATGGAAGGAAACACCCCATTTTGGTTAGAGGAATGTGATTTATATGTATATATATAAATCGGCCAGGTGCGGCGGCTCACACCTGTAATCCTAGCACTTTGGGAGGCCGAGGCAGGCAGATCACCTGAGGTCGGGAGTTTGAGACCAGCTTGACCAACATGGAGAAACCTCACCTCTACTAAAAATACAAAATTAGCCGGGCGTGGTGGCGCATGCCTATAACCCCAGCTACTCATGAGGCTGAGGCAGGAGAATCACTTGAACTGGGGAGGCAGAGGTTGCAGTGAGCCGAGATCGCACCATTGCCTTCCAGTCTGGGCAACAAGAGCGAAACTCCGTCTCAAAATAAATAAATAAATAAATAATCAAAATCAGTATTATAGTTCATAAAGGAAATCCCAAAACCTCCTTAACTGGTTGTTTCTTTCATAAAAGTTACTCTACACACGTGCTCCAAAAATAAGATTTTAAAGACACTGGGGAAAATACTACTAAGATATCAAAACCAGGAATTACTTCCTTTTAAACAATTCCAAACTAACTCGCTGTGCCTTTCAAAGAAATTTCCCACAAGATATATGATTTTATAAGGCCGGGCGCGGTGGCTCAAGCCTGTAATCCCAGCACTTTGGGAGGCCGAGACGGGTGGATCGCGAGGTCAGGAGATGGAGACCATCCTGACTAACACGGTGAAACCCCGTCTCTACTAAAAAATACAAAAAACTAGCCCGGCGAGGTGGCGGGCGCCTGTAGTCCCAGCTACTCGGGAGGCTGAGGCAGGAGAATGGTGTAAACCCGGGAGACGGAGCTTGCAGTGAGCTGAGATCCGGCCACTGCACTCCAGCCTGGGCGACAGAGCGAGACTCCACCTCAAAAAAAAAAAAAAAAGAAAAGAAATATGATTTTATAAAGCCTGACAAGTTGCTTCTGTTAGGACAACCACCAAAACTAAAAATTGGTTTAATTAGCAACAACAAAAAAAATGCCATTTTAACTGGCTGTCCTTATCAGAGACAGTCCACTAAAGAATACAAATGGCAAAACGTGAGATTTGTTAAAGGTTGGGGTGCATTATAAACATAATATAAACCAGGAATGTATTTTATTTAATAAACCTCAACCTGCCGGTCACTCCCTCCCCTCGCGGCGTTCTGCAACAAAACACCTGCCTAGAAATACAAGGGCGTTTTACCCGAGTGAGCTGAAAAAGCCCCGTTTTTACCTTTAATCTCAAGACAATACGGGTCAGAGGTGAGCAAACTACACCCGCGCCAGTGCGCGCGCCCAAGAGTCCGGTGGACTGATGAGGAAGGGCCGGGACGCAACCAGAGTCCTAGTTCCCGCCGTGGCGATAGCCAATTTCCCAGCCGTGGACGCTGAAGGCGAGGACTTCACGCCGCAGACCCTCCAGCGTCCCATGTCCGGCGGGCGCTTGGCGGAACAGCCCAACTCTGCGCAATCACACTTCCCACTGTGCACCTGTACTCCACCTGCAGCCCCCAGCGTCCGCGGGGCTTCCGGAAAAGGGAGGGCGGGCTTCCGTAAACGGTGACCAATTGGAAACGCGATCAGATGTTACTAGGCGGACAGTTCGCTTCCAGGCAACACAGTAGGAAGGGAAGCGCTCAGCCTCAATTAGACGGAGATTTCAGCCAATGGGTGTGCAGGTTCTCTCCACATTAGCCAATAAGAAGCGCTTGGGGCCGACCTGCCTACAACCACAGCAAAAGTTTTCGTGCTCATTTCTGCGTGGGAACGCCTACCCGCCGCGCCAAACCAGAACTTTACAATCACCCTTGATGGTGTTTCCTGCACTTTGGAGATTTGCACCAGGTGGTGGAGACCCTCCCACCTGGCCCAAGCCCGCCGCCCGATGAACACCAGGACCCAACCTTGTGCACCACCAGTCTTGTTATCAACAAACAGGCTAGTAAATTATAAAAAAATAGACTAAAGGAAATGTAGCCGGGCGTGGTGGCATGTGCCTGTAATCCCAGCTACTCCGCAGGCTGATGCAGGAGAATCGCTTGAACCCAGGAGGTGGAGGTTGCAGTGAGCCGAGATCGCGCCACTGCCCTCCAGCCTGGGCGGCAACAGCGAAACTCCGTCTGAAAACAATAAAATAAAAGAAAGGAAATGGGGCCGGGCGCGGTGGCTCACGCGTGTAGTTCCAGCACTTTGGGAGGCTGAGGCGGGCAGATCACTTGACCTTAGGAGTTCGAGACCAGTCCGGCCGCCAACATGATGAAACCCCCGTCTGTACTAAAAGTACTAAAATTAGCCAGGCGTGGTGGCGGGCGCCTATAATCCCAGCTACTCAGGAGGAAGAGGCACAAGAATCGCTTGCACCGGGGAGGCGGAGGTTGCAGTGAGCCGAGATCGCGCCTCTGCGCTCCAGCCTGGGCGACAGAGTGAGACTCCGTCTTAAAATAAAATAAAAATAAAATAAAATAGGCCGCGCGCGGTGGCTCACGCCTGTAATCCCAATACTTAGGGAGACCGAGGTGGGTGGATTGCCTGAGCTCAGGAGTTCGAGACCATCCTGGGCAACATGGTGAAACCCCGTCTCTACTAAAACTACAAAAGTCAGCCGGGCGTGGTGGCGCATGCCTGTAATCCCAACTACTTGGGAGGCTGAGGCAGGAGAATCGTTTGAACCCGGGAGGCGGATATTGCAGTTAGCGACATTGTGCTCCAGCCTGGGCAAGAGGATCGAAACTCCATCTCAAATAAACAAACAAACAAACAAACGGAAATGGACAAAGGAAACATTAATGCATGAAATCAAACAAATGCTTTCGCTGACAGGCTCCGTCTTTGCAAAACTGAACCTAGGACAATGTGCACGTTTCTAACTAGCAATTCCGGAGGACAGAGCTGGGAGGGAGCATGAACTTGATTTTCTGTAATTTAAAAGTCAGTGTTTGCAGGTATTTTCAGTGTTCTATAGTGGGCTTTAGTTCCGGTCGCAGTGTAGCAGGCCAGGTTTCCTTTAGCAACCAGAACAGTTTCCACTAACCCTTGACTGTAATTTTGATGAAAGCATAAGTTAAACGTCAAAGAAATGGAGAAACTGGTGCCTGAGTATCAGGGATGGAGTCTTCTCAGACCCTAAAGTCTGATAGAATAATAGCATTCTTTTTTTTTTTTTTTTTGAGACGGAGTCTTGCTCTGTCGCCCAGGCTGGAGTGCAGGGGCACGATCTCCGTTCACTGCAAGCTCCACCTCCCGGGTTCACGCCATTCTCCTGCCTCAGCTGTCCGAGTACCTGGGACTACAGGCGACCGCCACCATGCCCTGCTAAATTATTTTTTATTTTTATTTATTTATTTATTTTGTATTTTTAGCAGAGACGGGGTTTCATCGTGTTAGCTAGGATGGTCTCGATCTCCTTACCTCGTGATCCGCCCGCCTGGGCCTCCCAAAGTGCTGGGATTACAGGCTTGAGCCACTGCGCCCGGCCAATAATAGCATTTTTACGCATTCACCTCAGCCTGTCTTAAGATTGAGAAACTTTCCAAGACTCTAGAGAAATCTTTCCAGACCCTAGACCCTAGTTAAAGATTAGATGTTGGTTGAATGCAACACTCCTGCTTGTAGGTGCAATCCCACCATAGCATGGAGCTGAAGATGTTTATAAGCACTAGAAAAAAACTTGTAACTTTGAGTTGGTCTGGTGAGTTACTTGGCCCTTCTCCACGTAACCGGTTGCAGAAATAAACTTCCTTCTTTCCCAGTCTGTCTGCATCTTTTTTTTTTTTTTTTTTTTTTTTTTTGAGACGGAGTCTAGGTCTGTCCCTCGGGCTGGAGTGCAGTGGCGCAATCTCTGCTCACTGCAAGCTCCGCCCCCTGGGTTCACGCCATTCTCCTGCCTCAGCCTCCCGTGTAGCTGGGACTACAGGTGCCAGCCACCTCGCCCAGCTAATTTTTTTTTTTTTTTTTTTTTTGTATTTTTAGTAGAGACAGGGTTTCACCGTGTTAGCCAGGATGTCTGTCTGCATCTTATCTCAAGGACTCCTCACGTGAAAGGTGGGTTGGTGGCGGGTTTTTTTGGGGTTTTTTTTGTGTGTGGGGGGGTTAGGTGGTGGGTTGACTTTTTCTTTTGGGTTTGGTTTTGACGCTTACATACCACAGACACATGCAGCTTGTAGGAAGAAATTTTTGTCCGGGCTGTCGCTAGGTCCTTTGGGCCAAGCCATCTAATGGGAGCGAAGCTGACCATTCCCTCAGCGCGGTTCACATCTAGACGGTCGCTTTAAGGTGTCCACATGGTGGCGTGCAAGTGGGTTGTGGCTTTGAGTGGCAGGTGGACGGGAAGAAACAACTAAGACCCAGGAGCGCTCCTCAGGCTGGATCTGTCACAGCTGGAAGAAAAGTCTCCCTAACCCATCAGGCGCCAATGGGAAGTGCCTCTGGGCTGTGAGAGGCTGGCGGAGGCGGGACCCCCTACCCAGAGTCCGGGCACAGAGCCTGTTACTGCAAGACGCTGAGGCGTTGCCGTGGGAACCAAGGGCCTTTCGGGTCAGGTCAGAGCCTTTCTCAGACAATTCTTTCGGTAACGGGAGCTCCTGTCCAGCGCACGCATCTGTGAAGGTCTAGTGTGCCGTCTGCCGCAGAGTCTTCTTTTGGTCTGAGAGCCACTTGTTTCTTACATCCCTGCGCTAATCTCGCCGTCTGCTCCTACCTACCCCAGGCATTTGCCGCATGCTGGTCCTTTCTTTCCTGACGGGCGGGCCATCTCTCCAGCTTCTGGGAGGACAGTTCAAATTAGGGAGGAAGGGACAGGTGCAGGGCAGCAGTGCTGAGGGGAGTAGCGGGGAGTTGGGGAAGCAGGGGCTCATTTTTCTTTGTAGCTCAGATTCCTAAGCCTGTGACTTTGAGAATCGGTGTCTTCCTTACAACGTTTCAATCTGAGGCTGCTGGGGAGAGGGCAGGGTTGGAGGCGGATGGAAGTGTGGTGGGGAGAGGGGTAGGCGGAGGGGGAATGGAGAATGTGTCAGGCGGTGTCTTTATTCCTGGCACCTTACTTTGTCTGCTGGAGTTTCCCAGTCTGTTCCAGGCGCACTCTCCCGACCCTGAAGCGGCCTGAGGGGTGATGTTGGTCGCCAGTGTGTAGCTCCCCCGGACTGGATTGGAATTGGTCCCACAAACTTTTTATTTATTTATTTATTTATTTTAGGGAGTCTTGCTCTGTCCCCCAGGCTGGAGTGCAGTGGCGCGATCTCGGCTCACTGCAACCTCCGCCTCCCGGGTTCAAGCCATTCTCCCGCCGCAGCCTTCTGAGTAGCTGGGATTACAGATGCCCGCCATCACGCCCGCCTAATTTTTGTATTTTCAGTAGAGACAGGGATTCACCATGTTGGCCAAGCCGGTATCGAACTTATGACCCTAAGTGATCCGCCCGCCTCGGCCTCCCAAAGTGCTGGGATTATAGGCGTAAACCACCGCGCCCGGCCTCCTCTCCTTTTCCTTCAGGGATTTTAAATGTTTTTGTTGCTCTATTTAATTATACACGATTGCCTTGACGATTTCAGCTTGAATTAAAATAACATATTTTTTGCCTATCTTTTTAAATATTTAAACATATTAAAATAACACATGTTCATATTGAAAATGAAACATTACAAATAAATATACAGGAAAGGCAGTATTCCCCCTCCAGTTCCACTCTTGAAATAACCAGTTAACAAGATGACAAACATCTTTCCGTGATGTTCTCCAAGATTCATATAAATGTTTGCAAGCATACAACTGCATATACAGGCCAGGCGCGGCGGCTCACACCTGTAATCCCAGCATTTTGGGAGACTGAAACGGGTGGATCATTTGAGGTCAGGAGTTCAAGACTAGCCTGGCCCACATGGTGAAATCCCATCGCTACAAAAACTACAAAAATTATTTGGGCGTGGTGGCACGCACCTTAATCCCAGCTACTTGGGAGGCAGAGGCACAAGAATCGCTTGAACCCGGGAGGCGAAGGTTGCAGTAAGCCAATATCACATTACTGCACTCCCACCTGGGTGGCAGAGTGAGATTCCATCTCAATAAATAAGTAAATAAATAAAGAGAAAGAAAGAGAAAAAAAAAGAAAGAGAGAGAAAGGAAGAAGGGAGGGAGGGAGGGAGGGAGGGAGGGAGGGAGGAAGGAAGGAAGGAAGGAAGGAGAAAGAAAGAAAAAAAAAGGAAAAGAAAAGAAGAACGAAAGAAAAAAAGAAAGAAAGAAAGTCCTGTGCTCAGGTTGCTAAAATCTATGGTAAGAACAAATCCTCTAGAGGTGAAAGTGTAAGAAGGAAAAAGAAATTTGTTAGTCTTGTTTGTTGCACCCCAAGCTCTAAAAAGTACAGCCATGTGTGTGATAAGTGCTTAGTTAAGATGAAAAAGGCATTAAATTTGTGTATGAAAATCATAAACAGAAATACATTCTCATTGACAGCAATTGGGTCAATGAAGTGACTGGGAGCTCCTGAAGTGCTGGGAGCAGGGATTACAGGAGTGAGCCACCGCGCCCAGCCTCATTCCTATTATTTTTATTGATACTATTGTAAATTGATTTCCTTAATTTTGATTTTGTGTTGATTGCATACCTACATAAATATATTTTTTTTTACCATGATCACTAATTCTATATTGGTGAACAAATTTATTAGCCCTAATACAGTGTACTCTGTGTCTGTGTGTGTGTTCCTTGGTTTTTTTTTTTTTTTTTTTTGAGACGGGTTCTCATTGTGTTGCCCAAGCTGCAGTGCAGTGGTACAATCTCAGCTCACTGCAACTTCCACCTCCTGGGCTCAAGTGCTCAGCCTCCTGGGTAGCTGGGACCACAGGTGCATGCCACCATGCCCAGCTAATTTTTGTATTTTTGGTAGAGACAAGGTTTTGCCATGTTGCTCAGGCTGGTCTCAAACTCCTGGCCTCAAGTGATCCACCCACCTCGGCCTCCCAAAGTGCTAGGATTACAGGTGTGAGCCACCATGCCCAGCCTTTTTTTTTTTTTTTTTTTTTTTTCCTAAGACAGGGTCTCAATCCATTGCCCAGGCTGGAGCACAGTGGTACAAACACAGCTCACTGCAGCCCAGACCACCCGGGTTCAAGCCATCCTCCCACCTCCTCATGAGGAGGTGGGACCACAGACTCATGCCACCACTCCTAGCTATTTTTTTTTTTTTCCTTTTTAGGTAGAGACTGGGCCTCACTATATTGCCCAGGCTGGTCTTCAATTCCTAGGCTCAAATCGTTCTACCTTACTTTCCAAATTGCTAAGATTAAAGGCATGAGCCACTGCACTCGGCCCTGGGTATTTTCTATAGTCAAGATCCTGTCATTGCCTAACAGAGGTACTGTTTGTTCTTCCTTTCCAGTCTGCATGCCTTTTATTTCATTTTCTTGCTTAAATGATTGGGGAACAACCTCCACTACAAAGCTAAATAGAGATGTAAAGAGTGGACATCTTGTTTCTCATCTTTGGAGAAAAGCTTTAAGCCAGGCAGGGTGCGGTGGCTCATGCCTGTAATCCCAGCACCTTGGGAGGCCAAGGAGGGTGGATCATGAGGTCAGCAGTTCAAGACCAGCTTGACCAACGTGGTGAAACCCCGTCTCTAGTAAAAATACAAAAAAAATTAGCTGGGCATGGTGGTGGGTGACTATAATCCCAGCGACTTGGGAGGCTGAGGCAGGAGAACGGTGCGAATCTGGGAGGCAGAGCTTGCAGTGAGCCAAGATTGCGCCACTGCACTCCAGCCTGGGAAATAAGAGCAAAACTCTGTCTCAAAAAAATAAATAAATAAAATAAATTAAAAAATAAAAGCTTTAAGCCTCTTCCCATTAACTATGTTAGTTCTGGGCTTTTGTAGATGGGCTGGTCACGTTAAGAAAACTGCTTTCTACTCCTACTTTTTCTATTCCTATTTTATTGTTTTCATCATGAAAGGCTGTTGCATTTTCAGGAAGTGTTTTTCTGCATCTATTAGGATGATCATGAAGTAGTTGTCCTTTATTCTAGGGACAGAATGCACTCCCTTGATTTTCCTTTATTGAGCTAACCTTGCACTCCAGAGATAAATGCCTCTTGGTTACAACGTATAATCCCTTTTATATGTTGCTGCATTTGGTTTTCTAGTTGTTTCTACACCTAAGTGCACAAGAAACATTAGTCTATAGTTTTTTGAACTGGTCTCATTTTGCTATCATTGAAATGCTGCTCTTAAAGAGTACCTTCAGAAGTGTTTCCTCATCAGCTGTTTTTGGAAGTTTGTGAAACTCTGTCAATTCTTAGACAAATGTTTGGTAGAATCAACCAGGAAAACCATCTAGGCCCAACCTTTTTGTTTTGTTTTGTTTGAGACAGGTTCTCTCTGTCATCCAGGCTAGAGTGCAGTGGTGTGATCATAGTTGACTGCATACTACCATGACTGGCAAATTTTCTAAAAATTTTTTCGTAGAGAAGGGGTCTTGCTATGTTGCCCAGGCTGGTCTTGAACTCCTGACCTCAGGCAATCCTCCTGCCTTGGTCTCCTAAAGTACTGGGATTACAGGCATGAGCCACTGCACCTGGCCTCCACCTATTTTTTTTTTTTTTTTTTTGAGACGGAGTCTCACTTTGTGCCCCAGGCTGGAGTGCAGTGGTGCGATCTCGGCTCACTGCAAGCTCTGCCTGCCGGGTTCATGCCATTCTCCTGCCTCAGCCTCTGGAGTAGCTGGGACTACAGGCTCCTGCCACCATGCCTGGCTAATTTTTTCGTATTTTTAGTAGAGACGGGGTTTCATTGTGTTAGCCAGGATGGTCTCGATCTCCTGACCTCGTGATCCACTTGCCTTGGCCTCCCAAAGTGCTGGGATTACAGGTGTGAGCCACTGCACCCGGCCAGCCTCCACCTATTTTTATAGGAGGTTTTTGGGTTACTGATTTAATCTCTTTATAAGTAAAGAGAGGGGAGGTGAGTAAGTGCCGGGAGACAGAAAGAGAGAAAGGAAGACAGATTTTCTCTTTCTTTTTTTTTTTTTGAGCATCCAGACCTTGTTTGTGTTTTTTTTTGCCGGGGGGGCCGGGGGGGCTGGGGGGGCCGGGGGGTATGGGACGGAGTCTTGCTCTGTCACCCAGGCTGGAGTGCAGTGGTGCAATCTCGGCTCACTGCAACCTCCACCTCCCAGGTTCAAGCGATTGTCCTCCTCAGCCTCCTGACTAGCTAGGACTACAGGTGCGTGCCACAATGCCCAGCTAATTTTTGTATTTTTAATAGACACAGGGTTTCACCATGTTGGTCAGGCTGGTTTTGAACTCCTGATCTCATGATTCACATGCCTTGGCCTCCCAAAGTGCTGGGATTACAGGCATGAGCCACTGCGCTCGACTAAGATTTTTTTTCTTTTTCAGATTTTCTATTTCTTCTTAAGTAAAATTTGGTAGTTTGTATTTTTGTTTGAAGTTCAACATTCATCTAAGTTTTCTAATTTGTTGGCATTCAATTATTCTTAACTTTCCCTTATAATTCTTTTTATTTATCTAAATTCAATAGATATGTTCCCCTTTCATTCATGATTTTACCAGTTTGGATCTTCTTTTATTTTGGTCAGTGTATCTAAAGTTTATCAATTTTCTGTATTTTTCAAAGAACAACCTTTTTGACTTGTTGATTTTCTCTATTCTCCTTTTATTCTCTATTTCATTTACCTCTGTTCTAATGTTTACCATTTCCTTAGTTCTAGTTATTTTGGGTTTCATTTGCTCTTTCCTTATTTTTAAGAAAAGTTGGGTTTTAGAAAGTTAGGTTACTGATTTGAGATCTTTACTCTTTCTCAATGTGGGCATTTATGGCTATAAATTCTGTCTTAGCACTGTTTTAGCTATATGCCATGAATTTCAGTATGTTTTGTTTTTTTATCCAATGCAAAGTATTCCCTAGTTTTCCTTTTCATTTCTTCTCTGTCCATTTGAATGTTTAGGCTTGTGTTGTTTACTTTCTACCTATTATAAAATTTCCCAAATTTCTGTTACTGTTTTTGTTTTTTGGTTTTTTTTTTTGAGATGGAGTTTCACTCATCACCCAGGCTGGAGTGCAATGGCGTGATCTCGGCTCACTGCAACCTCCACCTCCCAGGTTCAAGTGATTCTCCTGCCTCAACCTCCCGAGCAGCTGGGATTACAGGCATGTGCCACCATGCCTGGCTAATTTTTTGTATTTTTAGTACAGACAGGGTTTTAACCATGTTGGCCAGGCTGGTCTCAGCCTCCTGACCTTGGCTGATCTGCCTGGCTCGGCCTTCCAAAGTGCTGGGATTACAGTCCTGAGCCACCATGCCCATCCACTGTTACTGTTTTTAAGGATGAAAAGAATCCCTTTACTTTTGTTATTTCATGGAACATTTTACAGCAACAGTTTTTGAAGTTCAGACAAATTGTGATTTACGGAAAATGTAATAAGAAAACGGAGAGACATGAGGTAATCCCTGGGATGAACAACATCTTTTAACATTTCTACTTATTCAACATTTTTTCTAGTGAGTTCATTTTTTTAAATTATAGTAGGAAACCTT
Source organism: Macaca fascicularis (assembly GCF_037993035.2). Taxonomy (NCBI): domain Eukaryota; kingdom Metazoa; phylum Chordata; class Mammalia; order Primates; family Cercopithecidae; genus Macaca; species Macaca fascicularis. Next base: position 43,541,514 of record NC_088393.1, read on the forward strand.
TAAGATGGTATCTAGTCATTTAAATTTTTAAGCATACAATACATTTTTGACTGTAGGTAAAACATGGTACAACAGGTCTCGAGAGCTTATTCATCTTGATTAAAGAAACCTTGTGCTCATTGAATAGTGCCTCCCCATTTCCCTTCCACCCAGCCACCTGCAATCACCACTGTACTTTCTGTCTATGAATCTGACTGCCCTAGCTACCTCTATACATGCAATCATACAGTACAGTATGTCTGACATTCTGCTATTTTCTATATGTCTTACATCTCCTTTATTCCTCTATTCTTCTATTACTGCATAATTTGCTGTTAAATAGATATTTTCCAGGGTAGCTTTTTAATTCCCTTGTTGTTTTTTCTGCAATGTATTTTTTTCAGTTATTGTGTTAATGGATTCCCTGGGGATTAACATCTTAATTTGTAACAATTTTAAACTGGATTAATACCAATTCAATTACAATACTATAGAAAACTGTGCTGTATACCTACATTCACCTCTCAACCATGATAATTTGAACACAACAAAATAAGAGAGTAGGGCACACTAAAATCACAAACTTAGAATACCCAGAACTATGATACCTTGCCCAAGGTTAAGAAAAACTCATCTGAGATATAAATGTCCAAAATATATAGATATAAAAGTTATAAAAGTTATAAAAGATATAAAAGTCCAAAAAAGAGACTCAAGTTCAAACCCCATCCAAAAGAGTATAAAAGAAATAGTAAATGACAGACATAGAGACAATTTAAATACACATCAAACAAATGCTGCAAGCCAGAAAAACACAATACCACACTACTCAAAAATACGCTACAATAAAGTACTTTGAGATGTGATAGAACATAAATCAGGATTATAAAAACTAAAAATTAAAGTGTTAGACTTGAAGACTATAGTGAAAATAAAAATATTAATTTCAGAATTACAAACTCGAAAGAAAGACAAATCCAATTAGTCTTAAGTAGTATTTTTAAAACCAAAAGGAAAGAAATATACCAAAAGGCTATGAAAGTCAATAACTTATCCATTTTTATTTGTTTAATCTGGATATCTGCTTATGTCTAAACTTCAGTTAAAAGGTTTACATCTTTTAAAAATTAATGAAAATTCTATATCGTCAGTTAATGGCAACTAATTACATTTCACAGACAATCCTAATTCTTAATAATGAAACAAAAAATCTTATAGGACTTGATCTTTCCTAACATACTGACTTCATAGCCTATAAATCACCCCTCACTAACTCTGCTCTGCTGTACCAGCTGCTCCTTAAACACACAAACCTTGTTCCCCATTTAGGGCCCTTGCACGTGTTGTTCACTCTTGTTGGAACGCCCTTCCTCAAATACTCCAAAGACCCAAGGCCTTTATGTCTCTGGACAAATGTTATCCACACAGAAAAGAATCCCTGAACACCCTACACTGTGTGAAGGTGCCCTAATCTTGTTTACTGACCTTTGTATTTCATGCCTGATGTGATTTATCTGTTTATTTGTTTTCATGTGAATTTTATGTCTTCCTTAACATACTCTAATCTCATAAGGACAGTAACATTACGTATCACCACACTGATTATGCCAAGCATGGCACCAGGCTCAGAGTATTCAAGCATTTGCCATATTAAAAAAACAAGTGTATTTTAGGGAATTGAGCCATATATATGAATTGATGTGCAATTATGGATTGTAATATGTGGATTTGAATCCAAAATCCACATAAAATGACTGCACCCTGGAAGGACAGTGCTTGTCCTTGGGAGGGAAATGAAAGAAAAATAACATGGTGAGTAGGTACCGAAGGAAACACACAGTTCACTGGCTGTCTCATGCTGAGATACCCATTTCTTCTCCACATCACAAGCCTCCTCACTGAGAAGGGAACTTTGTGACCAATGAAAGTGTTTAATGCTGCTGCCATTCCTGACTCAATAAAGCTCAAACCACTTCAATAAATACAAGGAAAACAAATTTAGGCCTGGCGTCGTGGCTCACACCTGTAATCTCAGCACTCTAGGAGGCTGAGGTGAGCAGATTGCTTGAGCCCAGGAATTTGAAACCAGCCTGGGCAACATCGTGAGACACCTTCTCGTAAAAAGAAAAAAAAAAAAAAGAGGAAGAAAGTTAACTACTTTCTTTTTTTTTTTTTTTTTTTTTTTTTTTTTTTGAGAGGGAGTCTCGCTCTGTCGCCCGGGCTGGAGTGCAATGGCTGGATCTCAGCTCCCTGCAAGCTCCGCCTCCCGGGTTTATGCCATTCTCCTGCCTCAGCCTCCCGAGTAGCTGGGACTACAGGCACCAGCCACCTCGCACGGCTAGTTTTTTGTATTTTTTAGTAGAGACGGGGTTTCACCGTGTTAGCCAGGATGGTCTCGAACTCCTGACCTCATGATCCGCCCGTCTCGGCCTCCCAAAGTGCTGGGATTACAGGCTTGAGCCACCGCGCCCGGCCCACAAGTTAACTACTTTCTTAAAAGGCAGTCCTGAAAATCACAATGGAAAAAGTATACGTCCTACAGATGATAAACACATGCGGTGAGACCAAGTTACCATAGTTCTTCACCATCACCTCCTGGTACAAGGTCTTCTGAACCAGGTCAAGGTATTCCCACTCCTGATGGGAGAAGTCTATAGCCATGTCCCTGAATGTTACAAATTCCTGAAACAGCAAACACACATATTACTGGGGAAATTAAAGAAAAGACTTAGAAAATGAAGGACTGCATTGCAGCAGAAGAGCAATATAACCAGCACATACACTAGAAATCTATGCTATCAGGGGAGGGGAATTCAGCAGAATGCCTACATATTTTTGAAGAAGACTACAACACAGAAAAACCTTTCTGCCTGCTTTGGGACACCTCTTACATATCTGACCCTTTTGAAAATGACAAAATAATAAAGTTCTTCTGTTAAATCATTATTAAATACATAATACCCAAGAGGTATCTGCCTCATAAATTCTCAATCAATATGTGCTAATTGAGAATATTTTCACTTGGAAAGGAATTTAAAAATTTAGTCATATTTTATCCAAAATATAGTATCCAGTCTCAATAGAAAACTACCCATAAAATTAATAATGTCTTCAAGCATCAAATACTTCATTATGTCAGATCTTACCATAAGCATTTTTATTTCTTTTGACACAACAGAAGGATTCTTGGGCACATAACATCATTATTTTCTGGTACTTATTTTTCAGGGCTTTCTACCCAAATCCATGACCTCTGTATTTATATGTTCCAATCCAATAGACTAATTCCCACAAAGCATGTGATTTTACCCTACATGAAGATTGAGATCCTTCAATGCCAATTTCCACCTTACCCAGCTGAGAAACTCAGGTATCTGGAAAATTTCAAAGACTTCTCATGAATGGTCAAATGGAACCACGGCCTCGGCCTCAACAAATGACACAACTGACCTGAAATGCATATTATCTGTACTTCAAAGAACTTGACTCCTTTCCTCTCTATCACTGCCCAAAGTAGAAAAATGGGCACCTAGAGGACCTTGAGTAATTTGGTCAATAATGGCAGGAGTGCTGGTGAATTTACAGTGGCCCACATAGGGAAGATGCCAGGTGATATGGCACACATTTGACAGGAAGAGCAAGAACTGAGGAATAGGTTAACTGAGCACCTTCTCACTGTAAATAACTTCAGGGAAGATGATGACAAGACTTGCATGACCTAAAAAATCACATATACACATCAACATGGAGAGAAATACTGACTTACACAGGCCATGGTTTTAGACAAGCAAGAGCCAATCAGTGCTCAGGGTTTTTTCTACCAGAGAAGCAGATTTGGGAGAATCCTGACCTGAAAGAAGAGAAGATCTTGAGATCTTTTTTTTTTTTTTTTGAGACGGAGTCTCGCTCTGCCGCCCAGGCTGGAGTGCAGTGGCCGGATCTCAGCTCACTGCAAGCTCCGCCTCCCGGGTTCACGCCATTCTCCTGTCTCAGCCTCCCGAGTAGCTGGGACTACAGGCGCCCGCCACCGCGCCCGGCTAGTTTTTTGTATTTTTTTAGTAGAGACGGGGTTTCACCGTGTTAGCCAGGATGGTCTCGATCTCCCGACCTCGTGATCTGCCCGTCTCGGCCTCCCAAAGTGCTGGGATTACAGGCTTGAGCCACTAAGCCCGGCCAGATCTTGAGATCTTTAATGTTCCCTACAGGACTTCAATGTTCCCCAAAGGACTCAGGGTAACAGTACTGTCCTGCGCTGCCATTCCAGGTTCCAAACCGCCTCCCATCACACACAATTTGGGAAGGTTAGAATTCTGGAAAAGCTCATTTCTTTCCCAAACTCCCAGGGGTCTCACCTACACAGTCACAGAACAGAAACATATCATCACTGAAGCCAGAGCCAGAGAATTCAGTAGGGAATATTCTGGCCAATGCACTATTCTGGTGAGGCAGATGTGGACATAAGAGGAGGGAGCTCTGTCCTGCACCGAGCAGATGCACCTACTTCCCTTCCCACCTTCAAGGCCAAAGACGGAGCACATCACCCACACCAAAACCTCTTTTAGTCTTGAGACTGGGTGAAATTGGTCAAGACAGAGGAGATGGATGGCAAGTGCTCAGCATTGTGACTCTAGCAAAGATTCCTATTTTTTTTCAATATAGTTTCATTTCAGATCTTGACAGACGGGTTTATTTTGTTTCTAAACCTGGCAGATTGGTCAGGATATCCTCCAGACAGCTGCTGAATTTCCTCATGCAAATTCCTAGGTAAATGTAGAATAGACTATCACTGTCATAGAATGCAAAGGAGTCATTAAATGCGAAGTTGAGAAAAATATATAAGGATATGGACAATATTCTAAAATAAGGTCAATGGAAAAATCAGACCGATACATTTATTTTTGTAAGATGTATAAATACACATACATTCATACACAGAGAATGACAAACAGAAAATCATCAAACAGGAGACAAAAAAAGTCTGGAAAGTATATGACCATGTTATAACAGTGTTTACAGTTTTTGTTTGCTTTTAGTTTTGCTGATTATACATCTATCACTGTCAGCCAGGCACAGTGGCTCATACCTGTAATCCCAGCACTTTGAGAGGCCAAAGTAGGAGAACTGCTTGAATCTAGGAGTTCAAGACCATCCTAAGCAACATAGTGACAACACATCTGTAAATTTTAAAAATTTTTAAATAAGTAAATATAAATTGCTGTATATTCAGTTTTTGGTCAACACATTAAACAAATGAAACAACTAAATAAAGCTAAAGGAGAAGTAAAATAAGCCTTTGATTAGCAGCTTCTCCATAATCAGAGGTTGATAATCAGCATTTCCTAGATTTTTAATTGGATGTTGACTTTTCTTAACATTTCCTTCATAATTTTGTAACCATGCACATAGTAACTTGAAATATGTGTGGTTGTTTCAAGTTACTTCATGTGCGGATTTCAATAAAACTCTTTTTTCTCTAAATTTAAACTCATTTTACTGAATGGCTTATCTTTTGTGAGTTCCTTTGGATCCCAAAACCTCAACTCACTTTATCACTTGTTCTCAGGGATGCTGGAATTGTGTCTCCAACAATACGGCAAATTGGCCCTGAGTAATTTCCTCTATGAATTAATGATGGTCTCAATATAGTTTTATTTCAGATCTTGACAGACGGGTTTATTTTATTTCTAAACCTGGCTGGTTGGTCAGGATACCCTCCAGACAGCAGCTGAATTTGCTCCTGCAATTAACTTTGTTTTCCATCCAATATCATTAGAGTGACAACTACAAGGTATAAAAAATAGAGTATAAAACCTGTTTATCACCATACAGATCCCATAGACTCAGTATAATCTGTTCACAGTCTATCGCTATTGTCAGACTGATGTCTCTGCCACGTGACATCACCAGGTAGGTCACCTAAATATCCTCAGGTAGGCTCTATCACATACTGCCTTAAACTTAGTATTTAGATATGACCTTTTTGATAGATTATGAATATTTTAAAGGAAGCAGCTCTTCTTTTCATTGATTGTCCCACCCTCAATACTATAATTTGAAGGTATGGCATAGCAGAAGCACTTAATAAAAGTCTGATTTTTTTTTTTTTTTTTTTTTTTTGGAGAGACGGGGTCTCACTATGTTGCACAGGCTAGGTTTGAATTCCTGGGCTCGAGGGATCCTCCCACATAGGCCTCCCAAAGTGCTAGGATTACAGGCATGAGACACTATGCCCAGCCCCACAAAACCCACTTCTAGGAATTTTTTAAAGGAAATCACTACAGAAGTATATAATATGTACTAGTATATTCATCAAAAAATAATTTTTGATTATCAAAAATGTAAAACACAGTGGGAACAGGTTAAACATTATTCTTGGGCATATGGTGACATACTATGCCATTATTATTAGTAGTATTACTTTTTTTGAGATGGAATTTCACTCTTGTTGCCCAGGCTGGAGTGCAATGGCATGACCTCAGCTCACTGCAACCTCTGCCTCCCGCATTCAAGTGATTCTCCTGCCACAGCCTCCCAAGTAGCTGGGATTACAGGGATGCATCACCACGCCCAGCTAATTTTGTATTTTTAGTAGAGACGGGGTTTCTCCATGTTGGTCAGGCTGGTCTTGAACTCCCAACCTCAGGTGATCCACCCGCCTCGGCCTCCCAAAGTGCTGGGATTACAGGCATGAGCCACTGCGCCCGGCCTTATGCCATTATTAATAAGATTAATGTTAAATTATATAATTGATGGAAAAATAGTATCAAGGATGAATTACTCAGTAAAGAAGACAGGTTAGGCCAGGTGTGGTGGTTCAGGTTTGTAATCCCAACACTTTGGAAGGCTGAGGCAGGAGGATTGCTGAGCCCAGGAGGTCGAGGCTACAGTGAGCAGTGTTCACACCACTGTACTCCAGCCTAGGCAACCGAGCGAGACCTCTTAAAAAAAAAAAAAAAAAGACAGTTTTTAAAATCTATGCATAAATTAAGTGGTATCCTGGTAAAATTAAGGAGACAGGCTGTCTTCTCGGCCTCTAAGGAAGTGATACTGAGCTCTGCATTGTGAGATGTTAACATCTTGGTGCCTCTGTTTCCCCATCCCACTACATATGACAGGTCTGAAGATTAATCAAGATAATCCATAGAAACAAGTACATGATAGCTACTGTAATAATGTATCATCACGGAAGATAAAAAAGACGACCTGTCCATTAGTCTACTAGTATACAAGGAAATTAATTCTGTTGTTTCCTATTTTTCTTAAAGTTTGTGCTTTGTAGGTTTCTCTTTCTTTCTTTTTTTTTTTTTCTTTTTTTGAGATGGAGTTTCGCTCTTTTTGCCCAGACTGGGGTGCAATGGCACAATCTCGGCTCACTGCAATCTCCGCCTCCGGAGTTCACAGGATTCTCCTGCCTCAGCCTCCCAAATAGCTGGAATTATAGGCGCACGCCACCATGCCCAGCTAATTTTTTGTATTTTTAGTAGAGACGGGGTTTTACCAAGTTGGCCAGGATGGCCTCAATCTCTTGACTTTGTGATCTGCTGGCCTCGGCCTTCCAAAGTGCTGGGATTACAGGTGTGAGCCACCGTGCCCGGCTGGTTTATCTTTCTTATAATTCCAATTTTACAAATTTCAAGGCTCACCTTTGAGAAAATATCAGTCTTACTTAAAAAAACAAAAACAAAAAAACTGTTGGCCGGGCGCGGTGGCTCAAGCCTGTAATCCCAGCACTTTGGGAGGCCGAGACGGGCGGATCACTAGGTCAGGAGATCGAGACCATCCTGGCGAACACGGTGAAACCCCGTCTCTACTAAAAAATACAAAAAACTAGCCGGGCGAGGCGGCGGGCGCCTGTAGTCCTAGCTACTCGGGAGGCTGAGGCAGGAGAATGGCGTAAACCCAGGGGGCGGAGCTTGCAGTGAGCTGAGATCCGGCCACTGCACTCTAGCCCGGGCGACAGAGCCAGACTCCGTCTCAAAAAAAAAAAAAAAAAAAAAAAAAAAAACTGTTAAAAAAAAAAAAGACAGGTAAGGAGAAAATGCGCCTTTCCTTACTCCCCGGACGTTACGGAAAACACCCTTCAGCCTCGTATACATGTTCGATGAACAGGATCCAATACGGTGCTAAATTAACAATAGTGAAACTGATTTTTCTGCAAAATATGGGCATTTATGTAAATACTTGTAAATATTACAATAACTACGTTTTATAATATTTAAACTATCTTTGGAAATATTATTCATAGTTGCAAGACACCTGGAAATCATATATAACTGCCATTTTCCCTGAAGTAATCTTGCATCTCTAAATTATTCTTTTTTTTTTTTCCTTTTGAGACAGGGTCTCACTTTGTGGCCCAAGCTGGAGTGCAGTGGCGCAAACAAAATTCACTGCAGCCTGGGCCTCCTGGGCTGAAGTGATCCGCCCACCTCACCCCCACAAGTAGCCGAGACTATAGGCGAGTGCTCCCATGTCCAGCTAATTTTTGCATTTTTTGTAGAGACAGGGTTTTGCCATGTTGTCCTGACTGGTCTCCAACTCCTGGACTCAAGCGATCCACCCGCCTCAACCTCCCAAAGCGCTGGGATTTTACAGACATGAACCTAGCATAAATGATTAATTCTGGCCGGGCGCGGTGGCTCAAGCCTGTAATCCCAGCACTTTGGGAGGCCGAGGCGGGTGGATCACGAGGTCAGGAGATCGAGACTATCCTGGCTAACACGGTGAAACCCCGTCTCTACTAAAAATACAAAAAACTAGCCGGGCGTGGTGGCGGGCGCCTGTAGTCTCAGCTACTTGGGAGGCTGAGGCGGGAGAATGGCGTGAACCCGGGAGGCGGAGCTTGCAGTGAGCCGAGATCACGCCACTGCACTCCAGCCTGGGAGACACAGTGAGACTCCGTCTCAAAAAAAAAAATAAATAAAAATAAAATAAAAAAAATAAAAATAAAAATGATTAATTCTGAGAGGATGTCTTACCTCATAATTTGTGCCCTCTTGAGTGTTAAATGACGTTTTTAATATCTAAAAGGTGTAAATACATGATTGTTTTTCACCTCAGGTGGTCCCTGGTACTTCCCTCTCCTCCTAAGATGCACAGATATATGGAAACCCATGTCAAAAGACAAAGTTACAATAAATTGACTTATAGATATCATGGGCTTTTATTTGGGATTCACAAATGGGGCAGCTTCCATTGTATAAAAGAGAATGAGGGTCCCTGCCCTCATTACACACTGTGGTGGAACAGTGGGTTTTGTGTAAGGTGGGAACAAATAACAGAACTAGAGAAAAAAGAACTGAGGGCTCGTGTCGCATGTCTGTAGTCCCAGCTATATGGGAGGCTGAGGAGGGAGGAACGCTTGAGCCCAGGAGTTTGAGGCTGCTGTGAGCCATAATCACTCCACTGCATTCTAGCCTGGGTGACAGAGTGAGACCCAGTCTTTGAAATAAATTTTTTAAAACAAAAATAAAAATAAAAGATTGGTGAACATCAATTATTTAGACTGGAATCTTGTTTTCAGGAAAAACAGGTTTGAAATTTATCTGCTCCCTTAAAGTTTCAGTTTGATAATGTGGCATTCAGCATGAATGACTTCATTTTGATTCAGTCTAGTCTGTTGGAGCCTAGTGCCGAAGCTCAGTCGAAAGCAATACCATACCATAATTTTGGTTTAACACCAACAATTGAAGGAGATTCTATTTTCAAACTAACAGTTGGAGTCTTTGTGTCTCTATTAATTCTCTTCTGCAATGACAAAACTACACACAAATGTTCAGACACGAAAATTAGAAACACATACACCAAAAATGATTTTCTCTGGGCAGGGGGCATTTGGGGTTATTTCTTCTTCATAACTTCCTTCAGTAATGAAATTTTTGCAATGAACCTGTCTTAATTTCATCATTACAAATAGAACATCAATACATTTCAAAGTATTAAACTTTAAACTATCATTATGGGAAAAGGGTACATTTCTGTCATTATAAGAAAGCTAAATAGTAGGCCTAGAATTAAAAAATATCAGCGTGACAGAACCAGGTAACATTGTGTCTTCTTGCATAGCCTTTAGCTGTGCCATTTCTACATAATTAGAAACATCTCTGGCCGGGCGCGGTGGCTCAAGCCTGTAATCTCAGCACTTTGGGAGGCCGAGGCGGGCGGATCACGAGGTCAGGAGATCGAGACCATCCTGGCTAACACGGTGAAACCCCGTCTCTACTAAAAATACAAAAAATTAGCCGGGCGCCGTGGCGGGCGCCTGTAGTCCCAGCTACTCGGGAGGCTGAGGCAGGAGAATGGCGTAAACCCGGGAGGCGGAGCTTGCAGTGAGCTGAGATCCGGCCACTGCACTCCAGCCTGGGTGACAGAGCAAGACTCCGTCTCAAAAAAAAAAAAAAAAAAAAAAAAAAAAAAAAATCTCACCATAAAGATTATTCCCTTAATGAACAGGAAAATGGCCTTTGCACATTTAATGACAAAAGACACAGAAAACAGACCACATGATTTTGGGTACATATTCGATGTTCAATAAATGTGGCCTCTCCGCTTCTATTCTTTTCTGAAAAACCAATTGAATGGTCATATTAGATACAATCCTTTCGAAAGGTTTTGCAAACTTCCATTTTTTAAAAATGGCCTGCATATATGGTTTTTGAGAACTGCGACCTGTAACTATAAATCCTATTTAAGGTTAGATCATAGCCATTTTTCCGTAAATGACAAATTCTTATTATGTTTTGTTTTCCTGATACCTGGTATGCAGCTATTCACAAATTCTTTATAAGCATAAATTTTATTATCAGTATAATGTCCAATCTCACGAATGTTGTATGATTTTTTTTTTTTTTTTTTTTTTTTGAGACAGAGTCTCGCTCTGCCACCCAGGCTGGAGTGCAGTGGCGTGATCTTGGCTCACTGCAAGCTCCGCCTCCCGGGTTCACGCCATTCTCCTGCCTCAGCCTCCCGAGTAGCTGGGACTACAGGCGCCCGCCACCTCGCCCGGCTAGTTTTTTTGTATTTTTTAGTAGAGACGGGGTTTCAGTGTGTCAGCCAGGATGGTCTCGATCTCCTGACCTCGTGATCCGCCCGTCTCGGCCTCCCAAAGTGCTGGGATTACAGGCTTGAGCCACCGCGCCCGGCCTGTATGATTTTCTTAACCATTCTCATAATCTTGATCATTAGTTTTCTGCAAAACCATTCAAAGGTATAACACTCTGATTCCAGATCTAAAGCTCAAGTCTAAATAATTTGGATGACAGAACCCTGGAAAAATGCAAATTAACAAACATATATATAGTTTCAGGGGGGTTGTGGTGCCCTGCATGCCCAAGAAAACAATGGACCCAATGACTAAGAATTCCTATTTTGGGACACTTACATTCTGGCTCACTTCCTTCATTTGCAAGGACACATCACAACTGAGTTCATATTCCTGTTGCTTTCAATCTACAGAAGTCCAAAACGGACAATCCACAAACGCCTCAAAATAGTGTTTCTGTTTCCCCCTCCAAGGCTATATAATTTCATACACATAACCAGAAAGAAGTATGGTGGGTGGACTCTCCAATCATCCTTCACTGAAGGTTCTTAGGGTCAGAATTCAAGAAGGCCGGTTTCTTAAACATGTAAATGAAAGTCCAAGAACCGGGAGATGGGGACGGAATGTATAACCCTTCCAGGAAGGAATCCTACACAAACTATGCCTGATCAAACTTTACTCAGGCTCTTACTCCTTCTAATGGGCCCATCAGTACACTTCACTGTAAAATCCAATAATAGCAAAGACCCCTTCTAAGCCAGTTTAGCAGGAACCCTCTGCCCCCGTATCTTCACCCTCCACCATCCCCCAGGTGATGAGGTCTTATCACCCGGGTCTCTCTCTTTAAAAAGAATCCCAACAGGTGTGTTTAGCCAGAATCCTACTTATCGCAGACATTTCCTCTTAGTATTTTGTCATCCAGTGATCCCTAACCTGGTCCTTGATTATAAAGTCCCGCTCGTTCATGCTGAATTTGGGGTTGAACCCAATCTCTTTCACCCACTGCAAAATCTCACTGCTGTACTTCCAATACCTATCGCGATGATCCTGAATCAAGTCTTCCTTTGCATGCTTTAAGAAGTTTGACTGAATATTTTTTCTCTAACAGAGTCTATCACACTGTCTTAAGGGCAATTCCTGCTCTAAGCTTCCCATCCTGTTTCTTCTCACTGGAAACCTTCATCTAAGGCTCAGTATCTGATTTCCCGCTTGGATCATTTCTCTGTGGCAGTCATACTAGACTGAGAGGAGACAGGGAAACCGAGACCCTGGACCCACGGGTCAGTGACGCCAGAAAGCTACAGCAAAGCACGCTTTGCAAAGGACACTCACTCTATGTCCCGGTCACAAAGACTCTCACGCACCCTTCTCAGTCCCTACGTCACAAAGGAGACGTTCCCCAACTGTCTCCCTAGAGATGAGCCCCCTCCTCCGCAGTTCCAGCACCCCCGGGCCTCAGGAGGCGGGAGACAAGCCCTGCCCGCGACCAAGGCGTCCTCGCTCTGAGCGCCTCCTGCAGCTCCACTCTCACCGCCACACAGGGTCCCACGCGGGCTGCGGGCTGCGGGCTGCGGGCTGCGGGCTGCGGGCTGCGAGCTGGGGCTGCAGAGGCTCCGGCAGCGACCCGCGCCGCCTTCTTCCTCAGATGGGACCAGGTCACCCGCAGCGCAGAGGTCAGGGAGGCGGAGCCAGAGGTCCGAGATTTCTCCGTCGCCCGTGGAATCTGTAGGCCAAGACGGAACAGTCAGGACGGCAGGCACCCCTGAGAAGTGGAGTCCAGAGTCCTAAAACCAACAAGAAATACAGCAATGACCACGAGGACCGGGCGCCCCGCCCACCGCCTGAGCCCCGGAGACTTCTGGGAGTGGCCTCCTGACCTAGGAGTACGCCTGAGCAGATCGGGCAAATGCTGGGGCCCCTGTCTTGATGCCAAGGATGGAGTCAGTGCATTCTCAGGGCCAGTAAGAGGCGAGTCTGGGTGGAACCTGACCCGGGTAAAAGAAAAATGTTAGGTAAATGGACTCACGTCCTACAGAAGTTACTTAAGTCCCATCACATTCTTCAGTACATTATGTTCTTCACCTTTGGACACGAATACATAAGATTAAAAATTTTATTTAAAAACATCCGAATAAATACTTTCATTATTTTTGTTTTGGAATAGGCTTATTTTTGCTTTGTTTTTGTTTATGTTTTCAGACGGAGTCTCACTCTGTTCCCCAGGCTGGAGTCCAATGGCGTGATATCGGCTCACTACAACCTCCCCCTCCCGGATTCAACTGATTCTCATGCTTCAGTCTTCCGAGTGGCTGGAATTACAGGCGCCCGCCACCATGCCCGGCTAATTTTTGTATTTTTAGTACAAACGGGGTTTCACCATGTTGGCCAGGCTGGTCTCGAACTCCTGACCTCAGATTATCCATCCACCTCAGCTTCCCAAAGTGCTGGGATTACAGGCGTGAGCCACCACACCCGGCCAATACCTGAAATATTTTAAGAATCCTGAAAATCAATAAATGAGAATGCAAAAAAAAAAAAAAAAAAAAAAAAAACAGCAAAGACATCATTAAAAAGCACAGTAAAGAAAACACAATTGGCCAATAAACACATATGAAAAGATGCTTGACTCACTTGTAATCAAGGTAATAATTTTTTTTTTTTTCTTTGAAAGAAGGTCTCACTCCAACACTCAGGCTGGAGTGCAGTGGCATGATCACGGCTTACTGCAGTCTCGATTTTCCAGACTCAAGTGATCCATCCACCTCAGCCTCCCAAGTAGCTGAGACCGCAGGCGCATGTCACCACACCCAGCTAATTTTTGTATTTTTTGTAGATATGAGGTTTTGCCATGTTGCCCAGCCTGGTCTCGTATTTCTGGGCTCAAGCAATCCTTCTGCCTTGGCCTTCCAAAGTGCTGGGATTACAGGTGTACCGTGCCTGGCCCAGTGTAATAAATATTGAAACTTATAGCAGAGGTCGGGAAATATGAACATTCATATTCAATGATCGAAGGGATTCAAAACTGGAACAATGGTGGAGCCACAATTTGGCAATAAGCAGTGAAGCTGAATGTGTATACAGCCTATAACGAACAATTTCATTTCTAGGTAATACCTTAGATTTTTTACTCTTTAAGGAAATCAGAAAATACACAAAATGATATTCAATATAGCATCTTTATTACCACAGAAACTCATTTATGTCCTTAATCATTGTTTAATATTATATATAAGCATGTTTAATACAAACATCAAGGATCAGGCTGGAATCTTTTCAATTCTATAGAAAAGCACTAACCATCCATTAAAGCAGGTAGCTACTTTCAGAGCATGATGTGAGCGGCAAAAAGTTGCCCTGACTTACTACCCCCCAACACCACCACTCACCATAATGTCTAAAATTATACCCTTGAAGACATTTATTATGGTTATGGCAGCATCTACCAAAGCAGTTCCTATTCCAGATATTGGGACTGAGAATTCCACAATAAATTTGAGATACACTCAGTTAAATAAAAATGTCTTTACTAACTCTTTGACAAACTGATCATATAGACTTTGAATTCCTCAAAAGTAGAATTTTTTTTTTTTTTTTTTTTTTGAGGCTGAGTTTCACTCTTGTTGCCCAGGCAATTGTGCAATGGCACAATCTCGGGTCACTGCAACCTCCGTTTCCTGCGTTCAAGCAATTCTCCTGCCTCAGCGTCCCAAGTAGCTGGGATTACAGGCACCCGCCACCATGCCCAGGTAATTATGTACTTTTAGTAGAGACGGGGTTTCACTTATGTTGGTCAGGCTGGTCTCGATCTGCTGACCTCAGGTGATCTGCTTGCCTTGGCCTCCCAAAGTGTTGGGATTACAGGCGTGAGCCACCATGCCCGGCCAAAAGTAGATGTTTTATGTTTTGCTTCATTTGCCTATTTTCCCAACAAATCTTTTTTTCAAATACCATCAAGAATTAGTGTTCCGGCCGGGCGCGGTGGCTCAAGCCTGTAATCCCAGCACTTTGGGAGGCCGAGACGGGCGGATCACAAGGTCAGGAGATCCAGACCATCCTGGCTAACACGGTGAAACCCCGCCTCTACTAAAAAATACAAAAAACTAGCCGGGCGAGGTGGCGGGCGCCTGTAGTCCCAGCTACACAGGAGGCTGAGGCAGGAGAATGGCGTAAACCCGGGAGGTGGAGCTTGCAGTGAGCTGAGATCGTGCCACTGCACTCCAGCCCGGGCGACAGAGTGAGACTCCGTCTCAAAAAAAAAAAAAAAAAAAAAGAATTAGTGTTCCTTGAAGCAAACTTCTGGAGAATGTTGAATTTAGGGGTCAAACACAGGCCTTCTGGAGGTATTTGGTGCTTGGGAAAAGAAACACTGACCTATTAGCAAAGATAGATTTTGTAATAAATTCTAAATAAACTTTATTTAGAATTGTGAAAAACAGAATCTTCGTAATGAAGGTGGTCTAGATTTTGCTTTCAGAAGCTATCTTCATCTAATTTTTATTAGGATTATTTTAGCTGTGCAGAATTAATTGGTACAATTTTTAGGATATTCCTTAAAGTTTTTATAAGTATCAGATGTTTTACTTAAACAGGGAGTTCACACACACACACACACACACACACACACACACACACACACACACACATATTTTTTGTTAATCTATTTGGGTTTTACAGTGAGTTAATTATAATAACATATTCCTTTGGGGGAAAAAATGTAATCCTTCTACATTTTTACTTGTATTGGAATGAATATGCACGTTTGTGCATGTGTGCATGTATAGTTTTACCATATTATGTTTATTTATTTTTGAGACTGGGTCTCACTTTGTCACCCAGGCTGGAGTGCAGTGGCACAATCTTGGCTCACCGCAACCTGTGCCTCCTGGGTTCAAGCGATTCTCCTGCCTCAGCCTCCCCAGTAGCTTAGATTACAGGTGCCCGCCACCATGACAGGCTAATTTTTGTATTTTTAGTAGAGATAGGGTTTTGCTATGTTCGCCAGGCTGGTCTCGAACTCCTGACTTCAAGTGATCCACCCACCTCGGCCTCCCAAAGTGCTGGGATCACAGGCGTAAGACACTGTACCCAGCCTAGTTTTGCCTTATAATTTAAAAAATCTCCTTGATATAATCTAGAATTGTGTCTTTTATCATCAATACTCTAAATGTATTATCTTTCATTTTCTCTTCCTTGATTATAATGCCAAAATCTAATCACTATTAACATTGAATCAAGTCTAATATTCTTTATTCTCTTAATTTCTACTTTCTACTGTACTTGACTGTTCCTTTTTTTTTTTTTTTTTTTTTTGAGACAGAGTCTTGCTCTGTCACCCAGGCTGGAGTGCAGTGGCCGGATCTCAGCTCACTGCAGCCTCCGCCTCCTGGGTTCACGCCATTCTCCTGCCTCAGCCTCCCGAGTAGCTGGGACTACAGGCGCCCGCCACTTCGCCCGGCTAGTTTTTTGTATTTTTTAGTAGAGACGGGGTTTCACCGTGTTAACCAGGATGGTCTCGATCTCCTGACCTTGTGATCTGCCCGCCTCGGCCTCCCAAAGTGCTGGGATTACAGGCTTGAGCCACCGCGCCCGGCCTTTTTTTTTTTTTTTTTTTTAAAGACAGACTCCTGCTCTGTTACCCAGGCTGGAGTGCAGTGGCACGATCTCAGCTCACCGCAACCTCCGCCTCCCGGGTTCAAGTGATTCTCCTGCCTCAGCCTCCCAAGTAGCTGGAATTACAGGCATGTGCCACCATGCCTGGCTAATTTTGTATTTTTAGTAGAGACGGGGTTTCTCAATGTTGGTCACGCTGGTCTCAAACTCCCGACCTCAGGTGATCCGCCCACTGTGGCCTCCCAAAGTGCTGGGATTACAGGCATGAGCCACCATGCCTGATCACTTGGCTGTTCTTTACTTGGGTTGGTTTTATTTTGTTGTTTCCTTTTTCTTGACGGAAATACTTATTCATTCCCTCAACACATTCATCTGTGTGACAGGCCTGGTGTTGCTGCTGTGGGTAAGTGAAGAATACGAAGACTGTATCCACAAATAAGATTTCCTTACCACATTACAGGGTATTAATTTCTCACTGAATAGAACTTTGATGATATCTGATAAGGTTAGATGTGCAGGCATCTCACTGT
This sequence comes from Macaca fascicularis, assembly GCF_037993035.2. Classification (NCBI taxonomy): domain Eukaryota; kingdom Metazoa; phylum Chordata; class Mammalia; order Primates; family Cercopithecidae; genus Macaca; species Macaca fascicularis. The sequence continues at coordinate 43,558,674 of NC_088393.1, forward strand.
CATTCATTTCTACATATTCTATAATTTTGGTTTTCATTTTAAACATTTTATTATTGAAATTTCAAACACATACAAAAGTAGAAATATTAGAGCAATAAATCTCCACGAACAAACCACTCCACTTAAATTATCAACATGTTGCCAATTTAGTTCCCAGCTCTCTTTGCCAATTATTTTTCTTTTGCTGGAATATTTTAATCCAAATGTGTCAATCTTCATTTCATAGTATGTATCTCTAACACATAGGATCTTTTATTTTTTATAATCACATTGACATCATCCCTAACCAAATTAATATATGTAAATGTCATTTAATATTAATCCATGTCCACACTTCCCCCACTGTCTCCAAAATGGCTTTTTATGTTTTGTTCAAACCGGCTCCAAGTAATGCCAACATACTGAATTTAGTTGACATGTCTCTTTAAGTCTCTCTTAATCTGTTAACGGTTGCCCTTCCGCTTGTATTTTCATGCCACCTGTTAGTTGAAGAAATCAGGTAATTTGCTCTGCAGAATTTCACACATTCTGGATATGTTTGGCTTCTTCCTGTGGTGCCCTTTAAAGCCAGCCCTCCATATTTGCAGATTCAACCAACCTCAAATAGAAAATACTCAAAAAAAAAGAAGAAAAAAACAATAAAAATAAAAATACAATAAAAATAATACAAATTGCAAAATACGGTATAACAACTATTTACATAGTATTTACATTGTGTTAGGTATAAGTCATCCAAAGATTAAAGTATACAGGAGGATGTGAGTAGGTAATATGCAAATACATACAATGCCATTTTATACAAGGGACTTGAGCATCCTCAGATTTTACCATCACTGGAGGATCCCGGAACCAATTCCCCATGGATACCAAGGGATGACTATACACTGTTCATCTAGTCCCCTTGTTTTTTATTCCAGCAATAAGGCTTTGTAGATGGTGGTATTGACTTCTTATTGCACTATGTCAGGAAGTATGTGTGTTGTCTGATAGACCTATTTTTATTAAGGTTAAAATAGATCAAAGGGTTTAGAGGTGGCCAGCTTGATAAATCCACCATAAAAATCTCGCTATAAAATGTTTCACCTATTAGTTGTAGTACCCATTGAAGATCGTGTCTTCTGGACCCATTATTCCATTAAGGTCTAGAAAATGGTGATTTTTCTAATCCTATAATTCCTTCTGGATTTATTAGACTTCTTTAAAAAAGAAAAACCCATTCAATTTTTTTTTTTTTTTTTTTTTTTTTTTGAGACAGGATCTCACTCTGTCACCTAGGCTGGAGTGCAGTGGCGCGATCTCAGCTCACTGCAAACTTTGCCTCTTGGGTTCAAGCGATCCTCTCACCTCAGCCTCCCAAGTAGCTGGGACTACAGGCGTGTGCCACCACGCCTGGCTAATTTTTGTATCTTTAGTACACACAGGGTTTCACCATGTTGACCAGGTTGGTCTCAAACTCCTGGCCTCAAGTGATCCACCCACCTTGTCCTCCCAAAGTGCTGGAATTACAGGCATGAGCCCCTGCCTGTGCCAGGCCAAATCCACTTGAATCTGATGAACTTCTGGTGACCCTGAAATTTGGTTCACATGGGAAAAAGAAATGAAATGTCAATTTTTCCTCCGATTTATTGATTTCAAGAATAATGAGTTGGGCTGGGTGTGGTGGCTCATGCCTGCAACCCCAGCACCTTTGGAGGCCAAGGAGGTAGGATCACTTGAGCCCAGAAGTTCAAGACGTGCCTGGGCAACACAGTGAGACCCTTTCTCTAAAAAAAAAAAAAAAAATTAATTAGCCAGGCACAGTGGTGCACACCTGTAGTCCCAGCTACTCAGGAGGTTGAGGTGGGCCCAGGAGGAACAGGGTACAGTGAACTATGCTTGTGCCACTGCACTCCAGCCTGGGGGACAAAGTGACACTCTGTCTCAAAAAATATATATATAAATTGGTGCTCTAGCATCTTCCATAGGTGACCAAATTATGCAGCCACAATCAAGTAAACTATCAAATTACTGGTGGGATCACATCAAAAACTCAACTTGAAACAACTCCTACTGGTTGAAGATACTTACAGAATGATGTTTTCTTTCTTTTCCACAGCAGTTTTATACACACACATAAATATACACAATAATATGAAATTCCTAGGTGGTTCATTTCTTTTAAGCCACATTTTTGATAGTTTCTAATTAATTTTGAACTGTGGTCAGACAACAGGGATTGTAAGCCTTTTGCTTTTTGGAATTATGGGAAAATCATTTCCTGTTTCCCTCTAATTCTTCAACAGCTGTACTACAAATGACCTCACATTCATGAAATTCACAGGGTTTCTTTTTGGCATGAAATTTCTAATGCAGCTCAAGTGCTGAAGAACATCCTACATTCACTACAATCTAGATTTTACCTAGAATAAATTATGTTTAATAATTTCTGAGAGGTGACAGGAGGCATTTCTACATTTATTATATCTACAGATCTTCCTTGTATGTGAATTCACTAATACTAATGACAATAACAATTATAGATAATATTTACAGAATACATGCTATATGACTGTGATTCCTCCAAGTATTAACTACTTACTCCTTGCAACAATCCTATTCCACAGTGTGGCAGGCTGACTCTAAAAAGGCCCCCCAGTGGTCCTGTCTTGAGGACTTGTTCACACTCTTGTATCATCCTCTTCTCTTGAGTGTGGGCTATCCTAGTAACTTATTTCTACCAGTAGAAGGTGAGGGAATGTTACTTCCATGATTAGATAACACATGATTGTAACTTCCATCTTGCTAGCAGACTCTCCCTGCTTTTGGCTTGCATGCCTTGATGAAGCAAGCAGCTATGCTGATGAGACTATTGTGGCTAGGGAACTGCAGTCAGCGTTCAGCCAACAGCCAGCTAGAAACTGAGAATCTCAATGCAACAGGCCTCACGGAAATACATTTGGGTAACAACTGTGTTAGTATGGATGTGGATCCTTCCCCAGTTGAGCCTTCAGATGAGACCTCAGCCCTGGCTGAAATCTGTAGCCTTGCAAGAGACCCTGAAACAGAGGACCCAATTAAGTCATGCCTATACTTCTGATCCAAATTGTAAGATATAAATGTATGTTATTTTAAGCTACTACGTTTGTGGTAATTTATTACACAGCAATAAATAACTAATACATATAAGTACTATTATTACCATTTTACAAGTCAGCAAAATGAGGCACAGAAGCTTAGTATCTTGTCCAATAAATCACACTGGTAATAAAGTGGAGAAAGGGAGATAATGACAGATAAGGCTAAAGATTTTCCTACATTCATTACGTTATTCTCATAGGAATTTGCTGAAGATAAACCATGTTTAAATGGTGTTGGAAGGCTTTTAAATCAACATATTCTTTCTCTAATATAAAATTTATTATGTTTGGAATTAAGCATGGAACACATTTTCTCAAAAATGAATTTTCTGATGTTCTGTAACATCATATACATTTGAAGGCTTTCTTCTATTAAATTCCATTATGAATCTTCTGATGTTGAGTAAGGTGTGAATGCTGTCTAAAGGCCTTCTTACACTCCTTACACTTGTAGGGTTTCTCACCAGTATGAATTCTCTGGTGTTGAGTAAGAAATGAATAAAGTCTAAAAGCCTTACCACATTCCTTACATTCATAAGGTTTCTCACCAGTGTGAATACTCTGATGTTGGGTAAGTTGTGAGAGCAGTCTAAAAGGTTTTCTACATTCCTTACATTCATAAGGTTTCTCACCAGTGTGAATACTTTGATGCTGAGTAAGTTGTGAAAGCAGTCTAAAGGCCTTTCCACACTCTTCACATTCATAGGGTCTCTCACCAATATGAATGCTCTGGTGTGAAATTAGCTGTGAGTAACTACTAAAGGTCTTCCAACATTCCATACATTCATAGGGTTTCTCACGAGTATGTATTCTCTGATGGCGAACTAGTTGTTGTCTTAATCTAAAAGTCTTCCCACATTCCTTACATTCGTAGGGTTTCTCACCAGTATGAATACTCTGATGAACAGTAAGTTGTTGGCATATTCTAAAAGCCTTCCCACATTCCTTACATTCATAGGGTTTCTCACCAAAATGAATTTTCTGATGTACTCTAAGGTCTGGACCACATACGAAGGCTTTCCCACATTCCTTACATTCATAGAGCTTTTCAGCAGTATGAAGTCTCTGATGGCGTGTAAGGTGTGTACACTGTCTAAAGGTCTTTCCACAGTCCTTACATTCGTAGGGTTTCTCACCAGTGTGAATTCTCTGATGTCGAGCCAGTTGCTGATGTACTCTAAAGGCCTTTCCACATTCCTTACATTCATAGGGCTTTTCACCCGTATGAAGTCTCTGATGTTGAGTAAGTTCTTGGAGCACTGTAAAGGCCTTCCCACACTCCTTACATTCATAGGGTTTCTCACCAGTGTGAAGTTTGTGATGTCGAATAAGATGTGCACGCTGTCTAAAGGCCTGCCCACATTCTTTACACTTATAAGGTTTCTCACCAGTATGAATTCTCAGGTGTTGACTAAGTGTTGAGCGACGAATAAAGGTCTTCCTACACTCCTTACACTCATACACCTTTTCTCCATTATGAACGATCTGATACTCCGTAAGAAAATTGTGCCTTTTGTAAGTGGTCATTTTTTCAGAGGTAATTTTCACTTGCCCAAAATATTCCTCTTGTTGTTGCTTTTCCCCCTCAATCTTGCTTTTGCATTCCCAATCATTCCTAAAAACAGAACCCTGAAGGCTATAGCTTTTAATTCTTTCCATTATATCCCATTGAAATGAATATATTTCATAAATGTCCTTTTCTGGAGATAAAGTATTGGTCCTATATCTGGATTCCAAATCTGAAAGAAAACAAGAAAGCAAATACATACTGTTTTCCTGTTCCAGAAAGGAAAAAACAAAGAACAAACAAACAAAAAAACTTCTGTAAAGAAATAAAAGGCACTAAAATAATGCCTGTTACAAGCTGAATGGATGAGACAGATCTCAAACATACACATTTCTGCCACAATCTTACATATGTGTACCTAAAAAACTTTATCTTCTACAAAAGCATACACTAAAAAATTACTGCGTTCAGAGGAAAAATAGGCCCGGAGCAGGAACACTTAATTCTATGCATCTTTTTTTTTTTTTTTTTGAGATGGAGTCTTGCTCTGTCACCTAGGCTGGAGTGCAGTGGCACAATCTGTGCACTACAACCTCGGACTCCCAGCTTCAAGCAATTATCCTGCCTCAGCCTTCCTAGTAGCTGGGATTACAGGCACACACCACCAAGCCAGGCTAATTTTTCTGTGTGTATTTTTAGTAGAGATGGGGTTTCACCATGTTGGCTAGGCTGGTCTCGAACTACTGATCTCAGGTGATTCGCCCGCCTCAGCCTTCCAAAGTACTGGGATTACAGGTGTGAGCCACCATGCCCAGCCAATTCTATGCATCTTTAATCAGTAGAACACTAATAAATAAACTAGTTGACATCTAAAGGGATAAACCAAAAGGCAGCTCAGCATGGCTAAAATCCACTTCATGTGTATTAAAATGCACAAAAATAAAGAAGCAATGCTAGACTTCAGGTCCTGAGACACTGCACATGAAAATAAAGCTCAGAGCCAATGAGGACGTCGTTAAGGTGGGAGTAAGGTAAACTGAAGCCTGTCTTTAGATAAGAGGCCATGCAAGGTTGATGGTACATTCCTCTGGGGAGGGAGTCCTGGGTGCAGACATTTATTATTAATTTTCTTAAAACAGAGGTGAAAGGGCTCCTGATAATAAAGCATCATATGGAGGGCCTTTGTCTTTCCTACTGAACATTACAAATATACCTCTACTAAGCTAGCTCCACTGGACTAAGACAATTACTCATGAGCCAATCATCTTCTACATTATACACAATTCTTTTGTCACTATTCTGCTAATGTGTACCATGGGACAGATTGCAGTCTCATCATTTTGAAAAAGGGCAAGGGAAACATAGCAAATAGAGTCCAGGAGTGCAGGCAGGGCTGGTGATTAGGAAAGCAAGTCAAATCAGTGAAGGCCTGATTTAAGTGTGGAGAAGGATCACCTAGAGATTTGTTGAAACTATGCAGATGTGTTTTTAACTGACTGAAACCATCTTAGGACAAAGTCCTGGGCAAGTAATTGTTTTGTTCTTGTTTACATTCTCCAAGACATTATTGGGATGCTGATCAATATTTGAGTCTTTCTATTTAAATGTTTTCAATGCTATCTCTTTGCTATTAGAATAAAATATAAATACCTGAGCATAAATAATAAAGCTGCTGCTTGTCAACAAATCTCTTCTCCCATTTATTCTCTCTGTCCATAGCATACTGGGCCTCTTTCAACGCACAAAATGCCCCACAACTGTTCCAAATAAATAGGACTCTTCACAGGCTGCTCCTTCTTTGAGGAATCCTCTGACACTGCATGGTTGGCTGGTTTTCATTCTCAGCCTCAAATCAAAATCACTTCTTCACAAAGGCTAGTCCTGCTGGCCCTATTTAAGTCTATGCACTTTACGCTTGTCTTAGTCCATTTTCTGTTGCTTATAACGAAGTATCTGAAAATGGGTAATTTATAAAGAAAAGGAATGTATTATTATTATTTCTACTCTACTCTGACAGATTAAGGAGTTTATTTCTTAACAATTATGGGGGCTGAGAACTCCAAAGTTGAGGGACTGCATCTGGTGAGGGCCTTCTTGCTGGTGAGGACCCGGAAGAGTCCCAACGCGGCGCACAGACCATCAGTGGGTAATGGGGGCTGAGTGTGCTAGCTCAGGTGTCTCTTTCGCTTCTTACGAAGCCATGTGTCCCACTGCCATAATAACTCATTAATCCATTAAGCCATGAAAGCCCTTGTAACCCATTCACCCCTTATAGGTCCCACCCATGGGGATTAAGTTTCAACATGAGTTTTGGAGGAGACAAACATTCAAACCATAGCAACACTCTTAGCAAACTCTCTTTTCTTTTCTTGTTTTTTTTGAGATGGAGTTTCTCTCTTGTTGCCCAGGCTGGAGTGCGATGGCACAATCTCAGCTCACTGCAACCTCTGCCTCCCAGGTTCAAGTAATTCTCCTGCCTCAACCTCCCCAGTAGCTGGGATTACAGGCACCCACCACCAGGCTCGGCTAATTTTTCTGTATTTTTAGTAGAGACAGGGTTTCACCATGTTGGCCAGACTGGTCTTGAACTCCTGACCTCAGATGATCTGCCCGCCTCGGCCTCCCAAAGTGCTGGGATTACAGTGTGAGACACTGTACCCGGCCATGCACATTCTTTTTCATATTTATAACTCTTTCTCCGATTTTTGAATATGTTTATTAATTTTCTCATATTATTCTGTTAGCTTAGTCTGTTAAGTGTTATCCTTGAGTTACCCCTGGGGCAGAAACAATCTCTATTATCGCCATTAATTAACAAATCCCAAATACATATTACCAGTTTAATTCTCATAATTATATAGTCATTAATTAATATGTTTATCTGCCTCTAATCTTAATACCAGAGGTCCCCAACCCCTGGGCCACAGACCAGTCCATGGTCTGTTGGGAACCGGGCTGCACAGCAGAAGGTGAACAGCCAGTGAGTGAGCATGACCGCCTGAGCTCCACCTCCTGTCAGATCAGCAGTGACTTTAGATTCTCATAGGAGCGTGAACCTTATTGTGAACTGTGTATGCGAGGGATCTAGGTTGCACACTCCGTATGAGAATCTAATGCCTGATTATCTGAGGTGGAACAGTTTCATCCCAAAACCATCTACCATTTTCCCCCGCCCCAGTCCATGGAAACATTGTCTTCCATAAAACCGGTCCCTGGTGTCAAAAAGGTAGGGACTGCTGCTTTATACCATATTATAATGATTTACTTATCTCTGCTAGAATTTATATTATTACTTATCAATTCTACACTTACTCAAACTTCTGTTGACTAGGTGCAGTGGCTCACACCTATAATCTCAACACTTTGGGAGGCCGAGGGGGGCAGATCACCTCAGGTCGGGAGTTCGAGACCAGCCTGACCAACTTGGAGAAACCCCATCTCTACTAAAAATACAAAATTAGCCGAGCGTGGTGGCAAATGCCTGTAATCTCAGCTACTCGGGAGGCTGAGGCAGGAGAATCGCTTGAACCCGGGAGGTGGAGGTTGGGGTGAGCCAAGATCGTGCCATTGCACTCCAGCCTGGGCAATAAGAGTGAAACTCCATCTCAAACAAAACAAAACAAAACAAAACTTTTGTTCCTTCACATCCTTCCCTTGTGTGGTGCTATCCATTCCCATGTAGCCAACGCAAGTTAAGGTATTTTTTTTTTTCAATCATGCTAACATTGAAAGGCTTATGAAATCCTGAGCAAAAAGTCATGGCAAATATCAAGTACAGCAGAATGACTATCAAAAATGGAAGGGCGTCTGGGGTCACCTGAATGCACGAGAGTAAAAATAAAGGCTATGTTGGATGTGGGCTCGAAGATCATGATCCAGATGGGGTACTTTCATTAAGAAAATCTAAAATGCTGAATGAAGTAAGCAAAGACATGGGTTGAGACAGTATAGGAGAGGAGGAGAATTTTTTTTCTGTGACTACAGTATAAATGTGTAAAACTGGTGAAATGACCCAAGTAACAGTTTGTGATCACTGTGAAACAAAGTAGGAAAAAACAGAATGATGAAACCAAAAGACATCTTCACTTCAGATTTTAAAACTCTTTCCTAAATATAGAACAGTAATACTGAAAAATACTACATTATAAAGAACCTATGAAAATAGCTACGGATCTTAGAAGAACATTCATAGATACATTTAAATTCTTAGAGCAATAGAAATGAAGGAAAATATGAGTACCCCACTCAAAAGTTAGACAAAGAACAACAAAGTATACTGAGGAACAAAGAATGAAGAAATAGATTAAAATGAAAGCAGAATTTCATTGATTAGATAACAGAAATGAAAGTCACATATAAAAAAATCCAGGTTGGCCAGGCATGATGACTTATGCCTGTAAACCCAGCACTTTGGGAGGCTGACGCCGGAGGATTGCTTGAGCGCAGGAGTTCAAGACCAGTCTGGGCAACATGGTAAAACCCTATCTCTACAAAAAATTAGTCAGGCATGGTGGTGCTTGCTTATAGTCCCAGCTACTCGGAAGGCTCAGAGAAAGAGGATCATCTGAGCCCGGCAGGCAGACATTGCAATGAGCCATGATTATGCCACTGCACTCCAGCCTGGGTGACAGAGCGACAACCTGTCTCAAAACAAATAAACAAAAAACCCAAGTTGTTTGGAAAACAAAAACAAAAACAATCAGTGGAACACAACCATTAGCTAAGATAACAAGAGAAAAAGGAAAGCATTCAAACAAAATAAAAAATGGTCACTAGCTATTCAGTGACAACTCACCATAGAGCTCTTTTTTTTTTTTTTTTTTTTTTTTTAAGACAGAGTCTCACTCTGTCACTAGGCTGGAGTGCAGTGGCACAGTCTCGGCTCACTGTGACCTCTGCCTCCCAGGTTCAAGCGATCCTCCTGCCTCAGCCTCCCGAGTAGGTGGGACTATAGGCGCGGGCTACCATGCCCAGCTAATTTTTTGTATTTTTAGTAGAAACGGGGTTTCACTATGTTGGCCAGGATGGTCTTGATCTCTTGACCTCGTGATCCACCTGCCTCAGCCTCCCAAAGTGCTGGGATTACAGGCGTGAGCCACTGCGCCCAGTCACTCTCACATTTTTTGTACATCTTGTTGGCAGAAGCACTACCTACCTTTGTTCTGGGATATCTTTTCAAGAATGTTTCTATACTATAACAAACGGCCTTGCAAGGTAGAGATAATGTCTCTCTCTGGATCAATAGGCAGGTTTGCTTGCTTGTTCAGGATAATAAAGGTAATGTCTCCTTCCAAGCTAAGGCTACGTACACTTATTGCCCATGATGAATGATTTGGGTTCTCTAAGCTCAGTGTTCCTTTTCTATAAGGCAGCTCACTGCATGCTCAGGAACTATCTAGACCCATCCATACCAGCCTCATGGGACTTGCAAGCAAGGAGGAACTGCTGGCTGTGCTGACAACAATCAAATCCTTTGTCTTTGACTGAGAGTGTGTGTTTCCTGCCAACATCCATGACACTATGGCAAGCTAACTTGTCAGCTTGCAAGTAGGGTGAAGTTGTAGAAATAATATAGTTCTGGACACTAGTAAATAACAAAACAGAATATTTTGAAAATTGTCATGGACTACTATGACAACCAAGGCTGATTACTAACAAAGTACAGAAAAAGTAATCAAGGCTGGGCACAATGGCTCACGCCTGTAATCCCAACACTTTGGAAGGCCGAGGCGGGTAGACTGCTTGAGGTCAGGAGTTCGAGACCAGCCTGGCCAACATGGTGAAACCCTGTCTCTACTAAAAGTACAAAAATTAGCCAGGTGTGATAGCAGGTGCCTATAGTCCCAGTTACTCGGGAGGCTGGGGCAGGAAATCACTTGAAACTGGGAGGCAGAGGTTGCAGTGAGCCGAGATTGTGCTACTGCACTCCAGCCTGGGCAACAGAGCAAGGCTCCATCTCAAAAAAAAAAAAAAAAAAAAAAAAGAAAAGAAAGAAAAAGAAAAAGTAACGAAAGACTCACTCCAAAAATTATTTTGAAGATTATCAAAATTTGAGAAAGCACTCAATTATATTTAAAGTGGCCCAGAACATTTTATAAAACCTAAAACTCCAAGTTATCTTTGAGTATAAAAATGAAATCAGGCTGTGTGCAGTGGCTCACGCCTGTCATCCCAGCACTTTGGGAAGCTGAGGTGGGCAGATCGCCTGAGGTCGGGAGTTTGAGGCCAGCCTGGCCAACATGGTGAAACTCTGTCATACTAAAAATACAAAAATTAGCTGAGTGTGGTGGCACGCGCCTGTAACCCCAGCTACTCAGGAGGCTGAGGCAGGAGAATCATTTGAACCCGGGAGGTGGAAGTTGAGGTGAGCCAATATTGTGCCACTGCACTCCAGACTGGACAACAGAGTGATTAAAAAAAAAAAAAAAAAAAAGTCTTCTTTCTCTTTGCCCACACATATTCCCTTGGAAAAGTCAATTTCTAATGGCTTTCTTTGGTCACCAGACAGTCACCTAGAACAGGCAAAGCCTATAGAACAGAAATATAAGTAGTTGGGTGCCATGCAATAATACCACAGGGATTTGAATTAAGGATCGACATATCATTTTAAATGAAATTGTGTAACTGGCTTTTAAGTACATTTTTAAAGGACTGGGTAGGTACTTGAGTCGATACTTCTGTTTGACGTGTTCAAGCCACAAATACACAAATATACAGCTGTCACTGATAAACCTGGGAAGCTGACCCCTTTAGTCTAGGTTGGCCTTCATGAGATCAGAATGCCCAGCTCCTATTTATCAGGGTAACACCAGCTGACTCCCTGATATGTAGGTTCTGGAGGATGTCTTATCAGGACAGTCAGGGAGGTTAGGATTTTTTGTTTGTTTGTTTATTTGTTTGTTTGGACATGAAGTCTCACTCTGTCGCCCAGGCTGGAGTGCAGTGGTGCAATCTCGGCTCACTGCAACCTCCGCCTCCTGGGTTCAAGTGATTCTCCTGCGTCAGCCTCCCAAGTAGCTGGGATTACAAGCATGTGCCACCACGCCCATCCAACTTTGTATTTTTAGTAGAGACAGGGTTTCATCATGTTAGCCAGGCTGGTCTTGAACTCCAGAGTCAGGATTTGACCTGTGCTGCAACCTTCTGGGACCTCCTGTAGGAAGTGCTGTACCTGCTTTGGAAGAAGCAGCTCTCATAGGAAATAACAGCAACTGGTTCCTCCCCAGGATATCCCAGAAACAAGAGGTGGAACTTAAGCTGGCTTGTATTTTTTTTAATCAATGCTCTGACTCTGTATCTCAGTGGAAAATTCTATTCAACAAGAAGAGGGTCGGGCATGGTGGCTCACACCTGTAATCCCAGCACTTTGGGAGGCCGAGGTGGGTGGATCACCTGAGGTCAGGAGTTCAACACCAGCCCGGCCAACATGGTGAAACCCCATCTCTACTAAAAATACAAAAAATTAGCCAGATGTGGTGCCACGTGCCTGTAGTTCCAGCTACTTGGGAGGCTGAGGCAGGAGAATCACTTGAACCCAGGAGGCAGTGGCTGCAGCGAGCCGAGATTACGCCATTGCATTCCAGCCTGGGCTATAAGAGGGGAACTCTATTCCAAAAAAAAAAGAGGAAGAACATAATTTATTCTCCTCTAGAACTAAAAAAGGTTGTATTTTATCAGAATAATATACCAGTTTAATTAACTTCTTTAATGCTCTTTGAAAATGTGAATTTACAGACTAGGCACTGTGGCTCATGCCTGTAATCCCAGCACTTTGGGAGGCCGAGGCGGGTAGATCACCTGAGCTCAGGAGTTTCAGACCAGCCTGAGCAACATGGCAAAACCCCATCTCTACTAAACATTAGCCAGGCGTGGTGGTGTGCACCTGTAATCCCAGCTACTCGGAAGGTTGAGGCAGGAGGATCACTTGAACCTCAGGAGGCAGAGGTTGCAGTGAGCCAAGATGACATGACTGCACTCCAATCTGGGTGGCAGAGCAAGACTCTGTCTCAAAAAAAAAAAAAAGAAAAAGAAAAAGAAAAAAAATATATATATTTTATAAATACAAATGTTGAAATGAAAATTAAAAATCTAACAGGTAGCTTTAACAACAGGTTAGACTTAGCACACGAGAAGACTAGTGAATACAGGCGTGGATTTGAAGAAGATACCAAGGTTGAAAGGAATAAAAAAGAACAACAGATAGGCTGGGCGCAGTGGCTCAGGCCTGTAATCCCAGCACTTTAGGAGGCCAAGGTGGGCAGATTGCTTTGAACTCAAACTCCACAAGCTTGAGACCAGCATGGCCAACATGGTGAAACCCTGCCTCTACTAAAAATACAAAAAAAAAAATACAAAAAAAAAAAAAGTAGCTGGGTTTGGTGGTGCTTGAGCCGGGGAAGTGGAGGCTGCAGTGAGCTGAGATTGTGCCACTGTACCCCAGCCTGGACAACAGAGTCACACCCCGTCTCAAAAAAAAAAACCAAAAAACCCCAAAAACCAGAAAAGAATGTAAAAGATACATGGAACAACATTAAAGTGTCTAACATATGTGTAACCCACACAGAGAAAAGAACAAAAATGAGAAACAAACACTATCCGAAGATATAGTAACCAGAATTTTCCCAAACTGACAAAAGACATCAAACCCAAGATTTACAAAAATTCCCAGCTGAGCCTAGTGACTCAGGCCTGTAATCTCAACAATTTGAGAAGCCAAGGAGGGAAAACTACTTGAGGCTAGGAGTTTGAGACTATCCTGGGCAACATAGGGAGACCCCATCTCTAAAAAAATACAAAAGTTCACTGGGTGTGGTGGTGTGCACCTGTGGTCCAAGCTACTTGAGAGGCTGAGGTAGGAGGATCACTTGAGCCCAAGAGGGTGAGGCTGCTGTGAGCTAAAATCGTATCACTGCACCCCAACCTGGGCATCCAAGCAAGACCCTGTCTTTAAAACAAACAAACAAACAAACAGAAAAAAAACTTCCTAAATACTTCCAGCAGATAACACAATATCCACCACACTATAAAACTATTCCACAATATAATTGGGATTTTTACATTTCACTGCAATATAAAGGTACGCACACCACAGTAATCTGTTAAAAAAAAATTCTAAAAGCAGCTAAAAGGAAAAAATACCTGTAAAACAATTACCTCTGAAGGAGTTACAATGTAAGTGACAAACTACTACTCAATGGAAATAATAAAAGACAGAAGACAAGGAGGGGATATTTGCTAAGAGAAAATAACTGCCAACTCAGAATTCTATTCTCCACAAAAATAAAGACAAAATTTTGTACCCTGTAAAAATTAAGATGAACGGCCGGGCGCGGTGGCTCACGCCTGTAATCCCAGCACTTTGGGAGGCCGAGGCGGGCGGATCGCGAGGTCAGGAGATCAAGACCATCCTGGCTAAGGTGGTAAAACCCCGTCTCTACTAAAAATACAAAAAAAATTAGCTGGGCGTGGTGGCATGCGCCTGTAGTCCCAGCTACTCAGGAGGCTGAGGCAGGAGAATGGCGTGAACCCAGGAGGCAGAGCTTGCAGTGAGCCAAGATCGTGCCACTGCACTCCAGCTTGGGGGACAGAGTGCGAGGCTCCGTCTCAAAAAAAAAAAAAAATTAAGACGAAATAAATACATTTTCTAATAAAACGTAAGAGAATGTATTGCCAGTGGGCACAATAAAATAAATACTAAGTAAGTTATTTGGGTACACAGAAAATGGTTCCAGATAAAAGCAATGCAATGCAGAAAATAATAAGGCGCACTGTAAAAGGTAAACATGTGGGCAAATGTAAACAAACATTCACTACATATTACAATTAGAAATTAATGCCCTGTGGGGATTAATTTGTGGAATTAAGATACATGACAACATGGCTGGGTACAGTGGCTCACGCCTGTAATCCCAGCACTTTGGGAGGCTGAGGTGGGGGGATCACCTGGGATCAGGAGTTCAAGACCAGCCTGGCCAACATGGCAAAACCCCATCTCTACTAAAAAATACAAAAATTAGCCAGCATGGTGGTGCATGCCTGTAGTCCCAGCTACTCAAGAGGCTGAGGTGGGAGAATCACTTGAACCCAGGTGGCAGAGGTTGCAGTGAGCTAGAATCCCACCACTTCACTCTAGCCTAGGCAATAGAGTGAGACTGTATATCACAAAAAAAAAAAAAAAAGATATATGACAACAAATGCACAAAAAACTGAGGACACATAAAAGGAATTAAACTACTATTAAGGGTTGGGTACAGTGGCTCACGCCTGTAATCACAGTACTTTGGGAGGCCGAGACAGGAGGATTTGAGCCCAAGAGTTCAAGACCAGCCTGGCCAACACAGTGAGAACCCCATCTCCAAAATAAAACAAATTAGCCAGGCATGGTGGTGTGTACCCGTAGTCCTACCTACCCAAGAGGCTGAAGTGGGTGAACTGCTTGAGCCCAGGAGTTTGAGGTTGCAGTGAGCTATGATCACACTACTGCACTCCAGCCTCAGTGATGGAGTGAGACCCTGCCTCTATAAATAAATGAATACTTTTTTTAAAATTCTATTAAGAGCCGGCCGGGTGTGGTGGCTCATGCCTGTAATCCCAGCACTTTGGGAGGCCGAGGCTGGTGAATCACAAGGTCAGGATATTGAGACCATCCTGGCCAACACGGTGAAACCCCATCTCTACTAAAAATCCAAAAAAAAAATAGCTGGGCGTGGTGGTGGGCACCTGTAGTCCTAGCTACTCGGGAGGCTGAGGCAGGAGAATGGTGTGAACCTGGGAGGTGGAGCTTGCATTGAGCTGAGATCTTGCCACTGCACTCCAGCCAGGGCAACAGAGCCAGACTCTGTCTCAAAAAAAAAAAAAGAAAAAAATTATATTAAGATCCCTACAAGTTTGAGAAAGATATAAAGAAGCTAATTGCAGGTTTGATGCAATAAGTAAATAATGTATTTGTTAATCTCTAAGGCAACCACAAGAAGAGAACTAAATGTATGTATAACGATCATGTTATAAAAGGAAAAACTAGAATAAAAATGCTTGATTAATCCAAAAAAGGCAGGAGAATGAAAAAAGGAAGAACATACTGAGCAAAAAGAAAAACACTGGGAAGACAGCATATTTAAATCCAAATATATAAGAAAATTAATGAAATGTAGACGGATAAAATACATCAATTAATAGACAAAAATGGCTGGGCACAGTGGCTCACACCTGTAATACCAGCACTTTGGGAGGCCAAGGTGGGAGGATCCCTTGAGGCCAGGAGGTTTAGACCAACCTGGCAACACAGTCAGACACTGTGTCTATAAAAAATGCTTAAAAATTAGCCATGTGTGGTGGTGCGCACCTGTAGTCCCAGCTACTCAGGAGGCTGAGGTGGGAGGATCACTTGAGCCCAGGAAGTTGAGGCTGCAGTGAGACATGTTCATGTAACTGTCCTCCAGCCTGAGGCAACAGAGAAGACCCTATCTCCCAAAAAAAAAAAAAAAAAAAAAAAAGAAAGAAAAAGAAAAAGATCTTCCTTACCAACACTGTGGATAGGATGCTGTTTCCATTGATGGGGGCAGCCTAGTGCAGGCTGTTGCAGTCCATGCGCGGTAAGGGAAGTATTCAGAGAAGAGCAGCCCAGCATGTACCAGGCAAACCTATCAGGAATCTAACATTTTCTCTCAACCTCCCACTAGTACCATTCTCAGCAAAACCAGTATCATCTTCAATTTGAACAAATGAAATAGCCTCCTAGTGGGTCTTCCAACGATCCATCATGCCCTTATTCAATCTATTCTCTGTAGAGTGATATTTAAAAATCAGCTCATGTAGGCCGGGTGTGGTGGCTCATGCCTGTAATTCCAGCACTTTGGGAGGCTGAGGCAGGTGGATCACGAGGTCAGGCGTTCGAGACCAGCCTGACCAACATGGTGAAACCCCATCTCTACTAAAAATACAAAAATTGGCCGGGCGCGGTGGCTCAAGCCTGTAATCCCAGCACTTTGGGAGGCCGAGACGGGCGGATCACGAGGTCAGGAGATCGAGACCATCCTGGCTAACACAGTGAAACCCCGTCTCTACTAAAAATACAAAAACTTAGCCGGGCGAGGTGGCAGGCGCCTGTAGTCCCAGCTACTCGGGAGGCTGAGGCAGGAGAATGGCGTGAACCCGGGAGGCGGAGCTTGCAGTGAGCTGAGATCCGGCCACTGCATCACAGCCTGGGTGACAGAGCGAGACTCCGTCTCAAAAAAAAAAAAAAAAAAAAAAAAAAAAAAAAAAAAAAAAAAAAAAAAATACAAAAATTAGCTGAGTGTGGTAGTGTGTGCCTGTAATCCTAACTACTTGGGAGGCTGAAGCAGGAGAATTACTTGAACCCAGCTCAGCAGTGAGCTGAGATCACGCCACTACACTCCAGTCTGGGCAACAGAGCGAGACTCCATCTCAAAAAAAAAAACAAAAAAACCAGCTCATGTTACTCCCCTGCTCAAAAATCTCCAGCAGCTTTCTACCACACTTAAAATAAAAAATGTCAGATGCAGCTGAGTGCAGTGGCTCATGCCTGTAATCCCAGCACTTTGGGAGACTGAGGTGGGAGAATCACTTGAGCCCAGGAGTTCAAGACCAGCCTGGGCAACATAGCAAAACCGTCGTCTCTACAAAAAAATACAAAAATTTTCCAGGGGTGGTGGCATGGGCATGCGCCTATAGTCCTAGCTACTTGGGAGGCTGAGGCCAAGGTGGGTGGATCACCAGGTCAGGAGTTCAAGACCAGCCTGGCCAACATAGTGAAACCCTGTCTCTACTAAAAATACAAAAATTAGCCAGGCGCGGTGGCAGGCACCTATAATCCCAGCTACTCTGGAGGCTGAAGTGGGAGAATCGCTTGAACCCGGGAGGTGAAGGTTGCAGTGAGCCGAGATCACGCAACTGCACTCCAGCCTGGGCAACAGAAGCGAGATTCCATCACACACACACACACACACACACACACAAACACACACACACACACAGTCAAATGCCTTCTCCTATGATATACAAACCATTACATGATCTTGCTTTTGCCTAACATTATCTTGTTTCTATACCTTTCACCTACCTTTTGAATAAGCATCTGAATCATCTTGGGCTTCTTGCAGTTCCTCAAACATACAAAGCTCCCCTCTCCCCACCCAAAGCCTTTGTATTTGCTGATCTCTGCCAGGAATGTCCTTGCTTTAGATATTCATATGGCCGGCTCTTTTTTCATGTCACTACTCAAGTATCACCTCCTCAAAATGTCCTGACCACCCTATTTAAAATATCCCTCTCTACTTGCCAACTTCCATTCTTGCCCAGGCTGGAATGCAGCAGCGGGATCTTGGCTCACTGCAACCTCCACATCCCAGGTTCAAGCGATACTTCTGCCTCAGCCTGCTGAGTAGTTGAGACTACAGGCGTGTGCCACCACGCCCAGCTAATTTTCGTATTTTCAGTAGAGACAGGTTTCACAATGTTGGCCAGGCTGGTCTCGAACTCCTGGCCTCAAGTGATCCTCCCGTCTCAGCCTCTCAAAGTGCTGGGATTACAGGTATGAGCCACTGCGCCTGGCCCTTCTTACTTTTCTTAATCCTTGTCGCTACCTAGTGTTATGTATTGGTGTACTTGTTTACTTAATGTCCTTACTCCTATTAAGATGGAAACATGATTGCTGGGACGTATGGGTCTCATTCACATCTGCTCCACTAGCGTCCAGCACAACACATAGTTCCGACTAGGCACTCAAGTACTTGCCAAATAAATGAAGGAATATATTTCTAGCCAATGAAAGCCAAATCAACCTAATCATGATAGAAGCTGGAAAGAAACTGGGTCCTAAATATGGACTGAACTGTGTTCCCCAAAATTTTAATGTTGAAGCCCTAACTAACTGTATTTGGAGATGGGGCTTTTAGGAGGTAATTGAGGTTAAATGAGGCCTAAAGGTGGGGTCCTAATCCACTAGAATTACTGGCCAGGTAATTTAAGGAGAGGAAGAGGGCCAGGTGCAGTGGCTTGCGCCTGTCATCCCAGCACCTTGGGAGGCTGAGGTGGGAGGATCACTTGAGCCCAGGAGTTCAAGACCAGCCTAGGGAATACAGTGAGATCTCTGTCTCTACAAAAAATGTTTTTTAAAAATAGCTAAGTGTGGAGGCATGTGCCGGTAAACCCAGCTACTCAGAAGGCTGAGACGGGAGGATTGCTTGGGCCCAGGAGTTGGAGACTGCAGTGAGCTGTGATGGTACCATTACACTCCAGCCTGGGCAACAGAGTGAAACCTTGTCTCAAACAAAAAAAAAAAAGAAAAGGAAAAAAAAAGGAAAAAAAAAGGAAGAGAATGGCCTCTTTCTCTCTGTGTGTCATATGGGGACACAGCAAGAAGACAGCTGCCTGCAAGACAGGAAGAGAGACTTCACCAGAACCCGGCACCCTGATTTCGGACTTCCAGCCTCTAGAATCGTGAGAAAATACATATCTGGTGTTTAAGCCACCCAGACTATGGTATTCTGTTATGGCAGCTTAAGATGACTAATACAGATTTAGATAGAGATAAAACTGTAGTCACTGATTCAAAAAAAGAGTAGCCCCTCTCTTTGTCAAATCTTTTCCCCTTTCTCCTCAACAGCATCCTTAAAAAAAAACTTTTTTTTTTTTTTTTTTTGGTGACAGAGTCTCGTGCTGTTGCCCAGGCTGGAGTGCAGTGACTGGATCTCAGCTCACTGCAAGCTCCGTCTCCCAGGTTTACGCCATTCTCCTGCCTCAGCCTCCCGAGTAGCTGGGACTACAGGCGCCCGCCACTTCGCCCGGCTATTTTTTGTATTTTTTAGTAGAGACAGGGTTTCACCGGGTTAGCCAGGATGGTCTCGATCTCCTGACCTCGTGATCCGCCCGTCTCGGCCTCCCAAAGTGCTGGGATTACAGGCTTGAGCCACCGCGCCTCGCCTAAAAATTTTTTTTTATTTTAAAATAATTACAGATCCAATGGAAGTTGCACAAAAATGTACAGAAAAGTCCTGTGTAGACTTCACCCAGCCCCTCCCAGTGTTAACATCTTAGGCAAGTATAGTACAATATTCAAATCAAGAAATTCATGTGGCCAGGCGCGGTGGCTCATGCCTCTAATCCCAGCACTTTGGGAGGCCAAGATGGGTGGATCACCTGAGGTCAGGAGTTCGAAACCAGACTGGCCAACATGGTTAAACTCCTTCTCTACTAAAAATACAAAATTAGCCGGGTGTGGTGGCACATGCCTGTAATCCCAGCTACTTGAGGGGCTGCGGTGGGAGAATCACATAAACCCGGGAGGTGGAGGGTGCAGTGAGCCGAGATCCCGCCACTGCACTCCAGCCTGGGCGACAGAGTGAGACTCTGTCTCAAAAAAATAAAAATAAAAAAAGAAAGAAATTAATGTTGGTATATTCCATAGAGCTTACTTAGACTTCACCAGTTCTATGTGCACTCGTGTGTTTATGTGCATAGCTCTATGCAATTTTATCACAGGTAGCCTGCTAAAACCACCACCACAATCAAGATACTCACCCGTACCATGACTGCAAGACTTCCTTGTGTTACCCCTTTCTAACCCAAACCATCCTCTCCTCCCTACATCCCTACCCTTGGAAACCACTAATTTGTTTTTCCATGTCTATGTTATTTTGCAAATATTACATACGTAAAGTCATGTAGTGCATAACCATTTGTGATTGATTTTGTCACTCAGCATAATTTCCTTGAAATTCACCCAAGTTGTTGCATGTATCAAGAGTTTATTCCTTGCTGTTGCTCAGTCTATTCATGGTATTGGTGTGCCTTTCACTCAGTTTTAATTGGGCTACTTATCATTTTAGCACTGAGTTGTATATACACTAGATACTGGTCCCTTGTCAGATACGTTTTACCACTATTACTCTCCCAGTCTGTGACTTACCCATTCATCTTCTTATTGGTATATTCTCATGAGACAAAGTTTTCAATTTGGATAAAGTCTAATGTATTAATTATTTATTTATTTTGAGACGGCGTCCCACTCTGTCACCCAAGCTGGTGTGCAGTGGTGTGATCTTGGCTCACTGGAACCTCCACCTCCCAGGTTCAAGTGACTGTCCTGCCTCAGCCTCCCGAGTAGTTGGGATTACAGGCATGCCACCACGCACGGCTAATTTTTGTATTTTCAGTAGAGATCAGGTTTTGCCATGTTGGCCAGGCTGGTCTCAAACTCCCAAAATCAGGTGATCCGCCCGCCTTGGCCTCCCAAAGTGCTAGGATTACAGGTGTAAGCCACCTCGCCCGGCCTGATTTTTTTATTTTTATGGTTATTGTTTTCACTCAAGAAACCTTTGCCTACTGCCAAGTCATAAGTTGGGATACTCATCACTGTCCTGTTTCCCTCTAAAAACTTTATGATTTTAGCGTTTATATGTAGGTCTAAAAACCATCTCAAATTAATTTTGGTATGAGGTAAAGGTTGAGAGGTTTGTTTATTTGTTTCCCCAGTTATTCTAGTACTATATGTTGAAAAGACTTTCTTCTCCCCATTGGAATGCTTTGGCATCTTTGTCAAACAATAAATGACCCTTTAAGTGTGTGCATGGCAGGGTATGTTTCTAGGACCTCTGTTCTGTTTTGTTCGGTGATCTTTGCCAATATCATACTGTCTTGATCACTGTAGTTTTAATAAATCCTGAAGTTTGTTTGTTTGTTTGTTTTTTGAGATAGAGTCTCACTCTGTCACCCAGGCTGGAGTGCAGTAGCGCGACCTCCCTGCGCCTCCCAGATTCACGCGATTCTCCTTCCTTGGCCTCCTGAGTAACTGGGACTATAGGCACGTGCCAAGCCAACATCGGGTAATTTTAAATCCTGAAATATCTTGATGTCATGTCATCTAAGTCCTGTAATATGTTCTTATGTTTTCAAGTTGCTTGGGATATGCTAAGTCATTTGTTATTTTGTATAAATCTTAGAATCTGCTTGCTAATTTCTACCAAAAAAAAAAAAAAAAAGCCTGCTAGGATTATGACTGGAATTATATTGAATTAATAAAATTGAAATTTTTATAATACTGAGTCTTCCCATTCCAAAAATGATTATTTCTATTTATTTAGGCCTTATTTAATTTCTCTTAGCAATGGTCTATGGTTTTTAGCGTAGATGTCTTGCATATGTTTTATCAAACTCAATTTTTAGTATTTTATGTTTTTTGACACTCTCATAAATTGTTATTTACTTTTCCTTTTTTTTTTTTTTTTGCTTCTAATATGTAAAACACAACTGATTTAGCTATTTATTTATTTATGACTCAGAGTCTCACTCACTCTGTCACCTAGGGTAGAGTGCAGTGGTGTGATCTCAGCTCACTGCAACCTCCACTTCCCAGGTTCAAGCGATTCTCGTGCCTCACCCTTCCCAGTAGCTGGGACTACAGGCTCGCACCACCATGTCTGACTAATTTTTATATTTTTAGTAGAGATGGGGTTTCACCATGTTGACCAGGCTGGTCTTGAACTCCTGACCTCAGGTGATCCACCCACCTCGGCCTCCCACAGTGCAGGGATTCCAGGCATGAGCCACCATGCCCAGCCCTGATCATCTATCTATCTATCTATCTATCTATCTATCTATCTATTTATTTTATTTTTTGAGATGGAGTCTTGCTCTATCATCTGAGCTGGAGTGCAGTGGCATGATCTCGGCTCACTGCAAACTCTGCCTCCTGAGTGCAACCAATTTTCCCACCTCAACTCCTGAGTAGCTGGGATTACAGGCATGCACCACTACATCCAGTTAATTTTTGTATTTTTAGTAGAGATGGGGTTTCATCATGTTGGTCAGGCTGGTCTTGAACTCCTGACCTCAAGTGATCTGCCTGCCTTGGCCTCCCAAAGTGCTGGGATTATATGTGTGAGCCACTGCACCCGGCCTGATTTTTTTTTTTTTTTTTTTTTTTTTGAGACGGGGTCTCGCTCTGTCACCCAGGCTGGAGTGCAGTGGCCGGATCTCAGCTCACTGCAAGCTCCGCCTCCCGGGTTCACACCATTCTCCTGCCTCAGCCTCCCGAGTAGCTGGGACTACAGGCGCCCGCCACCTCACCCGGCTAGTTTTTTGTATTTTTTAGTAGAGACGGGGTTTCACCGGGTTCGCCAGGATGGTCTCGATCTCCTGACCTTGTGATCCGCCCGTCTCGGCCTCCCAAAGTGCTGGGATTACAGGCGTGAGCCACCGCGCCCGGCCAATTTTTTAACATTAACTTTATAGCCTGTGACCTTATTGTGATTTTTCAATTACTATTTCGAATAGTTGTTGTCTTGATTCCTTAGGACTTTCTATGTACACCATCATGTCATCTCCAAATGCAGACTTACGTCTTCGTTTTTTGATATTTATGTCTCATTTCTTTTTCTTATTGATAATGGATTTTTGCAGTTTATAGTGTATTTTTTTAATAGGTGCCCCTTACCAGATTGAGGAAGTTCCCTTCAATTTCTTGTTTGCTGAAAGCTTTTTATCATAAATGGATGGTGGATTTTGTCATATGCTATTTTTACATATATGAAGATGACTGCTCTGGTTTGAATGTTTGTTGCCTCCAAAACTCATGTTGAAAATTAATTCCTAATGGCAATATTGAGAGTGGGGTTTTTAAGAGGTGACTGGGCCATGACGGCTCTGCTCTCATGAATGGATGAACCTATTCACGGATTGGTGAGTTAATCAATTAATGGGTTATCACAGGATTGGGACTGATGACTTTATAAAAAGAAGGGAGGCCTGAACTAGCACATTTGCATGTTCAGCCCCCTTGCCATGTGATGCCCTGCAAAGCCTCAGAATTCAGCAGAGTCCCCAACAGCAAGAAGGCCCTCACTAGACACAGCCCCTTGACGCTGGACTTCTCAGCCTCCAAAACTGTAAGAAATAAACTCCTTTTCCTTATAAATTACTGAATTTCAAGGTATTCTGTTATAAGCAACAGAAAATGAACTAAGATAATGATCATATGGTCTTTCACTTTTTCTGTTAATATGGTGAATTAACAGGTAGAAAGAAACCCTACTTAATCATCATTTTTGTATATCATTATATTTGATTTGTTAATATTTGGTTAAAATTTTTGTATCTATGTATGGAAAAGATATGGGTTTATGCTTTTTTTGTAATTTCTTTTTCGGGTTATGGTATGTTATGTTGGCCTCATAAAATGCATTCCTTTTCGGAAGGAGTTTGTACGATACTGCTGCTACTTCTTCCTTAGATATTTAATGGAATTCACCAGTGAAACCATCTGGGGCTGGCATTTTCTTTGTGGAGATTTCTGATAACGAATTCAATTACTTTAATAGCATAAGGGTATTCAATTTCTTTTACATCTTGTGTCAGTTCCGGTAAGTTGTATTTCTCCAGAAATTTTAAAATTTAAGTTATCAAATTTACTGGCATAAAGTAATTCATGGCATTCTCTTATTATTCTTTTTTTTGGAGTAGGGGTAGAGTCTCACTCTGTCACTCAGGCTGGAGTGTAATGGCGCGATCTTGGCTCACTGCAACCTCTGCCTCCCAGGTTCATGAGACTCTTGTGTCTCAACTTCCAGAGTGGCTGGGACTACAGGCACCCGCCACCATGCCCAGCTAATTTTTGTATTTTTAGTAGAGACAGTGTTTTGCTGTGTTGGCCAGACTGGTTTGGAACCCCTGACCTCAAGTGTCCAGCCTACCTCGGCCTCCCAAAATGCTGGGATTACAGGTATGAGCCACCATGCCCGGCCTCTTATTATTCTTTTAATGGCTATTGGATCTAAAGCGAAAATTCCTCTTTCATTCCTGATATTAGTAATTTATGTTCTTTAAAAAAAGAGAACATAAATTACTAGGTGTTTACCATCTTTGTTGATCTTTTCAAGAAATCAATTTTTGGCTTTATTAATTTTATTTCTTTTCTATTTTGCTGATCTCTGCTCTTATATTTAATTATTTTTTTCTTCTATCAGGAATAGTTCTTCTCTTTAAAGTGAGAGAGAAATATGAAAGATGAGAAACAGTGTTGCAATCAAGGTCAATAGAAAGTTCCTTTGCTAGTCCAGGCTTAAAAGATATTAATTTGCTTCAAGTCCCAAGCCCTTCCTCCATAGGCCACGGACTTTTTGAAGAGAGATCCCAACATCTCAAGGGTGTGCCTCCACCCTAGTCAGTTTAGCTATTACCTGCAGTAATGATTTCTCAATGCCTGCTCAGCCCTCACTCACCAGGGCAGTATCTTCTTGTCCCTTCCCTTACAACCATCCCGGGTTCCTTCCCTTCTTCATCCAATAAGGTAATCACATCTGGTTTAGAAATGGAAGGTCCTGCTTAAAAGAAAAATGTGACATGAAATTATACACCCAAAAATCTTTAGATTCAGATTTGGTTAAATTTATAATTAACTATAAATCAATATGACACTTTATAAAGCCTAAGTGCAAAGAATTGCAAGGCAGTTGAAGAATGCTCATATTAAGGTAACTTGAGGGTCACAACGAATAGCCTGTGTGAGGTTAAATTAATTATACTAAGGTCATTATATTAACCATCTGGTCAAGAACAGGCCTTAATATAATTTAACCTCACACAGGCTCTGTTGAAAGGCAGTATTGTGTAGAGGGAAGAACACAGACTGGGTCCAGACTGTCTGGCTTTACATCCTGCCTTTGTTTCTGTGTTACCTAGCAAATTATTAACCTTTTGTGTCTATGTTTCCTCAAATAAAATGAAGATAATAGTATCTTTTCATAGAGTTGCTGTGAGGATTAATTAATAATGAACAATGCTTAGAATAATGTTTAAGCCCAAATATATGGTGATGTTTATTAACATATACACATAATATATGTATTAGCTATTAGCTATTTACTGTTATCATTTTGATGAGTGCATAATAAAAGGTTTATTGAGACATTCTCAGATCTTTTCTAGGATATTCATTCAATGTTAAAGGCCAGGCTTTTAGATTTTAATTTTCAATTACAAAGTAGGTAGAACTGAATAGTCTGTTATAGGAAACAGAATGTGTTTCAGGGTTTTTTCTGTTTGAGACGGAGTCTCGCTCTGTCACCCAGGCTGGAGTGCAGTGGCGCGATCTCAACTCACTGCAACCTCAGCCTCCTAGCTTCAAGCAATTCTCCCTGCCTCACCCTCCCAAGTAGCTGGGATTACAGGCACATACCACCATGCCTGGCTAATTTTTATATTTTTAGTAGAGATGGGGTTTCACCACATTGGCCAGGCTGGTCTCGAGCTCCTGACCTCAAGAGATCCACCTGCATCGGTCTCCCAAAGTGCTGGAATTACAGGCATGAGCCACCATGCCTGGCCTTGAGGGGTTGTTTTTGGGATGGAGTCTTGCTCTGTCACCCAGGATGGAATGCAGTGGTGTGATCTCAGCTCACTGCAACCTCCCCCTCCTGGGTTTAAGTGATTCTCCTACCTCAGCCTCCCAAGTAGCTGGGATTACAGGCATGCACCACCATTCCCGGCTACGAGTTCTAAACAACCTTTCTGGATCCATCTCACACTATCTATGTTCTACAGACTCCTTTGATTTTTAGAGAAACTCAGAACCCCTATGTCTAGGTATTCTACTTGCAGATGGACTAGAAAGTGGTGTGAAGCATTTATGTCAATTCCAAGCTCCAATATATGGTGAAGTCTGGTTTCTTGAACAATGCTTTTGCCATATTCAAATCCATCTCCTTGGATACTAAGGAAATCAGGAATTACAGAGTCTGAAGGAAGCCTGAAGGGCATAGCTGACTGGACATGATGAAATGGAGAGGCCTAGTTCCAACCTAACAAAGCTTAAATCATTCCTTTGGGAACAGAAAGTGGAAGTTTTAGATCGTTTTTCTAAATATAGTCCTGAAATTGACAGCAGAGAAAGTTAATATCATTTGGGATAAATAAACTTACCTAATGAAATGAAGTTGCTATAGTTCTCCCACATCACATCCCTATATAAGTCCCTCTGAGCAGGATCCAGGAATTCCCATTCTTCCTGTGAAAAGTCTATGGCCACATCCCTGAATGTCACTGAACCCTGAAAAAACAAACTCAGTTATTACTTGTGAAAATAAATTAAATACTTTTACAATGGAAAGAGGGGAGATTGAGGATTGCATTGCAGAGAGGGGTAACATGGCATGCAAACAGCACTGGTCTGAAAACTTGTGACATGAGTAGGGGCCAGTAAGAAAATCAGTATTTCTGAAGCATTGAGCCTACATGTTCTTAAATAGTCCTGTGGCTACAGATATGATGACATTTTCATCCAAACATATCTAGAAATGAGTACGTAACCCAAAAAATCCTAATTAAATGAAATATTGCACACAAGCCTTTTGAATACTATGTGCCTCCACCATAAATTCTTTTTTTTTTTTTTTTTTTTTTTTTTGAGACGGAGTCTCGCTGTGTCTCCCAGGCTGGAGTGCAGTGGCGTGATCTTGGCTCACTGCAAGCTCCGCCTCCTGGGTTCACGCCATTCTCCCGCCTCAGCCTCCCAAGTAGCTGAGACTACAGGCGCCCGCCACCACGCCTGGCTAGTTTTTTGTATTTTTAGTAGAGACGGGGTTTCACCATGTTAGCCAGGATAGTCTCGATCTCCTGACCTCGTGATCCACCCGCCTCGGCCTCCCAAAGTGCTGGGATTACAGGCTTGAGCCACCGCGCCTGGCCCACCATAAATTCTTTAAAAATGTGAGGTCTTGAGGCAAAGTACAGAGGCTCATGCCTATAATCCCAGCACTTTGGGAGGCCCAGATGAGAGAATCACTCGAGCCCAGAAGTTCAAGACCAGCTTGATCAACATTAGCAAGACCCTGTCTCTACAAAAAAAGAAATTTAAAAATTTAAAAAAAAGAAATATGAGGTCTTGGGCTCTCTTTTTCCCTTTAACGATCATTTAAAAACATTGATAAAAATTTATCTCACATGTGCTACAAAATCTCTAAGAAGATAGATTCAAATTCATCACAAACTCGGGTTTTATTATAAACACTTTCCCTTTTATAACCAATTTTTTAGCAAACTTTCAAAAATTTGTTCGATGGCAGTCTACATTTTTAATATATTAGATTCTTTTTTCTTTAGATATTTTAATTCAATAAAATCTTGAAAGTCTTCCCCAATTCTCAATGTCTACCATATCTAATCCTTACGGATGTGAATCATCTTCTTGCTTGTCACCATCTATCATCTCTCGAACATCGTTTTTTTGTTGCTGAGTTACAGGATACTGAATCATGAAGATATCATAAAGATATCACCGGGACACCAGTATCAATCATTTTCTTTTTTTTTTTTTGAGACGGAGTCTCACTCTGTCGCCCAGGCAGAAGTGCAGTGGCGTGATCTCAGGTCACTGCAAGCTCCACCTTCCGGGTTCACACCATTCTCCTGCCTCAGTCTCCCGAGTAGCTGGGACTACAGGTGCCCGCCCCCATGCCCGGCCAAATTTTTTTGTATTTTTAGTAGAGACGGGGTTTTACCATGTTAGTCAGGATAGTCTTGATCTCCTGACCTCGTGATGCACCCGCCTCGGCTTCCCAAAGTGCTGGGATTACAGACGCGAGTCACCACGCCTGGCCCCCTGTATCAGTCATTTTCATGAAGAGTCATTTTGCTCCCCAAAAGATATCTGGCCATATCTGGAGACAACTTTGGTTGTCACAATTGGAGGAAAAGGTGTGAGTGTTACAGGCATCTAATGGGTAGAGGCCAAGGACACTGTTAGACATCCTACAATGCACAGGACAGCCTCCTACAATACAAGACTCTCCAGCAAAATGTTAATAGTTCAGGCCAGGTGCAGTGGCTCATGCCTGTAATCCCAACACTTTGGGAGGCCAAGGTGGGCAGATCACTTGAGGTCAGGAGTTTGAGACCAACCTAGTCAACATGGTGAAGCCCTGTCTCTACTAAAGATACAAAAATCAGCTGAGTGTGATGGTGGGAGCCTGTAATCTCAGCTACAGGAGGCTGACGCAGTAGAATCACTTGAACCCAGGAGACGGAGGTTGCAGTGAGCTGAGACCACTGCACTCCAGCCTAGGCGACAGAGTAAGACTCGGTCTCAAAAAAAAAAAAAAAAGTCAATAGTTTCAAGGTTGAGAAATCCTGCTTTAGACCAGCACATCCTGTAAAAATACACAGTGGACCTCGTTCCTGGCATTCTTCTCCGCAGGAGGAAATCTCCATTGATTGATGTATCTATTTGCAGTCCTATTCTGATCACATCCTATTCACCCTATTGGTGAAGGAGGGATCCCTGCCCTAAAAAGTACAAGACAATCAAATAGCCCACGCCGGACAGATGAGATTGACAGCAATTTGTTAGATGCATATATTCAGAGCCTGAGAGAGGACATCATACATCACGCAGGGGCACAAGGGGGTTGCATTCAAGAACAGCATGAACAAGCAGGGGTGTGGGAGGCAGGCTTTACAGTAATAACAAGGTGAGGTGTTCCCTGGTTCCTGTAGTGGTATGTGATTGGCTTGTTTGAATAATTCCATAGGCTAGGAGGGAGGTGAAACCCATTAGGTTGAGGACCATGAGGCGTGTAACTTGTCCAGCTCATAGGGGAACTAGCTGAGTAGGAAGCCTTTCCCGCTGGGGGTGGGCATGTCGGGTAAGAGCAGGGAAACTCATGGTTAGGCCTTTAGGGTCTCGACAAAGGTGCCAAGGCACACATGAAAGTTTAGGCCTTACCTTATAAGGCCCAATTACATCTCTACCCAATTCACCTAACCCTAAAAGCCTTCCATAGCATAGGGTCTCAACACACAAAAAAACCAAGGTCAGTCAACACTAAATCCTATCTTATATACTTGAAAAACTCAGATCTGTGGAGAAGTTTAGAGTTTTCCCCATAAGCAATCAGATAAGACCAAAATCTCTCTGTCATCAAATCACAGATCTTAAGGAAAGCTCAAAATAGGGACCTCCCACTTAACATCAGTAATCAATTCCTGAAAATCAGACATTTTAACGATTAACCAGGTACCTATTTTTCCATAACGTATTTTCTATTTTCTTTCTTTTCTTCCTTCCTTCCCTTTTCTTTCTTTTCTTTTTCTTTTCTTTTTTTTTTTTTGACAGGGTCTCACTCTGCTGCCCAGGCTGTTGCCTAGGCTGGAGTACAGTGATGTGATCACAGCTCACTGCAACCTTGAATTCCTGGCCTCAAGCAATGGCCTCCCAAAGGAGGGATTACAGGCGTGAGCCACTACACATGGCCTCCCATTATGTTAAATCAGAGCATTATAAAGTGTTGTATGTCAATTCCATCCCTCAAACTAGCTTCGCACATTTTCCTCCAATATAGAACTATGGGACACAGTGGGTCAGTGCACACACAATATCTTTGCTTTTAGTATTTTTTTTTTTTTTTTTTTTTGAGACGGAGTCTCGCTCTGTCACCCAGGCCGGAGTGCAGTGGCAGGATCTTGGCTCACTGCAAGCTCCGCCTCCCAGGTTCACGTCATTCTCCTGCCTCAGCCTCCCAAGTAGCTGGGACTACAGGTGCCCGCCACCACGCCCGGCTAATTTTTTGTATTTTTTAAGTAGAGACGGGGTTTCACCATGTTAGCCAGGATGGTCTCAATCTCCTGACCTCGTGATCCGCCCTCCTCAGCCTCCCGAAGTGCTGGGATTACAGGCATGAGCCACCGCACCCAGCCTGCTTTTAGTATTTTAATCATCTCTTTTACTAAATTCATTTTTCTCACTTGCTTTGTTTCTTTCTCCACAATTTTCTTCAATACTTTTCCAACCTTTTAGGAACTCATTTTACACTAGACAAAAACGAGGGCTACATGTGAAGCACAGTATGGAAAATTGTTTCCAACAAGAACGTAACAGCAGGAACAGCTGACGCTCAGGATGGTGCTGCTACCTCCTCAGTCACTAGCTGCACCAGGTACACATATGCCCTTGAATGATAGTTAGTTACACACATTTCAAAACATCTGCAGATGGTTCCATTGGTCTAACAACTGTATTTGGGATATAACAATATTCTTCCTGGATGTTATTTTTGTTTTAAAAAAAAAAAGGCATTGGATCAGGAGCGGTGGATCACGCCTATAATGCCAATATTTTGGGGGGCTGAAGTGGGAGAATCACTTGAGCCCAGGAGTTCGAGTTCAGCTTAGGCAACGTAGTGGGACCCCATCGCTACAACAAATTTTAGAAGTTAGCCAGGAGTGGTGGCACGTGCCTGTAGTCCCCAGTACTCAGGAGGCTGAGGTGGGAGGATCACCTGAGCCTGGGAGGTTGGGGCTGCAGTTAGTTGGGATCATGCCACTGCATTCCAGCCTGGGTGACCAAGTGAGACCTTGTGTCAAAAAAAAAAAAAAAAAGAAAAAAAAAAAAGGCTAGGTGTCATGGTGGATGATGTCTCATGCCTGTAATCCCAGCACTTTGGGAGGTCAAGGCAGGTGGATCATTTGAAGTGAGGATTACAGGCGTGAGTCACCGTGCCCAGCCATGGAGCAGGTTCTTGGATGAAGCTCTGGTAAGCAGGAAGTTTCAGAATAAAAAATGAATCTATATACATGATACAGAAATTGACAGTATTTCGAAAAGGACAGAGAAACATTAACTTACATGGGCCATGGTTTTAGAAGCGCAAAAACTGGTCAGTCCTTTTCAAGATTTCTCTGTTGGAGAACTATGGAGTCCTGATAAGCCAGAGCTGAAAGAAAAAAAAGAAACCATGAAATAAGCTGTGCCACAGAGCTCCCAAAATGATGTACATCATAAATATGAAAACTTTTTTCTCTTCCATTCCTTCTCCCAAACTACTTCCATTGGCTCTTCCAAACTACTACCTACCATTATGACCATCCTATCCTATACCCACATAAACTGGGGAAAAGTATAGGGAGTCTAAAGAAATACAAGCTCTGGCCAGCTGCAGTGGCTCTCGCCTGGAATCTCAGCACTTTGGGAGGCCGAGGCAGCCGGATCACCTGAGGTCAGGAGTTCGACACCAGCCTGACGATCATGGAGAAACCCCGCCTCTACTAAAAATACAAAATTAGCCGGGCGTGGTGGCACATGCTTGTAATTCCAGCTACTTGGGAGGCTGAGGCAGGAGAATCGCTTGAACCCAGGAGGCAGAGGTTGCGGTGAGCTGAGATTGTGCCATTGCACTCCAGCCTGGGCAACAAGAGCGAAAGAAGAGAAGAGAAGAGAAGAAAAAGAAAAGCTCTGAAGAAATAGGTGACAAATGATGAACTTGGTGTAGAAGGCTAGCTACTTCTGCAAGAGGATTTTGGACCAGGTCGCCCTCTGGCAATGTGGATGGATCTGGTCCAGGCACTGGATTACTCAGATTTGTTCTGAGCAGCTCCTCCTCACTGTAAGACAACTTTTCAGGACTGAGATGGGCCCTGAATCCTGCCCCTAGAATCCTGCCTGAACTGCCTAAACACAACAACTAAAAGACCACACAGATTGAACCTGGCACCTTCCACCAATGTGAGGCTACCCTTGCCTTCCCCAGCCAGGAAGCTCACCACTCCAATTTTCCAAACAGGGCCTCCCATACCTTGACATCCTTCACCACTCCTTCTCTTTTATTGACTTTTTTTTTTTTTTTTAAGATGGAATTTCACTCTGTCACCCAGGCTGGAGTGCAATGGCACGATCTCAGCTCACTGCAACCTCCAGCTCCCGGGTTCAAGCGATTCTCCTGCCTCAGTCTCCTGAGTAGCTGGGATTACAGGTACACGCCACCAAGCCCAGCTAATTTTTATATTTTTAGTAGAGACGGGGTTTCGCCATGTTGACCAGGCTTGTCTTGAACTCCTGACCTCAGGTGATCCTCCTGCCTCAGCCTCCCAAAGGGCTGGGATTACAGGCGTGAGCCACCGCGCCTGGTCCCACTTTCCTTTTAGTATCCAAGCTGGGGACAGAAGGGATTCATGATTCCTGCAGTTGGTCAACAACATTCATTGAGAACCTCTATGTGTTAGGTACTTTATACACACTGTCAGTTGTCCTCAGTACTGTTCTGCAATGTAGTGCTCTCCTTTTAATAGCTCAGGAAACTAATGCCCAAGGGTCGAATCAGTTAAGTTGCAGATGGAGTCTTGTTCTGTCACCCAAGCTGAACTGCAGTGGCACGATCGTGGCTCACTGTAACCTCTGCCTCCAGGGTTCAAGCGATTCTCCTGCCTCAGTCTCCTGAGTAGCTGGGATTACAGGCGCCTGCCACTATGCCTGGCTAATTTTTGTATTTATAGTAAAGACAGGGTTTCACCATGTTGCCCAGGCTGGTCTCGAATTCCTGACCTCAACTGATCCGCCTGCCTCAGCCTCCTAAAATGCTGGGATTACAGGCGTGAGCCACCACACCCAGCCTAAAAGCCAGTTTCTCTTTCAACTCAGGTATTTGTCTCTGAAGCAAGGATTTCTGCTTCATCAGGAGAAATCTGATCATCAGCAACTTACTAAAAAAAAAGAGTAATAACTAACAGTAGATTTTATTTTGTTTTTCTTTTCTTTTTTTTTTTTTTTTTTGAGACGGAGTCTCGCTCTGTCGCCCAGGCTGGAGTGCAGTGGCGCGATCTCGGCTCACTGCAAGCTCCGCCTCCCGGGTTCACGCCATTCTCCTGCCTCAGCCTCCCGAGTAGCTGGGACTACAGGCGCCCACAACCGCGCCCGGCTAATTTTTTGTATTTTTAGTAGAGACGGGGTTTCACCGTGGTCTCCATCTCCTGACCTTGTGATCCGCCCGTCTCGGCCTCCCAAAGTGCTGGGATTACAGGCGTGAGCCACCGCGTCGGGCCCTTATTTTGTTTTTCAAAAACAGGGTCTCACTCTGTTACCCAGGCTGGACTGCAGAGGCATGATCTTGGCTCACAGCAGCCTCCCACCTCAGATTCCCAAGTAGCTGGGACTATAGGTGGGCACCACCATGCCCAGCTAATAATCTTTAAAAAAATATTAAATCTCAGAAGATAGCAAAATAGTTCTCTCCATCTATGGTCCACCTGCAGAAACATCAGTTTGAGCAATTATCCATGAACAAAAATGCCTTCACAATAGCTAAGGCAACCAGGTGAGAGATCGCAGTACTGGGTTGTAGCACAATAATAAGAAAAGAAGGCCGGGCGCGGTGGCTCAAGCCTGTAATCCCAGCACTTTGGGAGGCCGAGACGGGCGGATCATGAGGTCAGGAGATCGAGACCATCCTGGCTAACACGGTGAAACCCCGTCTCTACTAAAAAATACAAAAAACTAGCTGGGCGAAGTGGTGGGTGCCTGTAGTCCCAGCTACTCGGGAGGCTGAGGCAGGAGAATGGTGTGAACCTGAGAGGAGGAGCTTGCAGTGAACTGAGATCCAGCCACTGCACTCCAGCCTGGGTGACAGAGCAAGACTCCGTCTCAAAAAAAAAAAAAAAAAAAAGAAGCACTGAAGAGTGCAGGAAGGAGAGTTCGACATTACCCATGTCACCCTTCCCCAACTCAAGGCAGCACAGTGTAGACAAAGGTATTGCCCATTTGGGGAAGTCAGAAAAGTGAGCACAGAACTTTTGCCTGTTCCCTAATACCAGGCCTGCCCAGCAACAGGGAGACTCCCAACCCCAGACTCCAGGCCAGTAGCCACAGACTGACCCTCTAGACCTGCTCTGGCATCAAGAAAGATCATGAAGCCCAGGCTTCAGGCTTTCATGATGAACTCCACCTCCAGGCTGCCACCACCATCAGGCTGACATCAGAGGCCCTGGGCTCCAACAGCCCTCAGCAACAGGCAGGCCTCAGTGGCCTCTGCAATCAGGCACATAACAGTATGGCACCATTCACAGTGGTCTCAGGCTTTGAGCGTGCCACAGCACTGCACTGGCCAGATTGGCCCTGGCCTTGGGGCATGCTATGTGCAACATCAGAGAATGTGGTTCCAGCCTTTTGGAGCATCCCAGCACTATACCCACCATAGCAGCCCCAGCCTTAAGAACCAAACCAGACAGGCTGCCCAGAATCACTGGATGGGCTGACTACTGATGGGCTTTCCCAGATGAAACTCATTCTGCAAAGACTGGAATAAATACACAGTCCTTTCAAGTGTGCAGACATCAACGCACGGTCACAAGGATCAACAACAATCAGGGAAACATATCACCAATAGGACAACATAAAGTGCCATTGATTGACTCTAAAAAAATGGAGATGTCTGAACTGCCTGATAAAGAATTCAAATAGGCCAGGCGCGGTGGCTCACGCTTGTAATCCCAGCACTTTGGGAGGCCGAGGCAGTTGCATCACGAGGTCAGGATATTGAGACCATTCTGGCTAACATGGTGAAACCCCATCTCTACTAAAAAATACAAAAAAAATAGGTGGCGTGGTGGTGGGTGCCTGTAGTCCCAGCTACTCAGGAGGCTGAGGCAGGAGGATCACTTGGGCCCAGTAGTTCAAGGTTGCAGTGAGCTATGATCATGCCACTACACTCCAGCCTGGGCAACAGAGTGAGATGAAAGGAAAGGAAGGAAGATAAGGAAGGAAGGAGGGAGGGAGGGAGGGAAGGAAGGAAGGAAGGAAGGAAGGAAGGAAGGAAGGAAGGAAGGAAGGACGGAAGGAAGGAAAAAGAAAGAGGAAAGAGAAAAAAAGAGAAGCAAAAAAACTTTCCAAACCTGAGGAAAGGTAAATATCCAGGTATAGCCCCAAGTTAGAAGGAAGAAAATAATAAAGATTAGGGCAGAAATAAATGACACAGACTAGAAAGCCATTAGAAAGAATCAATAAAATTAAGAGTTTTTTTTTTTTTGAAAAAATAAAAAAACCTCACAAAATTGACAAACCTAACTAAGCTATATTAACCAAGAGAAAACAGAAAATATTGAAAATATTCAAATAAAACCAGAAATGAAAAAGGAGACATTACAACTGATACAACAGAAATACAAGAGACTATTATGAACAAATATACACCAGGAAATTGGATAACCTAGAATAAATGATTAATTCCCTGACACATACAACCTACCAAGATTGAATTATGAAGAAATAAAAAATCTGAACAGGCTGGGCATGGTGGCTCCTGCCTGTATTCCCAACACTTTGGGAAGCCAGTCATTATGACAAACAGTATGGAAAGGCCTCAAAAAATTAAAAACAGAACTACCATATGATCTAGCAATCACACTACTGTATATATCCAAAGGAAATGAAATCAGAATGTCAAAGAGATCTCTGCACTCTCACATTTATTATAGCATTATTCACAATGGCCAACACATGGAATCAACCTAAGTGTCCATCAATGGATGAATGGACAAAGAAAATCTGCTATGTATATAAAATGTAATACTATTTAGCTATGATAAAGAAACAAAACCTGTCATTTGTGACAACATGGATGAACCTGGAAGGACGTTATGTTAAGAGAAATAAGCCAGAAACAGAAAGATAAACACCACATGATCTCACTCATAAATGGAATCTTAAAAAGTTGATCTCAGCCAGGGGTGGTGGCTCACGCCTGTAATTCCAGCACTTTGGGAGGCCAAGGCAGGCGGATCACCTGAGGTCAGGAGTTCAAGACCAGCCTTACCAACATGGAGAAACCCCGTCTCTACTAAAAATACAAAATTAGCTGAGCATGGTGGTGCACACCTGTAATCCCAGTTACTTGGGAGGCTAAGGCAGGAGAATCACTTAAACCCGGGAGGTGGAGGAGGTTGTGGTGAGCTGAGATAACACTACTGCACTCCAGCCTGGGCAACAAGAGCAAAACTCTGTCTCAAAATAAATAAATAAACAAACAAACAAACTTGATCTGATAGAAGTAGAGAGTAGAATGGTAGTTACCAGAATCTGGGCAACATAGCGAGACTTCATCTCTACAAAAAAAAATTAAAAAATTAGCCAGGCATGGTAGCATATACACCTGTAGTCTCAGTTACTCAGGAGGTTGAGGCAGGAGGATGGCTTGAGCCTGGGAAGCAGAGGTTGCAGTGAGCTGAGATCATGCCACTGCACTAAAGCCTGGGCAACAAAGTAAGATCCTGTTGAAAGAAAGAAAGAGAGAAAGAGAGAAAGGAAAAGAAAGGAAAGGAAAAGAAAAGAAAAAAATGAGTGTTAAACAAAATGTACCTTTTTACAAGGACTGCATTGGGAGACCTCAAAGACGGATGATGTCCTATATCAGCAAGGTCGTGGGGATGCCGACACTAAGTCAGTCCACATTTAGAGCTATGTGAAGCAGCATTTCAACCCTGTAAACTCTGAATCGAAGCTCCACTTCCGACACTAAAGGGACTGTTTGTATCTGTACATAAAGATTATGCAGAGCTATGGCCAGGGCCGCTGGCCCACGCCTGTAATCCAAGCACTTTGGGAGGCTGAGGTGGGCGGATCACCTGAGGTCAGGAGTTGAAGACCAGCCTGGCCAACATGGTGAAACCCTGTCTCTACAAAAATATACAAATTAGCCGGGCATGATGGCAGGTGCCTGTAATCCCAGCTACTCAGGAGGTTAGGGCAGAAGAATCGCTTGAACCCGGGAGACGGAGGTTGCAGTGAGCTGAGATCGTGCCATTGCACTCCAGCCTGGGTGACAGAGGGAGACTCTGTCTCAAAAAAAAAAAAAAAATTTATGCAGAGCTATGCTGACAGCATGGTTTATAATGGATTAAAGCTGAAAGGAACCTAATTTTGGAATGATTCAATAACCTGTTGTTTATCCATACCACTGAAAATGATGCAACTATTAAAAATGATGTTGCCTTAATTTTGAATGGGTGAAGCCAGTGTGTTTTAAAAAAAGAAAATACCAGCATGTGTAGTGTGAAACTATTTTGACAGAAAAAAAAAAAAATCATGTTTCCCTAGCAGGACCAGTTAAAATGTTTACAGTCACAGCCAGCAACACGCATCACCACATTAAATAGCGTGAGCCTGAAATACCCAAATACTCCAAATAAGACTTTCCCGCTTCAAGTTTTTCTTTCAGTCTTCCCTTTAACTGAGAAAAAAAGCTAAGGATACTGTAAAAACAGATGCTGTTTTTCCTGAGTGGCTTTTTTTTTCACTTCAGCTTCCCATTCATGAACCAACGCTATGATTTAATTTGCCCATGTGTGTTGGAGTATGGCCTAGAAAAGAATGGCAAAAAGTCCCTGACTGATGTCTTCTAAGCACTGAAGGCAGCCCCATGCTGCTTCCTTTTACATCTTCTGGACAAACAGGTTTATTTTGCGTCTGAACCAGTTCTTTTGGCTAAGATGCCTATGAAGCCCTCCAGCAGATGTTGGGTCTCCTTGACCAACTGGTCTCACTTTGCATATAACATCATTAAAATAAAAACTGTAAGGCATACATCTGTATGAAATCCAGTTACCTCCATAAAGACCCTATAGCTTCAGTATAATCTGGACTAAACTTGACAGTGCGTGCCATCATCAGATCAGTATCTGTCAGATTGATATCTCTTCCCTTCATCATGAGATTGCTGAATAAAGCAGAAAGGATTTTTTTTTTTTTTTTTTTGAGACAAGGTCTCGCTTTGTCACCCAGGCTGGAGCGCAGTGGCACGATCTCAGCTCACTGCAACTTCCACCTCCTGGGTTCAAGCGATTCTCGGCCTCCCGAATAGTTGGGATCACAGGCGTGTGCCACTATGCCCAGCTCATTTTTGTATTTTCAGTAGAGATGGGTTTCACTATTTTGGCCAGGCTGGTCTCAAACTCCTGACCTCGGGTAATGCACCTGCCTTGGCCTCCCAAAGTGCTGGGATTACAGGCATGAGCCACCGTGCCCAGCCAGATTTTTTTACGATGATATTTGGTATACTGTTGTAATTACCAATATATGCTTTTTTTTTTTTTTTTACTGCATGATATTAGGTTACTTTCCAGTTCCCCCATATGAAATGGTGAGAACTACAGTTTCTACCTGAAAGAATTGTTATGAGAACTAAATAAGACACTACATATAAGGCACTTAGAATAGTAAATAAGCATTTCATAAGTCAGCTATATTACTAAAGATGAAGAATACTACTTATGCTTCTTCCCACAATTATTTTTAGAATTCTTCCCAGCACTTTGGGAGGCCAACGCAGGCGGATCACTTAGGTCAGGAGTTTAAGACCAGCCTGGCCAACATGGTGAAATCCTGTCTCTACTAAAAATACAAAAATTAGCCAGGCACGGTGATGCATACCTGTAATCCCAGCTACTTGGGAGGCTGAGGCAGGAGAATGGCTTGAACCTGGGGGGTGGTGGTTGCAGTGAGCCAAGATCGTGCCACCGCACTACAACCTGGATGACAGAGCAAAACTCTGTCTCAAAAAACAAACAAACAAAAAACATTCTTCGCAGCCCTGCTGTTGATAGGTAATCCTTCTTGATGATCAACAGTTTACAAAAGGAGGGTACACAGATAAGACAAATGTAGTAGGATACTAATTTTTGGATATGGGTGATGAGGAAAAATATTAAATTACAACCTAACGGTAACAAATCTACTGAGCATTTATTATGTGCCAAGCATTAACTAAGGGTTTTGCATATATTAATTCCTCTACTCAGAGCCATCCTATATCGTAGGGTCTATCATTATCCTCATTTTGCAGATGATGAAACTATGGCACAAAGAGATGAAATAAATTGTCCCAAGCTCAGGCAGCTCTAAGTGGCAGGTTGAGGACTAGAACCCCACTACTTTAGCTCCATAACCCAGACGACTGTCACTATACTAAACTGCATCTCATGAGACCTGATAAATACGTGGCCTGAAACAAACTCACCCTGTCAAAAACTTCAAACCACTTTCCAAATTTCTACTGTCTTCCCTTCCCTTCTAATAACCCCTTCCCTTGTTAACACAGACCTCTCCACTAAAAACCCTGTCATATTATCACTCCTTAAAAGCCTCAAAAGCAGAAAAGATCCTGTCGTCAAACCACCTCCTTACCTTTCCCTGCTTTTGAACTCAGGGCGGTGGGGATCAAAGAGACCTAGTGTGTCATTCCATCTCAACTGTAAACTCCTCAACTAATCACCATTGAATGAAAGTTCTGCGCGGTGGCTCATGCCTGTAATCTCAACACTTTGGGAGGCTGAGGTGGAAGAATTCCTTGAGTCCAGGAGTTTGAGATCAGCCTGTGCAACATAGGGAGACCTCATTTCTACAAAAAATTTTTAAAATTGGGCGTGGGGCCACGTACCTGTGGTCTCAGCTACTCAGGAGGCTGAGGTGGGAGGATCACTTGAGCCAGGGAGGTCCAGGCTGCAGGGAGCGAGATCACTTCATTGCACTCCAGCCTGAGGGACAGAGTGAGACTTTGTCCCCCCCACCCCCCCGCAAAAAAAAAAAAAAGTAATAAAATAAAGTTCTGGTCGGGCGCGGTGGCTCACGCCTGTAATCCCAGCACTTTGGGAGGCCGAGGCGGGCGGATCACAAGGTCAGGAGATCGAGACCACGGTGAAACCCCGTCTCTACTAAAAATACAAAAAATTAGCCAGGCGCGGTGGCGGGCGCCTGTAGTCCCAGCTACTCAGGAGGCAGAGGCAGGAGAATCACTTGAACCCGGGAGGTGGAGCTTGCAATGAGCCAAGATCGCGCCACTGCACTCCAGCCTGGGCGACAGAGCAAGACTCTTGTCTCCAAAATAAATAAATAAATAAATAAATAAATAAATAAATAAATAAATAGGCCGGGCGCGGTGGCTCAAGCCTGTAATCCCAGCACTTTGGGAGGCCGAGATGGGTGGATCACGAGGTCAGAAGATCGAGACCATCCTGGTGAACATGGTGAAACCCCGTCTCTACTAAAAAATACAAAAAACTAGCCGGGCGAGGTGGCGGCGCCTGTAGTCCCAGCTACTCGGGAGGCTGAGGCAGGAGAATGGTGTGAACCCGGGAGGCGGAGCTTGCAGTGAGCTGAGATCCGGCCACTGCACTCCAGCCTGGGCGACAGAGCCAGACTCAGTCTCAAAAAAAATAAAAAATAAAAATAAATAAATAAATAACAAAATAAAGTTCTGCAGTTAGCTTCTCTTCAGGAGGTTTACTT
Organism: Macaca fascicularis; assembly: GCF_037993035.2. Lineage (NCBI taxonomy): Eukaryota > Metazoa > Chordata > Mammalia > Primates > Cercopithecidae > Macaca > Macaca fascicularis. The sequence goes on from NC_088393.1 coordinate 43,599,349, forward strand.
CCAGACCATCCAAATGATTAGAAAGAGGCAGCTCATAAGAGAAACTAAATTACTGCCAAATGCTCACGTCAATACCTACTGGAAGCCGGGCGCGGTGACTCATCCCTGTAATCCTAGCTACTGGAGAGGCTGAGGCAGGAGAATCCCTTGAACCCAGGAGGCGGAGGTTGCAGTGAGCCCATCCTGTCACTGCACTCCAGCCTGAGTAACACACCCAGACTCCGTCTCAAAAAACAGACCCAAAGTCCATCTCAAAAACAAAACAAAACAAAACAAAAACCTACTGGAAAGGGGTAGGAAGTTGGAATCTACCCTGATCACCCCATCATTCACTGGGAAGGAAGGACAAAGCACCAGGTCAGTGGACAGGACATTTCAGGAGTTAAAGCCTAACCAGCCGAAGATTAACGGGAACAAGCCCGCATAGTCCGACAAAATCGTATCTATTGACTGGTAGAAAGGGAGAAAATTCCACAGGAAGGGCTGGAATAGAATGGACGAGAGAGAGGAGAAAAGCTCTTTTTGTAAACGGTTGAGTTCCAGCTGAAGGATTCTAAGGAGGATCTAATGACAGCTGCGATCTGGAATGGCTGTTGTTTCCAAGGTGAGATTATGAAAGGCAGGAATTAATGAGATATTGAATGCAATCATGAGTGTAATCAAGAGGGTATCCCCAGTAATAGAATGAAAACAGCAAAGCAAGTCTAGAACATCACTGGTAAGAAAACTGTAATCTCTCAAAGAGGGAGTCATTATGCCATTTTACAACTACTGCACCATCTGGGAAGAAATCATGTTTTCTATTAATTTTGCAACTGGCGTTATCTGTCTCTTCCTTCCTAGCCTGATTAATGACAGAGCTGCTTCATTGTTCAGTCCGAGCTGATTTTCACCCCTTCACAGAAGAGGAAAGCAAATGTCCCCACGCCCAGAAAAATAAAGATTACACTTCATGGAACAAAAAGGAAACACTCATCTGGATGTTGACTTGTGTATATGCAACAGCAATAATTTCCTCCTCTCCCCGCTGCCTTCCTAAAGAACAGCAGGATTGGGAAAGGAGACGGGAATCTTGAGACCCCAGGCCTTTCCTGCAGCCGGCCTTGGCTGATCAGGACACACCCCCGCTAGCGCACTTGCTCCCTCCGTCTACTGCGCGCAAAACCCGATGGAAATAACAGGGAGCCTGGAATAAAGCTGACCCTTTCCCGTATCAGAGAGAAAGGCCAGGTACACGAAGAAGGGGCTGGAATCTGTCTCCGAGTTCCCCGCAGTTTCCATGGGAGGGAGCTCAGGTAAAGCTGTGCAATCTGCAGTCCTTCTTCAGACTGCGTCTTTTTGTTTGGGGGCCTTCATTCACTCCGGGGTTCCTGCATCTAACTCGGAGCCATTCCGGGCCGCTGGACCTGCGCGGCTCTGAAGCTGTAAGGCAGAGGACGCAACAGGGCACCCGGCGCCCAGTCAGCGGCACAAACTCCACAGCTACGGCCTCCTGGCTCACACAGAGGTCCGCGCCGCCCCCGCGCCGCCCCCGCGCCCATTGCCTGGGTGCACGCGACCAACTCACCTCTCGGATCCGACACCAGCAGGGAAGCCGGAAAGAACTGCGCGCGGAGGCCTGTGGGAAATGTAGTCCGCCGATGGGAGGGACTGGTTCCAGCCCCAACAGGCTGCGCGGAGTGCGCGTGCGCGGGCGCTGGAGCTTTGGACGCTCGGGGCAGGAGGGCTTTCCAGGCTGCCTGGGGCTGAGGCGAGCTCGGGCTTGCGTTTGTTTTTGTCGCTGAGGAATACTTTATTTATTTATTTTTTTCTTGAGGCAGGGTCTCGCTCTGTCGCCCAGGCTGGAGTGCAGTGGCGTGATTAGTTACAGCTCACTGCAGCCTCGACCTCCGGGCTCAAGCTACCCTCCCACCTGAGCCTCCAGAGTAGCTGGGACTGCAGGCGCGCGCCACCACGCCCAACTAATTTTAAAAATTTTTATAGAGACCAGAGCTCCCGATGTTACCCAAGCCGGTGTCGAACTCCTGGGCTTAAAAGATCCTCCCGCCTGAGCCTCCCAAAGTGCTGGGACTACAGGCGTGAGGCACCAGGCTCAGCTGCGGAGGATTTAGAAAGAAGTTTTGGCACCAGCAGGTGCCTAATACGTGTACTAAACACCTAGCAGTTACTCACCGCATACACCCAAGCAAGGTGTGGGCACACATCAGGCATGTAATGAAAATACTCTCAAAGCCCACCAGAACCTGGAGCAGGACCTAGATTCAGAAAGGTCGCTCGTGCTCACTGCGCTCTCCCTTTCTCTCCCTTTCTCTCTCTCTCTCTCTGTCTCGTATCTCCTGCAATTGTGAATGTGTCGTTCTACTAGAAATACAAAAAATTAGCCGAGCGTGGTCGCGCGCGCCTGTAATCCCAGCTACTCGGGAGGCTGAGGCAGGAGAATCGCTTGAACCCGGGTGGCGGAGGTTGCATTAAGCTGAGATGCGCCATTGCACCCAAGCTTGGGCAACAAGAGCAGAACTCCGTTCCAAAAGAAAAAGACTAACTGGAGAGGTCTCAGATAAGATTGAATTTGTCCTGCCCTGCGTTCCTTCAGGAAAGAAATGGGATAAGCCCACCAGGGACCATCCTGAGGCATCTTCTGTACCCCAAATTCTTTGATACATTAGTTAATACATGAAATACTTTGTTCTTTCCTTAAGAATATAAAACTTTAGAAGATATTTGAAAATGCCTAGGCAATCTTGTTTCATTTTGCAAAGAATAGTATATGCATGAAATAGGAGATAAATGAAAAATCTGAGCTACTATATAACCCTAAGAAGGCGGCAGGCACGGTTTGGGAGGCCGAGGCAGGTGGATCACCTGACATCAGGCGTTAGAGACCAGCCTGGCCAACATGGTGAAACCTCGTCTCTACTAAAAATACAAAAAAATTTAGCCGGGCATGGTGGCGCACACCTGTTGTCCCAGCTACTCGGAGGCTGAGGCAGGAAAATCGCTTGAACCTGGGAGATGGAGGTTGCAGTGAGCCAAGATCGTGTCACTGAACTCCAGCCTGGGCGACAGAGCAAGACTCCGTATCAAAAACAAACAAACAAACAAACAAAACTACTAAGAAGGCTGAAGTCCCAAAGTATTTTTTAAATTCAAAATCACAGTCCTATGTACCTGTTTACAATTAAATTTATGTAAGAAAATCAACACTCCATTAAAAAAAAGCAATAAAAAGAATTATTAAAACATCTCCTCCATATTCTCTTTCTGTTTTGACTTTTTTTTTTTGAAACAAAGTCTCACTCTGTCACCCTGCCTGGAGTGTGGTGGCACCATACTGTCTCACTGCAACCTCAGCCTCCCAAGTTCAAAGGATTCTCCTGCCTCAGCCTCCTGAGTAGCTGAGATTACAGGTGCCCACCACCACGCCCAGCTAATTTTTTGTATTTTTAGTAGAGACAGGGTTTCACCACGTTGGCCAGGCTGGTCTCGAACTCCTGGCCTCAAGTGATCCGCCTGCCTTGGCCTCCCAAAGTGCTGGGATTACAGGCTTGAGCCACTGCACCTGGCCTTGTTTTGACTAAGTTTTGAGGCCTTCTGACACTAGGGGCTAAATTCTTCACACCCTCTCTGGTGAGGAGACTGCTGGTGAACATAACTAACTGTGGGTCATTTTCCTTGTCCAACAGCACCAGAGAATTAACGCCTGACTTCACTGAAGTACAATGGAGGGATTTTTGGAAAGGGCCCTGCTCTGTGTCAAATGATGGCGCGCTTAGACCAATATCATGCTCACTGACCTTCTGAAATAGGATTTTCTTCAGATTGTTTCTTTTCTCGTATTGTTCAGTTTGAAAAAAGCGGTTTGAATCTTCAATTCATCATAATCATGCAGAATAAGAGTGTTTCTTTCAGAGAGTTTCATTTCTTTTCTTAGTATCTAAATCTGTACTATTAATATTTTCAGTTGCCTCTCAGACATCTGCAGTTTCTCTTAGTAGAAAAAAAAAAAACCCACGTGTCAAATGCTCCATCATTTGACACAGAGCAGTGTCCTTTCCAAAAACCCTTCCATTGTACATCTAAAACCTGTCATTCTAACCTTTTTGTTGTTCTTATTAACAGGTCATGGACAGGCATGGTGGCTCAAGCCTGTAATCCCAGAACTTTGGGAGGATGAGGTAAGTGAATGGCTTGAGCCCAGGAGTTTAAGACCAGCCTGGGTAACAGCTGACTCTACAAAAAAGTACAAAAATTAGCCAGGCATGGTGAGGCACATCTGTAATTCCAACTACTCAATTTTTTTCATATTTATATTTGTGTGTGTATATATATATATACACACACACACACACACACACATATATATATATATGATTTTACTAACTTTGAAATCATAAAAACTAAAGGTGCCTCACCAGGAATTAAATCCATGTTATTTCTCAACATATTTCTGGAGCCTTCATTTATTCCAAAACTGTATCTTGTGAATGTAATTTACATTAAATTTGCATATTTTGAAAGTGGCCCAACATGTACCAAACCTTGTGTTTTAATCATTTGTGGTAATATCGTATAATTTATGACCTCAACTTTTGTTAAATACCTTCATGACAAAGGCACTATCAGAATCTGCTGCAAAACCTCATACCATCAGCACTGGTGAAGGAGAAGGAGAAAGCTGTTGCTTTCTGCTTTCTTCTGTCTTCCTAATCTTGCATGAGTTTATCTCACTGGAAGAACATAGATCACATCTGGAATTCTAGAGGCAAGAGGGTCTAAAAACTGTAGTGCTGAGGCTTCCAGCCTCTGTAGCACAAAAAAGAGCCTGGGGCACAGTAGAATACTTATAACAAAACAACAACAACAACTGATATCCAACACACTTGGTTTTTTAAAAACAATTTTTTATTTTTATTTTTGGAGACGAAGTTTTGCTCTTGTCACCCAGGCTGGAGTGTAATGGTGTGATCTCAACTCACTGCAACCTCTGCCTCCTAGGTTCAAGCAATTCTCCCGCCTCAGTTTCCCAAGTAGCTGGGAATGCTACAGGTGTGTGCCACCGTGCCTGGCTAATTTTTTTTTTTCTTTTTTTTGGTATTTTTAGTAGAGACAGGGTTTCACCATGTTAGCCAAGCTGGTCTCGAACTCCTGACCTCAGGTGATCCACCCACCTCAGCCTCCCAAAGTGCTGGGATTACAGCCATGAGCCACCACGCCCGGCCGGTTTTTTAAACAATTTAATATCATCATTTAAAATTTGGCTTTTTTCTCAAAATTTCTCAAAAAAAAAAAAAAAGAAAAAAAAATCGTGTTGCTTCTCCAATGCTAGAAAGATATTCTACATTTTCTCCTGAAGCCCTTCTTGCTTTCCCTTTTACGATTAGATCACTCATGCATCTGGAATTTATTTATGTATTGTGAGGTAAGGGTCAAGATGAATTTTTTTATCAGAACAGATACACAACTGATCCAGTGCTTTTTATTGAAAAGACCACCATTTCCCAACCACATGGCCGAGGAAACTTTATCAGAAATTAGACAACCACATATATATATACAAAGAGAGATATTTCAGGGCTCTTCATTTTGTTCCATTGGTCTATTTGTTCATTCTTGCTCATTCTAACATACATGAATGAACATTCTTGTTCATTCTAACATACCTGCCTTAATGACTACAGTACAACTTGTCACATTAACAAACTCAAGGAGAAAAACATCGTATCAATGAGCCAAAAAGGCATCTGACTATATTTAGCAGATATTTCTAAAAAAAAAAAAAAAAAAAAAAAAAAGTTAAACAGGAACTGAGACAACTGAGCCACAACAAAATCTATTTATCTCAGACCTAGAGTAAACATTACACCAAGTAATTTTCATTAAATTGGAGAAAATGAACAGATGCCTGCTATCACCATGAATACTAAACCTTGTTCTGGAGACTCTATTACAATAACAATAATTTTAAAAATAATCACTATAAATATTTAGGATAAAACCAAAATTATATCTATTTGCACTTGACACACCTGATTGCCTAGAAAACCAACAGTCTAGTAAAAAATAAAATTTAAAAGATTATTAGGTAATAATGAGAGCTATGACTGTATCCACATTTAACGTATTCATATGACAGTATCAACATAAAAACAATATGGGAGAAGGTAAGTCCATTTATAATAAAGGACTACTATCTAGAATTTTATTTTTTAAGAATCCTATAATTCTTATATTTTAAAAGCTTTTTTAAAGGAACAGGCAAAGACATAAATTGGCAAGTTACAGTGTTGAGCCAATATGCAGATGTGAAAAGATGCCCAACTCACTATTAACCAGGAAAATATTACTATGCATACCAGAAGTAAGGATATAAGGAAAACATATTTCACTGGTTGAAGGGATTGTGAACTGGGAGCATACTGATGCTTTCTACTTCTATGACAGTATCTAGTGAGGTTGAAAATAAATATTAACTATGACTGAGCAATTCTACTTTTGATAAATACCTTAGAGAAACTCTTGCTTATGTACAGTAATAAACACAGACCTGTTCAATAAGGTATTTTTCACAGCAAGAAATTGCTTCTCACCTAAATATTGATCAATAAGAAAGTTTAAATACATATAGTGTAAATATAAAAGATAGGGCTAGTGGACTTTCTATTCTATTGAAAAGTATCATTCAAAAAAAAGCAAGCAGTTGGTTACAAAGCATGATGGGAGTTGCTTTCCTCACCATACAAGTAACCATACATCTGCCATAATGCTGACATTTTCATCTTTGAAGTCCTTTTGGTTATGGCAGCATCTGCCAAAGTAGAATCACATCTGCAATAGGTATTGGGAATGGGAGTTCTATGGTGAAGTCTGAATTACACTGAGTTAGAGAAAATAAAACTCCATTTTCTTTCATTTTGATAGGCACTTAATATGACTTTTTCCCCCAAGAAATATAGTATACAGAGCTCTCACACGTTTCACAAAATCATTTCCTTCAAGTAGGATTAAGTACTAGTGTTCTGTGGAACAACTTTTCAGAAATTCTGAGTAAATGTACTGTCTCCAGAAGACCTCTGTTAATGTGAAAATGTTACCTAAGAGGAGAAACACACTGTCCTATTAGCAAAACCTAATTTTACTATAGCACTTCAAATAGTCTTCCTCATGTTACATTTTACTGTTTACAAATTAAAAGCAATCTGAAATCTTGGGTGGGAAAGATTTATTATTCTAGATGATTAATGACTAATCAATGACATCTGCCCTATCTGAGCCAACTGGACTTGGAGGTACAAATCTTAATCTATGAACAGAGTGACATTACAGAGATTTGATTAAAAATAAGGAGTTATGGTAATACTTACTTTTATTTTGTGGAAGGTGCTGTGGTTTGAATGTATCCCCCAAAGTTCATTTTCAAGTTTTTGGGAGAAACTTGATCCCTAATGCAACAGTATTAAGAGGTGGGACTGTTAAGAGGTGATTAGGCCATGAGGGTTCTGCCCTCATGAATGGATTAATGCTGTTACCACAGGAATGGGTTTGTTATCACATGAGTGGGTTTCTCATAAAGGGTGAGTTTGGCCCCTTTTGCTGGCTTGCTGTCTCTCTCACCCCCTCTCTGCCCTTCTGCCATGAGATGACACAGTAAGAGGGCACTCATAAGATGTCAGCCTGTCAATCTTGGGCTTCTCAGCCTCCAGAACCATGAGTCAATATTTTTCTGTTTGCTGTGAATTACTGAGTCTGTAGTACTCTGTTATAGCAACACAAAACAGACTAAGACAGAAAATTGGTACTGGAAAAGTGGGGAGTTGCTATAATGAATACCTGAAAGTGGCTTTGGAACTAGGTAATGGGGAAGAGCTGAAAGAGTTTTGAAGTGAATGTTAGAAAAAGACTATTGCTGTGGGTGGAATGTTAAAGGGTGATTCTGGTGAGGGCTCAGAAGAGCTGTATGGAAAGTCTGAAACTTTTTAGAGATTACTTCAGTGGTTGTGATCAGAACGGTGATAAATATAGGGATGGCAAAGGCAATTCTGATGAGGTCTCAGCCGGAAATGAGAAACAAGGTATTGGAAACTAGAATAAAGGCCATCCTTACTAGAAATTAACAAAGAATTTGGCTGAATTTGTGACCATGCCTTGGGCTTTATTGGAAGGCAGAATTTAAGACCAATGAACTGAATATCTGGTGGAAGAAATTTCTAAGCAGAATACTGAAAGAGTTACGTGTTTTCTTTTAACTGCATATAGTAAGATGTGAGAGGTAGAAATGATTTAAAGATAAAACATAATTAAAAGGCAGAACAAAAAGATACGGAATTTGCAGGCTGTCCATTTATGAAGTGAAAAGGTGTGTTTAGGAGAGCAAACCAAGGTTGTATCTCCAGAGACTGCTGAAAACATTATTATAAATAGAAGGAACCCAGGAGCTATCAAGACGGTGGGAGAATGACCCCGAAGCCTCAAAACTCTTTGAGGCTGCCCCTTCCATCACAGACAGCATTCACTGGCTCATGCTGCCTCATGACTCTGCTTCCCACATGCCAGTAGCGTGCCCCTTGGCTGCCCCAGCCATTGGTTCCTGCTGGCTCAGGTGTGGCTCAACCTGCCACTGGGCATAAACTGTAAGCTTGTGGTGGCAGTATCCATGTGGTGTTAATTTGGCAGGAGTGCAGAATGCAAGAGTCATGGGGGCATGGCTTCCTTCACTTCGATTTCAAAGGATGCCTTGGGTAGCGTGGGGGCCCAGTCAGACTTGTCCATGGAACCACTGCAGAGAGTCCCCACTAGGACAGTGCCTAATGGAGTGAGGCCATCCCCAAGACCCCAGAACTGAAGACCTGCCAGTGTGAAACTCCAACCTGTGACAGATGCTGTGTGGCATGAGCCCAGCAAAGCCATGGGGGCAAGGACCCACCCCAGTGTGTCCAAATAGGTCACATAGTTAAGGAAGAGTCTTCTGGAGCCTTAAGAGTTAATGTTGTTTGGCCGGGCACGGTGGCTCATGCCTGTAATCCCAGCACTTTGGAAGGCCAACGCAGGCGGATCACCTGAGGTCAGGAATTCAAGACCAGCCTGGCCAACATGGCAAAATCCCATCTCTACTAAAAATACAAAAATTAGCTGGGCATGGTGGCAGATGCCTGTAATCCCGACTACTCGGGAGGCTGAGGCAGGAGAATTGCTTGAACGTGGAGACAGAGGTTGCAGTGGGCTGAGATCATGGCATTGTACTCTAGCCTGGGTGACAGAGTGAGACTATCTCAAAAAAGGAGTTAGTTGTTTGCACTGTTGGGTTTTGGACTTACTTGGGACCAGTTATCCCCTTTTTCTTCCCTATTTCTTTCAGAATAGGAATGTCTAGGCTATGCCTGTCCCACCATTGTGTTTTGGGAGTAAATATCTTGCTTGATTTCATAGACTAACAGCTGGAGGAAAATTTGCCTGAGGATAAATCATGCCTTGTCTCACCATATCTGATCTAGCTGAGACTGAACTTTTGAGTTTGTGCTGGAAAGAGTTAAGACTTTGGGGCAATCAGAATGGGGTGTATGTATTTTGCATGTGAGAAGAACATGAATTTGGGAGGCCAGAGAAGGCATGTTATATTTGAATGTGTCCCCCAGTGTTCACCCCCAAGTTTTAGGGAGAAACTTGATCCCCAGTGCAATAGTATTAAGAGGTGGGACCTTTAAGAAGTGATTGGGCCATGAGGACTCTGCTTTCATGAATGGATTAATGCCATTATCACAGGAGTGGGTTCCTTATCAAAAGATGAGTTGAGCTCCCTCTTGCCCTCTCTCTCTCTCTTGCCCTCTCTGCCCTTCTGCCATAAGATGATGGAGCAAGAAGGTCCTTATCAGATGCCAGCCTTTTAATCTTGGAATTCCTACCCTTCAGAACTGTGAGTCAATTTCTGTCCATTGTAAATTACCCAGTCTGTGGTATTCTTCTTTTTTTTTCTTCTTGAGATGCAGTTTCGCTCCTGTTGCCCAGGCTGGAGTGCAGTGGTGCAATCTCAGCTCACTGCAACCTCCACCTCCCAGGTTCAAGCAATTCTCCTGTCTCAGCCTCCCGAGTAGCTGGGATTTCAGGCATGCGCCACCACGCCTGGCTAATTTTGTATCTTTAGTAGAGATGGGGTTTCGCCATGTTGGCCAGGCTGATCTCAAACTCCTAACCTCAAGTGATCCACCAGCCTCAGCCTCCCAAAGTGCTGGGATTACAGGCATGAGCCATCATGCCCAGCCAGTATTCTTTTATAGTAACACAAAACAGACTAAAAAAAGAGGTAATAATTTTTGTGTTGAATTCCTATTTTTATATGTATTGTTCATTCCTTTTGTAAAGTCAATGAAACTAAGATAAATGAGAATAGAAACCATCTAAAAGATACTGTGACTGAATCATGTCATTTTTTATAACACTGTTGCATTGTTCAAGTCAGGAAACCTACAATCTGGATACATATTTAAATGAGAACAGGCCAGGCCCCAGGGTATTCCTAGTAAATCATTTTATGTTTTATAATTGTTTATAGACTATTGAGTTCAATTTATTGATACTGTTTTGCCAATGTTTGCATGTATCTTAAGTAAAATTGGCCCACATTTTGCTTTTTAGGAGGTATTTATCCTCATCTACCTACATTGGGATAGTTGCCTTACAGAATGATCTAGTAAGATTTTGTTATGGGTTATATATTCTTTTTTTTTTTTTTTTTTTTTTTGAGACGGAGTCTCGCTCAGTGCTCAGTCGCCCAGGCTGGAGTGCAGTGGCCCAATCTCAGCTTGCTGCAAGCTCCGCTTCCTGGGTTCACGCCACTCTCTTGCCTCAGCCTCCCCAGTAGCTGGGACTACAGGCGCCCGCCACTACGCCTGGCTAATTTTTTGTATTTTTAGTAGAGACAGGGTTTCACTGTGTTAGCCAGGATGGTCTCGATCTCCTGACCTCGTGATCCGCCCACTCGGCCTCCCAAAGTGCTGGGATTACAGGCGTGAGCCACCACGCCAGGCCGGGTTATATATTTTTTAAAGCTTTTTACTGCCTGTAAATCTATAGATTCTAGTTTTTAAAAAACAAGATCATAACTGTACTTTTTCCCCTTTATTTATGGATTAGTTCAGGGTTTTTTTGGTATCTGGAGTCAACTGTAACCATTTCGATTTCTCTAGATTGCAACATATTGAAATATATGTATATAGTAATACAGAAACATTGAAATATATGTATAAATATACGTATATAGTAATACGTAACTTAATTTTTAAAAATCTCATTATGTAGCTATTTCACCTTTTCCGTACATAAAGTTGAGTCATGTTTTTCCCTCAATAAATGCCAATTTTATATTAATGTTATTTTCAAAGAGAATATCCTTAGTCTATTATTTTATTAACTATTCCATTAATTTATTTGATCATATGAACAACTTGCCATTATTCACCTTAGTTTTAAAACATTTCTGGCTTAAGTTAATCCTTATTTTTTCCCACCACATTTATAAATTGCCTATTATGTGATAGGTACCATAGGTGTGTGAACAGAGTGGTGAACAAGACAAATACTTATTTCTCAATCCAGATTTTCTAAATGCATTGCTTTAAATTTTCTACCAAGTAGAGCTTTGGTTGGTGATTTCCCCCAAGTTATCTGTAGGCAACACGTGATCATTCATCACTAAACAGTCTACAATTTCAGACTTGATTTTCTTTTTTCTTTTTTGAGATGGAGTCTTGCTCTGTCACCAGGCTGGAGTGCAGTGGTGCAATCTCAGCTCACTGCAACCTTCACCTCCCAGGTTCAAGCGATTCTCCTGCCTCAGCCTCCCAAGTAGCTGGGACTACAGGACACCATGTCCAGCTAATTTTTACTAGAGATGGAGTTTCACTATGTTGGCCAGGATGGTCTCGATTTCCTGACCTCAAATGATCCACCCACCTAGGCCTCCCAAAGTACTACAATTACAGGCATGAGCCACCACGCCTGACCCAAACTTGATTTTCTACGTTAAAAAACTTCATGATGGAAATTTAAAATATATGTAAAGATAGTAAGAACAGCACAATGAACCCTGTGTACCAAATGACCCAGATTAAACATTTACCAACTTTTTGCTAATCTTGTTTCATATATCCCTCCCACCTTTTGTTTTTCTTAAGTATTTAAAAGTAAATCATAGGCATGACATTTCAGCCTCAAATACCTCAGTATGAATCTCTAACACTTAAGGACTCACACATATATACCCACAATGCCATAGTCATGCCTGACATATGAACAATAAATTACTTAGTATCATTTAGTAACCAATCCATGTTTACATTTGTACAATATCTAGAGACATTTTATTCCTTCAAATCTTGTATTGACTATGTTTTCTTTATTCTCTGTATTCTTGATGCTCTGGCCACTTGGGGCCTTAATCCTGGAGAGACTGCCCCTCCCAGGGCAAGCTAATGCACAGATGATAAATTCTACTTGCAATCATGCCTTTCATATACAGACCAACCAATCCAGAGCCCATACGCCCAACTATCTCCATCAAACTCTCATATACCAATTCAATATTCCCCTGCCCTAACTAGACAACTAGGAAACACCCCTAGAGCCCAGAGACCAACAAAATTACTCAAACTATCCAATCCTAAGCTTACCAGTGTGCCTACCCCTGCCTTGTCCATTCCTTCCCATGAAAACCCCCAGTAAAAGCTCTGGGCCATGCTCTGCCCTCACCCCGTCTGCCTCCTGATACACCTGGGTACTTCCCCTTTTTTTTTTTTTTTTTTTTTTTGAGACGGTGTCTCGCTCTGTCACCCAGGCTGGAGTGTAGTGGCGCGATCTTAGCTCACTGCAAGTTCTACCTCCCGGGTTCATGCCATTCTCCCGCCTCAGCCTCCCAAGTAGCTGGGACTACAGGCGCCCACTACCACGCCCGGCTAATTTTTTGTATTTTTAGTAGAGACGGGGTTTCACCGTGTTAGCCAGGATGGTCTCGATGATCTGACCTCATGATCCACCCGCCTAGGCCTCCCAAAGTGCTGGGATTACAGGCGTGAGCCCCCACGCCTGGCCTACACCCGGGTGCTTCTTTAGGTGACCTTGCATGCCATGCTACGCCTCCTGTTTCTGGGATCTGTGTATAAACTTCTTCCTTCATGACAATCATTTCCATGTCTGCCTGTCTCACCATGATTGATTAAAACAAATCCCAAGCGCAGCATTTTAACACAAGGATCCTAAAATGCTCCATACACTGTATTTGAAGGTACGTTTCTTAAGTCTCCTTTAATGTGTAGGATTCCATTTTTGTCTTTTTTTTTTTTTGACATGTATTCGTTAAAAAAATAGGCCATTACTTCTGCAGAATTTCCCAAATTTTGCATTGGTTGTTTGCTTCTTTGTGTTGTTAATTTGTTCTTTTATTCCCCATGTTTCCTGTAAACTGGTAATTAGGTTTGGAGACTAACTTGTACTTCTCAGTTTTGGGGGGGTGCCAAGAAAACTTCACAGGTGTCCACAGTATGCATCCATTTCATCATATCAAGTGCATCTAGCTGATCTCATTTAGATGTTAATATAGATTAGTGTCCTGTCATTCTGCTCCACGCATTATAAGCTTCCTATCCATTTTTCACCTAATCGTTTTCACATCCATTGCTATCACCATGAAAATCCATGATTTTGCAAAATTAAAGAGTGTCATTTTCAAAGTCTGTCATTCATTTGATCTTTTTTTTTTTTTTTTTTGAGACGGAGTCTCACTCTGTCGCCCAGGCTGGAGTGCAGCAGCACGATCTTGGCTCACTGCAAGCTCCGCCTCCCAGGTTCAGGCCATTCTCCTGCCTCAGCCTCCTAAGTATCTGGGACTACAGGTGCCCACCGCCACGCCCGGCTAATTTTTTGTATTTTTAGTAGAGACGGGGTTTCACCATCTTAGCCAGGATGGTCTCCATCTCCTGACCTTGTGAGCCGCCTGCCTCAGCCTCCCAAAGTGCTGGGATTACAGGCGTGAGCCACCGCGCCCTACCTCCTTTGACATTTTAACCAGTTGGAATTCTCTAATAATAAACAACTTTCCTTCACCAACTTTTGGTTGTCTTGAAATATAGTCTGTAAAGGATAGGCAAGGTAAATATTCTATTCTTTTCCTTTGTTAATAATGCTCTAAGTATGCTCCATAACTCATCAATGCATTTGGTTCAGGAAAAAAAAAAAAAGCTGAAAGGTTGGAGCGCTCATGATAAAAGGACACAGGAGTCAATTTGAGGGGATTGCCATTGGCCAAATATAGGACAATTTAGCATTTTTAAAAACTACAATGAAGTAATTAAAAAAAATTAATGGAGCTTTATAATAAGGTGATTTTTGATTTCCAAAGTTTCATGTTATCCTTTGTCAATTTTTAATATTGACTGGGGCCAGAGAAAGCTGATTGTAGATTTTTTTTTTTTTTTTTTGAGATAGGGTCTTGCTGTGTGACTCAAGCTTGAGTGCAGTGGTACAATCACAGCTCACTGAAGCCTCAACTCTTGGGTTCAAGTGATCCTCCCACCTCAGCCTCCCAAGTAGCTAGGACTACAGGCATGCACCACCATGCCCAGCTAATTTTTAAAGTTTTTTTGGTAGAGAAAGGGTCTCACGATGTTGCCCAGACTGGTCTCGAACTTCTGGCCTCAAGCAGTCCTCCTTACTTGGCCTCCCAAAGTGCTGGATTTACAGGCATGGGCCACCTCACCTGGTCTAGGATATCTGTTTTTTAATGAACAAATTGGAAAGGAATTCCTTACTTTCAATATTTTAATGAGAGTAAGATATCTCAAGTTCAATGAAGGATAAATGTTGGTAGAAGGCATTTCTATATTCATTATGCCCATAGCCTTTAGTATGATTTATCTACAAAGAAATATTAAATATGATAATAAAAGAAAGTTTAGTGGCTTAAAATGACAACCATTTTATTATATCTCATGTTTTTGTGGGTCAGAAATTTGGGCAGGGGCTCAGCTGGTCAATTCTTCCATTCTACATGGCATCAGTTGATGTTACCAAGTCACTCAGTGGCATTTAGCTGGTGGCTGGTCTGGTGGATCCAAAATTTCACTCAAATGTCTGGTATCTTGGCAGATGTCAAGAAGACAGGGTTCAGCAGGTGCCTCTCCCTCTCTATGTAGTTTCAGGGCCTCTTCATGTGGTCTCTTCAGCACAGTAGCCAGACTCTGTAACATGACAGTTCTCTCATTTCATGAGATGAAGTAACTCTACCAGTAAAGTCTGAGTCAAGAAACCAGCACAGCAGTACATCTACCATATTCTACGGGGCGAAGCAGTCACAGAGTCTGCCTATATACAACAGAGGGATGTAAATTCCACCTCTTGATTGAAAGAGTGTCAAATTGCTGCACTCTTATATGACCATTTCATAAATTAAAAAATTAAAGCACACAGCAGTTAAGCTTCTTGTCCAGTATGACACAAAGTGATGGGATAGGGATGACGGTATCTTTCTCATTCTTATAACAGGATTCGTTTTTAGAACAAATGTGCTGAAGTTTCAGGTTTGAGTGATGACGGAATACAATACATGATCACACTCTTTTAATGGTATAAAATCTCTAATGCCAAGTCAGTTGCATGTATGGAGCAAAAGAGATTAATTACTACATTCATAGAATGTTCTATTACACAGAAGTTGAAAAGACTTTCTTAGATTTTTACATTATGAATTTTCAGATGATGAGTAAGGTGTGAATGTTGCCTAAAGGCCTTCTTACATTCCTTGCATTCATAGGGTTTCTCACCAGAATGAATTCTCAGATGTTGAATAAGGGATGAATTAAGCCTAAAGGCCTTCCTACACTCCTTACACTCAAAGGGTTTTTCACCAGTATGAATGCTCTGATGTAGAGTAAGTTTTTGGCGCAATCTAAAGGCCTTGCCACATTCCTTACATTTATAGGGTTTCTCACCAATATGAATACTCTGATGCTGTGTGAGCTGTGAAAGTAGTCTAAAGGCCTTCCCGCATTCCTTACAGTCATAGGGCTTAACACCAATATGAATACTCTGATGTGAAATAAGTTGTGAGTAGCGACTAAAGGCTTTCCAGCATTCCTTACATTCATAAGGTTTTTCACCAGTATGAATTCTGTGATGGAGAATAAGATGATAACCACGGCTGAAGGTCTTCCCACATTCCTTACATTCATAGGGCTTCTCACCAGTGTGAATTCTCTGATGCAGTGTTAGCTGTTGCCGCACTCTAAAGGCCTTTCCACATTCCTTACATTCATAGGGTTTCTCACCAGTATGAAGTTTGTGATGTACTCTAAGACCAGAGCCACACAAAAACGCCTTCCCACATTCTTTGCACTCATAGAGCCTGTCAGCACTATTAAGCTTCTGATGCCGAGTCAGGTGTGCATACTGTCTAAAGGCCTTTCCACACTCTTTACACACATAGGGTTTCTCACCAGTATGAATCCTCTGATGCAGAGTAAGTTGTCCTCGTACCCTAAAAGCCTTCCCACATTCTTTACATTCATAGGGCTTCTCACCAATATGCATTTTCTGATGTACTCTAAGATCTGCACCACATATGAAAGCTTCCCCACATTCCTTACATTCATAGAGTTTTTCACCAGAATGAAGTCTCTGATGTCGAGTAAGGTGTGCAGTCTGTCTGAAGGCCATCCCACACTCCTTACATTCATAGGGTTTTTCACCAGTATGAATTCTGTGATGAAAAGTAAGCTGTTGGCGCACTCTGAACGCCTTCCCACATTCCTTACATTCATAGGGTTTATCGACAAAATGAAGTCTCTGATGTGAAGTAACAGATGTGCGTTTCTGGTAAGAGGACACCTTTTCAGATGGCATTTTCACACTACTGAAGTATCCTTCTTGAGGTCTCTCCTGTCCTTCCATTTTTCCTGTGGATTCCCAATCATGTTTTAAAATGAGACCCTTAAGGCCATGGTTTTTAATTCTTTCCATTATCTTCCACGGGGATAAATTTATTTCATAAATGTCATTTTCTAAAGATAACTTCTTGGTTTCATACTTGGTCTCCAAATCTAAAATGAAACAAGAAAGCAAACACATGCTGTTTTCTTTCACTAAAAGAAGCAACATTTCTAATGTAGAAATAAAAGACAACAAAAGTAATCCTCAACCAAACTCTAAAATTGGTTATACAATTTGGAAGAAAAAAAAAAGCCAAAGGGAACATCAGGAAAAATGAGAGTTCATACCATATAGCAAGATTGGTGATTAAATAAACATTTTAAGTCAGTGGTTCTCATACTGAGGTGTGGATCACAATCACCACGTAGCTGGTTACTAACACTGAAGTTTAGACACCACCCAAACCACCTGGATCAGACTCTGCAGTCCTGGAAGGATATTTAATATTCTCTACACGACAATTTTGATGAAGATGAGAGGTTGAGAATCTATACCTACATTTTTTTCATCTTTCGTCATTCTTAGAATCCACTCAATCTCACTGTGGTTAAGAAGGCTTACCTACATCATATGATCTCAACCCAGTATCCCCTTTACTGCTCCCTGGAGAGGTCTCCTTGTAGACCTCACATGTCCTAACTTACTTCCATCTCTTAGGACTCTTCACAGTCTGTTCCATCTCCCACAAATCTCCTGACTGGGCTCTTTGCATCGCTGGCTCCTTTCATCCTGAGATCTTAGAGTAAAAGTCATTTCCTTTAAGGTTGACCCTATTGATAGTACCTAAATCCATGTTGCTATTCTCTATTCCTTGCCTTTATAATAGCTCTCAATTTAAAAATTATATACTTATTAACTTCTCCAATTGTCATACTGTTTATTCTTACCTATAAATCTCCTCAAGGACAGAAACAATCCCTAGTTAACTCTACATTAAGTAATAAATGCTAAGCATATAATAGGTTTTACTTATTTAATTCCCATAGCTATATACTTGTTCTAAATGTATCTCTCTGCCTCTAGTCTCTCATGCCTTACTACAATGATTAAATATTCTCTTTATTCATCCAAGGTAGCCCAGCTAAATACAAGAATGGAAATAGGTGGCTATATATTCCTACGCATCCGCCACCGCTTATGCCCTTACCTATGCAGTACACTGCCCATTTGCTCCTTCACATAGCTATGGGTAACTTTTTCTTTGTCTCTACACCATAGCAAAGGTATTGAGGAGTTCTACCTACTCAATCTCTCCTTCAACTTATTCTCTTACTCATTCATTTGCCAAATGTTCAACTGGTTTTGTTCTTTCCTCCCATTGCTCAAGTTTTGTCCTTTCCATTCCCTCATAGTCAAGGCCATTCCTGTACTTTTAGGAAATGTGTATCAGTGATTTTTTAGACAGGAAAACACATCTGTATCTTATTGAAGTTCTTATGAAATTCATGGCACAAAAAGATAGGATATGCTTGTAACTCAGTAATGTGGACAAAAGTAATGTGCATGTTCAAATGCTGCAGTCATCTGAATGTGAAGGACTTGCTAAGAAACGTCACATCAGATGTAGGCCAGAGGATAGCAAGCCAGCAACAGGAACAGCCAGAGGAAAATCTACGTGCTGAATGAGTTGTGTATGAGAGAGAAACAGGATGAGGTTTTCAATTATGGCAATGTGGTCTCTATTAAAAAGTTGAAATCTAGAAACACAACTAGGAGTTAGCCAAAAAAAAAAAAAAAACAAAAGTTGAAATCATATAGACATTTTCTACTAAAACTAGAAATTAATAACAAAATTTAAAAAACTAAAACTAAAATCTACCTGAAAATTCAAAAGTCTATATTAAATAACTCTTAGGTCCACAGGAAAATAAGATCTGAAACAGTATTTTTGTTTTTGTTTGTTTGTTTTTTGAGATGGAGTCTCCCTCTGTCACCCAGGCTGGAATGCAGTGGTGTGACCTCGGCTCACTCACTGCAGCCTCTCCCTCCTGGGCTCAAGTGATTCTCCTGCCTCAGCCTCCCGAGTAGCTGGGATTACAGACGTGTACCACCACACCTGGCTTTTTTTTTTTTTTTTTTTTTTTTGGTATTTTGTATTTTTAGTAGAGACAGGGTTTCACCATGTTGACCAGGCTGGTCTCAAACTCCTGACTGATCCTCCCGCCTCCGCCTCCCAAAGTGCTGGGATTACAGGCATGAGCCAGGGCACCTGGCTGTATTTTAGTTTTTTTGAAAGTCATGGGAGGCCAGGTGCGGTGGCTCACACCTGTAATCCCAGTACTTTAGGAGGCTAAGGCAGGAGGATTTCTTCAGCCCAGGAGTTTGAGACCAGTCAGGGCAACATGGCAAGACCTCATCTCTAAAAAAAATAAATTAAAAAATTAGCTGGGCGCAGTGGTGTGCTATAGTCCCAGCTACTTGGGAGACTAAGGTAGGAGAAGTGCTTGAGCCCAGGAGGTCAAGGCTGCAGTGAGCTCTGTCTATGCCACTGCACTCTAGGTTGGGTGACAGAGCAAGACTCTGTTTCTTTAAAAATAATAATAATAATAATAATAAAGTCTACATTTTGAAAACTTTCATATAAGTATCTATAAAATATAACCATAGTGCTTATAAGAAAATTTAAAAACTAAAACACAGCAAAAGTGAAAAACATCATTAAAAGTCTCACTCAAAAAAAGAAAATAAAATTAAGCTGAAGCAAAGCAGAAGAAAAATATTAACCGATATAAAAGCAGAATCAGAATACAGAAATAGAAGTAATAAAGCATAAACAAATTTTTTTTTTTGAGATGGAGTTTTGCTCTTGTTGCCCAGGCTGGGGTGCAGTGGCCTGATCTTGGATTGCTGCAACCTCCACCTCCCGGTTCAAGCGATCCTCCTGCCTCAGTCTTCGGAGTAGCTGGGATTACAGGCACGTGCCGCCATGCCCAGCTAGTTTTTTGCGTTGTTAGTAGAGATGGGTTTCATCATGTTGGCCAGGCTGGTCAAAAACTCGACCTCAGGTGATCCACCCGTCTTGGCCTCCCAAAGTGCAGGGATTACAGGTGTCAGCCACTGCGCCTGGCCTCATAAACCAGTTTTTTAATCAACAAAATATAAACCGTGGTTAAGATATTGAAAACAGCAAGAAAGTACAGACATAGAAATAAGAACAAAGTAAAAATGATCATGAATACAGAGGACAGATGACTATGCTAATAAATTTGAAAACATAGCTAAAATGGATAATTTGTTGTTGTTTTTTTTTTGTTTTTTGGTTTTTGGTTTTTGAACGGAGTCTCAGTCTGTCACCCAGGCTAGAGTTCAGTGGCGTGATCTCTGTTCACTGCAACCTCCACCTCTGCCTGCCGACCCCCACCCCACCCCACTGCCTTCAAACAATTCTGCTGCCTCAGCCTCTCAAGTAGCTGCGATTACAAGCGCATGCCACCGCACCCGGCTAATTTTTGTATTTTTAGTAGAGACGGGGTTTCACCATCTTAGCCAGGCTGGTCTTGAACTCTTGACCTCATGATCTACCCACCTCAGCTTCCCAAAGTGCTGGGATTACAGGCATGAACCACCGTGCCCAGCTTAAAATGTATAATTTTTTAGAAAAATATAATTTATCAAAACTGACCATGGAAGAGACAGATATTAATAAAATGTTTATATAGATCAATTCCCATAGAGCAAATAGAGAATGTGGTGAGACTTACCATCCCTTTTGTCAAAAATAAAGCTTTACAACTTACTTAAGCTTAAAGACAGGCTATCAAAATTCTTTTTCAACTAAGAATTATCAGGACTTCCAAACTGTTTTCATAAAGTGATACTGAAATAAAGATCGCTCACAAAAAGAAAACTACACACTAATTTTCTAAACACTGAAGAAAAAATTCTAAATATTTAATAAAACAGCACACTGAAAGACCCAAGGGGTGTTTATTACAAGAACGTTTTAGGCCGGGCGCAGTGGCTCACACCTGTAATCCCAACACTTTGGGAGGCCAAGGTGGGTGGATCACGAGGTCAGGAGTTCGAGACCTGCCTGGCCAATATGGTGAAACCCTGTCTCTATTAAAAATACAAAAGTTAGCAGGTTGTGGTGGCGCACGCTTGTAGTCCCAGCTACTTGAGAGGAGCTGAGTCCCAGCTACCCGGAGCTACTTGGGAGAAGAATCGCTTGAACCCAGGAGGCAGAGGTTGCAGTGAGCCAAGATCGTGCCACTGCACTCCAGCCTGGGCAACAAAAGCGAAACTCCGTCTCAAAAAAAAAAAAACGAAGAAGAAGAATGTTTTAATGGTTCAATATGGGGAAATCTATTAAGACAATTCAACATATCAACACAATGAAGGAGAAAAAAAAATCACACAATCAATTCCATAGATGCTGAAAAGGTAACTAAAAAAAGACCAGAACTGTTCCTGAATTTGTTTTCCCAAGAAACAGCGTCTCCCTCTGTCACCCAGGCTGGAGTGCAGCAGTGCAATTACAGCTCACTGCCGCCTCTAACTCGTGGGCTCAAGCAATCCTCCCGCCTCATGTTCCTGATTTTTTTAAAAGAGCTCAATGAAACAGTAATGATACTTCCCTAAATGATAAAGTATATATTATCTTACCAAAAAGGCAGTTTGCCTAACATTACCACTACTATTAATGATGTAGTATTAGAGTTATTAGTCAACACAATTTAAAAATCAGGAAAAAAAATCAGAGATAGAAGAATTACAGGTAAAACTCTATTTCCAAAGGATATGCCTGTCTAATTGGAAAACTCAAAGGTTTAAATATTATAAATGGCAACAAAATTTAGAAAGAAAATGTATAAAGTCAAAAAAATTTGATTTTATATCAAAATCAAAATACAAACAACAATAACCTTTGAATATACATTTAACAATAAAATATGAAGGGAAAGATCTCATTCATAATACTTACAAAAATTTAAAATATATGGATAACCTTTATGAGGAAAACTTTGAAACACTCACGAAGTATTTAGCATTGGGTATACTGAAGAAATCATACACCAAATCACAAGGAAGAGATTCCTGCACAGAAGCTAAGGGTGTCCCACCAAGGGTGGTCATATTAAGAAGTTGCTGAGCAAGAAGCAGGGATGGAGACAGTGGCAAAACACAGGGTAACTGCTGTGTTCAAAGTGGTCAGATATACTTAACCCTCAGGTTACCTCTCCAAGGCCAGACAGCAATTACTACTGTTCACCTCCAGAGGAGGCAACAGACAAGGGGTTAGGGTATCAGAGACAGGTCAGTGGCTGGTCATGTCCTGGGGATACAGCCACAGTCACAGGCCCAGGTGACAAAGCACCCCACCTCACAAGAGGCAACTATGCTTGTTCCAAACAAGTTTAGGTGCGTTTCACTTTTTTCCTGAAAGTATCTAATTTAATAAACGTTAAATAAATTCATGAGTGTAAACTCACGAATAACAATGAGGAAACAGCTGATTCTATGAAAACAAAATTGAACACTTCAGAAAACTGATGATAAATACAGATTGCTAAAAATCTCAGCTGTTGAAAATTAAGTGTAGGAAATACAATAGTAAAAAGTGAAAGAAAACATAACAATCAAGAAGTATTCTGTACTCATACTGCAAGTTTGATTCCTATTCTACTTTAAAAATAAATAAAACTGGGCCGGGTGCGGTGGCTCAAGCCTGTAATCCCAGCACTTTGGGAGGCCGAGATGGGCAGATCACGAGGTCAGGAGATCGAGACCATCCTGGCTAACACGGTGAAACCCCGTCTCTACTAAAAATACAAAAAACTAGCCGGGCGAGGTGGTGGGCGCCTGTAGTCCCAGCTACTCGGGAGGCTGAGGCAGGAGAATGGCGTAAACCCAGGAGGCGGAGCTTGCAGTGAGCTGAGATCCGGCCACTGCACACTCCAGCCTGGGCGACAAGCGAGACTCCGTCTCAAAAAAAATAAAAAAAAAATAATAATAAAATAAATAAATAAAACTGGAAATAATAGACTTTGTATTATGTGTGTGATTTAGATGAAAAATGAAATACAATGAGACAATGGAAAGGAAGACTTGGACACTATCAAAAATACTGGCAAACAGACATACATTTGAATGTTCTAAGTTAAAATAATACTTTCATGGTATGTACATAAAATATATGACCCATTTTTTTTTAATGACTAACAGATCTATTACCAGTCCCAAATCTGTTGGATCAAAGGATTTCTAGTCTATTAAACACTTCTGATGAGAATGTAGAAAAGTCCTTTTTTTGATCAGGTAAAAATATATAAATATAAAAAATCATAAATGTGATTCCTCTTTGCAGAGAACCACCTTTAATTAAACAGAAAATGTCATATAAATCACTTAGACTTACTCTATTTGGGCACTGTATCGACCATCTTACTTTGTTGAAACAAGAAGTCTGGGATACAAAAGATTTGGTTCCAAGGAAGTCCTATTTGCATTTCAACACAGGGACAATGCACAAAGATGTGAAAATAATAAAACCTGACATCTAAGGAACTGTACTTCGGAGAACCAATTTTAATCACATCCTGAATAAGCCCATACTGAATGCTAATAATATTCCATTGATGCTCTCACATTCTATTGATCTTTCTTATTTCACTGAGAAAACAGCAACAGAAGAATAAGCTGTCTTCTCTCCACCATCCTGACCAACCTACCTGCACACGTAACTACACTGTTTTCCCTTTTATTCCCCTTACTCACTGGATCCTTTCCCACTCCAGTCTTGAAGACATTGCTCCAACAATTATGCCCTTTCTCTACTGTATTGATTTCCTCCACCCATAGAATCATTCCCATGAGCACACAAACATGCCCTCATGTCATAAAATACACTGCTTTTTAACCCATATCCCCAGTGTAACTGCCAACCCTATTTCCCAGCTTCCCTTCATACATAATTCCTCCAAAGAGTTGTCTTATATTCATTCTCATTACTGCCTCACCAACCCTTCTCTCATCAAGTCACTCCACTTGGGCTTTCATCCTGACTCCACTGAAATCTTTCTTGACAAGCTCACCAGGATTCTCCATCTTGCTAGAACCTGGGGTCAATTCTCAGTCCTCATTCTCTACTCCCTCCATGGTGAAACATTTACTTTATTTTTATTTTATCTCAATGGCTGCTCCTTTTTTCTCTTTTGTTGTCCCTCTTTCCCTCTTTCAAAGGTCTACATGGTAGAGTGACCCATGAGTCAGTTCTCAGGCTGCTTCTTCTCCTTATCTGCTTTATTTCACCTGCCTGCCTTCCCTAGTTGGTCACATCCAGACCCATGAATGTAAATTCCAACCATCAAGAGAGCCAAACATAAACCAGGCTGTAATCTCTCCAAGTTCCGGGTGTACATATTCAACTGCCTACGCAACATCTCAAACTGGACAGATACTAATCATATCAAATTTAAAATATCTTAAACAGAAATTCTTAGTGTCAACTTTCCAACTTGCTCTTCCTATCTTCCCACTTCAGTAAATTCTGCTTCTATTAACCCAATTGTTTAAGCCAACACCCATTTCTTCTCCTTTTATATCACTCCTTCCCACTTAGTTCACTTATAATCCTATCAGCATGTTCTTTTGACAGTGCCTTCAAACACATCATGAGCCTAACAGCTTCCTACTACTTCCTAACAATGCCATTCTTATCCAAACCACCACCCTGTCTAACTCAACAACTGAAACTGCCTCCATATCAGTGCTTCCTGCTTTTGCACTCAACTGGAGAAATCATTTTAGAATACAAGCAGCCTGTGGCTTTCAATTTCTCTTAGTGATTACATTACCAGGTCCTTGCCTAACTCTGATCTCATCTTGTTACTTTCCCTTTCCCTGCTCTGACCATAATGGCCGTCTTTGTTATTCCTCAGACAAGCAAGGCTAACGCCCCACTCAGACCTTTTCTATCAGCTCATAATGCCCTTTTCCCAGAAAATGACATGTCTTGAGCCCTTACTTCATGTCTTTTTTCAAATATCACCTTAAGAAAGTCATTTGTCCACTTTTCTGAAGGCATGTTATTTATAGTTTAATCAAACTTTCTTAAAGGAAGAATAGAAAAGAAAGAAAAAAAAATACATGGTCTTGTTTAAGGTGTCTAACTCTGAGCCAACAGTTATTATTTTGGCAAAATGCTTCCTGACTAAATGGATATTATCTTATTCACTTGGAACCTCTGCATTACATTTTGAGTATTAATAATTGTAGATGTCACTTAATTACCTGAATGTGAATTTTAAAATAGATTAGGGGGCTGGGCACGGTGGTTCACGCCTGTAATCCCAGCACTTTGGGAGGCCGAGGCAGGCAGATCACAGGGTCAGGAGACAGACACCATCCTGGCTAACATGGTGAAATCCCGTCTCTACTAAAAATACAAAAAATTTAGCCGGGCGTGGTGGCAGGCGCCTGTAGTCCCAGCTACTCGGGAGGCTGAGGCAGGAGAATGGTGTGAACCCGGGAGGTGGAGCTTGCAGTGAGCTAAGATCACGCCACTGCACTCCAGCCTGGGCAAAAGAGCGAGACTCCGTCTCAAAAAAAATAAATAAAATAAAATAAAATAAAATTTAAATTTAAAAATAAGATTAGAGATTAGAGGGAAAAAGCATGTTTTTCTTTCTTTTGGTAGAAGGTTAAGTCGGAAGATAGAACATTACAAACAGTGTAGGCACTGAAATGGCCCTACGGTTATAAAATAAGAACTAGTACCCTAAAATAAGTGTCCTCATCCAGACCTGAATATACAGAGAAGAAAATACAAAATTACAACATATGTCTCTGTATAAAAACATTTTGAAAGCCTTTTGTGGCTGGGTGCGGTGGCTCTCACCTGTAATTCCAGCACTTTGGGAGGCCAAGATGGGCGGATCATGAGGTCAGGAGTTCGAAACCAGCCTGACCAACATGGTTAAACCCCATCTCTACTATAAAAATTAGCCAGGCATAGCCAGGTGCGGTGGCTCACGCCTGGAATCCCAGAACACAAGGTCAGGAGATCGAGACCAACCTGGCTAATGTGGTGAAATCCTGACTCTACTAAAAAAAAATACAAAAACTTAGCTGGGCATGGTGGCGGGCGCCTGTAGTCCCAGCTTCTCGGGAGGCTGAGGCAGGAGGAATGGCGAGAAACTGGGAGGTGGAACTTGCAGTGAGCCGAGATTGCACCACTGCACTATAGCCTGGGCAACAGAGCGAGACTCCATCTCAAAAAAAAAACAAAACAAAAACATTTGAAACAAGAGCTGCAAAGAGAGATGAAAACAGCACCTAGACAAGGTAAATGAAAGATAATGAGATCATTCTCTCTAGAGTCTACTATATCCATATTTCTTCTTAATGTGAAGATAGATAGATACATAGATGGAAAAAGCAAGTAAGAATGATATTCTGTGATCTAGAAGCTATCTTCTAGAATAATTCATATGAAACTTTAGTTGCTGATAACACACATATGATTATAATATCAAGCATACCGTTTTTGTAGTCTTTTATTTTCCTTTAATAATTTAAGAGAAAAGATGGGGGGAAAAAGGCTTCTCTGATAACTAAAATAATCTTCCCATAGCACATCTCCATCCCCTTACTCTGCATACTTTTCGTTATAGCACTCTCATTACCTGACATTGTATTTCCTATTTATTTATAGGTATTACGTTTTTCTTATTACAAGGTAAATTCGGTGGGAATAGAAACTTGACTGGTTGTTTACTACTGTACTCCGAGGCCACCTATCTATTTATTAAAGACCGAAGTAAAAGTCCTAAACCCCGACAGACGGAAGGACCCTCTTTTGGCTAAAGACCCCCAAACTTTAAGTTCCCAGTCATGGCACATGGCGGAACAGAAGGCTGGTCATGACCCATTTGCTTCCAATCCCTTTCACCTTTCTGATCATTAGATTTTCTCAAAAGTCAGCTTGAGAAAATCAAAGGCTGAAAGACCCTTTTGCTTACTTCATCAGAACACTCCCCCACCACTCCACACTCCTGTTTTTATGGTTCCAACATGACAGCTATTCCAGTCCACAGCTTGTTCTTGATAAACAACTTACAGCCTTGGACTGGTTTTGACTGGTCTCCTAAGGATACACAGATCATGGACTTGTGTCCTACATTTACCCTTTTAAAGAATAGGTCCTACTTATAATGCATTTAAATGTTAAATCTCTACCCTAAAATGATCATAGGACTTATGTTAACCTAATATGCATGTGTACAGTCTCCTTCCTGAGTATTCATAGCTCCTCCTGTAGCCTGTTGAACATGTATACTTGGCTAACATTCAGCATATGTTTCTGTCTTACCCTCTACCTCCCTTGAAGTGCCTGTCTCTGGACAGAAACCTAGGCTACACTTCCCAGTCTGTCAGAATAACCACCTTGCAAGCTGCAACCCTTTATGAAAAATAAAACACTCCTTTCCAAATGTATGAACTTTGTCATTCTTCAGCTGACACTATAAATGCAAAAGAGGGGCCGGGCACGGTGGCTCACATCTGTAATCTCAGCACTTTGGGAGGCTGAGGTGGGCAGATCACCTGAGGTCAGGAGTTCAAGACCAGCCTCGCCAACATGGCAAAACCCTGTCTCTACTAACATGGCAAAACCCCGTCTCTACTAAAAATACAAAAATTAGCCAGGCGCGATGGCACATGCCTATAAACCCAGCTACTCGGGAGGCTGAGGCAGGAGAATCGCTGAACCCAGAAGGTGGAGGCTGCAGTGAGCCGAGATCGTGCCATTGCACTCCAGCCTGGCAACAAGAGCAAAATTCCATCTCAGGAAAAAAAAAATGCAAAAGAGGAAAGCAACTGAATCAAAATATACAATGGTTGTCAACAGTGAGCCAAAGAGAGCACCACCCCACCCCTCAGTTCCATCAAAGAGGAGGAAAACTACAGAGAACAATAATAAAAAAGAAGAGTGGTAAATGGGACAAATAAGTGGTTATTTTAGTACCCCCCAACTAAGACCTTAATTTGCTCCCCAGGTTGCAGACCTTTCCTCCTTGGGCCACAGACCTTTCAAGAGGGCTTTCTAAACAACATAAGGATGTGCCTCTTCCCCAACCATCTGGGGCTCCCTGTGGTGATGGCTTCTTCCTGCCCAACTGGCCCTCACCTGGATATTGTCTTCTTCCTTTCCTCACAACTTTCCAAGGCTCTTTTCCTTGTTCCAATAAGGAAATCACATCTGGTTTAGAAATGAAGCATCCTGTTTAGAAGAAAAGGAATATAAGGTACATGAAAATAAAAAATAAATCAAAATTACTTTGATTCAGTCTTGGTTAAATTATATGTCAAAACAGTAATTGATAAGGCAAAACAAAGAAGTGAAAGATGTTTTAAAAACATGTACATTGGCCGGGCGCGGTGGCTCAAGCCTGTAATCCCAGCACTTTGGGAGGCCGAGGCGGGCGGATCACGAGGTCAGGAGATCGAGACCATCCTGGCTAACACGGTGAAACCCCGTCTCTACTAAAAATAAAAAAAGAAATTAGCCGGGCGTGGTGGCGGGCGCCTGTAGTCCCAGCTACTCCGGAGGCTGAGGCAGGAGAATGGCGTGAACCCGGGAGGCGGAGCTTGCAGTGAGCCGAGATCGCGCCACTGCACTCCAGTCTGGGCGACAGAGCGAGACTCCGTCTCAAAAAAAAAAAAACAAAACAAAACAAAAAAAAAAACATGTACATTAAGGTTACACAATAAATAGATATTAGAGAAGGAATGAAAAAATCTTTTCAAAATCTATATTCATATAAGTGTTTCTTCTTCAGAGGCAATAGTGGTTGAGATCACAGACTGCTGGGTGCAAATCCTGTCTGAGCCACATCCCAGTTGTGTGGCCTTGGGCAAGTTACTTCTATGCTACCTTTTCCTTCCCTATAAAATAGGGATAATCATAGTACCTATCTTATATGATTATTGTTAATACTATATTTATATATGTCTGTATCTAAACATTGCCTAGAGTATATACCAAACACTATTCATATTTCATTAGCTATTGGTTATTCTTCTTTTGCTGAGAGGAAAAATAAGCTTCCTACGAGATGTATTATTATTTCTTGGATATTCATTCAAACAATGTTAAATTAAATGTAAAGTTCTTGGATTTTAACAGCTTTACTGCAATATAATTTATGTAACATAAAATCTAACTGTTTTAAGTGTACAATTCAATGATTTTTAGTAAATTTACAGAGTTGTGCAAACATCACCACAATCAACACTTAGAATATTTCCATCATCCCCCAAACATCCCTGCTGGTCACTGGCAGTCAATCCTCATTCCTACTCCCAGCCCCAGACATCCATTGATCTTCTTTTTGTCTCTACAGATTTGCTTTTTCTGGGCATTTTATATAAACAGAATCATATAATATGTAATCTTTTGCATCTGGCTTCTTTCACTTAGCATCGTGTTTTTGATATTCTTGCATGCTATAACATGTATCAGGAGTTTGGTCCTTCAATGAATAGTCTATTGTATGACTGTGCCATATTTTATTTAATTTTTTTTTTTTTTTTTTTTGAGACGGAGTCTCGCTGTGTCGCCCAGGCTGGAGTGCAGTGGCCGGATCTCAGCTCACTGCAAGCTCTGCCTCCCGGGTTTTTATGCCATTCTCCTGCCTCAGCCTCCCGAGTAGCCGGGACTACAGGCGCCCGCCACCTCGCCCGGCTAGTTTTTTGTATTTTTTAGTAGAGACGGGGTTTCACCGTGTTAGCCAGGATGGTCTCAAACTCCTGACCTCGTGATCCGCCCGTCTCGGCCTCCCAAAGTGCTGGGATTACAGGCTTGAGCCACCGCGCCCGGCCGCCATATTTTATTTATCCATTTATTTAGACATTGTGAATAATGCTGCTGTGAATACTTATACATCTTTGTATAGACACATGTTTTTATTTCTCTTGAGTAAACATTTAGGAGAAGAATTACAGGGTCATATCTTTAACATCTTACATTCCCACTGTAATGTATGAGGGTTCCAGTTTTTCCATATACTCACTAATAATTATTTTGTCTTTTGACTAATAATTGTATATATTTATAGGCTACAATGTGATGTTTTGATACATGTTACTGTGAAATTAGCAAATCAGGGTAATCAGCATATCCATCACCTCAAATATTTATTATTTCTTTTCTTTGTAGTGAGGACATTAAAAACACTCTCTTGTAGCCATTTTGAAATATACAATACACATTATTATTAACTATACTCATCTTGCTGTGCAATAAAACACATGAACAAAATTCTTACGTTTTTAATTTTCAATCATAAAAGTAGGTAAAGCTGGTAAAATTGAGTATGTTTATTTATTAATGAAAGGTATGAGTTCTTTTGAATTGTAAATAAATGCTGTCGATCCATTTTGCTACTACATAAATCATATGTATTCTTTTGATAGAGTAAACTCAATAAACAGGATCTAGCTATTTCCCTTACAAATACACCAACAAGCAACAAAACATCTAAAGTAATTCTGAATCCAAACACAAAGTGAAACTTGTTTTCTTTGACACTGGTAAGGCTACAAATCACAAAGATCTCAAACCCAGCCCCTTCGTTATTAAGGAAGGCCCAAGGGCTACTTAAGGATGGGGAGGGTGGATGTGCTTAATGAAAGTGCTCACTTCCAGTGAAATAAAGCTCAAAGTGTTCCCTTTAGAAAGTGGAGCAAAAATTTAGATAGTTTCCTAAAAGATACTCTTGAAATTTCCAGAGGAAAAAGTTGATGTTACAGAGAACAGAGTCTAAATTCCTAAGAAGCAGTTGACCTTACCCAGAGAGACCAAGTTGCTGTAGTTCTCCAACATCACATCTCTGTACAAGTCCTTCTGTTCCAAGTCCAGGTATTCCCACTCTTCCGGAGAGAAGTCTATGGATACATCACTGAACATCACCGATCGCTGAAATGACAAACCACACATTATAAATGAAATGGAAGAAAATGTATTTTAAGATAGAAGGAGAAAAGAGGGAAGAGATACTGCAGGAAGTGGACCATATGGTAAGAAAACAGGCTCGGGCTGGAAGCCTGCAACACAGCGAGTCAGGAAATGAGTGTGCCTGAAGCAAAGTGCCTGGGTTCCTGAAGGATCCTGTTGCTACAGACACAGCCTCTTATACTCCGGCAAATCTTAATCTAGACATGCCTGGGAAAGAAAAAAAAATCAGTTTTCCAATTAAATGAAATACTGTATATAAGCCTTTGCCTACTATGTCTCCCTCATAAATTCCCAAGGAAGGTGAGTTCTTCCACCCCTTTCTCCTTAAATAACAGATTGTTTTTTAAAGCCTCCCTCCATATAATATCTTTATTTTAGAAAAGGATCTAAATGCAATTAGAGAATGTCTTCTAAGTTTGTCCTAGAAGCAGATCATATCATAAGCATTTTTCTAATTATGACTGTTAAAAATTGGTTGTATAGTCTGGGCACCGTGGCTCACGCCTGTAATCCCAGCACTTTCAGAGGCCGAGGTGGGAGGATTACCTGAGGTCGGGAGTTCGAGACTAGCCTGACCAACAGGAGAAACCCTGTCTCTACTAAAAATACAAAATTAGTTGGGCCTGGTGGCACACACCTCTAATCCTAGCTACTCGGGAAGCTAAGGCAGCAGAATCGCTTGAACCCAGGAGGTAGAGGTTTTGGTAAGCCAAGATGGCACCATTGCACTCCAGCCCGGCCAACAAAAGCAAAACTCTGTCTCAAAAAAAAAAAAAAAAAATTGGTTGTATAATAGTCTATACAATGCATATGTGAGATTTAATCATTCTTCTATACTTAGATATTTTGGTTGGACAAAACCTTAAGATCCTCCTCAATTCTGGGAGTCAACATGACTACTTATGTACCTGGATTACCTTCTCACATGCTATCACTTTCCATCCCTCACTGTATGCCTTCCTGATTCCTGAGTTAAAGGATACTGATACAGCATAATCCAGAATCACAAAGATGTCATTCTAGACCAGCACATCCTGTTCAACCAAAAACGGAATCTTGTTCCTGTGTAACTCAGGAATTCCAAGAGAAGATCTCAGATCTCTCTGTATGTAAGACCTAGCCACACCCCTAATCAGTCCTAAAAGCCTCACAGAGCATGAGATCTTATGATATACTGAGGCTGAGGCCAACTAACAGCAACTCTTACCTTTTTGTTTTTTAACTTTTTCTTTTTTTTTAAGAGACAGGGTCTCCCTCTGTCACCCAGGCTGGAGTACAGTGGCACATCCACAGCTTCACTGCAGCCTCGAACTCCTGGGCTCAAGCAATCCTCCCATGTCAACCTCCTGAATGGGTGGGATTACAAGTGCCAGCCACCATGCCCAGCCACGACCCTTATCTTATGTACTTGGAAAACTCAAGTCTGGAAAAGTTCAGTTTTCCTATAAGTGGCTAAATGGGCCCATCCTCTCTTATCAACTCACAAAGACTGGTAAAATATTTAAGAGATTTCATTTTTCCTCCATCGCAGCTTTTAGCAGAAGACTGAGCACATATAGGAGACGCGGAATGATTTGTTCAACAAATACAAGAGCAATGACTAGAATAAAGAGTGTTCATAGGACAAGCATTGTGGTTCACCCGCCACTGGATGTGGAAGAACTGGAAGAAGGTTCTTCCAGTTAGGAAGTTTCAGGATAAAAAAATGGTGACAGGACCTTGACATGATAGTATTCCCAGAAGGAGAAAAAAACTTACAAGGGCCATGGTATAGAAATTCAAGAACTGGTCAGTCCTCCTTGGGGTTTACTTGCCAGGAGAAGCACCGAGTTCACAGAGGCTGATCTAGGGGGAGGAAAACAAGGCCGTGAGATCAGATGGACCTCAGAAATCCCCAAATGACTTGAGTTACTATGATCTTTCCCCTCTCTTCTGATCTCTCCACCACAGCACCCCCAACACACACGTGTGCACACACACACAGACAGAGAGAAATTTGAGGGAGCCTGGACGAGTCTAATCCGTTGCTAATTCCAGGGCTGATAAGGGGCCATATCATCTAAACCATAATCTTCCTCCTTCAAAGTTTCATAGGTCTGTTTAGATTCACGAGACACAAAGAGAGAAATTCATAAAGACCAAGCCTGGCAGCCATTACCACCACAAAATTGCTGCACTGGCAGCCCTGCTTGCAGCCAGAACAACTTTCAAAGTCCTCCTGGCTCATCACTCTCTCTTTCCAGTCAGAATCAGAATCATCCACATTGTCTTCTGGAATGAATTCATTTGTCATTCTCTTTCTTACAACCTAGGCTGAACAGGCATGGACTCATGCTCTTGGTCATTTGACAAGAACGAATGTCTATTTATCAAGAACTCCCGTATGTTGGGTGTTATATGTGTGTGTGTATGTGTGTATATATACATACATATATAAATATATATATATATTTTTTTTTTTTTTTTTCCTTTTTTTTGAGACGGAGTCTCTCTCTTATTGCCCAGGCTGGAGTGCAATGGCACAATCTTGGCTCACTGCAACCTCCAGCTCCTGGGTTCAAGCGATTCTTCTGCCTCAGCCACCCGAGTAGCTAGGACTACAGGCGTGCGCCACCACACCCGGCTAATTCTTGTATTTTTAGTAGAGACGGGGTTTCACCATATTCACCAGGCTGGTCTCGAACTCGTGATCTGCCCACCTTGGCCTCCCAAAGTGCTGGGATTACAGATGTGAGCCACCGCACCTGGCCTGTTTTATATATATTAACTCTATACTCAGGATGGCTCTTTAGCACAATAATTATTCTATCCATGCAATGGATCAGAAATTCACATGAAGAGAAATAAAACCACTTGGGCTGGGTGTGGTGGCTCACGCCTATAATCCCAGCACTTTGGGAGGCCCAGGCAGGTGAATCACCTGAGGTCAGGAGTTCGAGACCAGCCTGACCAACGTGGTAAAACCCTGTCTCTACTAAAAATACAAAAATTAGCTGGGTGTGGTGGCAGACACCTGTAATCCCAGGTGAGGCAGGAAAATTGCTTGGACTTGGTGGGGGCGGAGGTTGCAGTGAGCCGAGACTGCGCCATTGCACTCCAGCCTGGGAGACAGAGCGAGACTCCGTCTTGAGAAAAAAAAAAAGGAAATAAAATCACTTGTAGAAATGCAGTTTATGAGTAGCAAAGCTGCATTTGGAATCATTTATCTAACCACAGAGTCAGCTTTCCTTCAACTCTAGCTCTTTTCTCTGAAACCCAGAATTTCTATTCCAGTGAGAGAAAACTGGCATGTATGATTCACTAAAAATAAAATAAAATAAAAATAACACATCAACTCGCCAACAGGTATCTGGTACTGATGCCCATATTAGTAAGCATGAGAGCAAATGAACATTCTAACCAGTATACTGCAGATTATATAGATTTTAAAGTATGTACGAGCAGCATTTAAACCATACACACTCTTTGATTCAGAAATTCTACTTTGGGGATTAAAAAAATAATTGTACATATGATCAAAGGTATGTGTATGAGTATGTGGATATTGTTCATAATAGAAAAAAGCTGGAAAGAATCTAAATGTCCTTCAATAGAAAACAGGTTAAATAAATCATAAAGCATCCATAGAGTAAAACAAACTGCTGTCATTTAAAAAAATGATGATGTAGCTCTTTTTTTTTTTTTTTTTTTTGAGACAGAGTCTCGCTCTGTTGCCCAGGCTGGAGTGCAGTGGCCGGATCTCAGCTCACTGCAAGCTCCGCCTCCCGGGTCTACGCCATTCTCCTGCCTCAGCCCCCTGAGTAGCTGGGACTACAGGCGCCTGCCACCTCACCCGGCTAGTTTTTTGTATTTTTTTAGTACAGACGGGGTTTCACCGTGTTAGCCAGGCTGGTCTCGATCTCCTGACCGCGTGATCCACCCGTCTTGGCCTCCCAAAGTGCTGGGATTACAGGCTTGAGCCACCACGCCCGGCTGATGATGTAGCTCTTTAACTGGAAAGATGGAAATATATTCAGTACAGTTTGTTGAGTGAAGAATGCAGTAACAGTTGTGAGTGGTATGATCCTGTTAAGGTACAGCAAAAACAGATGTGAAAGAGAGAGAGAGAGAGAGAGAGAGAGCTTATGTGTGTGTGTGTGTGTGTGTATGAATCACTAAATACTAAGTTTTAGAAAATATACAAGGACATATTCTTAGAAAAATAAAATGAACATTATGAGGACATCTGTAAAGTATACATACAAATCAGCACAAAGAAACACTGAGAGGCATCAATAGATAGTGATCTTGATTTTCTTTTTCTTACATTTATTTCATGATTCTACATGACCATATATATATTTGAAATATGGATTTTAACTTTGCATAGTGGAAAACGTTCTTTTTTTTTTTTTTTTTTGAGACGGAGTCTCGCTCTGTCGCCCAGGCTGGAGTGCAGTGGCCGGATCTCAGCTCACTGCAAGCTCTGCCTCCCGGGTTCACGCCATTCTCCTGCCTCAGCCTCCCAAGTAGCTGGGACTACAGACGCCCGCCACCTCGCCCGGCTAGTTTTTTGTATTTTTTAGTAGAGACGGGGTTTCACCGTGTTAGTCAAGATGGTCTCGATCTCCTGACCTCGTGATCCGCCCATCTCGGCCTCCCAAAGTGCTGGGATTACAGGCTTGAGCCACCACGCCCGGCCGGAAAACGTTCTTTAAATAGGTTAGATACTTTTTAAAGTAGTCATCCCTTGAACTTGGAGAAAAAACTCAATATCTTAAAAAACGCTGCTATGTTTTTACTGGTTTTGTTGATTTCAGTTTCCAAAATTTGAACTGACTCCATTATTTCTAAGTGTGTTCATGTATGTTGGAATTCTGCTTACATAAACATGGCTACACATCTTCAATTAATGCCTTGTTTCACTGCTGCTACTTCTCATGACTTCTTGACCAAGCTTTTGTTTTGCTTCTCAAAGAGTTGTTTTAGCCATGAGGCCCTCCTAGGAGTTGCTGAATCTTCTTGTCCTGTTCATTTGCATCAACATCATGAGAATAAAAACTATAAGGCATATGCTTATTCCATAAAATCCATTACCCCATAGGAACCCCATGAGTTTGGTATTATTTGGCCGTGACCTGACAATGCTTGCTATAATCAGCTGTCTCCTTCCCATGACCTCTCAAGCCATGCCATCTGACTTCTTCAATGACCTTTACCTCACCTATCTCAGTCTTATTCTTGCATAGGCTTATCTACCTTGAAAGATAACAAACAACCTGAGGATATCAACCATGTCATTTTGGTCACTGTATTTCCCCTGAGGACTGGCACAGGATCTGGCATATTGTGAGTACTTTATAAATGTCTCATAATTCAACCCAGAAATTCCACTTTTAGGAATTTATCATTAGGAAATATTTATAAAAGTATACAAAGATGTATTGCAAGAGAGTTCATCAAAGAATAGTTTACTGGCTGGGCGCAGTGGCTCACACCTGTAACCAACACTTTGGGAGGCCAAGGCGGGCAGGTCACTTGAGGTCAGCAGTTTGAGACCAGCCTGGCCAACATGATGAAATTCCATCTCTACTAATAATACAAAAATTAGCTTGGCATGGTGGCGGACACCTGTAATCCCAGCTACTTGGGAGGCTGAGGCAGGAGAATCACTTGAACCTGGGAGGCGGAGGTTGCAGTGAGCCGAGATTGCACCATTGCACTTCAGCCTGGGCAACAGAGAGAGATTCCGTCTCAAAAAAAAAAGAATAATTTACGACAACCTGAAATCAAATATCTAACAGTAGGCAACAAGTTGAATAAATGATGTTCCACTATATTATAGCATATTATGCAATTATTATTGATGGCATTGGCCCATATTAATTAAAGAAGGAAGATATTCATGATAAATTACTAGCTATGGGAGTCAGACTAAAAGAACATGTACAATGTTGGGAGGTGGCAGATTCTCATTTATTAAAAATACAGGCTTTGTTGTCAAGATTCAGGATATGAACAGAGCTCTGGGAATTATTAACTGTGAGAATTTGGACACATTAATTTTCAGTGTCTCAGTTTCCTCAGAGATAAATTAAGGAATCAACAGTACCTACCTTATAGGGTTGTTGTGAAGGTTAGGAACATAATACGTAAAGCACTTAAAATGGCTTACTGTAAGCACTAAATTCAGTGAAAAACATTACATACCCCTCATTCCATTATTTTAAAAATTATCTTCGATAATTTTCAATTTAAAAATTTGGTATTTGCTGATAAATTATCTTTAATAATTTTAATAGTAGTCCCTTTCTCTAAAAACTTCTTGAGATTTTTCAGCACTGCTCTTAAAACACTGATAAATGTTAGAACTAGGCTTGAAAACGTAATTCTTTTTTTTTTTTTTGAGACGGAATCTTGCTCTGTCGCCAGGCTGGAATGCAGTGGCACGATCTCGGCTCACTGCAACCTCTGCCTCCCGGATGCAAGCGATTCCCCTGCCTCAGCCTCCCAAGTAACTGGGACTACAGGCACCCGCCACTACGCCCGGCTAATTTTTTTGTATTTTAGTACAGACGGGGTTTCACCATGTTGGCCAGGATGGTCTCGATCTCCTGACCTTGTGATCTGCCTGCCTCGGCCTCCCAAAGTGCTGGGATTACAGGGATGAGCCACTGCGTCTGGCCTATGTAATTCTTCTTAATAATGTTATCAAAAAAGGATTCACAGAAATCAAAAAGTAGAGCAAGGCCCCTGTTGCTTTCCATCCCTAGTAGTTCCAAAGGGAAATCATTCCATATCATAAAACCAGCTCAAGAATTTTGCTTTGATAAGGTATCATATTAAATACTTTTTTTTTTTTTTTTGAGACAGTTTCGCTCCTGTTGCCCAGGCTAGAGTGCAATGGCACGATCTCGGGTCACTGCAACCTCCGCCTCCTGGGTTCGGTTCTCCTGCCTCAGCCTCCCAAGTAGCTGAGATTACAGGCATACGCCACTACGCCCGGCTAATTTTGTAATTTTTTTTTTTTTTTTTTTTTTTTTGAGACGGAGTCTCGCTCTGTCGCCCAGGCTGGAGTGCAGTGGCCGGATCTCGGCTCACTGCAAGCTCTGCCTCCCGGGTTTACGCCATTCTCCTGCCTCAGCCTCCCGAGTAGCTGGGACTACAGGCGCCCGCCACCTCGCCCGGCTAGTTTTTTGTATTTTTTAGTAGAGACGGGGTTTCACCGTGTTAGCCAGGATGGTCTCGATCTCCTGACCTCGTGATCCGCCCGTCTCGGCCTCCCAAAGTGCTGGGATTACAGGCTTGAGCCACTGCGCCCAGCCTTTTTTTTTTTTTTTGAGACGGAGTCTCACTCTGTCGCCCAGGCTGGAGTGCAGTGGTGCGATCTGGGCTCACTGCAACTCTGCCTCCTGGGTTCACACCATTCTCCTGTCTCAGCCTCCCCAGTAGCTGGGACTACAGGTGCCCGCCACCATGCCCAGCTAATTTTTTGTATTTTTTTTAGTAGAGGCGGGGTTTCACTGTGTTAGTCAGGATGGTCTCGACCTCCTGACCTCGTGATCCGCCCGCCTCAGCCTTCCAAAGTGCTGGAATTACAGGCGTGAGTCACCGCGCCCGGCATAATTTTGTATTTTTAGTAGAGACAGGGTTTCACCATGTTGGTCAGGCTGGTCTCGAACTCCCGACCTCAGGTGATCCACCCGCCTTGGCCTCCCAAAGTGCTGGGATTACAGGCGTGAGCCACCACACCCAACCTCTTTTTCGTTTTTCAAACAAAGTGTTGGAGAGTCTTTGTCTCCTTAAATGATCAATTGTTGTGATTCTATTTTGGAAAACAAACACATGTGCACAAGTGCACAGAAAAAAATGGAAAAACAAACATTAGAATAGTAGTATTTATTCTGCACGGTGAGACTACGGGCAACTTAAATTTTAGTATTATAGAGTGAAGATGACTGGGTGGTAGGGGATGGAGAAAATCTTTTCTGAATAGTACTAAAAATAGTTGGCAGCTTAAACCAGGACTTACTTTCTTTTTTTTTTGGAGCCAGAATCTCACTCTGTCACCCAGGCTGGAGTGTAATAGCAGGATCTCGGCTCACCGCAACCTCTGCATCACGGGTTCAAGCAATTCTTCTGCCTCAGCCTCCCTAGTAGCTGGGATTACAGGCATGCGCCACCATGCCCAGCTAATTTCTGTATTTTTAGTAGAGACGGGGTTTCACCATATTGACCAGGCTAGTCTCAAACTCCTGACCTCAGGTGATCTGCCCACCTCAGCCTCCCAAAGTGCTGAGATTACAGGCATGAGCCACTGCGCCCACCCAATTAAACTATTTTCATACAAATAAAATTAAAAACAAGAGTTGTGAAGAGGGAATATCTTTTAGTTGTTAAGAAAATTGTGATTCTATAAGCCTGTGACATGAGTGGGTTTTGGGAAAATAAACAACAGCATGGCACAAATAAGTAACACCCATCAGTTCTTTGTTCTTCATCAAAACGATGGGCTATTTTCACTATCAAGATTCTTCTATGAATGAACACAATCAAGTAACATTCCTAAATTCAGTAAAAATATACCAAAGCAGACAGAACAGTGTGGTAAACAACTGTTTATCTCTTTTTCTCCACTAAGAAACTAGTTTTATATTATGTATAATCCTTGCAAAATGTTTTATTAATCTCTGTTCTAAGAGCTTTACACATAGTAATTAAAAGAAGGCCCACAGAAGTAATGAAAAATATCTACCAAACGGGTATGTGCATACAGGCTCTCGGGAGCGGACCTAGGTATCAACTCAATGGACAGGACATTTATGGAGAATGAAACAAATATTCTCATGTCCTAAGAAATAAGAATGCATTTCACAGAAGAAAGCAGAAACACCCACTCGCCTCGACCTTGACTTAAACAGGCAACAGCAACTCATTCCTCCTCCCCCTCAGACCCCTTTTCTTAAAGAGTTGGGCAGGACTGGCTAAGAAGGGAACCTGGCTTTTCTTGCAGCCCAGCCTCGCATGGTTAAATTAGGGCACAATGCCACTACCGCCCACCCACACATAACCAGAGTAACATAAGAGAAGGGGTTGTTAACTCTTCCCAGTATCAAAGAAAGATCAGGGTCATGGATGCCCGGGGCTGGAACTGGAGTTCACAGTAGCTTCCTGGAAGCAATGCTGTGGTTCTGAAACCTGCAGCTGGACTCTTCAGAGCTGTGAGTGTACGTGCATGGGTCCGGGTCCGCGGGGAGGTGGCGTGGGAGTCCCTCCAGGAGCAAGCATGGGCGGGAGCGGGGGCTCGTTCAGTTCTAACATTCCTATCCCAAGGTCGGGTCTGAGCCTTGTTCCGCTGTTGCCCAGGCTGGAATGCAGTTGGTGCTATCATAGCTCACTGCAGCCTCGACCTCCTCCTAGGCTCAAGCCATCCTCCCGCCTCAGCCTCTCCAGTAGCTGGGACCACAGGAGAGCGCCACCACACTCGGCTCATTTTTTAAATTTCTGGTACAGATGGGAGTTTCGCTTTGCTGCCCAGGCTGGTCTCGAACTCCTGGCTTCCTGCGATCCTCCCGCCTCGCTCTCCCAGAGCGTTGGGATTACAGATGTGAGCCACCTGGCCGGGCCTAGTCTGAGCCTTTCTGCTGGGAGTCTTTTTTCTGGCGCGCAGAAACTAACCAAGGGCCATTTCTCTGCAGCTGGGCCCGGTGTGGGCAGAGGATGCTGGGGTCAGTCACGCACTCCACGGCCACAACAACCTTCGCTCATACAATAGGCTCTGCACCCAAGTCAGCCGCACAGACGCCGTCACATCCCAGCCCCGGCCCCGTCACGCCCACGACACACACACCCGGGCCTGAGGCGCGGGGTCCCGCCGCTCTGCGATACTGCAGTGGTCCCGCTCCCCTCTCCTTACCCCGTGCCGCAGTGCTTTTCCTACGGATTGCCAGGACCGACGCTTCGAGCCAGGACTCCTCACTCGGGGCGCGAACCCGAGGCACAGCGATGCCGGAACAGAGGGAGCCACGGCCGGATCGGGCCACAATCTCCGGGGCCTAACGGGCTGCGCGCGGGGGCTGCTGGGAGGGCCGGGCGCGCTCACGGAGTGCGCAGGCGCGGCCAGTCGCAAGGGTCCGCTCACTGGTGCAGCTCCACGCTCTGTGTGAACCGCGAGCCGGAGTTAGGCCTGTCCCAACGAGGCTGCGCTTCGAGTCCCTTAGCGCTTGCGGATAGGGCGGCAGGGCCTGGGAGGGAGCGGGGACAGATGGCTGGCGCGTTAAAGAAAGGCGCCCGCGACCGCCTCTCCATAGGGCCGACTAGGGAGCTCTGTGAGCGAGGACGGCGCTGCGGGTCTGTCCTTGGCGCGGTCCTGTCCCTGGCACGGTCCTGTCCCTGGCGCGGTCCTGAGTGGGATTCTTTCACTGGGTGTGGCTGGTTGGGATTTGAGAC
Source organism: Macaca fascicularis (assembly GCF_037993035.2). Taxonomy (NCBI): domain Eukaryota; kingdom Metazoa; phylum Chordata; class Mammalia; order Primates; family Cercopithecidae; genus Macaca; species Macaca fascicularis. The sequence goes on from NC_088393.1 coordinate 43,640,702, forward strand.
GATGTGACTCGGCAGACTTGGGGATGACCGGGATGAGGTTTGTGACAGATTGTGTGACTGGAATTGAGTCGAGCTCCATAGGACTGAGAGTACCGTGGGCGACTGTGAGGCCACCCGGTTGACTGCGTGCGCTTGCGTTTCTGTGAGCGCGTATATAACCCACGATAAACTTTAATGTGGCGCGGTTTTTTTGATGTTTGTTTTCCTCTTCGGATCTTTCCTGGAGATCGTGTGAGTCAGTGTGTGTCTGAGAAACGACGTCCCTGATTGTGTGGTGGGTGTGTGCCCGCGGGGCTGTGACGAAGTGACTGGATAATTGATTGTGACCCAGAGCCTCGCTCTCCTCAACTACGAAACAGAGAGGGGAATGTTGCATCCTCAAGAGCATCAGCTTGACTGCAGGATTTGGTGAAAAGCGCATTTTTTTAAATTACGTATTTATTTTCCATTTAATCACAGGCTTATTATGGGGGAGAATGCAAATGAGCGTAACTTTTACATTAAGATTTTATAGGAGATTCTTGGCATAGTTTATTTGCTTCTGCCCCAGATTCCTTCTTTATTAGGGATTTTGAGGGGGAAGTGAGGGAAGATTTGAGAAGGCCTAGACTAAGAAAAAATAAAAGCAGCAGTATGGCTAAATCAGACAGCCCAGGATTATGGAGTCAGATATCTTGGGTTCTAGATCAGGCATTGTTTTCCCTTTATTAAAGCAGTGCAAGAAACTTGAGACCCAAAGCATGAGTTCAGACTCACATTACTAATCTAAATTTAACATCACAGGGTTTTATTCTTGCCTTTTATATTCCTGTTTATTTTCTTTAACAAATCTTGGTTCCTAGCAATATTAACATATTTATTAGTTTTAGACTAAATCGCTATAAAAAGTTTAAAATTGCAACACCAATATTATTGCTAACAACAAAGCTAGTAATTGAAATATCAGATTGCAGTTCTTTTAGAGCAGCTATATCCTGCAGGCCAAATCTGTCCTGCTGCCAGTTGTTGTATAGCTAAGGAAATAGGAATGGTGTGTGTGTGTGTGTGTGTGTGTGTGTGTGTGTGTGTGTGTAAATTTTTTTTTTTTTTGAGACAGAGCAAGACTCTGTTGCCCAGGCTAGAGTGCAGTGGCACGATCTCGACTCACTGCAGCCTTCATCTCCCAGGTTCCAGCAATTCTCCTGCCTCGGCCTCCTGAGTAGCTGGGATTACAGGTGCCCGCCACCATGCCTGGCTAATTTTTGTATTTTTAGTAGAGATGGGGTTTCACCATGTTGGCCAGGCTGGTCTCAAACTCCTGGTCTCAAGTGATCCGCCCACCTCTGCCTCCCAAAGTGCTGGGATTACAGGTGTGAGCCACTGCGCCCGGCCCGTTCCTATATTTTCCGTTTCTATATTTTTAAATAATAAAAAAATGAAAAGGAGAATATTTTGTGAAGTATGAAAATCATACATGTCAAATTTCAGTGTCCATAAATAAAAGTTTTATTGGAACATAGCCGTACTTGGTTGTGTACTGTCTATGGCTATATTTGAACTACAAGGACAGACTCGAGTAGTTACACAGACCAGATGGCCCACGCATCCTAAAATACAGTCAGTTCTCACTATTCACAGTAGTTATGGTCTATAAACTTGCTGCAAACATGGAATTAGTGCATACCATTCCACTGCTTCTAGGGGAAATACAGGGTTAGCTTCCTGTAAGCATCTCGTCACATTTTAGTCAACTGATGAATGCATAAGCTTATTTTGTTGTGTTTCTTGTCTTTCTTTCTTTTTTCTTTCTTGCTTTTTTTTTTTTTTTTTTTTTTGAGATAGGGTCTTACTGTGTCACCCAGGCTGGAGTGCAGTGGTGGGAACTTGGCTCACTGCAACCTCCACCTCCCAGGTTCCAGAAATCTCCTGCCTCAGTCCCCAGAGTAGCTGGGAATACAGATGCATGTCACCATGCCCAGCTGATTTTTGTATTTTGTAGAGACGGAGTTTCACCATGTTGACTAGGCTGGTCTCGAACTCCTGACCTCAGGTGATCCACCCGCCTGGGCCTCCCAAAAGTGCTGAGATTACAGGCATGAGCCACTGTGCCCAGCCTTATTGTGTTTCTATTTAAACACCTTAATATATATTATTGATTCATTAACACTTGAACTCATGGCCAACAGCTCCATAACTCATGCCTGAATGAAACTTACCTAACACATGTATTTTTTCTATAAGACACAAGACCGCCTTCTCATTCATAGCAACATTCAACAGCACTTTAGCACTACTCCATTTGGGGTCCCTTTGAAACAGCAAAATCACCAGCAATCACAAAAATACGAGAAGCCAAGGTACTAAATGGACGGTAAAAAGGGCACTTGTTTACAGTATGAGAGCTGAAATAAGAAGACAGAGAGTCACTTTGTTTGACTTTGGCTGAGAACATGCCTATTAAGGGACTCAAAACTGTTCACCGCTCTTCAGATGTCCACAAATAACCACAAAGGTGCTGCAAATATTGACTCTGAGTTTACACAAAAAAGTTTTAGGAAGTAGATGAATTCACAGATACAGAATCTGTGAATGAAGATTGACTGTATTTACTATCAGGCCCTGTAAAGTAAAAGTTTGCCAATCCCTGTTTTTATATGTCCCTCTTAGTTATACAGCTAGTGTTTAAAAACTACTTGAAATAATTATTTTCCCTATGCCATCAATTATGTCTATAATTGATTGTACCCCATTAAATAAGCAAAAAGAAAAAAAGCTTTCTTTATAGAAGGCCAGCTAATAACTATCAGGTGTTTGATTTTACCTGGCTTAGACACTGTGCTTCAAATGCATTTATGATGTTTGGTTTTAACAAGGATTTTGCACAGTATAGTATTTTCCTTAAGTTCAATGTCATTTCTATGTCATGGCAGCCATCACCTGCAGTTAGGTAAGACAGTGACATCATTAACATGGATGCATTTTCATGGCATGAAGGCTAGCCATTGGTGGGGTAATATTATAACCCAATTTATCAGTAAACGCTGAGTTTTCTTTGAAGTCAGTCTCTGATTTCTTACAGTACTTGATGTCTGCTTTGCCTGCTAGTGACCAATTCCCCTGCGTCTTTACAGAGCCTTGTCACTCACTCAGTGTAAATAAACACAGTGGTGGAAACGAGGTTTCCCAAAGTATCCTTATGTGCAAGAGTGTTTCTTATTACTTTGGAAATACTAAGCTGAGTTTAATGTTTATTCTTTTTCTACCAACAGACACAAAAAGGACAAGTACATTCCTTAGAATATTCAATAAAATTTTCTACAGGGATATGGTTAAATACTCTTCTGTCTTCACCACTTTTTTTGTTTTTACTTTACTTGGAAATTATAATTCTCTAGGAATAATGGGGCAGGAGTCTAAAATATACTTTGTGGGAGTGAAGTAGATATTTTTTCCAAGTAAAAAAAAAAAAAATCAGGCTAGGCGTGATGGTTTAGGCCAGGCGTGAAGGCTCATGCCTATACTCGTGATGGCTCTGACACATACTCGGAAGGCCGAGGCAGGAGGATAGCTTGAGCCTGTGAGATCGAGATTACAGTGAGCTATGATCAGCCACTGCACTCCGGCCTGGGCAACAGAGCGAGACCGTGTCTCAAAAAAAAAAAAAAAAAAAAAAAAAAAAAAAAAAAAAAAAAAAAATTCTGCGCTCCCCGGGGTCCGAGGAGAGGACCCAGGAGAGGAGTCTAGCTCCTTTTGCCTCAGACGAGTCCAGGGCGCCGGGTTAACTGGTCTAAAGTCCCAGGCGCTCTCTGGGACTGCTCAGCCACCGGCCGCTCCCGGCACCAGGAGACACCGGACGCCCTCTGGACAATCGGCGCACTTGCCACGATCTTGGACGGGCCTCGGGCATCAACCTTGGGATTCCCCGCTCCGGCTCCAAAATGTCAGCAACGCTGATCCTGGAGCCCACGGGCCGCGGCTGCTGGGACAAGCGGTGCGTATCGCCGTGCGCGGCCTGGCCCCGGAGCAACCGGTCGCGCTGCGCGCGCGTCCCTGCACTACGAGAAGGGCGCGCTCTTCCGGGCCCACGCGCGCTACTGAGCTGACGCCCGCGGCGAGCTGGACCTGGAGCGCGCGCCCGTGCTGGGCGGCAGCCTCGGGGTCTCGAGCCCATGGGGCTGCTCTGGGCCCTGGAATCCAAGAAGTCTTTTTGGCGCTTTCTGAAGCGGGACATACAGATTCCCTTTGTGGTGGAGTTGGAGGTGCTGGACGGCCACGACCCCAGGCCTGGACGGCTGCTATGCCACGCGCGGCACGAGCTCGGCTTCTTCTCGCTGGGGGTGCGGCGCGGGTCAGTACGCGCGGGCCGGGTGCGCGCCACGCCCTTCCTGTCGCCAGGACCTGGACCCTTCCTAGGGATCATTGGCATCTTTGGTTATCGGAGGGAGCCTGTTAAAATATCGAGCCAGCCTCCTTGCTGGCCGTGGCTTTGTCACGTTGGCTCTAGCTTATTATAACTTTGAAGATCTCCCCAAGATCGTGGACAACATACCCCTGGAGTACTTCGAAGAAGCCCTATGCTACATGTTTCAGCATCCCCAGGTAAAAGGTCCAGGCATTGGGCTTTGGGGCATTTCTCTAGGAACTGATACTTGTCTCTCAATGGCCTCATTCTTGAAGAATGTCTCAGCCAGTTTCCATCAATGGATCCCGGATCAGTGGGAACAGAGGCATAAACTAGAAGCAGAATAGCATTCCACGATTGGGCTATGACCTGAGGAGAATCAAGGTAGCTTTCTCAGGCCTCGTGGACGTCGTGGATATAAGGAATGATCTTGGAGGAGGGTATGAGAACCCCAGCATGATTTCAATAGAGAAGGCCCAGGGCCCCATCCTTTTCATTGTTGGTCAGGATGACCATAACCGGAGGAGTGAGTTGTATGCCCGGTCTCTGAACGGTTACAGGCCCATGGAAAGGAAAAAGCCCAGATCGTCTTTTTACCCTGGGACTGGGCTTTACATTGAGCCTCCTTACTTCCCTCTGTGCCCAGCTTCCCTTCACAAATTACTGAACAAACATGTGATGTGGATTGGGGAGCCAGGGCTCATTCTAAGGCCCAGGTAGATGCCTGGAAGCAAATTCTAGCCGCCTTCTGCAAACATGTGGGAGGTACCCAGAAAACAGCTTTCCCTAAATTGTAATTCATTTGTCTGTTGTTGACATGACAGATTCAACATCAGATTCTAGTGTTCAATAACCCTATGTGAATCAGCTGTCTCCTGGATAACATTAAAGCCATGTCTTTGTTATTAAAAAAAAAAAAAAAAATCGGCCGGGTGCGGTAGCTCAGGCCTGTAATCCCAGCACTTTGGGAGGCGGAGGCGGGTGGATCACAAGGTCAGGAGTTCGAGACCAGCCTGGCCAACATGGCGAAACCCCGTCTCTACTAAAAATACAAAAATCAGCCAGGAGTGGTGCAGGCACCTATGATCCCAGCTACTCGGTAGGCTGAGGCAGGAGAATCGCTTGAACCCAGGAGGCGGAGGTTGCAGTGAGCCAAGATCATGCCATTGCACTCCATCCTGGAAGACAAGAGCAAGATTCCGTCTCAAAAAAAAAAAGAAAAAAAAAAATCAGTAAACTAGAAATCTCTGAACGAAGTATCATACATGTAACTTAATTTTCCCATAGATATAGGCAAAGAGAAGTTGTTTAGTTACAGCCTCTATCTAGCACAGCAATCTCCTCAAAACACAAGGTAGCCACCTGGAGAGGCCACAGAGGAGATATCTAAGAGATATAACACTAGGGACGTTTGCAATTGGAAATTAAATGACACTTTAAAAGTGTATTTATCAATGTCAAGCCTTGATAGAGTGTTCACATATGTCTGAAACCTAATACATGTTTTATATGTAATAAATGTAAACAGCTTAGCTCTCATCCATTCAAGATGGGAGAAAAACTAAGTTAATGTGATAAATGTATTGAGGTGTTTGGCTTTCACTCAATGCTTCCTGATACTCAAAAAGTCTTCAAGGGAAGGAACCAAATAAATGCAGAGTATGGAAAAAATGAAGCCATACACATATTAGTGTGTGGTAAATGTTTCCATTGAAAGTAAAATCTTTACACTCACCAAAGCGTCTCCATAAGAGAGAAGCTGTATATTAGAAATGTAAATGTTTTGATAGCAACTGAAATCTTTACAGAGATAGAGAAATCTGATAACTGTTATTATTGTAGTAGGGATTTAAGCTAAGTTCTTGTCTCATGGTAGTCATCTAGGTTCTTGATGTTTTGAACAAAGAATTGGACAAAATGCACAAAGCAACAAAACAATGAAGCAACGGAAGCACAGATTTATTGAAACAAAAGTACACTCTGCAGAGGGGGAGCAGGCTTAAGCGCAAAGAGTTCTGGTTACGGAATTTTCTGGGTTTTAAATACCCTCTAGAGGTTTCCCATTGGGTACTTGGTTACACTGTATGTAAATGAAGGAATGGCCCACAACCAGTCTGATTGGTTGTGGAAGGCAGGACCAATCAGAGACTAAAAGGTAGTTACAAAGTTATGCCCTATGCAAGTGTCTGATTGATTTCTGCACCACAGTGCAAAGGTAGTAGCTTCTGATCCTTTTGTTACTTGGGTGTGGAGAGACAGGATTTTCCTTTTGATTCAGTTCTAAGAAGTCAGCGGGAATGGCCTTATGTTCCCTGCCTCCAGACCTATTCTCTTGTCTCACCTCCATTTATCACTGAAGAGTTCACAATACATGACTCTCCAGAAAGAGACATGTGACATTAATATGTCAGACTCAATCAGTGTCTTCACACTGGAATGACTTTATTAGTATGAAGCTGGAGTAACATTTTATCATTAGCACAGAACGAGAAGCATTGCAGATGATAGAGCCTTTTTTGGTCACCAAGTGATGCAGCCAGTACACTATTGACTAGCAGTGACGGTAGCAGGTCTTCTTGCCTTGGTCCTGATCTTAAAGGGAAAGATTTCAGTATTTCATCATTAAGTAAAAAATATGCTGTTGTTGTTTTTTTGAAACAGGGTCTCCCTCTGTCGCCTAGGTTGGAGTGCAATGGTGCCATCAGGGCTCACTGCAGCCTCTACCTCCTAGGCTCAAGTAGTTCTCCTGACTCAGCCTCCTAAGTAGCTGGTACTAGACAAGCACCACCACACCCAGCTAATTTTTTTTTTTTTTTTTTTTTTGAGACGGAGTCTTGCTCTGTAGCCCGGGCTGGAGTGCAGTGGCCGGATCTCAGCTCACTGCAAGCTCCGCCTCCCGGGTTTACGCCATTCTCCTGCCTCAGCCTCCGGAGTAGCTGGGACTACAGGCGCCCGCCACCTCGCCCGGCTAGTTTTTTGTATTTTTAGTAGAGACGGGGTTTCACGGTGTTAGCCAGGATGGTCTCGATCTCCTGACGTCGTGATCCGCCCGTCTCGGCCTCCCAAAGTGCTGGGATTACAGGCTTGAGCCACCGCGCCCGGCCGCTAATTTTTAAATTTTTTTGTAGAGATGAGGTCTCACTATATTGCCCAGGCTGGTCTCAAACTCCTGGGCTCAAGTAATCCTCCTGCCTCAGCCTCCCAAAGTGCTGGGATTACAGGTATGAGGCACCGTGCCCATCAAAAAAATGCGCTTAAAGTTCTCCTTTGATATCCTTTCTTAGAAGTTTCCTTGTATTTCCATTTTTCCAAGAGGCTTGATGATAATTTAATTTGAAATTCTATCATCTTTTCTATATCTTTTCAGATGATCCTGGGGTTCTTTCTAAATTAATACATTAATGTGGGGAATCATATTAACTGATTTTTAAATAATAAGTCAAACTTGCATTTCTGGAATAAATATCTCAAGTTGGTCATAATCTAGTTGGCTAAAAATCTAGTTCCCTTAATGATTTAGATAAGAACTTTGTATCTACCTTCATGAATACAACTACCCCATAATTTTCTTTTCTCATACTGTCTTTGAGAGATTTTGAAATCAAGGTGATCATATTTTCCTTCTTTTTAATTTTTTTGAGAAAAAGTCTGTCTCTGTTGCTCAAGCTGGAGTGCAGTGGCATGATCTCAGCCTACTACAACTTCCAACTCCTGGGTTCAAGAGATTCTCCTGCCTCAGCCTCCGAAGTAGCTGGGAATACAGGCCGCACCACCATGCCCAGCTAATTTTTGTGTTTTTAGTAGAGATGGGATTACTATGTTGGCCAGGCTGGTCTTGAACTCCTGACCTCGTGATCCACCCGTCTCTGCCTCCTAAAGTGCTGGGATTACAGGTGTGAGCCACCACGCCCGGCCAGTGATCCTATTTTCATTAAAGAAGTCATTGTTTCTGCCTTTTTATTCTCTGGGAAAGTTTATGTAAGGTTGGAATTGTTCTTAACCTGAATGGGTTGGTAGAACTTTTCAATTAAATCATTTGGAACTGAAATTCTCTTTCTGGGATGCTATTTGCTGATAGTCATTCCAAAAACTTCTGTGCCAAAAAAGCCACACACTAGGTATCTTAGTTCATGGTCTACTCAGTGTAACACACAATAAATATCTCCCTGAAGCTAAGGAAAAGGCCACCTTCCACCCTTCAGTGAACAACAATGAGTTCAGGGAGCAGTAATCTCTTTCTCAATTCCAGCTGGTCTTATCTATAGTTCTTCTATGCCAGATTCCCTTTTGTATCTTTTGTACCTTTGTGGATTTGATTACAAGTGGGGTCACAATTGTGGATAGCCTGAAGATATGAGAAATGTCTATTGTGAGAAGGTAATGAAGGAGAGTTGGTGACCAGCAGGATGAGAGCTTTAGCCATGGGGCAAATAAGACAGAGCCAAGTCAGCAGGGATGTAAGATGTAAGAGGGCTCTGGTGCTCAGGTAGAACTGGATAAAGGATGGGTGAGTTGGAGTTAAAAGTTCCATGTCATAACACCAGGAAGGCAATAAAAATGTTTTTATTGTGGCAAAATATACATAATATAAAAAGTCACCATTTTAACCATTTTTAAAGCATAACATTTAGAGGCACCTAGTGAATTCACAGTAGTTTTTGTTTTTGAGACAGAGTCTCGCACTGTCGCCCGGGCTGGAGTCTGGAGTGCAGCAGCACGATCTTGGCTCACTGCAACCTCCGCCTCTGCCTCCCGTGTTCAAGCCATTCTCCTGCCTCAGCCTCCTGAGTAGCTGGGATTATAGGTGCCCAACACCACGCCCAGATAATTTTTGTATTTTAGTAGAGACGGGGTTTCACCATGTTGGCCAGGTTGGTTTCAAACTCCCGACCTCGTAATTTGCCTGCCTTGGCCTCCCAAAGTGCTGGGAATACAGGCGTGAGCCACTGTGCCCAGCTGAATTCATGGTGTTCTTTCATCACCACTATCCAGTTCCAGAACATTTAATCACCACCCCCCAAAAAAATAATAATAATAAAAATAAAAGCCATTGATATGGTTTGGCTCTGTGTCCCCACCTAAATCTCATCTCAAATTGTAATCCCCATAATCCCCACATGTTGAAGGAGGGACTTGATGGGAGGTGATTGGATTATAGGGGCAGTTTCCTCCATGCTGTTTTTGTGATAGTGAGTTCTCACCAGATCTGATGGTTTTATAAGTGTTTGACAGTTCCTCCTTCACACTCTCTCTCTCACCTGCTGCTGTGTAAGACGTGCTTGCTTCCTCTTCCGTCATGATTGTAAGTTTCCTGAGGCCTCCCGAGCCATGCGGAACTGTGAGTCAATTAAACCTCCTTTCTTTAAAAATTACACAGTCTCTAGGCCGGGCGCAGTGGCTCAAGCCTGTAATCCCAGCACTTTGGGAGGCCGAGACGGGCGGATCACGAGGTCAGGAGTTCGAGACCATCCTGGCTAACACGGTGAAACCCCGTCTCTACTAAAAAAAAAATACAAAAAACTAGCCGGGCGAGGTGGCGGGCGCCTGTAGTCCCGGCTACTCGGGAGGCTGAGGCAGGAGAATGGCGTAAAAACCCGGGAGGCAGAGCTTGCAGTGAGCTGAGATCCGGCCACTGCACTCCAGCCTGGGCGACACAGCGAGACTCCGTCTCAAAAAAAAAAAAAAAAAAAAAATTACACAGTCTCGGGCAGTTCTTTATAGCAGTGTGAAAACGAACTAATATACCCCCATACCTTCTAAGTTGCTTTGCATTCCTTACTTCCTCCAGCCTTGGCAACTACTAATCTGCTTTCTGTCTCTATAGATTTGCCTGTTATAGATACTTTATATAAATGGAACCATACAATATGAGCCCTTTTATGTCTGGCTCCTTTCACTTAGCATAATATTTTGAATATTCATCCATGCTGTAGCATACATCAATACATCAATACTTTATTTCTTTTTCTAGCTGAATACTGTTCTATTGTATGAATGTACCACATTTTGTTGACCCATCAGTAGATAGAAGTGCATTGTTTCTACCTTTTGGCTATTGTGAATATTGCTGCCATAAACTTTGTGTACAAGTTTTTGTTTAAACACTCATTTTCAATTCTTTTAAGTATATACTCAATATATACAAGTGGGCCAGGCATGGTGGCTCACACCTGTAATCTCAGCCCTTTGGAAGGCCAAGGTGGGCAGATCACTTGAGGCCAGGATTTCAAGACCAGCCTGGCCAACATGGTAAAACTCTGTCTCTACTAAAAGTACAAAAATTAGCTGGGCATGGTGGTGTGCACCTGTAATCCCAGCTACTTGGGAGGCTGAGGCATGAGAATCACTTAAACTCAAGAAGGGGAGGTTGCAGTAAGCCAAGACTGCACTCCAGCCTGGGCAACAGTGCAAGATTCTGTCTTAAAAAAAAAAGTCTTAAAAAAATGCATAGCATGTGTGTGTATATATATATATATGCACACACACACACGCACACACACATACACAAAGCACATATATATATATGGAATTCCTGAGTCATACAGTAATTTATGTTCAGTTTATTGAGTAACCCCCAAACTTTTTTCCACAGCAGCTACACCATTTACATTTCCATAAACAATGTATGATAGTTCCAATTTCGCTACATTCTCACTAGCACTTATTTTCCTTTAAAAAAAAATTATTGGCTGTACGTGGTGGCTCAAGCCTGTAATCCCAACACTTTGGGAGGCTGAGTGGGCAGATCACAAGGTCAGGAGTTTGAGACCAGTCTGACCAACATGGTAAAACCCCGTCTCTACTAAAAATACAAAAATCAGGTAAGCGTGATGCCTCACGCCTGTAATCCCAGCTCCTCAGCAGGCTGGGGCAGCAGAAACGCCTGAACCCGGGAGGCGGAGCTTGCAGTGAGCCGACATCTCGCCACTGCACTCCAGCCTGGGCAACAGAGCGAGACTCCATCTCAAAAAAAAAAAATTTGCCCTTGAATGTTCATAGTAGCTTTATTCACACTGTCAAACACTGGACGCTACCCATTCTCTATCAACTGGTAAACAGATAAACAAATTGGAAGATGTCCACACAATGCAATATTACTCAGAAAACAAAGAATAATTTACTGACATATGCAACAACATGAATGAATCTCAAAAGCACTATGTTAAGTACAAGAAGCTTTACATAAAAGATCAAATACTATATGATTCTATTTATATGAAATTCTAGAAGAAGTACAACTATTGTGGACAGGAAGGAGAACAGCGGCCCTCAGGGGCTGGGGCAGGGGTTGGGGAGGAGACGGACTGCAAAAGTGCATGAGTGGCCGGGCGCCGTGGCTCATGCCTGTAATCCCAGCACTTTGGGAGGCTGAGGCAGGCGGATCACGGACCAGCCTGGCCAACATGGAGAAACCCCATGTCTACTAAAAATACAAAATTAGTTGGGTGTGATTGAGCATGCCTGTAATCCCAGCTACTTGGCAGGCTGAGGCAGGAGAATCGCTTGAACCTGGGAGGTGGAGGTTGCATTGAGCCAAGATTGTGCCACTGCACTACAGCCTGGGCAACATGCGGGGCTGGATGCGGTGGTTTACACCTGTAATCCCAGCACTTTGGGAACCCGAGGTGGGCGGATCTCTTGGGTCAGGAGTTCGAGAGGAGCCTGGCCAACATGGTGAAACCCTGTCTCTACTAAAAACACAAAAATTAGCCGGGTTCAGTGGCACCATAGTCACAGCTACTCTGGAGGTGGGGAGAGAAGGTGCAGTGAGACGAGATCACGTCACTGCACTCCAGCCTGAGCAACACAGCGAGACTCTGTCTCAAAAAAAAAAAAAAAGGACATGAGGGAACTTTCTGAGTTGATGGAAGTTCTGTATATCATGATTGTGGTTGTGAAAGGAACACATCTTGGGCCCCCAAAATCACTAAGGTAAAGAGAAAAGTCAAGCTGGGAACTGCTTGGGACAAACCTGCCTCCCGTTCTATTCAAAGTCATTCCTCTGCTCACTGAGATAAATGCATATCTGATTGCCTCTTTGGAGAGGCTCATCAGAAACTCAAAAGAATGCAGCCATGGTCAGGCGCGGTGGCTCACGCCTGTAATCCCAGCACTTTGGGAGGCCGAGCCGGGCGGATCACCTGAGGTCAGGAGTTCAAGACATGGCCAAACCCTGTCTCTACTAACAATACAAGAAAATTAGCCGGGCATGGTGGCAGGCGCCTGTAATCCCAGCTTGGGAAGCTGAGGCAGGAGAATCGCTTGAACCCAGGAGGTGAAGGTTGCAATGAGCCAAGATCATAGCACTGCACTCCAGCCTGGGAGACAAGAGTGAAACTCCGTCTCAAAAAATAAAAATAAAAATAAAAATAAAAGCCATGAATAAAAAGAATGCAACCATTTGTGTCTCACCTACCTGTGAACTGTCCTACCTTTCTGGACCAAACCAATGTTCATTTTACATATATTGATTGATGTCTCATATCTTCCTAAAATGTGTAAAACCAAGCTGTGCTCTGACCACCTTGGGCACGTGTCATCAGGAACTCCTGAGGCTGTGTCACGGGCGCATGTCCTCGACCTTGGCAAAATAAACGTTCTTTTTTTTTTTCCTGAGACGGAGCCTCACTCTGTCGCCCAAGCTGCAGTGCAGTGGCAAGATCTTGGCTCACTGCAACCTCTGCCTCTCGGGTTCAAGCGATTCTCCTGCCTCAGCCTTCTGAGTAACTGGGACTACAGGTGCCCGCCACCATGCTTGGCTAATTTTATTTTATTTTATTTATTTATTTATTTTTAATTTTTAGTAGAGACGGCGTTTCACCATGTCGGCCAGGCTGGTCTCAAACTCCTGACCTCGTGATCTGCCCACCTCGGCTTCCCAAAGTGCTGAGGTTGCAGGCATGAGCCACCGTGCCCTGCAGCAAGATAAACTTTCTAAATTAACTGAGACCTCTCTCAAATTTTCGAGGTTCAATGGTAATAATTACATGATTGCATATGTGTCAAAACTCATCAAATTGTACACTTAAAATTGATACATTTTGTTGCATGCAAATTTTCCCTCAATAAAGCTGATTAAAACAAAACAAAAACAGAAGCACCAAGATTCTAGAAAAATTGTGCCTCCAGCAGTAGTTTTTGAATCTTCCAAAATCCCCAAATAAAAATAGAGCAATCAGACAGCAAAACCAAAAGCCTGTTGACAACATTCAAACAAAACTACGTGAGATAATGTGATGGGCTGAATTGCACACTTCCAAAATTCGTATGTTTAAGCTGTAACCCCCAGTACCTCACAATCTGAGTGTATTTGGAGGTGCAGTCTTCAAAGAGATGATTAAGCTAAAATGAGGTAGTTGCGGTGGGTCCTAATCCTATATGACTGTTGTCCTTATTTTATCTTTTTTTTTTTTTTTTTTTTGAGACAAGAGTCTCACTCTGTCACACAGGCTGGAGGGCAGTGGCTTGATCTTGGCTCACTGTAACCTCCACCTCCTGGGTTCAACGATTCTTGTGCCTCAGCCTCCCGAGTAGCGGGGACTGCAGGCATGTGTCACCATGCCTGGCTAATTTTTGTATTTTTAGTAGATACGGGGCTTCGCCATGTTGCCCAGGCTAGTCTCCAACTCCTGACTTCAGGTGATCCGCCCGCCTCAGCCTCCCAAAGTGCTGGAATTACAGGTGTGAGCCACCACACCCAGCCTGGTGTCCTTATTTTAAAAAAGGAAATTTGGATATGCTGAGGCACATGAGGGATGTGCACATGCAGCGGAAATGCCGTGTGAAAATCCAGCAAGAAGGCAGTTGTCTGCAAGCCAAGGAGAGAGGCCTTAGGATAAACCAGACCTGCCAACACCTTGATCTGTGACAAAAAGCCTCTAGAGCTGTGAGAAAATAAAGTTATGTGTAAGCTACCCAGCTGTGGTGATCTGTTATAGCAGTACCAGCAAACTAATACAGGAAATGTCCCCATGAGCCCCCAGATATAAGCAGATCAGAACAATCATAAACATCACAATACCTGCAATAGTGGACCTGAGCATCTGTGAAGGAGGCAGCTGAGGGAAGTGATGGGGCATCTGAAATCATCTGAAAACGGAAGAGCCTCAAAACGAGTATTAAAACACAGAAGGGGTTGGGTATGGTGGCTCATGCCTGTAATCCCAGCACTTTGGGAGGCCGAGGCAGGTGGATCATGAGGTCAGGAGTTCAAGACCAGCCTGGCCAACGTGGCGAAACCCCATTGCTACTAAAAATACAAAATTAGCTGGGCATGGTGGCAGGCACCTGTAATCCCAGCTACATGAGAGGCTGAGGCAGGAGAATCGCTTGAACCCGGGAGGTGGAGGTTGCAGTGAGCCAAGATTGTGCCTCTGCACTCCAACCTGGGTGACAGAGCAAGACTCCGTCTTGAAAAAACAAAACAACGGAAAACAGAGGGCCACGCTGAGAGCAGCAAGCAGAGAGGGGTTGAGGCTTTGCCCACATCAACAGGAGGGGAATGCAAGTGGTCCACGAGGGAAGACCTGAAGGGGCCAGTGAACTCTTCTCTGTGACAACTCTTAAAACCGACAGCCAAAATTCCTTTCCATTTCTAAATAAATAAATAAATAAGCAACACCGGCGGGGCACGGTGGCTCACGCCTGTAACACCAGCACTTTGGGAGGCTGAGGCGGGTGGATCATTTGAGGTCAGGAGTTCAAGACCAGCCTGGCCAACATGGTGACACGCCGTTTCTACTACAAATACAAAAAAAATTAGATGGGCATGTTGGCACACTAAATCCCAGCTACTTGGAAGGCTGAAGCCGGGCGCAGTGGCTCACGCCTGTAATCCCAGCACTTTGGGAGGCTGAGGCGGGCGGATCATGAGGTCAGGAGATCAAGACCATCCTGGCTAACACAATGAAACCCTGTCTCTACTAAAAATACAAAAAAATTAGCCGGGCGTGGTAGTGGACGCCTGTAGTCCCAGCTACTCGGGAGGCTGAGGCAGGAGAATGGTGTGAACCAGGGAGGCGGAGGTTGCAGTGAGCTGAGATTGTGCCACTGCACTCCAGCCTGGGTGACAGAGCAAGACTCCGTCTAAAAAAAAAAAAAAAAAAAAAGAGGAAGGCTGACGCAGGAGGATCATTTGAGCCTGAGAAGTGGAGGTTGCAATGAGCTGAGCTCCCACCACTGCACTCTAGCCTGGGTGACAGAGCGAGACTCTGTCTTAAACAATAAAATTAAATGGAATCCCAGCACTTTGGGAGACAGAGGTGGGCGGATCATGAGGTCTGGAGTTCGAGCAGCCTGGCCAACATGGTGAAACCCCGTCTCTACTAAATTAGCCAGGTATGGTGGTGCACACCTGTAGTCCCAGCTACTTGGGAGGCTGAGGCAGAAGAATGGCTTGAACCCGGGAGGCGGAGGTTGCAGTAAGTCAAGATCGTGCCACTGCACTCCAGCCTGGGCGACAGAGCGAGACTCCATCTCAATAAACAAACAAGCAAATAAATAAATAAATAAATAAATAATTTTAAAAAGCAACAGAAAAGTATCAAGCATGAATTCTCTAAGAGTTACAATTTAAAAGAGAGAGAGAGAATAAGGAACACAATAACATTCCTCCAGACAATAAAAGCATATCCAAAAGCCATGCCCACAGGAGATCAGAGCTGGAACTTGCTATTTCAAATTGAGCTAAAATTTCATTAACAAAATGATACAAGATATGAAAGAATAAAATCAGTTAGAATCAGAAAATGTGGGAAATGAGGTAATAATTCAGAAAATAATTCAAAATAAAAGAATCATTTCAGAAATGAAAACTAAACTAAAAGGACCACCACAAAGAATAAACACAACAAATGCTTAAGAGAAACTGAAGGTAAAAATGGGAAAATTTCTTTTGTTTGGAGCAACCTCGTTAACTGAAAAATGAGGACAATTTCTTTCTTTCTTTTTTTTTTTTTTTTGAGATGGAGTTTTGCTTTTTTGCCCAGGCTGGAGTGCAGTGGCACATCTCGGCTCACTGCAACCTCCGCTTTCTGGTTTCAAGCGATTCTCCTGCTTCAGCCTCCCAAGTACTGGGATTACAGATGCCCACCACCACGCCTGGCTAATTTTTGTATTTTTAGTAGAGATGGGGTTTCGCCATGTTGGCCAGGCTGGTCTCGAACTGCTGACCTGTGATCCTCCTGCCTCAGCCTCCCAAAGTGCTGGGATTACAGGCGTGAGCCACCGCGCCTGGCCTGCCTTTCTTTCTTTTCTTTCTCTCTTTCCTTCCTTCCTTCCTTCTTTCCTTTGTCTCTCTCTCTCTCTTCTCTCTCTCTTTTTTTTTTTTTAAGTTTTTCAGACAGGCTTTTAGCTCTGTTGCCCAGGCTGGAGTGCAGTGGCACCATCATGGGTCACTGCAGCCTTGATGTCTTGGGCTCAAGCCATCCTCCTACCTCAGTCCCTGCGAATGGCTGGCACTACAGGCACGTGCTGCAATGTCCAGTTAATTTTTTTTTTATTTTTTGTATCACCAATGTGTCACTATGTTGCCCAGGCTGGTCTTGAACTCCTGGGCTTGTGATCCTCTTGCCTTGGCCTCCCAAAAGCTGGGACTACAGGCATGAGCCAGCCACCACACCCAGCTGTGATTGGAAGTTTTTAAAGTGACTCAAATCTTCTTTCATAGGATCTGAATTATTGTTAGTTACTATAGTTTTCTATTAACTTTTACTATTGTAAAAGGTAGAGGTAGAAGTTGACCCAGGGGAATCTTTGCATTCTATCCATGTTACATTTAGAAGGTTCAAACCTATTTCTAGCTTGAGAGCCAGGATCAATCAGCCCAGCAAACACCAACCTACTCCCCCTTACCTCTCCCACCCCAAACTTTGGTCTGTTGCCTATGGTCACAAGGAGCACCAAATAGCTGGATTATATTCTCACTTTCCATTTTATTGGAATCACTGTTGTGTCTCTGGTGAAGGTGCTCCTTCATCTATTCGCTACATTATTTTTAGATAAAGTTTCAAAATCTGGCAATATTTTTGATATGTAGTTTTGATTTCATAATTGGTCATTGAGAGAATGCTGAGGTTTTTATTACATTTTATGGTCTGGATGTTACAGGGGGAGCAAGAAAAACAGTAACACCCTTGCAAGGTAACTACCTCAGACACGATCATTATAGGATCTTGAAGCAAGACATGTCTCATAATGCATTTTGTCTTAAAGTTTCTGTTATTGGGCCGCGCGTGGTGGCTCACACCTGTAATCCCAGCATTTTGGGAGGCCAAGGCAGGCGATCACCTGAGGTTGGGAGTTCCGGACCAGCCTGACCAACATGGAGAAACCCCATCTCTACTAAAAATATAAAATTAGCCGCGCATGGTGGCACATGCCTGTAATCCCAGCTACTTGGGAGGCTGAGGCAGGAGAATCACTTGAACCTGGGAGGCGGAGGTCGTGGTGAGCCGAGATTGCACCATTGTATTCCAGCCCAGGTGACAGAGGGAGACTCCGTCTCAAAATAAAAATAAAATAAAATAAGATAGATATAAAAAATATTGTGATAGGTACGTCACCTTTATCTGCAGATTATGTAACTATAGAGCCCAAAAGAATCTATCACCTTATAAGCAGAACCCTAATAAATTTTCAAATATTACTAGCATATTTTAAGTTTTGTGAGACATTACAGTAAATAGTGTTATTATTAGATATTAGAGGGTCAGGAGGATAAGGAGTTATAAAAGAAACCTCAAGATGTGTTAATGAATATCCACTCAGCGTCAATCGTTTATTCATTTAGGATACTCTGTATTTAAAACTGAAGAAATTCAAAATATAATCCTAATGTGTTTTTCATTGGAAAACGAGTAAGTCAAAAATTCTCATTAGAAACATGTCTTTATTTGCAAATAATAAACTATATATTAATAATACATACATACATCTTTATTTCAAAGTAATAAAAGCTACTGAAAAGTGTCAAGGATTGCTAGAATATGGAGAATAGAAATAGATGTATAGCACTTAATATACAACTGATAGTATTTTAATTCAGTAGGAGAAAGGTGAATAATAGTTACTTCTGGCATAATTGGTTTTATTCCTGGATAGAAACAAGTCTGACAGCCTGCATTATATTGTATAATCAGTTCCTGATGTATTAAAAGATTAAATCTGTGTATACACACTCAGAATCACATGTGAAAAACTGCACTCTGTACCTTTATTCTCTTGCCCTCTGAAATCCTCTAGAAGCAAAACCTTCCTAGGAAACATAGAAAACACTGGAAATGATGCTGGGCGTGGTGGCTCACGGCTATCATGCCAGCACTTTGGGAGACCGAGGGGTGGATCACCTGAGGTCGGGAGTTCGAGACCAGCCTGACCAACATGGAGAAACCCCGTCTCTACTAAAAATACAAAATTATCCAGGTGTGGTGGCGCATGCCTGTAACCCCAGCTACTTGGGAGGCTGAGGCAGGAGAATCGCTTGAACCCGGGAGGCAGAGGTTGCGGTAAGCCAATATCGTGCCATTGCACTCCAGCATAGCCAATTAAGAGTGAAACTCTGTGTCAAAACAAAACAAATACACTGGAAATGACTTGGGGAGCTTATTTTACAGAAATAAAACAGAGAATACAAAAGCGTTTATTGCAGCATTACTTTTAGATGGCAAAAAAGCGCAAACAGTCCATAATATCACAATTGGGAAAGTGGTTGAAAAGGCATTGGTAAAGAATACTGTGGAACATACTGCAACCATCAGAAAGACTGTTAGATCATCATCTATTGAAGGAAAATCCAAGATGTACAGCTGAATGTAAAAAAGCAAATTTCAGGGAAATGTATAGTTATCCATTTTTCTGTAAAAACATAATAAAATAAATAACTGTGTGTTAATGTTTTAGCATGAAGATATATATGGGTAATATACACAACCTTTAAACATTATTCAGAAGAAAATGGACAGAGGGAAGGGAATGAGGAATGGAGAAGAGCAAAGATAATCATTTTTTCTTTTTTTTTTTTTTGAGACAGATTTTTTTGAGACTCTGTTGCCCAGGCTGGAGTGCAGTCAGGATCTCGGCTCACTGCATCCTCCGCCTCCCGGGTTCAAGCAATTCTCCTGCATCAGCCTCCCGAGCAGCTGGGACTACAGGCATGTACCACCACGCCCAGCTAATTTTTGTATTTTTAGTAGAGATGGGGTTTCCCCATATTGGCCAAGCTGGTCTTGAACTCCTGACCTCGTGATCCACCTGCCTTGGCTTCTCAAAGTGCTGGGATTACAGGCGTGAGCCACCGCACCCAGCCCCTTTTCTTTTTCTTTAATGGTATTGCTTCATTAATTTGGGTGCAAATGCACTATCTCTAATTTTAGATGAGGAACTTTAAAGACTTATAAGCACACAAGAAAAGAAAGTAAAAAAAATTTCATTGGGCAATTCTCATTTTGATAATGCAAAATATTACAACAGTCCATTTTTAGTAATTCTCTCATTTGCAGATATTTTTACTCACTCTACCTTTCTCAAATTTATTATGAAATATTTTACTTCCTTATGCCAGTAAAGTAACACAACATTCAGAGAGACCCGTCTACACAGGATCTAAGAAAAAAGGAAGTGGGGCATAAAATAACAGTTCTACAGACATAAACTTCATCCTTCCACACATGCGATCTGTCCAGTGTGGGGAGCTGCTTGCTAAGCATGCTTTGAGCACAGGGAAGGCCCATTTCAAAACACTAACTTAACCCCAAAGCTACACTGTGGACATTTTTTTTTTTGAGACACAGTCTCAATCTGTCTCAGGCTGAAGTGCGGTGGCGTGATCTTGGCTCACTGCAACCTCTGCCTCCTGCGTTCAAGTGATTCTCCTGCCTCAGCCTCCCCAGTAGCTGGGATTACAGGCATGTGCCACCACACCTGGCTAAGTTTTGTATTTTTTACTAAAAATGGGGTTTCAACATGTTGGCCAGGATGGTCTCAAACTCCTGGCCTCAAATAATCCTAACACCTAAGACTCCCAAAGTGTTGGGATTACAGGCATGAGCCAAGACATGTACTTCTATATAACTGAAATAGTTCCTTGAACATTTGATAAAGTTTTCCTTAGAAAGAAACTGGATTTCGTGCTTCATTAGTAATAGTTAATTGATCACATGCTCATTTTTCCCATTCTCTGTGTTTATGAGAGTCTTCCAAGAGTCCTAATTTTCTTGGAGTCAATATTGATGTATACTTGCCTTAAAAATCATTTTGTTTAAATTTTCAAACATATCAGAAAAAAGCATTATATTTAACATAACCTTTTAAATCTGTAACTATGTTTCTATCTCTGTCCATTTTTTAAATATGATGCTATTTCTCTTTTCATACTTTTTTTCCTCAGTGCACCAATATTTTGTTTATGTTCTCTTTTCTTTTTTACTGGGTATATAATGTGGCAAAAAGAGTATTCTGGAATAAAGTCCTTCACACACATTATTCACAGTACTTTCCCCACCAATAGCTAGGATTATTCCATGTTCAATAGGAAGTACATGATGATGGGAAATTTTCTTAACTTGTTACCTTCAAAAAGGGTCTTTCTTCAGTCAATTACCCTGCCTAATGGTGACTAAGTTCTGCAGAAGTTAAAAAGCCTTTCTACAAATAATAATACTGATGACGATGAATATAATAATGATGACTAACATTCAGTGAGTATGCATTTATCATGTCAGGCACAATGCTAAGCACTTTATGGGTCTTAATTTAACCCTCACAAAGCATTATGAGGTAGGTATTATAATTATCCCCCATTTTCTAATTTTTACTGAGACACGCATGTATATATAAACAGAAAAATGATCAGCAATAAACAATAAACTGATAAAGACTATACTTTGGGAAGGGAATGGACACAAGACAATGGTCAAAGGGTACATTTGCCTTTTTGTAATGCTTGCATCTTTTATAAGGAAAATATATTCACACATTATTTCTGCAGTTAAAAGATATGATACGAATATGTGCTTAGGGAGAATGTCCATCAGGGACTTGTATTTTGGCATGTATTATGGCAAAATATCTAGAGGAGACCATGATATCCACCAATAGGATTTCATAAGCGATATTACAGTAACACAATGAAACACCATGAAAATATTGAAGGATCTCTATTAAGTAAAATGTTGTTCATGAACATTTTTACAGTAAGAAAGCCTTAATGTTATAAAGAATGAAAAGAATAAGCCATCTTCAAAAATAAAGAGGTCATTTCTCCCAGATACTAAAAGTATTTTTAAGAATGTAAGTTAGACAAATTACAGGAAAAAATGAAAACCACAGGACTACATTTCTACAAAAATTCTCTGATGTTTAAGAGGGTTAGAAAGGTGTTAAAAGTGCTGTCATTTTCAGTACGACAGACTGAATTATCTGATGTCAAGAGAAGTGAGCATTTGGTTAAGGTTTTCAAAATATATTCTATCATAGGGTGTTTCTCCAACATTATTTTTTCCAGGCTGAATAAGCTATAGTCCACAAATACAATGTTTCTACATTATTCCATCTAGGGAAATTATTAACAAGATAAATTCTGTTTTGAGCCATAATTAAAAGCCTCCCTACACATTTCATATATTCTGGCTCATCACCAGTACAAATTTTGATGCTGAATAAGTTGTGGGTTATAATTAAAGTTCTTTCCACATTCCCTATATTCATAGGGTTTCTCACTAGTATGAATTCTATGATGACTAATAAGCTGTGAACTCTGAGAATAAGCCTTCCCACATATCTTACATTCATAGGGTTTCTCACCAGTATGAATTCTCTGATGTCTAGTAAGGTCTGAGCCAGAACGAAAAGCCTTTTCACATTCCTTACATTCATAAGGTTTCTCACCTGTATGGATTCTTTGATGTTTAATAAGTTGTGAGCTCTGACTAAAGGCATTGCCACATTCCTTACATTCATACGGTTTTTCCCCAGTATGAATTCTCTGATGTTGAGTAAAGTTTGAGCCACTACTAAAGGCCTTCCCGCATTCTTTGCATTCATAAGGCTTCTCACCCGTGTGAATTCTCTGATGTCGAGTGAAGTTGGAACCACTACTAAAGGCCTTCCCACATTCCTTACATTCATAGGGTTTCTCACCAGTGTGAATTCTGTGATGTCGCGTAAGGTCTGAGCCACAAATAAAGGTTTTTCCACATTCCTTACATTCAAAGGGTTTCTTGCCAGTATGAATTTTCTGATGATGAGCGAGTCTTGAGGGATGTCTAAAGGACTTTCCACATTCCTTACATTCATAGGGCTTCTCAATGGTATGAATTATCTCATGTGTAGCAAATTGTGAGCCATGTCTAAAGGTTTTCCTATATTCTTTAGATGCACAGAATTTCTTTTTACTATTAATGATTTGCTGTAATGTAAAGGATGGATGCTGACTCAAAGTGGGCAGATCTTCATGAGTGAATACCAATTGATTGAAATGTCCCCCCTGAGAGCCGAGCTGTTTCTCAAACTGGATATTACAATCCCAATCATCTCTGAAACTAGAGCACTGAAAATCATGTCTTGTGAGTTTTTCCATTATTTCCCACTGGGTTGATTCTATTTCATAAATTTCTTTCTTCAGAAATAATTTCTTGGTCTCACATCTTGATTCCAGGACTGAAAGAAAATATGAAAGTAATTCACTCATGTTTTTCTTATTTGGGAGAAACGAAACTTCAATCAATATGGGAGAATTTCACTGATTTTTTTTTACAAATGAATGAGGAAAAAAGAGAGTTAGAAGACAGGTTACATAATAAGATGAGGGTAGTGATTAGGAAAACAAAATAAGTCACTGCTTCCCAAACATTGCTATAGATCAGGATTACTTTGGGAAGCTTGCTAAATACACACATGCCTTAGTCCTGTCTCCCTTGTTAAAGGATGACTCTAATCATACACACACAAAATGTCTCATTGCATATATACACATGGGACATATAATAGGATCCCACAGTATTAATTGTAAAATAAGGGAAATGGCCAGGCATGGTGGCTTACACCTGTAATCTCAGCACCTTGGGTGGGTGAGGCAGGCAGAACACTTGAGGTCAGGAGTTTGAGATCAGCCTGGCCAACATGGTGAAACCTGTCTCTACTAAAAATATAAAAATTGGCTGGGCCTGGTGGCATGCGCCTGTAATCCCAGCTACTGGGGAGGCTAAGGCACGAGAATTGCTTGAACCCGGGAGGCAGAGGTTGCAGTGAGCCAAGATTGCGCCACTGCACTCCAGCCTGGGCGACAGAGTGAGTCTCTGTCTCAATAAATAAATAAATAATCAATCACACTGTTAACAGGGCTATTGTCAGGATGAAATGAATACGCCTAATGGAAAATTCCCAGGGATCAGTAAACTATGGCCTATGGCCCCGCACCGATTTTTATAAATGAAGTTTTATTAGCCATACTTGTTACGTATTGTCTATGGATGCTTTTGCGCTAAAAGGGCAGAAGTGAGTAGTTATGACACAGAACGTGTGAACTGCAAACCTAAAATACTTACTATTTGCCTTTCAAGAAAAAGTTTGCCAGCCCCTGGTTAGATACGCATTGTCTAACACGGTAGCTACTAGCTACATGTCGTATTTAAAATTTCAAATAATTAACAATGAGATCACTTGGACTCGGGAAGGGGAACATCACACACCGGGGCCTACCATGGGGAGGGGGGAGGAGGGAGGGATTGCATTGGGAGTTATACCTGATGTAAATGATGAGTTGATGGGTGCTGACGAGTCGATGGGTGCAGCACACCAACATATCACAAGTATACATGTGTAACAAACCTGCACATTATGCACATGTACCCTAGAACTTAAAGTATAATAATAAAAAAATTTTTCAAATAATTTAAATGAAGTGTGCATTTTATTTTGAAATAAAAGCCGAATTTGAAAATTCAGTTTCTCAGTCACACTATTCACATTTCCAATGTTCAACAGCCAAACTTGGCTGGTAGCTTTTGTACTGGAAGTCGGTACTAAACATCACAAATATAAAACATTTCCAATACCACTGAATGTTCTCTTGGATAGCCCTGGTCTGGATTCTGTAACTGGAGGTCCAGAGCTCTTTAAAAAATGATAAGGAACTAGAGGGTAGCCATCCAGAAAAAAGCCTAGCTTAAGAAAAGTCAAGTGTGGAATGAACATAGTATGAGTGGTAGGTAGGACTCATGTGTGCACAGATATGATATATGTTTGGGGTTGGATGAAAATAGTGTTTGTCTTGTAATTCTGAGATGCTGGCCTTTGTTAAAGAGAAGAGGGGACTTAACAAGTACACGAGCACTATAGTAGTGATGACTGACTGGCAGAAAAGACATTTGTAGGTTCAAGGAAAGGAGAGAGAGTAAAACGGAAGGCATTGTATGGTACTGACAGATCAGAGATACTAGATTCAGTTACATGCGTTTTATACTCAAACTTGAATAATTATAAGCTTTGTTTTCTTGGGCAAATTAGTTCCACTTTCCAAACCTCCAGTTCTCTGTCTAATACAATAGGAATGATAGCCCTTACAGCTGTTGTGAGGATTGGGATTAATGTTTGTAAATACCACAGAAGAATTTCCGCCAGGCACGGTGGCTTATGCCTGTAATCCCAGCACTTTGGGAGGCCAAGGCAGGTGGATCACGAGGTCAGGAGTTTGAGACCAGCCTGACCAAAATGGTGAAATCCCATCTCTACTAAAAATACAAAAATTAGCCAGTTGTGGTAGCGCGTGCCTGTAATCCCAGCTACTCAGGAGGCCGAGGCAGGAGAATTGCTTGAACCCAGGAGGCAGAGGTTGCAGTGAGCCAAGATCGCGCCACTGCACTCCAGCCTAGGGAACAGAGTGAGACTCTATCTCAAACAAACAAACAAACAAACAAACAGACAACACACAAAAAAAAGAATTTCCATACAAAAGTGGGGACATTAGGCCCGACCCCTTGATTCCTAAAAAAAATAAAGTCAGGGAGAATAGCTAGAAGACTTGAAAGTCACTGACTCGGCCGGGCGCGGTGGCTCAAGCCTGTAATCCCAGCACTTTGGGAGGCCGAGACGGGCGGATCACGAGGTCAGGAGATCGAGAGACGATCCCGGCTAACACGGGGAAACCCCGTCTCTACTAAAAAATACAAAAAAATAGCCGGGCGAGGTGGCGGGCGCCTGTAGTCCCAGCTACTCGGGAGGCTGAGGCAGGAGAATGGCGTAAACCCGGGAGGCGGAGCTTGCAGTGAGCTGAGATCCGGCCACTGCACTCCAGCCTGGGTGACAGAGCAAGACTCCGTCTCAAAAAAAAAAAAAAAAAAAAAAAAGAAAGTCACTGACTCTTAGACAAGGAAATGGAGGGGTAAGGAAGGTACAGCTTTGTAAACTATTATAATATACATGTAATACAAATATATTTTTAAAAGAAATAGCTTGGTCTGGTTACAGAGGGACAGGATCTCAGCTAGTATTCTTATCACTTACCCATAGAGAAAGAAATGACTACGAAATGAGATATGATGAAAAGAAAAAATGAGTATAGCAAGGTGGTTGAGAAAACTGAAGGCTTTAGGGTTGTAAAAGAGGTCTGAATTCTGGACTTTTTAACTAGCTGAGAGGCCATAGACAAATTATGAAACCTCAATGAACACTGTTTTTATCATCTGTAAAATCATCAAGTGTATGACACTAATAGGTACTCAATATTTTTGTGGAATAATGTTCTGAATTATGTAAGGAAGATAGTTTGAAATCATACCAGATGATATGGTAAAAACGTACATCATGCCGGGCGTGGTGGCTCACGCCTGTAATCCCAGCACTTTGGGAGGCCAAGGCGGGCGGATCACGAGGTCAGGAGATCGAGACCATCCTGGCCAACATGGTGAAATCCCGTCTCTACTAAAAATACAAAAAATTAACCAGGCAAGGTGGTGGGCGCCTGTAGTCCCAGCTACTCGGGAGGCTGAGGCAGGAGAATGGCGTGAACCTGGGAGGTGAAGCTTGCAGTGAGCCAAGATCGTGCCACTGCACTCCAGCCTGGGCGACAGAGTGAGACTCCGCCTCAAAAAAAAAAAAAAAAAAAAAAAAAAAAAAAAAAAAAAACCGTACATCATACAATCTTTCTCTGATAGCTGTAAGGCATTTAATCTGATCACTGAATCCCAAACAAAAGACGTGAGAGGATATCAACACTAGATTTAACTTATAAGAAACACCAAAAAGAGTTCTTCAAGTAGAAAGAAAAGGACACTAACAATATAAAAATATAAAACTCATTGTAAAGGTATGAATATAGTTATATTCAGAATACTCTGATAATGTAATAATAGTGCATAAATCACTTTTAACTCTAGTATAAAAGTTAATAGATAAGGTTGGGCACAGTGGCTCACACCTGTAATCCTAGCACTTTGGGAGGCTGGAGTGGGCAGATCACGAGGTCAGGAGTTCAAGACCAGCCTGACCAATATGGTGAAATCCCGTCTCTACTAAAAATATAAAAATTAGCTGGGTAGGTAGCGTGTGCCTGTAATCCCAGTTACTCAGGAGGCTGAGGCAGGAGAATTGCTTGAACTTGGGAGGTAGAGTTGCAGTGAGCTGAAATCGTGCCACTGCACTCCAGCCTGGGTGACAGACAAAGACTCTGTCTCAAAAAAAAAAAAAAAAAAAAAAAGTTAAAAGACAAAGGTATTAAAAATAAACCTACAATCATTTGCTAATAGATGCACAATATATAAAAGACGTACATTGTAACATCAATAACGTAATGTGGCTGGAAAAGTGCAGACTTTTTGTATGTGGTCAAAGTTAAGCTATTATTATTATTATTACTATTATTATTATTATTGAGAAACAGGGTCTTGCTCTGTAGCCCAGGCCAGGGTCCTCACTGTAGCCTCAACCTCCTGGGCTCAAGAGATCCTCCTACCTCAACCTCCTGAGTAGCTGGAACTAGATGTGTACCACCACACCTGGTTAACTTTTTTTTGAGACAGACTCTTGCTCTGTCTCCCAGGCTGAGTGCAGTGGCGCAAACTCGGTTTGCTGCAACCTCTGCCTCCCAGGTTCAAGCAATTCTCCTGCCTCAGCCTCCCAAGTAGCTGGGATTACAGGCGCCTGCCACCACATCTGGCTAATTTTTTGTATTTTTAGTAGAGACAAAGTTTCATCATGGTGGCCAGACTGGTTTCAAACTCCTGACCTCAAGTGATCCTTAAACATTTTGGTGGAGACAGGGTCTCGCTATGTTGCCCAGGCTGGTCTCAAATTTCTGGGCTCAAGCGATCCTTCCACCTCAGCCTCCCAAAGTGCTGGGAATACAGGTGTGAGCCACCACACCCAGCCTAAAGTTAAGGTATTATTAACTTACAATAGACTGTTATAACTATGAGATGTTTTATGTAAGCCTTATGGTAACCACAAAGAAAAACTCTCTAGTAGATACACTGAAGACAAAGAAACATCAAATCATACCACCATAAAAAAATCAAATCAGAAAGAAAGAGTGAGCTAGGAACAAAGACACCATAAAACAGTCAGGATTAGCTCGGCAGAGTAGTGCACGACTATAGCCCCAGTTACTTGAGAGGCTGAGGCAGGAAGATTGCCTGAGCCCAGGAGTTCAAAACTGGAGTGAGTTATGATCATGCCACTATACTCTAGCCTGGGCAACAGAGGGAGACTTCATCTCTAAAACAACAACAACAACACAAACAAAGAATCATAAGCGACTACTACGAATAATTATATGCCAACAAATTGGATAAACTAGGAAAAAATGGATAAATTCCTAGAAACATACACTACCAAGCCTGAATCATGAAGAAAGAGAAAATCTGAAGAGACCAATTATGAGTAGGATAGTTCAATCAGTAATCCAAAACCTCCTAATAAAGAAGAGACAAAGACTTGATGGCTTCACAAGTAAATTCTATCGGACACTTAAAGAAGAATTAACTCCAATTCTTCTCAAACTCTTCCAAAATGTTGAAGACGGAACACTTCCAAACTCATTTTATGAGGATAGTATTACCCTGATACCAAAGCCAGACAAAAAATCTACAAGAAAATAACAGGCCGGCCAGGCGCTGTGGCTCACGCCTGTAATTCCAGCACTTTGGGAGGCCGAGACGGGCGGATCACGAGGTCAGGAGATCGAGACCATCCTGGCTAACACAGTGAAACCCCGTCTCTACTAAAAATACAAAAAGTTAGCCGGGCGTGGTGGTGGGCGCCTGTAGTCCCAGCTACTAGGGAGGCTGAGGCAGGAGAATGGCGTGAACCCAGGAGGCGGAGCTTGCAGTGAGCCGAGATCGTGCGACTGCACTCCAGCCTGGGCCACACAGCAAGACTCCGTCTCAAAAAAGAAAAGAAAATAACAGGCCAATATCCCTGATGAACATAGATACAGAAATCCTCAACAAAATACTAGCAAATGGAATTCAACAGCACATTAAAAGGATCATACAGCATGATCAAGTGAGATTTATTCCTAGGATACGGACGTTTCAACATAAGCAAATCAATCAATGTGATACATCACATTAACAAAGTGAAGGACAAAAACCACATGATCATTTCAGTAGACACAGAAAAATCATCTTACAAAATTGAACATACTTTCATAATCAACACTCTCTCAACAAATTAGGTGTACAAGGAATCTACCTCAACATAATAAAGGCCATATATGACAAACCTACAGCTAACATTATCCTCAACATTGGAAAGATAAAGGTTTTTCCCCTAAGATCAGAAACAAGACAAGGATATCCGCTCTTGACACTCTGCTCAACATAGTACCAAAAGTCCTTTTTATTCATTTAAGGCAATAAAAAGGAATAAAAGCCATCCAAGTTCAAAAAAACCCTAGAGGATCTACCATAAAATTGTTAGAAGTAATAAATATTATTTATTTACAGCTCAGTGTGCTTATACCAGTAATTCCAGCACTTTGGGAGGCCAAGGCGGGCAGATCATTTGAGGTCAGGAGTTTGAGACCAGCCTGGTCAACAGGGCAACACCTCGTCTCTACTAAAAATACAAAAATTAGCCAGGTGTGGTGGTGGGCACCTGTAATCCCAGCTCCTCAGGAGGCTGAGGCACGAGAATTGCTTGAACCCAGGAGACGGAGGTTGCAGTGAGACAAGATCATGCCGCTGCACTCCAGCCTGGGTGACAGAGCACGATTCTGTCTCCAAAAAAAAAAATATGTAATAAGGCTTGGCACGGTGGCTCATGCCTGTAATCCCAACACTTTGGGAGGCCAAGGCGGGTGGATCATGAGGTCAGGAGATTGAGACCATCCTGGCTAACATGGTGAAACCCCTATTAAAAATACAAAAAATTAGGCCGGGCGCGGTGGCTCAAGCCTGTAATCCCAGCACTTTGGGAGGCCGAGACGGGCGGATCACGAGGTCAGGAGATCAAGACCATCCTGGCTAACACGGTGAAACCCCGTCTCTACTAAAAAATACAAAAAACTAGCCGGGCGAGGTGGCGGGCGCCTGTAGTCCCAGCTACTCGGGAGGCTGAGGCAGGAGAATAGTCTAAACCCGGGAGGCGGAGCTTGCAGTGAGCTGAGATCCGGCCACTGCACCCTAGCCTGGGCGACAGAGCAAGACTCTGTCTCAAAAAAAAAAAAAAAAAAGCCGGGCGCGGTGGCTCACGCCTGTAATCCCAGCACTTTGGGAGGCCGAGGCGGGCGGATCACCAGGTCAGGAGATCGAGACCACGGTGAAACCCCGTCTCTACTAAAAAAATACAAAAAATTAGCCAGGCGCGGTTGTGGGCGCCTGTAGTCCCAGCTACTTGGGAGGCTGAGGCAGGAGAATGGCGTGAACCCGGGAGGCGGAGCTTGCAGTGAGCCAAGATCGTGCCATTGCACTCCAGCCTGGGCGACAGAGCGAGACTCCGTCTCAAAAAAAAAAAAAAAAAAAAAATTAGCCAGGCATGGTGGTGGGCGCCTGTAGTCCCAGCTAATAGAGAGGCTGAGGCAGGAGAATGGCATGAACCCCGGAGGCGGAGCTTGCAGTGAGCCGAGATTGCGCCACTGCACTGCAGCCTGGGTGACAGAGCGAGACTCCGTCTCAAAAAAAAAAAAAAAAAGTTATAAATGTATGTGTATTCAGTAAGATACAAAAATCAGTTGTTTCTATACACTAGCAACAAATTATCAGAAAAAGAAATCAAGAAAACAATCCCATGTATAATAACATCAAAAAGAATAAAATACTTGGGAAAAACTTTAACAAAGGAAATCTGTATACGTAAAACTATAAAACACTGATGAAAAAAAATGAAGACACGCCAGGCGTGGTGGATGACGCCTGTAATCACAGCACTTTGGAAGGCCAAGGCGGGTGGATTGGTTGAGCTAAGGAGTTCAAGACCAGCCTGGGCAACACAGTGAAGCCCCATCTCTACTAAAATTCAAAAATAAAAGAA
Organism: Macaca fascicularis; assembly: GCF_037993035.2. Lineage (NCBI taxonomy): Eukaryota > Metazoa > Chordata > Mammalia > Primates > Cercopithecidae > Macaca > Macaca fascicularis. Next base: position 43,671,546 of record NC_088393.1, read on the forward strand.
AAAAAAATTAGCTGGGCGTGGCAGCATGTGCCTGTTGTCCCAGCTACTCGGGAAGCTGAGGCAGAAGAATTGCTTGAACCCGGGAGGCATAGATTGTAGTGAGCTGCGATCATACCATTGCACTCCAGCCTAAGCAACAGAGTGAGACTCTTGTCTAAAAAAAAATTGCATTAAATAAAAAAGGGCGGGGGTGGGGAGCTAGGAGAGGGATAGGATTAGAAGAAATATCTAATGTAGATGACGAGTTGATGGGTGCAGCAAACCACCATGGCATGTGTATACCTATGTAACAAACCTGCACATTCTGCACATGTATCCCAGAACTTAAAGTATAATAAAAAAAAATGAAGACACAAATAAATGAAAATATATTCTGTATTCATAAATGGGAAGAATTAATATTGTTAAAATGTCCATACAACCCAAAGCAATGTACAGATTCAGTGGAATCCCTAACAAAATTCCAAAGGTACTTTTCACAGAAACAGCAAAATCAATCCTAAAATTCATATGGAACCATAAAAGACCCTGAATAGTCAAGGTAATCTTGAACAAGAAGAACGAAGCTGGAGGCATCACTACATCAGATAGATTTCAAAACAGATGACAAAGCTGCAGTAATCAAAACACCATGGCACTGGCATAAAAATAGACACATCAACCAAGGGAACAGAATACAGAACCAAGAATCCATACAGAACCCTTGCATTTACGGTCATTGGATTTTCAATAAAAATGCCAAGAACACACAATGGAGAAAAAGACAGTTCAATAAATGGTGATGAGAAACTGGATGTCCACATGCAAAAGAATAAAATTGAATTCCTATCACATACATATACAAAAGTGAACTCAAAATGGATTAAAGACTTAAACATAAGACACAAAACTATAAAACTACTAGAAGAAAACAGAGGAGGGAAAGTTCCATGATGTCAGTCTAGGCAATGATTTTTTTTTTTGCATATGACCCCAAAACACATAAAAGAAAAGCGAAAAATAGAAAAATGTGATTACACCAAACTAAAAAGCTTCTGCACAGCAAAGGAAACAACAGAGTAAAGAGACTATCCACAGAGTGGGATAAAATATTTTCAAGCCTTGTATCTGGTAAGATGCTAATATCCAAAATATATAAGGAACTCAACTCAGTAACAAGAAAAAAAATAACCCAATTTAAAAAGTGGGCATTTCTCAAAAGAAAACATAGAAACAGCCAATAGGTATATGAAAAAAACACTCAACATTACTAATCATCAGGAAAATGGAAATTGAAACCACAATGAAATATCACCTCCTTGCCGGGCACCATGGCTCAGGTCTATAATCCCAGCACTTTGGGAGGCCAAGGCGGGTGGATCACCTGAGGTCAGGAGCTCGACACCAGCCTGACCAACATGATGAAACCCCATCTCTACTAAAATACAAAAAGTATCCAGGCATAGTGGTGGGCACCTGTAATCTCAGCTACTTGGGAGGCTGAGGCGGGAGAATCACTTGAACTCCAGAGGCGGAGGTTGCAGTGAGCCGAGATTGCACCACTGCACTCCAGCCTGGGCAACAAGAGTAAGACTCCGTTTCAAACAAGCAAACAAATGAACAAAATCCTCTCACACCTGTCAGAACTGCTATAATCAAAAAGACAAAAAATAACAAGTGTTGGAAAGGATGTGGCAAAAAGGGAATCCTTGTACACTGTTAGTAGCATAAATTGAAACAGCCATCATGGAAAACAGCATGGAGGTTTCTCAAAACTACCCTATAACCCAGCAAACTCACTTCTGGGTATATATCCAAATGAAATCAAATCAGTATGGGGAAAAAATATCTGCATTCTTATGTTCATTGCAGCATCATTCATGATAGCCAAGATATGGAGTCAATGGATAAACTGATAAAGAAAATGTGATGTGTGGGTGTATGTATGTATACACACACACATACACATACATACACACACAATGGAATGTGTATGTATATATACAAATACACAAACACTGGAATATTATTAAACTTTAAAAATGAAGAAAATCCTGTTACTTTCAACAACATAGATAAAGCTGGAGGGCATATGTGAAATAAGCCAGGCACAGAAAGACAGATACTGCAGTGATTTCACTTATATAGGAAGTCTAAAACGTTGAACTCATAGAAGAAGAACGTAGAATGGAGGTTGCCAGGGGTTGGGGGATGGAGGAAAGAATATATTGGTCAAACGGTACAAAGTTCCAGTTACGCAGAATAAAAAATTTCTGGAGATCTAATATACAGCATTATATAGTAATAGTATATACTGCCATGTAAGTACATACCATTAATAGTAATACCAGTACAGAATGTATACCATGGTAACTATAGTTTATAATACTGTATTATATACTCGGAATTTATTATGGGAGTAGATCTTAATGTTCTTACCATATACACACATATACAAATTGGTAACTATGTGATATGATAGATACATTAATTGGCTTGATTATGGTAATCATTTCACAATGCATACACATATATCAAAACACCTAATTGCATACTGTAAATATATACAATTTTTTTTTTTTTTTGAGACAAAGTTTTCACTCTTGTTGCCCAGGCTGGAGCGCAATGGCACGATCTTGGCTCACTGCAACCTCTGCCTCCTGGGTTCAAGCAATTCTCCTGCCTCAGTCTCCCAAGTAGCTGGGACTACAGGCATGTGCCACCACACCAGGCTAATTTTTGTATTTTTAGTAGAGATGGGTTTCGCCATATTGGTCAGGCTGGTCACATAATCCTGACCTCAGGTGATCCACCTGCCTCGGCCTCCCAAAAGTGCTGGGATTACAGGCTTGAGCCACCACACCCAGTCAATATATATAATTTTTATTTGCCAAATATACCTCAATAATGCTAGGGAAAAAGCTGGAATGAATTGTTTAAAAAACTTTCAGAGAAGGATGAAAATGATGACAGAAAACAGTAAGTCACAGGGAAGAAAAATTGATGTAAGAAATAAAATGAATGTAAAATATGAATTCTGGAAGGAAAATATGGCAATGATATAGAACCCTAATAAAACAAATTTCCAGGGTTGATTAAAACTCTTAGTATTCAGATGGTTCCCTTTTTACTGAACAATATATATGAGGAAAGTGGTTTTTGTTTCATTTTGTTTTTGCCTCAGCCTCCCAAGTAGCTGGGATTACAGGCATGCGCCACCACACCTGGCTAACTTTTGTATTTTTAGTAGAGATGGGGTTTCACCATCTTGGCCAGGCTGGTCTTGAACTCCTGACCTTGTGATCCACCCACCTTGGCCTCCCAAACTGCTGGGATTATAGGCGTGAGCCACCGCACCCAGCCTATTAATTTTTTTTTTTTTTTAGATGGAATCTTGCTCTGTTGCCCAGGCGAGAGTACAGAGGCGTGATCTCAGCTCACTGCAACCTCCGCCTCCTGGGTTCAAAAGATCCTCCTGCCTCAGCCTCTGGAGTAGCTGAGATCACACCCAGTTAATTTTTTTGAATTTTTAGTAAAGACAGGTTTCAACACGTTGGCCAGGCTGGTCTTGAACTCCTGACCTCAAGTGATCTGCCCACCTCGACCTCCCAAAGTGCTGGGATTACAGGCGTAAGCCACTGTACCTGGCTTCCATAGGATTTAAAGAAGATCTGGGGTCTTACAGAATAATATTCAGAATGCCTTAGGATACCATCCAAAATCACTCAACATATGAAGAATGAAGAAAATTTTAACTCACATGGCAAAAGACAACAGACACCAAAATAAAGGTGATTCATGTTGGAATTATCAGATAATGACTTTAAAGCAGATATTTTAAAAATGCTTGAACAAGGAACCATGCACACTCTGCAAACCAATATAAAAATAGAAAGTTTCAGCAAAAGAGTAGAAGATATAAAGAAGAATAAACAAATTTTAGAACTGAAAAGTGCAGTAGCCAAAATAAAAACTACTGGCTAGTCTCAAAAGCAGAATGGAGGTAATAAAGTCAATAAACTTGAAGACAGTTCAAAAGAAATTAGCTAATATGAATAACAGTAAAAATAAGATGGAAAATGTAAAAACAACACAGCCTCTGGGAATGTAGAACAAGAAAAGATTTAACATTTGTGTCATCAGGGTTTCAGAAGAGAAAGTACAGGACTCAAAAAAGATTTGAAGAAATAATGGCTGAAAACTTACCAATTTTGGTGAAAGATAAAACAAAGCCATTTTGAGAAGCCACCCCAAATAGGATAAACCCAAAGAAATCCATACTCAGACATATCATAATCAAACTGCTGAAAATGAAAGAAAAAATAAATAGTGAAAGAACTGTAAAAAAATAATGTATTACTTATGGGTGAAACAATGATTTGAATGACTGGATTACTCTTCATAAACTCTGGAGGCCAGAAAAAAGTGGAACAGTAATTTATTGTGCTGAAAAAAAGAGCTGTCAATCCAGAATTTTATATCTAGCAAAAATATCCTTCAGTAATGAAGGTGAGATTAAGAAAGTAATATTGCAAATGTACGTTGCAGCTCAGGCTGTGCCCTCAGGGTCTGTGTGGGAGTAGGCAATAGTGGGGACAGTGGTTAGTGAAAGAGCTTGTACTCCTTCTCAAAGGGGTTAAGTGCTTGTTAAATCTAGGAGACAGCTGTCATGTAAGAATGAAGGTCCAGTGCTGCTTTCCAGCTCTCCAAAGAAAACCAGAAATCCAGATTTCTGTATTAAATCCCCTGATAGCTTGAGTCTGGTAACTAATTCAGAACTTTAGAGAACTGCAGGGGCAGCACCAAACACAAACATGTACAGGATACACCCTGAGTCACTAGGTTGTTACTTCAGTGGAGTTTTCTCTGTTTCTTTGAACTTCAGAAATTATACCAAGATACATCTAAGTAAAATTCTCGGCTGGGTGCAGTGGCTCACGTCTGTGATCCCAGCTCTCTGGGAGGCTGATGCGGGCGGATCACCTGAGGTCAAGAGTTCGAGACCAGCCTGGTCAACATGGTAAAACCTCGTCTCTACTAAAAATACAAAAAAAAAAAAAAAAAAAAAAAGGCTAGGCTTAGTGGTTAATTTGACTTGTTTATTGCATAGGATAGAGATAATTCCAGCTGGAGTGTAGTGGTAAACCCACAGCTCACTGCAGTCTGGACCTCCTGGGCTCAAGCGATCCTCCTACCTCAGCCCACGAGTGGCTGAAACCGCAGACGTGTGCCACTATGTCTGTAGTCCCAGCTACTCAGGGAGGCTCAGGCAGGAGAATCCCTTGAACCCGGGAGGCAGAGGTTGCAGTGAGCCAAGATCGTGCCACTGCACTCCAGCCTGGGCGACAGAGCGAGACTCTGTCTCAGAAAAAAAATAAAATAAAAAATAATAAAACATAAAATAAATCCTATGGAGATGGTTAATACTTTTGTTTTAACAGGTATTGACCGTGTTGGGTTCAGGCTGCAAGTTCCAACAAGCCTTGTGTGGACTGTGACTCCAGTGTCAGTTTTCAAGGCCTTTGCAGTGTTATTTGGATTTGTCCACTGTGTGCACCATCCAATCCAATCTGAAACTTACACTTTAGTTCTTAAAGTCTTCGATATGTTATTTAGGGACAGATCCACATATATTCAGGCAAAAATGAGCCTAAGAGTTCCTAAAAACTGAGTTTTTTTGAACTTTGGGGTTTTTTTTTGTTTTTGTTTTGTTTTTTAGACGGAGTTTCGCTCTTGTTGCCCAGGCTGGAGTGCAATGGCACGATCTCGGCTCACCCTAACCTCCGCCTCCCGGGTTCAAGCAATTCTCCTGCCTCAGCCTCCCGAGTAGCTGGGATTACAGGTGTGCACCACCACGCCCAGCTAATTTTGTATTTTTAGTAGAGACGGGGTTTCCCCATGTTGGTCAGGCTGGTCTCAAACTCCCGACCTCAGGTGATCCACTCACCTCAGCCTCCAAAAGTGCTGCGATCACAGGCGTGAGCCACCATGCTGGGGCCAACTTTGGGTTTTTTGAACTTGAACATGGGTTGCTTTTTGAACTTGTTCCTTTCTGGGATCTTCTTGATACTTTCTAGTTCCCTGGAGCTCCCCTATTCAGTTCTTCAGTCATAATGCTGGGGTTTTAGTTACCTCCCTCTGCTATGTACTTTCTACAACTATGCCTGGGTATGGCAGGAGGAAACAGAGAAAAAAAGTGATGGGGGTTCACTCCACAGCAACTCTAATAGGAAAAGAAGGTTCCTACCCCTTGTAGTTTTAGATACCTGCAGGCCCCCACTGCTTCCACTGTTGCTGCTGCTGCTGTGAGATTGTCTGGAGGCTGGGATGCGCAAAAACGGGGGGGAAAATATAGACACATATTTGTGTATATATACATGTATGTATGTATGTACATATGTATGTAAATACACACACAAGCAAGAGATTGCTCCAATCTCTCTTGGTGTTAAGAATCCCATTTCCCCCCATCTCTACTAAAAATACAAAAAATTAGCCGGGTGTGGTGGCACGTGCCTGTAATCCAAACTACTTGGGAGGCTGAGGCAGGAGCATCGCTTGAACCCAGGAGATGGAGGTTGCAGTGAGCCGAGATTGCGCCACTGCACTCCAGCCTGGGTGGCAGAGCGAGACTCTGTCTCAAAAAAAAAAAAAAAAAAGAATCCCATTTCCTGTGCCTTCTGCCAAAACTAGAAGGCTTGTTTGTCTTGGGCCAGGTGCAGTAATCCCAGCACTTTGGGAGGCCAAGGTGGGAGGACTACTTGAGCCCAGGAGTTCAAAATCAGCCTAGACAACACAGGGAGACGTGGTTTCTACTAAAATTTTAAAAATTAGTTGGGCATGGTGGCACACATCTGCAGTTGCAGCTACTTGGGGGCTGAGGTAGGAAGATCGCTTGAGCCCAGGAGGTCCAGACAGCAGTGAGCTGTGGGTTCACCACTACACTCCAGCTGGAATTACCTTTGTCTATACCCTATGCAATAAACAAGTCAACTGCATTTGTAGTCCCCCCAAAACATACAGAAAATACGTAGAAATAAAATATCAAATGAACTATAAGCCCTTTTTTGGGATAAGTTTATAAAAATACACTGAAATATCATCAAGAAGGCCTAAATAAATGGAGAAAAGTACTGTGATAATGGCAAATATGATTTAATATAATAAAGATATCAGTTACTACTAAAGTGATATAAAAATTCAATGTATTTTTTTTTTTTTTTTTTTGAGACAGAGTCTTGCTCTGTTGCCCAGGCTACAGTACAGTAGTACCATCTTGGCTCACTGTAATCTCTGCCTCCTGGGTTCAAGTGATTCTCATGCCTCAGACTCCCGAGTAGCTGGGACAACAGCTGTGCGCCACCACACCTGGCTAATTTTTGTGTTTGCTTTTGTTGGGTTTTTTTGAGACAGAGTCTCACTCCATCACCCAGACTGGAGTGCAGTGGCATGATCTCGGTTCACTGCAACCTCCACCTCCCAGGTTCAAGCAATTCTTGTGCCTCTGACTCCCGAGTAGCTGGGATTACAGTTGTGCGCTACCACGCCTGGCTAATTTTTGTATTTTTAGTAGAGCCAGGGTTTCACCACGTTGGCCAGGCTGGTCTCGAACTCCTGGCCTCAACCGATCTGCCCACCTCGGCCTCCCAAAGTGCTGGGATTACAGGAGCGAGCCACCGCACCCGGCCAAATTCAACTCAACATTTTAAATAAAATATAAAGTAATTTTTAATACTATATGAAAGATCACAGAGATAAGTATAACCAAAACACGCCTAAAGAAAAGGTGGAGGGATATGTCCTACCAGAAATCAAGACTTGTTATATAAACATGAGTAATTTAGACAGGGATAACAAGGCTCAATGTAACAAGAAATACCCGTGCATATATGAAATCCGAATATATGACAGAGGAGCATTATTGATCAGTGAAGAATAGATGGAGTTTTCATTTGAGAGGGAAACATAATTTTTTTTTTTTTAGGAGACGGTGTTTCCCTCTGTTACCCAGGCTGGTTTTGAATTTCTGGGCTCAAGCAACCCTCCTGCCTTAACCTCCCCAAGTGCTGGGATTATAGGCATGAGCTACCACACCCAGCCAATTCGTTTTCTATACAGGAAAAATAGCTGATCTCCATCTCATACTATTCATAAAAATCAATTAAAGTTGCATTAATAGGGCTTTAATAAGAAAGCGAAAACATAAAAATTGTTGGGAGTTTGAGATCAGCATGGGCAACATGGCAAAACCCTGTCTCTACAAAAAATATAAAAAGTTAGCCAGGAGTGACAGCACGTGCCTGCAGTCTCAGGAGGCTGAGGTGGGAGGATCACCTGAGCCTAGGAGGTAGAAGCTGCAGTGAGCCGTGATTGTTCCACTGCACTCTAGCCTGTCTGACTTTTTCTGTCTAAAAAAAAAAAAAAGAAAAATCTTGGAATTAAAATAGAAAATTGGGCTAGGAAAGGTTTCTGAGGATCCAAAAAGTATAAAGCATACAGGAAAAAGATAAAAATGTTTATAAGCAACATATAATTTAACCATTAAACATACAATTTGGCAATATTAACACAAATAATTACTGTTCATCAAAAGATACCATAACAAAAGTGAATAAAAAAGATGTAAACTGGAAAACATATCTACAAAACATGTGATTGATCAAAAATGAGTATCTAGAATTTATACAAGGAATTCCTACAAATCTTCGGAAAAAGACAAATTAGCCTAATACAAAAGGATCAAAATGACATTACACAGAAGAGACACTAATGACCAATAAACATAGGGAAAGGTGATCACCTTCAATAACGACCAGGGAAATTTAATTGAAAACGATAAAATAAGATTTCATACTCATCAATCAGATTATTAAAAAATGAAAAAATCTTATAATATCATAAGGAGAGATGGTGGAACAAAAGTACCTCCCACATAAACTAATACATCACTTGGAAAACAGTTTGGCATCACCTTGCAAAGCTGAGTAAGCATGTACACCAAGATCCCGCAATGGTATTCCTAAGTATATTTCCTAACAAATCTCTTGCACATGTAAGTCTGCAGATGTAAATATTATTGTCATAATTATATGTTTATGTATATACATGCTATATATTCTACTATGTTTATAAATACCATTTTAAGGGAAAATTTTTTTTTTTTTTTTTTTGTTTGAGACGGAGTCTCGCTCTGTCGCCCAGGCTGGAGTGCAGTGGCCGGATCTCAGCTCACTGCAAGCTCCGCCTCCCGGGTTCAGGCCATTCTCCTGCCTCAGCCTCCCGAGTAGCTAGGACTACAGGCGCCCACCACCTCGCCTGGCTAGTTTTTTGTATTTTTTAGTAGAGACGGGGTTTCACCGTGTTAGCCAGGATGGTCTCGATCTCCTGACCTCGTGATCCGCCCGTCTCGGCCTCCCAAAGTGCTGGGATTACAGGCTTGAGCCACCGCGCCCGGCCTTAAGGGAAAATTTTAATGGACGGGTTCAAAAGTGTAAAGGTCATTGTTACAGAATATATTAGCAAATCAATACAAATGAGGGCCAAAGAAATATATACAAAGGCAGTATAAATGGAAAAACAGATGAAGAGTAAGAGACACAGGAGATAATACAGACGTTTTATGTCAGTCTAACAGAAGGAAAAAAGGAAATGGTAACAAGGCAATATTTGAAGAGATGACTACTAAGAATTTCCTATCACACACACAAAAAAAGATGTAAGTCCTCAGATTGAAAAATGCTACCAGAGGCAAAGCATAAGGGGAATAAAGCTAACCATATCTGAATTTATCACAGTAAAAATTTAGCCTGTTAGAGGAAAACATTTTTCTCTAAAGGAAAGGAACAAGAATCGTCTATCAGAAAGAAAACAGTGGAGAGTACCTTCATGGCCTTGTGGCAGGCAAAGATACATTTACAAAGACAATAATGTACAGCTGGCCCTCTGTACTGGGTGGGAGGGGGGAGGAGGGGTGAGGTTTGGTTCCAGGATCATGGCAGACACCAAAATCTGCACATGCTCAAGTCCCTTATACAAAGTGGCACAGTAAGTTGGTTTCAACCAACTATGGCTCTCAACCTATTAATACAGAGGGCCAACTATATGTATTTTACCTCCATGATTGGTTGAGTCTGTGGATGCAGAATCAACGCATAGGAAGGGCTGACTATACACATGCGGTGATTCCATTTATGTAAGATTCAAATATAGGCTAAGGAAGAATTTCTTAAGTCCCTAGAAGTGTGAAGCATAAAAGAAAAGATGGATACATTTGACTACAGTAATCATTAAAAACTTCTCCTCACAGAAAAGAAAACCATAAAGAGAGCTAAATTCAATTCAGAGTAGAAAAAGAGACTTGTAGTTTGTAGAACATGCAAAGTCCCACAAGCAGAATATATAAAGAACCCTTACACATTATTAAGAAAAATACAGACAGCCAGGCGCGGTGGCTCAAGCCTGTAATCCCAGCACTTTGGGAGGCCGAGGCAGGCAGATCACGAGGTCAGGAGATCGAGACCATCCTGGCTAACACAGTGAAACCCCGTCTCTACTAAAAATACAAAAAAATTAGCCGGATGTGGTGGCGGGCGCCTGTAGTCCCAGCTACTCGGGAGGCTGAGGCAGGAGAATGGTGTGAACGCAGGAGGCGGAGCTTGCAGTAAGCCAAGATTGCGCCACTGCACTCCAGCCTGAGGGACAGAGCAAGACTCCATCTCAAAAAAAATAAAGTAAAATAAAATAAAAAAAAATACAGACAATTCAACAGAAAAACAGGCAAAAGATTTGAGCAGGCAATTCACTAAAGAATTTCAGCTGGCGTGGTGGCTCACACCTGCAATCCCAGCACTTTGGGAGGCTGAGACAGGCTGATCACAAGGTCAGGAGTTCAAGGCCAGCCTGGCCAATACAGTGAAACCCTGTCTCTACTAAAAATACAAAAAATTAGCTGGGCATGGTGGTGGGCACCTGTAATCCCAGCTACTCTGGAGGCTGAGGCAGGAGAATCGCTTGAACCTGAGAGGCGGAGTTTGCAGTGAGCCAAGATCTCACCACTGCACTCTAGCCTGGGCAACAATGTGAGACTCCGTTTCCAAAAAAAAAAAAAAAAGAATTTCCAAAAACTAAAAATGACATGAAAATGTGTGCTAAAACTCACCAGTAAAGAAAGAAACGTGGCCGGGCACGGTGGCTCAAGACTGTAATCCCAGTACTTTGGGAGGCTGACACAGGTGGATCACTTGAGGTCAGGAGTTCAAGATCAGCCTGGCCAACATGGTGAAACCATATCTCTACTAAAAATATAAAAATTAGCCGGGCATGGTGGCATGTGTTTATAATTCTAGCTACTTGGGAGGCTGAGGTAAGAGAATTGCTTGAACCTGAGAGGTAGAGGTTGCAGTGAGCCAAGATCGTGTCACTGTACTCCAGCCTGAGTGACAGAGCAAGACTCCGTCTCAAATTAAAAAAAAAAAAAAGAAAAAAAAAAAGATGGAAATGTAAATTAAAACCATACCGAATTATTATTATACACTCACTAACTGATAAAAATCAAAGTTTGGGCTGGGTGTGGTAGCTCATGCCTATAATCCCAGCACTTTGGGAGGCCGAGGCAGGCAGATCACCTGAGGTCAGGAGTTCGAGAGCAGCCTGACCAACAGGGAGAAACCCCATCTCTACTAAAAATACAAAATTAGCCAGGCGCATGCTAATTTTGGTGGTGGCGCATGCCTGTAATCCCAGCTACTTCGGAGGCTGAGGCAGAAGAATCACTTGAACCTGGGAGGCAGAGGTTGCAGTGAGCCAAGATCGTGTCATTGCACTCCAGCCTGGGCAATAAAAGCGAAACTCCATCTCAAAAAAAAAAAAAAAAAATCAAAGTTTGATAATACCGTATATTAGGAAGCATGTGCAACAATGGGAATGTTCATATACTGCTGGTGAAATTGTAAACAAATACAAGTGTTGAAGAAAAGTTAAAATTAGGCAGCTCAGCTGAGCGAGGTGGCTCCCTCCTGTAATCCTAACACTTTGGGAGGTTCAGGTGGGAGGATCACTTGAGGCCAGGAGTTAGAGACCAGCCTGGCCAACATGGCAAAACCCTGTCTCTACTAAATATACAAAAATTAGCTGGGTATGGTGGTGCATGCCTGTAATCCTTGCAATTCGGGAGGCTAAGGCATGAGAATTGCTTCAATCTTGGAGGCAGAAGTTGCAGTGAACCCAGATCACGCCATTACACTCCAGCCTGGATCACAGAGCTAGACTCTGTCTCAAAAAAACTAAAATATTAGGCAGCTAGGTTGGGAGCAGTGGCTCATGCCTGTAATCCCAGCACTTTTGGAGCCCGAGGCGGTGGGATCACTTGAGCCCAGGAGTTCCAGACCAGCCTGGGCAACATGGTAAAACCCCATCTCTACAAAAAATACAAAAAATTAACCAGGTGTGGTGGCATGCACCTGTAGTCCCATCTACCCAGGAGGCTGAGGTGGGGGGATCACGTGAGCCTAAGAGGTGGTCAAGACTGCAGTGAGCCATGATAGTGCCACTGCCCTCCAGCCTGGGCAAGAGTGAGACCCTGTTTCAAAAAAAAAGTAAAAGCACCCTCTGGAAACCAATAGGTAAATATTATTATTTTGCAAAGTCCATAAAAACTGAAAGAATAAACTCAGTAACAGATTAAAAGTATGAAATATAGGAATGAACAAGTTAATTATGCTATGGTGAAAACGTCCACTCTCACAAGTACTCAATATAACGACAATAAAGCAGTCCAGTATACAAAGAAATCACTGTAAAATTTATATAACTTTGCATTAAAGTTATATAACGGAGAAAATATCCATATTTTTTAGAATTACATAATGAGATTATGCAAGGGTGAAATGACATGAGGTTCTGGATTTACTTGAAATTATCTGCGGTGGGGCGCGGTGGCTTACATCTGCAATCCCAGAATTTGGGAGGACAAGGCAAGTGGATCATTTGAGGTCAGGAGTTCGAGATCAGCTTGGTCAAGCTGGTGAAACCCCATCTCTATGAAAAATACAATAAAATTAGCCAGGCATGGTGGCGGGTGCCTGTAATCCCCACTACTCGGGAGGCTGAGGCAGGAGAATCGCTTGAACCCGGGAGGCGGAGGTTGCAGTGAGCTGAGATCACACCATTACACTCCAGCCTGGGTAACAAGAGCAAAACTCCATCTCGAAAACAAGGAAAAAAAAAGAAAATATTTGTGCAACAATAGGGGTAGATGAGTGGCATGTAGTTTTGAAAATTTTCACAATGAAAAACAACATTCTATGACTTGTAAAATAAATGAGCGAAAACATTTATTTCAAATAAAAATTAACCATTCTTAAAGAGTACAGTGAAATGAATACTACCAAACATTGTGTCTGAAAGTTTCAGAAATATCTTGTCTCTGAGAATCTATCCTAAGCAAATACAGAAAAATCTATATGCATAAAGTTGTGCTTTTACATAAAGAATGGTGCTTTTACAAACAAGCATTGATTAGAAAGCAGCCTAACTATGTAAGTATAAGTACTTGAACTGTACTAAAAGAAAAAAACAGAATTATATGAGAAAATGCAGGTAAAAACTATTACATACCTATCTAATCTTCATGGCCAGATCTTTCTGGTACTTTTCTTTCTGAGTTTCTGAGTTCACCTTCCATCCTGCTGTCTTCTCAACCTACATTTCCTTGCCATATCTTCTCCTGCTGTAAACCTCTAGGTATTAGGGTGCTTCAGGTTTCTGTCCTTGCTATATTTATTCCCTAGGAGATTCCATCCAGTCACAAGACTCTATATCTCTTTTTTTTTTTTTTTTTTTTTGAGACGGAGTCTTGCTCTGTCGCCCAGGCTGGAGTGCAGTGGCCAGATCTCAGCTCACTGTAAGCTTCACCTCCCGGGTTCACGCCATTCTCCTGCCTCAGCCTCCTGAGTAGCTGGGACTACAGGCGCCCGCCACCTCGCCCGGCTAGTTTTTTGTATTTTTTTAGTAGAGACGGGGTTTCACTGTGTTAGCCAGGATGGTCTCGATCTCCTGACCTCGTGATCCACCCATCTCGGCCTGCCAAAGTGCTGGGATTACAGGCTTGACTCTATATCTCTATATTGAAGGCTCTCCAAATTTTCCTCCAACGCTGATCTGACCTCCCAGTTCCAGACTTCTATACTGAACTGCCTGCATGGCATCTATGCTGCGTCCAATAAGCAACTGAAGCTTAACATAAGCGAACCCACCCTTGATTTTGCAACCCCCAAATCTACTCTTTCCCCATTTCAGTAATTACAAAGCCCATTCTTCCATAGGCTCTCCCTAAAAAGCATGAATCCTTTTCCTCTTACACTCCAAGACTGAATCCTGCTAACTCTTCCTTGAAAAGATTTCAAACCCACCACTTCCTTCCACTGCCACTGATAACATTTCAATGGTCTCTGAGCCATCACTGTATCCCAACCAGACTACTATAAAAATCTGCTATACAGCCACTCTGCTTCCAACCTTGTCTCCTACAAAGCAGTTAGGGAAATCCTTTTAAAACACATGTTGCATCAAGTCCAGGTGTAGTGGCTCACACCTATAATCCCAGTACGTTGGGAGGCTGAGGTGGGAGGATTACTTGAGGTCAGGATTTCGAGACCAGCCTGGCCAACATGGTGAAACACTGTCTCTACTAAAATACAAAAATTAGTTGGACGTGGTGGCCTGTAATCCCAGCTACTCAGGACGATGAGGCACAAGAATCGCTTGAGCCCAGGAGGTAGAGGTTGCAGTGAGCCAAGATCATGCCATGGCACTCCAGCCTGGGCGACAGAGCAAGACTCCATCTCAAACAAAAACATGGCCAGGCATGGTGGCTCACACCTATAATCCCAGCGCTTTGGGAGGCTGAGGTGGGCAGATCACAAGGTCAGGAGATCGAGATCATCCTGGCTAACATGGTGAAACCCCATCTCTACTAAAAAAATACAAAAAAATTAGCCGGGCGTGGTGGCATGCGCCTGTAATCCCAGCTACTCAGGGGGCTGAGGCAGGAGAATCGCTTGAACCTGGGAAGTGGAGGTTGCAGTGAGCTGAGATCATGCCACTGCACTCCAGCCTGGGCAACAGAGCAAGACTCTGTCTCAAAAAAAAAACACAAACAAAAAAATAAGTTGCATCAAGCCATTTCTAGGTGCAAAGCCTTCTGATGACTTCTTGTCTTAGAATGAAAAGATTTCCCATGGCCTGTATGGCAGACTGTACATAAACTGACCCACTCTTTCCCACTCCTGCCTCTTTGATCTCATCTCCCACCCATGTACCCCTCTGCTACCAGTCACTGCCCTCTGGTGCTGCTCCTCAAACACAGCCAATGCACAGTTGCCTCAGGACTTTGAAGGTCTGCGTTCCTCCATCTGGAGCAGTCTTCCGCCTCGTGCCCATATACAATGACTTACCGTGGTACTTCTTTGGGTCTCTGCCCAAATGTTACCATATCATTTGGTAAGATATGGTAAATTTCTCTTGCTTCTTCACATAAAATATCATCCTTTATCCCTTTCCTCTACTTCTTATTTCTTTTTAGTATTTACTATTACCTGGTATGTTATATATTCATCTATTTTCATCTCTCTCCCTACACTGTGGGGTAGGCTGTGGGAACACAGATTATGCACGTTCTTTTTTTTCTTTTTTTCAGGCTGGAGTGCAGTGGCATGATCTTGGCTCACTGCGACCTCCACCTCTTGGGTTCAAGTGATTCTCCTGCCTCAACCTCCTGAGTAGCTGGGATTATAGGTGCCTGCCACCACACCCGGCTGATTTTTGTATTTTTTAGTAGAGATGGGGTTTCATCATGTTGGCCAGGCTGGACTCAAACTCCTGACCTCAGGCAATCCTCCTGCCTCAGCCTCCCGAAGGGCTGGGATTACAGGCGTGAGTCACTGCACCCAATCACGCATGTTCTATTCATTACTGTAACCTCAGTGTTGAGAATAGTGCTGGGCATACCATAGGCACTCCAGAAACATAAACTAAATAAATGAATGTGCTCTCCTCCCCTTCATACCAAATCTCTCTTTGCCAGCTCTTACCTTCTCCATGGAGACACAAGCCCTTTATTTCCAACCCTCTATATAAAGTCAATGACGCTCACAACCAAAATCTCCCCCTATGACTTCTATGTGGATCAACTCCTCTTCTACATCGTTAGCCCTCGCTTTCTGCTAAGCTCCCTATTTTAACTTCACTTATGGTGGTTCTATTTTGTAGAAGTTATTTGTAGACATGTTCTAGTACTTCTACTAGGCAGTAAGTTCTGAAATTGCTTATTCCTTTTTTAAACTCTGCAGCACCTAGCCGAGTGCCTTATACATGTTAGAAAATCAGTAGATGTTGGTAAAAAATATTAATGAATCAATGAGGGCATAAACCCCATCCCAAAAAAACTTAGTAAAAGAAAATAAGTCTCCGGCAGTGCAGGAAAAAATCTCTTTCTGGAGACAGTGATGCTTTTATTAGACTAAATACAAAGGGGGATGAAAAGCTAGGAAGGAAATGGGCCCAAAATATGGATAGAAAGGAATATCACTAGAGGGGTAAAGGAGGACACCAGCTGGTTAGAACTGAGAGAGAAGAATAAGAGAAGAAAAGCAGGCAAAGTGTGTTAGGTAAGGGGGAAAGGTAGGATCATTTGAAAGCTCATGTAGAAAAGGTCTTACATTTGCACAACAGGCCAAAAGCCTTTGAGGAGAGTTTCCCAGATAGCATCTAAAAGATGCAGTCTCTCTACTGGCCAAATCACACATTACCTACTGTGCTTCACTTACCTGGCCACTGGCCTCTTGTTAGCTCTCTGTCAACCAACCAGGGCTCCTTCCCTTGCTCCAAGTAGGAGATCACATTTGGTTTAGAAATAGAATGCCCTGCTTACAAAAGAAGTGACAAAACAAATTTATCATGAGAATATCCTAGAATTCAAATCCAGTCCCTTCATTATAAAGAAAGACATGGCACTACGAGAAGAGTCAAAGAGAGGTACAACGGACTTATGAAACATAACGGAAGATGTAAAACATCCCCCGAAACTCAATGCAGCCTCCTTTTTCTAACTCTACCATATTCAGAACATTCCTGTGAGAACAGGATGTCAAAATTCGACTGGTTTTTGAAAGCCAGGTGAGCATTTCACATTGGAGGAAGTAGGCCTTCCAAGGCCGGAATCTAAATTACTATGGACAGATGTCCTTACCCATTGAAACCAGGTTGCTGTAATTCTCCAACATCACATCTCTGTATAAATCTCTCTGATCATCATTCAGGCACTCCCACTCCTCCTGAGAGAAGTCTATGGACACATCACTGAACATCACTGACTCCTGGAACAATAACCACGTATATGACTTGATTAATTAAAAAAAAAAGTATTTTTGTGAAGGAAAGAGAGAAGAAAAAGATTAAGGTAGAGGAAGTAAAACATAGCATATGAATGCCTGGGATGCAGTGGAGGACTGTAATCAAGTAAGCACAACTGAATCACTGGGTTTCCATGTCATTCTTTTTCCTCCAAATGAAACTGCCTGAGTACGGGAGGATACCTCCATTATCCAAACAAGGTTGGGAAGGTATAAAAATTCAGCTAAGAGGGCTTTCCCAATTAAATGAGATTGTATATGCAATGCCTTGCACTATACCTGTCATATAATAAATCAACAATACATTTGATCTGTCTCCCTCTCTTTTCCCAAATAGCTGAAAGTCAAATTTCAGAATAAGGGATAAAGACAAGACATTAAAAGCCTCCAGAGCAAAGAGCAGGTCATATAAAAGGCATCAAAAATTAGAGTGGCAATTGAATTCTCAAGAACACCTCTAAAAGCGAGAAACAATAAGAACAATTCTTCAATATTCAATATGGAGAAAATAAACTCTGACCTAGACTTTCATAAACAAACTATCATTCTGTTTTGAGAGTTGAGAAAAGACATTTGTAGACATCCAAGGACTCAAGAAGAGTTTCTTCGGAAACTTCTAGAGGATATGCTCCACAAAAACGAGGGAGTAAATAAAAAAAGAAGACAACATAGGATTCAGGAAATAGGTAAAGTCTCAGGAAAGCTGTGACTGAGAGAGTAAACCAGACCAGATGGGAACAAGGACACAGGAAATGGGGAAGCAAGTCTCTACATCAAAAGGAACTGATGTGTCTGACCAGAGGGAAAACGTATTGACTGGCCTGTGGCAGTGATGCTGGAGATTCTGGATGTAAACACACAAATGACTAAGCAAATGGGGGGAAAGCAATTAACCCCAGGAAAATGAAGGTTTGTGTGGAACAAAACTATGAGCTCGCTTGGCAGAGAATAATATTTGCAGCCATAACAAGGTGTATACTGTTGATTTAACCAAAAACAGTCATATGGTAACAGTCAGGAAAAATGAAAGTGCAGTATGGGAATACAATGTTCCCTTTAACTTTGCAATCAATCAAGAGATAATGACTAAAGTGGGCTTATCAAAAAATGGTAGTAAACCAATTTTCAAGAGTTGCTTGGAGTGGGACTGGTAATGGGACAAAACCAGAAATGAACTACTTCCCTTGTAGACATGTGTAAAATTACTTGTAAAAAATTTGTATCTTAGAAAATAAAATTAGCATATAATTTAAGACTCTGATCCATTCCTATGCCAGACTATTATACAATAATAAATGTTCCTTGTTAAAACAAATACTATTCAAATTTGTTGTAACATAATTTGAATAATATTTATTATAAGCCTATAAATGATATCTGTTCTTTGGCCTTTAGAAATTCAGGCTGCAGGTGATCTTTAAAGACCTCTCCAACACTGGCCCAATCTTATTTATAACCACCTACTGCCCAGCTGTAAATTCCCCTTATAACTAAGCTACAGAAAATTAGTGAAGGGATGATCCAGTTTCACCGTTGGTATTAGTGACATCATTGTTTTTGTTTTTCAAACAGGGTCTTCTTCTGTCACCCAGGCTGAAGTGCAGTGGCATGATCACATCTCGCCGCAGCCATGACTTCCTGGGCTCATGTGATCCTCCCACCTCTGCCTCCCGAGTAGCTGGGACTACAGGCGTGCACCAACAGGCCTGGCTAATTTTTGTATTTTTTGTAGAGACGGGGTTTGCCATGTTGCCCAGGCTAGTCACCTGGGTTCAAGCAAACCACCAGCCTCAACCTCCCAAAATGCTGGAATTACAGGTGTGAGTCACCACATTTGGCCACTGACGTCAATTTTTCATGGATGCTTAGTGAGGTGTGAGAGCTTTGTACGAACCACTAGTCACACTCTCGAACATAAAAGGCTCATTAACCAGGAGGCCTTGCCCTGTACTAGGACCGAAATCAAACAAAACCACAGCATGTATTTTGTTATTGGAAAACCCAGGTCTACAGAGCTAATGAGGGCTTTTCCCTATAAGGTGCCCCTAATTACTTATTTTCATCCCATCAAATCACTGTCCAAGCAAATTAGATTCATACTAATTCAATGTGGGGAACACATTTCTGTCCTATCAGGATTTTTGGTAGAAGCCTGAGATAGGAGATGCTAAAGGACTTCGTAAACGAGTATGTAAACATTGTTTAAAAGCGGGGGTAACTGGAGAGGAGACTGGGGTTGTTTAGGAGGAAATGCATGTCCTTTTCCTGACAGGGGGCCCTGGAAACCAGCGTAAAAAAATTATTCCACACCTGATCTGGGTCAGATCATTTTTACATTACATAATTCTTAATCTCTTAATGGAAAGAAATAAGTATTCTTGATGCAATTGATAGGGGATTTTCTGATGGACATTAATCTAAATTAAAACTTCTTCAGAGAAATTTGTTATTCAACCACTTGGCTGACTAATACGTAACTGTGAGTTAAGAATATAAATTTTTTGCTGGGCACAGTGGCTCATGCCTGTAATCCCAGCTCTTTGGGAGGCTGAGGCAGGTGGATCGCTTGAGGTCAGGAGTTCGAGGCCAGCCTGGACAACACGGCAAAACCTCATCTCTACCAAAAATACAAAAATTAGCTGGGTGTGGTGGTGGGCGCCTGTAATCTCAGCTACTTAGGAGGCCGAAGTAAGAGAATCACTTGAACCCGGGAGGCAGAGGTTGCAGTGAGCCGAGATTGTGCCACTGTACTCCAGCCTAGAAGACAGAGCGAGACTCCATCTCAAATTAAAAAAAAAGGGGGGGTATGTGTAAATTTTCTAACAATGATTATCTAATCAATTCTTTTTTTTCTATGAATTGGCCTGTTAGAGATCCTTTCCTTTACAGCAAAATTCCGGCATTGCTCATAACCAAACTTTCTGAAAGGTTGTTTTTCTAACATCAAAAAGCATCATAATGAGGAAAACAAATGTTTACAGGTACTAGAGGTAAAAATCACTCTATCTGAGCAAAAGGAAACAGAATCTCACCTGAGCCATGGCTCTGATATTTGTAGAAAAGGACCTTCTCTTGGCTCTTCTTTTGGAGAAGAGTAGAGCTGGGAGAGGCAAAAGAAGATAGATAAGACCCCACTTTCTTCACAGCTCCGGCCCAGAATGATCATTTCCCTTCTGTTCATGCTTCAGAAATGCTTGCAGGGTATCAGTGAGGAGAATGGGCAAATGTCTCTATCATCCCTAGCTTCAAAGATACCAGGCTATAACTGGAACAGGATGGATTAGGGCAACTCAACATGGCTTGGAAAATATATGTTTATATACACACATATACACACATATAAAGTTGTTTTTTTTTTTTTTTTTGAGACGGAGTCTTGCTCTGTCGCCCAGGCTGGAGTGCAGTGGCCGGATCTCAGCTCACTGCAAGCTCCGCCTCCTGGGTTTACGCCATTCTCCTGCCTCAGCCTCCCGAGTAGCTGGGACTACAGGCGCCTGCCACCTCGCCCGGCTAGTGTTTTGTATTTTTTAGTAGAGACGGGGTTTCACCATGTTAGGCAGGATGGTCTCGATCTCCTGACCTCGTGATCCGCCCGTCTCGGCCTCCCAAAGTGCTGGGATTACAGGCTTGAGCCACCGTGCCCGGCCATAAAGATTTTTTTAACTCATATTATACACACTACTTATACACATTGCTATTTTTACTTAATGTATCTTGGAATGGGGTCCCAATGAGTATATATTGTGTTACATAACTGGTTTAATAGCTACACTGTAGTCCATTATATGGATATAACTTAACTTTTTTATTTTCCTTTTGAGACAGAGTCTCCATCTGTCGCTGAGGCTGGAGTGCAGTGGCACAATCTTGGCTCACTGCAACTTCCGCGTCCTTCTGCCTCAGCCTCCTGAGTAGCTGGGACTACAGGCGTGTGCCACCAGGCCTGGCTAATTTTTGTATTTTTAGTAGTGATGGGGTTTCACCGTGTTAGCCAGGATGGTCTCGATCTCCTGACCTTGTGATCCGCCCGTCTCGGCCTCCCAAAGTGCTGGGATTACAGGCATGAGCCACTGCACCTGGCCATAACTTAATTTATTTAACCAATCTGTGGCCAATCATCATTTAGGCTTTTTCTAGTTTTTCATTATAACAAACAATGCTGTAATAAATATCCTTGTGTATGTATCATTTTACTCATATATGAATCCTTCACAATTAATTCCTAAAAGCATAATTGCTCAAAGATAATACACATTTTAAGTTTGGATATACCTAGGTCAAACCAGTTTTCAATGTGCTTGGATTGTACAATCACGTTGCAAGTGCTAACAAAAAAACAACTCCTTTGCTTAGTTTGAGAAGACTTTTGGGATTAATCGGTCTTGACTTAAGATAATTGAAACCCAGAAAATAAAAAATAATATTACTGAAACCTCAGGAAGATACTAAAATTAATAACAGTAACAATAGGAAGGAATTAAAAAGTATAAAGTAATGTAGAAATGAACTAAACTCACATCACTGATATTTTAGAATAGCTTTTAAGTGTAAGTGTAGCAATAAACTTGTAACAATTCTATGTATTCTTTTTTTTTTTTTTTTTGAGACAGAGTTTTGCTGTGTCGCCCAGGCTGGAGTGCAATGGTGTGATCTCTGCTCACTGCCACCTCCACCTCCTGGGTTCATGCAATGCTCCTGTCTCAGCCTCCCGTAGCTGGGATTACAGGCGTGTGCTACCACACCTGGCTAATTTTGTGTTTTTGTATTTTTAGTAGAGATGGGGTTTCACCATGTTGGCCAGACTGTTCTCCAACTCCTGGCCTCAAGTGGTCCGCCTGCCTTGGCCTCCCAAAGTGCTGGGATTACAGGCGTGAGCCACCCCATCTGGCCAATTGTATGTTATTCTTTTTTTTTTTTTTTTTTTGGAGATGGAGTCTTGCTCTATCACCTAGGCTGGAGTGCCGTGGCAGGATCTTAGCTCACTGCAACCTCCACTTCCCATGTTCCAGGTATTCTCCTGCCTCAGCCTCCTGAGTAGCTGGGATTACAGGCTCCCGCCACCATGTCCGTCTCAATTTTGTATTTTTAGCAGAGATGGGGTTTCACCATGTTGGCCAGGTTGGTCTCAAACTCCTGACCTCAGGTGATCCTCCCACCTTGACCTCCCAAAGTGCTGGGATTACAGGTGTGAGTCACCGCACCCAGCCTTGTGTGTATTCTTTATAAACATCTTCACTTTAAGATGTTTAAAGTGCCTGAAAGAATAAGTTATGGCCGGGCGCAGTGGCTCAAGCCTGTAATCCCAGCACTTTGGGAGGCCGAGACGGGCGGATCACGAGGTCAGGAGATCGAGACCATCCTGGCTAACACGGTGAAACCCCGTCTCTACTAAAAAATACAAAAAACTAGCCGGGCGAGGTGGCGGGCGCCTGTAGTCCCAGCTACTCGGGAGGCTGAGGCAGGAGAATGGTCTAAACCCGGGAGGCGGAGCTTGCAGTGAGCTGAGATCCGGCCACTGCACCCCAGCCTGGGCGACAGAGCAAGACTCTGTCTCAAAAAAAAAAAAAAAAAAAAAAGAATAAGTTATACTAAAGGAAGACTACATTGTTTAAGGGGAAGAACTGAATTAGTGATCAACATTTAAATGTTTACGAAAACTTTGGTGTTTTGCTTATCAGCTACAAGAACTTAATAAACTTAAAATTATATAAGCTATAAAGAGCACTATTATTCTCTATGCACCAAGCTTCTTGATCATTAAACAATTCATCAATTATTTCATGTAAAACTGACCACCCAGAAAGTAGCACCATGTTGTCAATTACCTCACGGTTTCCTCTACTCATAGGCACTCACTCACTGTACTTCCCCAGATGAATACCAAAGGAATACAAGTGTCTCTTCTTTAAAACCTAAATGCACCCTTTGATATTATTATTATTACTACTACATATTACGCTCTTAGTATTCTTTTATCAACCAAATAGCCTATGATATATGATAGCCAGGCATCGTGCTAGATACTAAAGAGTCAAAAATTATCCAGAAAGATCTGGGAACAGAGTTCCTTCTTGTATAGTGCTCACTTTAAGCCCTCCTTTCTGGTCTCTCCTCCTGGCCTTCCTCTGGTTAAAGGGATGTCTTCAAATGCTGTACCTTCCAAGCAGGATGGCATGAAACATTCCCACTTCAACAGCTCCATACCATGCTTGTTGCATTCTCAACACTCCTTATCTTTGCCCCAGAGGGCAGCCTCCCAGACTGAATTTTTGCATGGGAGATCTGCTCCTCTCTTTTAAATTCAGCCCTCATTAATGTAAAAAAAAAAAAAAAAAAAAAAAAGTCTTAACGAAATGAGAAAGAAAACTTCCTCAACTTGATGAGTAGCATCTACAAAATACCTACTGTTGGGAAAGACAGTCACCGTGGGTCTCTCACATTCTTAGGCATCTTGCTGGGTATGCCTAGAATGCAAGATTCTAACTACTCATTTCCCAGGGTTATTTATGCAGCTGATAACCTTGAGAGAAGAGGTAAGAGCACAGACAGTAGGCTTGCTTACTGCTGACTATAAAAGCAATGGATTATCCAGGCTCAGTGTTCCTCAGTGGCTATGCCTGTGCACTGCATGAATAGCATCCATATAGACCCTCATGTTGTCCCCATGGGAGCTGAGAGAAAGAGGAACTGATGAACACTGATGCCTATGCTGCTTGCTGTGCCATGAGTAATTAAGTCTTTGTCTCTGATCCAGGAGTCTCATGTTTTCCACCAGCATTCATGAAACTAACAGGCTAATGTATTAGCTTGTATGTAGGAAAATATCAAATCCTAGAGTTAATATTATACCTAATGTTGAAACACTGAAAAATGTCCCCCTGAATCCAGGAAAAAAAGAATAATGTGTATTATCATCATTTCTTTTTAACAATGTACTAAAGGGCTTGGTCAGTACAATAGGGCACGATGAAGAAATAAAAGGTACAAAGATTGGTAGGAAAGAAATAAAACGATCATTATTCACAGATGATAAGTTGCAGACATAGAAAATCCTAAATAATCAATAAACTCTTAAAATTAGCAAGTGAATTAAATAACATGGTCTCATATAGGGCCAATAGACAAAAATCAATTGCATTTCTAGTAACAAGTAATTGGAAATTTTTTAAAAATGTAAATACTATTCAGAGTTTCGATAATAAACATCAAATACCCAGGTATAAAGCTAGCAAAAAATGTTGCTAACAACGACAACAAATTGGTAAGAGAAATTAAGGATCTTAACAAATGTAGACATATACCATATGTACTATAGACTGAATATTGATGTCAATTCTCCCAAAATGAACACAGTTTTTGTTTTTGTTTTGAGATAGGGTCTTGCTTTGTCATCCAGGCCGGAGTGCTGTGGCACAATCAAAGCTCGCTGTAGCCTCAACCTGAGGGGCTCAAGCGATTCTCCCACCCCAGGCTGCTGAGAAGCTGGGAGTAGAAGCACACCATCAAGTCCAGCTATGTGTTTGGGGTTTTGTTTCTTTGTTTGTTTGCGTGTTTGCTTGGTTTTAGTTTTGTTTTTGTTTTTTGTTTTTTTTGTAGAGACAGGGTCTCACTATGTTGCCCAGGCTTGTCTTAAACTCCTGAGCTCAAGCAATCCTCCAGCCTTGGCCTCCCAAAGTGCTGGGATTACAGATGTGAGCCACTGCATCGGGCCCCAAAATGAACACATAGATTACGTAAACAAAACCCCAGCAAGGCTTTGGGGGGTATAAGGTAAAAATTAGCAAGTTGATTCTAACATTTATTTGGAAATTGGAAGAGCTTATAATAGCCAAGATAGTTTGGAAAAGAAAAAAAGTAGGAGGACTAAAACTACAGATTTCAAGACAGCAGTCCATAGAAGAGAATAAATAAAACCAAACAATATAGAGTCCAGAAAGACAGCCACATAGCCACATGTATATACTGTCAACTGATTTATGAGAAAGACTCCATGCAACCAACCTTCCTTCCTTCCTTCCTTCCCTCCCTCCCTCCCTCCCTCCCTCCTTCCTTCCTTCCTTCCTTTCCTTCCTTGTCTCACTCTGTCACACAGGCTGGAGTGCAGTGGCATGATCTTGGTTTACTGCAATCTCTGCCTCCCAGGTTCAAGTGATTCTCCCACCTCAGCCTCCAGAGTAGCTGGGATTACCACCACGCCCAGCTAATTTTTGTATTTTTAGTGGAGACAGGGTTTCAACATGTTGGCCACGCTGGTCTCAAATTCCTGACCTCAGGTGATCTGCCTGCCTTGGCCTCCCGAAGTGCTGGGATTACAGGCATGAGCCACCATGCCTGGCGAATGTTTTCACATTCAAAATAGTGTAGCCTGCTACAATCAACCAGGATGTGGGGGAACCCAAATGCAACGAATGATCTTTAAATGTAAGAAAAATGAGTAGCAAAACCACACTGAAAAAAGTGGCAAAGAAAATAACTAAATTGAGTAACTTTGGAAGATGTTTTTTACTATATACTATAAGCTTAAAGAAAAGAGCTACACAGAGATTCTCTACTGTAGTTAGTAAATTTGTTTTTTACACAGGTCCGGGTTAGCAACTCTGAACTAATTTGCATGTATTCTAGGATAGCGCTAATTATTGATTCTGAGAAGCAGATTTCTCTCTGTTGGAAAATGAAGTAACCAGCAAATGGCTAAATTTGATGGGAGACAATTCTCCATGGGTCTTGCATGTTTCTGCGTATCTTGCAAGCAGAGGTACTAAGTGCTTTTGTTCTGCACTATTTTGCCAAGTTGTTTATACAGTGAACAGCCTTGGAAGACAGAGTTCATCTCCTTCTACAGCAAAGGGTAGGCATTCTAACTTCCCATTATAAAAAATTCAGGTTTCCTAGGGTCAAGAGAACACACAGATACCCATGTATTTTGCATAATCCTGGGTGTATGACTGAATCAGTGCCAAGAGAATGTAGATATTCTGAAGATTGCCATGAGCAACAAAGCATCCTTTGTCTCTGACTCAGAAGTCTAATGTCTTCTGAACGTATCTGTGATACTGACAAGCTAACTTACTGGCTTACAACTGAGGGTAAAATCTCAGATATTTCATAGTTCTTGGGGAAAAAAAATATCCTGTGGTACTGGAATAGAATTGAACATATGAGTGTAAACTGGTGTGTTTTTAACATATAAATAAATAGACATAAATGTGTGTATAGACATTTGTGTATTTTCTCACTGTCTGCACTGACCAGAACCAGAGCAAAGACACACCAGTAGTAATAAGCACACCAAGTGCCCAGATCTTGGTTTAAAAATTCATTCTCCAATAAAAGAAACTAACACTGCTTGGAGAAATTGCTGAGCCCAGAGATGGAAGAGGGAAGATACAAGATGAGCCTGGAATATCTTATGGTGCCAGAAAGCGGGGTCCGGGGGAAGCTTTAAAAAAATGATCATACGTTGGAAAGGACACAAGAGCCAACTTAAGGAGCTTCTGATGGCCAAATCTGGGAAATTTTAAACAGCAAAATAAATAAATAATAATAATAGAGAATAGAATAAAATAAATGTCCATGAGTCCATAGGTAGACAATTGAATAAACAAATGGGGATAAAAGAAAAACTTCAGCTGAATTAAATGTAAAGGAGTTTCACTGGGCAATGAACGATTCGCAAATCAGGCAACCCCCAGAATCACAGCAGATTCAGAGGCACCCCAGGGATGCCTTGTGGTCAGAACACATTTATAAACAAAAAGAAAGGGAAGTGACGTACAAAAATCAGAAGTGAGGTGGAGAAATAGCTCAACTGGTTACAAGTTGGTATTTGCCTTTTGTTTTCTTCCTTGAGATGGATTTTTGCTCTTGTTGCGCAAGCTGGAGTGCAATGGCATGATCTCGACTCACTGCAATTGTCCTCTGTCAGCCTCCTGAGTAGCTGGGATTACAGGCGCACTCCACCACACCTGGCTAATTTTTTGTATTTTCAGTAGAAGTGGGATTCCACCATTTTGGTCAGGCTGGTCTCCAACTCCTGACCTCAGGTGATCCGCCTGCCTTGGCCTCCCAAAGTGCTGGGATTACAGGCGTGAGTTACTGTGCCCGGACGGTGTTTGCCTTATTTAACACAATTTGAACACTCACCAGTTGTATGAATGGTTGAAGTATTGCTGCTGGGATTGGTCAAGACTCAGCTTGTTACAGGCACACAAGTTAGGTTTCCAATTCTGTCTACCTATTAGGATACAGTTCATCCGTAAGGACTCAAATATAGAAATACAAAGTCCTTCTCAGGCCATATTTAGTTCACTTTAACAGGAGGAAGAAGAGACAGCTCTTCCTTATAGTAGAATTTAAATTATCAAAGTGTAAGAAATGATAGAAGGAGAAAAGCACCACTAGGCAAACATCACAGTAATAATTGTTACAGGTAAAAAAATAATAATAATAATTGTTACATTGTAAAAATTGGTTTTTACAATGAATGTTAAAACCAATGGGTGAGAAAGCATGATGAGAAATCGGATTTTTGCATAGTTTCAAATTATTTCTCCACAAGATACTTACTAAATAAAGTGGGAAAAACAGTAATTTTACAGAGGAGAAATCTGGCAAACAACATTGTTACCAAGTTTTCAAAGTTAACATTGCCAACGAGATATACTAATATATATATCTCTCCTGATGTGACACACTGAGAAGAGTTTAACGTCATTTCTGTGACCTTCTTGCCAAAACTGCACGGTCTAAATCTAACCATAAAGAAACATCAGGTAAACCCAAATTGAAAAATATTCTACAGGCCGGGTGTGGCAATCCCAGCACTTTGGGAGGCTAAAGCAGGAGGATAGCATGAAACCAGGAGTTCAAGACCAGCCTCGGCAATATAGCAAGATGCTATCTCTACAAAGAGAAAAGAAAAGAAAAGAAATAGCCAGGAGTGGTGGTGTATACCTATAGTTCCAGCTACTCAGGGGCTGAGGTGGAAGAATTGCTTGAGCCCTAAAGGTTGAGGCTGCAGTGAGCCATGATCATGCCACTGCACTTGCATTCGCACTCCAGCTTGGATGATGGAGGAAG
This sequence comes from Macaca fascicularis, assembly GCF_037993035.2. Classification (NCBI taxonomy): domain Eukaryota; kingdom Metazoa; phylum Chordata; class Mammalia; order Primates; family Cercopithecidae; genus Macaca; species Macaca fascicularis. The sequence continues at coordinate 43,700,012 of NC_088393.1, forward strand.
ACCTTGTCTATTAAAAAAAAAAGTGGCCAGGACCAGGTGCGCTGGCTCACACCTGTAATCCCACTACTTTGGGAGGTCAAGTCGGGTGGATCACCTGAAGTCAGGAGTTCGAGATCAACCTGGCCAACATGGTGAAATCCCATCTCTACTAAAAATACAAAAATCAGCCAGGGGTGGTGGCAGGTACGTGTAATCCCAGCTACTCGGGAGGCTGAGGCAGGAGAATCACTTGAACCGGGGAGGCAGAGGTTGCAGTGAGCCGAGGTCGCGCCATTGCACTCCAGCCTGGGGGTCAAGAGTGAGACTTCGTCTCAAAAAAAAAAAAAAAAAAGCGGCCAGGCGCAGTGGGAGGCCAAGGCAGGTAGATCATGAGGTCAGGAGTTCAAGACCAGCCTGGCCAATATGGTGAAACCTCGTCTCTGCCAAAAATACAAAAATTAGCTGGGCATGATGGTGTGTGTCTATAGTCCCAGCTGCTCAGGAGGCTGAGGCAGGAGAATCACTGGAACCCAAGAGGCGGAGGCTGTAGTGAGCCTAGATCGTGCCATTATACTCCAGCCTGGGTGACAGAGACTCCGTCTCAAAAAATAAGAGAGAGAAAGAAAGAAAAAAAAAAAAGAAAAAAAAAGATATTTTCCAAAATAACTGGCCAGTACTCTTCAAAAGGGTCAAAGTCCTGAAAGATGAAAAGGATTAAAGAACTCTCACAGATGGAAGGAGACTAATGAAACAAGACAATTCAACGCAGGACCTTGGATTGGATCCTGAAACAGTAAAGAAAATTTAACAAAATATGAAAAAAGTCTCTAATTTAATTAAAAGTCTTCCTATCAGCATAAATTTCCTGGTTTTCATCATTGTACTATGGGCACCTGAAAAGTATTTGCAAATTCCTTATACTATCTTCACAATATGAAAATAAAATTTTAGGCAGGGCATGGTGGCTCACACCTGTAATCCCAGCACTTTGAGGGGACGAGGCGGTTGGATCACCTGAGGTCAGGAGTTCGAGACCAGCATGACCAACATGGCGAAACCCTGTCTCTACTAAAAATACAAAATTAGCTGGCCGTGGTGGCACAAGCCTGTAATCCCAACTACTTGGGAGGCTGAGGCAGGAGAATTGCTTGAACCTGGGAGGCGGAGGTTGCAGTGAGCTGAAATTGTGCCATTGCACTCCAGCCTGGGCAGCAAGAGGGAAACTCTGTCTCAAAAAAAGGAAGGAAGGAAGGGAGGGAGGGAGGAATATTTTTAAAAAATTAAAAAGGGGAAAGCAGACACAAAAAAGAGGATATACACTGGGGCTGGGCACGGTGGCTCATGCCTGTAATCCCAGCACTATGGGAGGCCGAGGCGGGCGGATCACAAGGTCAGGAGATCGAGACCATCTTGGCTAACACAGTGAAACTCCGTCTCTACTAAAAATATAAAAAATTAGCTGGGCGTGGTGGTGGGCACCTGTAGTCCTACTTACTCGGGAGCCTGAGGCAGGAGAATGGCGTGAACCCGGGAGGCGGAGCTTGCAGCGAGCCAAGATCACGCCACTGCACTCCAGCCTGGGTGACAAAGCGAGACTCCATCTCAAAAAAAAAAAAAAAAAGAGGATATACAAATGCCCAGTAAAAATACAAAAAGGTGCTGAACATCATTTCACATCAAGGAAATACAAATTAAAACTATGATGAGGCTGGATGCAGTGGCTCACACCTATAATCCCAGGACTTTCAGAGGCTGAGGCGGGCAGGAGTTTCACATGGTAAAACTCTGTCTCTACTAAAGATACAAAAATTAGCTGGGTGTGGTGGTGTGCACCTGTAATCCCAGCTACTCAGGAGGCTGAGGCAGGAGAATCACTTGAACCTGGGAGGCGGAGTTTGCAGTGAGCTGAGATCACACCACTGCACTTCAGCCTGGGCAACAGAGCAAGACTCTGTCTCAAAAAACAAAACAAAACAAAAACCTATGATGAAACTGTACCATACAACAAACAAAATAGTTAAAAGACTAACAGTACCAAATTACGGAGAGGATATGAAGCAACTGGAACTCTTATACATTGCTGGATGGAGTGTAAACTGGAACACCCCCATGAGAGCGTGGTAGCATCTATTAAACATTAGCCTACCCTATGAGCTAGCAATGCCACTCCTAAGTATCAACCCAGGAGAAAAGCCTTCATGTGCTCACCAAACACAGCGTAGAGTGTTCACAGCTGCAGCATCATTTGTAACAGCCCCAAACTGGAAACTATCCAAATAGTCATTAACAATGTAATCGACTAATATACTACAATATATCCCCAATGTAATGAGAACTATGTACAATTATGCTGAACAACATGAATGAATTTCACAAACATAATATATAACAAAAGAAGCCTGGCATAAAACAGTACATGCTATATAACTACATATATACAGGAAGTTCTAGAATGTGTAAGGGAGCCAGATGCACTGGCTCATGCCTATAATCCCAGCACTTTCGGAGGCCAAGGCGGGCGGATCACCTGAGGTCAGGACCAGCCTGGCCAATATGGAGAAACCCTGTCTCTACCAAAAATACAAAAATTAGCCGGGCATGATGGTTGGGTGCCTGTAATCCCAGCTATTCAGGAGGCTGAGGCAGGAGAATCGCTTGAACCCAGGAGGTGGAGGTTGCAGTGAGCCAAGATCACGTCACTGCACTCCAGCCTGGGCGGCAAGAGCAAGACTCTGTCTCAAAAAAGAAAAAGAAAAAAAGAATGGATAAAACTAGTTAATGATGATAGAATTCTCAATAGATTGGGGGAGAAATCACTGAGAAGAGGCATGAGGGAACCATCTCAGGTCCTGGCAAAGTTCTTTGTATAGATCTAGGAGTGTTACACAGCTGTACACTTAAGATTTGCACACTTTATATAGACTCTATCTATGTATCTATTGACAGCCTCCTGCTCTGTTGCCCAGGCTGAAGAGCAGTGGTGTGATCACTGCTTACTGCAGCTGCAAAGTACTGGGCTCAAGCGATCCTCTCATCTCAACCTCCTGAGTAGCTAGGACTTATAGGTGCCAGCCACCATGCCCAGCTAATTTTTTATGTATGTATGTATGTATGGTAGAGTTAGGGTCTAACGATGTTGCCCCGGCTGGTCTCCAACTCCTGGCCTCAAGCGATCCTCTTGCCTTGACCTGGCAAAGTGCTGGGATTACACACATGAGCCCCCACACCTGGCTTAAAAAATTTTTTTTAACTCTTGGAACTATGCTTTGGTAGTGATAAGGAACAATAAGATATTTCAGCCGGGTGCGGTGGCTCACGCCTGTAATCCCAGCACTTTGGGAGGCCGAGACGGGTGGATCACGAGGTCAGGAGATCGAGGCCATCCTGGCTAACACAGTGAAACCCCGTCTCTACTAAAGAATACAAAAAATTAGCCGGGCGCGGTTGTGGGCGCCTGTAGTCCCAGCTACTCGGGAGGCTGAGGCAGGAGAATGGCGTGAACCCGGGAGGCGGAGCTTGCAGTGAGCCGAGATCGCGCCACTGCACTCCAGCCTGGGCGACAGAGCGAGACTCCGTCTCAAAAAAAAAAAAAAAAAAAAAAAGATATTTCAAACACTGCTGTTCAACTACAAATTTGTGCAGCCACTCTGGTATATATTTTGACACTGTTTAGTAAAGTGGAAGATATACGAACCAGCAATTCTGCTGGTAAATAAGCATGTGTACCCCATGTGAAAGAATGTTTGTGGCTGTGTTGTTTATAAAATAAAAAACTATAAATAACTAATATGGGCATCATTACTAGAAAGGATGAATAATTGTGGTGTACTTCAAAAGCGAGAATACAATATAGCAAAGAAACTGAATTAACCGCTATTTTATCTAATAGAAATGATTCACAGAATTGTAAAAATAAACCAAAGACAGTATGACAACATTAATATAAAGTTTTAAAATGGGGAAAAACTGGAGTATAATGCCTAGAGAAGTATACTTAAGTGATAAAACCTCACACTGATAAGTCTATCCAGTCACACAAACCTGATCACATCCCCACCATGGGGACATTCAGCTACAGACAATCCACGCCCAAAGCAACAGGGTCGCACACGGAGGGCCTCCATCGGTCACATAAGCACAAGTGCACACTTAGCGAAGAGACATTCACAGTCACAAGCACATTGTCACAACCACATTGTCGGCGCACACCTGTACCCGGTCACAGTCACGATCACACATTAACCACAGCCACACACACAGATAGAAACATGCAGTTACTCGCAGGTATCCCCACCTGAACTCTGCCGCACAGTCACACAGCACACAGTCGCACATCACTACGGGGACAAACGCGGTAACACTCAACCAGACACCAGCTCCCCACGGCCGCACACACAATGCCGCACGTGGTCCCCCTCCCTCTCGCACACACCAGCAGCCACAGTCTCCGAGGCCGTGCTGCACACGGTGTGAGCGTTGGAAACACACTCATCACAAGAGCAGCCTGTCACAATCGCGCGATCATTCACCACACACCTCCACACAGACGCAAGCGCACACTTTCAACCTCACCTCCACCGCCGCACAAAGCCGAGGCCCGGCCCCCGGCCCCGCCCTCTCCCGGGTTCCTCACCTCCGGCCTTACGAGCTTCCGAAGCAGCAGAATCCTCCCCAGCACTGGGGTAGTTGCTGGTAAAGCCCTCAGGGTCCCGCCAGCGCGTGACTTGGATGCTGAATTCCCGCGAGAAATACAGTCTTGCCGAGGAGTCCTCTGGGAAACGTAGTCAGAGACGTATCAAGGCCGGAGAAGATGGCTCCCGATTGTTAGAATTGCTGTCCGCGCCTAGCGTCAGCCCAGCCGAAAGGATCGCCCCCCTCATCAAACCGCTCGCGCCCCAGAGGCCTCACGGAGCCCTGGCTCAGGCTCGAGCCTTGGCCCCCAAAGAAAGCCACTCCGACGTGTTTGAGATGGGCTTAGTTCCCGGACCCGTCCTACTGCCCCCAGGCGCTGGACAGCCTCAGAAAGAGGACAAGTCCACACGGAAAGATAATCGCACAGCTGAGCCTTCTGGGAGATGTAGTTCGGAGCTGGGAAGGCGGTTGGACCCTCCGAAAGTCATCTTAATTGCTCTCACAGATAAGCCGGCGCTGCGCTGTAGGCCTGAGTGCTGTGCGCCCAGAGTACGCAGGCGCAAACACGCCGGGTTGCTGTTTTGGCCTTTTAGTGCTCCTTAGTGCAGAGGGGTTATGGGACCAGAGGTTGTGAGACTCAAAACTAATTGGAGAGGCAGAAGGGGTGTAGACCAGGAACCTGCGACGTGATGGGGGAGGTCGAAGGAAAGGAATCGCCAGACGTGGGACAGGTTTGGAGAGGCAGAAAGAGAGGAGTGTGAAATTGCAAAGGGCAGGTGTTATTCTGAGTTCTGTGTACTTTGTGATAAATGAGTGCAACAGGAAGTAAGAGGAGTTTCACTTTCTCCTTCTGCAATTATTTGTGTACTTGGACTAAGTATATCTTATGGCCAATATTTGACTGCTTTTGACCTATAAAGATATTGTATAAACAGTAATGCATAGCTTAATAATAAGGATATATTTTAGCCGGGCGCAGTGGTTCACGCCTGTAATCCCAGCACTTTGGGAGACTGAGGGGTTCGAGACCAGCCTGGGCAACATAGTATAAACCCCATCTATATTAAAAATGCAAAAATTGGCCAGGCGTGGTGGTGCGCACCTGTAGTCCCAACTACTCTGGAGGCTGAGGCAGGAGAATCACTTGAACCCAGGAGGCGGAGGTTGCAGTGAGCCGAGATTGCACCACAACACTCCAGCCTGGGCGACAGTGTGAGACTCGGTCTCAAAAAAAAAAATACATTCTGAGAAATACATTGTTGGGCAATTTCATCATTGTGTAATAATTTCATCATTATAGAGTGTACTTACACAAACCTAGACAGTATAGCTGACTGAATACTTAGGCTATATGGTATAACCTGTTGCTCCTAGACTACAAAGCTATACAGCATGTTACTCTGCTGAATACGGTACTTGTACTGAATACAGTTGGAACGCTTTAGGGACCAGCCCCACAGGGTCTGTGGGTTTTTCTCCCCGTGTGTGGAGATGAGAGATCATAGATGTAAAGACAAAAGACAAAGAAATGAAAAGACAGCTGGGCCCGGGGGACCACTACCACCAAGACGCAGAGACCAGTAGTGGCCCCGAATGCCAGGCTGCGCTGTTATTTATTGGATACAAGACAAGGGGGCAGGGTAAGGAGTGTGAGTCATCTCCAATGATAGGTAAGGTCACATGTCCACTGGACAGGGGGCCCTTCCCTGTTTGGAAGCTGAGGTGGAGAGAGAGTGAAGACAGCTTGCACCATTATTTCTGCATATCAGAGACTTTCAGTACTTTCACTCATTTTGCTACTGCTATCTAGAAGGCAGAGCCAGGTGTACAGGATGGAACATGGAAGGAGACCAGGAGTGTGACCACTGAAGCACAGCATCACAGGAAGACGGTTAGGCCTCCAGAAAACTGGGCAGGCCTGACTAATGTCAGGCCCTCCGCAAGACGGGGTGGACTAGAGTCTTCTCTAAATTCCCCCAGGGAAAGGGAGACTCCCTTTGCTGGTCTGCTAAGTAGCGGGTGCTTTTCCTTGGCACTGATGCTACCGCTAGACCACGGTCTGCTTGGTAACAGGCATCTTTCCAGATGCTGGCATTACCGCTAGACCAAGGAACCCTCTGGTAGCCCCGTCCAGGCATAACAGAAGGCTCACACTCTTGTGTCTGGTCACTTCTCACCATGTCCCTTCAGCTCCTATCTCTCTATGGCCTGATTTTTTTCTAGGTTATGATTGTAGAGTGAGGATTATTATAATATTTGAATAAAGAGTAATTACTACAAACTAATGATTAGTTATATATATAATCATATCTGTGATCTATATCTAGTATAACTCTTGTATTATATATATTATACTGGAACAGCTCATGCCCTCAGTCTCTTGCCTCAGCACCTGGGTGGCTTTTACCCACAGAACACAATGGTAAGTATTTATGTATCTAAACATATCTAAACACACAAAAGCTACAGTAAAAAATCAGCATACGAAGTAAAAAATGGTATACCTGTATAGGGTACTTACCATGAATGGAGGCTGCAGGACTGGAAGTTGCTCTGGAGAGTCGGTGAGAGGTGAGTGAATGTGAAGGCTGGGACATTACGGTACACCACTCTAGACTTTATAAACACTGTACACTTAGGCTACATTAATTTAAAGTTTTTCTTCCATAATCCTTCCTTGCTGTAACTTTTTTACTTTATAAACGTTCAAAATTTTAAAAACTTTTTGACTCTTCTGTAATATCACTTAGCTTAAAACACAAACACATTGCACAGCCCATGTGGGATCCGTATTTCTTGGTAAGGAAATGTTCCAGGTCAGATGTCATTCTTATGTGACCGCGTAGAGGTAGAAAGACTGCATATATGATACCGCCTTTCCCAACCAGGGGTTCATATTCTAACATATCACAGCAATGCCCAATATTTATGGGGTCATAGAAAATAGGATTCACTATGGTTGGAGAATTTCCAGAGCCAACTTAAGTTCAGGAATGCTGGCAATGAGAATGGTGAGTGGGAATCTAGTGTAATGATTTACATAGTTGAAACTATTAACTGGACCAGGCACGGTGGCTCACACCTGTAATCCCAGCACTTTGTGAGGCTGAGGTGGGTGGATCACCTGAGGTCAGGAGTTTGAGACCAGCCTGGGCAACATGGTGAAACCCCGTCTCTACTAAAAATACAAAAATTAGCCAGGTGTGGTGGCGGCCATCTGTGATACCAGCTACTCAGGAGGCCAAGACAGGAGAACTGCTTGAACTTGGGAGGTGGAGGCTGCAGTCCGCTGAGATCATGCCACTGCATTCAAGCCTGGGCAACAGAGCAAAGACTCCATCTCAAAATAAAAATTAAAATAAAATAAAACATATTTCTGATAGCCATTATTTTTCTGTTTGGGGCAATTTTAAAGTTTTTCTTTTGTCACAAAAACAGGAGTGTACCTATGCAAAGACTTGAAATAGACCATCTTTTTTTTTTTTTTTGAGTTGGAATTTTGCTCTTGTTGCCCAGGCAGGCTGGAGTGCAACGGCGCGATCTCGGCTCACCACAGCCTCCATCTCCCAGGTTCAAGTGATTCTCCTGCCTCAGCCTCCCAAGTAACTGGGATTACAGGCTTGCACTACCATTGCCTGGCTAATTTTGTGTTTTTAGTAGAGACAGGGTTTCTCCATGTTGGTCGGGCTGGTCTTGAACTTCTGATCTCAGGTGATCTGCCTGCCTCAGCCTCCCGAAAAGATGGGATTACAGGCATGAGCCACCGTGCCTGGAAAATAGGCCATCTTTTTAAACAAAAGGCAATGATTCACAAAAGTCTATGAATAGAACATGTAACTAGTTGATATAAATCTAATAGGATTTGTTAAAAATCAGTCAAATCTTGGCCGGGCGCGGTGGCTCAAGCCTGTAATCCCAGCACTTTGGGAGGCCGAGGCGGGCGGATCACAAGGTCAGGAGATCGAGACCACAGTGAAACCCCGTCTCTACTAAAAATACAAAAAATTAGCCGGGCGCGGTGGCGGGCGCCTGTAGTCCCAGCTACTCAGGAGGCTGAGGCAGGAGAATGGTGGGAACCCGGGAGGCGGGGCTTGCAGTGAGCCGAGATCGCGTCACTGCACTCCAGCCTGGGCAAGAGCGTGAGACTCCGTCTCAAAAAAAAAAAAAAAAAAAAAAAAAAAAAAAATCAGTCAAATCTAATACATCTGAAGTGTTCTTGTATAAAATACCACGAAAAGAAGACTTTATTAATGTCTAAAAACAATGGGTTTGTTCATAGACAGTATGACAAGTTACCATTAAAAGTGTTTCCGGAGACATAAGGAAATGCAACATTATTCTTCCTGAACACTTTGAGTTCAAGACTTTCCACTCAATAAAATAGGAAAGGATCTGAAACTGAGAAAATGTATTTTGAGTACAAACAGCTTGTGAAACGTAATACTTTTTTTTCTTTTTTGCATCATCAGAGGGTTTTACTGAACTCATGACTAACTTCCTAACTCAGTATGCAATTCAGATGTGAGCGTGGGACCAGGCGCAGTGGCTCACGCCTGTGATCCCAACACTTTGGGAGGCTGAGGCAGGTGAATCACCTGAGGTCAGGAGTTTGAGACCAGTCTGGCCAATATGGTGAAACCGCATCACTACTAAAAATACAAAAATTAGCTGGGCGTGGTGGTGTATGCTTGTAATCCTAGGTACTCGGGAGGCTGACACAGGAGAATCACTTGAACCTGGGAGGCAGAGGTTGCAGTGAGTCCAGATCTCACCACTGCACTCCAGCCTGGGTGACAGAGCAAGACTCCATCTCAAAACAAAACAAAACAAAAAACAGATGTGAGAGGAGAAATGTGTCTCACAGGAGCCTGTACTGTCTTCAATCCTATGTGTGCAGGTATCTACCACAGGCAAACAGTTTTCTCCCCATTTTGTAGCAATATTATCTTCCTACTAGCAAAAAGAGTTAAACAGCCCCTGTAGACTGAAGGGACTAGAGTCACGGGATGAAGCTTTCCTCTTAATATTTTTTATTTTGATGTTTGAACTCTTTTTTTTTTTTTTTTTCCTTGAGACAGAGTCTTGCTCTTTCACCTAGGCTGGAGTGCAGTGGCACAATCTTGGCTTACTGCAACCTCCACCTCCCAGATTCAAACAATTCTCCTACATCAGCCTCCCGAGTAGCTGGGATTACAGGCACTCACCACCACGCCCAGCTAATTTTTGTATTTTTAGTAGAGACGGAGTTTCACCATTTTGGCCAGGCTGGTCTCGAACTCCTGACCTTAGGTGATCCACCTGTTGGGCTCCCAAGTGCTGGGATTACAGGCGTGAGCCACCGTGCATGGCCTGATGTTTGAACTCTTTTTTTTTTTTTTTGAGACAGAGTCTGGCTCTGTCGCCCAGGCTGGAGTGCAGTGTCCGGATCTCAGCTCACTGCAAGCTCTGCCTCCCGAGCTTACACCATTCTCCTACCTCAGCCTCTGGAGTAGCTAGGACTATAGGCGCCCGCTACGTCGCCCGGCTAGTTTTTTGTATTTTTTTTTTAGTAGAGACGGGGTTTCAACGTGTTAGCCAGGATGGTCTCGATCTCCTGACCTCGTGATTCACCCATCTCGGCCTCCCAACGTGCTGGGATTACAGGCTTGAGCCACCGCACCCGGCCTGATGTTTGAACTCTTAAGGCAACATTCTAGAGAACGGTGTTTGGGACCTGCTGTGCCCAAGGGACCAATAAAGAAAAAAGCTCTATTATTTGTGATTTGATGCACAGATGAAAAACTTAACACACAATAACGGAAGTTGGTTGTTAGTAAGTCACATCCTAGTCTTTCAGCGCTTCCATAAGCAGACGACATCTTCAGTTGTCTAGCTCTTGTAGTTTTAGCACTGTGACATCAGTGATGCCTCTGTCCAGAATCAGTTAAAAAGACTGTAATATTTTTTTCTTAGTTCATCTATTTTTCACTGGCTCATGGTCCCAAGTGTGTCAGAATGATTACCTTTGGGCATTCTTTGCTATTGCTCATTAGGGTGCTCTCAGTTGTCCCCATGTTTTGTGGGCTGGTTGGGAGAGGGAGCTTGGGAAGGATGTGCCACTCTCAGGAGGTTGTAAGTCATTGGGACGCCTCCAGGGATGATTCCTTCCATGGCTGCAGGAAGTCCTACTGGAGCCACGCCCATGATGCCTGGCAGATACCTGTATGTTGCACGGTTGAGCTCGGGATGAATTGCTTGCTGGTCTGTTGCTGACCAAGGTGCTGATGTGACAAATAATTCCTTGTTCACACAGTTTCTTAAGCTTTCTGGGATGCGAACTGTGATGGCTCAGCGAATCTCAGTGGCAGCTGCCTCCTTCATCTCCAGCGACGCCTGCTTGCTGTCCCAGGCAGTGTGCGGAGTGCAGATGAGATTTGGCGCATCTTTCAAAGGAGCCTGAGCAAAGCTAACGGGCTCCGATTTGTGCAAGTAGAGGGCTGCCCCTCGTATCCTGTCCTCCTTGAGGGCCTGTGGTAAGGCTTTCTCGTCCACCAGGCCACCACGGGCTGTGTTCACAAGGAATGCTCCCTGCCTCATCTGCTTTATAGTCAAGTCAATGACGAGGTGGTGGTTATGTTCACTGAGATTGCAGTCCAAGGAGACGCAGTCACTCTGATACAGCAAATCCTGCAGGGTGTATCGGCGTCCCCTCTGCACGCCCTGGGACTGCTCTATCCCGTCCTACAAGTAGGGGTCATAAAATATGACGCTGAATCCAAAGGCCTTGGCTCGAACTACAACCGCCTGCCCTGTGTGACCGAAGCCCATGAGGCCTAGCGCCTCCCCATGAATGTGGGCCACTCCCGAGGCCATCTCGAGGATCTGCTCCAGGCTCTGAACCTGTGTGCCTTCCCACAGTGCCTGGTACAGCCACGTGTTCCTCCGGCACAGATTGAGGATGTGGCAGACAGTGGAGTCGGCTGCCTCTTCCACGGCTGCAGAGGGGTGTTGCACATAGTAATCTGGAGCTTGCTGGTAGCCTTGATGTCTACATTGTTGTAGCCACTTGCCTATCCACACGATCACTCTCAGGACCTTGAACTTCTCCAGGTCCTCCCTGGTGAGGGTGACGGTGGTACATCATGGTGCCTACGGTTTTGTTTAAAACCTTCTCGTGGATCCCCTGTGTGGACTGTGCATCACAGAAGGCTGCGGTGGGCCAGATCCTTCAGGATGGGCATCTCCATGGTGCGGTCACAGCCATCCAGCAGTGCCAGCAGCGGGAGGGGGTGCAGGGGGCCGTTTGTGATCTGGAGGTGAAGACCTTCATAAATTCTGTCCAATCGCTGTCTTGTGATTTTGTGTTTATCCACAAGGGCATCTTTACAGAAGTTTGCAACTCTCAGATCAAAAGTCAAGGCAGGCCTGGCATGGTGGCTCGTGCCTGTAATCCAAGTGGCTCGTGCACTTGGAAGGTCGAGGTGGGAGGATCCCTTGAAGTCAGGAGTTTGAGACCAGCCTGGCCAACATGGGGAAACACCATCTTTACTAAAAATATAAATATTAGCTGGGCGTGGTGGCGCACTCCTGTAATCCCAGCTACTCGGGAGGCTGAGGCAGGAGAATAGCTTGAACCCAAGAGGTGGAGGTTTCAGTGAGCTGAGATCACATCACTGCACTCCAGCCTGAGCAACAGAGTCAGACTGTCTCCAAAAAACAAACCAAAACAACAACAACAAAACAAAAGGCAAAGCAGTCCTCTAAAAACTTATAGAAACTCACAGAAGTTCCCAGCACTTTGGGAGGCCGAGACGGGCGGATCACGAGGTCAGGAGATCGAGACCATCCTGGCTAACACCGTGAAACCCCGTCTCTACTAAAAATACAAAAAACTAGCCGGGCGAGGTGGCGGGCGCCTGTAGTCCCAGCTACTCCGGAGGCTGAGGCAGGAGAATGGCCTAAAAACCCGGGAGGCGGAGCTTGCAGTGAGCTGAGATCCGGCCACTGCACTCCAGCCCGGGCGGCAGAGCAAGACTCCGTCTCAAAAAAAAAAAAAAAAGAAACTCACAGAAGTGTGCGTGCATGACACCACTATGAACCCAAAATATATCTGTCCACAAACTCTGTAGTTCACAGGATGCGCTGTCCATCGTTTTTTTTTTTTTGGTCATCAGGCTGTTGGAGTACAGTGGCACGATCTCGGCTCACTGCAATCTCCACCTCCTGGGTTCAAGGGATTGTCCTGCCTCAGCCTCCCGAGTAGCTGGGACTACAGGCGCCCACCACCACGCCCGGCTAATTTTTTTGTATTTTTAGTAGAGACGGGGTTTCACCGTGTTAGCCAGGAAGGTCTCGATCTCCTGACCTCGTGATCCGCCCGCCTCAGCCTCCCAAAGTGCTGGGATTACAGGCATGAGCCACCGCGCCCAGCCTTATTTTTTTAATTTATTTTTTCTTTTTTTTTCTTTTCCTTTTTTTTCTTTTTTGAGACAGAGTCTCGCTCTGTCGCCAGGCTGGAGTGCACTGGCACGACCTCGGCTTACTGCAACCTCCACCTCCAGGTTCAAGTGATTCTCCTGCCTCAGCCTCCAGAGTAGCTGGGACTTCAGGTGCCTGCCACCATGCCCAGCTAATTTTTGTACTTTTAGTAGAGATGGGGTTTCACTGTATTGGCCAGGCTGGTCTCAAACTCCTGACCTTGTAATCTGACTGCCTTGGCCGCCTATATTGCTGGGATTACAGGCATGAGCCACTGCGCCCGGCTAATTTTTTTTTTTTTGAGACGGACTCTCGCCCTGTTGCCCAGGCTGGAATGCAATGGTGCGATCTTGGCTCACTGCAACCTCTGCCTCCTGGGTTCAAGCAATTCTCCTGCCTTAGCCTCCTGAGTAACTAGGATTACAGGCGCCCACCACCATGCCTGGTTAATTTTTGTATTTTTATTATAGACGGGTTGCACCATGTTGGTCACGCTTGTCTCGAACTCCTGACCTGGTGATCTGCCCGCCTCAGCCTCCCAAAGTGCTGGGATTACAGGCGTGAGCCACCGTGCCTGGCCCCAAATATTTATTATTTATTATTCCTTATATTACATTTCCAGGAGCTACTATATATTTTTTATATTTTCATTTTATTTTTAATTAAGAAGTAATAATTGCATGTATTTATGGGGTACAATTTAATGTGTACATTGTATTCATCGCGATGTGTATACAATGACACGGGTACATTGTGGAGTAATTGAATCAGCTTTTCCAAGTGTCTTTTCTTCTAGCATCTCCAAACCTCTCCTCAAGTTAACTTCAAGCCTTGAGAGACACAAAGTGCTCTCCCTTAAACTGGGTTGCTTTGATTCCCAGTGGAAAGGTGAGTCACAGAGGGAGGCTCTCTCTCTCTTTCACGTGCTTGGGTTTCACTCACTTTTATCAGCTGGCCACTGCCGCAGGGGCTGATTGCTCCCACTCCCTTCCCCAGGTTCTGGGTTATCGTTCATGATTCCAGTGGATTTCCATTTTTCTTCTTGAAATAAAGTGCGCAGAGTTTATCTTTATGCACTACCATGCTATTCCCAAGTGGCTGAGGCATGCTGTAATCTGCCATCTTGGACGAAGAGAAGTTTTATGTTTGATGTCACAGTTTACATGTAATTTGTGTCAATTAACAAATTATGGGTGTTTTGTCTTTTTTTTTTTTTAGTCGGAGTCTCGCTCTGTTGCCCAGGCTGGAGTACAATGGCGCAATCTCAGCTCACTGCAACCTCCACCTTCCAGGTTCAAGCAATTCTGCCTCAGCCTCCCAAGTAGCTGGGACTACAGGTACGTGCCATCATGCCCAACTTATTTTTTGTAGTTTTAGTAGAGATGGGGTTTCATCATGCTGGCCAGGCTGGTCTTGAACTCCTGACTTCGTGATCCGCCTGCCTGGGCCTCCCAAAGTGCTGGGATTATAGGCGTGAGCCACCGCACCTGGCCTCCAGTTTTGTCTTTTAATCTTCAAACTAGAGAGAGAATTGATTTACACCTCACCATTACAGTATTAGAGCGTTGTGAATTTGACAATATACTTATTTTTTATCTGTAAGTTCATTTTCGTTTTTTTGTTTTTTAAGATGGAGTCTCATTCTGTCACCCAGGCTGGAATGCGGTGGTGCGATCTTTGCTCACTGCAACCTCGCCTTGCGGGTTCAAACGAACCTCCTGCCTCAGCTTCCCGAGTAGCTGGATTACAGGCGTGTGCCACCATGCCTAGCTAATTTTTGCATTTTTAGTAGAGACAGGGTTTCACCACGTTGGCCAGGCTGGTCTTGGACTTCTGACCTCAAGTGGTCTGGCTGCCTTGGCCTTCCAAAGTGCTGGGATTACAGGTGTGAGCCAGCTTGCCTGGCCAGTTTTATATACTTTCATATGTTTTCATGTTACTAATAAATGACCTTTTCCTTCAGCTTGAAGAATTCTCTTTAGCATTTCTTGTAGTGCAGATATAGGAGTGTTAAACACCTTCAACTTTTGTTTGTCTGAGAAAGTCTTAATTTCTCCTTCATTTATGAAATACAGGTTATCTGAGTATAGTATTCTCACATGGCAGTTGTTTTCTCTCTAACAATGTATCATCCCACTCCCTTCTGGCCTGCAAGATTTCTGTGGAAAAATCCACTGATGATCTTATTAAGGTGACCTTGTACATAAGTGAACATAAGAAGTCACTTTTTCCTTGCTCCTTTAAAGATTCTCTCTTTGTGTTTAACTTTTGAAAATTTGATTATAATGCAACTCTGTGTGGGTTTCTTTTTTTTTTTTTTTTTTTTTTTGAGACGGAGTCTCGCTCTGTCGCCCAGGCTGGAGTGCAGTGGCCAGATCTCAGCTCACTGCAAGCTCCGCCTCCCGGGTTCACGCCATTCTCCTGCCTCAGCCTCCCGAGTAGCTGGGACTACAGGCGCTGCCACCACGCCCTGCTAGTTTTTTGTATTTTTAGTAGAGACGGGGTTTCACCGTGTTAGCCAGGATGGTCTCGATCTCCTGACCTCGTGATCCGCCCACCTTGGCCTCCCAAAGTGCTGGGATTACAGGCGTGAGCCACCGCGCCCGGCGTGGGTTTCTTTTGATTTCTCCTATTTGGTGTCCTTTTGGCTTCTTCGATCTGGATTTCTATTTCCTTTCCCAGGCTTGGGAAGTTTTCTGCCATTATTTCTTTATATAAGCTCTCTGTCTCCTTCTCTTTTATCCTTCTGACCCTTTGGCAATCTTGATGGTGTTCCAAAAGTCCCTTATGCTGTCTTCACTATTTTATGTTATTTTGCTCCTCAGATTGGATGATTTCCAATTACCTGTTTCTGAGTTTGTTGATCCTTGCTTCTGTTTGATCTAGTCCGATACTGAACCCGTTTATTGCATTTTTCAGTTCAGTTACTGTACTCTTCAGCCCTAATCTTTCTTTCTTTCTTTCTCTTTCTTTCTTTTCTTTTTTCTTTCTTTCCTTCCTACCCCCTTCCCTTCCCTTCCCTCTTTCTTTTTCTTTCTTTTTCTTTCTTTCTGTCTGTCTTTCTTTTTTCTTTCTTTCCTTCCTCCCCCCTTCCCTTCCCCTTTTCTTTCCTTCCTTTCTTCCCCTTCCTTCCTTCCTTCTTTTCTCTTTCTTTCTTTCTTTCTTTCTTTCTTTCTTTCTTTCTTTCTTTCTTTCTTTCTTTCTTTCTTTCTTTCTTTCTTTCTTTCTTTCCTTCTTTCCTTCTTTCTTTCTTTCTTTCTCAGAGTCTTGCTCTGTCACCTAGGCTGGAGTGCAATGGCATGATCTTGGCTCAGTGCAACCTCTGCCTCCGGGTTCAAGCAATTCTACTCAGCTTCCCAAGTAACTGGGATTACAGGTGCAAGTCACCATGCCCAGCTAATTTTTTGTATTTTTAGTAGAGATGGGGTTTCACCATGTTGGCCAGGCTGGTCTCAAACTCCTTACCTCAGGTGATCCACCTGCTTGGGCTTCCCAAAGTGCTGGGATTACAGGCATGAGCCTCCCTACCTGGCCATCCCTAAGATTTCTGTTTGGTACTTTTTTATACTTTCTGCTTATTGAAATTCTCAAGGTTGTTCATGCATTGCTTTCCTCACCTTGGTGAGCATCTTTGTGATGATTCTTTTGAATTGCCTGTTGGGTAAATCGCATTATCTCCATTTCAGTAGGGTTGGTTTCTGGAAATTAATTTTGTTCTATTATTTGGAACATATTTCCCTGTTTCTTCATTTTCCTTGTATCTCTGTTGGTTTCTGTGTATTAATAAGAAAACAGTCTCACTCAGTTTTTCACACTGGCCTTACATAGAAGAGCCTAATCAATATATGTAAGGTGCCTCTCACATTTTTGTGTTTGTCCAAACTGCAGTCTCTGTTTTTAGTGACCCCTAGGAGATTAGGATGTGCCAAGACCTGGCAGTCCTCTGAGTCAGGTAAGATAGAAGCCAGTCCCTCTAAATGTAGCTGGAAAGATTGGGGCGTTAGATTTGTCTTCCACTTCATTTTGTCCTCAGGGTGAAGCTGAGAGGAGTTTATCTCCAAGTCTCCCTGCATTAAGTCAGGGAGTGTATCTGTAGCAAATGCCTGCACTCTCCTTCAAATTGCATCCTCTGATCCTCTGCTGGACGTGGCGTCATTGAATGTCCACATCTTTGTTTTCTGTGGTCTAGGGAGGCTCAGAAATGCTGAGCTCAATCAACTTACAGAGCTAGGTGGTTATAGAGGCAACACCTTGGGAGGGAGCTGTAGAAGTTATGGCACTCAATGCTCCTTCAGGGAGCATCTACATACCTGGCTTTATTGCTCAAGCAAACTGAGGGGGAAAAGCACAGGAAATGCCTAAGCTCCTGTTCAGGCTCCCATAGGTCTATTGCTTTTCTACCCCATTAGTTTCCAGGTGCAGGATAGATTCTCAAACCACAGCTGAAAAAGTGTGCAGACAGACACTTCCAGAGAGAAACTGAGAGGTGTGCACTTTAGACCATTCGCTGCACTGGTCCTGATATGTAAACAATGGCAGGGTTCGTGTATCAGTTTAAAACCACCTCTTGGCCAGTGGCGGTGGCTCACACCTGTAATCCCAGCACTTTGGGAGGCTGGGGCAGGCAGATCACCTGAGGTTGGGAGTTTGAGACCAGCCTGACCAACATGGAGAAACCTTGTCGCTACTAAAAATACAAAATTAGCTGGCTGTGGTGGCACATGCCTGTAATCCCAGCTACTCAGGAGCCTGAGACAGGAGAATTGCTTGAACTCGGGAGGCAGAGATTACGGCGAGCCCAGATCGCATCGTTGCACTCCAGCCTGGGCAACAAGAGCGAAACTCCATCTCAAAAACAAAAACAAAAACACCAAAAAACAAACAAACAACCCACCTGTTCGTTCTGTGTTCTAGAGAGACTAGTGAATGCCAAGTCCTTTCAGTTCCCAATTTTAGATGGTTTAGGATGGAGTCTCTTAGTTGGGAGCTGTGAAAACTGGGGCACTCTATGTGTGGAAATAGTTTTTTTTTTTTTTTTTTTTTTTTTTTTTTAAGAAAGAATCTGTAGACATGGAGTGAGCCGGGGGAGACTTGGAAAGTGCCAAACTTCCATTTAGACTCCCAAGGGTCTATATCCTGTTAGATGTAGGCTGGTTAGAAGCCTGTCAAGCAGCAACTGGAGGAGTGTTCTGGGAAACCCCTTCTGTGGCAAAAGACACATAAAATAAATTTGCCATCTTAGACCTTTTTTTTTTTTTGAGATGGAGTCTCACTGTGTCGCTCAGGCTGGAGTGCAATGGCACAATCTCAGCTCACTACAAGCTTCGCCTCCTGGGTTCAAGCCATTCTCCTGCCTCAGCCTCCCGAGTAGCTGAGACTACAGGTGCCCGCCACCACACCTGGCTAATTTTTTGTATTTTTAGTAGAGATGGGGTTTCACCATGTTGGCCAGGATGGTCTCCATCTCCTGACCTTGTGATCCACCCGTCTTGGCCCCCCAAAGTGCTGGGATTACAGGCGTGAGCCACCGCGCCTAGCATTTTTTTCAAAATTTTTTGAGACGAGTCTCACATTGTCACCCAGGCTGGAGTGCAGTGGCATGATTTTGGCTCATTGCAACCTCCGACTCCTGGGTTCAAGCGATTTTTCTGCCTCAGCCTCCCAAGTAGCTGGTATTACAGGCACCCACCACCACAACCGGCTATTTTTTTTTTTTTTTTTGTACTTTTAGTAGAGACGGCATTTCACTATGTTAGCCAGGCTGGTCTCGCACACTTGACCTTGTGATTAGCCCACCTCAGCCTCCCAAAGTGCTGGGAATAGTGCTGGGAATACTGGCGTGAGCCACTGCGCCTGGCCCTCATCTTAGACATTTTAAGGTGTACTGTTCAGTGGTATTAAATACATTCATAATGTTGTGCAACTGTCACCACCACGTCTTTATAATTCTTTTCATCCTGTCATAATGAAAATCTATACCCATTAAACAATTAACTCCCCATTCTTCTTTTCTGCTAAAAACTGTAATTCTACTGTCTTTATGAGTTTGACTACTTTAAGTACCTTGTATAAGTGGAATCATTTAGTATTTATCTTTTTGTGACTGGAATATATCACTTAGCATTTTTTTTTTTTTTTTTTTTTGAGACGGAGTCTCGCTTTGTGGTCCAGGCTGGAGTGCAGTGGCCGGATCTCAGCTCACTGCAAGCTCCGCCTCCCGGGTTTACGCCATTCTCCTGCCTCAGCCTCCCGAGTAGCTGGGACTACAGGCACCCGCCACCTCGCCCGGCTAGTTTTTTGTATTTTTTAGTAGAGACGGGGTTTCACCGTGTTAGCCAGGATGGTCTCGATCTCCTGACCTCGTGATCCGCCCGTCTCGGCCTCCCAAAGTGCTGGGATTACAGGCTTGAGCCACTGCGCCCGGCCATATCACTTAGCATTATGTGCTCAAAGTTCATCCACATTGTAGCCTGTTGCAGAATGTCCTTCATTTTTAAGGCCTAATAATATTCCACTGTATGTATATACCACATTTTGCTTACCCATTCATCTATCTGTAGACACTGGGGTTGCCTCCATGTTTTTGGTATTATGAATAACGCTGCTATAAACATGAGTGTTTGAGTCCCTTCTTTCAATTCTTTTAAGTATATACTCAGAAATGGAATTGTTGAATCAGATGGTAGTTGTAGGTTTAATGTTTTTCTCTTTTTTTTGGAGACAGGGTCTCTCTCTGTTGCCCAGGCAGGAGTGCAGTGGTGAGACCACAGCTCACTGCAGCCTTGACCTCTAGGGTTCAAGCAATCCTCCCACCTCGGCCTCCTGAGCAGCCTTCTGAGGCAAGGGCTGAAGTTGCTGTGGACTGATATGAATACGCTGCTGGTAACTTGGGATAACTTGGATCTGTGCCACTGCTAACATTATCATGACATTATCAAGACTTCAGGGAGCGGTGGCTCATGCCTGTAATCCCAGCACTTTGGGAGACTGAGGCGGGTGGATCACGTGAGATCAGGAGTTCAAGACCAGCCTGGCCAACATGGTGAAACACGTCTCTACCAAAAATGCAAAAATTAGCTGGGTGTGGTGGCAGGTGCCTGTAATCCCAGCTACTTAGGAGGCTGAGGCAGGAGAATCACTTGAACCCGGGAGGCGGAGGTTGCAGTGAGCTGGTATCTCACCACTGCACTCCAGCCTAGGCGACAGAGCAAGACTCAAAATGTCTGGCTGGGCGTGGTGGCTCATGCCTGTAATCCCAGCACTTTGGGAGGCCGAGGCGGTGGATCACCTAGGGTCGGGAGGTCAGGAGCTCAAGACCAGCCTGACCAACATGGAGAAGTGCTATCTCTACTAAAAATACAAAATTAGCCAAGCGTGGTGGTATATGCCTGTAATCCCAGCTACTCGGGAGGCTAAGGCAGGAGAATCATGCCACTGCACTCTAGCCTCGGCAACAAGAGCAAAACTCCATCTCAAAAAAATAAAAAAAAATTTCAACTTAGGGGCATAAAGTACAGGTGCATGCCACCACAGCCAGCTAATTTTTATATTTTTTGTAGAGGTTGCCCAGACTGGTCTCAAACTCCTGTGCTCAAGAGATCCCCTTGCCTCAGCCTCCCAAAGTGCTATATATTTAATTTTTTTGAGGAACTACTCTAATTTTTTCCACAGTGGCTGTACCACTTTACACCCTCATCAATAGGGCATAAGAGTTCCCATCTCTTTTTTTTTTTTTTGGAGACAGAGTCTTGCTCTGTTGCCCAGGCTGGAGTGCAGTGGCTAATTTTCTTGTATTTTAGTAGAGACAGGATTTCACCATGTTGCCCAGGC
This sequence comes from Macaca fascicularis, assembly GCF_037993035.2. Lineage (NCBI taxonomy): Eukaryota > Metazoa > Chordata > Mammalia > Primates > Cercopithecidae > Macaca > Macaca fascicularis. Next base: position 43,720,910 of record NC_088393.1, read on the forward strand.
AGGTCTCGAACTCCTGAGCTCAGGCAATCTGCTTGTCTTGGCCTTCCAAAGTGCTAGGATTACAGGTGTGAGCCACCGCACCAGGCCAGGTTCCTATTTCTTTTTATCCTTAAACACTTGTTATTTTCTGTATTTTGTTTAATAGCCATCCTAATGGGTGAGTTGGTAATCTCATTTTAGTTTTGATTTGCATATTCCTAATGATGTTGAGATTTTTTCATGCGTCAGTAAGCATGAAGCCAGTAAGCACTGGCGCATGAAAAAATCTTGGGCCGGTTTCAGTGGCTCATGCCTGTAATTCCAACATTTTGGGAGGCTGAGGCAGGTGGATCACCTGAGGTCAGGAGTTCGAGACCAGCCTGACCAACATGGCAAATCCTCATCTCTACTAAAAACATAAAAATTAGCCGTGCATGGTGGTATGCACCTGTAATCCCAGTTACTCAGGAGGCTAAGTCAGAGAGTTGCTTGAACCCTGGAAGCAGAGGTTGCAGTGAGCCAAGATTGTGCCGCTGCACTCTAGCCTGGGTGACAGAGCCAGACTTTGTTTCAAAAAACAAACAAACAAACAAACAAAAAACTTATTTGGATAAATGGCTATTTAATTCATTTACCCTTTTGGTCTCGTTGTTTGCTTTCCTGTTGAGTATTAGGAATTTTCTATATATTATCGATATTGATCACACATCAGATACATGAATAACTTCAAATAGTGACTTTGTCTAATAGCTCAGTTTTCAGAATTTCAGTATAATTGTTAAAAATAAATCAATTAGGGCCAGGCATGGTGGCTCACGCCTATAATCCCAGCACTTTGGGAGGCTGAGGTGGGCGGATCATGAGGTCAGATCGAGACCATCCTGGCTAACATGGTGATGGTGGTGGTGGGCACCTGTAGTCCCAGCTACTTGGGAGGCTGAGGCAGGAGAATGGTGTGAACCCAGGAGGCGGAGCTTGCAGTGAGCCGAGATCGTGCCACTGCACTCCAGCCTGGGTGACAGAGTGAGACGCTGTCGTAAAAAAAAAAAAAAAAAAAAAAATCAATTAGGTAAATGTAAATGGGGTAGACATAAAAAGACTTTTCATGTAATTTGACATCTTACCATTATGTTACTTAATTAATAGACACTAAATGTCTTGGTTGGTACCGAAATACAAATTGCTGAACATAAATGTTTGGTTTTGGCATTTTAAATTTTATAAAAACTCTAAATAGGCCAGGTTTGGTGGCTCACGCTTGTAATCCCAGCACTTTGGGAGGCGGGTGGATCACGAGGTCAGGAGTTCAAGACCAGCCTTGCTAACATGGTGAAACCCCTGTCTCTACTAAAAATACAAAAATTAGCTGGGTGTGGTGGTGGGCACCTGTAGTCCCAGCTACTCGGGAGGCTGAGGTTCAAGAGAATTGCTTGAACCTGGGAGGAGAAGGTTGAAGTGAGCCAAGATGGTGCCACTGCACTCCAGCCTGGCAGACAGAGTGAGACTCCGTCTCAAAAAAAAAAAAAGGAAAAGAACCAATAGGACAGAGAGATGTGAAGAAAGTTATTAATATGAAGATACATTTTTGGTAAGGCAAGTTAAAAGCAAAAGAGAATAACTTTGTATGAGAATGAATCTTATGTGATAAATATTGGTCCCTAAAGTGATTTTTTTTTTCTTACAGAAAGCACAGGACAAAGCAGAAAGTCAAAGCATGTTGTCAAAGGTCTGAATAAGTTGTGATAAAGTTAGTGGTGACAGATATCTGAATTACCCCATTACCAGTGGCATATTCATAGGAGTCCACAGCAACTTCAGCCCGTGACTTCTCAGAAGAAAGAATTCAACTGAGGGGAAGCAGAAAAAGAGACTGAGGCAAGTTTCAGAGCACGAGTGGAAGTTTATTTTAAAAGGCTTTAGAACAGTAAAGAAAGGAAAATTCACTTGGAAGAGAGCCAAACATATGCCTGAAGGTCCAAGAGAGAAAAGACCCCTCCCCCCTCCCCCCAAAAAAGGAGTCTTTGGCTGGGTGCAGTGGCTCACACCTGTAATCCCAGCACTTTGGGAGGCGAAGGAGGGTGGATCATGAGGTCAGGAGATCGAGACCATCCTGGCCAATAAGGTGAAACCCCGTCTCTACTAAAAATACAAAAATTAGCTGGATGCGGTGGCATGCACCTGTAATCCCAGCTACTCAGGAGGCTGAGGCAGGACAATCACTTGAACCTGGGAGGTGGAGGTTGCAGTGAGCCGAGATCACGCCACTGCACTCCAGCCTGGGCAACAGAGCAAGACTTCATCTCAAAAAAAAAAAAAGACTTTAACCTTGATCCTAGGACTTTAGAGACTCACCTCTTTCCCATGATTCTTCCTTTAGGGTGGGCTTGCCAAATGCACAGTGCTTTCCTTACCCTTTGGAATTAGGCACATGCAACATGTTTAGGGAGTTATGCACATGCCCATCTGAGGCTTTTTTCCTTTTTCTGGTGGCATGTGCCCCTGGTAGGTCATGTCACCATTTTGTCTCTTCACACACATGGCCAAGAAGCTGCTTTTCTCTGGGCCTGCATTCAGTTAACACGTTTAATGTTAACAGGTGTGGACCATCAGGAGATTGTCCCTCCTTGGAATTCTCATTTTTTCTTTTTTTTTTTTTAAGACGGAGTTTTGCTCTGTCACCTAGGCTGGAGTGCCATGGTATGATCTCAGCTCACTGCAACCTCTGCCTCCCGGGTTCAAGCGATGCTCCTGTCTCAGCCTCCCGAGTAGCTGGGACTACAGGCGTATGCCACCATGCCCGGCTGATTTTTGTATTTTTAGCAGAGACAAAGTTTCATCATGTTGGTCAGGGTGGTCTTGAACTCCTGACCTCAAATGATTTGCCTGTCTTGGCCTCCCAAAGTGTTGGGATTACAGGCATGAGCCACTGCGCCTGGCAGAATTATCATTTTCCAAGAGGCAATGTCAAAACTGCCAAACCATTACCTGACATTCCTAGCGGGTGGGCAGAGAGCCCTCACCTGCCTCGCTCATGCCTAACTACGTGTAACTATAAAATTCATGAAGGATAAATTTATGCAATAAATTTTGCGTGTGACCAAATTGGCTATAAATAAAAGGCAATTATTTGTCTAAATATTTAGCTTTTATATTAAAAATACACTAATATAAAATGGCCAGGTGCGATGGCTCACGCCGTAATTCCAGTACTTCAGGAGGCCAAAGTAGGTGGATCACTTGAGCTCAGAATTTCAAGACTAGCCTGGGCAACATGATGAGCCCTGTCTACAAAAACCAGAAAACTAGGGCGGGCACCGGTGGCTCATGCCTGTAATCCCAGCACTTTGGGAGGCCGAGGTGGGCAGATCATGAAGTCAAGAGATTGAGACCATCCTGGCTACCATTGTGAAACCCCGTCTCTACTAAAAATACAAAAATTAGCTGGGCATGGTGGTGTGCGCCTGTAGTCCCAGCTGCTCGGGAGGCTGAGGCAGGAGAATCGCTTGAACCCAGGAGGCAGCGGTTGCAGTGAGCGAAGATCGCGCCATTGCACTCCAGACTGGGCAACAGTGTGAGACTCTGTCTCAAAAAACAAAAAAAAAAAAAACAAGAAAAGAAAACTATAGCCAGGCATGGTGGCGCAGGCCCATAGTCCCAGCTACTTGGGAAGCTGAGGTGGGAGGATGGCTTGAGCCTGGGTGGTGGAGGTTGCAGTGAGCCAAGATTGTGCCACAATACTCCAGCCTGGGCGATACAGCCAGACCTTAACTCAAGAAAAGAAAAAGGGAGGCAAAAAGATAAATAATCCTATAGAAAAATGAGCTAACAATATGAAAACTCTCAAAGAAGCAAATCTGGGAGCAAGTGAGGTTTATACTCATCAAAGAAGCATACAATTAAGTAGCATCATAGGATCTATTGCAGGGCCAGAGGATATGTTGTTCTTTTGGACCTGATTCTGACAACATCTATTAAAAATTTTAAAATAGCATCCATCCCTTGATCTACCAATCCCTTCCCTATAATCTGACCCACAGAAATAAAGACAACTGAAATTGAAGGGGTGATTACACGAATTTTTATTGTAGCATTTCTTATGGTGGCAAATAAGCAAACTGTGAGTAAACAAGGGGGCAGATGAATAAATTTACAGTATACAATATTAGAGAATATTATATTGCAATTGCTCATCTTACTCTGACCATCAAAATCATTCTTTTTGCTGGGTCCAGGACCATAGCTAACTCAAGGCACAAAAAGATAGTCCTCCTGGTTTGGTCTGAATTTGAGTCCTAGTTATTCTGGTGACTTCAAGGCTACACAAGCACATGGGCAAAACACTTACAAAATATGAAAGATTATTTAACTAAAGCAAAATGAAGAACGGAAGAAGACAGAATAGTTTAGATTCATGTAGACATACAAATATTTTCTTTGGGTATATTACCTCAGAAAATCAACAACTGTCATTTTTAATCTTATCTCAAGACCAACCTCCAGAAACGCTAATAAGTGCTATAGTAATATTAACATTATATTGAGTTTAAAAGAAATTGATATATTTAAAATCACTCTAAGGTTTAAATGCTGTATACTCATTTTCATAATCATTCAAAAATATCAGGCCAGGCATGGTGGCTCATGCCTGTAATCCCAGTGCTTTGGGAGGCTGAGGTGGGCAGATCACCTGAGGTCAGGAGTTCAAGACCAGCCTGACCAACATTAGAGAAACACCGTCTCTACTAAAAATACAAAATTAGCCGGGTGTGGTGGCTCATGCCTGTAATCCCAGCTCTCTGGGAAGCTGAAGCAGGTGGATTACCTCAAGTTGGGAATTCAAGACCAGCCTGGCCAACATGGTGAAATTCCATCTCTACTGAAAATACAAAATTAGCCGGGTGTGGTGGCACATACCTGTAATCCCAGCTACTCAAGAGGCTGAGGCAGGATAACCACTTGAACCTGGGAGGCGGAGGTTGCAGTGAGCCGAGACTGTGCCATTGCACTGCAGCCTGGGCAACAAGAACAAAACTCCGTCTCAAAAAAAAAAAAAAAAAAAAAATCATTAGTAGTTTTCTCTGTCAATTTATTGTGGAAGGAAATCAAGTAAACAGAAATTCTCAAAAAGATTTGCTTCAAATAAGGTAACACTGTGTAGGTGGAAGATCTCTTTTTTCAGCACTGTCTTCCCAGGGTAACAAGGGGGTTGGGATTGACTTGGGTGTGTCTGACTAACTGTGAAAGAAATTTAGTCTGCAAGTTAAAAGTGAAGCTGAAATCCACAAGTTAATGTTTTACTCAATGGCTTATAAAAAAAAGTTTAAGAGTGACACAGTTTTCTCATTTTAAAAGTGGCTAATTTATAATGCTAATACTGGTTATGCAGAGTATTAAAATTTCTGATAAATGTTTTGGTAAAAACTAATTCTCTCCATGTCTGTGCATATATTATTTAATAATATGATCCTTAAATGTATGTGATCAACCTGTGGCAAATCATAACCTCCAAGACTATATACAGATTAGAACTACATACAGATTATGTAAAGATTACTCTTGTGACACGAGTTAGTTTAATTGCATTTAAGTTGCCACCCCAATTAAAAATTATTTCATATGATTTTAGAAATATCTTCTATAGAATATTAGTATCTCACTAGGAATGTAAGTCCATTATAATGTTTCATGTATAGCTTCCTCACTCCTCTCTGGACTTTTTAATTTTCAGAAGTTTAAGGAAATAAATAGCACGAATGATAGAATGAACACAAATATTACTACCACCCAGAATTAACATTTTGTTAGTTTACTTAGAATGTTTATGTCTTTTTAATAAGAAATAGATACAAAATTGAAGTATCCTTTAACTACCATGCTTGGTAACATTTCCCTTCCACCTCCTTTCTTCCTAGAGGTAACCACTCCACTTTTGGGAATTGAGTACATACATATCCTTTCAATCCATTCTTTAGTTTCACATAATTTATCTATAACCATGCTTAGTACTAGGGCTGGTTAGTGTTGATTTTATTCAAATTCACAGAAGCATCATTACAGTATGTTCATCATTTTTCTTCACTTGAATTTTTTTTTTAATCTTTCTGTTAATATATAGACTTAATTTGTCACTTAACTGCTAGAGAGTATTCTACTATGTTACTATGTCACATTTTATTCATCTATTTCACAAGAGACAGGCATTTGTTTCCCAATTTCTGGCTATTATAACTCATGATGCAATGAATTATACAGCTACAGACCAGTATGTGACTCCCTGTGTTCATGTGTTTCTTGGGTATATGCATATATATAGTAGTTCCCCCTTCTCCACAGCTTTGCTTTCCATGGTTTCAGTTACCTGTGGTCACCACAGTTCATAAACAGTTGAGAATAGTACAATAAGGTGTTCTGAGAAAGATCATATTCACATAACTTTTATGATTACAGCATATTGTTATAATTGTTCCATTATATTTATTACGGTTTTAAATCTCTTGCTGTGTCTAATGTGTAAACTAAATTTTATCATAGGTATGTATATATAAGAAAAAAACATAGACATAGAGTTTGGTCCTATCTGGGTTTCAGGTATCCACTGGGGTTCTTAGAGTCCATCCCTTGCAGAAAATAGGGGACTACCATACTCAAGAGTGGAACTACCAGGTATTCTGGAATGTTTTAGAAATTCTTTCCTGCCCTAAGGTTTTAAAAATATTTTCTTATAAAACTGTTATATTAAGTATTGCTTTTTGCATTTTAGTCTTAAGTACTTTTAGAATTCATAAGAAAAATATTTTAACGTATGATGATGGGCGAGATCTATTATTTTTCCATATGAAGAGTCAATTACTTTTTAAATAATCCATGATTTCCCCACCAATTTGGGATACCGCCTCTATCAATTACCAATTCCCCATATATTCATGCGTATATTTCTGAATTCAATATTCTGTCTCAGTCTCAGTTTGACTGCTTCAACAACACATAATTTTGATGATTCTAGTTTTACAAGTCATATACGTAGCAAAACATATCACAAAAATGATAATTTTGTCTCTTAATTTCAAAACCTTATACGTCTCCTATCTATTTCTTAATGCATCTGGTAGGCCTTCCAGGAACACATTAAGTAGTGTCCATGACTAGATCCTAACTTTAATGAGAATACTCCTAGAAGTAGAGCATCGATAATGCTTGTTGTGGGAGTTTTGGGGGTATGGGTTTTCTTTATACTATAATACTTATTAAACATCACAGTATTTAAGTTTTGAATTGCTGCTGAAGGACTTCCCACATTCATGTCACTTTAATGTAAAATGAATTTTCCAACACACTACTAAGTGTAAAATCTGCTGAATGTTTTGCTAAATCCAAGGCATTCATAGAGAACTTTAATGAGTATGAATTCTCTGGTGTCTAATGTGATGTGACTTTTGGCTGAAAGCTTTCCCACATTCACTACATTGATAAGGTTTTTCACCAGTATGGATTCTCATGTGCAGAGCAAGGGTTGAGAACTGAGAAAAGGCTTTCCCACATTCATTACAACCATAGGGTTTCTCACCTGTATGGCTTCTCATATGCACAGTAAGAGATGAGCTTTGACAGAAGGCTTTCCCACAGACCTTACACTCATAAGGCTTATCACCCGTATGAATTCTCACGTGTACAATAAGTGATGTGATTCGAGAGAAGGCTTTTCCACATTTATTACATTCATAGGGTTTCTCTCCTGTATGAATATTGTGATGTTTAATGAGGTATTGCTTCTGCCTGAAGATTGTTCCACATTCATTGCATTTGTAGGGTTTCTCTCCAATATGAATTTTCTCGTGCTCAGTGAGATTTGATTTGCCACTGAAGGCTTTCCCACATTCCTTACATGTATAAGGTTTCTCTCCTGTGTGACTTCTCTGGTGTCTAATGAGGCTTGACTTCTGAATGAAAGCTTTCCCACACCCTTTACATTCATAAGGTTTCTCTCCAGTGTGGATTCTCTGATGTATAATGAGGTTTTCCTTCTGGCTAAAAGCTTTTCCACACTCACTACATTTAAAGGGCTTCTTTCCAGTATGGATGTTCTGATGTTTAACGAGGTATTGCTTCTGGGTGAAGGCTCTTCCACACTGATTACATTCAAATGGTTTTTCTCCAGTATGAATTTTCTCATGCTCAGTGAGATACGCTTTGCCGTTAAAGGCTTTGCCACATTCCTTACATGCATAGGGTTTGGTTCCTGTATGATTTTTCTGGTGTCTGATGACGGTTGGCATCTGAATAGAAACTTTTTCACATTCATAAGGTTTCTCTCCGGTGTGATGTTTCTGATGAGAAAGGAAGTTTTCTTTCTGGCCGAAGGCTTTTCCACATTTATTACATTTATATGCCTTCTTTCCTGTGTGACTTCTAAGGTGTAGAGTAAGGGATGAGACTCGAGAGCACACTTTCCCACATTCAGTGCATTCATGAGATTTCTCTCCAGTATGCATGTTCTTATGCTCTAGGAGGTTTTGCTTCAGGCTAAAGGTTTTTCTACATTCATTACACTCATAAGGTTCCTCTCCAGTATGAATTTGATCATGCTGAAGGAGATCTGATTCATGCTGAAGACTTTCCAACATGCCTATCATGCATGTGAATGTAATCAGGAGATTTCCCTAGTATCAAATACGATGTAATAATGATGAAAGCTTTCCCACATTCACTAAATTCGTAGGGTGTATTTTCAATACTAATTCTTGGGTATCTAATGAAGTTAAATTTATGATGGAAGACTTTTCTCACACTGATTACCCTGAGATGAGATGATTACAAAAAGGGATAAAATGTAGCATTCTCTTTATATTCTTAATGGTTCTTATACAGCTTCTCTCATATTTAGGTAAAAATTATTTATAAATTATGTTTCAAACTGTTTTAAACTGAGTCCCATACACAGAAGGGTAGTCTTGAAGAATCAATGACTGTGTTCAGAAGAAATACTTTGTTTCCTAAATTTTCCCTCAGTCTGTATTTTCACAGAGAAAGATGAGACTTAATTTACAAGTCTTTCATGTTGCGTCTTTATCTGTTTATAAACTTCCCAGGCTTCTTCTAAAAGGAAGTACAAAAAAATCATCATTGAAAAAGAGTTAATAAAATATATAGTGCCTGGCACATAATAAATATCCAATAAATTAGGTTATCATTATCATCAACGTAACATCACTAACACCTTTGAAGTTTCCCATTATTAATCTGATTTCAGAAATGTGTTATTGTAAAACAGATTTTTTTATTGAGATGGAATTTTGCTCTTGTTGCCCACGCTGGAGGGCAATGGCGTGACTTTGGCTCACGGCAACCTCTGCCTTCTGGGGTCAAGCGATCCTCATGCCTCAGCCTCCGGAGTAGCTGGGATTACAGGAGCCCGCCACCACGCCTGGCTAATTTTTGTATTTTTAGTAGAGACGAGGTTTCTCCATGTTGGCCAGGCCGGTCTGGAACTCCTGACTTCAGGTGATCCGCCCGCCTCAGCCTCCCAAAGTGCTGGGATTACAGGCATGAGCCACTGCGCATGGCTGTAAAATAGATTCTTTATCCAAGCCTAGTCTCATTATAAAATAAAGTTCAAATACAAATAACATTCCCAGGTATGTGTAATTTTAACTGCTTTTAAATGTAACCCAGCACGCTTCATAAATCAGTAAAATCAGAGAAAATAAGGCGAAGTATGATGGTTCATACCTATAATCCCAGCATTTTGGAAGGGTGAGGCAGGAAAATTGCTTGAGGCCAGGAGTTTGAGAGCAGCCTGCGTAACATAGTGAGACTCCCGTCTCTATAAAAAATTTAAAAACTAGCCAGGTATGGTGCCTGTAGTCCTAGCTACTGAGGAGGTTGAGGTGGGCAGATGGCTTAAGCCCAGGATTTCAAGGCTGCAGTGAGCTATGATCGTGCCAGTGTCTGGGTGACAGAGCAGGACTCAGTCTTTTATTTTATTTTTTTGAGGCGGAGTGTTGCTCTGTCGCCCAGGCTGGAGTGCAGTGGCGTGATCACGGCTCACTGCAAGTTCCACCTCTTGGGTTCAAGCCATTCTCCTGCCTCAGCCTCCCGAGTAGCTGGGACTACAGGTGCCCGCCACCACGCCCGGCTAATTTTTTGTATTTTTAGTAGAGATGGGGTTTCACAGTATTAGCCAGGATGGTCTCAATCTCCTGACCTCGTGATCTGCCTGCCTTGGCCTCCCAAAGTGCTGGGATTACAGGTGTGAGCCACTGTGCCCAGCCGACTTGGTCTTTAAAACATAAAGAATAGGTGAGAAACAGGATGAAAGGACAAATACTTAAAAGACTGGGAGAGCATAGGAAGACAGGACAAAAATAAAATGAACAGAAAATTTTAAATACGGTATTTATTTCTATGTCTTCCCAAAACACCATTAAAATGACAGTAAAGGGTGAAAGGGGACACACACTTTTAAGAACCAAAAAGTTAAGAAGATATCAGTGGACAAAAAGTATTAGGAGGACTAGGGATAGTGGCTCATTCCTGTAATCCCAGCACTTTGGGATGCCAAGGCTGGAGGACTGCTTGAGGCCAGGAGTTTGAGATCAGCCTAAGCAGCACAGCAAGGCTTTATCTCTACAAAAATTAAAAAAATTAGGGAGGTGCAGTAGCATACACCTGAAGTCTTAGTTACTTGGGAGGCTGAAGTAGGAGGATAGCTTGAGCCCAGGACTTCGAGGCTGCAGTATGCTATCATCATGCCATTGCAATCCAGCCTAGGTGACAGAGCATGACCTTGTCTCTAAAAAAAAAAAAAGTATTAGTAAATTTTGGAAAGAAAGCAAATAGAGAACTGTAAATTAACAGCAGAACTGAGTGGTTTAAAGAAAAGCCAGCAGATGTGGGTGCCAGCTTCACAGGTCCGTAACACAGATATTGACAGATAGGCTCTATCAGTGGAGAGACTGGGCAAGAATGGAAGGCAGGGCTTACAAAATGACTGTGAAAGGACCAGCTAATGCCCTGAACTCTCCTAGCTGGACAGAAATGTGAAGTTTATCATCCAGACAAAACCAAGAGGCTCCAAATTGAGTGACAACCAGCAAAGTAATGAGAGCATCATAGTAAGAAGAGAAGAATGAGTAAAAGTTTATACATGTAACAGAGGCTCCTCTACTGTTAGATTTCGAGAATGCTGGTGGTTGCTAGGTGTCAGATGATGGAAGAATTATTTTCTTTTCTTCTTCCTTTTTTTTTTTTTTTTTTTTTTTGAGACGGAGTCTCGCTCTGTTGCCCAGGCTGAAGTGCAGTGGAGTGCTGCTTGGCTCACTGCAACCTCTGCCTCCCGGGTTGAAGGGATTCTCCTGCATCAGCCTCCCGAGTAGCTGGGATTACAGGCACCTGCCACCTCGCCCAGCTAATTTTTGTATTTTTAGTTAGAGATAGGGTTTCGCCATGTTGGCCAGGCTGGTCTCGAACTCCTGATCTTGTGATCTGCCCACCTTGGCCTCCCAAAGTGCTGGGAATACAGGCATGAGCCACTGCACCCGGCCCGGAAGAATTATTTTCTGAAAAAATGAGAGGACCATGAGAACACCTACAGATATTAACATTTAGAATCATCTAAAGAAACATATCTATATTACTGATTGATGCACAGTGAAAACCACCATTTTACAAGCCCCGCTTATGTATACAAATTAATGTAGAGCTAAAGATCAGAAAACATTTGATGAAAGCCCTAACATCAAAGCAAGATCAAACAAAATACAAGGCAAAGAGCAGAAAAACTCACTCATGTAACACTACAATTAATATCATGGAAAGTTAGGAGATTACTATTATCACTACAATGAAATATCAACAGTATTCTATAAAGAGGTGTTTTTAGAAATAAACAATATGAAATTGATCTTAAAAATTCAATATGTTGGGGTAAGAAAGTCTAGAAAATCTCCTAGAATAAAACAAGGAAGAATGGAAGAAGGGAGAAAAAAAGAGTATAATGACTGGAACATTAGTGGGTTAGTGGAAGAATCTAGAAGGTTCAACATCTACTAAAGGAGCTCCAAAGAAAGTATGAGGAAAAATTAGTACAGGACATTTTCAAAGAACTAATAAAGAACACTTCCCAGAATTACAAATCATGAGTCTACATACTTAACAGGCCCATTGAGTACAAAGAACATTCCATTTAAAAAGATCCCAGCAAAAGCACATCAATACAAAATTTCAGCTAGGGATAAAAAGAGGATCCTACTTTGAGACCAGCCTGTGCAACACAGTGTGATATTGTCTCTACTAAAAATGAAAAAGATTATCTGGGTGTGGTGGCATATACCTGTACTCCCTTCTACTTGGGGAGGCTGAGATGGTAGGATGGCTTGAGCCCAGGGGAGTGAGCTATTATTATGCTACTGAACTCCAGCTTGGGCAAGAGTGAGACCTTGTCTTTAAAAAAAAAAAAAAAAAATCCTAAATGTTCCAAAACAGTATTTATCATATAAAAGGAAATAAAAGAAAAAGACATACCACATCAAAAAGGCATCAGATTGCAAGACAATGGATAATCCTGACCATAAGTTGTTTCCAACCTAGAGTTCTAGGTTTTACAGTTCTGTTTAAAAGCTTGGGAAGAACCAAAACACAAAAATGGAAAACTAAGCAAACAAAACAAAGAGGCAAATATTAACTCAAAGAAAATCAAAAGGTTATACAAGAAACCAAACAAAATCAGAGCAAATCATTTGGTTTACCAGTCAACAATGCTTACAATGTTACAGTTATGTAAATACTTACAAATGCTTTAATAAAAAAGCAGTGATCTTCCTAGTATCAGAAGTCAGAAGGGGAAGTATGGGTATAACATACTGGGGGTAACCATTTCAGAACCCCGTTAGTAACTGAGAAAACAACCACTCTCAACCTCTGAATTCAAATCCATAAAATACAATATATATGAAAAGAAAAATGTATATACATTTATAAAATATTTTATTAATCAGTTTATCCTATATCTTGAAAATAGATTATAAACCACCTTTTTAAATGCCCAAAGAACATTCTTAAAATCAGCCCATATAGTATTATTCCACAAAGTAGTAAAGGATGGACAAAATACTCTGACCAAAAAAACAAAAACAAAACACAACACATAGAAATGGCAGAAGAAAAACAAAACCTTTCACTTGTAAATTTCAAAATCTACTGGTTTGAACAAACCCTTAGCCAGAGAAAATTAAAATAAATTGCAGAATATTTAGAAATATTATTCATGAAAACAAAGTATGACAGAACCTATAAAACATATTTTTAAAAAATGCTTGGAGAATGAAGTTTTAGCATAAATGCTTACATTATGTTTTAAAAAGTAGTAAAATAAGCACTCAAAGTAATTAACATAAGAAAAAGAAAATATAAGAAAAACACACCGGGCGCGGTGGCTCATGTCTGTAATCCCAGCACTTTGGGAGGCCGAGGTGGGCAGATCACTTGAGGTTAGGAGTTTGAGACCAGCCTGGCCAACATGGTGAAACCCCATCTCTACTAAAAATACCAAATTAGCCGGGTGTGGTGGTGCGCGCCTGTAATCCCACCTACTCGGGAGGCTGAGGCCAGAGAATTGCTTGAACCCTGGAAGAGGAAGTTGCAGTGAGCCAATTGTGTCACTGCACTCCAGCCTGGGCAACAGAGTGAGACTCTGTCTCAAAAAAAAAAAAAAAAAAAAAGAAAAGAAAAAGAAAAAGAAAAACAGAAAATTAGTAAATATAAGAGAAAGAAATTAATGTATTACAAACAGAAAAAGAAAAATAATAAATTCATGAGCGGATTCTTAGGGGAAAACTTAAAAGAAGAGCAAAAAAGAAAAAGATATTTGGAAATAACTATAGATAGAAAATAAGGATAGTACAGACTATTTTGTTAAACCCCATACAAATAGAACACTTAGCAAGTATAACCTATGCAAACTGAAACCAGAAAAGACAGAAAACCTAAACAGAAAAATAAACATAGAACAAAATAGGGCTGGGTGTGGTGGCTCACACCTGTAATCCCAGAACTTTAGGAGGCCGAGGCAGGTGGATCATTTGAGCCCAGCCGTTCAAGACCAGCCTGGGCAGCCGGGCACGGTGGCTCACCCCTGTAATCCCAGCACTTTAGGAGGACAAGGCAGGCGGATCATGAGGTCAGGAGATCAAGACCATTCTGGCTAATGTGGTGAAACCCAGTGTGTACTAAAAATACAAAAAAAAAAAAAAAAATTAGCCAGGCGTGGTGGCGGGCACCTGTAGTCCCAGCTACTTGGGAGGCTGAGGCAGAAGAATTACTCAAACCCGGGAGGCAAAGCTTGCAGTGAGCCGAGATCGCCCCACTGCACCCCAGCTTGGGTGACTGTCTCAAAAGAGCAAGACTGTCTCAAAAAAAAAAAAAAAAAAAAAAAAGAAAAAAAGACCAGCCTGGCCAAAATCGTGAGACCCTGTCTCTACAAACAATTTAAAAATTAGGTGGGCACAGTGGCAGGCGCCTGTAGTCCCAGCTGCTCAGAAGGTTGAGGTGGGAGGATTACTTGAGTTAGGAGCTCAAGGCTGCAGTGAGCTGTGATCATGCCACTGCACTCCAGCCTGGGAGACCCAGCAAGACCTTGTCTCAAAAAAAAGAAAGAAGAAGGGAAAAATAGAGCTCTTGCTCCTTAAAGCCCAAGGCATAGATGGCTTAGTATGTGAATTTTACTAAACTTTGATTAGATAGTGGTATTATTTATTTTAAGTTTTCCAATTACTTTTAAAAAATTCATGAAAATTGGTATGATGCATAACAGATCAGGACTTATGCTACTTACATTCCAAACAATCCAAAAGAAAATTCAAAATTACATCTCCTTTGTAATTAAAACCCTACATCTGGCCAGGCGCGCTGGCTCAAGCCTATAATCCCAGCACTTTGGGAGGCCGAGACGGGCAGATCACGAGGTCAAAAGATCCAGACCATCCTGGCTAACACAGTGAAACCCCGTCTCTACTAAAAAATACAAAAAACTAGCCGGGCGAGGTGGCAGGCGCCTGTAGTCCCAGCTACTCGGGAGGCTGAGGGAGGAGAATGGCGTAAACCCAGGAGGCAAACAAACAAACAAACAAAAAACCCTACATCCTTCACACACTTATCAGAATTGAATTTTTAACACTGTAAATGACAATGCTGAACTAAACTAGAAAACATCATCAGAATGCCAAGTAAAATGGTTCTTTCACTGGGCATAGTGGCTCACGCCTGTAATCCCAGCACTTTGGGAGGCCGAGGCGGGCAGATCACGAGGTCAGGGGATCGAGACCATCCTGGCTAACACGGTGAAACTCCGTCACCACTAAAAATACAAAAAATTAGCCAGGCGTGGTGGTGCGCGCCTGCAGTCCCAGCTACTTGGAGGCTGAGGCAGGAGAATGGAGTGAACCTGGGAGGCGGAGCTTGCAGTGAGCCGAGATAGCGCGACTGCACTCCAGCCTGGGTGATGAAGTGAGACTCCGTCTCAACAACAACAACAACAACAACAACAACAACAACAACACAAAAACAAAAAAAAAAGGTTCTTTCAACATTTATCCCATGGTTTAAAAAATATTCTCAGGACCGGGTGCAGTGGCACACGCCTGTAATCCCAGCACTTAGGAAGGATGAGGCAGGCAGATCACCCGAGGTCAGGAGTTCGAGACCAGCCTGGACAACATGGTGAAACTCTGTCTCTACTAAAAATATAAAAATTAGCTAGGCATGGTGGTGGGCACCTGTAAATTCCAGCTACTCAGGAGGCTGAGGCAAAAGAATCGCTTGAACCCGGGAGGCAGAGGTTGCAGTGAGCCAAGATTGTACCACTGCGCTCTAGCCTGGGTGACACAGCAAGACTCTGTCTCAAAAAATAAAATAAGGCCAGGTGCAATGGCTCACGCCTGTAATCCCAGCACTTTAGGAGGTTGAGGCAGGCAGATCACAAGGTTGGGAGTTTGAGACCAGTCTGGCCAACACAGTGAAACCCCGTCTCTACTGAAAATACAAAAAATTAGCTAGGCGTGGTGGTGGGCGCCTGTAATCCCAGCTACTTGGGAGGGTGAGGCAGGAGAATCACTTGAACCTGGGAGGCAGAGGTTGCCGTGAGCCGAGATCGCGCCACTGCACTCCAGTCCAGGTGACAGTGTGAGACCCATCTCAAAAAAATAAAAAAATAAAAAAATAAAAGCTTTCGAAATAGAAGTCAAAATGCTCTAACGCCTAGCAAACTCTTAATTGTATTCTATGTAAATAGTGACCTGTTAAAACAAGGGTTGGCGCCAGGTTTGGTGGCTCACGCCCATAATCCCAGCACTTTGGGAGGCCGAGGCAAGTGGATCACCTGAGGTCATGAGTTCAAGACCAGCCTGGCCAACATAGTGAAACCCTGTCTCTACTAGAAATACAAAAAGTTAGCTGGGCGTGGTGATGTGTTCCTGTAATGCCAGCTACTCAGGAGGCCAAGGCAGGAGAATCATTTGAACCTGGGAGGTGGAGGTCGTAGTGAGCCGAGATTGCACCATTGCACTCTGGCCTGGGCAACAAGAGTGAAACTCCATCTCAAAATAAATAAATAAATAAAATAAAATAAACAAAAACAAAAACATCACAAGGTTGGCAAACTAAAAGAGTTTTTCTGGAACATGGCCGTCTTTATTCATTGTCTTGTCCATGACTACTTTCACAGTATAATGCTAGAGTTGAGTAGCTGCAATGGAGACCCTGTAGCCTACAAAGACTTAAATATTAACCATCTGGCCCCTTACAGAAAAAGTTTGCTGAACTCCTGTCCTAGCGTAGCAATTCCTCCATCTTCTATCTGGCTGAAACCAGGATGCATTGTTGATCCAGCTCCAACCACAACCAGATAATAAAGAGAGAACCTGGGAGGAATCCATATCCTTCAGGGACCATAAGCACCAAAGTTAGCACGCAAATCCAGACTATTCACTACATGAGTGTTATGTGACCAAGAAATCAATTCCTACATTCCTTAAACTGGCACTTTGAGGTTTATTACAGTCACTTAGCTTTACTGTGATTAGTGCACTTCTTATTGCTTTAAGTATCATGAATCTGAGATGCCTAACAAATATTAATCACCAGCCTGGACCTCTCTCCTCAACAACCAATTCAAATATCCAACTGACTACTCAACATTTCCACCTGGATGTCTAATAGTGATCTCACTTACCCTACCCCTATTCAAACTCTTGCTCCAGCTCCCAAACCAACTCCTCTCAAATTCTTCTCATCTCTTCAAATAGCAATCTCATTCTCTTTGTTGCTCAAAAAACATTTATCTTTCTGTCAGATTACACACTCTTTACAACCTCGTGCTTGCCAGCTATTTTGGACAAGCCTCTCTGTGACCACCAAGGTCTAAGCCAGGTGTCTTGCCTGGATTATTTAACAGCTTCCTTACCAGTCTTGCTATTTTAGCTTTCACCTCTTTACAATTCTCAACACAGCAACCACAGTAATCTTGTCATCGTCAAATCATGTCACTGCTCTACTTGAAAGCCTTTTTGTATCCTCATAAAAACATTTAGAAGCATATAGCAGACACCGTTAACAGTGGCTGCTTCTGGGAAACAGGGAATTGAAGGCGAGGAATAAAGAGACATACCCAATTGTTTTAATTTTCTATGAAGTATATATATTACATTTTGATAATAATAGTTTTTTTTTTTTTTTTTTTTGAGATGGAGTCTCACTCTGTCGCCCAGGCTGGAGTGCAGTGGCGTGATCCCGGCTCACTGCAACCTCCGCCTCCCGGGTTCAAGTGATTCTCCTGCCTCTGGCTCCTGAGTAGCTGGGATTACAGGCGTGTGCCACCACGCCAGGTTAATTTTTGTACTTTTAGTAGAGACGGGGTTTCACCATGTTGGTCAGGCTGGTCTCGAACTCCTGACCTCGTGATCTGCCTGCCACAGCCTCTCAAAGTACTGGGATTACAGGCATGAGCCACCGTGCCCAGCCATTGTTATTTCTTTTTAAAATTAACAGCGAAATGAACTAATAGGAAGTTAGCACTAATCCCCAAGCCTGCAATATTGTTAAAAAGCAGGAGGTGACACAGCATTGGACTATGATGGCTGGAGGTAGGAAGACAATGGAAAACAAGAGTAAGGAAGTAAAATTCAATTCTGAGGAATATAACAATGGAAGGAGAAAGAATGACAGAAAGTTAAAATGTAAAGAGTCTACTTGCTAGTTTTCGAAATTTTTTTTATTGATACATAATAGTTGTACATAGAAAGATTACATTTTTTTTTTTTTTTTTTTTTTTTTGAGACGGAGTCTCGCTCTGTAGCCCAGGCTGGAGTGCAGTGGCCGGATCTCAGCTCACTGCAAGCTCCGCCTCCCGGGTTCACGCCATTCTCCTGCCTTAGCCTCCCGAGTAGCTGGGACTACAGGCGCCCGCCACCTCGCCCGGCTAGTTTTTTGTATTTCTTAGTAGAGACGGGGTTTCACCGTGTTATCCAGGATGGTCTCGATCTCCTGACCTCGTGATCCACCCGTCTCGGCCTCCCAAAGTGCTGGGATTACAGGCTTGAGCCACTGCGCCCGGCCGAAAGATTACATTTTAAAGAAAAGAGCTTACATGCTAGTTTTTGAAAGCTAACAGATCTATGAAGGACTGAATGCTTAAGGAAATGCATCTAGGCATACAGGGAAAAGTGAAAAATGGAGAATGTTAGTGAAAGGAAGAAAAGTGAAATTGAGGCTGTAAAAAAATCATAAACGTGAGACTGCGAATGATGTAGAGTGACTGGCATCCAGAACAGAGTTTAGAAGAGCAATCAGTCCTCTAGAATCTGATAAAAGGGATGCATAGATTCAGGAAGACAGTCTGGAAATGTCATTTAGGTATCTAAAGAACTCCCAGCAACAGTCACTCTAAAAGACAAAGGCTAGTACAAAAATCTCAAAACAACAACAACAAAAACCCACAACAACTCAGAGGCTGAGGCTGCAAACTCTCACTGAATAACTGCAGTAAGTCTTTATCCCATTCACACCTACCAGCTTCTTGCTTACTCACACAGAGAACCTTCTTCACATTTCTTTCTCAATCATCTGTTGCTGTTCTTCTTTTAAGTGTTGACTTTAAACTTGTGAGAAGAAAAATGACACTGGACTTGGATGTTATGGTTGGGGAACAAAGCAGCATCCCAAAATTCAGGCAGAGCCCTTAGAACTCTAAGAGGTTTTGCAGCTCCTGAGGATGTACAAGGAAGCAAGCCTGTGAAAAAGAACAAAGTAATGATGACTCTTTGGCTTTGACCTACATGCGAGCAAGTAGAAAAAGAGTATTTGTACATAGCATCTCAGGCCAGCATCCATTATGCCATTCAAAAGCTCTACACATTTCAATGGCCGGGCATGGAAGCTCACGTCTGTAATCTCAGCACTTTGGGAGGCCAAGGTGGGCAGATCACTTGAGGTCAGGAGTTCAAGACCTGCCTGGCCAACATGGTGAAACCCCATCTCTACTAAAAACACAAAAATTAGCCAGGCGTGGTGGTGGGCACCTGTAATCCCAGCTGCTCAGGAGGCTGAGGCAGGAGAATCACTTGAAGCCAGGAGGCAGAGGTTGCAGTGAGCCAAGATCACGCTACTGTACTCCAGCCTAAGCGACAGTGGGAGACGCCATCTCAAGGAAGGAAGAAAAAAAAAGCTCTAAACATTTCAAAAATGAGAAACAGAAGGGACTTTATTTTCAGAATTTAGGTTACACAGAGAAACTATAAGAGACAAAGATGCCAGAGTGATCCACAATCACAACCTGTACAGGTTCCTTCGAGCAGGTGTCACTTGTGACCTTGCTCCTGACTGAAGTCACATTTTTGAATATAATTTTTCCCCATAACACTTTTCTCATAAATATGAAGTAACCAACCTTGAGTGATATTGAAAAAATACAGGAAATTATTCTGATGGTATTTATAAGTCAGAGCTCTAAAAAATTTAGAGGACTAATATTTTACTTAGATTAACTAGAAGTTAAATATAGTAAGTATCCTATAATAATAGTCTTCCCCTGATATCACAGCGGATTAGTTCCAGGATCACTGTGGATACCAAAATCTGCAGATGCTCAAGTCCCTTATACTTTAAATATAAAGCCAGGCACGGTGGCTCATGCCTATAATCCCAGCACTTCGGGAGGCTGAGGCAGGTGGACCACTTGAGGTCAGGAGTTGGAGACCAGGCTGGCCAAGATGGTGAAACCCCATCTCTACTAAAAATTAAAAAATTGCTGGGCATGGTGGTGCACACCTGTATCCCAGCTACTTGGGAGCCTGAGGCAGGAGAATCACTTGAACCCAGGAGACGGAGGTTGCAGTGAGCCAAAATTGCACCACCGCACTCCAGCCTGGGTGACAGAATGAGACTCTATCTCAAAAAAATAAAAATAAAGTATATGGAAGTATACTTATTACATATAACCTAGGCACATCCTCCCATATACTTTAAAATTATCTTCAAATTACTTATCATACCTAATACAACATAAATGCCTGGTAAATAGTTGTTGTACTATATTGTTCAAGGAATCATGACAAGAAAAAAAATCTGTACATGTACAGCACAGACACAACCATCGCAAGCTTAACAACAGTTATGATTCATGTTTGTTGAATCCGTGGAAGCAGAACCTACAGACACAGAGGGCTGACTGTATGCTCATTCACTGATTCAGCAAACATATGCATTTATGATTATGTGTGCTGAGAAACCTTGGTTTACAATTTGTAATGGGATATAACAAATGAAAGGAGAAAACTTACTCAGAAGCCTTCTCTAAGATGTGAGAGACTTAGAACCTGGCTAGCCCGTGCTATGAACTGCTGAAACGGGTACAGAGGGGAAATAGATGGAGGCAGACTGCAGGAAGAAGGAGCTATCAGTATGACACTTCAGACATAAAGAGCTTGAAGTTCCGGTGCAACTTCCAGGTGGACTGTACATTGGGCAATTAGATAATATGGATCAGGAGCTCAGGACAAGCCTCCAGTAGAAACTGATATTTATTAGTCACTGCATTAGATGAAGCCATGGCAGCGTAATGTTGTTGCTGATAGGAGTACTTAGGGGTGAAAAGATGATCAAGGCCAGAAACTTAGAAACACCAATAGTTAGAGGAAAAGCAGAAACTAAGTCCTGTCTTCTTTGTATCTTTTACTTTTTCTGTGTATTTCAAAACTATTAACACTGTTACTTTTTTATTTTATTGAAAAATATGTTAAGAATAAGTGTGACAAGATACTTTAAGATAGAATACTTCTATCTTTATATATAGAAGAAAAAAATTTCCCCTATATTTACAAAAGGCTGGGGAAACCCTGATTAAATTAGGAGTCAGATTGCTGCCCTCATTGACGAACTAGGGAGTTTCTTGACCTCTGCACTAAAGGCAGGACAAGTAGCTTCCCAATTCTGTGCTGTCTGCACTAGAGGAAACTAGTGAGGATATTCCTTAGAAACTCTTAAAGATATTCCTTAGTTCAGGGTCTCTCTAAGCAACTGCACCAAAGTTTCTCCAAAGTATCAAGAAAAGTCAATGCCTACTGGGTGTACAGGCATCCAGTAACAAGTTTTTCGGCAATCTTTCCTCTTTAAAAAAAAAAAGGAAAGGTAATGCTGATTTTGTTTTCTACTCCACAATAGGTCTGCTTTTATATAAAAATCACGTTTAAAAGTACTTATCCGCTCAATTCCTTAGCCTTTCCCTTTTCCTATTTTCCAAAAAATGCATCTTTATTATTTTAGAAATGAGAAAAGTGAGGCTTAGAGGTTACTACCTCACAAAGCCATCTGTCCATCCTCACAAACTTGGAACCAGTTTCTCACTAACTCTGCAACCCTCAATACTCCCTCACACCCTCGGTCACCCACTCGCGAACCCACCCGTTTCCTACTGTACCCCTGCCCCCAGCCACACAAGCTCTGATCACCGCACATCACAGAAGGCGATTCCTCCCCTCCACACTCCCCAGCCCCGTCGCAGGCACTGCAAATCCTCTCCTCCAGCGTCCCTGGCCCGTTTCAGTGTCCACAAACCCAAGTCCCACAGAGCCGAAACCAACTCACCGGCAGACAAAGACCACCATGGCGAGTCGGAGAGTCCGCGCCTGCGCACTCCTTCGGCGGGCAGCGCTCCCAGAGGTCTCCTGGGCTGGGCCAGGCCCAGGCTCAGAACCGGACGGAATCTACAGATCTTGGCCCGTCCTCCGTGCCACTCTTTTGAGGGTAGACTACATTTCCCAGAAGGTTCAGCGGTTTGAGTCTGCTTTTCGCGCGAACTTTCTTTCCTCCGCTAGAGCTTGTGGGACTGTCTCCCTGGCCGGGGCGGGGTGTAAGGCCGAGTCTTAGTTTACCCGATCCCTGGGACTGGGTAGTGTGTGCCACACGTGTGAGATCAGCTTAAACACGCTGTACTGACTTCATGTAAGAGCCACGGTGCGATAGTAAGCCAGGACCCCCAGGAGACTCTCAGACACGGTTCGGGAATGAGGGTAATCACTTTGGCTAGGCTCAAGCCGAGCGCCATCTTGCCCATCGTGGGCGTGGCGCTGAACTACATTTCCCAGAAGGCGCCGCGCTCTCGGTCCTTCCCCTCGCGACTCCCGCGACTCCGTGGAGAGGTGCGAGCGACCCAGGTGCTGGGCTCTGAGCGGGTCAGCTGGGAGACTACGTGATCCCGAGGAGGTTGGAGGTGAAGCGTCTAGAATCCGGTGCGGGGGTTGAGACTGAGTATTAAGTCTGTTCAGGCGGAACGGGCCGAGGAAGGGCGATTGTGAAATTGTGATTTTGTGACTGTATGTCCTAGCACAGGGTGTGTGTGATTGTGACTGTGTGACACCCTGTGTACGGATGTGGGGAGGACTCTGTGGGTGTCCCGTGAGTCCCTGGGTTAGGACTGTTAATGTGTGACTGTGTAACGCTGTGTGAGGGTGTGGGTTAGCTGTGATTGTGTGCCCGCGGTTAGTGTGTGATTGTGACTCTGTGACCATATGTTCGTCTGTGCGCAGATATAGGGGGCTTTGTACTTGTGTAGTTGTGACTCTGTCCTTGTGTGGAAATATGGAGGTTGGGTGCTTGTGACTTTGTATCCAGTGTTGGGTGTGTGACTGTCAAGCACTGTGTGTGCGTGGAGTTGAGACTGTGTTTGTGTGTCTTTGACCAAATGTCACACATAGTCATATATGACAGCAGAAGACACCTCGGTCCCATGATAGTAAAGGGGATTTTTCTATGACACAGAGTTTGAGTTGGAAGCCCCAGTTTCCTCTGATAGCCCTCCCATGGTGGGGGAGGGGAACGCAGAGTAAGCTCTGGCGTTGTCATTTGGGCACCAGGGGAGGTGTATTGTCTTCTCCCTTCTCATTTCTGTCCTCCAAGAGAGGTTCCCCAGAGGAGAGGAAATAGTGGTTGTGATATCTAAAAGCCATGTTTAAGGTGCCTTGAAGTTTTCTCTTTGTTCCTGAAATGCTTTGTTTTTCCAGGACATGATTTTTTTTTTTTTTTTTTTTTGAGACGGAGTCTCGCACTGTCGCCCAAGCTGGTGTGCAGTGGGGCGATCTCGGCTCACTGCAACCTCTGCCTCCCAGGTTCAAGCGATTCTCCTTCCTCAACCTCCCGAGTAGCTAGGCTTACAGGTGCCGGTCACCATGCCCGGCTAATTTTTTTTTCTTTGTATTTTTAGTAGAGGCGGGGCTTCACTATGTTGGCCAGGCTAGTCTCGAACTCCTGACCTCGTGATCTGCCCGCTTCTGCCTCCCATAGTGCTGGGATTACAGGCATGAGCCACGGTGCCCGGCTGATTTTTTTTTTTTTTTTTCTCTTAGCAAATGCTGAAAAGGACTTATCAGGTAACCTGGAATCTTACGTTTCTCTTTGGAAATATCTTCCTAATTTTCTCTTATTAATATAGCAAATTGTTCAGTTTATCATGTATGCCTAGTTTGGTTTTACCTATATACATATGTAGATATATATGCATATACATACAAATACACATATTTGTATATGCACATATTGACATGTATCTAATGTTATAAGTGATATTTTAACTTCCTACATAATTGAAAGCTATTTAATATATTAAATTGTAGATACTATTCATTGTTTTGCCACATATGTGGCTAACCCAATATCCATTCCCTTCTTTATTGCTATAAAAGTCCTGATCTTGTTTGTTTGCTCTGCTTAAATAAAGAAAAACAAACAGAAAACCAACAAAAAAACCCAAACTCTACATGTTCTAGCTTCTCCTGTTGATGTAAGTTAAAGTTCTTAGATTGGGCTTCTCAGACAGTTCTTTTCTTTTTTGAGACGGAGTCTCCACTCAGTCACCCAGGTTGGAGTGCAGTAGCATGATCTCAGCTAACTGCAACCTCCACCTCCCAGGTTCAAGCAGTTCTCCCGCCTCAGGCTCCTGAGTAGCTGGGATTACAGGCGCCCGCCACCATGCCCGGCTAATTTTTGTATTTTTAGTAGCGACAAGGGTTCCACCATGTTGGCCAGGCTGGTCTCGAACTTCTGACCTCAGGTGATCCACCCACCTCAGCCTCCCAGAGTACTGGGGTTACAGCCATGAGCTACTGCGCCTAGCCCCTCAGGCAGTTCTTTAAAGGTGTGGGGATGGTGTGGGGCAGTCTCGGTGCGCATGCATTCTTTTCCCCCTTTCTGTCTGGAATGTGGATATCATGCTACATGCAGGGCAGCTATCTCATAACCATGTATTTTTTGTTTTTTGTTTTTTTTTCAGACAGAGTCTTGCTCTGTTGCCCAGTCTGGAGTGCAGTGGCACAATCTCAGCTCACTGCAACCTCTGCCTCCTGGGTTCAAATGTTTCTTACATTTTCTAGATATTAGCTCCCTGACAGTTTTAGACTCTGCTGATATCCTCTTATGTATTGTTTATTATACTTTTTATTAAATAGAAATACTTATTTTAATATTGTTATGTTTGTGTATATGTGTATGGCTTATGGTATTATTATTTAAGAAACATTTTTCTGGCTGGGAGCAGTGGCTCACACCTGTAATCCCAGCACTTTGGGAGGCCAAGGTGGGCGGATCACTTGAGGTCAGAAGTTCAAGACCAGCCTGGCCAACATGGTGAAACCCCGTGTCTACTAAAAATACAAAAATTAATCGGGTGTGGTGGCAGGCTCCTATAATCCCAGCTACTCAGGAGGTTGAGTCAGGAGAATTTCTTGAACCTGGGAGATGGAGGTTGCAGTGAGCCAAGATCGTGCCACTGTACTCCAGCCTGGGCAACAAGAGCAAAACTCTGTCTCAAAAAAGAAAAGAAAAAAAGAAAAAAAAAAAATTTTTCTTTTCTAAGGTCACGAAGAAATTCTTCTACATTTTTGTCTATTGACTTTGTAGTTCTATCTTACACAATTAGGTCTTTAACCTATTCCAGAGTAAAATTTTGTATTTTCAAAAAAAAACGATTCTCCCATAATTGTCTCTTGGAGCCCTTCTCTGTGAGATGGTATTTTTTCCTGCCTCTGGATGAAATGTCTGGCAAGTGTCATTGTAGTCAAAAATCCAGGGAGGCTGAGGCGGGCAGATCATGAGGTCAGGAGATCGAGACCATCCTGACTAACACAGTGAAACCCCATCTCTAATAAAAAAAAATACAAAAAATTAGCTGGGCGCGGTGGCAGGCGCCTGTAGTCCCAGCTACTCGGGAGGCTGAGGCAGGAGAATGGTGTGAACCTGGGAGGGGGAGCTTGCAGTGAGCCGAGATGGCGCCACTGCACTCCAGCCTGGGCAACAGAGCGAGACTCCGTCTCAAAAAAAAAAAAAAAAAAAAAAAAATCCAGTAGACAAGATCAGCCTTAATTTGCTAAATGAAATACCTGGTGTATTATAATTATTAGTACTTTAAACTGTTTAAGACTTCTTCCTACAGCTGAATCTTATGTAAAGATGGAAAGGAATGAGGAAAGGAGTATGTGAGCAGCTTCCATTTCCTCTCCATGGTCTTCTCAGCTTCCTCCAACAGTAGATTGCTCAGCTTCCCTAAAGTAGGAGAAGAGGAAGGGGAAGGAAGAAAGGTAAGAGACAGGAAAGAGCCGGGTGCAGTGGCTCACGCCTGTAATCCCAGCACTTTGGGAGGCCGAGGTGGGCAGATCACAAGGTCAGGAGATCGAGACCATCCTGGCTAACACAGTGAAACCCCATCTGTACTAAAAATACAAAAAATTAGCCAGGCGTGGTGGCGGGCGCCTGTAGTCCCAGCTGCTGGGGAGGCTGAGGCAGGATAATGGCGTGAACCCGGGAGGCGGAGCTTGCAGTGAGCCGAGATCGCGCCACTGCATTCCAGCCTGGGCAACAGAGCGAGACTCCATCCCAAAAAATAAAAATAAAAAATAAAAGAGACAGGAAAGGTCTTACTTAACTGGTATTGTTATAATCAGTGTTTGGTTCTCTCCTGCCTTCACGGATAGTCAAAGCTCAGCCTTTTTCTTATTGTTAGGCGTTTTTACGGGTTTCTTTTTTTTTTTTTTTTTTTGAGACGGAGTCTCGCTCTGTCGCCCAGGCTGGAGTGCAGTGGCGCGATCTCGGCTCACTGCAAGCTCCGCCTCCCGGGTTCACGCCATTCTCCTGCCTCAGCCTCCCGAGTAGCTGGGACTACAGGCGCCCACAACCGCGCCCGGCTAATTTTTTGTATTTTTAGTAGAGACGGGGTTTCACCGTGGTCTCGATCTCCTGACCTTGTGATCCACCCGCCTCGGCCTCCCAAAGTGCTGGGATTACAGGCGTGAGCCACCGCGCCCGGCAGTTTTTACGGGTTTCTAAGCAAATACCTTGCTGCAGATCTTCAACTGCAGGGGAGGCCATGTTGTCAGAACATCCTGTTTACAGAGGCCACTTAAAATCCTTTCCTTAACTGTAGGCATACTGTGGTCATCCTTTTCTGGTGGGTCACATTGATCCTCCAGAAGTTCTCTAGAACAGGATCCAAGATCTCCTGAGGTCAGCTTACTCCATATGGTCCATATCCTGTCACCACGTGCGAATCAAGTTCCTATCTCTGTTTCCCCTAAATGGCAGGAAAAAAGGTAACGTTCTCCTGGGAACTCTCCTAACACACTCCCCTTTGGATATTAGAGGGACTGGGATGGATCGGGTCAACTTGCTTGGTTTGATTAGAGGAGGAAACATCCACCTCCTTTCCTCAGGGTGCTGAGAACACACCCACAGCTCTTCCCAAAAATAGTCCCACCTCACAAAAAGTCCTCTTCCTCAGCCTTCCCAGCCTCACATATCCTTGAGAAACTGGCTATAAACAATTTTTGCTATGGAGAAACCCTGTCTCTACTAAAAATACAAAATTAACTGGGCATGGTGGCACATGTCTGTAATCCCAGCTACTTGGGAGGCTGAGGCAGGGTAATTGCTTGAACCTGGGTGGCGGCGGTTGCGGTAAGCTGAGATTGCACCATTGCACTCCAGCCTGGCAACAGGAGTGAAATTCAGTCTCAAAAAAAAAAAAAAAAAAAAAAGATAGGGTCTTGCTCTGTACTCCAGGCAACCTTGGCTCACTGCAGCCTCAACCTCCTGGGCTCAAGTAGTCCTCCCACCTCAGCCTCCTGAGTAGCT
Organism: Macaca fascicularis; assembly: GCF_037993035.2. NCBI lineage: Eukaryota > Metazoa > Chordata > Mammalia > Primates > Cercopithecidae > Macaca > Macaca fascicularis. Next base: position 43,748,549 of record NC_088393.1, read on the forward strand.
GGGACTATAAGCACATGCTACCACAGCTGGCTAATTTTTGTTTTTTTTTCCTAGACTGCGCCCAGCCTAGAAAGCAATTTTAAACAAATTTCGAGAAGGTGGCTGGATATAAAATATGCCAAAATAGTACATATAATATATATGATATACATATATATGAAAAAACAGATAGAAGATTCAATTGAACAAGTTGTAAAAGACCCCAGCAATGATGGACATAAAAATGTAAGTTACTAAGGAATATAATTAGCAAGAATTGGTATAACCTTATGAAGAGAACTTGAATATGGAGGGACTAATCAGAAAACAAGTGAAAAAGCATAATATAGGATGCCTCAAACTCCTAGCGATTTAAAAACTTAATTTGTAATAATTTAGAGTGATCCAAATCTGATAATTATTTTATTAATAATAATTGTTTTATTAAAGACAAGTTAATTCTGAAGTTAATGTGAAAAAGTCAATATGGCAGACAGAATAGCCAGGAAAATTCTGAAAAAGAGTAATTCAGAACATTTACTCTACCATATGTTTAAACATAAAATAATAGCCTTGGCTGGGTACGGTAGTTCATACCTGTAATCACTAAAAGCACTTTGAGAGGCCGAGGTGGACGATCACTTGAGCCCAGGATTTTGAGACCAGCCTGGGCAACATAATGAAACACCATCTCTACAAAAATACAGAAATTAGCTGGGTATGTTGACACATGCACATAATGTAGTCTCAGCCATCCTCCCAAATGCTTTGGGAGGCTGAGGCAGGAGGATAGCTTGAGCCTGGGAGGTCAAGACTGCAGTGAGCTGTGATTGCACTACTGCACTTCAGACTGGGTGACAGAGTGAGACCCTGTCACAAAATAAAAGTCTTAAAATAGCATGGTTCTGACAGATAAGCAAACAGATCAGCGGAGTGGAATAGAAACTCCAGACCCAGTAGGTAGTATATTCTTCTTCACATGATAAAGACAGCATTTCTAATTAGGGGCACACATATGGATTATTTAGTACTTCGCTTATAATATACAACTGTATATTGTAACCATTGTGGAGGGAAGGAAAATAGGTCCTTAACATTTCATATCTACTACTCCAAGTGGATCAGAGATTCAAATGTGAAAGATGAAATCATAAAAGTTCTAGAAATAATGTGGAAAAAATGTTAGCCTCAGGACATGGAAATCATTCTAAGTCTAACACAAATCCTAGAACCCATAATTGAAAATAATAATAAATTAATTTTTTTACTTGGCAAAAAACTATTAATGCTAAAACTCCAAAAGATAATTGATAGCCTGGGAAAACTTACCTGCAACATATATCCCAGAAAAAGCTAATTTTAATGAAATGAAAGTACTGCCTATCTAATGAGGAAAAATAATCCAAAAGAAAATAAGCACGGGATATAGAGATAGTTCATAGAAAAGGAACAAAAAATGGCTTTTTGGTATGCATGTTTTCTTCTGTTTGAACTGTCATAACAAAATATCACAGACTGAGTAGCTTAAAAAACATAAATTTAGGCCGGGCATGGTGGCTCATGCCTGTAATCCCAGCACTTTGGGAGGCCGAGGCGGGTGGATCACAAGGTCAGGAGATTGAGACCATCCTGGCTAACATGGTGAAACCCCGTCTTTACTAAAAATACAAAAAAATTAGCCGGGCATGGTGGCAGGCGCCTGTAGTCCCAGCTACTCGGGAGGCTGAGGCTGGAGAATGGCGTGAACCTGGGAGGCAGAGCTTGCAGTGAGCCGAGATTGCACCACTGCACTCCAGCCTGGGCGACAGAGCCAGATTCCGTGTCAAAAACAAAACAAAACAAAAACACATAAATTTATTTTCTTATAGTTCTGAAGGCTGGAAGTTCAAAATAAAGATGCCAGTAGGGTTGATTTCTGGTGAAGGGCTGTCTTCCTCGCTTGTAGATGGCCACTTGCTTTTGTCTTGACATGGCTTTTCTTCTGTGTGTTGGAGGAGAGAAAGAAATCTCTGGTGTCTCTTCCTCTTCTTGTAAGAACGCTATCATATTAGGTTCCCACACTTAAAACTTTCATTTAACCTGTTTAATATCTCCTTAAAGGTCCTATCTTCAAATCTAGTTCCATCAGTCATTCGGGCTTTAACATGAAATACAGGTAGACACATTTCAGTGTACAATAATGTGAAAAGATAATTATCCTCACTGATAAGAATGAAATGTAAATTAAACCTATACGTTTTACCTAGTAAAAGTTTAATGTTAACTAGGTTTTTTCAGATGTAAGGCCAGGCGTAGTGAGTCATGCCTGTAATCCGTAGTGAGTCATGCCTGTAATCCCAACACTTTGGGAGGCTGAGGTGGGCAGATCATTTGAGGTCAGGAGTTTGAGACCAACCTGGCCAACATGGTGAAACCCTGTCTATAGTAAAAATACAAAAATTAGCTGGGTGTGGTGGCATGTACCTGTAGTCCCAGCTACTCAGGAGGCTGAGGCAGGAGAATCACTTGAACCCAGGAAGGGAGGCTGCAGTGAGCCGAGATCATGCCACTGCATTCTAGCCACCTTTTTTTCCCAATAGTGATATGGTTCAGGTCTGTGTACCTACCCAAATCTCATGTCAAATTGTAATCCCCAATATTGGAGTGGGGCCTGGTGGCCTCGAGGTGATTGGATTATGTGGTCAGATTTCCTCCTCGGTGCTGCTTTCATGATATTGAGTGAATGCTCGTGAGATTTGGTTGTTTAAAAGTGTGTAGCACCTCCCCGCTCTGTCTTCCTGCTTTGGCCACGAAAGATGTGCCCGCTTTCCCTTCACCTTCTGCCATGATTTTAAGTTTCCTGAGGCCTCCCCAGCCATGCTTCCTGTGGAGCCGTAAGCCAATTAAACCTCTTTTCTTTATAAATTACCTAGTCTCGGGTATTTATTTCTAGCAGCGTGAAGAATGAACTAATACAAATAGCTTTTGAGGTACATGTGGTTTTTGGTTATGTGGATGAATTGTATAGTGAGAAAGTTTAAGATTTTAACTTTTTTTTTTTTTTTTTTTTTGAGACGGAGTCTCACGCTGTTGCCCAGGCTGGAGTACAGTGGCGCGATCTCGGCTCACTGCAAGCTCCGCCTCCCGGGTTCCCGCCATTCTCCTGCCTCAGCCTCCTGAGTAGTTGGGACTACAGGCGCCCGCCACCGCGCCCGGCTAATTTTTTGTATTTTTAGTAGAGACGGGGTTTCACTGTGGTCTCGATCTCCTGACCTTGTGATCCGCCCGCCTCGGCCTCCCAAAGTGCTGGGATTACAGGCTTGAGCCACCGCGCCCGGCGCGATTTTAACTTTTTAAGAAACAGCAAAGTTAGAAACTTAAGCTAGAAAAAGAAGAGCAACTAAATCCAAAGCAAGCAAAAGAAAAACAAAGATCACAATGGAAATCAAAGAAAGAGAAAACATTAAGACATATACTAGAAAATGTCTGAAACCAAAAGGTAGTTATTTGAAAAGATAACAAACTTGACAAGGAAAAAAAGAACACAAATTACCAAAATCAGAAATGAAAGAAGGGAAATCACTGTCAAAAACCTATAAAAATTAAAACTTTATGCTAACAAATTAGGCAAATTAGATAAAAGGGAAACATTTCTGATAAGTCATAAACTACGAGAACCAACTCTAGAAGAAATTTCAAAACTTGAATAGACCTATAACTAAAAAAGGACTTCATTAAAATTTTCATGTAGAATAGTCCATAAATAGAAATCTATAAAATATTTAAAGAAAAAATAATACCAATACTTCACAAATTCTTTCAGGAAACAGACAAGGAGAAGGAAACAATTCTGAGGTCATACTGTGTGGCCAGTATTAAGCCTATACCAAAGGCAGATTTTAAATATCAGAAGAAAGGCTGGGTGCAGTGGCTCATGCCTGTAATCCAGCATGTTGGGAGGCTGAGGCGGGCGGATCATGAGATCAGGAGTTCATGACCAGCCTGGCCAACATGGCAAAACCCCGTCTCTACTGAAAATACAAAAATTAGCCTGGCATGGTGGCTTGCTACTGTAGTCCCAGCTACTGAGGAGGCTGAGGCAGGAGAATTGCTTGGACCCACAAGGCGGAGGTTGCAGTGAGTTGAGATGGTGCCACTGCACTCCAGCCTGGGCGACAGAGAGAGACTCCATCTTTAAAATAAATTAATAATATAAAATAATACAAAAATTAGCTGGGTATGGTGGTAGGTTCCTGTAATTCCAGCTACATGGGAGGCCAAGGCAGGATAATTGCTTGAACCCAGGAGGCAGAGGTTGCAGTGAGCCAAAATCGCACCATTGCACTCCAGCCTGGGCAACAAGAGCAAAACTCCGTCTTAAAAAAAAAATTATAAATAAATATCAATAGAAAAACTGCAGACCATGAACTACAGAGTCTCACGAACATAGACACAAAAATCCTGAACAAGGCTGGGTGCAGTGGCTGACACTTGTAATCCCTGCACTTTGTGAGGCCAAGGCAGGCGGATTGCCTGATCCCATGAGTTTGAGACCAGCCTGGGACCCATGGTGAAACCCTGTCTCTACAAAAAGTAAAAATCTAGCCAGGCATGGTGGTGTGACTGTAGTACCAGCTACTCAAGAGGCTGAGGTGAGAGCATCATCTGAACCCATGGAGGTCGAGGCTACAGTGAGCCATGATCACGCCATTGTACTCTTGTCTTCGCAACAGTGTGAGACCCTGTCTCAAAAAACAAAAAAGTCCTTAACAACAACAAAAACAGGAAAGCATCTGACAGAATCCCAAACCCATTGATAATATAAGCTCTCAACATACAAGTAAGTTGAAAATACATGATTTCAATAGACACAAAAATTATTTGATACAGTCCCACATACATGCGTGATTTAAAACTTTTGAAATGCTAGGAATAGAACTAGGAAAATAAAGGAGTCTCCTCATCCTGATGAAAGGTATTGTATCAGTCAGGCTTGAATAAGACAAGCAGAGTCATTAAGAGATATATACATACGATATCTGTATATTAAGAGATTTATTAGAGGGCATTGGCTTATGCAATTATGGGAGTTGGGTAAGCAGTCTCTATAAGGCTGTATCTCTCTGATGCTACACCTTAAAGTCCAGGCATGGTACCTGGAGTCCTAGCTACTCAGGAGACTAAGTCAGAGGGATTGCTTGAGCCCAGGAGGTTGAAGATGCAGTGAGTTATGATTGTGCCACTGCATTCCAGCCTGGGCAACAGGGTGAGACCCTGTCTCTAAAAATAATAATAATGAAGTAAAAATAAATAATGTAAATGTTTCATGCAGAAATGAAAAGATACTAGAAAGTAACACAAAGCTATAGGAAGAAATAAAGAACATTGGTAAAGGTAACTATATAACTGTGTATTTACATAGGTAAATACAAAAGCCAGCAATATTGTATTTTTGTCGTGTATTCCTGTCTTCTTCCTATATGATTTTAAAGAAAAATGTAGCTGTGCACGGTGACTCATGCCTGTAATCTCAGCACCTTGGTAGGCTGAGGTGGATGGATCCCTTGAGCTCAGGAGTTCTGAGACCAGCCTGGAGAAACATGATGAAACCCTGTCTCTACAAAAAATACAAAAATTAGCCGGGTATGGTGGCAGGCACCTGCCGTCCCAGCTACTTGGGAGGCTGAGGCAGGAGAGTCACTTGAACCCAGGAGGCGGAGGTTGCAATGAGCCAAGATTGCACCACTGCACTCCAGCCTGGGTGACAGTGAGACTCCATCTAAAAAAAAACACACACACACACACACACACACACACACAAACGTAAATGCATAAAACAGTAATTATAAATATCTGCAAATGGGCACACAATGTGTAACGATGTAATTCCTGTCAATAATAATGTGAATGAGGAAGGACAGAGATGTATAGGACCAGAATTTTTGTAAATGATTGAAGCTAAGGTAGTATTAATTCAAAGTAGAATATGTGTTAACTCCAAGGTAAACACTGAGAAAATGAATACAAAATGTACAGAAAATAAAAGGAACCAAAATGATAAATAAATTCCGGCCAGGTGCAGTGGCTCCCGCCTGTAAGCACTTTGAGAGGCTGAGGCAGGCAGATCACCTGAAGTCAAGAGTTTGAGACCAGCCTGACCAATATGGAGAAACCACATCTCCACTGAAAATACAACATTAGCCGGCCGTGCTGGCACATGCCTGTAATCTCAGCTACTCAGGAGGCTGAGGCAGAAGAATCGCTTGAACCTGGGAGGCGGAGGTTGTGGCAAGCCGAGATCGGGCCATTGCGCTCTGACCTGGGCAACAAGAGCAAAACTCTATCTCAAAAAAAAAAAAAAAAAAAAAAAAAAAAAAAATCAAACACAAAAGGCGGCAATACTGGGAGAATTAAGAAACAAAAAGAGACATACACAAAACAAATTAAAATATGGCTGAAGTAAATCCTTTACAAGCAATTAATTTAAATGTATATTGATTAAATTCTCCAATTAAAGGGCAGAGATTGCCAGATGGATTTAAAAAAAAATGATCCAACGATATGCTGTCCACGAGAGACTCAGCAAATGTAAATAGGTTGAAAGTGAGAGGGATGGACAAAGATTCCATGCAAATAGTTAAGCGATAGAGAGGTAGGTGGCTATGCTAGTATCAAACAATACGGACTTTAAGTCAAAAATTTTTACAAGGCCGGGCGCGGTGGCTCAAGCCTGTAATCCCAGCACTTTGGGAGGCCGAGACGGGCGGATCACGAGGTCAGGAGATTGAGACCATCCTGGCTAACCCGGTGAAACCCCGTCTCTACTAAAAAATACAAAAAACTAGCCGGGCGAGGTGGCAGGCGCCTGTAGTCCCTCGGGAGGCTGAGGCAGGAGAATGGTGTAAACCCAGGAGGCGGAGCTTGCAGTGAGCCGAGATCCCGCCACTGCACTCCAGCCTGGGCGACAGAGCGAGACTCCGTCTCAAAAAAAAAAAATTTTTTTACAAGGGACAAAAAAAGACATTATATATTGATAGAACGGTCAGTGCATCAAAAGATATAATAATTATAAACAAAAACACACCAAATAGAGCCCCAAAAGAAGTGAAGCAAACACTACAAAATGTTGCAGGCAAAAAAAAAAAAAAAAAAAAAAAAAAAACAGTTCTACAATAGTGGGAGTCTTCAGTACTTCACATTCAATAATGGATGGACCATCTACACAGAAGATCAAGAAGGAAATAGGACTAGAACATTATAAACTAACAATATCTAACAAACATATCATGTACACAACACTATCTCAAAACAGCAAAATACACATTTCATCATTTTTCCCAGTATGGTTAAGAATTTCCCAAATCTTCACATTTTAGTTTCTTATTGCTTAAGAATTCCTCCTTCAATTCAACTCTCTCCTTTCCTATTTTATATGTGCAATAAAGAGAACCCAAGCCACAAGTTCAATAATTAGAAATCTCTGCTACTATTTAGTTTCATTGCTTGGAAGCGCTACCTTCCACAAAACACTAGAGCGTGATTCAGCCAAGTTCCTTGCTACAATAAACTGTTCCTCATTTCTAAGACTAAACCATTATGGCCTTAAATGTCCATATTTCTACCAACATTTTGTTCATGATTGTTTCTTTAACATGAATACTGTTCATGACAGTATTCTTTAAAATGGAAGCCCTCTCTCCAGTGATTCTATTTTGAGTCCTCCCCAGAATCATTTTTACATATATATTTCTAGCATACACCCTCAGAATTTTTCCAGCCTATATGCCCACCACCCAGTTCCAAAGCTTGAACTTGCACATTTTTAGGTATTTGTTACAGCAGCACCCCACTTCTCAGTACCAACAACTGTCTTAGTTTGCTTAGGGTGCTGTAAGAAAATGCCAAAGACTGTGAGGCTTAAATACAGATACTTATTTTCTCACTGTTCTAATTAAAATAGGGATTAGCAGGTTTAATTCCTGGTAAGGGCTCTCTTGGCTTCTAAATTCCCACCTTCTCCTTGTGTCCTCATGTGGCCTTTCCTTTGTGTGTGAGCACAGGGAGAGAGATCTTTCCCTCCGCTTCTCGTAAGATCACCATTTGTATCAAATTAGAATCACATTATTACATCCTCATTGCCTTATGTCCAAATACAATCACACTGCAGGTTAAGGGATGAATTCTGGCAAGTTGGGGGCTTGGGGGGGTGGCACAGTGGGTTATATAACTCCAGAAATCTCAATCACAGACTCTCTGCCTGTCCCTGACATACATATATTAGTCTTTAATATTAGTTGCTATTAAATAGAATTAGAATTCCTTCATTGGACATAGAAAATTTAATGGTGCAGGACAGCAGAAAACAGGATGAGACTGCAATATCCTATCCTATTGAATATGAGAATAAAGCTCCTATGCAGGCTAGGGAAAAGTCACAAAGAATAAAGGGGCAAATGAAAATGGAAAGAATGGTGAAATTTTATATTTTTGAGTAAGAAACTGTAGTAAAAACCAAACAGTAATACCACAATGATAATTATATTATGGTTTGGAGTAAGTGTGAAATGCCATTAAGTTCATAACAAAGTTAAATGAAAAATGTTAATATGATAAAAATATAGCTGTAATTACAAATAAGGAAAACATAATAGGATACATTTTATTCATTAATTTATCATTTGTTAATGACTTCAAAAAGTAAAAGCCAAGACACAAGGATATTTTGTTTCTCTCACTAATTTTAATTTTAATGTCTGTATACAAGGTTTAGATATTTAGTAGTTTTAATTTGTTTAAGCTGGAAGGAAAAACACTCACACAAAGAAACATAGGACAAGTTCTCCTGGAGAGCTATACCCAAAAGAGGAACATCAGCACTGATGGTAACTCAGGATAAAAGGTCCAAGAGTAAATTAGCTGTGTTGTCACTTAAATAGAATTTAGTTAGAAACAGAGCTACTACTCTATTTCAAAGATATGAAATAGCAAATATCCTGACAAAACTCTTGTTCTTACTGTGTAGGACATGAAACAACAACCAATTACATATCTTTTAAAACTACTTGAATAAGCAATACTTACATAAAACATTGCTCAATATATCAGATGAGAAAATGGCCTAATACTGGTAATCATTCAGACCTTTATAGAGTACATAAATTCTGGGAAAGACACCAGTTTCAAAAATTAAAATGTAATGAATGATGGTGACATAAATTTATCTGAAAATAGTAAAATTTTCTTATAAAAATCGAATAACTGGCCAGGCATGGTGGCTCACACTCGTAATCCCAGCACTTTGGGAGGCCAAGGCCAGCAGATCACGAGGTCAGGAGATACAGACTGTCTTGGCCAACATGGTGAAACTCTGTGTCTACTAAAATACAAACAATTAGCCAGGTGTGGTGGCACATGCCTGTAATCCCAGCTACTTGGCAGGCTGAGGCAGGAAAATTGCTTGAACCTGGGAGGTGGAGGTTCCAGTGAGCTGAGATCACGCCACTGCACTCCAGCCTGGTGAGAGCAAGACTCTATCTCAAAAAAATTAAATAAATAAATCCAATAACCAGGCCGGGTGCGGTGGCTCATGCCTGTAATCCCAGCACTTTGGGAGGCTGAGGTGGGGGGGATCACCTGAGGTCAGGAGTTCGAGACCAGATTGACCAACATGGAGAAATCCCATCTCTACTAAAAATACAAAATTAGCCAGGCGTGGTGGCGCATGCCTGTAATCCCAGCTACTTGGGAGGCTGAGCAGGAGAATAGTTTGAACCCGGGAGGCAGAGGTTAAGGGAGCCAAGATCGCGCCACTGCACTCCAGCCTGGGCAACAGAACAAAACTGTCTCAAAAAAAATGAAAAGTAAAAAAAAAAAAAAAAAAAAAAAAATTCAATAACCAGTGGCTTGTGATCTCACTGACTGCATAACCAAGACAGCTGTCCTGAGAGAGAGATGATTTTGGAGTTAAATGAGATTAGTTAAATCACAGAAGGTCTGTTGATTGTTGAAATGCCCAAACCTAATAAGGCAACTCTAGGAGAGAATAAAAATAAAAATAATGGTAATAGATTAAAAAAAATTTGAAGCTGTAGTTGTAAATCCTCTTAATGTAAGTTCAGTGGTCATTTTTTCCTCCCCTTTTAAAGGTGTTTGACAAATTTAAGAATGATAATTTAAGAGAATGATAAATTTTAACAGACTTATTGGATGAGTAATTTTATCAAATATTTAAGAGTTCTCTTCATTTGGATCCTGGTTGGTACAGCCTGTGGGTAAAAAGACTGCTTAAAGGAAGTGGTTATATTCCAATATAACAGACAAACACTATATATACACACACACACACAGTATATATTATATATACATATATACTGTATATACTATATATACATATATAGTATGTGTATATATATACTGTGTGTTATATATAGTGCATGTGTGAGTATATATAGTATACATCACACATACACTATATACACTGTATGTATATATACACTATATATATATATAGTGTGTGTGTGTGTTATGGTGGAATATAACCAGTTCCTATGTATATGTTATTTTGGGGGAACATGTTGTATCAAAATAAAATAGAAATTTAAAGAGAAGTGAACAATTTGGTGAAAATGGAAAGATCACACTTCTATCATTCAAAACAAAACAAAACAAGAACATTACACAAAATGAAGAGCAATAAGAATGTAAAACTACGTTATATCTGTCTAGGAGTTCTAACTCTCTGGAGGAAAATAAGTATAGATATCACAAGCAAAGAATTACAATGCAGAAAAGATACTGAAGTAATATTACAATTAAAAAACTGAATAGTGAAAAGAACAATAATGCAAACATCAAAGGCTATTGTAAACAAAACATGCCACGATGAGAAACTCATGGAAAAAAACTCTTTTTAACATAAAAAGGAGAAATATTTGGCAATATCTAACAAAGCTATAAGTATATATCAGCTATGACTAAGCAATTCTATGTCTACATACAGAATGGCCATGAAGTCTAAAAACAGACTTAAAAGAGGGAGATACTGAATTGCCTTGATTACCCATTAAATCCATCCATAGTTTTTTCCTGTGAAAATCTGAAATAAAAAACCACTTTATACATTTATTTCAGTCAAATGATTTCTCACCAGTGTAAATTTTCGGTTGGCACGTAAGATGCCCAACAACACTAAAGGAATTCCCACATTCCTTACATTCATAGGGTTTATCACCAGTATGAATGCGCTGATGTTTGGTAAAGGATGAACTATGTCTAAAGGCCTTCCCACATGCCTTGCATTCGTAGGGTTTTTCTCCAGTATGAATTCTCTGATGTTCTGTAAGGGCTGAACTATGTCTAAAGGCCTTCCTACATACTTTACATTCATAAGGTTTCTCACCACTATGAATTCTTTGATGTTGAATAAGGGCTGACGTAAGTCTAAAGAACTTTCCACACTCCTTACATTCATAAGGCTTTTGACCACTGTGAATTCTTTCATGTCGAGTAAGTTCACTACCTACTCCAAATGCTTTCTCACATTCTTTACATTTATAGGGTTTTTCACCAGTATGAATCCTCTGATGTCTAGTCAGGGATGAACTGTTTCTAAAGACCTTTCCACATGCTTTGCATTCATAGGGTTTCTTACCAGTATGAATTCTCTGATGACGAGCAAGTTCTCTACATACTCCAAAAGCCTTTCCACATTCCTTACATGCATAAGGTTTCTCACCAGTATGAATTCTCTGATGTTCAATGAGCTGTGAACTAATTCTAAAAACCTTCTCACAGTGCATACATTTGTAGGGCTTCTCACCAGTATGAATTCTCTGATGTTCAGTAAGCTGTGAAAGAAATCTGAAGTCCTTGCCACATTCCATACATTTGTAAGTTTTCTCATCAGTATGGATTTTCTGATGTCGAGTAAGTTGGGCATGCACTCTAAAGGATTTCCCACAGAATGAACATTCGAAGTGTTTCTCACCATCATGAACTCTTTGAAGTGGAGTAACTTCTTCAACTCTTCCAAAGGTCCTTCTGTATTCCTTACATTTGTAGAACTTCTCATTGTCAATTTTCTGGTATACATTAAGGTCTTTATAAAAACTACATGTATTCCCATATTCCATATATTTACAAGGTTTCACACCAGTATGAATATTCAGTTGTAACATATTGGAGTTGTCTATCCCAAAGGTTTTCCAACATTGATTGCATGCATAGTTTTTTTCACCAGTATGTATTTTCTGATATTCAGCAAACTCTAAGTCACAACTGAAGACCTTCTCATATTCCTTGTATTCATAGGGCTTCTCACTGTCATGAGTTCTCTGAGGTAACATAAGAGATTCATGAGTTTTGTAAGTGGGCACATTTTCAGAGATGATTTTCATTTGACTGAAATATCCCACTTCAGGTCCTTGTACTTCAATCTTGCTTTTGCTTTGCCAGTCATTTCTGCAAATGGAACTTTCAAGGCCACGTAACTTGCTACTTTCCATTACCTCCCACTGAGAACCAGTGTTTTTAATAATGTCTTTTCCTACAGATAAATGCTTAGTCTCACTCCTGGACTCCAAATCTGAAAGAAAGGAAAAAATAATTTTCATGTACTACAAGAATAAAAGTTATGGAAAGAAGAGACAATTTAAGAATAATTCACCATATACATGAATTGGTTTAAACAATGTTATGAAATTTGGAGAAAGATAAAGAGAGCTCACAGAATAACAGCAGAACATAAAGATTATGAGGAATGTGATTAAGTTAGTGGATCTGAAATTTGTGTGTTGGTCATCGCCTGGTAAGCTTGTTAGTTAAACAGAATCAAAATCTGTAGATGTAGAACTAGTCATTAGCATCTTATAGAGATAATGCTAATGCAGATCAAAATTTTATAATCCATATATACTAACACTTTTGTGGTTTTCTTCCCCAAAAATAAACTTTACCAAGGATAATAACAAGGTACAGTTTGTAAGACCTCATTTTGCCCGGGCATGTGGGCTCATGCTTGTTATCCTAGCACTTTGAGAGGGCAAGGCAGGTGGGTTACCTGAACTCAGGACTTTGAGACGAGCCTGGGCAACATGGTAAAACCCTGCCTCTACTAAAATACAAACAGCCGGGCATGATGGCACACACCTGTAGTCCCAGCTACTCAGGAGGCTGAGGCACAAGAATTGCTTGAACCCAGGAAGTGGAGGCTGCAGGGAGCTGAGATCGCACCACTGCGTAGACTCTAGCCTGGGCAGTGGAGCAAGAGTCCGTCTCAAAAAAAAAAAAAAAACAACCTCATTTTAACTCCATTCTGCTAATCATTTTTCACCTCCTAGATCAAAACAAATATCCTATCATTTAGAGCTATCCATAGGACATTTCATTTCACATAAACGGTCTCTTTGTATGCCAGCTTCTTTTCTTTGTTAAGGTCTCAAGATACCTGCCCTCAGAAAGGGCATATTAGTTGACCCTAAATAACTTCATTTCCATTTCTAATCCCGTATCTAGTGCCTTACCCTTATATATATGTTTTTTCAGTTGTGTATTCAGTACTTTTACACCATTTACTTCCTTATTCCTTAAATTCCACAAGGACAAATATAATAAATTTTCATGTGCCAATGTACAACAAGCCCTAAGGGCATAGTATATAATTAATAGAGGAAAAGTAAATCACTGAATGAATCCAAATAAAAATAAAAGTATATATACAAAGATAAGTCACTAGAAAACAACTATCAAAATAATTATGTAGCTATAAGAATAATGCCAGTTATCAATGCCTCCCAAACCTCATTGTATTAGTGATTACATACATATATTTATAATACAGTAAGATACATAAATACGGTGAACATTCATATGTATTTATTTTCCAATTGCTTCTCCACTTACACATATTGTCCCACCATTATTGCTTATTCCCTCGTATGCAGAGCCATGACTGACATGTGGAATGAAGAAATACAATCAAGATGGGATGTGTTATTTACTTCTCTTCAACAGCATATTTACCTTTACTCTGCTGTCCTTCTAAAACCTACCCCTATTTTTTCTTTTATGTTCTTTTACAGATATTCCTTTCCATTTTCTTATACCAAAAGTCAACTAATGCTATACTTCCCCAAAATATAATATTTCAGATATTAAAATATCTGAATATAATTGTAACTACTGTTAGACTTACACAATTCTGAGCAAAGGCTTATGAGTGAAAAGGAGAATATGCTAACAAAATAATATGAAGAAGGTGGTCTAGGTACACAAGACTGTAAGGCACTTTGTAACAAAGGATTTTATGGACATCATCTGGAGGCGAACAATGAGAAAAGGGAATGCCTGAGGAAAACTCAGAGTGACACATGAACACAGAAAAATAATAATTTTCTGTGACTTAATTATGTATAAGATGAAATAATGCAGACATCAATATCTGACAGAAACATTAAAACCAGATTTGAGTGCCAGTATCAATAAATCAAAAGTACTTTCAGTTAGAAATAAAGAAGCTCTCTACTAGGCTGGGTGCAGTGGCTGTTTCACACCTGTAATCCCAGCATTTTGGGAGCCCAAGGTGGGTGGATCACTTGAGGTCAGGAGTTCGAGAACAGCCTGGCCAACATGGCGAAACCCGTTTCTACTAAAAATACAAAAAAACTTAGCTGGGCATGGTGGCGCATGTCTGTAACGCCAGCTACTTGGCAGGCTGAGGCAGAAGAATCACTCAAACCTGGGAGATGGAGGTTGCAGTGAGCTGAGATTGCACCACCACACTCCAAGCTGGGCAACAGAGTGAGACTATGTCTTATTAAAAAAAAAAAAGAAAGAAAAGAAAAAGAAGCTCTCTGCTAAATAACTGTTGGGTCAATGTGGAAATGTAATTGAAATCACAAAGTTTGTAGTGAACCATGATGTTGAAAACATTTCTAACTGATATCTATGGAACATAAATATATTTGTCTCATAAAAAGTAAAAACTTAAATGCTTGTTTTTTTAAAAAAAAGAGTAAAAATAACCAATGTATATATCCTACTAAAGACAAAAGAACAGTGACCTAAAGAAAAGGTGAGAAATTAGCAAACAATCACAACGTGATGAAAACATACACAAAATGTTATAAGACTCCTATGCTAATAAAGCTGAAAATGTAGTCTAATGAATTAATTTCTTGGTAAAGAGATATTTAAAACCAACCCAAAAAGCAATAATAGTTGGAAAAACATTCCTGGAATGAGATAAAATTTTCTTTTTTTGTTTTTTTGAGACGGCATCTCGCTCTGTCGCCCAGGCTGGAGTGCAGTGGCCGGATCTCAGCTCATTGCAAGCTCTGACTCCCGGGTTTATGCCATTCTCCTGCCTCAGCCTCCCGAGTAGGTGGGACTACAGGCGCCCGCCACCTCGCCCAGCTAGTTTTTTGGTATTTTTTAGTAGAGACAGGGTTTCACCGCGTTAGCCAGGATGGTCTCGATCTCCTGACCTCGTGATCCGCCCATCTCGGCCTCCCAAAGTGCTGGGATTGCAGGCTTGAGCCACCGTGCCCAGCCAGAGATAAAATTTTCAAACACTCACTCCATGAAACAGAAGAACAATAACCATGCCTTATTGTCCTTGTTATTGAAATAAACCAGGTAATAAACCAGGAATCCTAGAACAAAGGCCTGGATCATGATCTAGACCCAGGGAGGTATGAGATGTACCCTGTAATGTTTTGCCAGAAAGAAGAAAGTTTTACAACAGTGGGTCACATCAAAGGGACACAAAAATAGCTTGAGGGAGCTAAAGTGCCACCATTTTGACAATACAAGAGTCAAATGAGGGGAAAAAAGTTTATGTAAAACTAATGCTAAACTAAACAAAACCAGAAAAATGCACTCATATCCAATTCAATGCCTGGGTCTGGGATAGGAAGGGTATGGAATGAGCCTTGGATAAGCTTTTGACAAAAAGTGACAATAAATTCAAAGGTTAAAGGATAAAGCCAAAGCGTACAGAAATCACCATAAGAAACATGGTATCAGTATATCAAAATTTCATCCAGGCTGGGCGCGGTGGCTCAAGCCTGTAATTCCAGCACTTTGGGAGGCCGAGACGGGCGGATCACGAGGTCAGGAGATCGAGACCATCCTGGCTAGCATGGTGAAACCACGTCTCTACTAAAAATACAAAGAAAAAAATAGCCGGGCGACATGGCGGGCGCCTGTAGTCCCAGCTGCTTGGGAGGCTGAGGCAGGAGAATGGCGTGGGCCCAGGAGTCGGAGCTTGCAGTGAGCTGAGATCCGGCCACTGCACTCCAGCCTGGGTGGCAGAGCGAGACTCCGTCTCAAAACAAAAAAAAAAAAAAAAAATTTCATCCAATATTCATACTGCTGGACATCAAAAATCAGACTCTGGTGGGCTAATGTATACTGAACCAGTAACATCAATAAACATAATGAGACATAATAGAAGGTATGAAAAATTCTAGTGCACCATTTGAGGTGGCTACTTATTTACAGTAATATAAAAGATATAATAATAAAAACAGCCTCTTTGCCTTTCCCATTAGAATTACAAAAGTTTACCAAAGAACATGACAGCAACTAACATAAAAGGAATGACAAATTGAAACACATTGATTCCAATGAGGACTTCCAAATGCAAAAACATTAGGTGAATCACTGAAAAGGAACTGTATAAAATGCCAAATTAAGACCAGAGAGATTGGTTTCTGACCACACTGTCTGAATTAGCTCTTTCTCCATCATTCTCTACCCCTTTATTCTTACACATACTGTTATATATATTCTCTACTTGTTTATTATACATCTCAAGAACTAGTATGTCAGTTCCATGGCAGCAGGGTCTGTATTGCTCTTGTTCACTATTGTACTGATATCTGTCTCAATGTAGACACTAAATAAATATTGAGGATATGAATGAGCATTTGTTTATGGTCAATATACACATACATAAGTCTAAATACAAGAGGAACTGGAAAACGGTGGCATTGAAGAAGATCTTAATTTCCTTCTCCAAGTGCCAGGCTTTTAAAAACAAAAACAAAAACAAAAAAACAGTCTGGGCCGGGCGCAGTGGCTCACGCCTGTAATCCCAGCACTTTGGGAGGCCGAGGTGGGCGGATCATGAGGTCAGGAGATCGAGACCATCTTGGCTAACATGGTGAAACCCCGTCTCTACTAAAAATACAAAAAATTAGCTGGGCATGGTGGTGGGCACCTGTAGTCCCAGCTACTCGGGAGGCTGAGACAGGAGAATGGTGTGAACCTGGGAGACGGGACTTGCACTGAGCCGAGATTGTGCCACTGCACTCCAGCCTTGGCAACAGAGCGAAACTCTGTCTCAAAAATAAAAAATAAAAATAAAAAAATAAAAACCCACAAGCTTTTGAAGGGATTTTCCCAACAGAATCCCAGGGGCTCATCTCCTGGACCAGATGGGCTTTGTGCTTTGGCAATGACTTTCTATCCCTCAGTGGCCATCACTCACCTGGCCCTGTCTTCCTTCACATCCCATAAACTCTATAGAGCAACTTCCCTTCCTCCAATAAGGTGATCCCAATTGGATCAGAAATGGAAGACTGCTTACAACAAAGAAATGTAACAATGTATTTTTTTTAATTATAACCAATTTTTAAAATACAGCTTTGAGAATTGGTTAAAGTTTTACTAAATAAAATCAAAATTATTATTATTTTTCTTTTTTTTGAGACGGAGTCTCGCTCTGCCACCCAGGCTGGAGTGCAGTGGCCGGATCTCAGCTCACTGCAAGCTCCACCTCCTGGGTTCACGCCATTCTCCTGCCTCAGCCTCCCGAGTAGCTGGGACTACAGGCGCCCGCCACCTCGCCCGGCTAATTTTTTGTATTTTTTAGTAGAGACGGGGTTTCACCGTGTTAGCCAGGATGGTCTCGATCTCCTGACCTCGTGATCCGCCCATCTCGGCCTCCCAAAGTGCTGGGATTACAGGCTTGAGCCACCGCGCCCGGCCCTAAAATCAAAATTATATGAAAAAGACAGAAAAAAGAATTGTGAGGGAACTGGAAAAACATTCACCTTAGAGTAACCACAGAATTATCACGTATAAAGAGACTAGACAGGTAAGGAAAGGTCTTATGTTATTTAAACCCATACTAATTCTTTGTCTGGAGAAGCAGTGTAACAGTTAAAAATACTGTCTTTGGTGCCAGATTGCCTGGGTAGAAAGCCTTCCTCTGTAATTACGTGGCTGTGGAGCCTTTGCAGAAGTGCCTAAATACTCTCTGTTGTAAGCAACCTCTTCTGTACAACAATAATAGAAACAGCACTTATGTCACAGAGTTATTGTAAGAATTAAACGAGTCATTTTTTTTTTGAGATGGAGTCTTGCCCTGTTGCCCAGGCGGAGTGTAGTGGCGCGATTTCAGCTCACTGCAACCTCCACCTCCCGAGTTCAAGCAGGTTCAAGCAATTCTCCTGCCTCAGCCACCTGAGTAGCTGGGACTACAGGCACACGCCACCATGCCCGGCTAATTTTTTTCTATTTTAGTAGAGACGGGCTTTCACTGTGTTGCCCAGGCTGGTCGTGAACTCCCGAGCTCAGGCAATCTGCCCGCCTCAGCCTCCCAAAGTGCTGGGATTACAGGCATGAGCTACCATGACTAGCCACGAGCCAATTATTTAAAGTGCTTAGGACGGGGCCAACTAGAAGGCAAGAACTATGGAAGCTGAGAGGAAAGTAAGTAACTTTCAGAGCTATTAAAAGGTCCTTGGTGGAATACTAATTTAATGTTAAATGCAACGTTCTTTAGCCATAAAGCAGGTGGGAGGAAATGAATATGAACTGTTTATCAATCCTTCAATATATAAATTGTAGAGATTCTTTTAACAATCATAACAAATCAGGACACACGGTATCTTAAAAGTTCTCCCAGAAGGTGGGTAAGAATATAAAGTATTTATAGCAATTCTGACCTCAAACACAATGTACGGGTTGCACATCCCTAATCTAAAATCTGAAATTCAATTACAAAATCCAAAACTTTCTGAGCACTGACATGATGCCACAAGTGAAATATACATAACTACTTAACACAAACTTGGTTTCATGCACAAAACTATTAAAAACATGGTATAAAATTGCCTTCAGGCAACTTTATATGTGTATAAAGTATACATGAAACATAAATGAATTTTGTGTTTCAATTTGGGTTCCATCCCTAAGATGTCTCATTATGTATATGCAGATATTCCAAAATCTGAAAAAAATCCCAAATCCAAAACACTCTCATCCCAAGTATTCTGGATAAGGGATACGCAACCTGTAATGTCTCAATGATATGCTGTGCGTGTTCCATAAGTCAAATCCAGCTCCTTGGTATCTAGGAAGGTAGAAATTATATGCAGGGCCTGAGAAGGTAAGAATATCATGAAGAATGTTAAAGACTGATAGAGATGTCATTTGCAACACAACAACACTGAAAGCATGCCTTTGGAATCAGAAGTTCACCTAGTTTCTTAAAACATAGCCTTGAGGCCGTCGCAGTGGCTCATGCCTGTAATCCCAGCACTTTGGGAGGCTGAGGCAGGCGAATCATGAGGTCAGGAGTTCAAGACCAGCCTGGCCAGTGTGGTGAAACCCTGTCTCTACTAAAAATACAAAAAATTAGCTGGGTGTAGTGGCGGACGCCTGTAATCCCAGCTACTCAGGAGGCTGAGGCAGGAGAACTGCTTGAACCTGGGAGGCAGAGGTTGCAGTGAGCCAAGATCATGCCACTGCATTCCAGCCTGGGTAACAAAGTGAGACTCCATCTCAAAAACAAAAGAAAACAAAATGAAAAACAAAATACAGCCTTGAGTTCACTGAATATCAGCTGATAGTCTAGAGCGTATATTCTAAGTTATTGGAGGCAGACAAATTTACCCAGTGAGAGTAAGTTGCTGTAGTTCTCCATCATCACATCCCAGTACAAGTTCCTCTGAGCAGAATCCAGATATTCCCATTCCTCCTGAGAGAAGTTGATGACCACATCCCTGAGTGTCACCAGTTCCTGAAACAACAAACCCGTACATTACAGGTAAAATTTAAGGAAATATTTTTGAGAAAAAGGCAAGATGAATTGCCTTATTGCAAGGGGACTGGACAGTAAACAAGGAGGCCAGGAGAAGACTGTGACACGGGAAGTAAGGAAATTAGTGCTTCCAAACCAGACTATCATCTTTAAAGACTCCCTTTGATCCACTGAAATCTTTCTGCATACTTATGGGATCTCTTATTTAGCCAACCATGTCTGGAAATTAATAACCAGTTTACAAATTAAAAGAAGTACTATATACAAGCACATTTCATGCTATGTGCCTGCCTCATGAATCATCAATAAATGTAAGTTTCTATACCCTCATTCCCCTGTACAGGAGAAAAAGATCTAACTTTGAAAATGGGGTGTGAACAAAATTAAAGATTTCTTGTAGCTCCAAGTTCATTACTATGTGACATATTATGTCACATTATATAATACAATTTATTACTTCTAGCAACAAAGTTTTTAGTAAGTGTTTTTTAGTGGCTACAGAGTAGTTTTCTTGCTAAAAATTTAACAGCCTTAATTATACTCCAATGTTTAGGTTAGACAAGGTCTTCTCCAATTCTGCACCTACAATCATCATCATTTTATATGACCTGAGGCCATTCAACATCAAATCCAATCTACCTGGAAACTCAAGTCTGTGGAGAAGGTCAGAGTATGCCCAATTGTCAAACAGATCCATCTGCTTTGTCCCTATTCCAGATATGACAAGGAAAAGTACAGGGATTCCACTTCTGCTTTATATCTGCTCTTGACAAAGGACTGAACACACAGGAGTGTTGAACATTCTTTGGAGAATAGAGAGGCACATAGGAGGGACACTATGCTGTTAGACTCCAGCCCTTACTAGAAAGTGAAAAAGTATGGGGTTGTGGTGCAGGTTCTTTGACAGAGGTGTGTGGTAGGAAGAATCAGAAAAAAGAAATATCACAAAGAAAAGAGAAATAGTAACTTACATGGTCCATGGTTAGAACTGTAAAGAACTGGTCAGGGAATTCCACTTCTGGCATGACAGCATGAGGAGCTCCATGGACACGATCCCCAATGAAACTGTAAAAATTATTTTTTAAAAAAGAACCACAATTTAAAGTCTCTGGAAATGGTGCTAGGAATGTACAGCAAATGAAGAAACATTAGTTTACGAAAATCTCCAAAAACATGTTAAGAACTCTGAGAGTCTGGACTATGTGAACCAAACCTGAGCCCTCCATTGTCCATTCTGTCTCGGTGAGAAAGACTCCACTCCAGCTAGGATAGCCAAGGGCATGGGGCTTCTTCGCCACTTCTCAACCTTTGCCCCAGTTGGATAGCTATCTTCCTAGGTGGGGTAAGACATCATCACTTTTCACTCTGCCCCAGTTACCTACCTGTTGCACAGCTGAAGAATGAAGACTCCCTTCCTCTGCCTCGCCCCAAAACATGAAATGTAGGCTTTAACTTGGACGTGGTACTGCTGAGCATACTGAGGTTCCAACTGCTGTGCCCTGGCTCCTGGGGCAGGTGTTCCATGCCCAAACAGGCAAGCCAGGGGACCTGGCTGCCGCCCCATCTGCCATCTACCAAGCACTCAGCTCCTAAAGCAGGGGAATCACTTAGAGAGATGCATGCCATTGTCCATACCTCCAGCACTAGAACAGTGGCTGTGGCTCTGAGATTTTGTCCAGGGGGAGAAGTAGGCCATAGAACAGAGTTCTGTATTTCTCCTCAAAGGAACTGAATTGACTTGCAACAGAATGTGGAGAAATTTAAACCTAAGGGCAATGTCAAAAACTGAAAATTTTGGTGAAGGGCAATTGGGAGGAGGTTGATAGATTAGAGGTGTATGTTATACTATAGGGTGGTTTGTTTGCCAGACAGAAACTGAGAGACCACCTGGGAAGAGACATTCTATTGTCAGAACAAATCTCAAACACTGACCTCAAGAAAGCAAGCCCCAGTTTGATTATATTAGCCTGTGAAGCAACATATACTCCAGGGCACTTACGAAAGCAATACTGCCATTAAGTTGCAATCGGTGGTGCTAACAGCTGGGGGTGGTCAGGGAGATGCTCAAAGACAGCCCTGTCAAAACCACTATCATCTAATGTTGTCTGTAAAAGTAGGCAAGGCTGTACTCCAATGAGCAACATTAGGGATTTTACACCATGGTGAGAACAGACTTCACTAAAACAATCCAGAGTCCATTCTCATGCTGCTATAAGGATACACCCAAGACTAGGTAATTTACAAAGGAAAGAGGCTTAATTGACTCACAGTTCTGTATGGCTGGGGAGGCCTCAGGAAACTTACAATCATGGCAGAAGGCACCTCTTCACAGGGTGGTAGGAGAGAGAATGAGAGCCGAGCTAAGGGGGAAGCCCCTTATAAAACCATCCGATCTTATGAGAACTCACTCACTATTAGAAGAACAGTATGGGGGAAACCACTCCCATGATTCAATCATTTCCTCTTGGTCCTGCTCTTGACATGTGGGGATTATTACAATTCAAGATGAGTTTCGGATGGAGATACAGAGCCAAACCATCTCACCGTCACTAAGCAAGTAAATAAGCAAGTACCAATGACAAGCCCTGAGGCAGAGGGTGTGGACAAAAGTACTGGAGTTCCAACAACTGTCTATAAAATCCACTTTCCACAAACAAGAGACAGGCAAAGAAACAGGAAAGTATGATTCACACACTGGAAAAGAAACCCACAACAGAAACTGCTTGTGAAAGCAACCAGATTTAACAGGCAAAGACTTCAAATTATAAACAGGTAAAGACTTCAAATTATACATTATAATATATATTCAAATAGACAAAGGAAACCATAAAGAAGTAAATGTAGGTATGATCATAATGTTGCATCAAAAGGAGAATATCAACAAAGAGATACAAATTATCAATAATAAACATGGAAATTCTGAAGTTACAAAGTATAATAACTGAAATGAAATTTTCACTAGAGGACTCAATAGTAGATATGAACTGGCAGAAGTATTAGCAAAGTTGAAGATAGATTAATAGCAATGGTGTAATCTGATGAACAGAGAGAAAACGAGACAAATTAACATCTCAGAGAAATGTGGGACCCCATTAAGCACACTGCTATAAACAGGAGTACCAGAAGAGAGATGAGAGAGAAAAAAAGCATTTAAAATTTACAAAGAAATAATGAATTTAAAATTCCCAAATTTATTGAAAAACATTAAACTGCACATCCAGGAAGCTCAACAAACACCAAGCAGGATAAATGCATAG
Organism: Macaca fascicularis; assembly: GCF_037993035.2. NCBI lineage: Eukaryota > Metazoa > Chordata > Mammalia > Primates > Cercopithecidae > Macaca > Macaca fascicularis. The sequence continues at coordinate 43,771,814 of NC_088393.1, forward strand.
AGATCCAAACATAGATGCATCATTATAAAAGCACTGAAATCCAAAGAAAGAAATGGAGAAAATCTTGAAAGCAGTAAAAGGAAACTGCAGGCTAGAAGTGAAACTAATACAGAAGTATTAACTGCTGATTTCTCATCAGAAAAAAATGAAAGCCAGAAGGCACTGGGATGACATATACAAAGTACTCACATACACAAAATCCTTCAACCCAGAATCCTAAATCCATCAACATGCAAAAAAATGAAGTGACCCCCCACCTCACACCACTTATAAAAATTAACTCAAAATGGATTAAAGACTTAAATATAAGGCCTGAAACTCTAAAAATCCCAGAAGAAAACATAGTGAAGCTCTTGACATTGGTCTTGCAATGATTTTTAAAAATATAACACCAAAAGCACCTGAAACAAAAGCAAAAACAAAGAAATCAAATCAAATTAAAAAGCTTCTATAAAATAAAGGAAACAATTTAAAAAGTGAAATGACATTCTACAGAGTGGGAGAAAATATGTGCAAATTATATATCTGACAAGGGGTTAATATCTAAATATATAAGAAATTCATTCAACTCAATAGCAAAAAAAAAAAAAAAAAAAAAAAAAATCCAACTAAAAAATGAGCAAAGAACCTGATAGACATTTTTCCAAAGAAGATATACAAATGGTCAACGGGTATATAAAAAGGTGCTCAATATCACTAAACATCAGGGAAATGCAAATCAAACCGCAATGAAATATCACCTCACACCTAACAGGACTGCTATTATCAAAAAGACAAGAAAGAAAAAAAATGTTGACAAGGATATGGAAAAAAGGGAAGCCTTGTACACTGTTGGGGATGTAAATTGGTATGATCCTTCTGAAAAAGAGTATGGAGGTTCCTCAAAAACTTAAAAACAGAACATTCATACAATCCAGCAATCCTGCTTCTGGCTATACGGCCAAAAGAAATGAAGTCAGTAACTTTTCCACCTGCACCGAGATGGAGTCTTGTTCTTTCGCCCACGGTGGAGTGCAGTGCTGCAATCTCGGTTCATTGCAACCTCTGCCTCCAGGGTTCTAGCAATTCTCCTGTCTCAGCCTCCCGAGTGGCTGGGATTACAGGTGTGTGGCACCATGCCCGGCTAAATTTTGTATTTTTAGTAGAGATGGGGTTTCACCATATTGGCCAGGCTGGTCTCGAACTCCTGAGCTCATGATCCACCCACCTTGGCCTCCCAAAGTGCTGGAATTACAGGCGTGAGCTACCACGCATGGCCAAAGTCAGTAACTTGAAGAGATATTTGCAGTCCTTGTTCATGGCAGCATTATTCACAATAACCAAGGTATGAAAACCTAAGTGTCCCTCAATGGGTGGACAGATAAAGTGTGCTTGTATGTGTGTGTATATACATAAGTATGTGTCAATTATGTATCAGTAAAACAAAGGGGGGTGGTTATCCTTATGCAGCAAACCTATATTTCAAAACTTAAGACCATTTCAAAACTTAAGATGAAAAGACATTTCCAGATAAAAACTGAATTTACTGCTAGCTGACTGACCTTAAAAAGTACTCAAGGAAGCTCTTTAGGCTGGTGATCCCAGGTAGTAATAAAAATCCATATGAAAAAAAAAAAGAGAAGAGGCCGGGCATGGTGGCTCACACCTATAATCTCAGCACTTTGAGAGGCTGAGGTGGGAAGATCACCTGAGGTTGCGAGTTCGAGACCAGCCTGATCAACATGGAAAAACCTGGTCTCTATTAAAAATACAAAATTAGCCAGGTGTGGTGACACATGCCTGTAATCTCATTTACTTGGGAGGCTGAGGCAGAAGAATCACTTGAACCCAGGAGGCAGAGGTTGAGCCGAGATGGTGCCAAGGCACTCCAGCCTGGGCGATAAGAGCGAAACTCTGTCTCAAAAAAAAAAAGAGAAGCAAGGCAATTTTATGTAATTGTAAATGACAGTATACATATATATCTCTTCTCCTCTTAACTGATAGACACATTTTATGAAACAATGTGTATATTATGTATTATTGGGCCCATAACATACAGAAATGTAATATATTTGCTAATAATAACACAAAGAAGGCAGGGGAAAGCAAAGTTGTACTGGGCTAAGGAAATGAATCCAGATGGTAACTCCAATCCGGATTATCTGGACCTCATGAGGAGAACCCAAAGTGAGAAATCAGACTGACAAAATAAAAGTTATAAATGTATAAAAGTTCTCCTCATTTTTTTAAAACATAGATTTATTTAATGTAAAAATTACAACGATTGGTTGAGTTCGAAACATCTGTAGATGTAATGTGAAGACCTATATTACTACAAGAGAAGATAAAAGGAAATAAGAGTTATATAGGAGTAACATTTCTCTATCTCACTTGAATTAAGCCAATATAAATCAGAAGCTGTTTCTGAAGTAAGATATTTGCCAGAATAAATCTCTAAGCAGCAAAGTGTTCACAGTGTTGCTCGGTTTCTCTTAACTAGAGTAAAATGTGAGAAGAAACAATACAAAGATGGGATTTATAACATGGAAGCAAAACATAGAGATTTAAAAATTCTCAGCCTGAGCATGTAAATCAAAAGACATTTAGGAAAGTAAACCAAGGGTGTGACCAAGTGACTTTTTGGTAAGAGTGTGGCTAGAAAGAAGCCAGATGCTTTTCATCATGACAACAGGAGAATGAATCCAATGGCACTTCAGAGAGCTTCAAGGCTGCTCCTCCCATCACAGGCCCAGCGTGCCAGGGCCTTGAAGGCAGGATGGTTTCAAGGGAAGGGTCTAGAGCACTCATGGGGCTTGCTGCCCGGGGCTGCCTCAAGTCTCTGCCCCTCCCATCCCAGCACAGTGCTCCTTGGCTGCCCTAGTTGTGGCTCCAGTGGGCCCAGGTGCAGTTTAGTCCCGGCTCTGGAGGGCAAAGTGGTGAACCTCAGCATCTACATGCTGCTGATTTTGCAAGTGTGCAGAGTGCACAAGATGTAGAAGCACGGCATCCTTCAAAGAGATTTTTCTTTTCTGAGACAGAGTCTCACTCTGTCGACCAAGCTGGAGTGCAGTGGTGCGATCTAGGCTCACTGCAACCTCCACCTTCTGGGCTCAAGCAATTCTCTTGCCTCAGCCTCCTGAATAGCTGGGATTACAGGTGTGCCATGCCTTGGAGAACCCCAGGGCCTAGACAGAGACCCACTACAGACTCAGAGCCACTGCAGACAGTCCCCCCTACGGCAATGTCCAGTGAAGTCATAAAGGCTGTGCCATTCCTCAAACCCTAGACCTGTAGAGCCAGCAGAATGCAACATGGGCCTGGGAGAGCCAGTGGCACCTGACTCCAACCCAAGAGAGCTGCAGTATGAACTGTGAACACCAAAGCCCTGGTGGCAGGGTCCCTTTGGGCCTTTGGGGTCCAACCCCCATCCCAGTGTGTCTGGAACATGCGACGAGGAGTCAAAGATGATTATTCTCCACGCTTAAGGTTTACTGTTATTTGCCCTGTTCAGTTTTGGACCTACTTGGGACCAGTGACCCATACTTTCTTATCTGTTTTGAAATAGAAATGCTTGTCCTGGCTGGGCGTGGTGGCTCACGCCTGTAATCCCAGCACTCTGGGAGGCCAAGACAGGCGATCACCTGAGGTCAGGAGTTCAAGACCAGCCTGACCAACATGGAGAAACCCCGTCTCTACTAAAAATACAAAAAAATTAGCCGGGAATGGTTTACGCATGCCTGTAATCCCAGCTACTTGGGAGGCTGAGGTAGGAGAATTGCTTGAACCCGGGAGGCGGAGGTGGTGGTGAGCCAAGACTGCACCACTGCACTCCAGCCTGGGCAAAAAGAGTGAAACTCTTGTCTCAAAAAAAAGGGGAAAAAAAGAAATGCCTGTCTTATGCATCACTGAATTTTGGAAGCACGTAACTAGTTTGGTGTCACAGGTACGCAACTAGAGAGCAATTTGCCTCAGGATGAATCATCACATGATTTAGATATCAAGATGAGACTCTGCCCTTTAAGTTGACTTTAAAGTTTATGCTGAAATGAGTTTTAATACTTTGGGGGCTATTGGAATGAAATGAATGTATTTTGTATGTGAGAAAGACATGAATATGGGGGGAGGGGGTCCAGGGGCAGAATGTAACATGTCCTCTCCAAAATTCAGATGTTGCCAATGTGATAGTATTAGAAGGTGGAGCCTTTAAGAGGTGATGAGGGCTCCTCCCTTTGTGAATGGGATTACAGCCTTCATAAAAGAGGCTCAATGCAGACTTCCTTGTCCTTCTCCCTTTTGCATGTGAGGACACACGTCCTTTCTGGAGGATGCAGCATCAAGGCACCCTTGGAAGAAGACAGTTGAACCTGATGATGCCTTGATCTCGGACTTCATAACCTCCAGAACTGTGATACATTTCTGTTCTTTATAAATCAGGTATTTTCTTATAGCAGCACAAACAGACTAAGAAAGTTGTCTATGGGTGACTCAGCTGCAAAGCTGCAAGCAGATTGAGAGTAAGATGACAGAAACAACAGTCAAGCCGAGAACCAAATCAGGAACACAATCCCGTTTAAAATTACCACTAAAAGAATAACATACCTAAGAATACAGCTAACCAGGGAGGTGAAAGATCTCTACAATGAGAACCACAAAACACTGCTCAAAGAAATGAGATGACACAAATGGAAAAACATGGTAGGAAGAAACAGTATCATTAAAATGGCGATACTGCCCAGGGCAATTTATAGATTCAATGCTATTCCTATCAAACTACCAAGGACATTCTTCACAGAACTAGAAAAAGCTATTTAACAATTCACATGGAACCAAAAAAGGGCTTGAATAGCCAACGCAATCCTAAGCAAAAAGAACAATGCTGGTTGCATCACATTACCTGACTTCAAGCTATACTACAAGGCTACAGTAACCAAAATGCAATGGTCTTGGTACAAAAACGGACACACAAACCAATGGAATAGAATAGAGGACCTAGAAAGAAAGTCACGCACCTACAACCAAGTGATTTTTGACAAAGTCAACAAAAATAAGCAATGAGGAAAGGACTCCCTATTCAATAAATGGTGCTGGGATGACTGGCATATGCAGAAGAATTAAAGTGGACCCGTACCTTTCAACATATACAAAAATTAACTCACGTTTGATGAAAGGCTTAACTAAAAATCCGAGAAGAAAACCTAGGAAATACCCTTGTAAACATCAGCCTTGGCAAATAATTTATGACTAATTCCTCAAAAGCAACTGAAACAAAACAAAAATTGGCAAATGAGACCTAACTAAAGAGCTTCCGCTCAGCAAAAGGAATTATCAACAGAGTAAACACCCACCCCCCTACAGAATGGGAGAAAATATTCACAAACTATGCATTTAACCAAGGTCTAATATCCAGAATCTACAAGGAATTTAAACAATTCAACAAGCAGAAAACAACCCCACTCAAAGTGGGTAAAGGATATGAACAGACCCTTCTCAAAAGACATACAAGCAGTCAACAAACACACTTTTTAAAATGCCCCACACCACTAACCATCAAAGAAATGCCAATCAAAACCACAATGAGTTAGCCATCTCATATTAATCAGAATGGTTGTTAAAAAGTCAAAATGAACAGACGTTGGTGAGGTTGCGGAGAAAAGGGAATGCTTATACACTGTTGGTGGGAGTGTAAATTAGTTTAGCCACTGTGGGATGCAGTTTGGAGATTTCTCAAATAACTAAAAACAGAACAACCATTTGACTCAGCAATCCCATTACTGGGTACATACCCAAAAGAAAATAAATCATTTTACCAAAAAGACACATGCACTCATGTTCATCACAGCACTATTCACAATAGCAAATACACAGAATCAACCCAGGTGCCCTCAACAGTGGCTTGGATAAATAAAATGTGGTATACATATGTCATGGAATACCATACATAAAAAAGAACAAAATCATGTCCTTTGAAGCAACATGGGTGCAGCTGGAGGCCATTATTCTAAAAGCATTAATGCAGAAAAAGAAAATAAAATACTGCATGTTCTCACTGCTAAGTGGGAGCTAAACACTGGGTACAGAAAGACATAAATATGGGAACAATACGACTACTAGAGACAGGAGGAAGGGAGAGAAACAAGAGTTGAAAAACTATTGGGTACTAGGTTCACTACCTGGAAGACAAGATCAATTGTACCCCAAATCTCAGCATCATACAATATACTCATGTAACAAACCTGCAAATGTACCCCCTGAATCGAAAATAAAAGTTGAAAAAAGAAACCAAAAACAAAAATGAAGGAGAAACTAAAACATACCCAAGTAAATAAAAACTGACGAACCTCATTTGAAGACACGCCATAATAGAAAAGCTAAGGGGGCCCTGCAAGTTGGAATAAAAAGACAGTAGAAAGTAACTCAAAGCCACGTACAAAAATGAAGAACAGGCTGGGCGCGGTGGCTCACGCCTGTAATTCCAGCACTTTGGGAGGCCAAGGTGGGCAAATCACAAAGTCAGGAGTTCAAGACCAGCCTGGCCAACACAGTGCTAGCTGGGCATGGTGGCACACGCCTATAATCCCAGCTACTCAGGAGGCTGATGTAGGAGAACTGCTTGACCCCGGAGGCGGAGGTTGCAGTGAGCCGAGATCGTGCCACTGCACTCATGCCTGGGTGACAGAGCGAGACTCAGTCTCAAAAAAAAAAAAAAAAAAAAGCAAATACAAAAGTCTATCGCATCTTGGGCTTGTAGGTCCTTTTAATTTCCCCAATATGATTTATAAGACTAATGAATGCATAAAACAGTCATTACAAACCAATGTTAAAGGGCACACAATGTATAAAAATGTAATCTGTGACAAAACAACATGAAAAGGAGCAGAACTATATAGGAACAAGTTTTGGATATACTATTAAAGCTAAGGAGTGTGCAACAGTTTTGACTCAACAAGTCTGGAATTTTGTTTGTTTGAGACAGGATCTCACTCTTTCGCCTAGGCTGGAGTGCAGCAGTGTCTGGAATGTTTAAACCCTGCCTATTCCAAAGAAAGTTCTAGCCCTTGACTAACACCTAGAAGATAAATTCTGGCCCCCGGGATAGCCAGCTCTTATTAATTTTAATGTGATCCTTTCACTAGTGGTAAAACAACAACAACAACACTTTTCTGAGTTGTGTGAGTCCATCTAGCAGTCAGTGAACCTGAAAGTGGTCTTGGAGTTCCCTGACCAAAGTCTATTAATTCAAACCAGTTATTTGTAAATGTAAAATATTCACTGTAATCTCCAGAACACATGCTAAGAAAACAATCAGATTATATAAAAGAAATGACAACGGAATTAAAATGGTACAGTACAATAAGTCAATTAAAAACAAAAGGAGGCCAGGCATAGTGGCTCATACCACCAATCCCAATACTTTTGGGAAGCTGAGGCAGGTAGATCGCTTGAGCCCAGGAGTTCAGGACCAGCTTGGCCAACATGGTGAAACCCTGTCTCTACCAAAAATACAAAAAAATTAGCCAGGCATGGTGGTGCTTACCTGTGGTCCCAGCTGTTGGGGAGGTGGGGGGGTTGGGGGGTTGGGGGCTGGAGCTAGGGTGGGAGGATCACTTGAGCCCAGGAGGTTGAGGCTGCAGTGAGCTGTGATTGCACCACTGAACTCCTGCCTGGGTGATGGAGTGATACCTTGTGTCAAAAAAAACAAAAAAAAAGGGCCAGGCCTGGTGGCTCATGCCTATAGTCCCAGCACTTTGGGAGGCCAAGACAGATACATCACCTGAGGTCAGGAGTTCGAGACCAGCCTTGCCAATATGGTAAAATCCCATCTCTACTAAAAATACCAAAATTAGCCTGGTGTGGTGGCAGGCACCTGTAATCCCAGCTACTCGGGAGGCTGAGGCAGAAGAAGCGCTTGAAGGAGGTGGAGGTTGTAGTGAGCCAAGATCACGCCACTGCATTATAGCCTGGGCAACAGAGCGAGACTCTGTCTCCAGAAAAAAAAAAAAAAAATCTTATGACATTGCAAGAGATTCAGAATAGCCAAAACAAAGCTGGAAGACTGGTATTTCCCAATTCAAAACTGACTATAAAACCACAGTAATCAAGACTGTGGGGCACTGAATATGGATAGATATATTGATCAATGGAATAGAACTGAGTGGAAATTTAAACCAGTGTAACTAGGGTCAAGTGATTTTTGACAAGGTTGCCAATCTAGTGAAATCGAGGAAAATAGTCTTTTCAACAAATGGTGCCAGGAAAATTGAATATCCACATGCAAAAGAATGAAATTGCATAATTCCTTAACAACACATAAGAAGAGTAACTGAAAACAGATCAATGACCCAAATATAACAGCTAAAACTATAAAACTCTTAAAAGGAAATGCAGGGGTAAGTCATCATGAACTTGTATTTGGCAATGGATTCTTTTTTTTTTTTTTTTTGAGATGGAGTCTCACTCTGTCACCCAGACTGGGGTGCAGTGGTGCCGTCTCGGCTCACCGTAACCTCCACCTCCCAGGTTCAAGTGATTCTCCTGCCTCAGCCTCCCGAGTAGCTGGGATTACAGGTACCTGCCACCATGCCTGGCTAATTTGTTGTATTTTTAGTAGAAGACGGGGTTTTACCATGTGGGCCAAGCTGGTCTCAAACTCCTGACCTCAAGTGATCCACCCACCTCTGCCTCCCAAAGTGCTGGGATTACAGTCTGAGCCACCGCATCTGGCCTATATTTGGCAATGGATTCTTAAATGATGACACCAAAAGCACAAGCAGCAAAAGAAAATTTTGATAAATTAGGATTTATCAAAACCAAAAGCTTTTGTGCATCAAAAAGTCATTATAGAAGAAACTGATAAGACAGCCTGCACAATGTAGAAAATATTTGCAAATCATATATCTCACAAGCATTTAACATCCAGAATACATAAAAACTCCTACAACTCAGCCCAACAAAAAGACAAACAGCCCAAGTTAAAAACTGGCAAAAGACTTCAGTAGACATTTCTTCATAAAAGATGAACAAATGGCCAACAAGTACATGGAAAGATGCTCAAAATCATTAGACATCAGGAAAATAATAACAGAACCATGAGAATAACATCAGCAAGATGGCATTTGAGGAAGCTTCAATTCCCTATTCTCTATTGAAACATTTAAAAAACAACTAGAGACTAGCTAAAATATCTTTGTAAGGGTCTGGAAATCACTCAAAGACTGTAACTATCAAACAAATGCCCAGTCAAGAGAAAGCCACTTCAAGATGGTAGTGACTTTGATGATTATGTTACTGGTGCCCTTATTCCATCTCTAGCGTAGCCTGGAAGAAGCAGCCCAGTTCCCATTTCCCTCCTTCAGGCCAGAAGGAACAAAGCAGAGCTTATTTGGAACATGTTAATCTGTCTGCGGGCTCCTTGAGGTATTGAGGTACTGGTTTCCATTTTGTCTGATTTTTTTTTGAGATGGAGTCTCGCTCTGTCATCCAGGCTGGAGTGCAGTGGCGTGATCTCGGCTCACTGCAACCTCCTTCTCCTGGGTTCAAGCAATTCTCCTGCCTCAGCCTCCTGTGCAGCTGGGATTATAGGCACCTGCCACCACATCTGGCAAAATTTTGTATTTTTAATAGAGATATTTTAATAGAGAGTTTCACTATGTTGGCCAGGCTGGGCTCGAACTCCTGACCTCAAGTGATCCGTCTGCCTCGGCCTCCCAAAGTGCTGGGATTACAGGCGTGAGCCACTCTGACTTTTGAGTTTTGACATGTAAAAAGCTGCACAGCTCAGATCTCAGGCAGGTAAAAGCCACAAAGGACAGTGGGTACTGTGGTGCATCAAAGCTAAAACACTATTAAAACTAGAAATAAGTGCAGCAGCACTGCAGGATATAAGATCAATATGCAAAACTCAATGATATTTTAATTGCCTGGACACCTGTGGATACTTGGAGCAAACGATTACCGGTGGAAAATATAATGTAACATCAACGGCCTAAAAAGCAAGGATGAGACCCTACGGAAATTAAGGCATTTGAAAGCAGTTATGCATATTGGGGAAACTGGTAAAAGCACATACACAGGTGCAAGCACAGGCACGCTACAGACCCAGGAAAAACGTAAGACTTTAGACTTTCACCCTGAGATGATCCCAAGGCTCTAATTAGTGAAGATCTTCTCCAATGGTCTGCAAAAATTAGGAGAAGTAGCAGTTTCTTCAAATGCCCAATTTTCAACAAAAGACTGCAAGGCATACAAAGACACAGGAAAACAGGGTCCCATCAAAGGAGCAAAATAAATTACCCTTGAAGAAACAAAAGCATTGGAGTAACTAGAAAAAGACTTTGTAAAAACTGTCTTAAGGCCGGGCGCGGTGGCTCAAGCCTGTAATCCCAGCACTTTGGGAGGCCGAGACGGGCGGATCACGAGGTCAGGAGATCGAGACCATCCTGGCTGACACGGTGAAACCCCGTCTCTACTAAAAAATACAAAAAACTAGCCGGGCGAGGTGGCGGGTGCCTGTAGTCCCAGCTACTCGGGAGGCTGAGGCAGGAGAATGGCGTGAACCCGGGAGGCGGAGCTTGCAGTGAGCTGAGATCCGGCAACTGCACTCCAGCCTGGGCGACAGAGCGAGACTCCGTCTCAAAAAAAAAAAAAAAAAAAAAAAAAAAAAAAAAACTGTCTTAAATATGCTTACAGAGCTAAAGGAAAACTGAAAAAGAACTAAAAAGGAAATCGGGAAAATGACATATCAACAAAGAGAAACAAATTATTTTTTAAAAAACTGGCTGGGTATGGTGGCTTATGCCCGTAATCCCACCACTTAGGGAGGCTGAGGCGGGCAGATAACATGAGGCCAGGAGTTCCAGACTAGCCTGGCCAACATAGTGAAACCCTGTCTCTAATGGAAAAAAAAAAAAAATAGCTGGGTGTGGTGGTGCACAGCTGTAGTCCCAGCATCTTGGGAGGCTGAGGCATGAGAATTGCTTGAGCCTGGGAGGCAGAGGTTGCAGTGAGCAGAGATCACACAACTGCACTCCAGCCTGGGTGACAGGGCAAGACTCTGTTGAAAAAAAAAAAAAAAAAAAAAAAAAGAAGAATTGGTTTAGAGTGCTCAAACCCTGTACATTCCAAAGAATAGTCCTTGACCAGCTCCTGGGAGATAATCTCTGAGCAATTAAGAGTATCCTGCCTGATAAGAGAGTCTATGTATATCTGAGGTCTTACCCATGCCAGATAGCTTTTGTAACAATGTGGTTTATGATAAATACCTGTACAAATCTGACTTCTGGATAGGCTTGACTAAGTAGCTAAGGTCAGTGCACAGAACCTTCATGCCCACATGACTTATCCTCAATAAAAACCCCAGACACGGGCCAGGGCAGTGGCTTACACCTGTAATTCCAACACTTTGGGAGGCAGAGGCAGGTGGATCACTTCAGCCCAAGAGTTCAAGAGCAGCTTGGGCAACATGGCAAAACCCCATCTATACAAACAATGCAAAAATTAGCCAGGTGTCGTGGTGTGTGCCTGTAGTCCCAGCTACCTGGGAGACTGAGGTGGGAGGACCCCTTGAGGCCGGGAAGTAGAGGCTGCTGCGGTGAGGTGTGACCACACTACTGCATTTCAGCCTGGGCGGGAGAGACCCTATCAAAAAACAAACAAACAAACAAAAAAACCCATGAGACCACAAGAAAACAAAGCAAAACAAAAAACCCTGGAAACCATGGCTTAGGAGAACTTCCTTGGTTGGCCATGCTTCACATCTGTATTCACACATTGTTGCTGGGAGAATCAGGTGCTGCCTGTGCAACTGCACTGGAAGCTTGCATCTTTGCCCTATGCAACTTTTCCCTTTGCTGATTTTAATGTGCACCTTTTCATTGTAATGAGCAATAACCATGAGCATAACAGCTTTTCTAAGTTCTGTGAGTCCTTCTAGCAAATCATCGAACCTAAGACAGTCAAATTGCCTTAAGTTAATAGAACATTTGCAAATCTGGCTTTTAAAAAATTCATTTCAAGTGCCCATCAAAGTTAACTTTATATTTTCATTGTTCTTGATTTACAGAAAATGTATGGGGAATACTAAGTATCTTCACAAACCAGCTTTTTTCTTCCCTTGCAGATAAGGACTTAAAGTGCCAGGCCTTTATTACATTCTCTAGGGTTATGTCCATATTAATGTATCCAGGCTTCACAAAGACCCTAAAGCACTGATATAATTATTGTCTACATTCTATAACAAGAAACTGTAAAGTGGAAAAATGAGTAACTATTAACCCCTTTGAAATGTAGTGTGAACATATAACTGAATTTTAAATTTTTTTCTCTTTTCCTAAGCTAATTAACACAGGATTACATTTAATTTTTTTTTTTTTGAGACGGAGTCTTGCTCTGTCGCCAAGGCTGGAGTGCAGTGGCCGGATCTCAGCTCACTGCAAGCTCCGCCTCCCGGGTTCACGTCATTCTCCTGCCTCAGCCTCCCGGGTAGCTGGGACTACAGGCGCACGCCACCTCGCCCGGCTAGTTTTTTGTCTTTTTTGGTAGAGACGGGGTTTCACCGTGTTAGCCAGGCTGGTCTTGATCTCCTGACCTCGTGATCCGCCCGTCTCGGCCTCCCAAAGTGCTGGGATTACAGGCTTGAGCCACCGCACCCGGCCATACATTTAATTTTAATTTAAATTTAAATACAAAAGCAATATAAATGTTTTTCTATTAAACGCAACTTTATTGTGTTGGGAGGACTATAATTCACCTTAAACACTGAAAATTTAGCATCTAAACTGACACATGCAATAACAATAAAACATACACCAGATTTTGAAAACTTGGTATAAAGATATGAGTGTAAAGTACTTCAGTGTATTCATATCATTACATGTTGAAATAATATTTTGGATATATTGGTTTAAATAAAATACAATACCAAAATTAACTTCAGCTGTTTCTTTTCCTTTTTAAAATGTGTTTAAAGCTGGGCACAGTGGCTCACGCCTGTAATCCCAACACTTTGGGAGGCTGAGGTGGGTGGATCACCTGAGGTCAGGAGTTTGAGACCAGTCTGGCCAACATGATGAAACCCCGTCTTCTACTAAAAATACAAAAATTAGCCAGGCATGGTGGCAAGCGCCTGTAATCCCAGCTACTCGGGAGGCTGAGGCAGAGGTTGCAGTGAGCTGACATCGTACCACTGCACTCCTGCCTGGGCAACAAGAGTGAAATTCCGTCTCAAAAAAAAAAAAAAAAACAACAAAAAAAAACTGTCTAATGGAAATTTTTAAATTACCTAAGTGGCTTTATATTATATTAGTATTAGACTGTGCTGCTTTAGACTCAAACACCACTGTATCAGGCTGCCTCTCACCATGTACACCAATATGTTGTCTGAATCAGTCACACGGCCAAATCTCAAACAAGATTTGGTTGTCACCACTTAAATCCCCTCATGAATGTTCTGGAAAAACTCCCTGCTCTTGTTGACATAGCCTTCTCTGCACAAAACTCCTATCATATTCCCACTCCTAGATGTCTCCAAAGCTACCTTTGTCACTTACTGATTAATACCTACCATCTCCTATCTTGCTTTGTTTGCAAATCAAGTCTATAAATAAGATCAAAGGTATCTAGTGTGCTATTCTACTTAATCACTCATCTCCTCCTTAACAAATTACAATCTAAAAAAATGTTTTAACTTCTCCCGGAGTTGTATTTCTATACCATAAGAATCCTTTGGAAAAAAAGCAGCACATGGGAGAATCGAATGATTTACCTAATGGGTATGTGAATATTCAATGAAAAGGAAATGGGCATTTGGAAAGTCACTGGAGGGCAAGGGGACCCATCTCTACGGTCTTCTTGTTAATTGGGAAGGGAAGGCTAAGGGACAGGTAAATGAAGAAAAAAATAAACTAACCTTGAGCTGGCCATTAGTACCAATGCTGTCTTCCACTTCAGGGGGCCTTCACTTGCAGAACTACATAACCAAGAGGGAGAAAGGACTCATGACATCCTGGACTGGTTAAATAAGAACACACTGTTCACCACCAGAAAAGCCCATCACACACAACAAACACATCCAGATCGAAGAGGGAAACTAGAATATTGTCGACTCCGCCCTGTATCTGAGAAAAAGGTACGACCAAGGCCTAGAGGTGTACTCTTTAAGTTCACAGCAGTTTCCAGGGGACACAGCTCAGGAAATACTGTAGTTCTTTAATGTATAAATGGCCTCCAAATTCATGCAAGGGGAGTTATCCCAGGAATGAATACTACACCTATGCCTTCCCCTTTCCCAAGAAACTTCATTTATCTATCGTATCTATCTATCATTTATCTATCTTCTACATATCTGTCTAATCTATCTATTTATATGCGTGTGTGTGTGTGTGTGTGTGTGTAAGACCTCACGAAGAGATTACATCACAGACATCCCAGAGTCAGAAAAATGACGCTTTACCCAAAACAAACTCCTACAGGCTCATGGAAAAAAAAAAAAAGCCTCTACGCCGTTCACACTTATAGTTGGTCAGTCACAACAGTGCTGTCACACGATCACATTACCATAGACTAGGGTCACACGATAGGCCCCGCCCCTACTCACCGTCCCATGAGCCCGATCAAAGAGCACCCACGGCACACACTAGGGTCTCGTCACACACACACACATACATACACACACACACCACAATGACGCCATAACAAGCAACAGCACCAGCAACCATCGTCCGCAGCTCCCGCGTACATAGGCCTGAGGCTCCCGGCTCCACGTGGACTGACCTCGCCTGGCAGCGCCGGGACACTTCACCGCAAGCTCCTCCCGCAGCCTGCCCGAGTCAGGCTTACCTCAATAACCAAAACACCGGAAAGAGATGCAAAGGTCAAAGTTCATCCGCGGCCCTGGGGCCTGTGGGAAACGTAGTCCAACAACGAAAGGGCCCCGAAGCTGAAGCCGAGCCCGTTGGCCGCAGGGGCCGCACCAGGCCATAGACTCCGGGAGTTTCCGGGTGCGTAGACCCTTTCCCTCGGCGGAGGCTGCGGCTGCGCGTCCTCCCGGCGCGGAAGAGGCGGCTGGTGGTCCTCGACGGCAAGGTGAGGTCGAGGCAGTAACCGGGAACCCAGGCTGGGAGGGCAGAATGAGGAACAGGAAGTTGGGGCGAGGGTGACCGTGAGGGAGGTGGGGGGCTGCGGAAGTCTAGGTGGCCCCTACCTCACCTCTGGAAAGAACCGGAAGCCCGAGCTGGGGAGGGTGAAGGAAGTCGCGGACCGGCTGCACAGCGGAGGAGAAAACCCGGACCCCAAGCTAAGGGAGGCCGAAGAAGGAACTGGAGGGCCGGGCTGGGAAGGCCTGAAGCGGGTACCGGCTTTAGGCTGGGGAGGGTCGAACGGAGAACTCGGAGCCCGAGTCGGGCGAGGTTTTGCTCTACTCTGGCCTCTAAATGTGGGGGCCTCAGGATGTGATCCGTGGTCGTGAACCGGAGGGTGACTTGGAGTTTTTGTCCGTTTTGCACCATGAGAAAGCCCCGGAATGGAATCTGGCAGGTAGCGGAGGCTCAGTGTGTGTGTGTCCGCCCTAGTGCGTGTTATACACTGTTGACGAAAAGACTCAAACTCTAAAGTATTTGAAGAGACTTATTTTGAGCTAAATATGAGTGACCAGTGGCCGGTGGCACAGCCCTCAGAAGATCTTGAGAATCTGTGCCCAGGGTGGTCGGGATTTATGTGGTTTTATACCTTTTAGGGAAACATGAGACACCAATTAAATACATGTAAAATGTATATTGATTCCCTCCGAAAAAGCGGGACAACTGGAAGGTGGGTGGCCTTCCAGATCATAGATAGATTCAAAGATTATTTGATTGACAATGGGTTGAGAGTTATTAACGTAAGACTTAGGATAGCAAGTAGCAGGCTTCACACATAAAAGAGTATAAATGTTTCTTTTCAGACGTGGGGCCTTTTTTTTATCAGTAATTCCAAAATGGAGGAGGGTATAATGAGGCATGTCCGACTAGCCCGCCACCCGCCTTTCTATCATGACTTTACTAGTAGTTTTTCAGGTTAGGAATGCCCTGGCCAAGAGGAGGAGTCCATTCAGATGGTCTGGGGGTGCTTAGGATTTTATTTTTAGTTTACAACACCAGCAGCACCGGAAAGTTTGCTGGTGTCCTTTGCAGTTTCAAAGTAGAGACAGCCATAGTTCTGATTTGCGTCACTGTAACTGTCAGTTCCGGAATTCCATATTTCTCCTTTACCCTAATGTCTGCGAGATTTCATGTGTAGTTCAGTTTTCTTTTTCTGAACAGCACTACATTATGTAAATAGACCACAATTTGTGTAGTCATTTTTCTGTTGTTGAACATTTGGCAGGTTTTATACATTATGAATAAAGCTGGCACTTTTCTATTTCTCCTGGGCAAATATTTAGAAGAAAAGTTGCTGGGTAATTGGTAACTTTACATTTAACTTTCCAAGAAGCTGATGAGCCTTTTAGAATAATTAGTTGTGATTTGTGGTGTGAGATTGTGTAACTGGAGTAAGTAGTTTCTGAGTTTGCTTTGCTATGTTCGTATGGAATTATGAGATGGGCTCAGCAGGGTTGTGAATGTCATGTAGGGTCCATAGGATTGTGGCTTTGTGGAGTAGGTGAGATCACAGGAAACAATGTGTCTGTATTAATTGTTGTTTATCATGGTTTTGTGTGTACATTCCATGATAACTGAAAATGGATCACTATGTAAGTGATGTTAATGACTGAAGAACTCTGTGTGTGTGGTGTATGTCATTTTGCTTGCAGAATTATGATAGTTTCTAATAAGTAAAATAGCATAAGCATTGGAAACTAAGAGGTAAAATTATAATTTCTAGATGACAGGGTTGCAATAACTGGAAACATCATACAAACTAAATCCAATATGTTGAAATGAGGAGGACTCCATATGTAGCACAGAAGAAAAATACTTTCATCCCTACCACTTTCAACAGTTATATAGATTTGAGGTTCCCTCCCACACACTACCCACCGCCTGCTTGTCCCTGGATGAAACTGGGGGTGATTTAATGCCCTCCTAAATCACTCTAAGCCAAGTAAAAGTACTTGAAATACTAAAAATCACAAGGTCAGCCTTATAGTAATTAAAATAGTCATTTTCTGATTAAAATGTTTACTGTAAAAATCAAATTTCAAACTTCATTTAAAAGAAAAATTTCTTTAAACTGTCTGGAGCCTACAGTGTAATTACTTTCTTCTCTACTTCCCCAACCTGTATTACTAAAGAGTTACTATCTAGCATAATGATTAATTAATATTTAATTGTAAATGTTTATTAGTTAACTAGGCAGGTTTAACCAAGTTATAGAAACTCTAAAGTAAGAGGTTTCACATGGTTTTTTTGTTTTTCTTTTCTTTTTTTGAGACAGAGTCTCACTGTCACCCAGGTGGGAGTGCAATAGTGTCGTCTCCGCTAACTGCAACCTCCGCCTCCCGGGTTCAAGCGATTATCCTGCCTCAGCCTCCCGAATAGCTGGCATTACAGGTGCTAGCCACCACGCCTAATTTTTGTAGTTTTAGTAGAGACAGGGTTTGACCACGTTGGCCAGGCTGGTCTCCAAAGTGCTGGGATTACAGGCATGAGCCACCGCACCCAGCCTCATGTGGCTTCTTTTGACTCCTTTCTTTCTATGTTGTTCACATTTTTAAAAAAAAGAATCCAAAACAGCAAGGGTCCTTTTCTGCAAATTATAAAAGCTATGGCTGAGAATGTTTCTTCTCTCCTTTCTGAAATAGTCTTTCTCCCAGGATATCTGAGCATTTGCCTACCATTAAACTTCCATGAGATAGGATTCTGTGGGGAAAAGAGAGATGAGACTGTTACTGTGTCTATGTAGAAAGAAGTAGACATAAGAGACTCCATTTTGTTCTGTACTAAGAGAAATTATTCTGCCTTGAGATGCTGTTAATCTATAATCCTAGCCCCAACCCTGTGCTTGCAGAAACATGTGCTGTGCTGACCCAAGGTTTAATGGATTTAGGGCTGTGCAGGATGTGCTTTGTTAAAAAAGTGCTTGAAGGCAGTATGCTTGTTAGAAGTCATCTCCATTCTCTAATCTCAAGTACCCAGGGGCACAATACACTGCGGAAGGTACCCAGGGACACAATACACTGCTGAAGGCCGCAGGGACCTCTGCCTAGGAAAGCCAGGTATTGTCCAAGGTTTCTCCCCATGTGATAGCCTGAGATATGGCCTCCTGGGAAGAGGAAGGCCTGACCGTCCCCCAGCCTGACACCCTTAAAGGGTCTGTGCTGAGGATTAGTAAAAGAGGAAGGCCTCTTTGCAGTTGAGATAAGAGGAAGGCATCTGTCTCCTGCTCCTCCCTGGGAGTACAATGTCTAGGTGTAAAACCTGATTATACCTTCTATTTACTGAGACTGGAGAAAACCGCCTTAGGGCTGGAAGTGAGACATACTAGCGGCAATACTGCTCTTTTTTTTTTTTTTGAGACAGAGTCTCCCTCTGTCGCCCAGGCTGGAGTGCAGTGGCTGGTTCTCAGCTCACTGCAAGCTCCGCCTCCCGGGTTTACGCCATTCTCCTGCCTCAGCCTCCGGAGTAGCTGGGACTACAGGTGCCCGCCACCTCACCCGGCTAGTTTTTTGTGTTTTTTTAGTAGAGACGGGGTTTCACCGGGTTAGCCAGGATGGTCTCGATCTCCTGACCTCGTGATCTGCCCGTCTCGGCCTCCCAAAGTGCTGGGATTACAGGCTTGAGCCACCGCGCCTGGCCAATACTGCTCTTTATTGCACCAAGATGTTTGCGTATGGGCACATCAAAGCACAGCACCATTTCTTAAACTTACTTATGACACAGAGACCTTTGTTCACATGTTTTCTTGGCTGACCTTCTCCCCACTATTACCCTATTGTCCTGCCACTTCCTCCTCTCCGAGATGGTAGAGAGAATGATACTGAGGGAACTCAGAGACCAGTGCCGCCTTGGGGCGTGGGTCTTCTGTATGCTGAGCGCCAGTCCCCTGGGCCCACTTTTCTTTCTCTATACTTAGTTTCTGTGTCTTATTTCTTTTCTCAGTCTCTCATTCCACCTGAGAAACGCCCACAGGTGTGGAGGGGCAGGCCACCCCTTCAGGATTCCCCATTTTCTTTTATTCCAGTCAGATAACCATGTTGCCTTCTCCAAGTTTCCCTTCTAATTGTAACTACTGTTCACTTAATAATTGGGTATTTTGGCCGGGCACAGTGGCTCACGCCTGTAATCCCAGCACTTTGGGAGGCTGAGGTGGAGAGATCACGAGGTCAGGAGTTCGAGACCAGCCTGGCCAACACAGTGAAACCCCGTCTCTACTAAAAATACAAAAATTAGCCGGGCGTGGTGGCATGCACCTGTAGTCCCAGCTACTCAGGAGGCTGACGCAGGACAATTGCTTGAACCCAGGAGGCGGAGGTTGCAGTGAGCCAAGATCGTGCCATTGCACTCCAGCCTGGGTGACAAAGCAAGACTTCATCTCAAAAATGATAATAATAATAATAATTGGATATATCCCTCAGCACTCTTTTCACTCCCATAAACAGAAACATATTCCCTTGAATTATATTACTTTTTTTTTTTTTTTTTTTTTTGAGACGGAGTCTCGCTCTGTCACCCAGGCTGGAGTGCGGTGGCCGGATCTCAGCTCACTGCAAGCTCCGCCTCCCGGGTTCACGCCATTCTCCTGCCTCAGCCTCCCGAGTAGCTGGGACTACAGGCGCCCGCCACCTCGCCCGGCTAGTTTTTTGTATTTTTTAGTAGAGACGGGGTTTCACCGTGTTAGCCAGGATGGTCTCGATCTCCTGACCTCGTGATCCGCCCATCTCGGCCTCCCAAAGTGCTGGGATTACAGGCGTGAGCCACCGCGCCCGGCCGAATTATATTACTTTCACAAACCTTTTTTATACAGATAGTGATTTGATGTCTAGATAGTGAGTACTCAGGAGAGCCCATACTAGGGAAAACCTCATCATGTCCACATATCTCAGTTTACTAGTGAGTGATTCTTTTTCTTTTCTTTTTTCTTTAATTTTTTTTTTGAGACAAGGTCTCTCTCTGTCACTGAGGCGGGGGGCAGTGGCGCAATCTTGGCTCACTGCAGCCTCAACCTCTCAGGCTCGTGATTCTCCCATTGCAGTCTCCTGAGTAGCTAGGACCACAAGCACCCACCACCATACCCGGCTAATTTTTGAATTTTGTATTTTAGGTGGAGACAGTTTCGCCACATTGCCCGGGCTGGTCTCAAACTCCTGAGCTCAAGCAACCCGCCCTCCTTAGCCTCCCAAAGTGCTGGGATTACAGGTGTGAACCACCATGCCCGGCCCTACTTTCTATCGAAGTAGAATGGGTAGATAACATTATTATTAACAGCATATGGGAAGAGGGAGGTCCTCCCATGTTACATTGTTCTCCCTGCCCCTTCTGGGTCATGTTGCACCACTCTTTCCCTTCTAGTCATATCCCAGGGGGCCTTGTCCCATTTATACAGCTCCATTCTACTCCCATCCCACCAGAAGCATGGGAGTAGTCTGACTGAAAGATCAGATAGAAGAGTGTACTCTCTTTTTTTTTTTGAGATAGAGTCACCCAGGCTGGAATGCAGTGGCATGGTCATGGCTCACTGGAGTCTCAAACTCCTGGGCCCAAGCAGTCGTCCCACTCAGCCTCCTGAGCAGCTGGGACTACAGGCATATGCACAACCACATGCAGCTATTTTTTAAAAAATTTTCTGTAGAGATGGGGTCTCACTATGTTGCTTAGTTTGTTCTCAAACTCCTGTGCTCAAGTGATCCTCCTGCCTTGGGCTCACAAAGTGCTTAGGATTACAGGCATGAGTCACCACGCTCAGCTGAAGTCTACTCTTTATATTCAGGAAAGCACTGGAGAAGAGAGAGGACAAGAGAAACAGGTCCGTGGTGACAGGAGCCTAGGAAGAGAGTAGGCCTTCAGTCTTGGTGGAAAAATAAATGGTATTCTAAGCCTTTGGATGCTAATTTCAGTACCACCCACTCTTTTTCTCTTGTCCATTTCTCCCTTAGATTTTTTATAAAATGAAGAACTGAATCAATTTTTTTTTTTCCTGTCATTCAAGTGAGGAGCAAGAATAAAGGGTGTAGGGGAGATTTCTTTTTTTTTTTTTTGAGACAGAGTCTCACTCTGTTGCCTAGGCTGGAGTGCATTGGCGCTATCTCGGCTCATTGCAACCTCAGCATCCCAGGTTCAAGTGATCCTCCTGCCTCAGCCTCCCAAGTAGCTGGGACTACAGGTGTGCACCACCATACCCAGCTAATTTTTTGTATTTTTAGTATAGACAAGGTTTCACCATGTTGGACAGGATGGTCTTGATCTCTTGACCTTTTGATCCCCCTGCCTCAGTCTCCCAAAGTGCTGGGATTACAGGCATGAGCCACCATGCCCGGCTGGGGGAGATTTTTTTTGTTTTTGTTTTTTTGTTTTTTTGAGATGAAGTCTTGCTCTGTCACCCAGGCTGGAGTGCAGTGGCGCAATCTCGGCTCACTGCAACCTCTGCCTCCTGGGTTCAAGCGATTCTCCTGCCTCAGTCTCTGTAGTAGCTGGGATTACTGGCAAGCGTGCCACCACACCTGGCTGATTTTTGTATTTTTAGTAGAGATGGTTTCGCCATTTGGCCAGGCTGGTCTCAAACTCCTGACTTCAAGTGATCTGCCAGCCATGGCCTCCCAAAGTGCTGGGATTATAGGCGTGAGCCACCACACCTGGTCACATGTAGTATTAAGTTGGGTATTTGCGGCTAGATGCAGTGGCTTACGCCTGTAATCCCAACACTTTGGGAGGCCAAGGCGGGTGGATCCCCTAAGATCAGGAGTTCGAGACCAGCCTGACCAGCATAGCAAAACCCTATCTCTACTAAAAATTAGCCAGGCATGGTGGTGGGTGCCTGTAATCCCAGCTACACTGGAGGCTGAGGCAAAGAATTGCTTGAACCCAGGAGGCGGAGGTTGCAGTGAGCTGAGATTGCGCCATTGCACTCCAGCCTGGGAGACAGAGTGAGACTCGTGAGACTCCGTCTCAAAAAAAAAAAACAAAGAAATTCTAAGCTGAAAAAGCTACTTAAAATTGGTCAAGAAAAAGATAATACATTAAGTATAAGAAAGTTGGCATGGCTATAGTAATATCAGATAATAGCCCTCAAAACAAAATATTGCAGGAGATAGGTAACAATCATAAAAGAGCAGGTCATTAGGAATTTGCATATACATTTGTCACTTAACTACAGGGATACATTCTGAGAAATGTGTCATTAGGTGATTGCATCATGCAAGCATCATAGAGTACACTTAACACAAACAGAAATGGGGTAGCCTACTACATACCTGGGTTATATGGTATAGCCTATTGCTCCTAGGCTACAAACCTGTATAGCATATTACTGTATTGAATGCTGTAGGCATTTATAACACAGTGGTATTTGTGTATCTAAACATAGAAAAGGTACAGTAAAAATACTGTATAAATTATTAAAAAATGGCACACCTCTATAAGATACTTGCCATGAATGGAGCTTGCAGGACTGAAGCTCTGGGTGCGTCACTGAATGAGTTGTGTGAGTATGCTAAGGACTAGGACATTACTGTATACTACTGTAGACTTTACAAGCAGTACGCTTAGGCTTCACTAAATTTATTTTTTAAAGTTTTCTTCAATAATAAATTAACCTTAGCTTCCTGTGATATTTTTACATTGTAAACTTACTATTTTTTATCTTTTTGAATTGTAATAACACTTCACTTAAAACACAGACACATTATATAGGAACACAAAAATATTTATGTCCTTACTCTATAGGCTTTTTTCTATTTAAAAAAATTTTTATTTTAAAAATGTTTGTTACTTTTTAAACTTTCTTGTTAAAAACAAAGACACACACACTTTAGCCTGGGCCTACACAGGGTCCAAAGTATCAGTATCACTGTCTTTTACCTCCACATCTTGTCCCACTGAAATGTCGGTCTTCAGGGTTAATAATATGCATGGAGCTGTCGTCTCCTATGAAAACAATGCCTTCTTCTGGATACCTCCTGAAGGACTTGCCTGAGGCAGGTTTTTTGTTTGTTTGTTTGAGACAGAGTCTAGCTCTGTTGCCAAGGCTGGAGTGCAGTGGCACAATCTCACCTCCCAAAGCTGGAGTGCAGTGGCACAATCTCACCTCCACCTCCCAGGTTCACACCATTCTCCTGCCTCAACCTCCCGAGTAGCTGGGACTACAGGTGCCCACCACACCCGACTAATTTTTTGTATTTTTAGTAGAGACAGAGTTTTACCGTGTTGGCCAGGAAGGTCTCTATCTCCTGACCTCATGATCCACCAGCCTCCGCCTCCCAAAGTGCTGGGATTACAAGTGTGAGCCACCACGCCTGGCCACCTGAAGCTGTTTTACAGTTACCTTTTTTTTTTTCTAAATAAGTAGAAGGACGGAGTACAGTCTAAAATAATAATACTAATAGTACAATAAATACATAAACTAGTAACGTAATAATTTATTATTATCACCTATTACATACTATACATAATTGCATGTACTATACTTTTATACAACTGGAAGCACAGTAGGTTTATTTACACCAGCCTCACCACAAACACCTGAGTGATATGTTGCATGAAAACGTCCACAAGTGATAGGAATTTTTCAGCTCCACTGTAATCTTATGGGACCACCATTGTATGTGTCCATCATTGACTAAAATATTGTTACCTGGCACATGGCTGTATGTGTTCATCAGGAATATGTACACTGGTATGAACCTATAATGAGAGTGTTAAATTTCATGAAGCAAAAACTAAAAGAACAAAAGAAATAAACAGATCCACAAGCATAATTGGAAATCCACAATTATATCTCAGTAATTGATAGCATTTGTAGGCAAGAAACTCAGTGGTATATATAATCAGCTCTTCATATATGCACATTCAACCAATGGCAATGCACAAATACTCAGAAAAAACACAATGACAGTAAAAATACAAATTTTAAAATACAGTGTAACGTTTATATAGCATTTACACTGTATTAGGTATTATAAAAAATCTAGAGATGGTTTAAAGTATACAGAAAGATATGTATAGGTTATATGCAAATTGTACACCATTTTATGTAACAAATTTGAGCATCTGCAGGTTTTGGTATCCACAAGGTGTCCTGGAACCAGTCCCCTGTGGATAGCAAGGGACAACTGTACAGAAGATGCGAACCAAACCAGTCAACATGACCTAATTGTTGGTTTACAGAACACTATACTCACAATTGAAAAATTACATTCTTTTCATGTACATGAACAATCCCCACGATAGACCATAGCTGGACCATAAGTCACAATAAACTTCAAAAGATTGCCACGTTACAGGGAATGTGCGTTAGAAACCAGTAATAAGAAACCTATACTGGCCAGGTGCTGTGGCTCACGCCTGTAATCCCAGCACTTTGGGAGGCTGAGGTGGGCGGATCATGAGGTCGGGAGATCAAGACCGTCCTGGCAAACACGGTGAAACCCCGTCTCTACTGAAAAAATACAAAAAATTAGCCGGGCGTGGTGGCAGGCGCCTGTAGTCCCAGCTACTCGGGAGGCTGAGGCAGGAGAATGGCGTGAACCCGGGAGGCGGAGCTTGCAGTGAGCCGAGATCATGCCACTGCACTCCAGCCTGGGCAACAGAGCGAGACTCTTTCTCAAAAAAAAAAAAAAAAAAAGAAATCTATACAATCCCTCAATACATAGAAATTAAATAACACACTTCTAAATCTGCAGATCATTGAATAAGGGGGAAATATTTTGAACTATGAAATTTGACAGCATGTCAAAAATGGAAGGATACAGCTAAAGCAGAGTTGAGAGGAATGTTAAGTACTTAAATTAAGAAAGAAGAAATTCATAGCAGCATTATTCACAATAGCCAAGAAATAGGTACAACCCACATGTCCATCAGTGGATGAGTGGATAAACAAAATGTGATGATATGATTTGGATATTTGTTCCCTCAAAATCTCACGTGGACATGTGACCCCCAATGTTGGAGGTGGCGCTTAGTGGGACGTGTTGGATTATACGGGTGGATCTCATGAATGGCTTGGTGTCCTCCCCATGGATATGAGTTCACCCTATAGCTAGTTGTTTAAAAGAACCTGGCACCTCCTCCCTCTCCCTTTTGTTCCCTCTTGCCATGTGATATGCTAGCTCTCCCTTTGCCCTCTGCCATTTTTGTAAGCTTCCTGAGGCCTCACCAGAAGCAGATGCTGGCACTATGCTTCTTGTACAGCCTGTAGAACCGTAAGCTAAATAAACCATTTTTCTTTATAAATTACCCAGCCTCAGGTATTCCTTTATAGCAGCATAAAACAGACGAATATATGTGGCATACACATACAATGTAGTATTATCCAGCCTTGGAAGGAAATTTTGACATATGCTACAATGTGGCTGAACCATGAGGACATTATTCTAACAAGCCAATCACAAAAAGATAATTACTGGTCTCCTACTTTTTGGCTATTAACGCTATAGTGAGAGAGTCTGTAGGTTTCTTATGGTGGTTGCCAGGGGCTGGAGGCAGGGGGAAAAGGGTAGTTATTATTTGATGGATATAGTTTCACATTTACAGGATGAAAAAGTTGTGGATATTGGTTGTACAGAAATGGGAATATACTTAATGCTACTGAGCTATACACTCAAAAGTAGTTAAGATGGTAAATTTTATGTTACATATATACTTTGCCACAACTTTTAAAAATGAAGAAAGTCTTCAAGAAACTAGAAAAAGAATAACAAACATGCTATATGCTAAACCCAAAGTCGAAAAAAAGAAATAAAGATGGGCATAAATCAATAAAGTAGAAATAGAAAGCAGACCATTAAGAAAATGAACAAAACAAAAAGTTGTTTATTTGAAGGTATTTAAAAAATTGATAAATCCCTAGTAAGCATAACTAATAAAAGAAAACACAAATTACCCATGTCAGGAATAAAAATGAAGATGCCACTACAGATCCTACAGACAGTAAAATGATATGCCAATAATATGAACAATTTTATGCCAATAACTTTGACATCTTAGATGAAATTCATCCATTCCTTTAAAAGCACAGCTTCTCAAAACTCTTGACTCAAGATGAAATAGAAAAACAGAAAGTCTGTATCTAATTTTTTTTTTTTTTTTTTTTTTTGAGACAGGGTCTTACTCTGTCACCCAGACTGGAGTTCATCCAGACTGGAGTCCAGTGGCATGATCATGACTCACTACTAGTATCAAGTGATTGTCCTGTCTCAGCTAACAAGTAGCTGGGACTATAGGTAGGCACCACTATGGCCAACTAATTAAAAAAAAAACTTTAGAGACAGGGTCTCACTTTGTTGTGCAGGCTGGTCTTGAACTCCTGGGCTCAAGAAATCCTCCCACCTTGGCCTCCCAAAGTGCTGAGATTTCAGGCATGTGCCATGAAACGTGGCCTAAAATTTTAATTTTTAATAAGTAAAAATCCCTACATACAGAACCAGCTTCAGCTCCACTGAAACCCCTGCAACTCAGCCAAAAGTAAATGTAACATGGTTTTGAACACTCTCTCAATCCAGGGCACATGAAAAACCCTTAAAAACAAAAACAAAGCATACCTCTGCCCCACTGAGATGAGCTCAAAAATTACAAACAACAAGGAAATAACCATCACAGGCGGGTCAGCAGACTAAATAAATAATAAAGTTGGCATCTATTAAGAACTGCATATTATATGACAATATGAAAGAATATTAAATGTTTTAAATGGAAAAAACTCAGAATGAAAGCACAATACTTAAAAAGAATCAATAGATTTAAAAAATAACCAAAGAGAATTTCTAGAAATAAAAGAGATCTTAAGTATAGAGAACATAACAAGCACAGCTCAAAATTAATGAACTTAAAGATATATCTGAAGAGATTACCTATAATGCAGCACACAGATAAAAAGTGAAAGACAAATGAGAAACTAAGAGACATGGAAGAAAATAAAAGGGCCCCAAGACACATCTAATGAATATCATAAAAGGAGAAAAAGGAGGAGGAGCATCAGTAGAAAAAGTGGTTTAGAACTTTTAATAATTAAAGTCAATTTTAAGTTGAGGAATCAAAATGAGTGTCAAGTAGGATAATGAAAGCCGATCTAACACCTAGACACATCACAGTGATAATGCAGAACAGAAATCTTGAAAAGAAGGGAGGCAAGGAAAGAAAAGAAAAACGGAAAAGACATGCTACCTAAAAGGAAAGATGATTGCACACAGATATCAGAAGACAGGAGAATAATACCTTCGAAGTGATAGAGAAAAAGTAGCAATTAAGAGTGGGGCAAAATAAAGACATTTTCAGACAAAGGTTTTTTTCATAGACTCACTGGAAGAATTTCTAAAGGATTTGAATCAGCAAAAAGAAAAACTCAAAAGACAGAATGAGATAAAATTTTAAATGATGAGCAAGGAATTGGTGAGTATGTTGGGGATTCTGTTTACCAAGTAATGATGATTACTTTTTATGGAATTTCAAAACAAATTAGATCAAAAGCATCAGACAAAAATAGAAAGAGGCGGGATGCGGTAGTTCACACCTGTAATCCCAGCACTTTGGGAGGCCAAGATGGGCAGATCCCTTGAGGTCAGGAGTTGGAGACCAGCCTGGCCAACATGCTGAAACCCCATCTTCACTAAAAATACAAAAATCAGCCAGGTGGGCCGGGTGTGGTGGCTTACGCCTGTAATCCCAGCAGTTTGGGAGGCTGAGGTGGATGGATCACCTGAGGTCAGGAGTTTGAGACCAGCCTGGCCTCAAACCCTGTCTCTACTAATAACACAAAAATTAGCCAGGTGTAGTGGCGTGCACCTGTAATCCCAGCTACTTGGGAGGCTGAGGAAGGATAATCTCTTGAACCCAGGAGGCGGAGATTTCAGTGAGCCGAGATCGTGCCATTGCACTCCAGCTTGGGCACCAAGAGTGAAACTCCGTCTCAAAAAAAAAAAAAACAATCAGCCGTGTGTGGTAGCACGCACCTGTAATCCCAGCTACTCAGGAGGCTAAGGCAAGAGAATCACTTGAACCCAGGAGGTGGAGGTTGCAGTGAACTGAGATCGCCCCACTGCACTCCACCCTGGGTGACAGAGGGAGACTCTGTCTCAAAAAAGAAAGAAAGAAAAAGACAGAGAAAGAGAAAGAACCTAAAGCATTCTAAGGTCTTTTTTATTGCTCAAGAAGGAGATACCAGTTAGTCATTAAGTCAAAGATGCAAGGTTAAGAGTAACTTCCAATAATAAAGCAATACAATATCTTATTTTTAATCCAGTGCAGGGGAAAGGAGAATAAAGAACACTTAATTGATCTCATAAAAATCAAAGCATAAAAGAAGCAGCAAGTATAAGCCTGATTAAAAAGAAAGTAAAGAAGGAGATGGGTCATTGAACTAAGGGGAGGCCTGGTGACAGCTCTTGGAAGATGAAGTCTGACCAGAATAGCACGTAAGTCAATCAGGTTGCTGTGGCCAAAGTGCATGGTCCTTGCCTTTCTGAGTTTGTGGTGGGGAGAAACAACAAACCCAATATTAAACATGGAGGAAATAATTAAAGACTCAGGCCTATCAGTTTCCACTTGCTGCCCTCCCATTACTTCCAGTTTAAAGGTTTACAGGGGCTCATGGATGAGTGGGAAGTTTTTGCGAAGTTTGATACAGAAATGAGCTGCCTCTTGACCAGCAGAGAGCCCCAGATTCATCTTCATGTGGAGTAACTGAGCTGCAGGGCAGTCAGTGTTCCAGAGCTCTGTGCTCAGACAGATCTAGCTACAATCCCCACCTGCACTGTTTTTAGTTGTGTATATCCCTTAATGTTACTGAGCCTCATTCTCTTCTGATGTAAAATGAAGACAGGCATTTCTGCTCTACCCATCTCATCTGTAAATGGAGGGAGTAAGTTTTTATGAAATGAGACAAAGTATATTCAGTGTCAGTGTAGTAAATAAATTAGTGTCTTTCTACCTGTTTCTCACAAAACCGAAATAAAAGCTGGAAAATTGCTTTGTAAACCGTAAGGCACTATGTATACAAAAGAGATTACTATGAATTTTTCTTTTTTTTTTTTTTTTTTTGAGACGGAGTCTCGCTCTGCCACCCAGGCTGGAATGCAGTGGCCGGATCTCAGCTCACTGCAAGTTCTGCCTCCCGGGTTCACGCCATTCTCCTGCCTCAGCCTCCCGAGTAGCTGGGACTACAGGCGCCTGCCACCTCGCCCGGCTAGTTTTTTGTATTTTTTTAGTAGAGGCGGGGTTTCACCGTGTCAGCCAGGATGGTCTCGATCTCCTGACCTCGTGATCCGCCCGTCTCGGCCTCCCAAAGTGCTGGGATTACAGGCTTGAGCCACCGCGCCCGGCCTACTATGAATTTTTCTAAGTGATTAGCTCGTGACTCCTTTCCATACTCCTCAGCAGTGGCCACATTGGGAGGCTGGATTTTGGTGGGATGGAAGGTAATGAGGAGACTGGTTTCTGGCCAGCTCCAGGACTGAATGTGATGGTTAATGATACTTAACATCACCACACAGCTCATTCCCTAGCTGGCTCAGTAACTATGGATATCTAAGCAACATCTTAACATTTATGCTTACATCTTCTAAGCTATGTATGTACTGTTCCTTGATTTACATGCCACATTGATTATTTAAGGGGTTCCAACTGTGGATCATGAGGCAGAAGAGGTGACAGTGAAAGGGCAGGCAATGACAGGAGTGGCAATGACTATAAAACATTATATGCTCTTTATTAACATTTTAACTTCAAAAATTGTTGACTCCATTTTCCATTTCCTTGTAATATGTATTGAGCTTTTCAGTCCTGTTTTGTCATCACGCAAACAAGTAAAATTCTTAAGGATGCAGACCCACCTAATAGGAGTAAAAAGGAATCTTTTTTTTTTTTTTTTTTGAGACGGAGTCTCGCTGTGTCGCCCAGGCTGGAGTGCAATGGCCGGATCTCGGCTCACTGCAAGCTCTGCCTCCCGGGTTTACGCCATTCTCCTGCCTCAGCCTCCCAAGTAGCTGGGACTACAGGCGCCCGCCACCTCGCCCGGCTAGTTTTTTGTATTTTTTAGTAGAGACGGGGTTTCACCGTGTTAGCCAGGATGGTCTCGATCTCCTGACCTCGTGATCCGCCCGTCTCGGCCTCCCAGAGTGCTGGGATTACAGGCTTGAGCCACCGCGCCCGGCCGTAAAAAGGAATCTTTTAAAAATATGGAGGAGATGTGTTCTCTCTATGGAGCTACAGGGGAAAAGACACCACTCTGTGTCATAAAATCTATTTAAAAGAACCTGATATGATAAACTATTGAATTGAGAACACTCAGTGAATATCAGTGTTACTCTCCTGGTCAGTAGAGAGAGAACTCTGATCATCCTGAGCTATTTTCCTGTCTATAATTTGCTTATTTGTATTATTTGTGCAAAGGAGTCTTTAAGACCTCATATTTCAATAGTAATCCTAAATCCTGTTGTTTATGTCATAATTTGCTGCCCTGATAATGCTTAAACTCATCTCTGTTTTTCCAGAAGACATCAGTATGTATAAGGTTTCTATGTGAAGGAAAAAGAGGAGTTTGCAGATTCTGTTTACTCCTATCATGCATAAAAGTATAATAAAATCCCATGACCGGCTGGGTGTGGTGGCTCACGCCTGTAATCCCAACACTTTGGGAGGCTGAGGCAGGTGGATCACTTGAGGTCAGGAGTTTGAGACCAGCCTGGCCAACATGGTAAAACCCCGTCTCTACTAAAAATACAAAAATTAGCCAGGCGTGGTGGCAAGCGCCTGTAATCCCAGCTACTCAGGAGGCTGAGGCAGGAGAATCGCTTGAACCCAGGAGGTGGAGGTTGCAGTGAGCCAAGATCACGCCACTGCACTCCAGCCTGGGTGACAGAGCAAGACTCCATCTCAGGGAAAAAAAAAAAAAAAATCCCATGACCTTCTTAACCATTAGGGAAATGCACAACACAATAATGAGATACTATGAATACTTTACACCTACTACGATGGCTATAATTTTTTTTAAGTGTTGTCAAGGATGTTGAGAAATAAAAACTCTTTTACCCTGCTAGTGGGAATGTAAATGGTCCAGTTGCTGTGAAAATCAATCTAGCAGTTCCTGACATGGTTAAACATCATGTTAGCATAATCTCCAATTCTACTCCTCAGGTCTACCTGACAGAAATGAAAACATTTCCACACTAAAACAAGCACATGAATCTTCACAGCAGCATTATTCACAGTAGCCAAAAAATGGAAACATCCTAAACATCCGTCAGCTGATGAATGGGTAAGCAAGATGTCATATCTTTACCATATCTTAGAATATTATTCAGTCATAAAAAGAAAGTAATAATGATACACGTTACATGGATGAACTTTCAAAACATTATGGTAAGTTAAAGAAGCTAGTCATGAAGGATTTACATACTGCATGACTCCATTTATATGAAATGTCCAGAACAGGAAAATCTGTCAAGAAAAAGCACATTAACGGTTGCCTAGGGCTGGAGGGCATGGGGGTTTGGAAGCGATAGCAAAGGGGAGCTGGATTTCTTTGGGAGACAAATACGATCTAAAATTGTGGTGATGCTTGAGCCCAGGAGTTTG
Source organism: Macaca fascicularis (assembly GCF_037993035.2). NCBI lineage: Eukaryota > Metazoa > Chordata > Mammalia > Primates > Cercopithecidae > Macaca > Macaca fascicularis. The sequence continues at coordinate 43,803,484 of NC_088393.1, forward strand.
AGACCAGACTTGTCAACATGGTGAAACCCTTTCTCTACTAAAAATACAAAAATTAGCCAGGTGTGGTGGCGTGTGCCTGTAATCCCAGCTACTTGGGAGGCTGAGGCAGGAGAATCACTTGAACCCAGAAGGAGGAAGTTGCAGTGAGCCGAGATCATGCCACTGCACTACAGCCTGGGCGAAAGAGCAAGACTCTGTCTCAAAATAAAATAAAATTGTGAGGATGAATGTATTACTCTGTGAATATACAAAAATCCATTGAATTGTACACTTTAAATGGGTGAATTGTATGTGAATTATGGCTCAATAAAGTGGTTTTAACATGTCTTATGCCTTAAGGGATTACTAGTTTAGTATATGACCTCCGGTAGTAGTTTAATTAAATTCCGAGGGAGATCTCTTGAGCTTGATTCACAGCGTTGTTTTACCCTCCTAGCGTCCACTCCCTGCCGTCTTTGCATAGGAGAACCACAGTCCTGTATTCAAAGGTAAAAGTGGATAAGTACCTCATGATTTGAGGGTGGGTGTGATGGAAAGAGTTGTCATTCACTTGGTCTGCCCTATCCTCTAAGTGTATGTTTGCTCCCCACACCTCTGTCATCCTTGGTCTGAAGTGAGTGCTATTCCACCTTAGGAAAATACTGATGACCCCCAGCACTGTGAAAATCAGAACACTGAATGGCAGGATTCAAAAGGGCCATGACAAATATGAGGGAAATGGAAAAGGAGAATGAGATCCATCTATTGTGGATCAAACTTAACAGACAATGGCAGCAAGAAGTGGGGAGAGAAGAGAAACTTTCTCTGGAGTCTTGCCTATTCTGCGCTTCCAACAATATGCCCCTTCCCCATACCTTGCCCAATGCATCTCTTCATCTATATCCTTTGTAATATCCTTTATATTAAACCAGCGAACATAAGTGTTTCCTTGAGTTCTGTGAGCCACTTCAGCAAATTAATTGAACCCAAAAAGGGAGTTGTGAGAACCCCATCTTTTTTTTTCTTTTTCTTTTTTTTTAAGACAGGATCACGCTTTGTTGCGCAGGCTGGAGTGCAATGGCACAGATCACTGCTCACTGTAACCTTGAATTCCTGGACTCAAGTGATCCTTTCACCCCAACCTCCCAAGTAGCTAGGACTACACAGACTTGTACCTCCATGCCGAGCTAATTTTACTTTTTATTTTCTTGAGACAGGTCTCACGTTGCCCAGGCTGGTCTTGAACTCTTGGCCTCAAGTGATCCTCCAGCCATGAGCCACTGTAAATGTCTGGGAACGCCAACTTGAAGCCCGGTTGGTCAGAAGTTCTAGAGGCCCAGACTTGCAACTGGTGTCTGAAGAGATGCCAGTCTTAGGGACTGAGCCGTCAGCCTGAGGGATCTGATGCTATTTCCAGGCAGATAGTGTCAGAATTAAATTGGAGGATACGCAGTTGGTATCTGCTGCAGAACTGATTGCTTGCTTGCTTGCTGGTAGGGGAAATCCCCACATATCTGGGGGTCACTGAAGTCTTTGGTGTTGACTCTTACTGTGTTTGTTGTTTTCATGTGAGAGCGGAGCAGAAAAGCAAAGAAATGTTTTCCCCTGGTCTGTTTTCCAGACCAGTCTTTACAGAAACACACACACAGCTTCAAACAACATTGCACTTACACAACCCTAAAAGTTAGTAAGTACCTCTTTCAGTTCTGCTCCAAGGACTTCAATGATTTCAGCCTTACTGTAGTCCTGGCCTTGATTTTTAACATCCATCTCTCAGCAACTGGCAAAAAAAAAAAAAAAAAGACAAAAAATATCAGTGAAGATATATGGATTAGCAACCAACTTGATAAAATTAATATTTTGCAAAATAATGCACCCAACAACTGTAAAATACACGTGCTTTTCAAGTGCACATGGTATATTCAAGACAGATCACATATTAGGCCATTAAAAAAGCATTCGTGAATTTCAAAGGATCAAAATCATACACAATGTGTTCTTTGGTGAAATGAAATTAGGAATCACTGACAATGAAGTACCTAGAAAACACACAAATGTTTGGACATTAAACACACTTCTACATAATCCATAGGTTAAAGAAGAAATCAATGGGAAAAAGAAAATAGTTTGAACTAACTGATAGTGAAAATGCACCATATAAAAATTTGTGGGGCTAGGCATGGTGGCTCATACCTAAAATCCCAGCACTTTGAGAAGCCAAGGCAGGTGGATCACCTGAGCTCAGGAGTTTCAGACCAGCCTAGGCAACAGGGTGAAACCTCATATCTACAAAAAATACAAAAATTAACAGGATGCGATGGCATGCAATCACATGCTGTGGTCCCAGCTACGTGGGAGGCTGAGGCAGGAGGATCACTTGAGCCCAGGAAGTCGAGGTTGCAGTGAGCCGTGATCGCACCACTGCACTCCAGCCCAGGTGACAGAGTGAGACTTTGCCTCAAAAATAAGTAAATACCTAAATAAATAAATAAATAAAAAGAAAATTTGTGGAATGGAGTTAAAGTAGAGATTCTGGATTTAAATGCTTATATTAGAAGAGAAGGCCTAGAATAAATAACTACAGGTTCTACTTTAAAAGGCTAGAAAAGAAAAAGCAAAGTAAACTCTCAATATCCAGAAGAAAGGAAATAAGATGAGAGAAAAAAATAAATGAAATATATAATTAGCCAAACTAAAAGCGAATTCTCTGAAAAAAGGAACAAAATTGGTAAAACCTTGGGTGGACATGATGGCTCATGCCTGTAATCCCAGTACTTTGGGAGGCCGAGGTGGGCGGATCATCTAAAGTCAGAAGTTTTTTTTTTTTTTTTTTTTTTTTTTTGAGGCGGAGTCTGGATCTGTTGCCCAGGCTGGAGTGCAGTGACGCAATCTCGGCTCACTGCAAGCTCCACTTCCCGGGTTCACGCCATTCTCCTGCCTCAACATCACGAGTAGCTGGGACTACAGGCGCCCGCCACCGTGCCCGGCTAATTTTTTGTATTTTTAGTAGAGACGGGGTTTCACCGTGGTCTCAATCTCCTGACCTCGTGATCCGCCCGCCTCGGCCTCCCAAAGTGCTGGGATTACAGGCGTGAGCCACCGCACCCAGCCTAAAGTCAGAAGTTTGAAACCAGTCTGGCCAACATGATGAAACCCCATCTCTACTAAAAATAAAAAACTTAGCCAGGCATGGTGGCATGCGCCTGTAGTCCCAGCTACTCTGGAGGCTGAAGGATGAGAATCGCCTGAACCTGGGAGGTGGAGGTTGCAGTAAGCTGAGATAGCGCCACCACACTCCAGACTGGGCAACAGAGCAAGACTCCGTCTCAAAAAAAAAAAAAAAAAGAAAAAAAATTGATAAAAACTTAACTAGAATTATCAACTAAAAAACTGCAAAGACAAATTACTAATATCAGAAATGAAAGATAACTTATCACTAAGGAACATATTAGACATTAGGAGTCTAACAAGATAATTATTATTGGGAGGCCAAGGTGGGCAGATCACAAGGTCAAGAGATCGAGACCATCCTGGCCAGCATGGTAAAACCCCATCTCTACTAAAAATACAAAAATTAGCTGAATGTGGTGGTGCGCGTCTGTAGTCGCAGCTACTCGGGAGGCTGAGGCAGGAGAATCACTTGAACCTGGGAGGCAGAGGTTGCAGGGAGGCAGAGGTTGCAGGGAGCCAAGATCACGCCACTGTACTCCAGCCTGGTGACAGAGTAAGACTCCGTCTCAAAAAAAAAAAAAAAAAAAAAAATTACGATAGACAACTTAATGTCAACAAATTTGAGAATTCAGATGAAATGGACAAAATTCCTTTAAAAAAATACAACTTACTAAAACACACAAGATGAAACAGATATATCAAGGAAATTGAGGCCAGGCACGGTTGGTCACGCCTGTAATCCCAGCACTTTGGGAGGCTGAGGCAGATGGATCACCAGGACAGGAGATCGAGACCATCCTGGCTAACACGGTGAAACCCCGTCTCTACTAAAAAATACAAAAAAAATTAACTGGTCATGGTGGCGGGCGCCTGTAGTCCCAGCTACTTGGGAGGCTGAGGCAGGAGAATGGCATGAACCGGGGAGGCGGAGCTTGCAGTGAGCCGAGATCGTGCCACTGCACTCCAGCCTGGGTGACAGAGCGAGACTACGTCTCAAAAAAAAAAAAAAGGAAATTGAATTTATTACATCAAGAAAAGAAATCTCCAGGCATAGATGATTTTGCCAGATAATTCAACCAGAAATTTAAGGAACAAATAATACCAATCTTATACAGACTTTTTCAGAAAATAGGGAAGGACAGGACAGTTCATATATTTTTAGGCCAGTACTACCCTAATACCAAAACCTGATAAAGATACTACAAGAAAAGAAATGACAGACCAAAAACCTCATGCAAAAATTCTTAAGAAAATGGTAGCAAATTTGGCTGGGCATAGCAGCTCATGCCTATAATCCCAGCACTTTGGGAGGCTAAGGCGGGTGGATCACTTGAAGTCGGGGGTTGGGAGACCAGACTGGCCAATATGGTGAAACCCTGTCTCTACTAAAAATACAAAAAAAAAAAAAAAAAAAGCTGGGCATGGCAGTGGATGCTTATAATCCCAGCTACTTGGGAGGTTGAGGCAGGAGAATCACTTGAACCCAGAAGGCGGAGGTAGCAGTGAGCTGAGATCACACCACTGCACTCCAGCCTGGGCAGCAAGAGTGAAACTCCATCACACACACATCTTTGGAGAAAGGAATCCTACTTTTGGGGCCTCAATATCATATCTTCCCAGGACCTTGCCTTGGGAGCAATTCCAGCTCTAACATCTCCGTATCAAACACAAGGCTGTGCATATCAGTACACAGCCTTGTCCATGTGAAACACAAGGCTGTGCTTTTTCAGTTGGAAACTTCATTCTGGATCTCAAATATCCAGCTTCCCTTTCGATAGCCATTTGACTGCACACTGTGCAATGTGGTTATAAGGTGAAATGACTGAGGCAGTGAAAGAAATCCCAGTACAACAAACTCTTAAGAAATCACGCAACTTAAAATTGGCCCCAACATTGGCAAGGCTGCATGCCACTGTGCATTATGCTTTATGAAAGCGACAGGGGCCATGCTTTAGAACAGAAGGTCTCGGAGTCTTCCACAGACACAGATCGAGCCACACAGCGATTTTGTCCACCTATTCCCGAGACCCAGAACTGCAGAAATCAAACTCTGTAAAGCTGCACCAGGCCAGTTTTGACCACAGTCTCCAGTGGGTCACAACAGCGCTATCACAGGATCACTGATAACAGCACGACACATTCACTGTCACCGCTCAGCGCCGTCATAAAAACGGTCCCGCCCCCACTCGGTCCCGCGGACCCAATAGGGGACAGTCAGGGCTGTCCCGGCTGTGCACCTGCTGTGCACATACCCCGCACCCGTCCCGGGCCCGTCACAGGCGCGCCCACTCACAATCACACCACACATGGACGCAGCCACAGAACCGCATACACACACACAGTCACACAGTCTCCCTCCCCAGCAGGTAACTTGCACACAGGCCTGGGGCTTCTGCCTCCACAAGCCCTCTCCGCGCCCCAGGAACCCGGGTCCCCTGCCGTGAGCTCCTCTCGCATCCAGACCCGGGTCACCTCAACTCACCACACGGAAAACGACCACCAGGTTAACGGAAAAGGGAGCCGGGGTCCTGGGAGAAGCGTAGTCCCCGTCGCAATAGAGTCGGCGTGGGTGCAAATGGAGGGGAGCGCCCGCAGCGAGCACCGCGCGGCGCCTAACGGGCCGCCCCGGAGACTCCTGGGAGCTCAGGCCCACGCGCGAGTGCGCAGGCGCAGACGACTCACCCTGGGCCGGGGGTGAGGCTTGGTGGGTGCCTGGGGTGCTGAGGAGGCCGAGGAGGGCACTGGGAGCTCCGTTCCGGGAGAGCTGTCTAAGGACGCGGAACCGGGTGGGGAGGCCAGGGAGGTAACCAAGAGTCCCAGCCGGGCCTGGTAATTCTGAAGAGGGAACCGAGACCGCGGTATCCAGACGCTCAGATCTGTACGAGCCGGGCCCCGGGCGTGGTCCGTGGGCGTGACCTTGAGGGTGACCCGGAGCGAGCTACGCGAAGGGGGATTTTGCCCGTTCTGATCCCGCGGAAGCGCCATCGCTGGCGGCGGGTCCCTGCGCGGAGCGGGCGCTGAGTGTGCGCGCGCGCGCGAGTTGAATGGGGGTGGCCTCCTGCGCCCAACCTGCTGCATTTTAGGTGCTTGTCTCTCTTTGGGATGTTGTGGCCGATTGTGTGAAAAGTGGACGGAGTAGTGTTGCTGCGCGAGGTTTCCTCTGCGTGTGTCTATTTTTAGATTAGGTGTGAGTCGCATTTGAGACTGTGAGTGTGGAGAATTGAAAGTGATTTGTGGATGTGATTGTGACTTTGCCTGGAATCGTGTTAGCTGCTGTCTGAGGTTGTGAATGACAAGTGGGGCCTGTAGGTTGCTGGTTCTCTGAAGGATGTTTGATTGACTGACTCTGCATGTGTTTGTAACCTACTGTTACTTCTGGTGGTTTTGTGGCCTTGGTGACCTAAATATTTGAATGATTGAGGAACTCTGTTATGACCATGGCTAGTTGGTTATGTAAGATTTGATTATCTGAATGGTAGCCATTAAACCTCCCTCCAAAATTGTAACTAATCAGCAATTTAGCAAATAAAATAGAGATAACAGTATCAGAGGGGAAAAGGTGATTTTCATAATTCCCAGATTCGTTACCTGGAAACACTATATTAACTAAAACCAATATGTTGAAATGAATAGCGTTCCACTGGGGGCCATGCAGGAAAAAAAATTTTTTTTTACCATAGCTACCACTTTTGTTGTTGTTTTTGTTTGTTTGTTTGTTTGTTTTAAGATGGAATCTTGCTCTTTTGCCCAGGCTGAAGTGCAGTGGCGTGATCTCTGCTCACTGCAACCTCTGCCCCTGGAGTTCAAGTGATTCACCTGCCCCAGCTTCCTGAGTAGCTGGGACTACAGGCTTGCGCCACCACACCCAGTTAATTTTTGTATTTTTAGTAGAGATGGGGTTTCACCATGTTGCCCAGGCTGGTCTTGAACTCCTGACCTCAAGTAATCCTCCCCCTCCAGGCCTGCCAAAGTGCTGGGATTACAGGTGTGAGCCACCATGCCTGTCATAACTACCACTTTCAACACTTCTATATGAGTGAGGTTCCCTACTCCCTTAGACATGCTAAGGTAATAAAAAGTATTGGATAGATTCTTAATAAGTCCAGTCTCACTGTAATAATTAAAATTGTTATTTTGCGGGCCTGGCGTGGTGGCTAATACCTGTAATCCCAGCGCTTTGGGATGCCAAGGTGGGCAGATCACCTGAGATTGGGAGATCGAGACCAGCCTGACCAACATGGAGAAACCCCGACTCTACTAAAAATACAAAATTAGCTGGGTGTGGTGGTACATGCCTGTAATCCCAGCTATTCAGGAGGCTGAGGTAAGACAATCGCTTGAACCCGGGAGGTGGAGGTTGTGGTGAGCTGAGATTGTACCATTGCACTCCAGCCTAGGCAACAAGAGTGAAACCCCGTCTCAAAAAAAAAAAAAAAAAAAAATCATTCTCAATACAATATAGACCAGATAAGCACAGATTTAAAAGTTGTCAACTGTCTTCATCAGGGCTTGGGAAGGTATTCTCATCCACTACTGTCAGTGTAAATTGGCAAAAAGTCCAAGAAGAACCATTTGGAAATACACAGTAAACCTGTGTTTAGTGGGAGATGGAAGGCAGAGCTGCAGAGCGAAAAACACAATGTTCCCTCTCTTGAAGTTAAAACAGGTTCCCCAGAATCCTGTCTACTTTACCAACAGACTGGGTTTCTGGTGTTTGTGAGGGAGACTGATTTGTCCGTTTTCCCACTAACTACCATCCTGGACATCTGAAGGGTACGTAGGGTGGACAAGTGCTGAAATAGTGAACATTCATGCAGATTTAACTGAGTTAATTCCGGGAGTTCTGAGTTAAGTATGGTCTTACACATACATGTATCCTCTATCTCTGCTTTCTCAGGACTGTTTCCTTTTCCAAAAGAAGAGCTCAAAAGAGAAGTTTCATCTAGAAATCTCAAAGCCATGTCTCAGGTGAGATGATGTTTCCTCTCTTTCTGGAATAACTTTTTTTCATGGTGTATGAACATGAGCTTCCCTGTCCTTTAACCTTCCCAGATATTGGGATTTTCTTCCGTGAAACTAGTCTTCAGTCAGGGCCAGATTAGGATGAGGCAGGCAAGTGGCATGAGGTGAAATATTTAAGGGGTACCCTCAGGGCTGTGCCTTCCTAAATTTTGCATTCTAGATGCCTCACCTGCCTCATCCTTTATCCAGCCCTGTTCACAATTTCTCCATTCCAACCAGATCAACTTAAGCCTTCCCCAAGCGCACCTTCTAGTTGTACATATTCATTGGGTACATCATTCATCATCTCCTTTCTCAGTCTTCTCACAAACAAACTGCTGAAACAGAAAGGTATTGTCTTGATTTAAATGGGAATATATGGCTTGAATCAATTTAACTTGTCCTGATGCTGATTTGAGATCTAAGTTGTGAGTAGTCATGGAGCAGACATGGAAAAACCTTAATTATCTCTGCTAGCCTAGGTTTTGCAATGATATGTTGGGAGATAGAAGTGGTAGATCCCAGCATTAGTTTCTGGAAAGATGTCCTGCTTTGTGAGGCGTTTAGGGTAGCAATTTGATTGCAGGCTTGTCAAAGAAACAGGTTTTGTGTTCCTCCTCTCTGATCTTCCTGTTTTATTCATGTCTGCTAGCTGATCCTATAAATTGTGGCCTGCCAGTGAAAACCTTTCCAGTATTCTGATGCTGTTAGAGATTTGTTATTTTCTTTTTAGTTTCTTTTAATGTTTTATATGCTGGTGCAGGAGAAGGAAATCCATATGCCAGGCCACTTTTGAAATACTCTATTGTTGATCAAACAGTACTTTGTCCTCTTTTCATATCTTTCAGAAAATTCCTCTTTAGCTCATCCACCAACCTTTACAATATTGGTTTTCGTCAGATGCTAATTGGTTCTCTTCTTCACAGTCCCTTTTTCTCTATGCATAATCATATTCACTCTGAAGGCTACACTTAGTGTGATTCTAGTGACTCTCAAATACCCCTCTCCACTCTAGACCCCTGTCCAGAGTGTCAAAACTATATATCCAACCTCCACTAGCTATCACCACCTGTATGTTCCACAGACACTTAAAGTACACTTCCAAGGTTTACCTCATTACTTCCTTTGGTCCAGCCTACATTTTCTTCTGTTTCCCATTTTCACTTTCTAGTCCCAGCAGCCATGCATTTGCCTATGCAGATAACATGCCTGTATCTTTTCCACTCTACAGCCAATTTACAACCATCTCTGTTGTAATGGTGGTCATGTAGGTGCAGTTGTTCTCCGTCAGTCCGCTGACACTTCCTTAATCTAGAAGACATCTCTAACCATGGTTACTTAATTGTCATTCCCACATAATATACATTAAGCCTTTTCTAGTCTTCAGGAGTATTGCCTCAAAACTTTTATCACGTAACATGTGTGTCCTTATGTTTATTCACGTTCTTTCTGTTCCTTAAAGCAGCAGACCCAAAGTAGGGCATGCATCACAGTAGAATGTACGAGATAGTCTACTGGAAGGAAATAAAATGTTAACAATTTACATTCAAGAGCAGTAATCATTAACAATGTAGATTTTCATAAATGCCTATTGATGGTTTATAAATAGCTACAATGTTGGGAATGTGTTCAGTATATCTTTAAGACCGCTGTTCTGTAGGAAAAAAAAATCTAGTGTCATGTCATAATATCCCCACTGCCTACCTCCATATACCTTTTCCTTCTTAGAGCTCAAAGACTGTTTCCTAACATACTGTGCCTTTTGCTATTTCCTGATTTACTAACTGGTTTTTTTCTCCCCATGAATTTTTAAAAGCTGATGCCCTGTATTCCTACAAAACAAATTCGTTGTGAGTACAAAACTTTTATGTCCTCAGTGAAGCCTCAGAGTACAAAATGAAATTTTTCCTTGTTTTGTGACACTTTACCTTGTACGTATTTCTGTCATTGCATCTGTAAAACCTACTAAGTGCATGTATTTACATGTATGCCCCTCTCTTAGCCTGTAACTTCTCATGAGCAGGGTCAGGGTTTTATTCATTTTGGTCTACCAGGCAACCAGTCACATTCAGGACAAGTAGTGTGATCTCAGTATGTTTAGCATGAGATTATAAGTAAATACAAATGGATGTATTTTCAGAGAGAGAATTTTATACAATATAAAACATAAATAAGGAAACTAGTCTGACCAGTAAACATTGTCAGTACTAGGTCTCCAATATCTAGTTCTCACACATTTCCGATCACTTCAGGATGAACTAGAGTATGCCCTTACAGGGATCAGTGTCATTCAAGGATGTGACTGTGGACTTCACCCAGGAGGAGTGGCAGCAACTAGACCCTGCTCAGAAGGCCCTCTACAGGGATGTGATGTTGGAAAACTATTGCCACTTTGTATCTGTGGGTAAGAAGCACTCCTGAATCTTTCAATGTCATGCATCTCCTTCTAAGAATTCCTGATACATATAGAACTTTGAATTTCAGGGATTAGAGGTAATTTTTTTTTTTTAGTAGAAAGTATTATCTTGCCAGGCGCAGTTGCTCACGCCTGTAATCCCAGCACTTTGGGAGGCCGAGGCAGGTGGATCACTTGAGGCCAGGAGTTCAAGACCAGCCTGGCCAACATGGTGAAACCCTATCTGTACTAAAAAGTACAAAAATTAGCTGGGTGTGGTGGCACATACCTATAATCCCAGCTACTTAGGAGGCTGAGGCACGAGAATTGCTTGAACCTGGGAGACGAGGTGGCAGTGAGTCAAGATTGCACCACTGCACTCCAGCCTGGGTGACAGAGCGAGACTGTCTCAAAAAAAAAAAAAAACAAAAAAGAAAAGAAAAGAAAATATGATTATATCATCACTTGTGTAGTATAAGGTATTAACTTTGGTAAGACATTAATGTATACCTCATTTACTACCTTGAAGTTGTATCTTTATCTTACTTCAATAGTTTTAAAGTCGAAACAGCTTAGACCAAGAGTCTCATTTTCCATCATCAGGGTTTCACATGACTAAGCCTGATATGATCCGCAAGTTGGAACAAGGAGAAGAGCTATGGACACAGAGAATTTTTCCAAGTTACAGCTATCTAGGTGAGTCTATAAATGAAGTCTAGTAAATATTAAATGTCAAGTAGTTGATGCCTTTGAATGTTTTTAGGGATCTATTTTTGTTATTGTGGTAAAATACACATAACATTAAATATACTATCTTAAACTTTTTAAGCATATAGTTCAGTGGCATCAAGTACATTCTCACTGTTGTGCAACCATCACCACCATCCATCTCCAGAACTCATCTTGCAAAAATGAGGCTCTGTACCCATTAATTTCCCACAGCCGGGCGTGGTGGCTCACGCCTGTAATCCCAGCACTTTGGGAGGCCGAAGTGGGCGGATCATGAGGTCAGGAGATTGGGACCATTCTGGCTAACATGGTGAAACCCCGTCTCTACTAAAAATACAAAAAATTAACTGGGCGTGCTGGCGGGCATCTGGAATCCCAGCTACTTGGGAGGCTGAAGCAGGAGAATTGCTTGAACCTGGGAGGCAGAGGTTGCAGTGAGCCAAGATAACACCACTGCACTCCAGCCTGGGTGACAGAGCGAGACTCCATCTCAAAAAAATAAATAAATAAAAATAACTTCCCTTTATCCCTACTCCCTAGCCCTGCCAACCGCCGTTCTACTTACAGTCTCTGTAAATTTGACTACTCTAGGTACCTCTTGTAAGTGGAATCACATAGTGTTTATCCTTTTTCTGACTGGCTTATTTTACTTAACATAATGTCCTCCAGGTTCATCCATTCCTTCCTTTTTAATGCTGATTAATATTCTGTTGTATGTATATACCACATTTTGCTTATTCATTCATACATCAGTGGTCAGTTGGGTTCCTTCCATCTTTTGGCTATTGTGACTATTGCTGCTGTGAACATGGGTGTACAAATATCAGTTTTAGTCCCTGCTTTCAGTTCTTTTGGGTATAGTCTCAGAAGTGGAATTGCTGAATAATGTGGTAATTCTGTGTTTAATATTTAAGGAATCACCATACTGTTTTCTGTAGTAGCTGCATCATTTCACATTCCCACCAACAGTGTACAAGGGTTACAGTTTCTTCACCAGCACTTTTTATTTTCTATATTTTCATAGTAGCCTTCCTATTAGTGATGTATTAAAGACCTGAGACCTGTAAAGTGCCTATATATGGCTGACTTTCATGCCTCTAAAATGTAAATTTTAGGTATGAATATCACCCCCATGTAAATCTTTTCCTTGTTTACCTGTGTTTATGGAAATATTGGCTGCTATTACCTTACCAAGAATCTATTCCATGTTTTATAGGTATAACGTACATGGAGATATAAAGTGTAAAGTTCTGTGAGTTCTGACAGAAGTATAAACCCATGTATCTCACACTCCAATCAAGATAAAAGACAGTTTCATTAACCCATTAAGATCCACCAGGCCTCTTCCAACTCAGTCCCTCCCATTAAGACAATCAGAGTTGTGACGTCTACCAACATAGATTCATTTTGTCTATTGCAAACCTTTTTCATATCTGCTTTCTTTCACTCAGCTTCATGTCTGAGAGATTTATACATGCTTCTGCATGCATAAGTAGTTTGTTAACTGTGAAACAGTTTTCCATTGTATGAATATATCAGTTTATGCATCTCTTGTTGAAAGACATTTGGGGTGTTTTTAGTTTAGGATGTTTTTAGTTTAGGATGTTTTTAGTTTATGCTATAGTCATTCTTGTAAAAATATTTCTGTGGACATACATGTTTATTTTTCTCCAGTAAACACCTAGCAGTGATATTGCTGATTCATAAGGCAGATACATATTTTACTTCTTTAGAAACTACCATTTTAGTTTGGTAGTTTAGTAGCTAAAACTACTATACCACTTTAGACTTTCATCAGCACTGTATGAGAATTTTGATTGCCCCACATTCTTTTCTACATTTTATGTTCATTTTGGCCATTCTGGTCATTTTGGCCATTCTTGTTGTATAACTTTGCAGTTTTTTTTTTTTTTTTGAGACAGAGTTTCGCTCTGTTGTCTGGGCTGGAGTGCCATGGCGCAGTCTCAGCTCATTGCAATCTCCGCCTCCTGAGTTCAAGCAATTCTCCTGCCTCAGCCTCCTAAGTAGCTGGGATTACTGGCGTGTGCCACCATGCCCAGCTAATTTTTGTATTTTTAGTAGAGACGGGGTTTCACCATGTTGATCAGGCTGGTCTCAAACTGCTGACCTCGTGATCCGCCCGCCTTAGCCTCCTAAAGTGCTGGGATTACAGGCGTGAGCCAGCACACCCGGCCAACTTCGCAGTTTTAATTTAGATTTATCTTACGGCTAATAATATTGAAAACCTTTTCACGTGCTTTTTATATTAGAGGCATCTGTTCAAGTGTTTTGTTTGTTTGTTCATTTGTTTGTTTCTTTGGTGTTGAGATGGAGTCTCACTCTGTCGCCCAGGCTGGAGTGCAGTAGCGCAATCTTGGCTCACTGCAACCTCTGCTTCCTGGGTTCAAGTAATTCTCCTGCCTCAGCCTCCCAATTTGCTGGGATTACAAATGTGCACCACCACACTGGGTACTTTTTTGTATTTTTAGTAGAGATGGGGTTTCATGATATTGGCCAGGCTGGTCTCAAACTCCTGACCTTGCCATCCGCCCACCTTGGCCTCCCAAAGTGCTGGGATTACAGGCGTGAGCTACCATGCCCAGCCCTGTTCAAGTGTTTTATCCATTTTTTATTTAAGTAGTATCTATTTTTGCTTGAGTAGTAGGAATTGTTTACATATTGTGGATAGACATCTTTTGTTCAATGTACGTATTACGAATATTTTCCCTAGTCTATGACTTGTGTATTCATTTTAATTGTGTCTTTTGAGGAATAGAAGTTTTTAACTTTGGTGAATTTCAGTTAATCATTGTTTCTTTTATAATTAATTAATTATTTGACCTCTCAAACAAATATTTGTCTTTTTCTAAGTATAGTGAGGATAGTTCTCTTTTCTAGGTATGGTGAGGATAGTGCTCTGTATTTTCTGTGTATATTTTGCTTTTTTTTGAGACAGTATTCTGCTCTTGTTGCCTAGGCTAGAGTGCAATGGCACAATCTCAGCTCACCGCAACCTCCGCCTCCCGGGTTCAAGCGATTCTCCTGCCTCAGCCTCCCAAGTAGCTGGAATTATAGGCATCCACCACCACGCCCCACTAATTCTGTATTTTTAGTAGAGGCGGGTTTCTCCTTGTTGGTCAGGCTGGTCTCGAACTCCCAGCCTTAGGTCATCTGCCTGTCCCAAAGTGCTGGGATTACAGGTGTGAGCCACTGCACCTGGCTGTATATTTTGCTTTTTATGATTAGTTCTGTGATGGATCTCATGTTTTTTTTATGATGTGAAGTAGGGTTCGAGAGTCTATTCTTCTATATGGTTATCAATTTGTTCCATCAGTATTTGTTGCCTGAATTACTCTGATGATCATAGAGAAAATTGATCACATTTGTGTCAGTCTATTTTTGGACAATCTGTTGTTTCTTTGGACATATTTTAAGTCACATTGACAATACCACCTGGTCTTTGATTATTGTAACTTTATAAGAAGTCTAGAAGTCAGTTAGAGTAAGTCTTCTAACTTTGTGCTTTTTAAAAACTTTTAGGGCCAGGCATAGTGGCTCATGCCTGTAACCCCAGCACTTTGGGAGGCCGAGGCGGGCAGATCACCTGAGGTCAGGAGTTCAAGACCAGCCTGGCCAACATGGTGAAACCCCATCTCTACTAAAAATACAAAAATTAGCCAGGTATGGTGCACACGCCTGTGGTCCCAGCTACTCGGGAGGTTGAGGCAGGAGAATTGCTTGAACCTGGGAGGCACAGATTGCAGTGAGCCAAAACTGTGCCATTGCACTCTAGCCGGGCAACAGAGTGAGACTCTATCTCAAAAAAAAGCAAGCAAACAAACGAAAACAACTTTTAGCTATTCTAGGTCATTTTCTTCTCAATTTCATTTTGGAATCAACTTCTTGATTTCTTTAGATAAACGTGCTAGGTTTTTTATTAGTGAGAACTAATGTCTTAGCAATATTGAGTTCTGTGGTTCATGACAATGCTGTAGCTTTCCATTTTAGTTAGCTTCTCTAATTCCTGTAAGAAATTCCTGTTTTTAGTATAGAATTCTTAAGTATTGCTCATTAAGTTTCTCTCTAAGCTTTTTTTTTTTTTTTTTTAAGACGGAGTCTCGCTCTGTTGCCCAGGCTGGAGTGCAGTGGTGCGATCTCCGCTCACTGCAAGCTCCGCTGCCTCCCGGATTGACGCCATTCTCCTGCCTCAGCCTCCCGAGAAGCTGGGACTACAGGTGCCCACCACCACGCCCGGCTAATTTCTTTGTATTTTTAGAAGAAATGGGATTTCACCATGTTTGCCAGGATGGTCTCGATCTCCTGACCTCATGATCCGCCTGCCTCGGCCTCCCAAAGTGCTGGGATTACAGGCGTGAGCCACTGCCCCGGGCCCTCTCTAAGCTTTTAATATTTCTGATGCTATTGTAAATAGTAAGAGTGAGCCGGGCACAGTGGCTCATGCCTGTAATCTCAGCACTTTGGGAGGCTTAGGTGGGTGGATTACCTGAGGTCAGGATTCAAGACCAGCCTGGCCAACATGGCAAAACCCCGTCTCTACTAAAAGAATACAAAAAATAGCTGGGCGTGGTGGTGCACACTTGTAATCCCAGCTACTCAGGAGGCTGAGGCAGGAGAACTGCTTGAACCCGGGAGTCAGAGGTTGCAATGAACCATTTCTTTCTTTCTTTTTCTTCCTTTCTTTATTTTATTATTATTATTATTTTTTTTTTTGAGACAGTCTTTCGCTCTGTCGCCCAGGCTGGAGTACAGTGGCAGGATCTCAGCTCACTGCAACCTCCAACTCCCGGATTCAAGCGATTCTTGTGCCTCAGACTCCTGAGGAGCAGCTGGGATGACAGGTGCGCACCACCATGCCCAGCTAATTTTTGTGTTTTTTTAGTAGAGACGGCGTTTCACCATATTGGCCAGGCCGGTCTCGAACTCCTGACCTCAGGTGATCCGCCGTAGCCTCCCAAAGTGCTGGGACTACAGGCGTGAGCCACTGCCCCCGCCTATTTTTAGTAGTTTTAATTACATATAGTGATTATAATGTTAACCATTAGTAACCTTTTAACAGAGTAAACTAAGAAGTAGATAGTTGTGAATTATCTGCTACATACTAGCATGCTGTAACAGATTAGCAAATGTTATGAATACATCATCTCACAACTTTTTCAATACATGTTTTCTCATAGTACAATTTTTTAGCGTTTAACAGATCCAAATATGTTTAGTCTTTCTATTCTGTATAAAATTAAAGAGCCAAAAGTATGTAAATTTAAACTTATATTCAATAATGAATGTTTCAGTAGAGAAATTATAAATGAGTATTAGTTAACTTAGCATGACTCTTAGGTTGCAGGTTACCAAGAAGATTTTGGAAACTGTTTTTAGGCAGATATTATGAAACAACTGTGGAAAAGCCTATTTATAAAACTCTTATTCCACTTATATTGACCTACACAAATAGTATTTATTATGTTTGGATTGTTCATGAAAATTTCATAATACGTTAAACAAAACTAGCCATTATCTCAAGTCACTTCTTTGTTAACTGTATAGCATATACAAGTAAAAGGCAATTAAAAGCAAATCAGGAAAACCTGAAAAGTTAAATGCATAGGTTTGTTTTATTTTGTTTTCCTGCTATGTTTGATGTATATGAAATAATGGATATCAGACAATTCATTTTTACTACATATTTATTTGTGCCTTTTTTCTTAAGTTGAATGTATAGTTTTTATAGTTTTAAACATAGTAAATACAATAGTAACTTATTTGACTAGTAAAGCCAAGTAAAATAAAAATATGTGCTCATAGATGAACCTCTTCTTATTAAACCAAAAATATTAAACTCAGTTATCAAAATTTTACCCCAAGTCACATGAACTTGAAAGGCCTTTGGGTTAGTTCCTATATTTCTGGGGGTGTTAGGAACATTTCACTTACACAAACACTCATTTTTATCTTAAAACAATTTGAATAAACTCTTTAAGGGAGTTTATACATGACTTTGGCCAAGTGCTGTGGCTCACACCTGTAATTCCAGCTACTCAGGAGGCTGAGGCAGGAGGATCGCTTGAGGCCAGGAGTGTGAGGCCAGCCTGGGCAACATAGCAAGACCCAGTCTCTGAAAAAAATGTATCCCAGTGCAGTGGTGTGCACTTGTAGATCCAGCTATTCAGAAAGCTGAGGCAGGAGAATCACTTAAGCCCAGGAGTTCAAGGCTGCAGAGAGCTATGCACTACTGCACTCCAGCCTGGGCAACAGTGAGACCTCATCTCTAAATAACTAAAATGTTTAAATAAATAATTAATACCATCTCGAGGTAAGAAAATATCACATATACATAATATACATACATAGACATACATAGGCAGACAGTCCCAAACAGAGATCTTATAACTTTCATTCTAAAATGTTAGCCAGGAGTCAGTAAAATAGTGTTACACCTCATCGTTGCTCCACTTTATATTTTTATCTGAATTGTGTTTCTGACACATGGAACAAGGTTAGCTGTTCAATGTGTGGGCTAATGCTTTTTAGCCAATATTTGTGGAGGAGATTTTCAGATTTTCATTTTCCCTGTTATATAATCTTAAGGAAGCTGTGACTGAATTTTAGGTGTGCCACTGAGCTATCTGGATGTCTCCAAAGCTTGGCTGAGTGAATAAAATATCCACTTTGTTTCCAGTTAGCCCTTTTTTCCTTCTCAGCCACAGGTGTTTCTTTTGGGGGCCCCTTGAGTGCCCCCAATGTGGGGCAGGGCACCTAAAGTTCAAGTGACTGTAGGGGTTAGAGTGGGAAGGGAAAGGTCTGGCAGGGTGGATAAAGGGATGGAGGAGTTCTGAAGGGCCACATGTCAAAGGATTCAGGGGAACCGAAGGGATGATCAGAGGTGGTGAGAGGAGGAAGGAGGAGTGGAGCAGTGGGAAAGGAGAGGTCTTACAGGAACCAGTTTAGAGAATCCTTAGTAAAGTGATGCCAAGAAGAAAGGAAGCGGAGGGAGCTGGCAGAGCATATACCAACAGGGGAACATACACCATCAGTCAACTGAGAAGTTCCCATGGGAGAAACAGGATCAAACAGAGAGGCCTCACAGGTCAAGAATTTTCTAGCCCCGAGGGTCAGGAAGTGAATTCCCACCCAAAAGAAAGACACAGGAAGAAAGACCTGTAGCCCAGCAGGTACTTTTTAAACAAAGAAACCAATGTCTCTAACCCAACTTCATATAAACAGAGGAACCTAGGATTCTAACCCAGCCTCTAGAGTATGCTCAGAATCTAAGGAATCAAAATGTTGTACCAGCTTCAATGGGAGTTTGTCCAGAGCGGTGAACCAGGAGTCTGACTCACCAATGGGTCCCCAGTCAGTCAGGAGTGAAGATTAAGGCTCAAAAGGTGTGCACTTGGGGTTCTGGGTGAGATGCCAAAGGGGTCCAGTAATCAATCTGTTCCTATCCAAGCTGTGTTACTATAAATACTAAAGAAAAACATTATCCTGACACTTGTAAGGCAGATCTCAGGGACTGCTACAATGGGGTTTTGAAGTAGTGGGGAGAGAATGGGCCAACTCTGAATACGATAAGGAAGAGAGGACATTTATAGTTGGGGGAGAGGGGCCGTGATGGGAAATTACTGAGTGGATAGGGTAATCTTGCTCAGCTGACCTACCAGGATTCCTACTGAAAGCAGGTCATGGTGATCAGATATCACCTGCAGGGGCTGGTGAGGCGAGAGATCAGATATTGAGAGTGGGGGATTCCAGCTAAACCGACTTGACAGAATTCTTTCTAAAACTGGGCCCTTCGGTGGACATGCCCAAGGACTGGGCCTAGTTGATTAAAGTTTTATGGTGTTGTCCTGAGTGCTGGGATGCAGTCTCTACTCCTAAAACACGGCCCTTCTGGAGTCTCAATGGAAAGACCAAAGTTGTTTTGTTTTGTTTTGTTTTGTTTTCACCTAACCCAGGACAAAGATGAATGGACCAGGATTTTTTGCTCTTTTATTTTGTTTTATTTGCCTGTTTTTCCACTCTGCTTTAAAATTTTCAGTGCGTTTAAAAATACCAGAAAGGGACTGCCCCATATTGGTCTTCATGAATCCATGCTGAACTGCTCTCTTTTAATATCACATTTCCAATTTGCTGGTATTGGGACCAAGATTTTAACAAGGTTCCTGTTGGCACAGGGCTAGAATCGCAAACTCTTTCTCAGAGCTAAGCAGCCACTGAACTCTTTGCTCAGTTCCTTCAGGGCTCTAGCATTCTTTCCCCTTTGGGCTCCTTGCAGTCTTGCCCTGCAGCAATGTAGTTAACCGAGACTTTGAGATGAAGTCTCGCTCTGTTGCCCAGGCCGGAGTGCAATGGCGTGATCTGGGCACACTGCAACCTCTGCCTCCCAGGTTCAAGTGATCCTGTCTCCTCAGCCTCCCGAATACCTGGGATTACAGGCACATGCCACCACACCTGGCTAATTTATGTATTTTCAGTAGAGATGGGGTTTCACCATGTTGGCCAGGTTGGTCTCGAACTCCTGACCTTAAGTGATCTGCCCGCCTCAGCCTCCCAAAGTGCTAGGATTACAGGCACATGCCACCACGCCTGGCTAATTTTTGTATTTTCAGTAGAGATGGGGTTTCACCATGTTGGCCAGGTTGGTCTTGAACTCCTGACCTTAAGTGATCTGCCCGCCTCAGCCTCCCAAAGTGCTGGGATTGCAGGAATGAGCCACCACGCCAGGCCTGTTCCCATAATCTTATTTATTATTATTTGTTTCTGTATTTTCTTGTGCCCATAATCAGCCCAAGTAGTATAGGATTCAGTCCATCATCTCTTATACTTTCTTAATCATCTCTCTACAATGTGTTATATTATCGCACCCTGTAAAATATCTTTACATCTTCTTTTTTTTTTTTTTTTTTTTTTTTGAGGCGGAGTCTGGCTCTCTTGCCTAGGCTGGAGTGCAGTGGCCAGATCTCAGCTCACTGCAAGCTCTGCCTCCTGGGTTCACGCCATTCTCCTGCCTCAGCCTCCCGAGTACCTGGGACTACAGGCGCCCGCCACCTCGCCCAGCTAGTTTTTTGTATTTTTTAGTAGAGACGGGGTTTCACTGTGTTAGCCAGGATGGTCTCGATCTCCTGACCTCGTGATCCGCCCGTCTCGGCCTCCCAAAGTGCTGGGATTACAGGCTTGAGCCACCGCGCCCGGCCTCTTTACATCTTCTTTTATTCTCATTTGCCATTGACAGCTTCCAAAATGAGAGCCATATCATTTCAGGTGTGGGCTGCTGTAATTAATCTTTGAATTTGCCATGATTTTTCCTTAGTTTTTTTTTTTTTCCAGTTTATTCTGTCATTATGCTAAAAAGATAACACTTTTTAATATGAAATTTAAATCCCTCTGTTTTCATGGGTGACAGGATCATACCTCATTTGGTCATTCCAAATGTATTTCTGTCTGTGACTAAGAGCTTTTGATAATCTCTTATTTGTTCAAGAGTCCTAAATATACTCCATATACAATCAGCCCGCCAATTCATGGCTTCCACATCAGCAGATTCAACCAACTGCCAATAGAAAAAAAATACACAAACACACACACACACACAAAATACAAATAAAAATCAGTATAGTATAATAGCTGTTGGCATAGCATTTGCATTGTGTTAGGTATTATAAGTCATCTAGAGATGATTTAAAGTGTACAGGAGGAGATGTATAGGTTATATGCAAATACTACACTATTTTATATGAGGGACTTGAGCATCTTTGGATTTTAGTATCCTTAGGGGTTTCGGAACCTGTCCCCTTGGATTGGATAATGAGGGAAAACTGTAATTGGTTCTATTCATCACAGCTGGACCTTTCCTTATATGATGGATACTACATGTTCCATATATACTTGCAAAGTTAGCCAGCTATGAAGTTAGAGGGTACAGTAATCCATACAAGACCACCCTTACTTCTGACACCAGCTGTAAATTCAGGGATACCCAGGACTGCCCTTAGGGCCGATAATTTTTTTTTTTTTTTGAGACAGAGTCTCACTCTGTCGTTCAGGCTAGAGTACAGTGGCGCGATCTTGGCTCACTGCAACCTCCACCTCCCAGGTTCAAGCGATTCTCAGACTCCCAAGTAGCTGGGATTATAGGCATGTGCCACCATGCCTTGCTGATTTTTGTGTTTTAATAGAGACAGGGTTTTACTATGTTGGCCAGGGTGGTCTCAAATCTCTGACCTCAAGTGATCCACCTGCCTCGGCCTCCAAAAGTGCTGGGATTACAGGTGTGAGCCGCCACACCTGGCCAGGTTTGATAATTTGCTGAAAAGACCCATGGAACTCAGTGAAAGCTGTTATACTCACAGTTACAATTTGTTACAGGAAAAGATTAAAATCAGTCAAGGGGGCCGGGCGCGGTGGCTCAAGCCTGTAATCCCAGCACTTTGGGAGGCCGAGACGGGCGGATCACGAGGTCAGGAGTTCGAGACCATCCTGGCTAACACGGTGAAACCCCGTCTCTACTAAATAATACAAAAAAAACTAGCCGGGCGAGGTGGCGGGCGCCTGTAGTCCCGGCTACTCGGGAGGCTGAGGCAGGAGAATGGCGTAAAAACCCGGGAGGCGGAGCTTGCAGTGAGCTGAGATCTGGCCACTGCACTCCACCCTGGGCGACACAGCGAGACTCCGTCTCAAAAAAAAAAAAAAAAAAAAAAAAATCAGTCAAGGGAAGAAGGAAATAGGCAGAGTATGGGAAAGTGCCAAACTTGCAGCTTCTAGTTGCCCTATCGCTGTGGAGTCATGGATAGCAATCCTGGCAACACTGTGTGACGATGCATACAGAGTACTGCCAACCAGTGAAGCTCAGCACAGCCTCAGTGTCCAAAGTTTTTACTGGGGTTCCATCAAATAGGCCTGATTGCCCACGTGACTGAGCTCAGTTTCCAGTGCCTTAGGAAGCTGAGCTGATGCTTGCTGCATGACTCAAAGCCCCTACCCTAAATCACATTGTTACTGTCTGGGCAGCCAAAGACTCCCTGGCAAACAAATAAACTCCTATTAGCCATGACACTCAAAGGCCTTAAAAATTACCACCCTGAAACTGAAGTTAAAGGTTAGGCCTCTCATTTGGCAAGGTTGAATTCTTTTTTTTTTTTTTTTTGAGACGGAGTCTCGCTCTGTGGCCCAGGCTGGAGTGCAGTGGCGCAATCTTGGCTCACTGCAAGCTCTACTTCCCGGGTTCACGCCATTCTCCTGCCTCAGCCTCCCATGTAGCTGGGACTATAGGCGCCCGCCACCGCACCCAGCTAATTTTTTGTATTTTTAGTAGAGACAGGGCTTCACCGTGTTAGCCAGGATGGTCTCAATCTCCTGACCTCGTGATCCGCCCGTCTCGGCCTCCCAAAGTGCTGGGATTACAGGCGTGAGCCACCGCGCCCGGCAGCAAGGTTAAATTCTTTACCACACAATACTAATATATCACTTAACTAAAAAATCAAGTTTCATTTCCTCCATGAAATACCTTGACTACTGTGTAGACTGTGTCTATTTCTGTTTTTTATGCATTCCCATTCTACTTAACATCTGTAATATGTGAGCAGACACGTCGTCTGATATGATCTAGTAATTTGGTACCTAATTCGAAGTTGTTTTACATGAAACTTCTTTCTCCATTTGGTTCATCATTTCCCCAAAAGAAGGTCCTCTCTTTTGCCTTTCCTTACTGCAGCTTGTAACAGAGGCCAGGTATTCAGTAGTTATCTTATTGACTGTCATACCGTGCAAGGAAAATATCTTTCTTATCCATTTAGAAATCATTTACTACTAAGTTCTTTTTAGGTGTACCTGCCAGCATTGTATCCCCTAACTTCAGATAACAGTGTGTAAATGTATACTCAGAAGATTTTAGAGAAGATCGTCAATAAAATATTGACCTCAAAAATGTGAGTTTTAGTTGGGAAAGCAATATTATATTATCAAATCAAGGACTTTACATAGAATGATCATGTTAAAATCCCAGGTTGTTGGAAAATATCTTGAAGTGAATGTTCCAGACCATAATTTTATTACAATTTCAGACAGACGGGATACTGAAAGGTAGAAAAACTATGTGAAAGCTTAGCCGGGAGCAGTTGCTCATGCCTAGAATCTCAGCATTTTAGGAGGCCAAGACGGTGGATCACTCGAGGTCAGGGGTTCGAGACCAGCCAGGCCAACACAGTGAAACCCCATCTCCACTAGAAATTACAAAAAATATTAGCCAGATGTGGTGGCACACACCCATAGTCCCAGCTACTCAGGAGGCCAAGGCATGAGAATCGCTTGAACCTGGGAGACTAAGGTTGCAGTGAGCTGGGATTGTGCCACTGCATTCCAGCCTGGGTGACAGAGTGAGACTCTGTCTCCAAAAAAAAAAAGGGTGGGGATCAGGTGCAGTGGCTCACACCTGTAATCCCAGCATTTTGGGAGGCCGAGGCAGGTGGATCACGAGGTCAGGAGTTCGAGACCAGCCTGGCCAACATAATGAAACCCTGTCTCTACTAAAAATACAAAAATTAGCCAGGTGTGGTGGCACATGCCTGTAATCCCAGCTACTCATGAGGCTGAGGCAGGAGAATCACTTGAACCAGAGAGGTGGAGGTTGCAGTGAGCTGAGACCATGCTGTTGCACTCCAGCCTGAGTGACTGAGTGAGACTTTGTCTCCAATAAAAGGAAAGACTATGTGAAAACTTTAAGACAAATTGGATAGTAGCATATACTTGGAGGTATATGCTTAGGGAGGCAATGTAACTCCAATTACCAATACAGATTAGTTTTACATGTCCTAGAACTGCGCAGAAGTGGAATTGTATGATATGTATTCTTTTTCGTAAAGCTTACACACTGCAAAATATTTGAGATTCATTCCTGTTGTCATTGTGTATCAGCATTGTTTCAGCATTGTTTCTTATTGTTTCTTCTTATTGCTGTGGTAGTATTCGATTGTATAATACATGACACAGTTTTACCTGTTCATCTTTTGATGGATACTGTTCCCAGTATGGGACTATTATAAATAACAATGTAAATCATAGGTAAGATGAATCCACCTTTAAATTGCCCTCCCAAATATGGATGGTAGTAAGGCAACTATAGTTAGATATACATTAATTTTTTAAAAATGATTAAGATTAATCAGTGCTCTGCACATACATCGAAGGATCCAGCCCTTTACAACTCCAACGGGGAATTGCAGAGTTAAGGTGACTGTATTGGGAGGAAAACTCAAACCTATCTTTCCCTAAAGCTGAAAAAAGTAATTTGGCAAATTGAAAGAATGAAGTTAGAATTGTTGGTCAGGAGAATTTCATTATTGACCATCTCTGGCAGAATAAATTGATGGTAACAGCAATCAGAATACTATAGTCTCCGGGCACTGTGGCTCACGCCTATAATCCCAGAACTTTTGGAAGATCACTTGAGGCCAGGAGTTCAAGTCCAGCCAGGGCAACACAAGAAGACCCCATCTGTAAAAAAAAAAAAAAAAAAAAAAATTAGCTGGATATGGTGGCACACATCTGTAGCCCCAGACACTTGGGAGGCTGAGGTGGGAGGATTGCTTGAGCCCAGGAGGCCAAGGCTACAGTGAGCCAGAATCACACCACTGTATTCCAGCTTGGGGGACAGAGCGAGACTCTTTCTCAAAAAAAAAAAAAAATGAATTTAAATACATATATATATATGTAAAATATGTATACACAACAGTGATTATATTCATGTTGGAATTATATTTTGTCTGTTGGTGTATTTGATAATTCCTCATGGGAATATGTTTTCCAGATTCTCTGCTTTCAAGAGAAAATAAATTGCAGTTACATGGACATCTAGGGCCTAGACTATAGACTAATGTTTCTGTAAACACTAGGAAATGAGCTGAGAAAGTTCATTTACCATTCATGGGCTCAATGCAAGTGAAGAAGAAAGAATTGGAAGCACTTATAACACTTAGTCATGAGGGGATAAATAATGTATAGCTTTTTGTCTCTTCCTAAATCATTTTCTGTCGCATTGCCTATTGTTCAGCACCCTTGGTAGGCTCACTTCAGCAGCTCTGAATCTTCTATTCCAAGGAGAATACCTCTTTCATCATTCTTTCTCTTCTGCTCACTTATCCTTTTTTTTTGTTCTTTTTTTTTTTTCTTTTTGAGACAGACTTTCGCTCTTGTTGCCCAGGCTGGAGTGCAATGGCACGATCTCGGCTCACCGCAACCTCTGCCTCCCGGGTTCAAGCAATTCTCCTGCCTCAGCCTCCCGAGTAGCTGGGATTACAGGCGTGCGCCACCATGCCCAGCTAATTTTGAATTTTTAGTAGAGACAGGGTTTCTCCATGTTGGCCAGGCTGGTCTCAAACTCCTGACCTCAGGTGATCCACCCACCTTGGCCTCCCGAAGTGTTGGGATTACAGGCATGAGCCACTGAGCCTGGCCATCCTTGTGTTTCTTATACCTTCTCAGTGCAGCTTATATTTATTTATTTATTTATTTATTTATTTTAATTTTTTTTTTTTTTTGAGACGAAGTCTCGCTGTGTCGCCCAGGCTGGAGTGCAGTGGCACAATCTCCGCTCACTGCAAGCTCCGCCTTCCAGGTTTACGCCATTCTCCTGCCTCAGCCTCCCGAGTAGCTGGGACTAGAGGCGCCCGCCACCGCGCCCGGCTAATTTTTTGTACTTTTTAGTAGAGACGGGGTTTCACAGGGTTAGCCAGGATGGTCCGATCTCCTGACCTCGTGATCCGCCCGTCTCGGCCTCCCAAAATGCTGGGATTACAGGCTTGAGCCACCGCGCCCGGCGCAGCTTATATTTATAACATGCCAAAGATATGAGTGTTTTTTACTTATGCCAGTTTTTCTTCATTTTAACAGAGTAGCAAGATTTGTATTTGTGTTTATACATTTTCGCTACCAAGAGGTAGTTTATTCTGGCCATTTTGTAGATCAGAGTAGTGAGATAGTCTCACCATAGTTTGTCTGGATGTATACCCAATCCGTAGCATTTATGTGAAGACTCACAGTGTTGATTGTATTCTTTTCTAGAAGAAGATGGGAAAACTGAAGATGTCTTAGTGAAGTTCAAAGAATACCAAGACAGGCATTCTAGATCCCTCATATTCATCAATCACAAAAAACTAATTAAGGAGAGAAGTAATATTTATGGTAAAGCACTTACTCTAGGCAAGAACCGTATTTCAAAAACCATACTATGTGAATATAAACCTGATGGAAAAGTTTTGAAAAATATTTCAGAACTAGTCATTAGAAATATAAGCCCCATAAAAGAGAAGTTTGGGGACAGTACTGGATGGGAGAAATCACTCCTCAGTACGAAGCATGAGAAAATTCATCCTGCAGTGAATCTCCAGAAACAAACAGAAAGAGTTCTCAGTGGTAAACAGGAACTTATTCAGCATCAGAAGGTTCAAGCTCCAGAGCCACCGTTTGACCATAATGAATGTGAAAAATCCTTCCTGATGAAAGGAATGCTATTTACACATACTAGAGCTCACAGAGGAGAAAGAACCTTTGACTACAATAAAGATGGAATTGCCTTCATAGAAAAGTCAAGCCTCAGTGTCCATCCAAGTAATCTTATGGAAAAGAAGCCCTCTGCTTACAACAAATATGGGAAATTCCTCTGCAGAAAGTCTGTCTTTATTATGCCTCAGAGACCACAAACAGAAGAGAAACCCTTTCACTGTCCTTACTGTGGGAATAACTTTAGAAGGAAATCATACCTCATTGAACATCAGCGAATTCACACTGGTGAAAAACCTTATGTTTGCAATCAATGTGGAAAGGCCTTCCGTCAGAAGACAGCCCTCACCCTTCATGAGAAAACACATATAGAGGGGAAACCCTTTATTTGTATCGATTGTGGGAAGTCCTTCCGCCAGAAGGCCACCCTCACTAGACATCACAAAACACATACGGGGGAGAAAGCCTATGAATGTCCTCAGTGTGGAAGTGCCTTTAGGAAGAAGTCATACCTCATTGATCACCAGAGAACTCACACAGGAGAGAAACCATATCAGTGTAATGAGTGTGGGAAGGCATTTATCCAGAAGACAACCCTCACTGTGCATCAGAGAACTCACACAGGAGAGAAACCCTATATTTGCAATGAATGTGGGAAGTCCTTCTGCCAAAAGACAACCCTCACTCTCCACCAGAGAATTCACACAGGGGAGAAACCCTATATTTGTAATGAATGTGGGAAGTCCTTCCGCCAGAAGGCAATCCTCACTGTTCATCACAGAATACACACAGGAGAGAAATCCAATGGGTGTCCTCAGTGTGGGAAAGCCTTTAGTAGGAAATCAAACCTCATTCGCCATCAGAAAACTCACACAGGAGAGAAACCATATGAATGTAAACAGTGTGGGAAGTTCTTCAGTTGTAAGTCAAACCTCATTGTCCATCAGAAAACTCACAAGGTAGAAACCGTGGGAATTCAGTAAGTAATGCGGCTTTTTTTTGTAAAAAAATGTTAAGTCATAGTAAACCCTGTAGATGATGTTGCTTGCAAGCATAATAATATCCAACAGTTTAAGGTACTATACCACATGGTAACCTACTATTTGCCAGCCTGTAAAACACACACACACACACACACACACACACACACAAATATTATTAGACAAATTACATGACAAAAATCATTAAAAAGTCCAAATTTTTTTCTTACTAGCTTCAGCAGACAAAAACTTCCTCTGTCAAGGTGTTATAAACATTTTAAATCACATTTTCCATTTCAATACATATCCTTTTGTTAATCAGTAATAACTAGTTGGCCAACTGACTGCGGTCCATGGACTACACAGTGAGTAGAGAGGTTCTTTAAAAGAAGGAGGTATAAACTGTATTTCTCATTGCAAATCCAAAATAAAAATTAGTTGTTACCTCCTCACAGTTGACCACGATTCTGACTTTTAACATTACAAATTAGTTTTTACATATTATAAACCTTTCTATCAATTGGATTATCATGCATTCTTTCATGTACGGCTTATTACATTCATCATGTCCCTGAGTCTAATCATTAGTGCATGTGGCAGAAGTTTGTTTATTTTTATCCAGTATAGAATTCTATTATATGATTATATCACAATTTATCCATTCTCCTGTTGATGAACTTTTACATTGTTTACAGCTTAGGGTCATAATAAATCATGCTTCTGAGAGCATACTTGTCTTGGTGTACATACATGTATTTCTCTGGTGTATATACTTAGGAATGGAATCGCTGGGTCTTAGTGCATATGTGTATTCAGTCAGATACTGGCAGACGATTCAGAACTTTCACCACGTGAGATAATTGACACTGAAGGGAAACAGCTATAAATTTTATCAATATGGTGCTGGTTCAAACCAGAGAATTCTTGCTACAGGGAAACTTGATCAGTGTTATTGTGAAAACTGGGAATGTGAATGAACGTAATATATGTAGAAGGACGTTTAGCCACAGCCCAAATCTTGCAGGCAAATGTCATAAATGTGAGATTACTGTTAACCACAGTTAATGTCTTATTTGAAAGCCAAAAGTCTACTAGAGAAGGAGAGGCATCCAGCATTTCCCTTTTTCACCATCAGAGAATTCCAACTAGAGAAAAGTCCTGTGAGTGTGTTGAAGTTGGAGCATGGGGAGGAATATAGTCTTTACCTACGGTCTGTATCTTACTGGTCAAGTACAAATGATGAATATGGAAAAGCTTATAGCCATCGTTCATATATTACGCTACGCCAGGGAATTCACATAGGATGAGAACTTTTCAAATGAAATGATTGTAAGAATGACTTTAACTGTTGCTCATTTCTTTTACACCATCAAAGAATTAATACTAAAGAAAGGAAGATTAAAAGGAAACAAATGGTGCTTGGGACTTTGTTTTTTTTTTTTTTTTTTTTTTTTGAGAGAGTCTCTTTCTGTCACCCAGGCTGGAGTGCAGTGGCATGATCTCAGCTCACTGCAGCCTCTGCCTCCCAGGTGCCAGTGATTCTCCTGCCTCAGCCTCCTGGGTAGCTGAGATTATAGGCAAGCACCACACGCATGGCTAATTTTTGTATTTTTAGTAGAGACAGGGTTTCATCATGTTGGCCAGGCTGATCTTGAACTCCTGACCTCAGGTGATCTGCCCGCCTCAGCCTCCCAAAGTGCTAGGATTACAGGGACTTTTAACTCTGGGGAGAGCTCTCTTCCATGACAGAAGTCTAGCCATACTGAGACTATAATGCTAGGAAGTCTATGTGTAGGCACCCAGGTCAACAGCCACAGCTGAGCTCCCAGCCATCAGCTAGCATCAGCTGCCAACCACGTAAGTGAAGCCTCTTGGACATCCAGTCAAACCTTCAGATGACTGTGGACCCTGCTGATACCCAACTGGTACCACAAATGAGACCTCAAGCAAGAACTGCCCAGCTGAGGGCTTCCCACATTCCCGGCCAACAAAATGGTCAGGCTTTTAAACTAAAAACAGTTTTATTTTTTATTTAATAAAAAAGTTTTTATTTAACTTGATTGTTTTATTAAAAGGGAAAAGTAATTTTTTAGTATCTATTAACATATAATAAAAATAAAGGTATAAGGCTGGGCTTGGTGGCTCATGCCTGTAACCCCAGCACTTTCGAAGGTGTTAGGAGGATCACTTGAGCCCAGGAGTTTGAGACCAGCCTGGGAAACATGCCAAAACCCCATCTCTGCAAAAAATTAGCCAGGCATGGTGGCACATTCCTGTAGTCCCAGCTACTGGGGAGGCTGAGTGGGGGGATCACTTGAGCCCGGGAGGCAGTGGTTGCAGTGAGCCAGGATAGTGCTACTGCACTCCAGCCTGGGTGACAGAGTGAGGCCCTATCTCAAAAATAAATAAATAAATAAATAAATAAATAAAGGTATAAATATTTGGATTCTGCAGTCAATGAGCAAAGATATGGTGGTTACTAATAGGTGATTTTGGCATGAAGAAAAACTGACCATAAAATACAGTTGAAGATTTGGCTGCATTTTTGGCTTGTAATTACATACCTTAATAACAACTCAATTGAGGGGTCCATATATGTTCTTTCTCATTTTCTGGCAGTAAATCATATTCATCATATACGTCCCAATTTTGCACACACAAAAAATGAAAATAGCCCCCAAAGAAAGGCTGTGGATAATGTGATCCATCCTCAAAAGACCCTGTGCTGTCATTTCTCAACAAAGGCGCAGAGAGAAATCAAGGTATGGAATCTAATAAATGTCTGTGAAGGAGGTACTTTTGAATGCTTTAAAGAAAGTCTAAATGAAGTTGTGTTTTCTTTCTTTCTTTTTTTTTTTTTTGAGACAGGGTTTCACTTTTGTTTCCCAGACTGGCGTGCAATGGTGCAATTTCGGCCCATTGCAACCTCTGCCTCAAGCGATTCTTCTGTTTCAGCCTCCCAAGTAGCTGGAATTACAGGCGCCCACCACCACGCCCAGCTAATAGAGAGGTTTCATCATGTTGGCCAGGCTGGTCTCCAAAGCCTGACCTCAGGTGATCCCCCCGCCTCGGCCTCCCAAAGTGCTGAGATTACAGGTGTGAGCCACTGTGCCCGGCTAAAGTTGTGTTTTCTAAAGCTATTTACATATAAGCTGCTGCTCCTTAGGAAAATTTGGTCCTGTGGTTTATATTTTGGCATGAAACAACATGGGGCTATATTCCAGAACCCTGCTTGAAGATTTCTTTTGAAGAAGTCAGAAATTTTCTTTGCCTTTTTTTTTTTTTTTTTTTTTTTTTGAGACAGGTTCTCAGTCTGTCACCTAGGCTGGAGTACAGTGGTGCCATTATAGCTCACTGCAGACTTGAATTCCTGGACTCAAGCAATTCTCCTGCCTCAGCCTCCCAAGTAGCTAAGACTATAGGCATACACCATCCCACTCAGTTAACGTTTTTATTTTTTATACATATGGGGTCTCGCTGTGTTGCCCAGGCTGGTATCAAACTCCTGGCCTCAAGCAATCCTCCCTCTTCAGCCTCCTAAAGTGCTGGGGTTACAGGTGTGAGCCACTTCACTCACTTTAGAGATTTTCACTTTATGAATTGATAAATACAGCATTGCCTCACTTAATAGGGATACATTCTGAGAAATACATCATTAGGCACTGTCATGATTTTGCAAGCATCACAGAGTGCTTATACAAACCGATATGGTACAGCCTTCTAAACACCTAGGCTATATGGTAGAGCCTATTGCTTCTAGGCTACAAATCTGTACTGCATGTTACTGTGCTGAATACTATAGGCAATTGTAACACAATGGTAATTATTTGTATATTTAAACCTATCTAAACACAGAAAAGGTACAGTAAAAATATGGTACTATAATTGTTTTTTCTTTTTTTTGAGACAGAGTCTCACTCTGTCGCCCAGGCTGGTGTGCAATGGTGCGATCTCGGCTCACTGCAACCTCCGCCTCCCCGGTTCAAGTGATTCTCCTGCCTCAGCCTCCTGAGTGGCTGGAAGTACAGGTGCAAGCCACCAAGCCTGGCTAATTTTTGTATTTTTAGTAGAGATGGGGTTTCACCATGTTGGCCAGGATGGTCTCAATCTCCTGACCTCGTGATCCACCCGCCTTGGCCTTCCAAAGTGCTGGGATTACAGGCGTGAGCCACCACACCTGGCCGGTACTATAATCTTATGAGATCACCATTGTATATGCAGTCTATCATGAACCAAAATTTCATGTGCCGCGTGAGTATTTTTCATCTAAGTTATCTATTGCTCAATGAAGTTTGGGCAGCTCTAAGGAGCAAACATGTTTATAGAATCTAAGTCAACTTGGCCTAAATATATATGACAAAATAGGAGTGATTTTGCAAATTCATATTTTGTAGACCTAACTGCAAGGTCATAAGACATATGCAAAATGATTTCATCAGTTCAGAGGACTAACAAGACTCCACAGAGCACACCCAGGAAATGTTTTTGGTTAGAAGCAAAGGATGTGGCTCAGCAAAAGAAAGGGAAGGTAAGCACTGGGGCTCAGAATCATCTAGCTGCACGCTTCTCAGTGGTTTTATTCATGTACAGACTGCACACTGTCTCTGAACTGAACCACTAAGATCTGTATGAAACTTGATTTGGGGAGAGCTGATGGCAGGATGTCTCAACATGGGTTTTTTTGTTGTCATTGTTTTGTTTTTTTGAGACAGAGTCTTGCTCTGTCGCCCAGGCTGGAGTGCAGTGGTGCGATCTCAGCGCACAGCAACCTCTGCCTCCCAGGTTCAAGCAATTCTCCTGCCACAGCCTCCCAGGTAGCTGGGATTATAGGCATGTGCCATCACGACCAGCTAGTTTTTGTGTTTTTAGTGGAGATGGGGTTTCTCCATGTTGGCCAGGCTGATCTCGAACTCATGACCTCAGGTAATCCACCCAACTCAGCCTCCCAAAGTGCTGGGATTATAGGCGTGAGCCATCATGCCCAGCCACTGCATAGGTTTTTTATTCCTCTCTGTTCACTGGTTACATAGTCATGCCAGGCTATCTAACTGGTTATGTGAGTTAAAAAAAGTTAAAAAGCCATCATTAACAAATTGGCTGTGGGAGTCTCCCAGGGAATATAAGACTTTAACCGGCCAGGCGCGGTGGCTCACGCCTGTAATCCCAGCACTTTGGGAGGCCGAGGCGTGCGGATCACAAGGTCAGGAGATCGAGACCATCCTGGCTAACACGGTGAAACCCCGTCTCTACTAAAAATGCAAAAAATTACCCAGACGTGGCGGCGGGCACCTCTAGTCCCAGCTACTTGGGAGGCTGAGGCAGGAGAATGGCATGAACCCAGGAGGCGGAGCTTGCAGTGAGCCGAGGTCACGCCACTGTACTCCAGCCTGGGCAACTGAGCGAGACTCCATCTCAAAAAAAAAAAAAAAAAAAAAGGACTTTAACCAGTACCTCGCGTAGCTCACCGGCTTTATCCCAACCAAGAGTCAGAGCCAGACATCCAGGCATCATGGAGATAATGTTAGAGCTTTGCAGTCTGACTGTAAATCAGCTCCATCCTACAAACATGGTTCCTATAACTGTTGCGTATTTCCTGATAATGTATGTGAACAAGCATATCTCCTCACCCTCTGTGTCCCCAGTATCAGATAGTGCACAGTACATCTCAAATGTGATCATTTCTTGCCAGCTAATGCTTTAATTTCTCCACTCAGTTTCTGGTCTAGCAGTAGAACCAGGCTTGCCATGCCCTACTTCACAAGTAAAATGCAACAGCAAAAGCACAGGCTCCAACACTAGTCTTCAACATTCACCTGGGATGTTCTACTATTTGAGATATTCATCAGTTTATAATTGGGCTTTTCAAAACCCTAGATATGTGACAATACCAAGTGCTGACAAGAATGTGGAACAACTGAAACTCTTTCCTTTTTTTCTTTTTTTGAGATGGAGTCTCGCTCTGTCTCGATCTCAGCTCACTGCAAGCTCCGCCTCCAGGTTCACGCCATTCTTCTGCCTCAGCTTCCCAAGTAGCTGGGACTACAGGCACCCGCCACCATGCCTGGCTAATTTTTTGTATTTTTTAGTAGAGACGGGGTTTCACTGTGTTAGCCAGGTTGGTCTCGATCTCCTGACCTCGTGATCCGCCCACCTTGGGATTACAGGCATGAACCACCACGCCCAGCCGGAACTTTCTTTTTTAACCTTTATTTTAGATTCAGGAGTACAGATACGGATTTGTTACTGGAACTCTCATACATTACTAATAGGAAAGGCAAAATGGTAAAGCTGCTCTGGAAAACAATATGCCAGTCTCAAAAAGTTACACATCCAATATGACCCAGCAATCCCACTTATAAGTATTTTTCCTGGAGAAATGAAAAATTATGTGCACACAGAAACCTGTACATGAGTGTTTCTGAGTATCATTTATAATTTAAAAAAATTAAAAACTAGAGACAAGCAAATGTTCTTCAGTGTGTAAATGGATACACTGTGGTACATTCACAGGATGGAATTCTACTCAACAATAACAATAATGAGCTACTGAAACATGCAACAATATAGATGAACGTCGAATACATTATGCTAAGGGAAAGAACCCAGTCCCAAAAAGTTACGTACTGTATGATTCCATTTATATGACATGTTGGAAAAGGTGAAAATATAACAACAGAAAACAGATCAAAGGTTGCTGAGTGTCTGGGGTGGGGTGGGGTCTGAATACACAGGGGGTGCACAAGGGAATTCTTTGAGGTGTTGGAATTGTTTTGTATCCTGCTTGTGGTCATAGATAACAAAAATCTGTGCATGTGTAAAAAATAGAAGCATAAAAAAGTTAATTGTACTGTCTGTAACTTTTTAAAATAAAAATCCCTAGCTCTGCTTCATTAGCAGCAGTACCTCCTGATTTGTGTCTCCAAAGATATCTTTGACTGGCTTCTGAATTATATATCCAGTAGTAGTCAGTCTACACACACACAGGCCTTGCTACATGGTCTCATCATTGTTCCGCAGGTCAACTCGCAACACAAGGAACACACTGCACTTAGCCCATATTTTAAACTCCATCCAGATGATCAGCCCCCCACTGGAGTGGCAGGCTTTATATCTAGGGGTGGCACACCTATGGAAGATGGAACTCAGGGTGTGTGTTCTGTTGGGCGTCTCCAACACATCTAACAATGGCTGACAAACCAGTCAATACATAGTCATCTGGGCATATGCAATCATTGGGAATAATACTAAATGGGGCCAATTCTGCTATCCCTTGGTTCTCAGCAGTATTCTTTTTTTTTGTTTTCGAGACGGAGTCTCACTCTGTCACCCAGGCTGGAGTGCAGTGGCCAGATCTCAGCTCACTGTAAGCTCCGCCTCCTGGGTTTACGCCATTCTCCTGCCTCAGCCTCCCGAGTAGCTGGGACTACAGACGCAAGCCACCATGCCCAGCTTAGTTTTGTAGTTTTAGTAGAGACGGGGTTTCGCCATGTTGGCCAGGACGGTCTTGATCTCTTGACCTCGTGATCCACCCGCCTCGGCCTCCCAAGGTGCTGGGATTACAGGCATGAGGCACCGCACCCAGCCCTATCTAACCATATTTTTTTTTTTTTTTTTTTTTTTTTTTTTGAGACGGAGTCTCGCTCTGTCACCCAGGCTGGAGTGCAGTGGCCGGATCTCAGCTCACTGCAAGCTCCGCCTCCCGGGTTTACGCCATTCTCCGGCCTCAGCCTCCCGAGTAGCTGGGACTACAGGCGCCCACCACCTCGCCCGGCTAGTTTTTTGTATTTCTTAATAGAGACGGTGTTTCACCGTGTTAGCCAGGATGGTCTCGATCTCCTGACCTCGTGATCCGCCCGTCTCGGCCTCCCAAAGTGCTGGGATTACAGGCTTGAGCCACCGCGCCCGGCCTCTAACCATATTTTTATATCCATTAACTAACCTCTCTTCACCCCTGACCCCTCACTTCCTGACCTCTGGTAACCATCATTCTACTCTCACCTCCATGAGATCAACTCTTTTAGCTCCCACTTATGCATGAGAACATGCCAAGTTTGTATTTCTGTTCCTGGCTTATTTCCCTTAACATAATTAACCTCCACTTCCACCCATGTTGCTGCAAATGGTAGTATTTCATTCTGTTTATGGCTGAATAGTATTCCATTGTGTATAAATCCATTATGCATTGATGGAGACTTAGGTTGATACCGTATTTTGGCCATTGTTAATAGTGCTGCAGTAAACATGGGTGTGCAGATAGCTCTTTGATATACTGATTTCCTTCATTCTGGATATGTGCCCCACAGTGAGATTTCTGGATTATGTGGATTATCTATATTTAGTTTCTTGAGAAAAGTCTATAATTTTTTCTATAGTGGTTATACTAATTTACATTCCCACTAGCAGTGTACTAAAGTGTTCCCCTCTCTCTGCCCTCACCAAGATCTCTTATTGTTTGTCTTTTTTATAATGGTCATTTTAAAATTTCTATTCATTTTTTTGAGACAGAGTCTTGCTCTGTTGCCCAAGCTGGAGTGCAATCTCGGCTCACTGCAACGTCTGCCTCCTGGATTCAAGTGATTCTCGTGCCTCAGCCTCCTGAGTAGCTGGGATTACAGGTGCGTGCCACCACGCCAGGCTAATTTTTGTATTTTTAGTAGAGAGGGGGTTTCACCATGTTGGCCAGGCTGGTCTCCAACTCCTGACCTCAGGTGATCACCTGCTCTGGCCTCCCAAAGTGCTGGGATTACAGGCATGGGCCACCACGCCTGGCCTTAGTTTTTGCGATGGAGTTTCGCTCTTTCACCCGGGCTAGAGTGAAATGGCGCGATCTCAGCTCACTGCAACCTCTGCCCTCTGGGATCAAGCAATTCTCCTGCCTCAGCCTCCTGAGTAGCTGAGATTATAGGGGCCTGCCACCGCACCTGGATAATTTTTGTATTTTTAGTAGAGATGGGGTTTCACCATGTTGGTGAAATGTGCATGACATTTAGAAGGTGGAAGTGAAGCAGTGCCACTATTCTTGGAAGGTTTTCACGGATGAGCAAATGGCTACATGTGTCATGTTCTTCTCATGGCCAATAGCAAAAACTAAGTCATAACATGAAAGCACATGTAAAGTTCTGTGGGGGACCAGCCTCAACACCACCCATAGGGTACCCGAAGTCCATTGGCGACAAAGGAATGAGAAGAGACAGGTTAAGAGTTCATAAAGTTGGGAGCCAGAGGGCCAGAGCAAATCAGAGGCTGCAAAGGTACCAAGCTCTGGTCTCCACACTATTTATTGAGCACAGTCACTTAGATCTAAGAAGCAGATGTTCAGGGGTGAAACAGTGAAAGGGGGGCAATGGTGGTTTAGGTAAATTTCCTTTGTGCTGAAGCAGCATAAACTTAACTACTGATTTATTCTTTTACTTATCAGAGAGCAACTGTGGGGAGTGGGCCTAACTAGGAGCCGGCATATCTGGCCACATTCCAGTGCTTCAAAGGAGTGTCTTGCTCCTTGAGCACAGTGTTTATAGATAAGAGAGCAGGTCACGCTCTGGTCATGGGAACGTGATGGCAAATAGAAGGCTTTCTTCCTCAGAGGCCTCTTGTGGCTTTCCACAACTTATTGTCCCATATTTTTATGGCCAGTTGATACAGGCACCCCACAAGCCCTTTTCCCAACAGTTCTACCAAAAATGACTTCCACGGCCGGGCACGGTGGCTCAAGCCTGTAATCCCAGCACTTTGGGAGGCCGAGACGGGCGGATCACAAGGTCAGGAGATCGAGACCATCCTGGCTAACCCAGTGAAACCCCGTCTCTACTAAAAAATACAAAAAAAAAACTAGCCGGGCGAGGTGGCGGGCGCCTGTAGTCCCAGCTACTCCGGAGGCTGAGGCAGGAGAATGGCGTGAACCCGGGAGGCGGAGCTTGCAGTGAGCTGAAATCCGGCCACTGCACTCCAGCCTGGGTGACAGAGCGAGACTCCGTCTCAAAAAAAAAAAAAAAAAAAAAAAAAAAAAATGACTTCCACCCACATTCTATTGGCTAAATCCAATAAATTGCATGTTAGAATGCATGTTGACATTACCCATTGGTTGTGTTTTGACAATTTTCATCCACATCAAATAAGAATAAATATAGCTTATTGGCCAGGCATGGTAGCTCACAGCTGTAATCCCAGCATTTTGGGAGGACAAGGCAGGTGGATCACCTGAGGTCAGGAGTTCGAGACCAGCCTGGCTGACATAGTGAAACCCCGTCTCTACTAAAAATACAAAAAATTAGCCAGGCATGGTGGTGGGCACCTGTAATCCCAGGTAGTCGGGAGGCTGAGGCAGGAAAATGGCTTGAACCCAGGAAGCAGAGTTTGCAATGAGCCACGATCGTGCCACGGCACTCTAGCCTGGGCAACAGAGCAAGACTCCATCTCTAAAGAAAAAACACAGCAAAGAAAGGAACATACCATGTTTATTGTTGATTTCCACATGGAATGGGTTAATGCATGTGTGTATCTAATTTCTGTCATTAATATTTTATCTTTTTTTTTTTTTTTTGGAGATGGAGTCTCACTCTGTCACCCAGGCTGGAGTGCAGTGGTGCGATCTTGGCTTACTGCAAGCTCCACCTCCCGGGTTCACGCCATTCTTCTGCCTCAGCCTCCTGAGTAGCTGGGACTACAGGCACCCACCACCATACCTGGCTAATTTTTTTTATTTTTTATTTTTTTGAAATGGAGTTTTGCTCTTTTTGCCCAGGCTGGAGTGCAATGGCACGATCTCAGCTCACCACAACCTCCGCCTCCTGGGTTCAAGCGATTCTCCTGCCTCAGCCTCCCGAGTAGCTGGGATTACAGGCATGCGCCACCATGCCTGGCTAATTTTGTTATTATTTTTTTTTTTTAGTAGAGACGGGGTTTCTCCATGTTGTTCAGGCTGGTCTTGAACTCCCATCCTCAGGTGATCCACCTGCCTTGGCCTCCCAAAGTGCTGGGATTACAGGAGTGAGCCACTGTGCCCGGCCGATTTTTTATATTTTTAGTAAAGACAGGGTTTCACCGTGTTAGCCAGGATGGTCTGCTGACCTCATGATCCACCCACCTTGGCCTCCCAAAGTGCTGGGATTACAGGCATGAGCCACTGCGCCTAGCAAATATTTTGTCTTTTTAAGAACAGATCATTGGCTGGGTGTGGTGGCTCATGCCTGTAATCCCAGCAATTTGGGAGGCTGAGGCGGGTGGATCATCTGAGGTCAGGAGTTCGAGACCAGCCTGGGCAACATAGTGAAACCCTGTCTCTACTAAAAATATAAAAAGTAGCCAGGCATGGTGGCGGGTGCCTGTAATCCCAGCTACTCGGGAGGCTGAGGCAGAATTGCTTGAACCCAGGAGACGGAGGTTGTAGTGAGCTGACACGGTGCCACTGCACTCCAGCCTCGGTGACAGAGTGAGACTCCATCTCAAAAAAAAAAGAAAAAAGAAAAAAAGATCAGTATTTTAATGTATATAAATGAGAAAGTATAAACATAGAAAAATCTAAATTAGTCAAGTAAACACAAATGAGGCTGCAGTGAGCTATAATTGTGCCACTGCACTCCAGCCTGGGCAACAAAGCAAGACCCTGTCTCAAAAAAAAAAACAAAAAAAAAACAAACAAAAAAACCAGCCTATGAATGTCTTTTTTTTTTTTTTTTTTTTTTTGAGACAGAGTCTCTCTCTGTCACCCAGCCTGGAGTGCAGTAGCACAATCTCGGCTCACTGCAAGGTTCGCCTCCCGGGTTTATGCCATTGTCCTGCCTCAGCCTCCCAAGTAGCTGGAACTACAGGCACCCGCCTCAGCCTCCCAAGTAGCTGGGACTACAGGCACCCGCCACCTCGCCCGGCTAGTTTTTCGTATTTTTTAGTAGAGACGGAGTTTCACCATGTTAGCCAGGATGATTTCGATCTCCTGACCTCGTGATCCGCCCATCTCGGCCTCCCAAAGTGCTGGGATTACAGGCTTGAGCCACCGCGCCTGGCCGAATGTCTCATTTTTTAAAATAAAAGACAACCTAACCACTAGTCATTCAGAATAGCAATGGGAAACATAATAAAGTCCCATGTTCTACATTACAGTACATTGATAATTCAGATTCACATATTTGTCTGAAACGATCTTTCCTAAACCTCAAAAAATCAAGGTTTTTATTTTGAAACAATTTTAGAGTATATGCAACTGCAATAATAATACAAAAAGATCCCATGTACCCTTGACCAAGTTTTCCCCAATACTAATTATCTTGAAAAACTGTACATCACAAGCATGATGTTGACATTGAATCAAGACACAGAACATTTCCATTACCACAGGATTCCTCATGTTGCAATTTTTTTTTTTTTTTTTTTTGAGATGGAGTCTCCCTCTGTCACCCGG
Source organism: Macaca fascicularis (assembly GCF_037993035.2). Taxonomy (NCBI): domain Eukaryota; kingdom Metazoa; phylum Chordata; class Mammalia; order Primates; family Cercopithecidae; genus Macaca; species Macaca fascicularis. Next base: position 43,843,640 of record NC_088393.1, read on the forward strand.
ACTGGAGTACAGTGGCGCCATCTCAGCTCACTGCAAGCTCCGCCTCCCGGGTTCACGCCATTCTCCTGCCTCAGCCTCCCAAGTAGCTGGGGCTACAGGTGCCTGCCACAGCGCCCAGCTAATTTTTTGTATTTTTTTTTTTATTAGAGATGGGGTTTCACTGTGTTAGCCAGGATAGTCTCGATCTCCTGACCTCATGATCCGTCCACCTCGGCCTCCCTGGATTTTTGACTATAATGACACTTGCCAGACATTTCATCCAGAGGCAGGAAAAAATACCATCTCACAGAGAAGGGCTGCAAGAGACAATTATGGGAGAATCGTTTTTTTTGTAAATACAAAATTTTACTCTGGAATAGTTTTTAAAGACCTAATTGTGTAAGGTACAACTACAAAGTCAATAGACAAAAATGTAGAAGAATTTCTTAGTGACCTTAAAAAATAAAAATGTTTCTTTTTTTCTTTTCTTTTCTTTCTTTCTTTCTTTTTTTTTTTTTTTTTTTGAGACAGAGTTTTGTTCTTGTTGCCCAGGCTGGAGTACAGTGGCACGATCCTGGCTCACTGCAAGCTCCATCTCCCAGGTTCGAGAAATTCTCCTGACTCAACCTCCTGAGTAGCTGGGACTACAGGCACCTGCCACCACGCCCGGCTAATTTTTTTTTTTTTTTGTATTTTTAGTAGAGACGGGGTTTCACCATGTTAGGCAGGATGGTGTCAATCTCCTGACCTCATGATCTGCCTGCCTCAGCCTCCCAAAGTGTTGGGATTACAGGCGTGAGCCACTGCACCCGGCCTCATGTTGCATTTTTATAGCCACATCCACATCCCCCTTGACCTCACTCCCTCCTTAACCCCTGTCAATCACAAAAAGAGACTAAATTTCATGAACTTATTGACTGAATGAAACAAATTTTGGATTGCATAGCATGATACAAAATATGTAATGTTAAAAATTGTACACACAAGGAATTCTGTTCTTGACAGTATTGTTGGACAAATAAGCAAAAGACCTTCTAAAAAGACAGGAAGAAAAGGTCAACATATAATTCAGAGGATAGACAGAGAAGGGAGAAGTGGGCAGAGAATGAGGGAAAGGAATATTTTAAGTGGAAATAGTTGATAATTTTTGAGAATCAATGAAGGATGTGAATTCTTGGATTCAGGAAGTAAAAAATCTCTGAAATATAAATATACATAAATCCACCCTACAATACAGTATGAATGAAGTCACTGGTTTCTTTCTGTCCAAAGGATTTAAAAATTTTACCTGGAATATTCATGGAATACAAAAGAAAGTGGTAGCAGTGACTGACCCTAGAAAGTGTGGACTGAGATACCCAACCCAAACTAGCCCACTCTCCCACAGGCCAAAATCCAGGCCTTCTTAGAAAGGGCAGAGACATGGTTCAGAATGGCAGAGATGTAGGACTAGCCTGGAAGTCAACCTCTTGGTAGACGGCAAAAGCCATCTTCAGAGAGATGCCACTACCTCTTATTACTTGCTGTGAAGCCACCCAAGTACGTGTTAGAGGCTGGTCCTGCTGGGTGTCACACACTACAGGAGCCAAGGGCTACTGCTGCAAGCCCTACAGGAGGCTGACAAGAGTGAAACAAAACTAAGAAGAGAAACAACCTCCTCCTCTAGTGTCCTCCCCGCACTCTACTGGCAGAAATGAACATCATGCCAGGTGACAAAGGAGAAATGTTCGCAGAACCCAGTTCCAATACTGTAGAGCAGGCAATGAAGGATTCGGAGCCGAGAGGCAGTAAATTGATGGTTAACACAAAGTTTTTAAATTCCTAGAATATATTGAAAAATGAAGTGGGCTGGGTGAAGTAGGTTACGCCTGTAATCCAAGCACTTTGGGAAGCTGAGGTGGCTGGATCACCTGAGGTCAAGAGTTCAAGACCAGCCTGGTCAACATGGTGAAAAACTGTCTCTACCAAAAATACAAAAAGTAGCTGGGCATGGCTGCACACACCTGTAGTCCCAGCTACTTGGGAGGCTGAGGCAGGAGAATTTTGAAACTCAGAGGTGGAGGTTGCAGTGAGCCAAGATTGGGCCACTGGACTCCAGCCTGGGCGTGTCTCAAAAAAAAAAAAAAAAACGAAGTGGGCCAAATGTGGACTTACGATGAGAATGTGTAATAAATCACGTATTATGAATAACCTACTTTTGTCCAAAAATTTATGAAATTTACATGAAATATTCCTGTTAGAATAAAAAGAAACTGCTAGCAGTTGTTGCACCTGTGGAGAGAAGGTGAGTGGCTACAGAACTGGATGTTAGGGGAGAATTAATTTTCACATTTTTGGTAATTTTTGAATTTTATAATGTGTGCTTCTATTAAACAAAAAATTTAGAAGGTTTTAAAAAATAAATGTGATGCCAAAATACATACGCCAGATACTCTTTAATCCCACTGTTGGGAATCTGCACAACAGAAACAAAAGAAGGTAAAACTAGAGTTCCAGGTGAACATTAGAAACAACTTGAATGTCTGTAGTAGGTAATGGCTCAAAATACAGACACATTCCATTCTAGAAATATTCTGAACCTTACAAAGAATGGGTTACATCTTTATGTACTGACCTGGAAAAGTATTCATGATTATTGTGAAAAGGACAAGATGCTGTCAAATGTCCGTATAGGGGGTAAAATCTCCTCCAAACACATGCAACAAACACTTTCTGTGTACAGGCTGTTTGAGCATAAAGGAAGAAGAAATACACATACTGGTTATCGCAGAGATTTGTGGGAGGAGAGGAAATTGTTTTCATTTTATTTATGCTATATTTCACTGGTTTCAGTGAAACATGTAATTTTAGAAAATTTATTCTCAATAACGGTTAATACAGTAACTCAGAAACAGCATTAAAATGAAAGCAAAATTTACACTTTAATTAGTTTTCCATTTTCTCACTTAAAAACATTTGATTTTCAAGGATTACCTAAATAAATCAATACTAATGAAACATGGTGGCTTACCAACATTTTCCTTAAATAAAACAAAGACAATGTATATTTCCATCAACAAATTTCATGCTAGACTAGGATGGGGAGGGAGGAGAGGAAACCTGACTGGCTTCTCACCAGTATGAAGAGTCTGACCTAAGTTAAGTTGTAATCCACGATTAAACGCCTTCCCACATTGATAAGGTTTCTTTCCAGAATGAATTCTCTGATGGTGCGAGAAGCTTGAATGATAGCTAAAGGCTTTCCCACATTCCTTACATTCATAGGGTTTCTCACCAGTATGAATTCTTTGATGTTGAATAAGGTGTGAATGAAGTCTAAAGGCCTTACCACATATCACGCATTCATGAGGTTTCTCACCAGTATGAATTCTCTGATGTCTTTTGAGGTGTGAACACTGTCTGAAAGTCTTCCCACATTCTTTACACTCATAGGGTTTCTCACCAGTATGAATCCTCTGATGTAGGGTTAGTTGTAAGCCATCACAAAACGCCTTCCCACATTCATGACATTCATAAGGTTTCTTGCCAGAATGAATTTTCTGATGGTGCGAGAAGCTTGAGTGATAGCTAAAGGCCTTCCCACATTCCCGACATTCATAGGGTTTCTCACCAGTATGAATTCTCTGATGTATAGTAAGATGTGAGCGATGCCTAAAAGTCTTTCCACATTCTTTACATTCATAAGGTTTCTCACCAGTATGGAGTCGCAGATGTTCAGTAAGTTGAAAGCCACGAATAAAAGCTTTCCCACATTGCTTACATTCATAGGGTTTTTCACCAGTATGAAGTCTCTGATGTTGAGTAAGCTGTGATCGCTGTCTAAAGGCCTTCCCACATTCTTTACATTCATAAGGTTTCTCACCAGTGTGAATTCTTTGATGTAGAGTAAGTTCTGAGCCATAATTAAAGGCCTTCCCACATTCGTTACATTCATAGCGTTTTTCACCATTATGAATTCTTAGATGTTGTTTAAGTTGTGAGCAATGAACAAAGGCCTTCCAACATTCTTTACACTCATTGCATTTGTCACCATTTTGAATTGTCTGTTGTTTAAAAACGCATGGTGTATTAACAATTTCCGTGCATTCTTTACATTCGGAAAGTTCTTTAGAATGAGTTTTGTGGTGACTAAAATATAAATGGTAACTGAAGATTTTTCTACACTTTTTACATTCAGAGATTTTCTCTCTATCATAAAATTCTTGAGTGAGTAAAGTATGTTGGCTAAAAATGGGCATGTTTTCATGGTTAATCATAAGTTGTCTAAAATAACCCTCCTCTTGTCCCTGATGTTGCTCAAAATGACAGTTGCCTTCCCAGATATCTCTGAAAATTGATCTCTCAGGACTATGGCTTTTAAATTCCTCCATGTTAACCCACTGGAATAATTCTGTTTCATAAATATCACTTTTTGGAGGTAACTTCTGGGGCTCATCTCTGGATGCCAAGTCTGAAAGATAAGAAATACATTTTAACTCCTGATTTTGTACTATAAGAGAAATAAAATATCTATGGTAGCAATGAGAGATAACTACAAATAATTCACATAAGAAATAAAAGGCTTGGAGAACTCTTACGTGGGTAAAGGAGCACAGGGAAATGAGAGCACTCAAATGAAGGAGTTAATTAGGGAAATAGTTCAATGGTGCTGAAATTTTGATCCGCCTCTGAATTACCTTGAGAGTTTGTTGCAATTATGGATGTTTAGGAAACATTCTAAATCAACTCAATCAGAATTTAAGAGAGTTAGTCTTAGAATGAGGTCAACTGAGTCCAAGTCCATATGCTTAACACTATCAGGCCAAAGGTTTATGTGGCAGATTGTCAGCTGTTGTCAAATATCTATTTTCCTTTTTAAAAAATATCAATTGAACCCACGGCTTTTTATTTGAGAATAAAGCTGCCAATATGAACTCTGCATTTCCCAAGCTCCTTTACAGCTGGGAATGCCATGCAACTTGGGTTCTGCCTAAAGAAATACAGAAATATTATGTAATACCATCTGAGTTCTTTCCTTAAGAGTCAGGTGGCCCAACCCCTATATTGCTTGTTTTCCCTCTTCCTCAACAAAGCTGATGGCAATATTGATTTGCTGTCATGTCTGTCACATAATGGTTTTGCAGAGTAGGTACCTTTCCAGCTTGGATTTTAATGCAAGAGAAAATTAAATTTCTATGCCTGGGTTGTATCAAAAAAAGAAAATTAATTTAAACATCTATATGGTTTCAATCACAATTGTTCTGGGTCTCTGTCACAAGCAGCTTAATCTACATACATACAAAAACAGCTTCCCACGGAAATTTTAAAACTTCAGCTCCTTGTCATAAGAATACAAGGCTTCTGCTAACCAATATAATCTCACTTTGAGTTCAATTCCTTTTTATTCATTAGGCTATAACGAAATTAATCGGTCAACAACTAGGACATGCCAAAGCTGTTCCTATGTTAGAGCTTCATAGCCTCTTCCATGTGCTAAGAATCTTTTTGCCTAGATTTTTTGTAAAGCGGGCTTCATTTCATCCAAGTCTCAGAGTAAAAGTCACTTCCTCAAAAGTGTATCCCCGATAATATTACCGAATGGAGTCCTTCCTGAAGTACTACTGGAATTACATATTCATTTATTATTCATCTTTTTAATATTTGGCCAGGCATGGTGGCTCATACCTGTAATCCCAGAACTTTGTAAGGCCTAGGCAGGTAGATCACTTGAGGTCTGGCATTCGAGACCAGCCTGGCCAACATGGTGAAACCCTGTCTCTACTAAAAATACAAAAATTAGCTGGGCGTGGTGGCACGTGCCTGTAATCCCAGCTACTGGGGAGGCTGATGCAAGAGAATTCCTTGAACCGGGAGGTGGAGGTTGCAGTGAGCCAAGATCATGCCACTGCACTCTAACCTGGGCAACAGAGTGAGACTCTGTCTCAAAAAAAAAAAAAAAAAAAAAAAATATATATATATATATATATATGTGTGTGTGTGTGTGTATTTTTTTTTTTACCCATAAAGCTACTCAAGGAGAGAGAAATCACTATAAAACCAACCTTTACAATATAATAAGTATTCAACAATCAGTTGCTGAATAAATGAATTAAATTATTAAGGAAAAGGAATTAAGATGAAGAGAAACAATACAAAGATAACAGTTGACAATCATAATCATTTAATGCCCTTAAATTTGTAATAAATACTGAACATCTCTCCATGTTTCTATTCACTCCTACATCTACTGCACTGATTTTATATATAAACACATACGTGGCTGGGTGCGGTGGCTCAACCACACTGTACAGATGTTCAAAACTGTTTTCTATCCTTATTCTAAGTGCTTTTTCTGTTCTTAAAAATTTTGATTTTTACTTTTTACCTTTTTTACTTTTTAACTAATCCCAGCACTTTGGGAGGCTGAGACGGGCGGATCACGAGGTCAGGAGATCGAGACTATCCTGGCTAACACGGTGAAACCCCGTCTCTACTAAAAAATACAAAAAACTAGCTGGGCGAGGTGGCGGGTGCCTGTAGTCCCAGCTACACGGGAGGCTGAGGCAGGAGAATGGCGTAAACCTGGGAGGCGGAGCTTGCAGTGAGCTGAGATCCGGCCACTGCACTCCAGCCCGGGTGACAGAGCAAGACTCCGTCTCAAAAAAAAAAAATAAACACATACGTAAATAAACCATGTACTTGCTTATCTATAACAAGCCACTCCAACTGAGTGGCTTAAAACAGTAAGCCATTTATTATTACTGTTACTACTGCTGTTGTAATTATTAGTGAAAACCAAGTCATGCTTTGTTACCCAGGTGAGAGTGGGTGCAGTGGTGCAATCACAGCTCACTGCAGGCCCGACCTCCTGAGCTCAAGAAATCCTCCTACCTCACTCAGCGTTTGGAGAAGCTGAGACTATAGGGGTGTGCCACTATGCCCTGCTAATTTTTAAATCTTTTTTTTTTTTTTGTAGAGAAAAGATCTCACTTTGTTGCCCAGGCCGGTCTTGAACCCCTGGTTTCAAGTGATTCTCCTGCCTCAGCCTCTCGAAGTGCTGAGATTATAGGCACGAGCCACCACACCAGACCCATTTATCATTATTGTCTTTCAGTCCTGAGGATTAACTGAGCTCAACCAGGCATTCCTTACTTGGTGTTTCTCCAGTGACAGTCACACATTGGTCAGGCTGGATCATTCCAATAGCTTCCCCACTCACATGTCTGGTACCAGACCTGAGGAAATATGTAAAGCTTGGGACTGTACCAGCTGTGATGCCTGGGGCTTTCTATCCTTATGTGGTCTCTCTACATGGTATGCCCAGCATAGCTGTTTCAAGGTAACAGATCCCCTCTTACCTGCAACTCAAGACTCCAAAAGCATATGGGAAATGCAGGGAGGGAGGGAGGGTATGTGAGCATATGCCAGGCACAAGCTGTCTACTTTTATGACCTAGCCTCAGAAATCACAAAGTATTTCTATTTGTTGGAAACAAGTCACTTAGGGCTGTCCCATTTTCAAAGCAGGAAGTTAGACTCCATTTTTTTTTTTGGTGGGGGTGTTCGAGGACTGTCACAGAAATGGCAGACATGGTGTGTGTGTGTGTTTTTTGGTGGGGGAGGGGCACAGAGTCTTGTTCTGTAGCCCAGGCTGGAGTGCAATGGTGCGATCTCGGCTCACTGCAACCTCTGCCTCCTGGGTTCAAGCGATTCTCCTGCCTTGGCTTCCCAAGTAGTTGGGATTACAGGTGCCCACCACCATGCCCAGCTAATTCTTGTATTTTTAGTTGAGACAGGGTTTCACCATGCTGGCCAGGCTGGTCTTGAACTCCCAACCTCAGGCGATCCACCCGCCTTGGCTTCCCAAAGTGCTGGGATTAAAGGCATGAGCCACCGTGCCCAGCCAGCAGACATATTTAAAACAACCACTACACTCACACACATACTTATTAAGCACAGATATAAGCACAAACACACACTTTTCTACATCACTTCCTTACAGAAGACGTTTTTACTAAGTGAACATACCTGTGAAACCACCACTTAACCAAGAAACAGAACATTACCAGGAACCCAGAGCCCTCAAGGCCCTTCCCAGGCTTACCTTACCCACGAAAGGTAAGCAGTATCCTGCCTTCTTACACCATGCAGTGGGTTTTTGTCTATTTCTGAATTTCAAATAAATGGAATGATATAGGATGTACTTTTTTCCTCCAGCACCTTCTGTCCAGTACCATGTGTGAAGTTCATTTGTAATATTACATATAGTAGTAGTTTCTTCATTTTCATTACTATATAGCAGCAGTACGCAATGGGTGGTCCCAGGACCATGGAGGGTACCTGAGACCCTATCAGGAAGTCTGTAAGGTCAAAGCTATTTTCATACTAATCCTGAGACATTTGTCTTTTTTACTTATTCTCTTAACACTGGACAGGGGAGTTTCTGAGAGACTACTAGAAGTGTGATAACATCACATTCTGAAATCTAACAGAATGCGTGATTATGTGTTTCTGTGTGTTCTAGAAGTTTCTATAGTAGGTTTGGGGAATAAACATGTACGTTCAGAGATTAGTTTTGTTATCAGTACTTCTACTGTGCTCTTAAAAACTGTATTTTATACCTGCTTTTATGTCTGTAGCCTCATTATTGTCCAAGAAATTATTGTGAAATCCCCAAGTTTTCCATGTACCTACATGGAAACAAAAGAATACTTCATTTTAGAATAATATTTTATTATACAATAAAAAGAGAATATGTATTTCTTTTTTTTTAATAGACAGAGTTTCGCTCTTGTTCCCCAAGCTGGAGTGCAATGACACAATCTCGGCTCACTGCAACCTCCGCCTGCCAGGTTCAAGCAATTCTCCTGCCTCAGCCTCCCGAGTAGCTGGGATTACAGGCACGCACCACCACGCCTGGCTAATTTTTTGTATTTTTAGTAGAAATGAGGTTTCACCGTGTTAGCCAGGCTGGTCTCAAACTCCTGACCTCAGGTGATCCGCCTACCTAATCCTCCCAGAGTGCTGGGATTACAGGTGTGAGCCACCGCGCCTGGCCGAGAATATGTATTTCTTATACTTGAAAATGGATTTGGGTTTTTTTGTTTTTTGTTTTTGGAGACAGAGTATGTGTTTTTTGGTGGGAAAGGGGCATGGAGTCTTGCTCTGTGCCCCAGGTTGGAGTGCAATGGTGTGATCTTGGCTCACTGCAAGCTCCACTTCCTGGATTCAAGCAATTCTCCTGCCTCAGCCTCCCAAGTAGCTGGGATTACAGGCGCAAACCACCGTATCCGGCTAATTTTTGTATTTTTAGTAGAGATGGGGTTTCACCGTGTTGGCCAGGCTGGTCTTGAACTCCTGACCTCAGGTGATCCCCCCGCCTCAGTCTCCCAAAGGGCTGGGATTACAGGTGTAAGCCACCGTGCCTTGCCAGTTTGTTTGTTTTGAGATGCAGTCTTGCTCTGTCACCCAGGCTGGAGTACAGTGGCACAGTCTCAGCTCACTGCAGCCTCTGCCTCCCAGGTTCAAGCAGTTCTCTGCCTCGGCCTCCTAAGTAGCTGGGATTACAGGCACATGCCGCCACATCGGCTAATTTTTTTTGTATTTCTAGTAGAGATGGGGTTTCACCATGTTGGTCAGGCTGGTCTCGAACTCCTGGCCTCAAGTGATTCGTCTGCCTCGTCCTCCCAAAGTGCTGGGATTAGAGGTGTGAGCCACCGTGCCTGGCCAGGTTTCTCTATTTTTTGAGACTACTTTTATTATTAAAATATCTGGCCTGGTGTGGTGGCTCACATCTGTAATCCCAGCACTTTGGGAGGCTGAGATGGGAGGATTACTTGAGTCGAGGAGTTTGAGACCAGCCTGGGCAACATAGCGAGACCTTTTCTCTACTAAAAAAAATAAAAAAAGAAATATCGTTGGGTGTAGTGGTGTGTACACCACCTGTGGTCCCAGCTACTTGGGAGGCTGAGGTGGGAAGACTGCTTGAGCCTGAGATGTCCAGGCTGCAGTGAGCTGTGATCACTCCACTGTACTCCAGCATGGGTAAGAGTGAGAGACCCCATCTCAACAACAAAAAAGTTCTGTTGTACAACCCTGTGCCCACACTTGACAACACTGCATTGTGCACCTAAAAATCCACTAAGAGGGTAGATCTCATGTAAAGTATTTACAACACAAGAAAAATTTTAAAAGTGTTTACATATTTAATAAATACTTTTCTCTATTTCTTAGCACATAATACCAATGTAAATAAATATTTATGATAGCAATCATAGTTAAATTTCTCAATATTTGTTTTTGAGAAACACTTTATTATTTTTTGAGAAACACTTTATTTCCCACTTTATTGAGGGAAAATTGACAGTTAAAATTTATATATTTAAAGCATACAACCTGATAATTTGATATACATTTACATTGTGAAATAATCACTACAGTCAGCTAACTAACATATTCATCACCTTATATAGTTAACTGTTTTCTTTTTTTTTTTTTTTCTGGTGAGAACATTTAACATGTACCCTCAGCACATTTCAAGTATACAATACAGTACTGCCAACTAGAGTCATAATATATTATGTCAGATCTTCAGAATCCACCCATCTTGCACAACTGAAGCTTTATTTTATTTATTTATTTATTTATTTTTGAGATGGAGTCTCGCTCTGTTGACTAGGCTGGAGCGAACTCAGCTCACCACAACCTCCGCCGCCCAGGTTCAAGTGATTTTCCTGCCTCAGCCTCTTGAGTAGCTGGGACTACAAGCATAAGCCACCATGCCTGGCTAATTTTTGTATTTTTAGTAGAGGCGGGGTTTCACTATGTTGGCCAGGCTGGTCTGGAACTCCTGACCTCGTGATCCACCTGCCTCGGCCTCCCAAAGTGCTGGGATTACAGGCGTATGTGCCTGGCCGCATAACTGAAGCTTTATACTTTTCGACCAACATCTCCCCATTTCCCCTACCCATCTCATTATTCTGTTCTCTGCTTCTATGACTTTGGCTATTTTTGGTGCTTTCCTTTTTTTTTTTTTTTTTTTTTTTGAAATGGAGTCTCACTCTCGCCCAGGCTGGAGTGCAGTGGCATGATCTCAGCTCACTTCAACCTCCACCTCCTGAGTTCAAGTGATTCTCCTGCCTCAGCCTCCTGAGTTGCTGAAACTACAGGCACACCCCACCATGCCCGGCTAATTTTTGTATGTTTAGTAGAGATGGGGTTTCACCATGTTGGCCAGGCTGGTCTCAAACTCCTGACCTGAAGTGATCTACCCGCCTCGACCTCCCAAAGTGCTGGGATTACAGGCGTGAGCCACCGTGCCTGGCAAGATTTTGACTATTTTGTTGTTGTTGTTGCTGCTGCTGTTGTTGTTTGAGATGGAATTTCACTCTTGCTGCCCAGGCTGGAGTGCAATGGTATGATCTCAGCCCACTGCAACTTCCGCCTCCCGGGTTCAAGCGATTCTCCTGCCTCAGCCTCCCGAGTAGCTGGGAATACAGGTGTGCGCCACCACGCCCGGCTAATTTTTTGTATTTTTAGTGGAAACAGGGTTTCACCATGTTGGCCAGGCTGGTCTCTAACTCCTGACCTCAGGTGATCCGCCCGCCTCTGCCTCCCAAAGTGCTGGGATTACAGGCATGAGCTGCCACACCAGGCCAAAATTAGACTTTAGGAAAGTTTGTATTGGCCCCTGTGAGCTTGACAGCTTCCAAATACTTAAAGACTTTTCTGACTAGATGAGTGGTGTTATTAACAAGTATGATTTTTTGGCTATTTTATAAGAAAATGTGTCAAAGTCTGGAAGATCTGCATAACTAATTGGAGCAATATTTTCCAAATAACTAATGAACCATGTTACAAAACAGGTACCATAGATAAGAGAACCATTCAAAGAACAAGACAGACTAGTGAGTTTTAATTTAATAGATTAAATTCAGAGGCAGATGTGAGATCCACCTATCTTCTTTTAATCCCAGCATTAAAGAAATGTGCAAAAAATGAAAAACATTGCCACTTTTCACACTAAATATTTTTGTTTTGTTTGGAAAACATAACTGATTTATGTTAACATATAGTTCATTCTCTTTAAATGAATTAAATGAATATTTCCTTTTTCCTAGATTTAATTTATAATACAGTTAATATTGAAGGATATAATCTACATATGCAAGAGCTCTTGGGGTTCTCAATAATTTTTAAGAGCATAAAGGCATCCTGAGAATAAAAAGTTTGAGACTGATAGCTATATACAGCACTCCATTCTAACACAATATATTTTTCCATACACCTAATGATGGACAATCTGGTTGCTTCCGATAGTTGACTATTATGATTAGTGCTGCTATGAACATTCTTGTACATTTCTTTTAGTGGAAATAATTACTCTTTTCTGTTGGGTATGCACATCGGAGTGAAATTGCTGCATCATAGGATATAAATTTCTTCAGCTGTAGTTGACATTATGCAACAATTTTCTAATTTAGGCCAGGTGTGGTGATTCATGCTTGTATTCTCAGCACTTTGGGAAGCTAAGACAGGCAAATCTCTTGAGGTCAGGAGTTTGAGACCAGCCTGGCCAACATGGTGAAACCCTGTCTCTACTAAAAATACAAAAATTAGCTCGGTATGGTGGTGGGTGCCTGTAATCCCAGCTACTTGGGAGGCTGAGGCTGAGGTTCAATCGCTTGAACCCAGGAGGTGGAGGTTGCAGTGAGCTGAGATGTGCCAGTGCACTCCAGCCTAGGTGACACAGCAAGAATCTGTCTCAAAAAAGCAAAAATAAATAAATAAATAAATAAATAAATAAAATTCTAATTTTAAATTCCATCAGGCTGTCAGAGAGTTCTGATTCTTTACATCCTTATCAACACTTGCTATTGTCAATCTTTTTATGTTTAGTCATCCTGGCATGTGTGTTTACATCGTAGTATAATTTGCAATTTCCATAAGGACAAATGAGGCTGAGTACTTTTTTATGTTTATTGGCCAACTGGATATCTTTAATAAACTGCCATCCAGGCCTTTTGTCCATTTTTACTGATTTTTAATGTAAAATTCATGTAACGTAAAATTCACCATTTTAAGCATTTTAATGTACACAATTCAATAAGTTTTAGTATATTCTCAATGATGTGCAACCATCACCATCATCTAATTACACAACGTTTGCATCACTCCAAAAAGAAACCTAAAACTCACAGTCACTTCCCACTTTCCCCTTTCCCCTGTCTGGACAACTATTAATCTGTTTTAGGTCTCTGTGATTTTGCCTATTCTAGACATTTTATATAAATGGAATCATACAATATGTGACCTTTTGGGTTTTGCTGTTTCCACTCAGCATGTTTTCAAGGTTCAGCCAAGTAGTAGCATTCATTCCTTTTTATGGTTGAATTGTATGGATATACCACATTTTGTTTATCCATTCATCAGTAAATTGGACATATGGGTGATTTCTGGGTTGTCTTTTCTTTCTTTTTTTTTTTTTTTTGAGACGGAGTCTCGCTCTGTCGCCCAGGCTGGAGTGCAGTGGCGCAATCTCTGCTCACTGCAAGCTCCGCCACCTCCCGGGTTCACGCCATTCTCCTGCCTCAGCCTCCCGAGAAGCTGGGACTACAGGCGCCCGCCACCACGCCCGGCTAATTTTTTTTTTTTTGTATTTTTAGTAGAGACAGGGTTTCACCGTGTTTGCCAGGATGGTCTCGATCTCCTGACCTCGTGATCCGCCCGCCTCGGCCTCCCAAAGTGCTGGGATTACAGGCGTGAGCCACCGCGCCCAGCCTGGGTTGTCTTTTCTTAATGATTTATAGAAACTTTGTAAGTTCTATATATGACCAAGTTATGCATTACAGATGTCTTCACCCACTCTAGGACTGGCACTGGCACTTTCATTCTCTTAGTAATATATACATATATGTGTAATATACGTGTGTGTGTATATATATTTTTTCTTTTTTTTTGAGACAGAGTCTTGCTTTGTCACCCAGGCTGGAGTGCAGTGGCACAGTCTCAGCTCAGTGCAGTGCAACCTCTGCATCCCAGGTTCAAGTGATTCTCCCGCCTTAGCCTCCTGAGTAGCTGGGATTACAGGTGTGCACCACCATGCCTGGTTAATTTATATGTTTTAAGGAACAAAAATTCTTTTTTTTTGAGACGGAGTTTCGTTCAGTCACCCAGGCTGGAGTGCAGTGGCGCGATCTCGGCTTACTGCAAGCTCCGCCTCCTGGGTTCACGCCATTCTCCTGCCTCAGCCTCCCAAGTAGCTGGGACTACAGGCGCCCGCCCCCACGCCTGGCTAATTTTTTGCATTTTTAGTAGAGACGGGGGGGTTTCACCGTGTTAGCCAGGATGGTCTCGATCTCCTGACCTCATGATCCACCCGCCTCGGCCTCCCAAAGTGCTGGGATTACAGGCGTGAGCCACCGTGCCTGGCAGGAACAAAAATTCTCAATTTTAAGTAATCCAATCCCAAGGTTACGAAAATATACTCATATTGTCTTCCAGAAATGTAATTTGTTGTTTTTTTTTTTGAGTTTTGCTCTTGTTGCCCAGGCTGGAGTGCAGTGGTGCAATCTAGGCTCAATGCAACCTCCGCCTCCTGAGTTCAAGCGATTCTCCTGTTTCAGCCTCCTAAATAGCTGGGATTACAGGCATGTGTCACCACACCCAGCTAATTTTGTATTTTTAATAGAGATGGGGTTTCTCCATGTTGGTCAGGCTGGCCACAAACTCCCGACCTCAGGTGATCTGGCTGCCTCGGCCTCCCAAAGTGCTGGGATTACAGGCATAAGCCACTGCGGCAGCCAGAAATTTAACTATTTTACCTTTCCTATTGAGATCTATAATCCACCTGGATTACATATTCTGATGTGAGGTCAGAATCAACCTTTCTATTTTTCCAGATACCCAATTGACTCAGTATCATTTACTGAAAAGACCATCCTTTCCTTACCTTTGTCTTAAATCAAATGACTGTATAAATTAGCCATTTTCTCTGTAGTCCACTCCCATACATATTTCAACTCCTAGAACTATATTGAAACAGCTCTAGCTAAGGTCACCAAGAAAATCACCTTGCCAAAATCAGTGCTCAAGCACCCGTTCTTACTCTACCTAACTCTTCAGCATCACAACACACCTAATCAATCCCTTTGCTTCCTGTATAACATATTCTCCTGGTTATCTTCTTACTTCTCTGACCACTTGTTTTCAGTTCCCTTTAACACATCCTCCTCCTTTCCCTGACCTCTAAATGTTGGAATGTCTCTAGCCAGCCCTCTTCTCAATGTACACTCTTTCTGTAGGCTTAAATACAAGCCATACACAGCTAGTCTTACAATATACCTCTAGTGTTTTTAGAAAAAAAATTGTGGTAAAATAACATATAAAATAGAATTTACCACCTTAACCATTTTTAAGCGTATACTTCAGTAGTCGTATGTGTATTCATATTGTTGTGCAACTAATTTTCAGAACTTTTGCATCTTGCAAAACTGAAACTCTATACTGATGAACTCTCCATTCCCTCCTAGCCCCAGCTACTAGCAACCACCATTCTGCTTTCTGTTTCTGTGAACCCAACTACTCTAAATACCTCATATAAGTTAAATCATACAATATTTGTTTTTTGGTGACTGGCTTATTTTACTTGGCATAATGTCCTTAGGGTTCTTCAAAGTTACAGCATGTGTCAGAGAGTCCTTCCTTTTTATATATTTTATTATTTTTTTGAGACAGAGTTTCACTCCTGTGGCTCGGGCTGAAGTACAGTGGTGTGATCTCAGCTTGCTACAACCTCCGCCTCCAGGGTTCAAGAGATTCTCCTGCCTTAGCCTCATGAGTAGCTGGGACTATAGGCGCTCGCCACCATGCCTGGCTAATTTTTGTATTTTTAGTAGAGACAGGGTTTCACCATGTTGGCCAGGCTGATCTTAAATTCCTGACCTCAGGTGATCCACTCGCCTTGGCCTCTCAAAGTGCTGGGATTACAGGGGTGAGCCACCGCGCCCAGCCCAATGTCCTTCCTTTCTAAGGCTGAATAAGATTTAATTGTATACATATACCACATTTTGTTTATCTATTCATCTATTGATGGACACTGGGTTGCTTCCACCTTTTGATTATTTTGAATAATGCTGTTATGAACGTGGGTGTAAAAACATCAGTTTGCGGCTGGGCGCGGTGGCTCACTCCTGTAATCCCAGCACTTTGGGAGGCCGAGGTGGGCGGATCACTAGGTCAGGAGATGGAGACCATCCTGGCCAACATGGTGAAACCCCGTGTCTACTAAAAACACAAAAATTAGCTGGGCGTGGTGCTGCGTGCCTATAGTCCCAGCTACTCGGGAGGCTGAGGGAGGAGAATCGCTTGACCCCAGGAGGTGGAGGTTTCAATGAGCTGAGATCGTGCCACTGCACTCCACCAGGTGACAGAGCAAGACTCTGTCACGAAAAAAAAAAAAAAAAGGCCGGGCACAGTGGCTCATGACTGTAATCCCAATACTTTGGGAGGCTGAGGCGGGCGGATCACCTGAGGTCGGAAATTCGAGACCAGACTGACTAACATGGAGAAACGGCATCTCTACTAAAAATACCAAATTAGCTGGGCGTGGTGGCGCCTGCCTGTAATCCCAGTCGCTTGGGAGACTGAGGCAGGAGAATTGCTTGAACCCAGGAGGCAGCCCTTGCGGTGAGCCGAGATCCCGCCATTGCACTCTAGCCTGGACAACAAGAGTGAAACTCCGTCTCAAAAACAAAAACAAACAAAACAAAACAAAACAAAAAACCCCATCAGTTTGCATCCCTACTTTCAATTATTTTACATATATACCTAGAAGTAGAATTTCTGGATTATATGGCAATTCTATTTTTAATGTTTTGAGAAATTACCATATTGTTTTCCACAGTGGCTGTATGAGACAGCTTGGATATGTGTATCCCCTCTAAATCACATGTTGAATTGTAATCCCCAGTGTTGGAAGTGGGGCCTGGTGGGAGGTAATTGGATCATGCGAGTGGTTTTCTCATAAATGGTTCAGCACCATTCCCTGGGTGCTATCGTCATGATGGTGAGTTCTCATTAGATCTGGTCCTTGAAAGTGTGTGGGCTGGGTGCGGTGACTCACCCCTGTAATCCCAGCACTCTGGGAGGCCGAGGCGGACAGATCACCTGAGGTGAGCAGTTCAAGACCAGGTTGACCATCATGGTGAAACCCTATCTCTACTAAAAATACATAATTAGCTGGGCTTGGTGGCGGGCGCCTGTAATCCCACCTACTCAGGATGCTGAGGCAGGAGAATCGCTTGAAACCGAGAGGCGGAGGTTGCAGTGAGCTGAGATTGCACCATTGCTTTCCAGCCTGGACAACAAGAGTAAAACTCCATTTCAAAAAAAGAAAGAAAAGAAAAGAAAGAAAGAAGGAAAGAAGGAAAGAAAGGAAGAGTGTGGCACCTCCCCACGCCCCCACTCGCTCTCTTACTCCTGCTTTCACCATGTAAAATGCCTGCTCCTGCTTTGCCTTCCACCATGAATGAAAGCTCCTTGAGGCCTCCCTAGAAGTTGAGCAGGGCCATGCTTCCTATAAAGCCTGCAGAACCATAAGCCAATTAAACCTCTTTTCTAATTACCCAGTCTCAGGTATTTCTTTCTTTTTTTTTTTTTGGGGGGGGGGGAGGGGGGACAGAGTCTCGCTCTGTCACCCAGACTGGAGTGCAGAGGCGCAATCTCGGCTCACTGCAAGCTCCGCCTCCTGGGTTCACGCCATTCTCCTGCCACAGCCTCCCGAGTAGCTGGGACCACTGGCGCCCGCCAGCACACCCGGCTAATTTTTTGTATTTTTAGTAGAGACGGGGTTTCACCGTGTTAGCCAGGGTGGTCTCGATATTCTGACCTCGTGATCCTCCCGCCTCGGCCTCCCAAAGTGCTGGGATTACAGGCGTGAGCCACTGCACCCGGCCTTTAGGTATTTCTTTACAGCAATGCAAGAATGATCTAATACATTGTACCATTTTACATTCCCACCAATAGTGCACAAAGGTTCCAATATCTCCACATTCCTGCCAACATTTGTTATGTATTTTTTTACGTTAAGCATCCTATTGAGTGTGAGGTGATATCTCATTGCGTGGTTTTTTTCATTTTTTGTTTTCATTTTTGTTTTTCAGACACAGTCTCACGGTCACTCAGGCTAGAGTACAGTGGTGCGATCTCAGCTCACTGCAACCTTTGCCTCCCAGGTTCAAGTGATTCTTGTGCCTCAGCTTCCCAAGTACCTGGGACTACAGGCACATGCTACCATGCCCAGCTAATTTTTGTATTTTTTGGTAGAGATGGGGTTTCACCATGTTGGCTAGGCTGATCTTGAATTCCTGACCTCCAGTGATCCACTTGCTTCGGCCTCCCAAAGTGCTGGGATTACAGGCATGAGCTACTGTGCCCAGCCTCACTGTGGCTGTGACTAGCATTTCCTTAATGGCTAGTGATTTTGAACATCTCTTCATATGCTTGTCGGCCCCAGCAGAACGAGACGTATGGAGCAGATCAGAATAGCAGTGTAATGGTTCTGAAAACTAAACTGGCATTGGAACTAAAGCCTACAAAAGTAGATCAGATCTTTCCTAAATCTAACAGGATAACTACTTGCTCAAATTGATTAAATAGAATCAAGACTCTCTGAAACATAATAACTGAAATATCCAAGGTACAACTGAAAATCATTTGTCATACCAAAAACCAAGAGAACCAAAATCTGAAGAAGAAAAGGCAATCAACTAATGCAAATACAAGGATGACTCACATTTGGAATTATCTGACAAAGACTTTAAAACATACTTAACAAAAAGGCTTTGCCAATCAATTATAAATTCTCTTGAAACAGTATGTTTTATTATTTACTTATGTTTTTTTTTGAGACAGAGTCTCACTCTTGGCGCCCAGGCTGGAGTGCAATGACATAATCTTGGCTCACTGCAACCTCTGCTTCCCGGGTTCAAGCAATTCTCCTGCCTCAGCCTCCTGAGTAGCTGGGATTACAGGCTGGGCCATCATGCCCAGCTAATTTTTTGTATTTGTAGTAGAGACGGGTTTCACCATGTTGGCCAGGCTGGTCTTGAAATCCTGATCTCAGGTAATCCACCCGCCCTCGCCTCCCAAAGTGCTGGGATTACAGGTGTGAGCCACCTCGCCTGGCCTGAGCCACCACACCCGGCTGAAACAGTATAGTGCAAACTTAAAAACTGCTAGGAGAGTAGATGTTAAATGTTCTCTCACACATAAAAAAATAAGTTTCTAAGACAACTATTGTGGAAGAACAAAAAAAGAAGCATGTGAGATAATAGATATGCTAATTAGCTAGAGTTAATCGTTTCACGATATATACATATAACAAAACATTATATTGTAGGCCATAAATACATACAATTTGAATTTTTCAATTAAAAAATAATTTATAAAATAATCCGGCTGGGCTTGGTGGCTCACGCCTGTAATCCCAGCACTTTGGGAGGCTGGGGTGGGTGGATTCCAGCATCAGGAGTTCGAGACCAGCCTAACCAACATGGTGAAACCCCATCTCTACTAAAAACACAAAAATTAGCCGGGCGTGGTGGTGGGCACCTGTAATCCCAGCTACTCAGGAGGCTGAGGCAGGAGAATCACTTGAACCCGGGAGGCAGAGGTTCCAATGAGTTGAGATTGTCACTGTACTTCAGCCTGGGCAACAGAGTAAGATTCTGTCTTAAAAAATAAAATTAAATAGGCCGGGCGCGGTGGCTCAAGCCTGTAATCCCAGCACTTTGGGAGGCCGAGACGGGCGGATCACGAGTTCAGGAGATCGAGACCATCCTGGCTAACACGGTGAAACCCCGTCTCTACTAAAAAATACAAAAAACTAGCCGGGCGAGGTGGCGGGCGCCTGTAGTCCCAGCTACTCGGGAGGCTGAGGCAGGAGAATGGTGTGAACCCGGGAGGCGGAGCTTGCAGTGAGCCGAGATCCGGCCACTGCACTCCAGCCTGGGCGACAGAGCAAGACTCTGTCTCAAAAAAAAAAAAAAAAATAAATAAATAAATAATAATAAAATAAAATAAATAATAATAATAATAATCATGGGTCGAAGAGGGAATCTCAAAGGAAAAAATATTCAAAACAATTATAAATACATACATACATCCTTTATATATATGAATATACAGAATAATAAGACCACCACATACAACTTACACTTATAACTTTAACAGATTAGAAGATATGGACCAAATGTTTGAAAATCACAAACTACCAATACCCTGCTAAGATAAAATAGGTAATCTGAATAGTCCTACAACTATTAAATAAATTGAATTTATAATGAAAAAGTCCCCAAAAAGAAATCTCCAGGTTCAGACAGTTGCACTGGAGAAGTTTACCAAACATTCATATAATGTTTTACACAATTTCTTCCAGAAAACAGAAAAGACAACACTTCTCAACTCACTTTATAAGGCCAGTATTACTGTGATACCAAAACAAGACTACGGTGACACAACAAAGAAAATAAACATCAATATCTTTCATGAACTTAAACGAGAAAATTGTCAACTAAATTTTAACAAGTCAAATCCAACCCAACAATGAATAAAATGCATAATATACCACGACTAAGTGGGATTTAGTCTAGGTATAAGAAGCTAATTTAATATTTAAAAATAGTTCAATATATTATATAAATATGATACATAAGAAAAATAACATGATGACATCAACACTAATTCATATTCAAAAAACAACCTCTGCCAGGCACGGTGGCTCACACCTGTAATCCCAGCACTTTGGGAGGCAGAGGCGGGCGGATCACCTGAGGTCAGGAGTTTGAGACCAGCCTGGCCAACATAGTGAAACCCTGTCTTTACTAAAAAAAAAAAAAAAAAAAAATACAAAAGTTAGCTGGGTGTGGTGGTGTGTGCCTGTAATTCCAGCTATTTGCAAGGCTGAGGCAGGAGAATCGCTTGAACCTGGGAGGCGGAGGTTGCAGTGAGCTGAGATCACGCCACTGCACTCCAGCCTGGGTGACAGAGCAAGACTCCGTCACCAAAAACAAACAAACAAACAAAACTATAAAATGTCTAAAAAATAAAATCTTAAGGACCTTTGAGTAGGCAAACAATTATTAGACTGGACACTAAATACACATACACACACCAAAAACACAATTCATAAGAGAAAAGAAGATAAATTAGACCTCATCAAAATTAAGAACTTTTGCTCTGCAAAGACCCTGTTAAAAGGATAAAAAGACAAATTACAGGGCAACCCACTGGGGTCCCCTTCCATGCTGTGGAAGCTTTGTTTTTTCACTCTTCACAATAAACCTTGCTAAAAAAAAAAAAAAGACAAATTACAGTCTGGGAGAAAATATTTGCAGGTTATATATCCAACAAAGGCATTCTGTCTAAGATACAAAAAGAACTTTGAAAACGCAACAGTATAAAACCAACCAAATTAGAAAATGGGCAAAAGGCATGGAGAGACATTTCACTGAACAGGATAGACAGATGGCACACACAGATGTTCAACATTATTTGCCATTAAGGAAATTCAAATTAAAACCACAATGAGATATAATTACCCACCTATTAGAATGGCTAGAATGAAAAACAATTAGAACACCAAGTGCTGGCTATGATTAAAGAAACTAGATCACACATACATTGCTGGTAAGAAAGTAAAATGGTACAAAGATTGTCAACAATAATTTAGCAGCTCCTTGAAAAACTAAAAATGAACTTATTACACTACACAGCAACTACACCCTTGAGCATTTATCGTAAATAAATGAAGACTTATTTTCACATGCACAAGTTTGTACATGAATGTAAAAAACAAAAAACCCATATATATGTGTATGTGTATATGAAATAAAAGAAAAAAAAACATTTTCAAAAGGGCAAGTATTGCAGGATTCTATTTATATAACATTTATGAAATTACATAATTATACAGAGAACAGAACAGTTGGGCCAAGGTGTATTAGTCTGTTCTCATGCTGCTGATAAAGACATACCTGGGACTGGATAATTTATAAAGAAAAAAGTTTAATGGACTCACAGTTCCACGTGGCTGGGGAGGCCTCACAATCATGGCAGAAGGCAAAGGAGGAGAAAAGGCACATCTTACGTGGCAGCAAGCAAGACAGAATGAGAGCCAAGCGAAAGGGGAAACCCCTTATAAAACCATCAGATCTTGTGACACTTACTACCACGAGAACAGTATGGAGGAAACTGCCCCCATGATTCAATTATCTCCCACCTGGTCCCTCCCACAACACATGGGAATTATGGGAGCTATAATTCAAGATGAGATTTGGGAGAAGACACAGCCAAACCATATCACAAGGGATAGGAAAAAGAGAAATGGGACAAGTATATAGCTATAAAGAGGTAACACAAGGGAGTCTTGTGATGGTATTGTTGAGTACTTTGACTATTGTGGTGGTGACACAAGGCTACATGTGATAAAACTGCATAGAGCTATAAATATACACACAGAAATGAGTGCATGTATAACTGGTGAAATCTGAGTAAGTTCTACGAATTGTAGCAATGTCAATTTTTTGGTATGGTATTGTACTATAGTTGGATAAGGTATTAACCCTGGGGGAAGCTGCAAAGGGGTGCACAGGACTCCCCTGTACATTTCTTTGCAACCTCTTGTGAATCCATAATTATTTCAAAATAAAGGGTTTTTTTTAAAGAAAATCCATGCCAAAGAAAAAGCCTAACCAGTATTAAAAAACTGGTAAAGGAATGTTATCTTTACATTAAAACATGTATGAGAATATGTATCATTTTTCCATGATTCCTCTCTATTAGTTTCTTAGGGCTGCCATTAACAAAGTCCCACAAACTGGGTGGCTTAAAACACCACAAATGTATTCTCTCACAGTTCTGTAGCACTTTATTTATTTATTTATTGAGACCCTGTCTTGCTCTGTTACCAGACTAGAGTGTAATGACAGAATCATGGTTCTCTGCAGCCTTGACCTCCCAGGCTCAAGCAATCCTCCCAACTCGGCCTCTTGAGTAGATGGGACTACAGGTGCATGCCACCATGCTAGGCTACAGACAAGGTGTCACTATATTGCCCAGACTGGTATCAAACTCCTAGGCTCAAGCAATCCTTCCACCTTGGCCTCCCAAAGTGCTGGGATTACAGGTGCGAGCCACCACGTTCAGCCTATAGCGCTTCAATGAGTCACAGACATCATCAAAGAACTCTGGCCTATAGAATGGATCTGTTTTTGGCCTACACACCCCAAACTTTCCTGGTTGATCTCCTTTCTTCTCAATCATCCCTCTGCCATCTCTACCTCCTCAATATAGTCATATATTACTTTCTCTAATTTTCTTAATTTCTAATCAACACTATTTTTTTGCCTAGTGATTCTATTAGAATATCCATCCATGTATTCTTGATCCCCTACTAGATTGAAAATGTCTCTATAACACTTTAAAAATGTATTCCTATCACCTAGCAAAGCAACTTGTATGAATCTTTTATTTATTTATTTTGAGACAGCATCTTGCAGTGTCACCTAAACTGGAGTAAAGTGGTACAATCTTGGCTCACTGTAGCCTCAAACTCCTGGGCTCAAATGATCTCCCACCTCAGTCTGCTGAATATCTGGGACTACAGGCATACACCACCATGCCTGGCTAATTTTTTAATTTTTAATTCTTTGTAAAGACAGGGCTTTTGCTATGTTGCCAGACTGGTCACAAACGCCTAGGCTCAAGTAATCCTCCCACCTGAGCCTCCCAAAGTGCTGAGATTACAGGTGTGAGCCACTGAGCCTGGCCTGAATCTTTTTTAAAAAGTTATAAACAGGCTGGGCACAGCAGCGCATGCCTGTAATCCTAGCACTTTGGGAGGCTGAGGTGGGAGAATTGCTTAAGGAGGTCGAGACCAGCCCGGGCAATATAGCGAGACCTCATCTCTGCAAAAATTTAAAAAATTAGCCAGGTATGGTGACGTGTGCCTGTAGTTCCAGCTACTCAGGAAATTGAGGTGAGAGGATTGCTTAAGCCAGGGAGGCAGAGGTTGCAGTGAGCCAAGTTTGCACCACTGCACTCCATCCAGCCTGAGTGACAAAGTAAAACCCTGTCTCAAAACAAACAAACAAAAATTAATAAACACTGTAGATTGTGTCCTTTGATGTACAGAGTTTTTAGGTTTGATGTAGTCCCATTTGTCTATTTTTGCTTTTGTTGCCAGTGCTTTTGGTGTTACATACACAATAAATCATTGCCAAATCCAATGTTATGAAGCTTTTCTCCAATATTTTCTTCTAAGAGTTTTTGTTGTTTTAGATCTCACATTTAGGTCTTTGATCCATTCTGAGTTAATTTTTCTTTTTTTTTTTTTTTTTTTTTTTGAGGCGGAGTCTTCACTCTGTCGCCCAGGCTGGAGTGCAGTGGCACCATCTCGGCTCACTGCAAGCTCCGCCTCCCAGGTTCGCGCCATTCTCCTGCCTCAGCCTCCCGAGTAGCTGGGACTACAGGCGCACGCCACCGCACCCGGCTAATTTTTTGTATTTTAGTAGAGACGGGGTTTCACCATGTTAGCCAGGATGGTCTCGATCTCCTGACCTCGTGATCCGCCCGCCTCGGCCTCCCAAAGTGCAGGGATTACAGGCGTGAGCCACCGCGCCCGGCCAAGTTAATTTTTCTATCTGGTATAAGACAAGGGTACAAATGTATTCCTTTGCCTGTGGATAATCCAATTTTCTCCATGGAAGTGTTGGCACCCTTGTCTAAAATCATTTGACTATTTATGCAAGGGTTTATTTCTGGGCTCTCTATTCTATTCCATTAGTCTACATGTCTATCTTTATGCCAGTACCACACTGTTTGATTACTATAGGTTTGTAATATGTTTTGAAATCAGGTTTTCCCTAAGTATTTGATTTAAAATAACCTTGCCAACCCAACATTCTGAACAGCTGGTCTGTTCCCTGCAAGGGCTTCCTGTGCATGCTCACTCACCTGGGCACCATCTTCCTGTCTCTTCCCTCACAACCATCCAGGGCTCCTTCCCTTGCTCCAATGAGGAGATTATGGCTGGCTTAGAAACAGAAAGACCTAGTTATAAGAAAAGAAATTGAGATGAGATGGAAATGAATGTATCCAAATACCGTAATTTAGAACTGATTAAAATAAAAATAAATCACAGATAAAAATGGTACTTGATAAGGGATACAGAGGAAATAAAGGAGAAGAGATGAAATCCTCATATTCATATGAACACAGGATCATAACAAACAAAGCAAACAAATAGGCGATAAAATAGTACTTAAATTTATGTAAGCTTTCTCTTATTTTGCTGTGAGGAAAAAAAAAAAGAAGCTTCCTGAAATATTTA
The DNA here is from genome assembly GCF_037993035.2 of Macaca fascicularis. NCBI lineage: Eukaryota > Metazoa > Chordata > Mammalia > Primates > Cercopithecidae > Macaca > Macaca fascicularis. The sequence goes on from NC_088393.1 coordinate 43,868,987, forward strand.
TTCTTTTAAAAAATTTTCTTTTTGAGACGGAGTTTTGCTCTTGTTGTCCAGGCTGGAGTGCAATCGCACAATCTCGGCTCACTGCAACCTCCACTTCACGGGTTCACGTGATTCTCCTGCCTCAGCCTCCTAAGTAGCCAGGATTACAGTACACCCACCACAGTGCCTGGCTAATTTTTGCATTTTTAGTAGAAACGGGGTTTCGCCCATATTGGCCAGGCTGGTCTCAAACTCCTTACCTCAGGTGATCCACCCGCCTCAGCCTCCCAAAGTACTAGGATTACAGGCATAAGCCACTGCACCCGGCCTCATATTTTTTAAATGTTAACTGTACAAAGTTCTTAAAAAATAACTTCCAAAGGCAAATCATTTAAAAGAGAATACAGGTCAGGCATGGTGGCTCACGCCTGTAATCCCAACACTTTACGAGGCCAACGCAGGTGGATCACTTGAGATCAGAATTTTGAGACCAGCCTGGCCAACATGGTGAAACCCTGTTTCTACTAAAAGTACAAAAATTAGTTGTGCCTGGTGGTAGGCACCTGTAATCCCATCTACTCAGGAGGCTGAGGCAGGAGAACTGCTCGAACCTGGGAAGCAGAGGATGCGGTGAGCTGAGATGCGCCATTGCACTCTAGCCTGGGCGACAAAAGTGAAACTCTGTCACAAAAAAAAAGAAAAAAGTTAAAAGGCCGGGTGTGGTGGCTCACGCCTATAATCCCAGCAGTTTGGGAGGCCAAGGCAGGTGATCACCTGAGGTCAGGAGTTTGAGACCAGCCTGACCAACATGGAAAAAACACGTCTCTACTAAAAATACAAAATTAGCCAGGTGTGGTGGCGCATGCCTGTAATCCCAGCTACTCGGAAGGCTGAGGCAGGAGAATCGCTTGAACCTGGGAGGCAGAGGTTGCGGTGAGCCGAGATCACGCCATTGCACTCCAGCCTGGGCAATGAGAGCGAAACTCCATCTCAAAAAACAAACAAATAAATTAAATAAAAAATGAAAGAGGACATTTATTATAGGAAATGGAGTGGTGTTCCTTTGAGAATAGTAAATGAACCTTTATTACTCTAGCCTACCACTCTGTTACCCAGCAAAGAAAAAAGCTTCGCTCCTGGAACCCATGTGTCTAGTTTTAATCTTATGCTAGTACACTGGCAGATTTAGTACAGTGGATGTGAAAAAAAGACAGAGTGCTTTCTTTGACAGCGTTATGCTTTAACATTGCAGATTTCCAATTCTGCCCCTTAAACATCAAAGAAGAGTTATTATAAGAAAGGACCAAAAGAACATGTAAGGATGGGGATAATGAAAATATCCCTCCATTTAGCTGTGCTTGTTTCTACAAAACATAAAGAGAAAATTCATCCAGTTATTTGAAAGCTAGCCCTAAATTAATAGGGGAGAAAGAAGAAATTCTAAGTAGATTGTGAATTGTTAGAAGAATTCTGAATTGTCAGGTTCTTAATTTTTAGATAACTTTACCAAGTGACACCAAGTTGCTATAATTCTCCAACATCACCTCCTTGTACAAATTCCTCTGCGCTGGGTTCAGGCATTCCCATTCCTCCTGAGAGACATCTATAGCCACATCTCTGAACATCACCAACTCCTAAAATGACAAATCGTAGTACTATTTTTGAAATTATAAGAAACATTTTTAAAAAGAAAAGAGAGGCGCTAAAAGAAGGTACTGCAAGAAAGGAGACAGTCTACTGAATATATAGGCTAAGCCTGGGTCACGGGTCAAAGAGGAATTTAGTGTGACTGAAGTGGAGTGCCCACATGTTCTTAAACAATTCAATTTCTGCAGATACATCTTCTTGTGTAGGTGGCAAACTCCTGTTAATCAGTCATCTCGAAACTAGGAAAATAAGTACAGGCTCCCAATTAAATTAAATAGTTAAAAATGTTTAAATCTTTCCAAAATGTCTTATTAAAATCTCTATCTTGAGAAAAATAACTTGAAGACTTGACTTTATGATTATGACTATCATGCCATAGGCATTTTTAGTTTTCCTGCAAATTCTTTAGTACACATCTGGTGCACACTACATTTTCCATAGATGGACACTGCTGTATCTTTCATCGCATATATTCTTCAATTTAATCTTGACATCCCCCTTCCAATTGGTGTAAAGTTATGTGTCCCCTTCTCTTGAACCTGAAAGGACATCTTTCAACCTATAGACTTATTCACCCTATAGAATATGGCAAAAGTGATTATGTGACTTCCGTGGTTAGATCACAAAAACATATCATACTTCTGCCTTACTTTCTGGGGATGTTCGTTCTGGAAACCCAGCCACCATGTTCCTAGGAAGCCTAACCAGCCCATGGGATAGCTCATGGGGAAAGGAACCAAGCCTCCCCAAACAACAGTCAGCAACAGCTTGCAAGCCATGTGAGGGAACTATCTTGAAAGTGGGTCATGTAGTTCCCAATCAGACCATTTCAGCTGATACCACAAGGAACAGAGGTGAGCAATCCCTACTGAGCTCTGCTCAGATTGTGGATTTGCAAGCCCAACCATGATTGCTGTTTTAATCTACTAAATTTTGGGTTGGTTTATTATCTAGAAATAGTTATTGTAACGTAATATGATTTTTATTGGTAGCATAGCATTTGATTTTTTTTTTTTTTTTTTTTGAGATGGAGTCTCGCTCTGCCACCCAGGCTGGAGTGCAGTGGCCGGATCTCAGCTCACTGCAAGCTCTGCCTCCCGGGTTCACACCATTCTCCTGCCTCAGCCTCCCAAGTAGCTGGGATTACAGGTGCCCGCCACCTCGCCCGGCTAATTTTTTTTTGTATTTTTAGTAGAGACATGGTTTCACCGTGTTAGCCAGGATGGTCTCAATCTCCTGACCTCGTGATCTGCCCGTCTCCGCCTCCCAAAGTGCTGGGATTACAGGCTTGAGCCACTGTGCCCGGCCCCCATTTTTTTTTTTAAGAGACGGGGTCTCACTATATTTCCCTGGCTGGTCTTGAGCTCCTGGGCTCAAGCAATCCTCCCACCTTGGCCTCCCAAAGTGCTGGGATTACAGGCATGAGCCACTGCACCCAGCCTCATTTAATCTTACAATAAAAGATTTAATAATTCTCTTAAGCTTGAATCTCTGGGGTGAATAAAATCTCTACGGTATTTTCTAAGGTACATATTCCATTGTTTTATAATTACACTTGAGAGGTCTTAACTGTTACCATCCACCACCTCTCCCTGTATATTTACTATGTTCCTAAACTAAAGAATATTAATGTAGAATGATCCAGACTCTCATAGATGTGACCCAAGTAAGTCTAACATATGCTGTTCAATCTAAAACTGGAGTTTGTAATTGGTGATCACATATTTTCTGGCAAGATCTTCAGTTTTTCCACGCAAGCACTAATCCTATCTCCATCTAATCCTAAAGCCTCACGCAGCAAAGTCTGTCTGCTCAATGAGATTACCAAACACCAATTCCTGGCCGGGCGCGGTGGCTCAAGCCTGTAATCCCAGCACTTTGGGAGGCCGAGATGGGTGGATCACGAGGTCAGGAAATCGAGACCATCCTGGCTAACACGGTGAAACCCCGTCTCTACTAAAAAATACAAAAACCTAGCCGGGCGAGGTGGCGGGCGCCTGTAGTACCAGCTACTCCGGAGGCTGAGGCAGGAGAATGGCGTGAACCCGGGAGGCGGAGCTTGCAGTGAGCTGAGATCCGGCCACTGCACTCCAGCCCGGGTGATAGAGCGAGACTCCGTCTCAAACAAAACAAAACAAAAACAACAACAACAAAAAAACATACCAATTCCTATCACATCTCACCGGAAAACCCAAAATTGTGAAGTTCAAAGATTTCCCACATGTGATTTAATTAACCATTCATTCCCTGAGGACACCTCAAGTGGTAGCTTTTTTTTTCTCCCACAGCCTTCGTACCACCGTCCTCCTTGTTTCTAATCGTTGATGTCAGACAACTGTCTTTCCTTCTCTAAAATCTTTTTTTTTTTTGAAGTGGAATCTCACTCTGTCGCCCAGGCTGGAGTGCAGTGGTATGGCCTCAGCTCACTGCAACCTCTGCCTCCTGGGTTCAAGCAATTCTCGTGCCTCAGCCTCCCAAGTAGCTGGGATTACAGGTGCACACCACCACACCTGGCTAATTTTTGTATTTTTTGTAGGGAAGGGGTTTCACCATGTTGTCCAGGCTAGTCTCAAACTCCTGACCTCAAGTGATCTGCCTGCCTCGGCCTCTCAAAATGCTGGGATTACGGTTGTGACCCACCGCACCTGGGTCCCTTCTCTAAAATATAATGTCATCATTTCATCAGTCTATACCATGTATTATCTCTCTCTCCATTGCAGTGATGTATTTACATGCAGGTTTTTGCCCCTCAGGAATTTTCGCTCCTGGCTCAGTATCACTAACTCTAATACTATAATCTTAATTTTCAGTGATTTCAAATATCCGTATACTGCGTTCTTCTAACATCATGGGCCCAATTCCTTAACCTCTTCTACTTTTCTATGAGCTTATCTTCCACTCTACTGTACTCACTCCCCACGTTATTACTCTAGACCTTGTGACTAGCAATAACTGTATCACCTCCAAAATATCAAGTATCCTTCTCTGATCCCCTTCACATTGGCACTCACCCACTCCATGCCTCTTCTCCCCCTTCTTACCCAACTTAAATTCCATGCTCAACTAATCACTTAACTTTATAATCACTCCCAGCATGAGCTCCCTTAACCCTCTCATTTCACACTTGCTTGACAAAGCCTGAATCCTTGATGAATCCATCTCTCTTTCTACTCCATCACCAAATCTAAGTAGCTAAAATTGGCTAGAGAAAATTATAAAACTTAGTAACAAGTTTTATTTTTATATTTTCTTTCTCTTTTTTTTTGCGAGGGGTGGTAAGGGTGGGGCATCTTTCTTTGTCACATAAGCTGGAGTCCAGTGGCGAGATCTTAGCTCACACTGCAACCTCAAACTCCCAGGCACAACTGATTCTCCCATCTCAGTGTCCCAAGTAGCTGGGACTACAGGCATGTGCCACCATACTCAGCTAATTTTTTTTTTTTGTGTACCGATGGGGGTCTTTGTTGTCCAGGCTGGTCTCAAACTCCTGGTTTCAAGCAGTCCTCTTGCTGTGGCCTCCCAAAGTGTTGGAATTATAGGCATGAGCCACTGCACCTGGCATATTTTTATATTTTTCTTTTCCTTTCTTAAATGGTTAAGAACTAAAAAGGTATACATTCAGATGTCTTGCCTCATATTTATCCTTTCCATTTTGTTTCCCACCTCTTGCCCCCATGAGTGCAAAAAGTTATTAAAAAACTTCATAAGTAAATACATACATATAATTTTTCATGCTTTTATACAAATAGTAACATATTATAATATATGCACTGTTTGGTACTTGATTTTTTTTCACTTATTAAATTCAAAGTATCTTGCCATATCTGTGATGAATGGCTTCTTTATTTTTACATAAGTATATATAGTCCAATTATTTGTATTAACACTGATGGTTTATCAATTAAACCTATAGATTCATTATTTCTAGTCTTTGGCTATTATAAACAACAGTACAATGAATGCTATTGTGAATTTATCATTTCATACAAATACGGGTATATCTGTAAGAAAAAGTACCAGGAGTTGGATTGCTGGGTCAAAATGGAAAATACATTTTGGTAGATGTCAAATTGCCCTTGAAAGCAGTTAGACCATTTTGTTCTCCTCACAGACTCACTAACAGGGTGCTTTGTCAAAACATTTTATTTTTACCAATCTAACAAGAAAGAAATGTCCACTAAAACTCTATGTCATAAACTCTACTGCCACAGAGTTTTAGTGGACATTTCTTTAATTGTGAGTTTAGTACTTTTCTTTTTAGAAGAACCCTTTATATTTCCTTTTCTGTGAACTCTCTATTCAGGTCCTTTGGCCTTTTTTCTACTGGGCTAGTCATCTTTTTTTCTCTAAAAGTTCTCTATATTAGAGAAATAATAAGCTCTTTCCTTGTTTATGAGTGGTAAATACTCCAGTTTGTCATCTGTCTTCTGACTTTGCTGACAAGTATTTCTCGCCATGCAGAAGTTTTTTTATTTTAATGTGGTAAAATGTGTTAACTTTTTCTTTTTCTAGTTTTTGGATTCTGAGTCCTAGTTAGAAAGGCGTTCCCCAAACCAAAGTTATGGAGGAATTCTCCCATGTTTTATTCTAGTGCTGTTATCACTATATTTTTAACAATTAAATTATTTGATTTATTGTAATTTATCCTATATGGTACATGGGATATAGATTGGACTTTATCTTTTTCCAAAATTGCTACCTATCTGATAATGTTATCAACAGTCCATCTTTAGCCTACCGATTGGACATGTCATGTTAACCATGAGTTATATTCCCATTTTAGGTATAACTCTAGGATTTCTATTCTGTTCACTTGATCCAATTATCATGTTTTCAGTATTGTGCCTTTCCATTATATGTAATTATGTATAATTACCTGGTAGAGCTAATGTCCCCTCTACAGAGGGAATTAACAGAACCCTGAGTCAACAACACATAACATGCAATAAAAAGTGTACAATAGGCTGGGCGTGGTGGCTCACACCTGTAATCCTAGCACTCTGGGAGGCTGAGGCAGGCGGATCACTTGAGGTCAGGAGTTTGAGACCAGCCTGGGCAACATGGTGAAACCCCATCTCTACTAAAAATACAAAAAATTAGCTGAGTGTGGTGGCACACAACTGTGGTCCCAGATACTTGGGAGGCTGAGGTGGGATAGTCGCTTGAACCTGGGAGGCAGAGGTTGCAATGAGCTGAGATTGTGCCACTGCATTCCAGCCTGGGTGACAGATTGAGACTCCGTCTCAAAAAAAAAATAAATAAAAATAAATAAATAAAATTACTAGAAATGAAAAAATATGATTTTCAAGAGAAAACCACTTAATAGAAACATATCGACAAATGACACAGATGTTGAAATTGGCAAAGACTATAAAAACTATGAGATATATTTAAAAAATCTACAGGAGGGAAAAAGGGAAATTTCAGGTGAAATTTGAATACTCTAAAAAAGAACCCAAGGCAAATCCCGAAACTAAGAAATGAACTATATGAGGCCGGGTGTGGCGGTGGACACCTGTAATCCCAGCACTTTGGGAGGCTGAGGCGGGTGGATCACCTGAGGTCAGGAGTTTGAGATCAGCCTGGCCAATGTGGTGAAACCCTGGTCTCTACTAAAAATACAAAAATTAGCCAGGCATGGTGGTATACAAAATTGTTAAAGGAAATTCTTCACGTGGAAAAAAAAATTGATACTAGATAAAATCTTCAGTCTATACAGAAGAATAAAGAGTGTTAGAAATGGTAAACATAGGGTTAAAACATAAGATATTCTTTTCATTTAATAATTTCTTTAAAAGATAATCAACTAAAGAAAGAAATATATGCTTTAAGCAAATTTAGAAATAAAATATATGACAAAAAAAAAAAAAAAAGACGGGAAGGGGAAATAGAAGTATCCAGTTGTGCCTGGTGCAGTGGCTCACCCCTGTAAGCCACTCCAGGTAGGCAGGATTGCTTAAGGCCAGGAGACCAGCCTGGGTAACAAAGTGAGATGGCATCTCTACAAAAAATTAAACAATTAGCCAGACGTGGTGGCACACAACTGTAGTCCTAGTTACTTGGAAGGCTAAGGCAGGAGGATCACTTGAGCCTAGGAGTTCGAGGCTGCAATAAGCTATGATGACACCACTGGACTCCAACCTGGGCAACAGAGCATGACCCAGTCTCTTAAAAAAAAAAAAAAAAGAAAAGTATCCAGCTGTAAGACGTTTACATTATACCTGAAATGTTCTAAAATGACTCGAATAATGTAAAGCACATTGCAAACCTTAAAACAACCCCTAAAACAGCAAAACAAAGAGATACAGCAAATAATCCTATAGTGAAGATAAAATTAAACACTAAAAAAATAAGATTAATCCAAGACAAGGCAGGAAAACAGGAAAAAAAAATTTAAAAAGAACAGTTGACAAAATGATAGAGTAAAACCTAACTATATTGCTAATTACATTAAATTTAAGTGGTCAAACTACAGTATATTTCCTGACTTATTTTATGGAGCCAGCATTGCCCTGACACTAAAACTTAAAAATTAATTAAAAATTAAGATGAAAGAAAGTCATTTTTACATAATAAAATCTGAGAGAATGTGTCACCAAAGACCCAAACTACAGGAAATGCTAAGGGAAGATCTTCAGGCTAAAGATAAATGATACAGGATGGAAGTTCAGATCACAGGAAGGAAGGAAAAGCAACTAGACATTTTTTCCTGTTTTCCAACACATATAATTTCTTATCTTTGCAAATTCTTTCCACATTTCCAAGTGTTTCTTTTTTATTTATTCCTTTTTTTGAGACGGAGTTTCGCTCTTGTTGCCCAGGCTGGAGTGCAATGACACAATCTCAGCTCACCGCAACCTCTGCCTTCTGGGTTCAAGTGGTTCTCCTACCTCAGCCTCCCAGGTAGCTGGGATTACAGGCATGCACCACCACGCCAGGCTAACTTTGTATTTTTAGCAGAGACGGAGTTTCTCCATGTTGATCAGGCTGGTATCGAACTACCGACTTCAGGTGATCTGCCTGCCTCAGCCTCCCAAAATGCAGGGATTACAGGCGTGAGCCACAGCACCTAGCCGTTTCCATGTATTTCTAATTCATATATTTTCACTGTTTTTGGTAGGAGCATTCAAAGCTATGATTTTTCCTTAGGGTCCTGCTATTTTATTTTATTTTTTGAGATGGAGTCTTGCTCTGTCATGCAGGCTGGAGTGCAGTGGCAAGATCTTGGTTCACAGCAATATCCGCCCCCTGGGTTCAAGCAATTCTCCTGCCTCAGCCTCCCAAGTAGCTGGGATTACAGGTGCACGCCACCACACCCAGCTAATTTTTGTATTTTTAGTAGAGATGGGGATTCACCATGTTGGCCTGGATGGTCTTGATCTCCTGACCTCATGAATGGCCCACCTCAGCCTCCCAAAGTGCTGGGATTACAGGCATGAGCCACTGCACCTGGCCAGTGTCCTGCTTTAATTAAATCTCTTTTTTTTTTTTTTTTTTTTAAGACAGAGCCTTGCTCTGTTGCCCAGGCTGGAGTGCAGTGGTGTGATCTCGGCTCACTGTAATCTCCGCCTTCCAGGTTCACGCCATTCTCCTGCCTCAGCCTCCCTAGTAGCTGAGACTACAGGCGCCCACCACCACGCCCGACTAATTTTTTGTATTTTTAGTAGAGACGGGGTTTCACCCTGTTAGCCAGGATGGTCTTGATCTCCTGACCTCATGATCCACCCGCCTTGGCCTCCCAAAGTGTTGGGATTACAGGCATGAGCCACCGCGCCCGGCCCTGTTTTCTTTTCATTCTATTTGTCTGATATAGTTTGCCAGTCCTTTTCTTAACCTTTCTAAATTAGTGAATCATTCAGGTGTCTGGGTTTTAATTCATGATTCAATCTGAAAGGTCTTTTAATAGATGAGTTAAACACCATTTGCATATATTAATAAGGCATATATATTTGCTCTCTGGTCTTAACTTTATCATGTAGTTTTTTTTTTTTTTTTTTTTTTGAGACAGAGGCTTGCTCTGTCACCCAGGCTGGAGTGCAGTGCGATTGTAGCTCACTGCGGCCGCAAACTTCTGGGATCAAGTGATCCTCCCACTTCCGCCTCAGCCTCCCCAGTAGCTAGGACTACAGGTGCACACAACCACAAGCAGCTGATTAACAAAAAAAAATTCTTTTTGTAGAGATGGGGTTTTATTATGTTGCCTGGACTGGTCTGGAACTCCTGGACTCAAACAATTCTCTCGCTTCAGCCTCTCAAAGTGCTAGAATTACTGGCGTGAGCCTCCGTGCCTGGCTTTTATCATGCGATTATTTTGTTAATTCTGTCTTGCTCACTCTCTCTGCATATATCTGTGTGTCTTAAGTCTTACTATACATAAGTTATTTTTTGTCTCTCAATACCGGTTAAGCCTCAGAAGGGAAGATATGCATGTATGTGATATTTTTTCCCCACTGATTTATTCCTAGTTACCTAGAAGAATGCCTGTCACATAGTAGGTACTCGGTAAATATTCGTTAAATCACCTCATCCAATCAAAGTTCTCACAAGAGAAACACTAATATTTTCTTCAAAATAATATTATTTGTGTTCTTTCCTTGTTTCTGTTAAAAGATTTCACGTAAGGGAGATGAAGAATCATTTATTCAACAAGCATATGAACACGGGTTGGAGAGGAGAGAAGCAAAAATGAAGGCCCTGAAATTCTGGCCCGTCACTTACTCACTAGTAAGTTACTGTATAATTCTCAGGTAAGAAACAATGTCAGAATAAAGAAGGCAGGCCAGGCGCAGTGGCTCACGCCTGTAATCCCAGCACTTTGGGAGGCTGAGATGGGCGGATCACTTGAGGCCAGGAGTTTGAGATCAGCCTGGCCAACTTGGCAAAACCCCGTCTCTACTTAGAGTACAAAAATTAGCTGGGTGTGGTGGCATGTGCCTGTTGTCCCAGCTACTTGAGAGGCTGAAGTCGGAGAATCGCTTGAACCTGGGAGGTGGAGGCTGCAGTGAGCCAAGATCGCGCCACGGCACTCTAACCTTCCCACCTGGGAGACAGAATGAGGCTATATCTCCAAAAAAAAAAAAAAAAAAAAAAAAAAAGCAAATAGTCACAAGCCCTATACAAAAAAACCAAACCAAAACAAAAAAACCACAAAAAATCTATTTTAATTAGGAGCAAGAAAAAAACAACTTACATGGGCCATGGCTTATTTTAGAATTGAATGTATTAATTAATCCTCTTCTTGGTTCCCTCTGGAAGAAACTCAGTCCAAAGAAGGTGTTGCTGGGGGAGAGGGCAGTTAAAAAAAAAAAAAAAAGACAGGAGATTATTGCCTCTAAGCTCCCAAAATGTTAATTCAGAATGACATTTTTCTTCCCCCTTCATATCTCCTATTCCCAGACCTGATACATACGTACATAAATTATTAGTGGGAATTTGGACAAATCCTAGCTTTACTCAAAACCATGAGGAAACCCAGCTACAGCAGGATAGACTCAAGAAAAGCAAGGATCATTCTCTTCAGCAGAAGGGATAGTTAGGCCAGCCCAGTGTCCCAATACTATGATGAAATGGAAGCCAGGATCAGGGTGCTGAGAACTGCCCTGAGTAGATTTTTACTGAATTAAGAGGAAAAAGAAAAGTTAATGGACATTATGAGAAAAGATCAGGGAAACAGAAAACAGACCCAAAAGACCCAATGTATGTATAACAGGAATTTCAAAAATAAGAGGCTGAAACAACACAGATGGAGGAGAAGAAATAAATAGAACAAAAATTTCCAGACCAAAATAAACTCTTGAGTCTTTAAAGTACAGTGCTGTAAGAATTAAAGAAGAATCGTACCTGCAAACATCCTGAGAAATATTCTTAAATTTGTCTTTGAATACAGACAAAAGGACATAAATATCTTTTAGTAAGAAGTTGCAGAGGTTGGGCGCAGTGGCTCACGCCTGTAATCCCAACACTTTGGGAGGCAGAGGCAGGCGGATCACGAGGTCAGGGGCCCAAGACCAGCCTGGCCAACATGGTGAAATCCCGTCTCTACTAAAAATACAAAAATGAGGTGGGTGTGGTGGCGGATGCCTGTAATCCCAGCTACTCGGGAGGATGAGGCAGGAGAACTGCTTGAAAACCCACGGCGGAGGTTGCAGTGAGCCCAGATAGCGCCACTACATTCCAGCCTGGGCGAAAGAGAGAAACTCCGTCTCAAAAAAAAAAAAAAAAAAAAAAAGAAGTTGCAGAACAATGTGTATGTATTGTGGCCTAGCCTAATCTTAGGAAAAAAAAAAAAAATCAAACACATATGTACATAAGCATACTACATATGTGGTGTTTTTCTGAGGCTGTGATGATAAATGCGGGGTAGCAATGTGATTTTGGCTTGTGTTGTATGTGTAAATCTACAGCTAACTCCTCAAGTAGTCAGGAGGGGAGATGGCTGAATGACAGATCTCTGGGGCAGGGCGTCCTGAGCCTTAGATGTGTGCACAGGAGCGGGGTGAGGTGACTGTGCGTGTGTCTGTGTGTGAGAGACCAGAGTTGACTGAGAGGAGTGGAAGCTCTCTGACTGATCGTGTGAGCCTGAGGATAAAGTAAATGCTTTTTTTTTTTTTTTTTTTTTTGAGACGGAGTTTCACTCTTGTTGCCCAGGCTGGAGTGCAATGGTGCGATCTCGGCTCACCGCAACCTCAGCCTCCCGGGTTCAAGCGATTCTCCTGCCTCAGCCTCCCGAGTAGCTGGGATTACAGGCATGCACCACCACACCTGGCTAATTTAGTGTTTTTAGTAGAGATGGGGTTTCTCCACGTTGGTCAGGCTGGTATCGAACTTCCGACCTCAGGTGATCCACCCGCTTCGGCCTCCTAAAGTGCTGGGATTACAGGCGTGAGTCACTGCGCCCGGCGTGTGCTTTTTCTTTCATGTAAATTAATGGGACTTAAACAAATAGCCATTCACAATAATGGTCACAGTCACCTACATTTACACAAATGATCGGGCACAGAATCACACTGTCAGTAAAGCACACCCACGCACCAGGTCGCTGTCCCAACAGTAACACACACTTAGCCCAAAGATAAACCCTACTTCCTCACGCATGCAAAACACACCCCCCTAAGGGGTGATCCCGCACTCAGAGGCTTAAAACTACAGACATTCCCCTTCCACGACACTGGTGAGCCAGGATTTCTCACCTTCAGCATCCTCAGGGAAGGCTCTGGTCCAAGTCCTGATTCGGATTCCAGGCGAGGCCGCTCTACCTTCTCCACCGGCCCGGGACACCCTTACCTGCTTCTACCCGGAGACCATTCCTCCGAGGCTCCTACCGGAAGTAGCTGTGGACAGCGGTGTCCTCTGGGAAATGCAGTCCGAGGGGAGAGCGCCTGAGATGGAAAGGGTGTGTTCCGCCGGGCTCCGGGATGCACTTGCGCAGTTTCACCCGAGGCTGGAGTGACGCCAACCTCTTAGGGTTCGTTTTCGGATACCAGACTTCGGGTTCCGCTGAGGACGGATTTCAGAATAGGGACAGTGGCTGCCCCGACCTCCTCAAGGCGGCCGCCGCGGGGTGTGGCTGAAGATAATTTTTGGCGGGCGCGGACTAATCCGGCTTCCCTTTGTGGAGTTGTGGTGAGAGAGGTGTTTTGTTGCGAGACCGCACGTGCGCCTATCCGAAGGTGACTCTGGTGGAGAAGGTGGATATGAACCGACTTGTGAGGGTGTAGCGCGTGAGATTCGTATGTGAAACGATTTTTTTTTTTTAATTTTTTTTGGCTGGGCGCGGTGGCTCACGCCGAGGCGGGCGGATCACCCGAGACCAGCCTGACTAATATGGAGAAACCCAGTCTCTACTAAAAATACAGAATTAGCCGGGCGTGATGGCGCCTGCCTGTAATCCCAGCTACTCGGGAGGCTGAGACAGGAGAATCGCTTGAACCCGAGAGGCAGAGGTTGCGGTGAGCCGAGATTGCGCCATTGCACTCCAGCCTGGGCAACAAGAGCAAAATTCCTTCTCAAACAAACAAAACTGTACGTCATATATTTGACTCAATTTATTTTATATATATATTATTGTTATTACTACTATTATTTTGAGACGGAGTCTCGCTCTGTCGCCCAGGCTGGAGTGCAGTGGCGCGATCTCGGCTCACTGCAAGCTCCGCCTCCCGGGTTCACGCCATTCTCCTGCCTCAGCCTCCCACGTAGCTGGGACTACAGGCGCCCGCCACTGCGCCTGGCTAATTTTTTGTATTTTTAGTAGAGACGGGGTTTCACCGTGTTAGCCAGGATGGTCTCGATCTTCTGACCTCGTGATCCACCCGTCTCGGCCTCCCAAAGTGCTGGGATTACAGGCATGAGCCACCGCTCCCGGCCTGTTTATATATTTTTTCATACAGAAAAAATATATTCTTGCCTGGGCAAGAAAAACAACAACAACAACAAAAAAAAAACAAAAACTGTACGTCATATATTTCACTCAACTTTAAAAATTTTTTTTTTATTTTTTTGACACAGGGTCTTCATGCCCTGTTGCCCGGGCTGAGTGTGGTGTCGGGATCCTAGCTCACTGCAATCTCCACCTCCTCTGCTTCTCCCGCATCCACCTCCCAAAGTGCTGTGATTACAGGCGTGAGCCACCAGGTCCAGCCAAAACGATATTTATTTATTTATTTTTGGTAAAGACGAGGTCTCGCTATGTTGCCCACGCTGGTGGTCTCGAACTCCTGGACTCAAGCGATCCTCCCATCTCGTTTGCCAAAGTGTTGGATGACAGGTGTGAACCAGCGCGCTGGGTCGTGAAACGGTTTTGAGGCCTTTTGAGAATGGCTGTGCTATATGCCCGCGTGGGGTTCATATGGTAAGCGCCGCCACTCCCGCAGTGGCCCCTGTGGGGTGATACCTGATGTGGCTTAAATGTGAGAGGCCACCTGGACCCGTGTGATTGCCATGTTTGCGGGAGCGCAGCCACCTGCACAGGGATCCTGTGACATTCTGTGTGAGGCTTTTTTGCGCTGGGTCCACCCATGATTAGAGGACTAGTGTGACTGTGGCGGCCCCTGGGAAGGGAAAAAGCTGGTTGGGACCAGGAGGGTCTGAGACGGATGAATGACAGATCTCTGGACCAGGGCGTCCTGAACCTTAAATGTATGCATAGGAGCGGTGTGAGGTGACTGTGTGTGTTTGGTTGTGTGTGAGAGTCCAGAGCTGACTGAGAGGAGTGGAAGCTGGTACATGTTATCTGCCAGAAGGGACAGATCCATGGTAAGGACTTTTAACTTCGCTGAGAGACCAGTAACTCCATCACCAAGTGTAATATGAGGAAATGGTGCTTGAGAACAAGTGATTCTGCTTGTGTCTGATTCTTGTTCATGTATGTGGGATGGTTTGCTCTTGAAACTGTCACTGAAAGGAGAGTGAAATATATGATGTATAGCTGGCCCTCCCTATCCATGGGTCTTGCATTGGGGATTCAACAAACCTTCAGTTGAAAATATCTGGGAAAAAGTTGATGTTTGTATCTGTACTGAACTTGTACAGGCTTTTTTTTTCTTGTCATCATGCCCTAAACAATAGAATATAACAACTATTTACATGGTTATTAGGTATTATAAGTAATCTAGAGAGGGTTTAAAGGATTTTCGTAGATTATATGCAAATACTGTGCCATTTTATATAAGGGACTTGAGCATCTGTGGATTTTGGTAGGGAGGAGTCCTGGAGGGATGACTGTATGTGAAAGTGGTTTGTGAATATGCTCAAGTCTCTGGATGAATTGTATGACAGTGAAGGAGTACGTGATTAGGCTGTTGTGGCTTTGAGGTTTATGTGTATATTTTAAAGGATTATGATTGAGCTGGAGATCATGTGAGATTCGATGTGTTTGAATGTGACTTCTGAGTTAAAATCTGAATGAAAGATTGCGAGGTTATATAAATGTAGTAACTGCATAAGAGAATGCAGGTATCTGGGACCCATGGACACGTTACAGTGGGGAAAATAAATAATCAGACCTTTCAGTGATTACTTTTCAGGGTAGTTTGGTGGCAGCACTTTGTGCAAGGAAGGCAAATCCATATCCATAGTGTCTATTTCAGTGAGAAAAAAGCAGTCCAATGTAACCAACCTTCCACCAGAGAATGGTGCCATATTGGGGACTCACTGTTGGTCTCTGCACAGTCACTCTAATAAAAGCCATAGGTCCCTTTTGGAAGACTGGGAGAAAGATTAACAGTATAAATTTCTGGAAGTATACTGGTGTTCTTCCTCAAGGGGACCTGGCCTCCCCTTCATTCAAGGGCTTCTAGGTGTCTTCACTGACTCAAGTCCGGGTATTCATTGAGGGACCTGACTTTCTGTCTTTATGAATCAAGTTACGCTTTTGTTCACTTGACCTAGAAGTCTTCCACTTACGCAAATCAATTAATGCTTTAGTAGATTTCCCATCTATTTAACTTCCACCAAAGAATATCAGCCATCTTCCCAGATAGTTACCCTGTAACAGATATTTTCTTTGACGTGTTCTTTCATGGCCATTTTGCATTCCTTATCACAATAAATCATTGTTTCATATTTATTAACTTGTTTTAAATTAGACACTGGCTCTGAACTGACCTTAATTCTAGGAGACCCAAAACATCACTGTCATCTACCAGTCAGAGTAGGGGCTATGGCAGTTAGGTAATGAATGGAGTTTTAGCTCAGGTATATCTCACAATGGGCACAGCAAGTCCCAGAAGCATTCTGTGGTTGTATCCCCAATACCACACACAAAATTGGACTAGATCTACTTAGTAACTGGCAGAATCCCCACACTGATTACCTGACATGTGAACTGAGGGCTGTTATGGTGGGAGAGGCCAGGTGAAAGCTACTAAAACTGTCTCCACCTAGAAAAATAGTAAATCAGAAGCAATACCACATTCCTGGAGGGATTGCAGAGATTAGTACCACCACTAAGAAAAATATGCAGGGGCGGGGATTCCCACCCCATCCCCATTCAGCTTGCCCGGTTGGCCCTGCAGAAGACAAATCGGTCTTGAAGAATGCCACTGGATTATCATAAGCTTGACCAGGTGGTAACACCTGTTGTAGCTGCTCTACCAAATGTGGTTTTGTTGCTTAAGGATATTAACACATCCTCTGCTACCTGATGTGTAGCTACTGAGCTGGCAAATGCTTTTTTTCTCCATCTTTGTTATTTAAAACCACCATAAATAGCTCGCTTTCAATTGGTAAGGCCAGTAACAATACTTTCACTGTGCAGCCTCAAGGGTATATCAATTCTCCAGACATATATTGTAAGTTAGTTCACAGGGATCTTGATTGCCTTTTCCTTCCGCGAGATACTGCACTGGGCCGGGCACAGTGGCTCAGGCCTGTAATCCCCGCACTTTGGGAGGCTGAGGCGAGTGGATCATCTGAGGTCAGCAGTTCCAGATCAGCCTGGCCAACATGGCAAAACCCCGTCTCTACTAAGAATACAAAAATTAGCTGAACATGCTGGCACACACCTATAATCCCAGCTCCTTGGAAGGCCGAGGCAGGAGAATTGCTTGAACCCAGGAGGCAGAGGTTGCAGTGAGCTGAGATCGTACCACTGTACTCCAGCCTGGGCCACAGAGCAAGATTCCGTCTCAAAGCAAACAAACAAAAAATACTGCACTGATCCGTTACGTTGATGACATTACACTGATTCGACCTAGTGAACAAGAAGTAGCAAGTACTGTAGATTTATTGGTAAGACATTGCATGTCAGAGGATGGAAATAAATCCAGTAAGAAATCAGGGGCCTTCTACTTCGCTGAAATTCCCAGGGGTCAGGTGGTGTGGAGCATGGTGAGATATCCCTTCTAAGATGATGGATAAATTGTTGCATCTGGCTCCTCCTACAGTCAAAAAGGAGGCGCAATGCATACGGGGTCTCTTTGGATTTTGGAGACAACACATTCTTCACTTGGATGTGTTATTCTGCTGGCCATTTACCATGTGATCCAAAAAGCTGTTAGTTCACAGTGGGGCCCAGAACAAGGGAAAACTCCCCAACAGGTCCAGGCTGCTGTGCAAGCTGATGTGTGCCACTTGGGCCACGTGATCCAACAAATATAATAGTGCCTCCAGTGCCAGTAGCAGAGAGGGATGCTGTTTGGAGCCTTTGGCAGGGCCCAACAGAAGAATCACAGGATAGGCCCTGAGGATTTTGGAGCAAAGCTCCATCTTCCTTTTTAGAAAACACCTCTCCAGAGGCAGCTTTTGGCCTGCTACTGGACCTTAGTAGAGACTGACCATTTAATCATGGGCCACCAAGTTACCATGCAACCTGCACTACCCATCATGAAATGGGTGTTATCTGACCCACGAAGTCATTAAATTGGGTGTGCACAGCAGTACTCTATCATAAAATGCAAGTGGTATAAATGTGACCAGGCCTAAGCAGACCCTGAAGGCACACATGTGAAGAAGTGGCCCAAAAGCCCATCGTTCCCCTCCTGCTGCAATACCTTTCTCTCCCAGCCTGCACTCGTGGCCTCATGGGGAGTTCCCTATGATCAGTTGATAGAGGCAGAGAAGACTCAGGCCTGGTCTACGGATGGTTCTGCATGATAGACAGACACCACCTGGACAGCACTACAGTTCTGTTCTGGGACATCCTCAAAGAACAGTGGTAAAGGGAAATCCTCCCAGTGATTGGAACTCGGAGCACTGCACCTGGTTGTTCATTTTCCCTAGAAGGAGAAATAGCCAGATGTGACATTATATACCAACTTATGCACTGTAGCCAATGGTCTGGCTGGATGGTCAGGGACTTGGAACATTATTTAAAAACTGGTGACAAGGAATTCTGGGGAAGACATATGGACCTTGCTGAACAGGTAAGAAATATAAAGATATTTGTGCCCTATATGAATACTTACCAAAGGGTAACTTTAGCAGAGGAGGATGTTTAATAGTCGGGTGCATAGGATGATCCATTCTGTGGATATCAGTCAGCCTCTTGCCCCAGCTACCCTTACCATCACCCAATTGGCTCGTGAACAAAGTGGTCATGATGGCAGTGATGGAAGTTATGCATGGGCTCAGCAATGTGGACTTCTGCTTACCAAAGCCAAACTGGCTACAGCTACTGCTGAGTGCCCAGTGTGCCAGCAGCCAAGACCAACACTGGTTCCCCAATATGGCACCATTCCCTCGTGGCAGGCTGATACATTGGATTGCTTTCATCATGGAAAGGACAGTATTTTTTTTCTTACTGGAATACACACTTTAGATACGAATTTGTCTTCCTTACCCAAAATGCTTCTGCCAAAACTACCATCCAGACCCTTAACGAATGAAGGTTTGGGTCACCCCACCGGTTAAAGAACCACAATCAGCTGAGGAGCTTGCTTGCTGAGGGGAAAAGGAATACATAATGGGTAAGGGAAGAAGGGAGGCATGAATACCAGCTATAACCACGTGAGCAGCTACAGAAACAAAAACTGTAATTGTCATGAATGTATCTTTATTTGTAATGAATGTGTGTACAACAAAGCTTTGTTTTCCTCCCTTTCATATCTCTTTATCGTGTACAGTAACATATACTGACTTTATATTAGAATATTTAAATATTGTTAACTTTATATCAGTTTTCAAGTTATGGGATATGGGGGAGAAGTATTAACATCATCCAGACTTTGCATCCTCTTCTGGGGAAGGGTTAGTTATTTTTGGTTGTATGCAGCATAGTTGTCCCATGTTAAGCAAAAGTATAACCTTGTTACTGTCTTTATTCAGATATGAAGTATGGTTTTGGGAGATGCTTATGGGTACCAAGTTGACAAGGGTGGACTTATGATGGTTAATTTTATGTGTCAACTTGAGTGGGCCATGATGCCCAGATATTTGGTCAAACATTATTCTGGATGTTTCTGTGAAAGTTGTTTTTGGATGAGATTAACACTTAAATCAGTGGACTCTGAATAAAGCAGATTATGCTCCACACAGTGGGTAAGCCTCATTCAATCAGCTAAAGTTCTTAATAGAACAAAAGCTAATGTCCCCTGAGCAAGAAGGAATTGTGTTAGCAGACTGCCTTTAGACTTTGAACACAACTCTTGTCTGGATCTTCAGCCTGCAGGCCTGCCTTGCAGATTTTGGACATACCAAGGCTCCACAATTGCATGAGCCAATTCCTTAAAATAAATATTTCTGTGTACGTGCATACACACACACACACACACACACACCTGTTTGTTCTGTTTCTTTAGAGAACCCTAATATACTGTCCTAAGTATTTTACATGTTTAGTATCATTTAACTCCCCTCAGAACCCTGAGGGAGTTATTGATACCATTCCCAGTAAACTGGTGATGCAGGTGAGGCACCAAGAGCTTAAATAACTTGTAAAATGTCACAGAGTTCCTAAGAGGTGGAACTGGAATTTGAATTTCAAAGCCTTCAGTCTTTAACTATTAGATTACCATTTTCTAACTTGACACCTTCTATTCTGTATCCCATCTACTTCACAAAGCCATTCCTGATGAGTGTCTTTATTGCCAACTAATTTGGAATGAAAATTATTAGGATTATGGATTCTATTATATGATATTTAACACACTGTTTATTCTCAAACATTTTTATTTACTAATTATTATCAGGAATTCTTTGATGAGCATTCTTGTAATACTATTTTGTTCATTTTTATAATTACTTTCTAAGAGACAAAGTGTCCTAGAAGTGGGATTTCTGAGTAAGACATTGGGCATGCTTGGCAACATGTAAGACTTTGTGCTTCAATACTTGGAAGAAGCACAAATTATTAAGATATAATTACTGCCTTTGCATTGCTTATAATTCAACAGGGGCAATAAAAGTAAGTGAAAGGTAGAGCATGACAAAGACTTCTAGAGAAGTACAGATGATAACCCTGTGAGTTCCCAAGAATTCACAGGAGCTCTGTGTGTGAATGAATGCCCTCTCGTCATGTATATGTCTTACAGATTAGAGTCTCTTGATGTTGGGTCTAAAGGGTACTAATGGAGCAAGGCTGTCCTCTTACCCATAGCAGGACATTATGGCTAGTATTTCAGAGGTGAAATAAATCCTTCTGTCAAGAAGGCATAGAAAACAAAGCAGCAAGTCCAAGGTAAGGTTTAAGCCTCTTAGCTCTTCTTCCCTGGTCAGAAAACCCACAGTCATAGTTGGGTCAAAATTAATATTTTTTTTTTGAACGTAAGAGAAATCATTCATCACATAGTATTTAGAATGTGCTTAGCTGTACATGTAAAGACTTCTTAAAGCTTTTTTTTTTTTTTTTTTTTTTTTTGAGACAGAGTATCACTCTTGCCCAGGCTGGAGTGCAGTGGCATGATCTCTGCTCACTGCAACTTCTGCCTCCTGGGCTCAAGCGATTCTCATGCCTCAGCCACCCAAGTAACTGGGATTACAGGCGTGCACCAACATGCCTGGCTAATTTTTGTATTTTTAGTAGAGACGGGGTTTCACCATGTTGGCCAGGCTAGTCTCAAACTCCTGACCTAAAGTGATCAGCTTACCTTGGCCTCCCAAAGTGGAGGGATTACAGGCGTGAGCCACTGCAACCGGCCTAAAAGTTTTTTTAATCTACTTTTTGAAAATCTTCCATGTAATAAAATGCCTTAAACATATATTCTAAAATCAGCAGATGTTTCTTGCAAAGAAAATAAGAAGTATATGTAACAAGTATACTTAAGTTTAAATTTCTAGAAGTATACTTAAAACAAAAAATCAGTATCACAGCCTATTTAATGTTAATTTATTTATTTATTTATTTTTTTTTTGAGACGGAGTCTTGCTCAGTCACCCAGGCTGCAGTGCGGTGGCGCGATCTCGGCTCACTGCAAGCTCCGCCTCCCGGGTTCTCGCCATTCTCCTGCCTCAGCCTCCCCAGTAGCTGGGACTATAGGCGCCCGCCACTACGCCCGGCTAGTTTTTTGTATTTTTAGTAGAGACGGGGTTTCACCGTGTTAGACAGGATGGTCTCGATCTCCCGACCTTGTGATCCGCCCGTCTCGGCCTCCCAAAGTGCTGGGATTACAGGCTTGAGCCACCGCGCCCGGCCAATGTTAAATGTTAAAGGTATACCTTGGCCGGGTGTGGTGGCTCACACGTGTAATACCAGTACTTTGGGAGGCTGAAGCAGGATCGCTTGAGCCCAAGGAGTTGGAGACCACTCTGGGAAACAGAGTATGACCCCATCTCTACAAAAAAATTAAAAATTGGCCAGGCACGGTGGCTCATGCTTGTAATCCCAGCACTTTGGGAGGCTGAGGCGGATGGATCACGAGGTCAGGAGTTTGAAACCAGCTTGACCAACATTGTGAAACCCCGTCTCCACTAAAAATACAAAAATTAGCCAGTCATGGTGGCGTGTGCCTGTAATCCCAGCTACTCAGGAGGCTGAGGCAGGAGAATTGCTTGAACCCGGGAGGTGGAGGTTGCAGTGAGCCGAGATTGTGCCACTTCACTCCAGCCTAGGTGACAGAGAGACTCCATCTCAAAAAAATAATTAAAAATAATAAAAATTTTAAAAATAATAAAAAATTAGCCAGGTATGGTGGCGTGTGCCTGTCGTCCCAGCTACACAGGAGGCTGAGGCAGGAAGAGCAGTTGAGCCCAGCAGGTCAAGGCTGCAGTGAGCCATGTTCATGCTGCTGCACTCCAGCCTGGGTGACACAGCAAGACTGTCTCAAACAAAAAAACTCAGTATACCTCTAGATATTTTTCTTTCTATTGCTAATGTCTGACATTCTGTCTGTATGTATATGTACATGTATCTGTATGTACATATGTATACTTTGATAAATGGTATAGCTGTACATATTATATAGTTACCTGCTTTAGCCACTCTTAGCATGTTTTGGATTTGTCTATATTTTTCTATTATTCTACAACTTTTTTTTTTTTTTTTTTTTTGAGATGGAGTCTCACTCAGTTGACCAGGCAGGAGTGCACTGGCACCATCTCCACTCACTGCAACCTCTGCCTCCTGGGTCAAGCGATTCTTCTGCCTCAGTCTGCCGAGTAGCTGGGATTACAGGTTCCTGCCACCACACCTGGCTAATTTTTGTATTTTCAGTTGAGACGGGGTTTCATCATGTTGGCCAGGCTGGTCTCGAACTCCTGACCTCAAGTGATCTGCCCGCTTCAACCTCCCAAACCGCTGGGATTATAGGTATGAGCCACTGTGCCCAGCCAACCTTTTTTTTTTTTTTAACTGATCACTTAA
The DNA here is from genome assembly GCF_037993035.2 of Macaca fascicularis. Lineage (NCBI taxonomy): Eukaryota > Metazoa > Chordata > Mammalia > Primates > Cercopithecidae > Macaca > Macaca fascicularis. Next base: position 43,891,848 of record NC_088393.1, read on the forward strand.
CAGTTCGTGGTGGGGAAGTTCTGGAATATTTAAACAGGTATATTCCTGCTAGACTCAAAGCCGAACCAAGCCAGAGAAATTTCTTCCATATGCTATGCAGCTACTATGTATACCCCAGCCTCCCATTTCTCTCAGGGTCATGTGAGACTTACTTTCAGTGGCAAAAAGCGGAATTACTTTTGCACCAACCTAATACATTTGGAGTGTTTTTTGTCATTTGCAGGACTGTCACTTCCAGGGATAACCATAAAGTTCTCCAGGTGCAGAGTGAGTGGCTGAACCCTGCTTAGAGGGATGTAACTGCAAGAATGTGATGTCAGAGCCTAATCTTTTTTTTTTTTTTTTTTTTGAGACGGAGTCTCGCTTTGTCACCCAGGCTAGAGTGCAGTGGCCGGATCTCAGCTCACTGCAAGCTCTGCCTCCCAGGTTCATGCCATTCTCCTGCCTCAGCCTCCCACGTAGCTGGGACTACAGGCGCCTGCCACCTCGCCCGGCTAGTTTTTTGTATTTTTAGTGGAGATGGCGTTTCACCATGTTAGCCAGGATGGTCTCGATCTCCTGACCTTGTGATCCGCCCGTCTCGGCCTCCCAAAGTGCTGGGATTACAGGCTTGAGCCACCGCGCCTGGCCATCAGAGCCTAATCTTGCTAGTTAAGAATAATTTCCTGGCCAGGCACGGTGGCTCACGCTTGTAATCCCAGCACTTTGGAAGGGCAAAATCAGGGGATCGCTTGAGCCCAGGAGGTCGATACCAGCCTGGGCAACATGGTGAAACCTCATCTCTATTTATAAAAATAAAAAATAGGGCTGGGTATGGTGGCTCATGCCTGTAATCCCAGCACTTTGGGAGGCAGAAGTGGGCAGATCACCTGAGGTTGGAAGTTCGAGACTAGCCTGACCAACATAGAAAAAACCCGTCTCTACTAAAAACTCAAAATTAACCAGGTGTAGTGGTACATGCCTGTAATCCCAGCTACTTGGGAGGCTGAGGCAGAAGAATCACATGAACCCAGGAGGCAGAGGTTGTGGTGAGCCGAGACCATGCCATTGCACTCCGGCCTGGGCAACAAGAGCAAAACTCCATCTCAAAAAAAAAAAAAAAAAAAAAAAAAAAGACTGAGTGGGGTGGCTCACATCTGTAATCCCAGTACTTTGGGAGACCAAGGTGGGCGGATCCGGATCACGAGGTCAGGGGTTCAAGACCATCCTGGCCAACATAGTGAAACCCTGTCTCTACTAAAAATACAAAAAATTAGCCAGGTGTTGTGGCGGGCACCTGTAATCCCAGCTACTTGGGAGGCTGGGAGGAGAATCGCTTGAATTTGGGAGGCAGAGATTGCAGTGAGCTGAGATTGTGCCACTGCATTCCAGCCTGGGCGACAGTGCGAGACTCTGTATCAAAAAAAAAAAAAAAAAAAGGCCTGGCGCGGTGGTTTACGCCATTAATCCCAGCACTTTGGGAGGCCGAAGCAGGTGGATCACCTGAGGTGAGGAGTTCGAGACCAGCCTGACCAACATGTCTAAACCCCATCTCTACTAAAACTACAAAAGTTAGCCAGGCATGGTGGTGCGCACCTGTAATCCCAGCTACTCGGGAGGCTGAGGCAGAAGAATAGCTTGAACCCAGGAGGTGGAGTGAGCTGAGATTGCACCACTGCTCTGCAGCCTGGGTGACAGAGTGAGACTCCATCTCAAAAAATAAATAAAATAAATACAATTTTAAAAATAAAAAATTAAAACTAAATAAAAATTTTTATGCAATATTTTCCTTTATTATTTATAATCTGCTTGCTGGGAGTATTTTCCTTCATTGTGAGTCTCTTGAGAGCTTTTGAAGAACTGATCTGGCATTTTTATAGCTGGAAACACTCGACTGTGTTTTTAGTATTGAGGTTTCATTTTCTTGACACCTAAGGTGACTTTATCTTCCTCTGTCTTGTTTATTTCTCTCCCTGAATTGACATCACCACAACAGGCCTAAGTCCAATTTCTTTTCCTATATACAGGACCTTTTATTTCTAAGCCAGATGTGATTTCCCCATTGAAGAAAGGGAGATAGCCATGAATGTGTAGAGAGTAATGTGTTAAGGTGGCTCAAAGAAGAGGGAAGCCATTGCAGGTAAATGCTCAGCTGAAATGAGAGTCAAAACTTCCAGGTATTGTTTGAGAAACTTTTCCCTCAGTGGCCAGTGGAGAGAACTGAGGTCCTTTCAGTCTGAGTTCCCAAAGACACTTCACCATCATCCCCCTGTGTCACTGTGCCCATAGCTCCTTCTATAATTCTTCCAGTTTTAAGGAGGGAAGGATTAGCCTTATAGAGTTTCTGATTATAAAAGAAATACATACTAAGCATTAAAATTCAGAAAACAGAATCCTATTCTGCACAGCAAAGGAAACAATAGGATGAAGAGACAACCCAAAGATTGGGAGAAAATCCTTGCAAATCATATATTGGATAAGGGGCTAATATCCAAAATGTAAAAGGAACTCAGACTTCTTAACAAGAATACAAATAACCCTATTAAAAATGGGCAAAGGACTTGTATACATTTCTCATAAGAAGACATACAAATGGCCAACACATATATGAAAAATGCTAAACATCTGTAATCATCAGAGAAATGCAAATTAAAACCACAATGGGGCCGGGCGCAGTGGCTCACGACTGTAATCCCAGCACTTTGGGAGGCCGAGCCGGGCAGATCACGAAGTCAGGAGATCGAGACCATCCTGGCTAACATGGTGAAACCCCACCTCTAATAAAAATACAAAAAATTTGCCAGGCATGGTGATATGCACCTGTAGTCCCAGCTACTTGGGAGGCTGAGGCAGGAAAATCGCTTGAACCCAGGAGGTGGAGGTTGCAGTGAGCCGAGATCGTGCCACTGCACTCCAGCCAGGGCAACAGTGAGACTGCATTCCCCACAAAAAAACCATGAGATATTACCGTGCACCTGTTAGACACCTGCTGTTATAAACAAAGATGAAAGATTAGTGTTGGTGAGGATGTAGAAAAAAGGAACACTTGCACACTGTTGAGAGCACTGTAAATTACTACAGCCATTTTGACAAAGTGTAGAGCTTCCTCAAAAAACAAAAAATAGAATTACCATATGATCCAGCAATCCCACAAGGAATTGACATCAGTATGTCAAAGATGTCTGCACTCCCATGTTCACTGTAGAATTATTCACAATAACTAAGATAAGGAAACAAGCTAAGTGCCCATCAATGTATGAATGGATTTATTTTTTTATTTTTATTTTTTTGAGATGCCCGAGTCTCGCTCTGTCGCCCAGGCTGGAGTGCAGTAGCACGATCTCGGCTTACTGCAAGCTCCGACTCCCGGGTGCACGCCATTCTCCTGCCTCAGCCTCCCGAGTAGCTGGGACTGCAGGCACCCGCCACCAGGCCCGGCTAATTTTTTTTTGTATTTTTAGTAGAAACGGGGTTTTGCTGTGTTAGCCAGGATGGTTGCGATCTCCTGACCTTGTGATCCGCCTGCCTTGGCCTCCCAAAGTGCTGGGATTACAGGCGTGAGCCACCACGCCCAGCTGAATGGATTTTTTAAATGGAGGATATATATACAGTAGAATACTATTCAGCCTTAAACATGAAATTCTGTCGTTTGCAACAACATGGGTAAACCTAGAAGATGTTATGTTAAGTGAAATAAGCCAGGCACAGAGAGACAAATACTATATGATCTCACATGTGGAATCTAAAAAGTTGAACTCTTAGAAGTAGAGACTAGGAGGATGGTTACCAAAGGCTGGGGGGTGGGGATGTGGTGGATGGGGAAAGGGGAAATGCTGGTTAACAGGTACAAAGTTTCATTTAGATAGGAAGAATACATTCTGCTGTTCTTTTGCCCAACACAGTGACTACAGTTACTGTATTGTATATTTCAAAATAGCTAAAAGATAGGATTTTATATGTTCTCACCACAAAGAAATGGTAAATATTTGAGGTGATGGATATGCTAACCAGCCTGATTTGATCATTCCATCATGTGTTCATGCAGAGAAATACCACATTGTACCATATAAATATATATACAATTATTGTACAAATATATACATCAATATACAATTGTACATACAATACGTACAATTACTGTACAAATATATACAATTGTCAATTAAAAATTTTAATAAAGAAATCTAAAATAACAGTTGCCCCCTTTTTGCATTTCATGATAAATCCCTTTACTGTCCTTCTCTACATACACTGAGTTTTAAAAACAGAATCAGCTAGAACATTGTTGCTGTTCTGAAACCTATCTTTCTCATTTAACACAAGTGAACATTTTTCTTTGTCAACAAGTGGTAAACATCATCCATTCTAATGGCTGTATTTTTTAATAGGTGGAGTTGTATCTTCAGGGCAGATTCCTAAAAGTGGAATGGCTGGGTCACAAGGGAAACATGTAGGTAGTTTATGTACATGTTGTCAAATTTCCCACCATAAGGGTTGTGCCAGTTTGTTTTCCCACCAGCAGTATATGAGACTGCCCGATTCCCCGTACATTCATTCCTGTGGCTGCTCTAACAAGTCACCGCAAACTTGGTGGCTTTAAACAATAGTTTACTCTGTCACATTCTGGAGGCCAAAACTCCAAAAATCTAGACATCAGCAGGGCTGGACCACTCCTAGAGATTCGAGGGGAGAATCCTCACTTTGCCTCTTTCTCTGATGGCTGTAGCCATTCCTTGACCTGTGGATCCACCTCCAGGGTCACATTGCTGCCTCCTCTTCTTCTGTCTGCCAATCTCCTTGCGTCTCTTTTAAGGATGCTTGTCACTGGATTTAGGACCCACGCAGACAATCCAGGATGAACTACTCATCTCAAAATTCTTAATTTCATCTGCAAAGACCCCCTTTCCAAATTAAGTAACATTCACAGTTTCCAGAGATTAGGACATGGACATATCTTTTTGCAGGGTCATCAGTCAGCCGACTATATCCTGTCTCACCAACAGAATATGTTGTTATACTTTTTAATTTTTGTCATCCTGATAGGTTAAAAATGGTCTCAGTATTCCGCCCTCCCCCCACCAAGAGACAGGGTCTCACTTTGTTGTCCAGGCTAGAGTGCAGTGGTGTAATCATAGCTCACTGTAACCTCAACCTCCTGACCTCAAGCAAACCTCCCACCTCAGGCTCCCAAAGCACTGGGATTATAGGTGTACGCCACCTCACCTGGCCTTTCTCTATATTAATTTGCATTTCTCTTTTTACACATTTAAGGGCCCCTTTTACATATTTTTTGTGAATTGTTAATTTCTCTTACCCATCTTTTCTGTCAGGTTTTTGGGTCTTTCCCTTGACATTAAGAGCAGTTTTGTTTTGTTGAGACAAGGTCTCACGCCGATGCCCAGGCTGGAGTGCAGTGGTGCAATCATGGCTTACTACAGCCTTGACTTCCAGGGCTCAAGTGATTCTCCCACCTCAGTCTCCCAAGTATCTGGGACTACAGACACACAACCACACCCAGTTAATTTCTTGTATTTTTTTGTAGAGATGGGGTTTCACCATGTTGCCCAGGCTGGTCTTTCCCTTGACATTAAGAGCAGTTTTGTTTTGTTGAGACAAGGTCTCACGCCGATGCCCAGGCTGGAGTGCAGTGGTGCAATCATGGCTCACTACAGCCTTGACTTCCAGGGCTCAAGTGATTCTCCCACCTCAGTCTCCCAAGTATCTGGGACTACAGACACACAACCACACCCAGTTAATTTCTTGTATTTTTTTGTAGAGATGGGGTTTCACCATGTTGCCCAGGCTGGTCTTGAACTCCTGGGCTCAAGTGATTGGCCCACCTTGTCCTCCCAAAGTGCTGAGATTACAAGGTGTGAGCCACGGCACCTGGCCAAGTTTTTTTTTTGTTTTTTGTTTTTTCAATATATATATTGGGAATTGTTATAGACTAATTTGTTCCCCCTCCAGTTCATATGTTTAATATTATTAACTATAGTCATCGTGTTGTGCAATAGAACACCAGAACTTATTCCTCTCGTATAACTGAAACTTTGTACATACTGATCAACCTAACTCTTAATTTCTAGTAATTTATGTAGTAAATTAAAGACTTAAGACATACAACCAGATATGTGTAGAGAGAGTGAACAAGAGGGAATTAACAAAATAATTACACGATAAAGGGTGGGTGCTATGGCTCACACCTGTCGTCCCAGCACTTTCAGAGGCTGAGATGGGGATCACTTGAGGCCAGGAATTCAAGAACAGCCCAGGGAACATAGTGAGACCCCATCTCTATAAATTTTTTAAATTATCTGGGTGTGGTGGTGGTATGCACCTGTAGTCCTAGCTACTTGGGGAGCTGAGGCTGAGGTGGGAGGATTTCTTGAGTCTAGGAGTTTGAGGTGGCAGTGAGCTATGATAGTGTCACTGCACTCTAGCCTGGAGTACAGAATGAAACACTGTCTCGAAAATAAAAAAGAAAGGTTAAATTACAAACTACTACTATGTACAGCAACATGAATATAATGTTATATCTATATGTATCTATGTATAGAAATAATGTTGAGCAAAGGAGGTCAGACACAACAGTACATACTATGTGATTCTATCTATATAAAGTTCAAAACCAAACCATACTATTCTATTATAGAGGTCAAAATAATGGTTAACTTTGAGGTGTAATGATTGGGAAGAGATATAAGGGAGACTTCTGGGATGTTGGAAAGTTGCTATGTCTTTAATGGTGGTCGCATGGGTTAATTTTTTTATTATTTTATTATGTTTTTTTGAGACGGAGTCTCACTCTGCCGCCCAGGCTGGGGTGCAGTGGCACCATCTCGGCTCACTGCAAGCTCTGCCTCCCGAGTTCATGGTATTCTCCTGCCTCAGCCTCCAGAGAAGGTGGGACTACAGGCCCATGCCTGGGTAATTCTTTGTATTTTTAGTAGAGACGGGGTTTCACCGTGTTAGCCAGGATGGTCTCGATCTCCTGACCTCGTGATCTGCCCACCTCGGCCTCCCAAAGTGCTGGGATTACAGGCATGAGCCACCGCGCCCAGCCGGTTTTATTTTTTTAAAAAGCCAGCAAGCTATAATTGTATTTATTTATTTTATTTATTTATTTATTTATTTTTTTGCGACGGAGTCTCGCTCTGTCGCCCAGGCTGGAGTGCAGTGGCCGGATCTCAGCTCACTGCAAGCTCCGCCTCCCGGGTTTACGCCATTTCCTGCCTCAGCCTCCCGAGTAGCTGGGACTACAGGCGCCCGCCACCTCGCTCGGCTAGTTTTTTGTATTTTTTTTTAGTAGAGACGGGGTTTCACCGGGTTAGCCAGGATGGTCTCGATCTCCTGACCTCGTGATCCGCCCGTCTCGGCCTCCCAAAGTGCTGGGATTACAGGCTTGAGCCACTGCGCCGGGCCTCTATAATTTTAAAATTTGTGCTTCCTCGCTCGCTCGCTCTCTGTGTCTGCGTGTGTGTGATTTCATGTGTTCATTTCTTTTACCCACTTTTTTCTATCAGGTTTTTGGGTCTTTCCCTTGATTTTAAGAGTTTTTTGTTTTTGTTTTTTTGAGGCAGGGTCTCACTCCAACGCTCAGGTTGGAGTGTACTGGCACAATCACAGCTCACTACAGCCTCAACCTCCTTGGGCTCAGGTGATCCTCCCATTTCAGCCTCCCAAGTAGCTAGGACTACAGGTGTGCCACCACACCCAGCTGATTTTTTTTATTTTTAGTAGATAGGGGATTTCACCATATTGCCCAGGCTGGTCTCAAACTCCTGGACTCAAGTGTTCCACCCATCTCAGCCTCTGAAAGTGCTGGGATTACAGGCATGAGCTATACACACTCAAAATAAATGGAATATCTGCATTTTTAAATCACATTTTTCTAACTACAAAACCAATTTTCTTTCAGTTCTGGTTTTTGCTTCTGAAGCCCAAATTTTATTACACTTAATGAAACCTGTGCATGGGTAATTCATTTAAATAAACACAATTTCCACTGGATTAGTGGACTTAAAAGACTAATGATGGCCAGGTGCGTTGGCTCACGCCTGTAATCCCAGCACTTTGGGAGGCCAAGGAGGACAGATCACGAGGTCAGAAGATCAAGACCATCCTGGCCAACATGGTGAAACCTCGTCTCTACTAAAAACAAAAAATTAGCCATGCATGGTGGCACGCGCCTTGTAGTCCCAGCTACTTGCAAGGCTGAGGTGGGGGAATTGCTTGAACCTGAGAGGCGGAGGTTGCAGTGAGCCGAGATCATGCCACTGCACTCTAGCCTGGCAACAGAGTGAGACTCTGTCTCAAATAATAATAATAAAATATAATAATATAAATAAATAAAAGACTAATGATACCATATAGTAGTGAATAGACACTCTCATAGTATGTTGTATATTGGTGCAAACTTAATCAGGGCAATTGATAAAGATGTGTAAGCAGGTTTTAACTATGAAAGCCTCATTCTCAGCAAAATATCTAAGACTCTATAAAAAGATACAATTTACATGTGCACAGAAAGGCATATGCAGTAAAACATTGCATATAATGGGAAAAAGCTGGACAGAACTTACATATCCAAACAAAACAGTGCAGCCATTAAAAGATTATGACACAGTTCATAATTTAGTGACATGAAAATTTGTTCACTATATTTTGTTAGAAGAAACAAGTAGATTTCAAAACAATTGTTATATAACCCTGTTCTGAATAGAAAAATCCTATATGCCTATATCCATGCACTTATTCATAAATAAGGTGAAGTTATTTGGAATAAAATGTTCAAAGTGCTTACTTTAACCTTTTTTAATCTCCAATCTGCTGAATTAAGAATCTACTAATTTTACAATGAGAGAAATCTGCTTTGAGAGCAGAAAAAAAAAATAAAAGGAGATATGTGTATGATACCTGGATTGCAATGTTGAAATGGTCTGAATTCTGGCTGAAGAGACCCAAACTTTCTTCATAGACATTCCGGAGCACTAATTCAAATACTGTCTCAAAGGTCCTAAATCTAGAATCCTAAGATTTTATACACAATGAGTTCCTCTTCTCAGTTGCCTCTCATTTACCTGGACACAGAACTCCTGTTAACCTCTTCACGAACTATTGCTCCAAGAAGGAAATCACATCTGGTCTGGACATAAATTAATAGGGTAATTAATAATAAATCCTTCACATAGGCAAAGAAATGGAATTTTGGTCTGATGTGGCTATGGAGAATTGAGACAGTTCCTTAATCATCAAGTAGAAAGAAGTTTAGAAAGTATTCTGAAGGATTAGGGTGATAACACTTTATAAATAACACAGGAGAGACGCCCATTTCCACCTAGAAATCTTAAACCGGTCCTTCAGAAAATAACCTAAGAACCCTGAAGATTCCCTAATCAATCAGGGTGAAGAAAGTAAGATGTTCCCAGAATACAGAATTTGAACTGGAAAGGGGAAAACATGTAAAAAGGGAGACCCGGCTGGCCGCAGTGGCTCACGCCTGTAATCCCAACACTTTGGGAGACCAAGGCAGGCAGATCACCTGAGGTCAGGAGTTTGAGACCAGCCTGGCCAACTTGGCGAAACCCCATGTCTACTAAAAATACAAAAATTATCCGGGCATGGTGGTGGGCACCTGTAGTCCCAGCTACTCGGAAGGCTGAGGCAGGAGAATCGCTTGAACCTGGGAGGCAAAGGTTGCAGTAAGCCGAGATCGCACCACTGCATTCCAGCCTGGGCGACAGAGTGACACTTGCTCTCAAAACAAAAAAAGGGGAGACCCAATTGACTAGTTAAATGTATGTAGGTGTTGTTATATCACACCCCTGAATAAATTCCTCTGATTTGGGGGAATGTGTGTCAGTCATCTGTACTCCACTCAGAAGTCAGTGCCACATTCCTGAGTCTACATACCCGTGAAATGACAGGAACCCGTGTGCCCATAAGGTCCTGGAGGGGAATGTAAAGTTGGTCAAGACATGGGAGCTAGACAGCAAGGAAAAGAAATTTCAAAGGGAAGTTAGTAGTCAAATTACCAACTATCCATGTAATATAATACTAAGACAAATGCAAAGTTGTAGAAAATAGTTAAGGATAAGGAATCTTTTCAAGATACTATTCAGAGAAATCACTTTACAAAACAGGTTGAACAATACAATTATATCAATATGGTCATTTTAAAAGTCTGGAAAGTTAAACACCTGTTTCAGTTATCTATTGCTATATAACCACTTCAAAAGTTTATGGCTTAAAACAAAAAATAATTAGCTCATTATTTGCGGGGGTTGGCAATTTGGGCTTGGCTTGCCTGAGTGGGTCTTCTGCTGATCATATTCATGTGGCAGCTGTCAGCTGTTGGCTTGGTGGAGGCTGGATGGTCCAAGATGGTCTCCCTGAAATACCTGGCCATTGTTACTCACTGGACTTCTCTCTCCAAGAGATCTTTAATCCTCAAGTAAGCTGCTCTTAGCCTTCAGTCATGGTGGTCTCAGGGCAGGAAAAGGGGAAGAGAAAAAGCTGCACGACTTCCTGAAGCTTTGTCTCAGAAGTCTCACAATATCACTTCCACCACATTCTATTGGTCAAAGCATTTCACAAGGCCCTGCCTAATAGTAACCAAACCACTGACTAGCATTTCAGGAGGAGAAAAAAACACTCCCTTTCTGAAAAACAAAAAGAGAACAAAAATAGAAAATACAACAAAACTTCCTTGACCTTGGTTTTAAGATATGCTCAGCAATGGTTCCCTTTCCTTGGGGCTCTTAGAGAACCTCAAGGCAAGGGAGAAGGGGAAAGGAAAGGGGTAAGGAATCATGAGACATCACACCTTTCTTGGAACCCAGACTGGCTAAACTGGAAAAAATTATTCCCACCACACAAGCTCTCATCATCTACCATACACATACTCAGATGGAAGTAAAAGGGAGATGGGAGTACTGATAATCCTTCTTAATATTCAAGGGAAAGGCCAGGGTCACTGATTCCCAGGACTGGGGACTTTCTCTAAATTCACATAAGTCTCCCGGGGAGACATCTCTGGGAATGATGTGGTTCACATGGAACCTGACCTCTGGGAGTTCCCAAGGGAGAGCATCTGAGGAAGGAATCCTACTCCTAGGCTCTCCCCATCACGTCTTCCCAGAACTCTGCCTGAGAGACACTTACAAAGCCTCGTTCCAAAAACAGGTCTGTGCTTTTTCTGTTTGCAGATTTTACTCCACCACTCGATTATCCCTTCCCTTTTACGGCTATTTCACTGCAGCTGGGGTCTATACAGCTATAAAGCAGGAGAAAAAAGGAAGCTGGGAACTCAGAGATGCAGAGCCCAAGAAACAATCAAGTCTAAAACTGTCACATAGGTGGGGACTCTACCAGGATCCCGTGTTAAACACCAGGCTGAGAACTGGGGACGGGGGTGCCCTGAGAAGACAACGCGGGCCATGCTTCATTGCAAGATGACTCTGATTAACATAGGCATCATCGTAGTCCTCACAGGCACATGGGGGAGATCTTCGACAGACCCCTCAGTCCCAACATTAAACACAGCACTGCAGAAATGAAGCTTTACCCGTTACACACACAACACCACAGACTTAAAGGTTCTTCCATCACACTAGGCCACACTGTCACGATGGGAGGTCTCAAACCCTACAGTGTCACACACCCCACATGACAGCCGACCACAGCCACCCAAAGGTCCCGCATCCGAGCAGGGACAGGAACACAATCACGCACCTGTTGCAGCCTCCTCGCCGCACACACAGCCGCCTTGTCCTGGCGTCAAACACGCACACACGCATACACAGGTCCGAGCTACGGCCCTGCACACCCCGTCTGCGTCCCGGGAGCCCGGGGCTTCCTCACTTTGAGCGCCGCCCGCACCCCAGCCATGCACTAGGAGAACTTGGAAGGGGAACCTGAGATCAAAGTTCGAAAACGGCCCGGGAGCCTGTGGGAAATGTAGTCCAAGGCCGGTAATGCCCGGATGTGGAGAAGGCGCGCGTAACCGGTGGCCCGCAGGAATGCGCCGCGGAGACACCTGGGAGTCGCCCTCCGCGCGGGAGTACGCATGTGCAGACGCCCGGCCGGCGACCGACGGTGAGGCTGGTTGGTCGGGTGGTGGGACCCGTAGGGAAAGCTGAGAAGGCAGGAGGGAACCTGGGCTGGGGAAAGCAAGAAGGGAAGAGGAGCAACCTGGGATGAGGAGTTGACGGGAGGAAAGTGCGAGTCCGGGCCCCGGAGAAGGCTGGGAGAGAAGCAGGAACCAGAGCGCGGGCCGGGGAGTGCCTGAAGAAGGGAACCGGTTGCCCGAGGTGGGGGTGAGCTCCGCAGTGGCAGGAATTTCGTCTGATTTTCGTCCCCCGGCTCCTGGAGCACGGCCTGGCATACAACAGGCGCTCCGTATGTGTGTGGCTTTTCGTACCTGTCCTGTGTGTTGTGGTAGGGGAATGTGTTATTCTGCGTGGTAGGGGAATGTGTTATTCTGCGTGACGTTGTGGAACTGGTTGTTTATGAAAGTGATGCGGTCCCTGCGTGTCTTAAGTTTTAACTTAAATTAGGTGCGGGTCGATTTGTGTTTGAGCCTGTGTCCGACTTCGGAGAGGCGACAGTGAGAGCATTGTGAGTGAAAGGTTGTTACTTTTTGTAGAAGTATAAGTTCAGCGAAATTGTGCACGACGTGGGGGCCTGTGGGATTATGACTATGTAGTGGGTGATACAGCTATGAATATGCCTAATTTTTAAAGTACTTTGTGTGCACGACCTATGGTGACTGTGAATGTAGCACACTGTGCGACTTAGGTGGAGTGCTTGAGAAACCGAGTGCTGACTAAAGTATGCATTGTTTAGATTGATTTCCGAGTGTTGGGCATTTTATATATGCCTATAGAATTTGAGTCTGGTAATTAGACAAGTAAAATAGTGATTTTTTTTTTTTAATGGAGAGGAAGAGGCAAAATAATTTTCAGAGGGTAAGATTGGACCCATGCGCGGTGGCTCACGCCTGTAATCCCAGCACTTTGGGAGGCTGGGGCAGACAGATCACCTGAGGTCAGAAGTTTGACCAACATGGTGAAACCCCGTCTCTACTAAAAATATAAAAATTAACTGGACATGATGGCGCATGCCTGTAGCCCCAGCTACTCGGGAGCTGAGGCAGGGGAATCGCTTGAACTCGAAGGTGAAAGTTGCAGTGAGCCAACCACTGCACTCCAGCCTGGGCGACAGAGCAAGACTCCCTCCCTCCCCCTCCAAAAAAGATCATTTATTGGGAAAACCTGGTATTGACTGATGACTGATATGCTTAAATGAATAGAACACCACTGGGACCAGTATTTTAAAGATTAAAAAACTGTATCTCGTAACTGTCACTCTCAAAATTCCTATTTGGGTGTGTGTTGTGTGTGTGTGTGTGTGTGTGTGTGTGTATATATATATTTGTAGTTTTTATTTTTTTGCTGGATGAATTTCTTCTGCTGGAAGCCTGCAATGTGAAGGGATACATGATTAGTTTCTTCTCTAATTCCCCAACCTTTATTTTTTCTCCTCTTTGCTCCCTATAGGTAGTCTTCAGCTCTCATGGATTGGGAGCTAATGAGAAGACAGAAGTCAGAGACAAGAAGAGGCTAACATGACCGATACCGCTATAATTTAGTGTAAGTCATCTTTTACCTTCCAAGAGAACCTGCTGCTTGGAACCTCCAGATAGGCTTCCCTTCTCATGGACATAGCCTCTTCTCCAGCTGCTGCCCCAGTGCTTCCTCTGGGCATGCAGTGGCCCACCCACTCTGGTGGGTGGGTTTGTCCAGTCAGTCCTCTTTGATAGGACCCAAGACAACCCAGACAGCCTCCACCCATGGGGTCTTCACCTAATGCTAAGGTGAGAATTAGCCACCTCAGTCACTTTGCCTTCCCAAATCCTAGAAACATGTACATTTTTGCCAAGAATTCTCTCACCACTTTGGTTCCTGGTGGACTCAGGGTCTGAGGGACCGCTTTGTGTTGTAAAGAAGGGAGAATCACTCATGTTTTTCCCCCTGGAAAAACACTGTTTTAAAAATAACAATCTCTTAAAAATATATTTTCTTCTCTCTTCTCTCAGCCTCTCCACCCTCCTAAAGGAGGAGTTTAATGATAGCAGAATTTTACACTCAACAGCTGTGTAAGATCCTGTTCTGAAATGAAGTTCTCTTAGAATTTTGTTTCATTCACCATCTTTGGGATGTCAGCTGAGGCTGAGGCAGAAAGACTTCTAAGTTTGCATCCTATTAAAAATGAACAGTGATAACGATTAGAAAACTCAGGGTTGTTGGAAAAAACATTAACAAATCAATAGGGTTTGTATGTGGAAAGTATGGGGGAAAAAGACTTTATTTACAGTGGTCATCAAAAATAAGGGATACAAAGGAAGTGACTTTACTAATTACATGATATGTCATTAAAAAGCACATCTTAAAATAAGACTTTGGGTGGGGCACGGTGGCTCATACCTGTAATCCCAGCACTTTGGGAGGCTGAGGTGTGTGCACTGCTTGAGTCCAGGAGTTCAAGACTAGCCTGGGCAACTTAGTGAAACCCTGTCTCTACAAAAATACAAAAATTAGCCAGGCGTGGTGGCACGTGCCGGGTGGCTAGCTACTCAGGAGTCTGAGATGGGAAGATCACCTGAGACCAGGGAAGTCAAGGCTACAGCGAGCCATGATCACACCACTGCTCTCCAGCCTGGGCAACAGATTGAGACCTTGTTTCAAAACAAAACAAACTATAAAACCCTTAGGAAAAAACACATAGGCATACATCTTAATGATCTTAAATTTGGCATGCATGCTTTTGGAGTTACTTTCCTGGTGATTGAAATGTTCTAAAATTAGATTGTGGATGATTGTTCATTATGATGGTCTGTGAATATACCAAAAACCATTGAATTGTATACTTTAGATGAGCGAATTTTATGGTGTGTAAATTATATCTCAATGCTGTCATTTGAAAAATCTTGGCTAGGCCACCTCTGCAATGTGTAACTGAGCAAGCCGTGAGGGTCTCCTATGTTAGTCATGTTAGTCAATTTCAGGTATAATGGGACCTACCTCACTCAGGGTTTTTGTGAGGGTCATTGGATCTACATCACAGGGAATTATTTTGGAAAGTGTAAAGAAATAATTGAATTCCAACTATCCAAGAGAGGGAAACTGGGTGAATTAACCAAGTACAGTGCCACTGAGAAGTATTATGCAGCCATGAAAAGGGATCAATTGCATGGATTTATGGAGAAGGGCCTCCAGGATACTTCGGATTTTTTTGTTTTTTTGTTTTATTTGTTTCTGAGACAAGGTCTCACTCCATTGCCCAGGCTGGAGTGCAGTGGTTTGATCATGGTTCACTGCAGCCTCGACCTTCCTGGGCTCAGGTGATCCTCCCACCTCAGCCTCCCAAGTAGGTGGGGCTACAGGCATGTACAACCATACCTGGCTAATTTTATTTTTATTTTTTTGTACAGTTGGGGTCTTGCTGTGTTTCCTAGGCTGGTCTTGAACTCCTAGGCTCAAGTGATCTGCCCACCTTGGCCTCCTCAGGTGCTGGGATTATAGGCATGAGCCACCTTGCCTGGCCTCCAGGATACTTCGTTAGTGACAAAAGCAATAGAGAATATCATATTCTATCTTTTATCTAAGTTTTCAGCTTATCCTTTCATTATTTTAATATAAGCAAATGTATATATTTGCATTTTTTTAAACTCATGTCACCACCATCACTCAAATTTAAAAAGAAAACAAAAACAGAACACTTCTAGCCCCCATCCAGTTACCCTGGCACAAAAATAACCTCTGTTCTAATTTCATCTCATATAAAAGGAGTCATGCAGAATGTAACCTTTTGAGTCTGGCTTCATTCAGTAAGGATGTTGCAATCAGTAAGCTATAGCTGGGACTACAAGTACATGCCACCTTCATTCAGTAAGGATGTTGCAATCAGTAAGCTATAGCTGGGACTACAAGTACATGCCACCATGCTGGCTAATTTGTGTATTTTTACCTTGTAGAGAGAGAGTCTCACTATGTTGCCCAGACTGGTCTCGAACTCCTGAACTTACGAGATCCTCCTGCCTTGTCCTCCCAAAGTGCTGGGATTGCAGGCAGGAGCTCAGTTCAGTTGCATGTTGCAATTCATTCATATTATTGCATGTATCATTGCTTCATTCTTAGTACAAAGTAGTATTCCACTGTCTGGATGGATCAGGATGGATCACAGTCGGTTTCCATTGATTATCCATTTGTCCAATTATCCATTGATGCACACATGGGTTGTTTCCAATTCTGAGGTGCTTATGAATAAAACTGCTATGAACATTCACATTCGGGTCTTTTTGTGGATACATGTTTTTGTTTGTCGTGGATAGATACTCAGGAGTGGTATTGATGGGTGGTTTAAACAATTACTTTAAAATGGTATCTTTACATGGAATAGTTTGGCCTCTTGTTTGTGGTGGTGGTGACACAAATCTAAATGCGTGATAAAATGGTAAAAACATGCACATAATGAGTACATGGAAAATTAGTGATATCTGAAAGAAGTTGGCGCATTGTGTAATGACAATTTTCTAATTTTTTATTTTTATTTTTTTAGAGACAGAGTCTTGCTCTGTTGTCCAGATTGAGGTACAGTGGCACAGTCATAGCTCATTGTAGCCTCAAACTCCTGGGCTTAAGTGACCCTCCCACCTCAGCCTCTTGAGTAGCTAAAAGTGTACACACCATCATGCTGGCTAATTTGTGTATTTTTATTTTGTAGAGACAGAGTCTCACTATGTTGCCCAGGCTGGTCTCAAACTCCTAAGCTCATGCAGTCCTCCTGCCTTGTCCTCCCAAAGCGCTGGGATTACAGGCATGAGCTACCTACTGTGCCCAGCCAGTTTTCTGATTTTGACCGTGTGCTATGGTTATGAAGATGTGACCATTGTGGAGAAGCTGGATGAAGGGTAAATGAGACCTCTCTGCACTATTTTTGCAAGCTTCTGTGGATCTATAATCATTTCAAAATAAAAAAAATAAATTTTAAAAAGAGCCTGCTGCAAGACTGAGAAGTGCCTATGGTGTCTGATTCCCTGTTGTTGGGCATGAATTCTATTTCCTACTCTAGGCACTTTTGGACAAAGCCATGCAGAATATCTTATCCCATACCTGCCCCTGTGAGCTGCTTACCCTTTCTCAAAGTTTCCAGCAACGCTGGGAGTGGGCGGGATGTGGTGGTTCACACCTATAATCCCAGCACTTTGGGAGGCCAAGGCAGGAAGATCACTTGAGCCCAGGAGTTGGAGACTAGCCTAAGCAACATAGTAAGACCCCATTTCTTTAAAAAAAAAAAAAAAAAAGCCAGTCTTGATGGTGTGCGCCTGTAGTCCCAGCTACCCAGGAGGCTGAGATAGGAGGATCATTTGAGCCCAGGGAGGCCGACACTGCAGTGAGTGGTGATGGTGCCACTGCACTCCATCCTGGGCAACAGAGTGAGACCCTGTCTCAAAAACAAAAAAATTAAAATTAAAAAATAATTAGCTGGATGTGGGTGGTGCATGCCTATGGTCCCTGCTATGCAGGAGGGAGAATTGCTTGAGCTGAGGAAGTCGAGGCTGCAGTGAGCCATGATCATGCCACTGCATTCTAGCCTAGGCAAAGAGTGAGACCCTGTCTCAAAAATAAAATAAAAGTAAGACTTGAATAAAAGGACAGGAAGACACAACATGATAAAATGTCAAAACTTCCTAACATTTCATGGATTTCCATTAAAATTTTAATAAAAATGTTTGAACTTTCTAGCATTGTTAAGAGAAAATAAACACCAGAAATTCTGAGAGAGAAAAACTGTCAGGGAAGTAGCCCTCGTAGATATTAAACTGTTTTAAAACTGGTAACTGTAAGGTGATCCTAGCAGTTAAATGAACAGTTCAGTGGAAATAAGTATAAAGCTCAGGTCTACTTAGATATATTAAAGGGAATAAAATATGTGATAAAAATGGCAGTTTTGATGAGTGAAGGAAATACAGATTGTGGAGTACCTTGTGATACCAAACTAGATGGGCAAAGTATTTTTATTTTTATTTTTATTTTTTATTTATTTATTTTTTTTGAGACAGAGTTTCATTCTTGTTGCCCAGGCTGGAGTGCAGTGGCGCACGATCTTAGCTAACCGCAACCTCCACCTCCCAGGTTCAAGTAATTCTCCTGCCTCAGCCTCCGTAGTAGCTGGGATTACAGGCATGTGCCACCACGCCCAGCTAATTTTGTATTTTTAGTAGAGACAAGGTTTCTCCATGTTGGTCAGGCTGGTCTCGAACTCCCAACCTCAGGTGATCCGCCTGCCTCAGCCTCCCAAAGCACTGAGATTATAGGAGTGAGCCATCGCGCCCAGCCTAATTTTTAAAATTGTATTTTTACATGGAAAAAAACAATCAAATGAGAAACTATAAAAAATTATTTGGGGCTGTGCACAGTGGCTCACGCCTGTAATCACACGTAGGAGGAGCACATGAGGCCAGGAGTTTGAGACCAGCCTAAGCAACATTGCAAGACCTCATCTCAAAAGAAAGCAATAATTTAAAAAATTAGCCAGTCATGGTGTTGTGTGCCTTTCGTCCTAGCTACTTGGGAGGCTGAGACAGAATTGCTTGAGCTCAGGAGTTTAAGGGTGCAGTAAGCCAGAATAGTGCCACTGTACTCCAGCTTGGATGGCAGAGTATGACCCTGTCTCTAAAAAAGAAAAATTATTTGGAACTCCTACCACAAAAGTAAAGGATTAATTTCCTTCCTTTAGGCCGGGCGCGGTGGCTCAAGCCTGTAATCCCAGCACTTTGGGAGGCCGAGACGGGCGGATCACGAGGTCAGGAGATCGAGACCATCCTGGCTAACACAGTGAAACCCCGTCTCTACTAAAAAATACAAAAAACTAGCCGGGCGAGGTGGCGGGCGCCTGTAGTCCCAGCTACTCAGGAGGCTGAGGCAGGAGAATGGCCTAAATCCGGGAGGCGGAGCTTGCAGTGAGCCGAGATCCGGCCACTGCACTCCAGCCTGGGCGACAGAGCGAGACTCCGCCTCAAAAAAAAAAAAAAAAAAAAAAAAAAAAAAAAAAAAAAAAAAATTTCCTTCCTTTAAAGAAGTCTAGCAACATTTCAGAAAATAAAAATAATAGAAAATGAAATAAATGATGAGACCACAGATAAGAAGCTAAAAGCGTTCTTTAAACTTATGAAAAGAAGCTTATTGTTCATGGTAAGAAAACTAGAAACTAGAACCACAATTTACATGTGTTAGACAAGCATAGAAAAATTTGTATCAGTAGTATTCCTTGGTGTGGAATGACAGGTATTCTCATATATTGCTGGCAGTACTATAAATGGTACAGCCTTAATGGAGAGCAGCTTGGAAGTAGTTAATAACAATAGGCTGACTAGGAGGGAAAAGGTAGTGCGTGAGGGGAGATGAGCTTGTCCAAAATCCATCCTGCTGCCCCAAAAGCCTGTATCTCTGGCCTTGGGGATAAAACGGGATTTGCCTAGCTGGTTCTCCCCTCTATGTGGCATGTTCAGAGTGAACAAGGATCAATACAAGGGAAATGGAGGCAATTTTAATAGAATTATAAGAGCTGCGAGGCACATGTGGTTTCACGTGGCTTTTTTTTTGTCTCGGCTTTGCCTCCTTAGGAACTGCCTCTTTTCTAAAGAGGACCCCAAAGGAAGGACTGGTCATCTCTTTCATATCTCAAAACCATGGCTCAGGTAAGGCGATGGTTTCTCTCTCCTTTCTGAAAGTCTTTTTTTTTTTTTTTTTTTTTTTTAAAGGATATTTGGGTATATGTCTGTCTTGTCCTACATCCTCCTGCCTATCTTTCCCTTCAGAAAACTGGTCCTCCCTTTTTCCCATATTGGTTAGATATGACTCTATCTTCCACAAATGCTCCCAATTTTAACCAGTGTTCACACGTTAAGTGAATATATCAAGCCAGGTATGGTGGCTCACACCTGTAATCCCAGTACTTTGGGAGGCTGAGGCAGGAGAATTGCTTGAGCCCAGGAGTTCAAGACCAGCCAGCCTGGGCAACATAGAGAGATCCTTGTCTCCACCAGAAATAAAAATAAAAAAAAAATTGGCCAGGTGCAGTGGCTCATATCTGTAATCCTAGCACTTCAGGAGCCGAGGTGGGTGGATCACCTGAGGTCAGAAGTTTGAGACCAGCCTGGCCAACATGGTGAAATGCTGTCTCTACTAAAAATATAAAAATTAGCTGGGCTTGGTGGCAGGCGCCTGTAATCCCAGCTACTCAGGAGGCTGAGGCAAGAGAACTGCTTGAATCCGGGAGGCAGAGGTTGCAGTGAGTGAAGATTACGCTGCTGCACTCCAGCATAGGTGTCAGAGTGAGACTCTGTCTCAAAAAAAGAAAAAAATTAGCCCAGTGCAGGTGCAGTGGCATGCGCCTGTGGTCCCAGTTATTTGTGAAGCTTAGGTGGGAGGATAGCTTTAACCCAGAGGTCAGGTCTACAATGAGCCATGATCATGTCACTGCACTCCAGCCTGGATGACAGAACAAGACTCTCTTTATTAAAAAAGAAAAAAAAAGGCTGGGCGCTGTGGCTCAAGCCTGTAATCCCAGCACTTTGGGAGGCCGAGACGGACGGATCACGAGGTCAGGAGATCGAGACCATCCTGGCTAACCCGGTAAAACTCCGTCTGTACTAAAAAAAATACAAAAAACTAGCCGGGCGAGGTGGCGGGCGCCTGTAGTCCCAGCTACTCGGGAGGCTGAGGCAGGAGAATGGCGTAAACCCGGGAGGCGGAGCTTGCAGTGAGCTGAGATCCGACCACTGCACTCCAGCCTGGGCGACAGAGCGAGACTCCGTCTCAAAAAACAAACAAACAAAAAAGGCCGGGCGCGTTGGCTCACGCCTGTAATCCCAGCACTTTGGGAGGTCGAGGCGGGCGGATCACAAGGTCAGGATATCGAGACCATGGTGAAACCCCGTCTCTACTAAAAATACAAAAAATTAGCCGGGCGTGGTGGCGGGCACCTGTAGTCCCAGCTACTCAGGAGGCTGAGGCAGGACGCCACTGCACTCCAGCCTGGGGGACAGAGCGAGACTCCGTCTCAAAAAAAGAAAAAAAAAAATAGTATATCATTCACCATCTCCTCTCTCAGTCTTCTTCCAGAAGCTATGCAGGGACAAAAATGCATTTCCTTGAATTAAATGAAAATGTATTACTGAATGAACCCGTCTTGTGTAGATTAAAAAAAAATACGACTTTATTGCATCCACAGACTGGAGTCTAGATAGTAGTGAAATTGACAGAATTTATATAGAATCAGTAAGTAGCAAGAAGTCTTGTGTTGAGGCTTTGAGGATGGAAATATGATTGACAACTTGTACAAAGAACTGAGAATCTTGTGTTTCTCCTCTATCTTCAGTTTTGCTCACAGCTGCTAACAATTTCTAAAAATATGTGGCCTTCCAATAACACCTGCTTAGTATATTAATTCTAGATTTATTTCTGTTTTCACATTTCTTCCAATTTTATGTTTGGATGTAGAAGTAAATATATTTGTATAGACTGCCATACTAAACTAGAAGTGTAAGTCTTAAAATATTCTGCTTCTGGTTTCAAAGACACTACTCTTTCTTGTTTCACTCAGAACATTTATCTTCGTATCTGGACTTCTTAAATACTGGTGTTCTCTGTATTCTGTATCGGTTCTCTTCTATTTACACTCTTCTGTTCACTATCTACCACTATTATTCTAATGATGCTCATGTAATTTTAATTCTAAACCTCTGTCTTTTTTGATGGATAGTCAAAATTATATATCCAGCCTCCAGCAAGATATCACCACCTACATGTTCCACAGATCCTTCATGCACATGTCTGAGATTCACCTCATTGTCTCCTTCTGCCCATTCTATCCTTTTGTTTTTTCCAGTCTGGTTAGGGCCCCAACCCCTACCCATCTGCTGATACAGCCAACATGAGTTAAAATCTCCCATTCACTGCAAAACCATTGAGTGGCAAATTCTGTTCCTCTTACCACAGTTCCCTCCATCCTCCACTGATAATGTCTTTATTTGGATTCCTCTCTCATAGCGGTCACTTGTCTTCCCATTTAACATCTTCACTTATTTTCTACTTCTCCAAGGGCTCACCCCAGGGCTTGCTTACATATTTTTGTTTTCTGTGCTTTTGTGTTTAACTTTTTATCATGGTAAAATATACATAACAGAGAGCTTACCGTTTTAACCATTTTTAAGTGTATAATTCAAAGCCATTAAGTACGTTCACAAGTTGTGTAACTGTCACCACTATCTATTTCCAGAACTGTTTTTCTTCATTTCACTTAGAAATTCTGTACTAGTAACACTAAACAGTTACTCCCCATTTTATTCTTTATAGCATCAGATGGAAGGTGCCTTAGAGGAATATATAGACATTTCATTAGAAGACAAGAAAATGTTAAAATGCTTATAACAGTTTAAATACAAGAATAATAATCATTAATGCTAATAGAGTTTTCCAATTCATGAACATGATGCACATCTCCTTTTATTTAGATCTTCCTTAAATTCTCTCAGTAATGTTGTTGCTTTCAGTGTACTAGTCTTGTAAATATTTTTTATATCCTTGGATTTTTTTTTAATGCTGCTGTAAATGGTGTTCATTTTTATTTAAATTTCCCACTGTTTATTACTAGTTTGTGAAAATGCAATTGATTTTTTTATCTTGACCTGCAACCTTTCAAAACTCCCTTATTCTAGTAATTTTTTTTTTTTTTAATAGATTCTTAGGATTTTCTACATGGACAATCCTATCATATGTGAATAATGACTGTTTTCTTTTTTTCTAATCTATATATTCTCTTCATTTCTGTCTTTCCTTACTACATTGTCAAGAACCTCCAGTACAATGTTGAGTAGAAGTTCTAAGAACAGACATTCTTGTTTTGTGCCCAACTTAGGCGAAAGGCATTGTTTTTCATTATTAAGTTTGATATTAGCTATAGGATTAGGATTTTTTTTTTTTCTTTTTCTTTTTTCCTTGAGACAGAGTTTTGCTCTGTCATCCAGGCTGGAGTGCAGTGGTGGATCTCAGCTCACTGCAACCTCCGCCTCCCAGGTTCAAGAGATGCTGGCATGTCAGCCTCTCATGTTGCTGGGATTACAGGCATGCACCACCATGCTGGCCTAATTTTTGTATTTTTAGTAGAGACGGAGTTTCACCATATTGGCGAGGCTGGTCTCGAACTCTGGCCTCAAGTGATCCGCCCGCCTTGGCCTCCCAAAGTGTTGAGATTACAGGCGTGAGCCACCATGTCCGGCTTGAATTTCTTTTTAAATGAAGACATTCCAGTTAGCTGATAGTTTTTATCATGAATGAGTGTTACATTTTCTCAAAAGTTTTTCTGGGCCAGGTGCAGTGGCTCATGCCTGTAATCCTAGCACTTTGGGAGGCCAGGGCAGGTGAATCACTTGAATCAGGAGTTCAAGACTGGCCTGGGCAACATACAAAATACAGAAAAAATTATCTGGGTGTGGTGGTGGGCACCTGTAATCCTAGCTGCTCGGGAGGCTGAGATAGGAGAATCGCTTGAACCCAGGAGGTGGAGGTTGCAGTGAGCCGAGATCGTGCCACTGCACTCCAGCCTGGGCAACAAAGAGCAAAACTCCGTCTCAAAACAAAACAAAAAACAAAAAAAGTGTTTCTTCATTTATTGGTTTTTCACATTATATGGCTATTACTATAATGAATTATATTGATTGATTTTTGAAATGTTAAATGTAGTTGTCCTGGGATAAACTCCACTTGGTCATGATATAATACTTTTGTATATATTGCTTCATATGTTAATTTGATTCATATATAAAGCAATATATAGCTTTATATATGAATATGATGAATTTGCTAATATGTTGTTACTGATTTTTCTTATCTGTGGTTCATAATGGATCTAATGTATGTTTTTCTGTTTGATGTCAGGGTAATGCTATCTCATAAATGAATTGAGATGTATTCTCTCCTCTTATTATTTTCTGAAAGAATTTATGTACAATTGATATTGTTTCTTCTTTAACATTTGTTAGAATTCACTGTGAAGCCATCTATCTGACTTGGAGATTTCTTTGTGGAAAGATGTTTAACCAATAGTTCAATTTTTGTAATAGAATGAAGACTGTTCAGGTTATCAGTTTTTCTTTTAATTCAATGAGCTTTTGTAGTTTGTGACTAGGAATTTTGTTCAGTTCATCTAAGTTGTAAAATGTATTGGCACAAAGTTGTTGCTCTTTTTATCCTTTTAATGTTTGTATAATCTGTAGCAATACCCCTTTTTAATTCTTGTTATTGATGATTTGTATCTGTCACTTTTTTCCCTGGTTCATTGGCTACAGATATATCAACGTAGTTGATCTTTTCAAAGTACCACACCAGCTTTTAGTTTCATTGATTTCTTCTAGTATTTTTGTTTCCTCATTTCTCCTCTTTTATTTTGTATTTCCTTTCTCTCTCATGACTTTGGGTATAATTAGCTCTTCTTTTTGAATTCTTACATAGATGGAAGTGTATATTGAGTTAAGACATTTCTTTTTTTCTAATAGAAGCTTTAAATGCTGTAAATTTCCCTGTAAGCACTATTTAAAGGGCTCCCAACAAATTTTGACATGTTGCATTTTCTTATTCAGTTGAAAATATTTTCTAATTTTCTCAGGTTTGTTTTTTACCCATTGGTTATTTAGAAATGTGTTTAATTTCCAAATATTTGGGGATTTTCCAGATAGCTTCCTGTAACTGGTTGTAGTTTAATTCTGTTGCAATCACAGCAGAGTCTATATGATGTCTTCCTAAATTTATGAAGACTTCTTTTATAGCACAGAGTACAGTTTAATTTGGTCAGTGTTCTCTGTGCCCTTGTAAAGAATGCATATTCTTACGTTGTTGGGTGTATCCTGTAAATAACAGTGAGATTAAATTGGTTGATTGTGTTGAAAGTTTTCTGTATTCTTATTGTTCTTCAGTCTGTTACAGAAATGACCGAAGGAAGAAAGTTGAAATCTTCTATTATAACTAAGCTTTGTTTTTAGATGAGTTTATATTTAGGATTGTTGTGTCCTGTCGTGAATTCACCCTGCCCTATTATTATGAAATGCTTTAATTAATCCCTGATAATATTCTGAATAATATTGTCCTGAGATCTATTTTGATTAATATTTTTATAGCTATTCTAACTTTCTTATGATTGTATGATGTCTTTGTTCTTTGTGCTGCTATAACAGAATGCCTGAAACTGGATAAATTTATGAAGAACAAAACTAAATTTTCTCACAATTCTGGACCCTGGGAAGTCCAAGATGAAGATTCAGGCAGGTTTGGGTGTCTAGTGGTAGTAACAACAGATTACACATTGAAGAAAGAAAAGATCAGTGTTCTCTGCTTCCAAGATGGCACCTTGAGGCTGTGTCCTCACATGGCAAAAGTACAAGCCAGCCACATGCTACATGAAGCCCCTTTTACAAGGGCCTTAATCCCATTCACAAAGGGAGAAACCTTAATGACTGGCCTAATGGCGTATTAAAGGCCCTACTTCCTTCCACCTCAGCCTCCTGAGTAGCTGATACTACAGGCGTGTACCACCACGCCCAGCTAATTTTTCTATTTTTTTCAGAGACAGAGTTTCACCATGTTGCCTAGGCTGGTCTTGAGCTTTTGGGTTCAAGCAGTCTGCCTGTCTTGGCCCCCCCAAAGTGCTAGGATTATAGGTGTGAGCCACTGTGCCTGGAATACACCTGAATTTTAGAGGGGACACATTCAAACTATAGTATATGATATACCTGATTTCCATCCTTTTTACTGTTGTTGTTTTGTGTGTGTGTGTGTGTGTTTTATTTTTTGTTTTGTTTTGTTTGTTCTGTCACCCAGACTGGAGTGCAGTGGTGCAATCAACTTCCCAGGATTCAGCAATCCTTTCACCTTAGCCTCCTGAGTAGCTAGGACTACAGGCATGTGCCACCTCATCTGGCTGATTTTTAAATTTTTTGTAGAGATGGGGTCTCCCTATGTTGCCTAGGCTGGTTTTGAACTCCTGGGTCCACGTGATCCTCCTGCTCGGCCTCCCAAAGTGCTGGGATTATAGGTGTGAGCCACTGCACCTTGCCCTTCCTTTATTCTTTTATTTACCTATGTTTTAATGTTTATAGTTAATCTGGTACAGCTAGGAGATAGTTTGGTTTTTCTTTTTTCTCTTATCTGATACCCTTATCTTTTAATTGGAGTTTTTAGTTCATTCAATGTAATTATCAATATAGTTGAGTTTAAATATGCCATCTTCCTATTTTTTCCAATTATATTTTTTCTTTCAGATTGAGAAATCTTTTATGATTTCATTTTTTTCTGTATGAGTCACTTATTAGAAGTACCTCTTTATTTTCTTGTTTGTTTTGTTTTTTAGTGGTTGCTCTAGGCCAGAGATTGGCAAACCATTGCATTTGAGCTAAGTCAGGCATGATGCCTGGTTTTGTAGAGTTTTATTGGAACTCAGCCAACTGTGAAAGCATTTTGCATAGTTTATATTGCTTTCTTTCTCTTCATGTTCACTGATCTTTTCTTTCTTCAATGTGTAATCTGTTGTTACTACCACCTGTTGTATTTTTCATATTGTGTATTTTTCTTCTCTAGAAGTTTTCTTTGATCCTTTTTATATCTTCTATTTCTCTCATAATTATCTTTTTTTCTACATTCTTGAGCTTATGGAGTATGTTTATAATCCTGTTTTTTTGTTGTTGTTGAGACGGAGTTTCACTCTTGTCGCTCAGGCTGGAGTGCAATGGTGTGATCTCAGCTCGCTGCAACCTCTGCTTTCCAGGTTTAAGTGATTCTCCTGCCTGAGTAGCTGGGATTACAGGCACATGCCACCATGTCGGGCTAATTTTTGTATGTTTAATAGAGATGGAGTTTCACCATTTTGGCCAGGCTGATCTCGAACTCCTGACCTCAGGTGATCCGCCTGCCTTGGCCTCCCAAAATGCTGGGATTACAGGCCTGAGCCACTGCGCCCGGCCTATAATAGTCCTGTTTTAACATCCTTGTTTTTTGTTTGTTTGAGGCAGGGTCTCACTCTGATGCCCAGGCTGGAGTGCAGTGGTACAGGCAGAGCTCACTGCAGCCTCCAACTCCTGGGCTCAAGCGATCCCCCTACCTCAGTCTCTGCAGTGTAGCTGGGACCACAGGTGTGTGCCACCACACCTGGCTAATTTTTAAATTTTTTGTAGAGGCAGAGTTTTGCTATGTTGCCCAGGCTGGTCTCAAACGCCTGGGCTCAAGTGATCTTTCTGCCTCGGCTTCCCAGAGTTCTGGAATTACTGGCATGAGCCACTGTGCCCAGCCCATCTTGTTTGTTAAATCCATCACCTCTGTCATTTCTGGGTCTGTTTCATTTCTGGGTCTGTTTCTTTTGATCATTTTTTTTCCTTCATGAATATTAGTCCTATTTTGCATGCTTGGAAATTTTTTACTTGAATTTTAAATTGCTGAATGCTGGATTTTGTTATGTTACATTAAAGAGTTAAGTTATTTCAGTCCATTTTGATCCTTTTGAGGCTTGCTTTTAAGTTTTTGTTAGTGTAGGTCCAAGAGCAGCATTTGGTCTACGGCTAATTTAGTCCCATTCCTAAGGTCAGCAACCTATAGCCTGAGATCCAGATCCAGCTTTCTGTTGGCTTGTGAGTATTGAAACACAGTCACACTCACTCATTTACATTCCATTTATAGCTGCTTTCCTATTAACTGCAGAGTCGCTGTGACAGAGACCATTCAGCTGAGAAAGCCTGAAATACTTATCTGCCCCTTTGCAGAAAAAGTTTGTCAAGCCCTGCTCTACCTAAAACTTGTGTATTACCAATTCTTTCTACTCTGGCTGATAGGAACATAAATTTCCCAGGACTGTTTGACTTTCCTCTGATTCTTCATGTAATTTTATGTAATTCTTCATGTAATTTTACCCCCATATATTTGCAGATCAGTGATTAGCCATGGATTCAGAGGGACAACTTTGCAGATATCTAGATTGATCTTTCTCTGTAACATTCTCTTTCTCTCTCTCTCTCCCTGCCCCTGCAGCCACCATGTCTGTCTGTCTCTCTCTCTCTCTACTATTTCTTCGTCTTCAACTTTCTTCCAAGAGTTTTAGCCATCTTGGACTTCCCAAATCTCTGTTTCTTGTTTTTCGTTTTTTTTTTCTTTTGAGATGGAGTTTCACCCTTGTTACCCAGGCTGGAGTGCAATGGCACAGTCTCAGCTCACCACAACCTCTGCCTCCCGGTGATTCTCCTGCCTCAGCCTCCCGAGGAACTGGGATTACAGGCATTCACCACCACACCCTGCTAATTTTGTATTTTTAGTAGAGACAGGGTTTCTCTATGTTGGTCAGGCTGGTCTCAAACTCCCAACCTCAGGTGATCGCCCGCCTTGGCCTCCCAAAGTGCCGGGATTACAGGCGTGAGCCACCGCTTTCAGACATGTTTTGCGCCTGGCCCGTTTTTTTTTTTTTTTTTTTTTTTTTTTTTTGAGACGGAGTCTCGCTCTGTGGCCCAGGCTGGAGTGCAGTGGCCAGATCTCAGCTCACTGCAAGCTCCGCCTCCTGGGTTTTATGCCATTCTCCTGCCTCAGCCTCCCGAGTAGCTGGGACTACAGGCGCCCGCCACCTTGCCCGGCTAGTTTTTTTTTTTTTTTTTTGTATTTTTTGGTAGAGACGGGGTTTCACCGTATTGGCCAGGATGGTCTCGATCTCCTGACCTCGTGATCCGCCCGTCTTGGCCTCCCAAAGCGCCTGGCCCCGTTTTTGTTTTTAGAGATAAGAGTCTCAGTCTGTTGCCCAGGCTAGAGTGCAACAGACTCAAACTCTTCCCTCTAAAAACAAAACAAAAAAAAAACAAGAAAAAGCTATGCATGATCATAGCTCACTGCAACCTCAAACCCCTTGACTCAAGTGATCTGCCCACATTGTTCTCCCAAAGGTCTGGGTTTACAGGTGTGAGGCACCGCCCCGGCCTGTTTGTTCGACTCAGGGACACTGCTGGGCTGTTTGTGCTTCCCCTTCCTTGTGCTATGGCCTAGAAAATGCTTTTAGGCAATAAGCTGGGACAATTATAGGGCTTACTTTGTTTACCTCTCGCAAAGATCACCATTCTGTGCTGTCAACTGGTCAGTGCTTCAAGCATTAATATATTTCTGTTGTTTAATATATTTTTATAATTTTTTTAGTTGTTTATGGTAGGAGGGAATTTCTCATAGCAGTTAATTCTTCTGACATGAAAGGAAGTCAGAAATATCTGTTTGTTTTATTGGGCAGTTAACTTGACTGAACTCAAACTTCAGACTATTCCTTACGATTGGTGGCAGCTTGAATCCCTACTTTATTTCTTTTATTTTTTTTACCAGGCTGCTTGGTTCTGACCCATGCATGCCTAATTGAGTTAGGTATCAGCCGAAGACGTTAACAAAGTTTATTCAGTGTCTTTTCTCCAACTCCCACATTCAGTTTCATAGGATTTCTCCACTTTCTTTCCAGCTGTTGTTGTTGCCCTGAGTTCTGTCCTTTGCTTCTTCAAGTAAGGCAGGCCATGAGTTCCCACCTGAATTGCATTTGCCACACATGGTGTCTACAAGGGACCTGCCCCCAGGCCACAAGTAATATAAATTGCTAATTGTCCCATTGCTCTTCTGTTCTTCCAAGTGTAGACCCCCCCCCCACTCCAGTCTGTCTGTTTGAGACACTTTGCAGTGCCTTCAGATAGTTATTTTTATATTTTATCCAAGATTAACGTTGTCATTTTCAGTAACATAGTCAAATAAAAGCTACTTTGCCATTCTCTAAAGCAGAGTTTGTATTTTTTAATCAACTTAATAAATACTCATTTTAAGCATATAGTTAATGAAGCTTGGAAGTATATAGCTCTACATAATCACCACAACAATCAAGATTACAGAATTTTCATTACTCCAGAAGTTGCCTCATGTGCCATACAGTTAGTTGCTCCACTGCCAGCTCCAGCTTCAGTGGTCATGTATCTGCCTCCGTCACTATAGTTTTGCTTCTGGAATTTCATAAAAATGGAATCATAGAATATATAGCTTTTTGGGAGGTTGGCTTACTTAACTCAGGTAATGTTTTTGAAAGTCACTCATATTCTGTATGTCATTACACCCCTGTATTGCTGAGTATTTTTCCATTGTGTGAATATACTACAATTTGTTTATCCAGTCACCTTTATTTCTTTTGAGTAAATACCTAGGTGTGGAATCTGTGGGTTATGTGGAAAGTGTTTGTTTAACTTTATCAGAAACTGTGAACTCAAAGCAGTTGTGTTGTTTTATTTTCCCATGATCAAATGCATGAGTGTTCTAATAGCTCCACATATTTTCTGGATACAATTCTTTTATCATATAAAAGGACTATGAATATCTTCTCTCAGTCTGTGACTTGATTTTCTTATTTTCTTAATGGTGTTTTTCAAAGCCGAAGTTTTTCATTTTATGAAATTCAATGTTTTTAAAATTTTATGATTCATGCTTTTTGTATTAAATTTAAATTTGTAAGTCTCAGCTTGCATCTGCAAATTTTGATGTTTTTATTTAGTTGGAAATATTTTCTGAAAATTTCCTTTTTGATTATCCTTTGACCCCGAATTATTAATAGTTACTTAGAAGTATATTGTTTAGTTTTCAAACATTTGGGGCTTATCTAGGCATCTTATTTTTATTGAGATTTACTTTACTTTCACTGTTGTCAGAGAACATATTCCATATGAATTTGTCTTTACTCTATTGAGACTTGTTTAGGTTCCACCTTGGTGAGTAGTCTGTTTGCTCTTGAGAAGGGTATGTATTGTAAAATTACTGAAAGTGCTTTTCTATAAATGTCAAATGGGTTTAGATGGTTGGTAGTATTCTTTTTTTTTTTTTTTTTTTTTTTGAGACGGAGTCTCGCTCTGTCGCCCAGGCTGGAGTGCAGTGGCCGGATCTCAGCTCACTGAAAGCTCCGCCTTCCGAGTTTACGCCATTCTCCTGCCTCAGCCTCCCAAGTAGCTGGGACTACAGGCGCCCGCCACCTCGCCCGGCTAGTTTTTTGTATTTTTTTTTAGTAGAGACGGGGTTTCACCGGGTTAGCCAGGACGGTCTCGATCTCCTGACCTCGTGATCCGCCCGTCTCGGCCTCCCAAAGTGCAAGGATTACAGGCTTGAGCCACCGCGCCCGGCCTAGTATTCTTTACATATTCTGGCTGTTTACAGATTTACCCCCTTTGGTTTGTTTCTTTCAGTTGCTGACAAATATTAACATCAACTATGATTTTGGACTTTAAAAAATCTCATTTTACTTTTGTCAAGTTTTGCTTAATGTATTTTGGAACTATTTAATTAGGTGACTATACATTTATGACTGTAACATCTTCCAGATATATTTGTTCTTTATTACTATGAAATGTCCTTCTTTGTGGCTAGTAGTAACACTCCTCTAGTTGAAATCTGTTTTGTCTGATATTTCTGTAGCCACTTCAGCTTGTATTTGTATGTCTTTTTAGTGGTTAGTGTTTCTCTATCTTTTTTCATCCTTTTACTTTCAGCCTATTTGTATCTTTGTTTTTTTAAAATAAGTCTCTTGTAGACAGAATGAATATATTTGAGTCTTTTTTTTTTTTTTTTTGAGACGGAGTCTCGCTCTATTGCCCGGGCTGGAGTGCAGTGGCGCAATCTCAGCTCACTGCAAGCTCCACCTCCTGGGTTCACACCATTCTCCTGCCTCAGCCTCCCAAGTAGCTGGGACTACAGGCACCTGCCACCACGCCCGGCTAATTTTTGTTTTTTTGTATTTTTAGTAGAGATGGGGTTTCACCATGTTAGCCAGGATGGTCTCGATCTCCTGACCTTGTGATCCACCTGCCTCAGCCTCCCAAAGTGCTGGGATTACAGGCATGAGCCACCACGCCCAGCCAAGTCTTTTTTTTTTTTTTTTTTTCTGAGACAGGGTCTTACTCTGTTGCCCAGGCTGGAGTGCAGTGGTGCAGTCAATGCTCACTGCAGCCTTGACCTCCTAGGCTCAAGTAATCCTCCTATCTCAGCCTCCCAAGTAGCTAGGACCACAGGCATGTGCCACCATACCTAGCTAATTTTTTTTTTTTTTTTACTTTTTTTTGGGAGTCAGAGTCTCACTGTGTCGCCCAGGCTGGAGTGAAGTGGCACAATCCTGGCTCACTGCAGCCTCTGCCTCCTGAGTTGAAGCGATTTTTGTGCCTCAGCCTCCGGAGTAGCTGGGACTATGGGCATGCATCTCCACTTCCAGCTAATTTTTGTATTTTTAGTAGACATGGGGGTTTCACCATGTTGTCCAGGCTAGTCTTGAACTCCTGACCTCAAGTGATCTGACTGCCTTGTCCTCCCAAAGTGCTGGGATTACAGGGGTGGGCCATCACGGATGCCCAGCGCCTAGGTAATTTTTTTTTTTTTTTTGTAGACACAGGGTCTCACTATGTTACCCAGGCTGCTTATGAACTCCTGGGCTGAAGTGATCCTCCCACCTTGGTCTCCCAAACTGTTGGGATTACAGCTGTGAGCCACCACACGCAGCCTATTTGAATCTTGCTTTCATAGACACTGATAATCTCTGCCTTCTCATTGGAGTGTTTAGTCCATTTACATTGAATACAAGTAAAGGTATAGTTGCATTTAGGGCAGTCATTTTCGCCATTTGTTTTATGATTGCCTAACTTGTTTCGTTTTGCATTTCAATTTTTTTTTTTTTTTTGAGATAGAATCTTGTTCTGTACCCAGGCTGGAATACAGTGGTGCCATCTCAGCTCACTGCAACTTCTGCCTCAGCCTCCCTAATAGCTGGGACTATAGGTGTGCACCACCACACTCAGCTAATTTTGTATTTTTGGTAGAGACAGGGTTTTGCTATGTTGGTCAGGCTGGTCTCAAACTCCTGGGCTCAGGTCATCCGCCAGCCTCGGCCTCCTAAAATGCTGGGATTACAGGCCTATTTTTTAGAGCAGTTTTAAGTTCATGTCCAAACTGAACAGAAAAACAGAAAGATCCTATATACTTATTCCCTGCACACACACAGTATCTCTCACTATCAGTATCTGGCACCAGAGAAGTCCATTTGTACAAACGCTGGAGCTACATTAACACGTTATTGTCACCCAAAATTTATAGTTTACATTAGGGTTCACTGTTGATATTGCTATTGTGGGTTTTGACAAATATATAATGGCATATATTCACCATTATATTATCTTACAAAACGGTTTCACTGCCCGGAAAATCCTCTTTGCTCTGCCTGTTTATCCCTCCCTCCCTGCTACCCCCTGGAAACCACTGATCTTTTTACTCTCTCCAAAATGTTGCCTTTTCCAAAATGCCATATGGTTAGAATCTGGAAGGCTATATACCATGTAGCCTTTTCAGAGTGGCTTCATTCACTTGGTAATATGCATTTAAATTCCACCTAACCTGTTTTTGCTTATCTATTCCTGCATTCTGTTGTATTTTGTGTCAGTCACATACGTTTTAATGATTCATTTTCATTCCTCTGTTACCTTTTTAGTTATGCATTTGCATTTTTTGCGTGATTGCCCTAGGATTACAGTATGGATCTTCAACTTATCAGGATTTTCTTAGGATTAATGTTAAATTAGTTATGGTAAAAATACATCAATCTTGCCACATTATAGTTTCATTTATTAATACCTGTCTTTTACTTTTTTGTTTGCCATGTATATGATATTTATGTTTGTAATAAATGGTATTGGAATGTTTATTTTAAGTCAAGGTTCTATAGTCCACAGGCCAAATCCAGCCTATTTCAAACCTATTTTGTACAGATTGTGAGCTAAGAATTGTCTTTGCGGCCGGGCGCGGTGGCTCAAGCCTGTAATCCCAGCACTTTGGGAGGCCGAGACGGGCGGATCACGAGGTCAGGAGATCGAGACCATCCTGGCTAACCCGGTGAAACCCCGTCTCTACTAAAAAATACAAAAAACTAGCCGGGCGAGGTGGCAGGCGCCTGTAGTCCCAGCTACTCGGGAGGCTGAGGCAGGAGAATGGCGTAAACCCGGGAGGCGGAGCTTACAGTGAGCCGAGATCCGGCCACTGCACTCCAGCCTGGGCGACAGAGCGAGACTCCATCTCAAAAAAAAAAAAAAAAAAAAAGAATTGTCTTTGCATTTGAAACGTTTGAAAACATTTACAAGAAAAAATATTTCTGACACACTAAAACTTCATGAAATTTAAACATTAGTGTCCATAACTAAGTTTTATTGAAACACATCTTTGCTCATTTATTTACATATTATCTATGGTTGCTTTCGTGCTAAAATAGCAGAGACATTCCCTGACTGCTGCTTGAAATAGTTGTATCTTGTAAAGAAGAAAGGAAATGAATATTTATACTCTTAAAATTTTTCTTATTTTCTTCATACCTTCTTAAAGACCTTAGTGTTATTTTTACCTTAAGCCTGAAGAATTTCCTATAGGCCCCACTCCCCCGCCTTCCCCCGCCCCAGAGATGGAGGTCTTACTTTGTTGCCCGGGGTGATCTCAAACTCCTAGCTTCAAGCAGTCTTCCTACCTCAGCCCGGCAAAGTGCCCAGATTACAGAAGTAAGCCACCATGCCCGGCCTGTTAGCATTTTTGATGGTGCAGTCCTGCTGGTGATGAATTCTCTAGGTTTCATCTGAAAATATTTTGATGTTGCCTTCATTTTGAATATATAGTTTGCTGCATGTGGAATTCTTGGCTATGTAGCAGTTTAATTAGGATTTGGCTAAGTGTGGTTTTCTTTGGTGTTTATCCTTTTAGGGTTAAACTCTTTGAATATGTAAATTAAAAGTTCTTGCCAAATTTGGATGTGTTAGGCCATTATTTCCATAAAATGTATTTATGCCCTTTCTTTTTCTCTCCCCATTCTGGGACTCGAATTATATCCATGTTGGATTTTTGAATATGACCCACAGATCTTTGTGAGTCTGTTCATTTTTCATGATTCTTTTTTTCTTTCTGTTCAGATTACTTACTTTCTCTTGATTAATTTACATGGATACTGATTCCGTATTTCTGCTCTGCTATTGAGCTTATCTAGTTAATTTTTTATTTCAGTTATTTCTTTGAATACATTTAGAGCAGCTACTTTGTAGCCTTTGTTTTTTTTGTTTTTTTGCAAAATCCAACATCAGGGCTCACTAGGAGTTAGTGTCTGTGATTGTCTTTTAGTGACTATAGGTCTTATTCCCCTACTCCTTTTTGTTTTGTTTTGTTTGCATGTTTAGTAATTTTTGCTAGAAAACTGGACATGATAAATATTATTGTAATCCAAATTCTGTTACGTCTGTTATGTTCTTCTGAGAATTATTATTATTAGTAGTAGTAGATAATTAGCTTGCTTGTAATCAAACATCAAACTTTGTCTCCCTGCTCAGTATAAAGCAGCTGATATATCCTTCTGGTTCTTCAAGCTTCTAGCTGCTGCCTTTTACCCTGACCTCCTGAAAGCAGATAGGTTCTCCCTTGTGTTCATGTACTTTTCTCTCAGTCAAGGAATTGGTGAGTGTTTAGATTTGGGGGCTTACGTCCCGCATTTCTCTTTTTCAAGTTTTACCCTCTACACTTCCTGCTGCTTTGTCAGTGCAAGCTGTGACACCTTAATCCAGTAAGCCTCCAGTTTTATTCTTCTTGGGCTGTGAGCAGGTTGTAGAATACCATCAGTCAAGAAGCAGAAGCCTTAGAATCTTGCTAGGTGCACTTTTATTTTTCAAGATTCTTTTCTGTTGTAGTTTTGTCTGCTTTTTGCTAAGCCCTCTGTGATCTCTCCAACACATGCATATTTTATCAACCAGGAGTTGTGGCAGAGTTTATGCTCAGATTTTCATTTTCATCCTTTTTGCAGTTCCCTCGCTTCCAGAATTAACCTAAATTTCCAGCTCTCGTTTCTTTTTTATTCTTTTTTTTTTTGTTTTTTGGTAACAGTGTCTCTGCAGGGTCACAACCTCGGCTCACTGCAACCTCCGTCTCCTGGGTTCAAGCAATTCTACTGCCTCAGCCTCCCAATTAGCTAGGATTACAGGCGCCCACCACCACACCCAGCTAAGTTTTGTATTTTTAGTAGAGACAGGGTTTCACCATGTTAGCTAGGCTGGTCTCAAACTCCTGACCTCAGATGAGCCACCGCGCCTGGCCTCGGGCTCTCGTTTCTGTCCTCCATCACCTTTGAGGAAGTAAGTGGTGGTTTTATGCCATGAGAGCTGTGGGGTTTCAGGTACCATGATGCAAAAAAAGCCACAAAATTAGCAGTTACTGTACATTGCAGTTGCTGTCCTTCAAGGATAAGCTCTTTTCCCATTTCTGCCTGCTTTGGTTGCTTTCCAGTGCCTTCTATTAGTTGTTTATTGTATGGCATGTGCACATTTTATAATTATTATCTGAGGGACTGTTTCCCTTACTGTTTTACTCTGTTATTGCTGCATGCTGAAAAATCTCACCAAGCACATACAAACCATTTTCTTCATGTATAACATACTCATGTTAAATGGGGAAACATTTACCTCATTAGTGAAGCCTGAGAAATTGTTCTACCTTTGTGATACATGCTGTATCTTGTACATATTTCTTTGTTGTACCTTCTTGCAGGTTTGTGTTGACTTACATTTTCTTGCAAGTATGTGTTACATGCCTCTGGTAACTTCTGAGCAGAAACGGTGTTTGTCTTGGCACTTCCATAAATAAATACAGTTTTCGGCATTAAGTGACTTCACAGTAAATATTCTTAGAATGTGTTGTTTAAAAATTAACTGATGGGTATTTCTACCTTGATTTTTGTTTCCCATTCAATATAAATCATAAAACAGGGAAAATTGTAGTCTTTCTATACAAGGATTCATATGAATGCCACAAGGAAGCAGGGTCAAAAGTAGTTCCCAATATCCAGTCCACCTGTTCTTTTCTTTCTTTTTTTTTTTTTTTTTTTTGACGGAGTCTTGCTCTGTCACCCAGGCTGGAATGCAGTGGCATGATCTGGGCTCACTGCAACCTCCGCCTCCTGGTTTCAAGCTATTCTCCTGCCTCAGCCTCCTGTGTAACTGGGATTACAGGTGCGCGCCACTATGCCTAGCTAATTTTTTTTATTCTTACTAGACATGGGGTTTCATCATCTTGGCCAGGGTGGTCTTTAACTGCTGACCTCAAGTGATCCACACACCTCCGCCTCCCAAAGTGTTAGGATTACAGGCGTGAGCCACTGTACCCAGCCAAGTCCATCTGTTCTGATTACAGTTCCTTCCATTCTAGGGATCAGTGTCATTCAATGATGTGACTGTGGACTTCACTCAGGAGGAGTGGCAGCACCTGGATCATGCTCAGAAGACTCTATATATGGATGTGATGTTGGAAAACTATTGCCACCTCATCTCTGTGGGTAAGAAAAATTCTCTTTGAAATTTTCAGTAGCATGTACTTCCTCTCAAAGTGCCTAAAGTATGTATAATCTTGAATTTCAGGAATAAAAGGTGATGAATTCCTTTTGGTTAGCAGAATGAATGATTGTGTCTTCACTTGCCCAGTGCAAGATGCTACCTAGATTGATACACAAATGGGTATCTTAATTTGCAGTACTGAACATGCACCCTTCCTCATTTTCCAACAGTATTATAGCCCAATCAACGTAAGCCTTTTTTTCCCTTATCAGGGTGTCACATGACCAAACCTGATGTGATCCTCAAGTTGGAACGAGGAGAAGAGCCATGGACATCATTTTCAGGTCATACCTGCTTGGGTGAGTTTCTGGCTCCTAGGCAGACCTAGCAGAATGTAAATTTAAAGAGGTCAAATGGTGGGTGATACCTTTGAAATGTTTCAGGAGTATCTTTTTAAAGGCTCCTGACCTCTGAAAACCTTCACGCCTATAATCTACACTTTGGGAGGCCAAGGTAAGAGTTTCAGGCCACGAGTTCAAAGCCAGCCTGGACAGCATAGCAAGACCCCATCACTACAAAAAGACAAAAATAAAAACTTAGCCAGGGTTGGGTGTGGTGGCTCATACCTGTCATCCCAGCACTTTGGGAGGCCAAGATGGGCAGATCCCTTGAGCCCAGGAGGTTGCAACCAGCCTGGGAATCATGGCAAAACCCCATCTTTACAAAAAAAAAAAAAAAAAGTTAGCTGGGCATGGTGTTGTGCACCTTTAGTCCCAGCTACTCAGGAAGCTAAGGTGGGAGGATCACTTGAGCCCAGGAGGTCAAGTCTG
Organism: Macaca fascicularis; assembly: GCF_037993035.2. Classification (NCBI taxonomy): domain Eukaryota; kingdom Metazoa; phylum Chordata; class Mammalia; order Primates; family Cercopithecidae; genus Macaca; species Macaca fascicularis. Next base: position 43,930,134 of record NC_088393.1, read on the forward strand.
TGGTCAGCCATGATTACACTGCTCCAGCCTGGAGACAGAGCAAGATCCTGTCTCAAAAAAAAAAAAAAAAAGAAAAGCCAGGAATGATGGCATACACCTGTGGTTCCAGCTACTTAGAAGGTTGAGGTAGGAGAATCACTTGAGCCCAAGGGTTCAAGGTTACAGTGAGCTAGAATTATGCCACTACACACCAGCCTGGGCTACAGAGCCAAGACCCTGTCTCAAAAACAAAAACAGAACCAGACTTTTAAATATCACTCTTTCTACTGGGCATGGTGGCTCACACCTGTAATCCTAGCACTTCGCAAGGCTGAGGCAGGTGGATCACCTGAGGTCGGGAGTTTGAAACCAACCTGGCCAACATAGTGAAACTCTGTCTCTACTAAAAATACAAAAATTAGCTGGGTGTGGTGGCACATGCCTGTAATCCCAGTCACTCGGGAGGCTGAGATCGGAGAATCGCTTAAACACAGTAGGCAGAGGTTCCAGTGAGCCAAGATCGTGCCACTGCACTCCAGCCTGGGCAATACAGCAAGACTCCATTTCAAAAACACACACACACACATATATATATATCACTTTTCCCAAATACATTCGTTCCTAGTTTGCTTCATATTATCAAAAATAACTGCCACTCTGAGTGTACCATAAGCCTTCTTTCTTTTAGATCTTTTTTATTGACTTGTGTCTCTTTTTTCCAGCATTCTCAGTTCTTACCTTGCCATTGTGATAGATTTCATCAGGAAAGCTTTATGTATTTATTTATTTTTGGTTGTTTTTTGTTTTTGTTTTTGAGACGGAATCTTACTCTGTTGCCCAGGCTGGAGTGCAGTGGTGTGATCTCAGCTCACTGCAACCTCCGCCTCCTGGGTTCAAGCAATTCTTCTGCCTTGACCTCCTAAGTAGCTGGGATTACAGGCGTGCACCAACAGGCCCAGCTAACTTTTTTGTATTTTTAGTAGAGGTGGGGTTTCACCATATTGGCCAGGCTGGTCTCAAACTCCTGAGCTTGTGATCTGCCCACCTCGACTTCCCAGAGTGCTGGGATTACAGACTTGAGCCACTGCACCTGGCACCATTATAATAGATTTCTTTCAGGCTTTCTTCAGCCTGTCTTTAAAAAGAGAGAAAATTATTGGTTAGTGGTCCTCTCCTTACTTAACATTTCCTTTCCTTCATACCACCTCGGCTTTATTTTCTGTGCTAAGTTCCCCTTCTCACTACAAATTTAGCTGTTAATTTTAGAAGTCACTTAACACGACCCAGGTTGATAAAGTCGAAGGTGCCATTTTCTTCCATTAAACCTTTGTGGTTCATTTTACATGGCTCTTCATCATTCCTGCAATCAATCCTTCATTTAAGTGACATAACACTAATTCTTTTTTTTTTTTTTTTTTTTTTTCTGGAGACGGAGTCTCGCTCTGTCGCCCAGGCTGGAGTGCAGTGGCTGGATCTCGGCTCACTGCAAGCTCCGTCTCCTGGGTTCACGCCATTCTCCTGCCTCAGCCTTCCTGAGTAGCTGGGACTACAGGCGCCCGCCACCTCGCCCGGCTAGTTTTTTGTATTTTTTAGTAGAGACGGGGTTTCACTGTGTTAGCCAGGATGGTCTCGATCTCCTGACCTCGTGATCCGCCCATCTTGGCCTCCCAAAGTGCTGGGATTACAGGCTTGAGCCACCGCGCCCGGCCAACACTAATTCTTATCCTAATTCCTTAAATGCTTATTTACAACTTGGCCTCTTTTCTTCACCACTGTGGCCATATCACCTGAAAAATGCTTGACACATAATAGTCACAACAGATTTTATTTTTTTAAATATATGTTTATTGTTTCACTGGACACTTGGTCTCATTTCTCTCATATGCCCTCCCATGATCTACCTTTCAATTATAATGATTCCATCCATTCTCAGACTGACACTCTTTATTTTATGTGTAGATGGCACTGACGTCAATATACAAAGCACATTTCTCCTACCTTCACTCCAGTTCATCAGGCGTACTATAGTCTATCATCTCACCTATTTTCTGACAATGTGTCAGAAATGAAAATCACTGGCTTTTTCAGCTCTTAACATTTTTCCCATTTATTTGTTTATTTGTTATTTATTATTATTATTAGTTTTTGAGACAGAGTCTTGCTCTGTCGGCCAGGCTGGAGTGCAGTGGTGCAATCTCGGCTCACTGCAACCTCCGCCTCCCGGGTTCACGCCATTCTCCTGCCTCAGCCTCTCGAGTAGCTGGGACTACAGGCGCCAGCCACCACGCCCAGCTAATTTTTTGTATGTTTAGTAGAGACGGGGTTTCACCGTGTTAGCCAGGATGGTCTCAATCTCCTGACCTCGTGATCCGCCCGCCTTGACCTCCCAAAGTGCTGGGATTATAGGCATGAGCCACCGTGCCCAGCCATATTTATTTATTATTTTTGAGATGGAGTCCTGCTCTGTCGCCCAGGCTGGAGTACAGTGGTGCGATCTTGGCTCACTGCAAACTCCACCTCCTGGGTTCAAGTGATTTTCCTGCCTCCGCCTCCAGAGTAGCTGGAATTACAGGTGCCCACCACCACGCCCAGCTAATTTTTGTATTTTTAGTAGAGATGGGGTTTCGCCATGTTGGCCAGGCTGGTCTCGAACTCCTGACCTCAGGTGATCCACCCGCCTCGACCTCCCAAAGTGTTCAGATTACAGGCATGAGCCACTGTGCCCGGCCTCCCAAAGTGCTCCAATTACAGGCATGAGCCACCATGCCTATCCTCCCGTTATTTAATTCATTATTATTATTTTTATTATTTTTATTTTTTTATTTTTATTTTTATTATTATTATTTTTTATTTGAGATGGAGTTTCACTCTTGTTGCCCAGGCTGGAGTGCAATGGGGTGATCTTCACTCACTGCAGCCTCCGGCTCCCAGGTTCAAGCAATTCTCTTGCCTCAGCCTCCCTAGTAGCTGGGATTACAGGCATGTGCCACCATGCCCGGCTAATTTTGTATTTTTAATAGAGATGGGGTTTCCCCCTGTTGGTCAGGCTGGTCTTGAACTCCTGACCTCAGGGGATCTGCCCGCCTTGGCCTCCCAAAGTACTGGGATTATAGGCGCCCAACCCCTTCAAAATAATTTTGTTTCTACTACAAAGTCAACTTGGTTTTTCTGTTTCTCTTATCATCTCTTTGCAATTTGTGATATGGTTATCAGCTTGTGAAATATATTGACATTCTCCCATATTCTCATTTCTCACTGACATCATACAAAATGACAACTATCTTATTTCATGTATTTATTACTGGAATTATCATTTGTCTTTGTGATAAGTTTTGTCTGGATTCATTCAATGTTTATTGTTACTTTCCTCACAAAGTATCCCATCAGTTTTTCCCTATTTTTTATCATTTATTATATGAAATTGAAATTTCTTTCAGGAACTGTCACAATAAGCCCTCATCTGGTCTTTTCAACTTTCTCTTGGAGAAAATTCTTGATAATTTCCACATGATCTAGTCTCCTAATTGTTGTTCATGAATGTAGGGTTTGTTATCACATAGATGCTTTTCGTTGTGTTGTGTTCTCCCTTTATACTATATATCTTTTTTTTTTTTTTTTTTTGACAGAGTCTCACTCTGTTGCCCAGGCTGGAATGCAGTGGCTTGATCTTGGCTCACTGCATGCTCTGCCTTCCTGGTTCATGCCATTCTCCTGCCTCAGCCTCCCGAGTAGCTGGGACTACAGGCGCCCACCACCACGCCCAGCTAATTTTTTGTATTTTTTAGTAGAGACGGGGTTTCACCGTGTTAGCTAGGATGGTCTTGATCTCCTGACCTTGTGATCCACCCACCTTGGCCTCCCAAAGTGCTGGGATTACAGGCGTGAGCCACCGTGCCCAGCCTATACTATATATCTTCTATGTCTCAAGATTTCTCTGTGAACTCTTCCTTGATTACTGCACATCATATGTACCTTACTTTTTTTCTGAATTCCTGTGCTAACTACTGACTATAACACAAACATGCACAATTCTTGAATACAGTCGTATAATTTCTTTCCTAATTGTTTATGCTTAAGGATTTTTAAGGATGCTTCAGGATTCTTTCCCTCAAAAATAAGATCCCTTTTGAATCTTCATTTTTTTGAGGGAATCAAGCATTCTTAAGGATTCTTTTCCTAAAAGATAAGATCCCTTTTGAAACTTCATTACTGTGGTATTATTTAACATGTTAGGTGTTCAGTAGTTGCTGCGTTAATTGCTTATGGAGCTATGTAAGGGAGATATCTTTTCATCCATTCAGAAAGCATATACTAGCAAGTTCTTTTTAGATGTACCTACTCATGCTGTGTCCCTATAGATTGTGCTTGAAGTGGTTGCATTCTGCCAGACATCACCTAACTATGATTATGCAGGGATCATGTAAACTCAAAAGAATTTTTTTTTTTTTTTTTTTTTGAGACGGAGTCTCACGCTGTTGCCCAGGCTGGAGTGCAGTGGCGCGATCTCGGCTCACTGCAAGCTCCGCCTCCTGGGTTCACGCCATTCTCCTGCCTCGGCCTCCTGAGTAGCTAGGACTACAGGCGCCCGCCACCCCGCCCGGCTAATTTTTTGTATTTTTAGTAGAGACGGGGTTTCACTGTGGTCTCGATCTCCTGACCTTGTGATCCGCCCGCCTCGGCCTCCCAAAGTGCTGGGATTACAGGCTTGAGCCACCGCGCCCGGCCAGAATTTTTTTTTTTTTAAGACGGAGTCTCGCTCTGTCGTCCAGGCTGGAGTGCAGTGGTGTGATCTCGGCTCACTGTAAACTCCACCTCCCAGGTTCAATTGATGCTCCTGACTCAGCCTCCGGAGTAGCTGGGACTACAGGCGCATGCCACCATGACTGGCCAGCTTTTTTTGTATTTTTATTAGGGACAGTTTCACCATGTTGGCCAGGCTGGTCTGGAACTCCTGACCTCAGGTGATCTGCCAGCCTCGGCCTGTCAAAGTGCTGGGATTACAGGCATGAGCCACTGTGCCCAGCCCAAAAGAGTTTAAAGATCACCAAAAAAGTATTTCTATGACAAAGGATCACTATCAAGTCTGCATTTTTCATGAAATATTTATGTCAAAGTGTAAGATTGTTAAAAGAGTTGTTAACATAATTTTTCTAGACAATAATTATATTGTCTAGAAAATTTTAAAGAAATAGAGCTTAAGGCCAGGCGCGGCACTCTAGCCTGGTCGACAGAGTGAGACTCCGTCTCAAAAAAAAAGAAATAGAGCTTAAAATGATGGGGGAAATATATGAAGGGTTTATGAGATCGTGGAACGATATGATTTCTTTGAAGATTCTCTAAAGATAAATGGAAGTAAACCTGGAAGGCAAGCTAATTAATTAAAAGAATGTGGCTGGGCGCAGTGGCTCAAGCCTGTAATCCCAGCACTTTGGGAGGCCGAGACGGGTGGATCACGAGGTCAGGAGATCGAGACCATCCTGTCCAACACGGTGAAACCCCGTCTCTACTAAAAAAATACGAAAACCTAGCCGGGCATGGTGGCGGGCGCCTGTAGTCCCAGAGAGGCTGAGGCAGGAGAATGGTGTGAACCCGGGAGGCGGAGCTTGCAGTGAGCTGAGATCCGGTCACTGCACTCCAGCCTGGGTGACAGAGCGAGACTCCATCTCAAAAAATAAATAAATAAAATAAAAAAAAATAGGCCGGGCACGGTGGCTCAAGCCTGTAATCCCAGCACTTTGGGAGGCCGAGACGGGCGGATCACGAGGTCAGGAGATCAAGACCATCCTGGCTAACACGGTGAAACCCCGTCTCTACTAAAAATACAAAAAATTAGCCGGGCGTGGTGGCGGGCGCCTGTAGTCCCAGCTACTCGGAGGCTGAGGCGGGAGAATGGCGTGAACCCGGGAGGCGGAGCTTGCAGTGAGCCGAGATCGCACCACTGCACTCCAGCCTGGGAGACACAGCGAGACTCCGTCTCAAAAAATAAATAAATAAATAAATAAAAATTAAAAAAAATAAAAGAATGTGTACACAAGTGTGTTATTAGGAATAAGTAAGGTATATACAGGGCAGTAAGTATCAGGCCTGACTGAGGCAAAAACTACCTGTTATAAACAGGTGAGATCTGTCAGGTATGTGGACAGCCCTGAAAACTTGTGAGAATATAAAAAATGAATCTAGACAATATAGTTTTGTTTATAGGAGAAATTCCTTGTATATGTTAGTATTGGAGTTTTTGGACTCAATGAAGAAATAGGTTTTTGAGCATAGCTTTAACATTGCTTCATTAGATATAGATGATTGCAAGGTAAGTAAAGTTAGAAATAGCTATACTTTTATAAGAGAAATGAAGGTTAAAGTTAATGTATGATCTAGGACCAGATTGTTTAATCTACCATATGAAATTAGTATTCTAATCTACCATATGAAAAGCTGGAATAAAGGAATGTTACTGCATTGGGGAAGGATGTAAGCCAGTCTTTCCTTAAACCTGAAAAAGTGAGTCAGTAACTAAAAAGAGGACTAGTCATGACAGCTTTGTTATTGAACAATTCTGAAAGAAGTGATTTAGCAGCTGTCTGAATACAGCAATTGAATATATTCTGATCTGTTTTAAAGTTGCTATTGGAAGTATTTTACTAATTTTCCCTTCGTAAGAGAAAATAATTCCTACCTATGTAGAGGATAGAGCATAGACTATAGGATTGTTTTGCTAAATACTAGAAAATGAATTGATAATTTAAAAACTAAATCAATGACAACTGCATAGAGGAGGTGGGTTCAACAGCTGTATGTGTTTTACCGCAGTCATCTAGGGATGTTTGTATAAAAGTATTGGTGATCGGCCAGGCACAGTGGCTCATACCTGTAATCTCAGCACTTTGGGAGGCCGAGGCGGGCAGATCAAGAGGTCAGGAGTTCGAGACCAGCCTGGCCGGCCTGGTGAAACCCCCGTCTCTACTAAAAATACAAAAAATTAGCTAGGCGTGGTGGCATGTGCCTGTAATCCCAGCTACTCAGGAGGCTGAGGCAGGAGAATCGCTTGAACCCGGGAGGCAGAGGTTGCGGTGAGCTGAGATCATGCCACTGCACTCCAGCCTGGGCGACAAAGTGAGACTCTGTCTCAAAAAAAAAAAAAAATTATAGGTGATCTGTGTCCTCCAGAAATAATCTTTCTTCTAGTATTATCACTCAACAAAGATTTTTACTAATTTTTCTTGTCCATCCTACTTACATTTTAATGCTTTTGAGAGGTTCACTTCATTTTTTCTGAACACTTACCTAACCATCAACCCCCTTCTGCCATTCTTTGACTTCTTGGTTGGTTTCACTTTCTCTAGGTTCTAGTGCAAAATGCAGAAGGTATTAATGCTTATTCTTTACATCTTCATCCTTTTCCACTCTGAAGCAGTTTTTGTTTAGGTTCCCCTCCCCGCACCCCCGCCAGGCCAGTGGTCATTTGTCCTGGGTCTCTTTTTGTGCCATATGCTAGACCCTAGTGAAATTCCTTTGCATAGCAAATGTGTGAAGATTCACAAATTATATTTTTTTCTAGAAGAAAACTGGAAAGCTGAAGACTTTTTATTAAAATTCAAGGAACACCAAGAGAAGTATTCTAGATCAGTTGTAAGCATCAACCACAAAAAACTCGTGAAGGAGAAAAGTAACATATATGAAAAGACATTTACTCTAGGCAAAAACCCTGTTAATTCAAAAAATCTACCTCCTGAATATGATACTCATGGAAGGATTTTGAAAAATGTTTCAGAATTAATCATCAGTAATCTAAATCCTGCAAGAAAGAGACTTAGTGAGTATAATGGATATAGGAAATCACTCCTGAGTACTAAACAAGAGACTACTCATCCTGAAGTCAAATCCCATAATCAAAGTGACAGAGCTTTCAGTCATAATGAAGTTCTTATGCAGTATCAGAAAACAGAAACTCCAGCACAGTCATTTGGATATAATGACTGTGAAAAATCATTCCTTAAAAGGGGAGGCCTGATGACACATAATAGACCTTACAGAGGAGAAAACCCATCTGTATATAATAAAAAGAGAAGAGTAACCAATATTGAAAAAAAACATACATGCAATGAATGTGGTAAATCCTTCTGCAGGAAATCAGTATTGATTCTGCATCAGGGAATTCACTCAGAAGAAAAACCCTATCAATGTCATCAATGTGGAAATGCATTTAGAAGGAAATCATATCTCATTGATCATCAGAGGACTCACACAGGTGAGAAACCCTTTGTTTGCAATGAATGTGGTAAGTCCTTCCGCCTAAAGACAGCCCTCACTGATCATCAGAGAACACACACAGGGGAGAAATCATATGAATGTCTGCAATGTAGGAATGCCTTCAGATTGAAGTCACACCTCATTCGTCATCAGAGAACTCACACGGGAGAGAAACCATATGAGTGTAATGACTGTGGGAAGTCCTTCCGCCAGAAGACCACACTCTCTCTACATCAGAGAATTCATACAGGTGAGAAACCCTATATTTGTAAAGAATGTGGGAAGTCCTTTCACCAGAAGGCAAATCTTACTGTACACCAGAGAACTCATACAGGGGAAAAGCCCTACATTTGTAATGAATGTGGGAAATCCTTCTCCCAGAAGACAACCCTTGCTCTTCATGAGAAAACCCATAATGAGGAGAAACCCTATATTTGTAGTGAATGTGGAAAGTCCTTCCGCCAGAAGACAACCCTTGTGGCACATCAGAGAACACATACAGGGGAGAAATCTTACGAATGTCCTCACTGTGGGAAGGCCTTTAGAATGAAGTCATACCTCATTGATCATCACCGAACTCACACAGGAGAGAAACCGTATGAATGTAATGAATGTGGTAAATCATTCAGTCAAAAGACAAATCTCAATCTACATCAGAGAATTCATACGGGAGAGAAACCCTATATTTGTAATGAATGTGGGAAGTCCTTTCGCCAGAAAGCAACCCTCACGGTACATCAGAAAATACATACAGGCCAGAAATCCTATGAATGTCCTCAGTGTGGGAAAGCCTTTAGCAGGAAGTCATATCTCATTCATCATCAAAGAACTCATACGGGAGAGAAACCATATAAATGTAGTGAATGTGGAAAGTGCTTCCGCCAGAAGACAAATCTTATTGTACATCAGAGAACTCACACAGGTGAGAAACCCTATGTTTGTAATGAATGTGGTAAGTCTTTCAGTTATAAGAGAAACCTCATTGTCCATCAAAGAACTCACAAGGGAGAAAACATTGAAATGCAATAAATGATGTGGTTTCTTATATGAAATCTTTACAAGCTATTGTAAACCTTTAGTTTTAAAAAGAAAAGCATGCTGAAACATGTTAATGTAATTTTAAATCACAAGTCTAATAATTATTAAAGTACCATACTGAATAACTGTCTACTGTTTACTAGCATATAAAATGGGTGTGATCATTATTATTGAACTCTATCAGCTATGAAGCAACTGCTCTTCCTACTGACTCAAATAGTTTATTTTTAAAAAATACTTATATAACACATGCAGAGACAAGATACGGAATGATTATAAGCATTAATCTCCATAAGAGAAAATATTTATGAACTATATTTCTCATTGCACTCTGTAATAAAAAGCAGTTAGTTGTTACTTACCTAAGAGTTACCACTTCCATACCCTATAACATCAAAACGTAGTTTTTGCATGTTTATAATTTTATATATATATATATTTTATCAGACATCATGAATTCTTTTATGTCTTGCTTATTTCACTCAGTGTTTTTAAGATCTGTACATTATTGCATGTGGCAGTAGTGTATTTTCATTTTGCATACTATTCCATTTTAAGAATATATTCATATTTATCCTATTGATGGATATTTGTATTTTTATACTTTTGTGTAATAATAAAATTGCTGCTGTAAATATTCTTGTTTATGTCATGTGTGTGTGTATGTATTTCTGTTGAATTTATACCTGGGACTGGAAGTATTCATTCCAAGGGTGTATACGAGGTTTTTTTTTTTTTTTTTGGTCATTCAGACTGGAGAATTTCTACTAAAAAGAAACCTTGCGGTTTTATAATTGTGGAAAGGCTATTAATAGATCATGGACATGTGAATGCAGTAAATGTAGACAGCCTTTAGCTGTCTCTCAATGCTTAAATGCAAAACAAGCAATTCATATGGGAGGGAAATCCTCTAGTTGTCATGATTTTAGGGGTACTTTAGCCATAGCTTATTACACCTTATTTAATATCAAGGAATTAGAATTCATACAAAAGAAAAGGGACATTGAGAAGGGAAATAGGTGAGGAGGATTTGAGAGTATCAGAGTCTTTTTTTTTTTTCTTTCTTTCTTTTTTTTTTTTTTTTGAAACAGATTCTCGCTCTGTTGCCCAGGCTGGAGTGCAGTGGCGCAATCTTGGCTCACTGCAACCTCTGCCTCCTGGGTTCAAGCACTTCTCCTGCCTCAGCCTCCTGAGTAGCTGGGATTACAGGCGTATGCCACTATGCCCAGCTAATTTTTATATTTTTAGTGGAGACGGGGTTTCACCACGTTGGTCAGGCTGGTCTTGAACTCCTGACCTCATGATCCTCCTGCCTCGGCCTCCCAAAGTGCTGGGATTACAGGATGACCCACCGCGCCTGGCTACAACACAAGCCTTTTATACCTTAATCTATGTTACAGGAAATGTAAGTCTCTGAAAATCCCAAATAAGTGACTAGAGATTTTTATGTTTGAGAATTGGAAATCTGCTAAGACAGTGACTTCCACAGTATCCTTTTGGCGAGAAGAGTAAACTCAGTGGCAACTTGAAAAGCATTATTGCAGGTCCTTCCTGGGAAGGATTACTTACAACCAATATTTACTACATTCATGAAGTCATTGTAATAAAATTCAGTAGAAATTGATATTTATTTATTTATTATTTTGAAACGGAGTCTCTATCGCCCAGGCTGGAGTGCAATGGCGTGGTCTCAACTCAGTGCAACCTCCGCCTCCTGGGTTCAGATGATTCTCCTGCCTCAGCATCCCGAGTAGCTGGTACTACAGGTGCGTGCCACCACACCCAGCTAATTTTTGTATTTTTAGTAGAGACAGGGTTTCACTATGTTTGCCAGGCTGGTCTCGAACTCCTGACCTTGTGATCCATCTGCCTCGGCCTCCCAAAGTGTTGGGATTACAGGCGTGAGCCACTGTGCCCAGCCTGACAATTATTTTTTAAAAGATTTCGAACTGTAAACCATATCTGCATAAACAAGAAGATGGTTCATGGTTCAAATATTTGACTTTAAATATATTAAACAGACCCTCTAGCCTGTTAGAAATGGACAGCCATTGCCAATCAGTAGTAAATTGAACCATTGTTGTCAATCCTTATTTTTCTGATAATTTCATAGCAAAAAATGAACAGGGTGATGAGACAAAAGCATAAAAATTTAGACTTGATAGTAGCATACAGAAAACACACGTTGTGTGTATGTGTGTATATATGTAAAATGCCTTGTCTATAATGACTAGACATCATTAAATTTAGCCTTAATTTATATATGCATAAAGATTTTTTAAAGACTATACATGGGATAAACCTATTAAGGTAACTAAAACAGGTAATTATAGGACTTATAATCAGAACTGTGAGAACCCAAGGATGTTGTCACTGTGAATTTATAGGGGAGTTATATAGTAGTATATGCTAACAGTGGTGACTAATGGAAGAATTGTACTCATGACCAAAGATGCAAGCCTACCTTGTTTTTCTAGGTGGAGCAGATGGCCTAACTGGATGTTTGTCCTAGCATCAGCCCACCAAAGATTTGGGGAACATGTGAGTCACATTCTCTGGAACATTGTACTCCCCTTTGATTTTGCGTTTCCAGACATTTAAGTGGCTACCACAAAAAATAAAAAGTATCTGTGGTATCACTACATGTGCTCCGCTGTCTCCTGATTTACTGATTATCATGAAATAGCCATGTACTGTTTCAGTAGAACATTGTATCCAATGTCCACTTTATTTTCAAACATACTACATATATTCATGTTTTATAGCTCTTGGATATGAAGAACTAGAAAGTATGAGTTATTAATGGGCAGTTTTATAAAAGGCCAAACTTCGAAACTTTGAGTCCGGGCATGGTGGCTCACACCTATAATCCCAGCACTTTGGGAGGCTGAGGTCGGCGGATCACCTAAGACCAGGAGTTTGAGACCAGCCTGGCCAACATGGTGAAACCCCCTCTCTACTAAAAATACAAAAGTTAGCCAGGTATGTGGCGCATGCCTGTAATCCCAGCTACTCGGGGGCTTGAGGCAGGAGAATCACTTGAACCCAGTAGGTGGAGGTTGCAGTGGGCCAAGATGATGCCATTACACTACTGCCTGGGCAAGAGAGTGAGACTCCATCTCAAAAAGAAAATACAATCATGAACCCAGAGATTATTTAAAGATGTTTTGTTATCTAAGAAAACTTCCATTGTAGGATACATAAACAATTCACAAAAGTATTTGTATAATAATCATTGAGCATCTTTCCATAATCATGCTCATAACTTTCAGTTTTAACATTCTTTGCATGAAAAACTGACTAAATAGTTTCTTATGAAACTGTCTGTATTTCAGTTTTTTTGTTTGTTTTTTGAGATAGTTTCACTCTTGTTGCCCAGGCTGGAGTACAATGGGATGATCTCGGCTCACCACAACCTCTGCCTCCTGGGTTCAAGCGATTCTCCCACCTCAGTCTCGTGAGTAGCTGGGATTACAGGCATGCACCACCATGCCTAGCTAATTTTGTATTTTTAGTAGAGACAGGGTTTCTCCATGTTGGTTAGGCTGGTCTCGAACACCTGACCTCAGGTGATCCACCCACCTCGGCCTCCCATAGAGCTGAGATTACAGGTGTAAGCCACCGCGCCCTGCTGTATTTAATTTTTTTTTAACAATCATCATTCTGTTTTCCACAGTGGCTTCACCATTTTATATTCACAATGGCAATGCAAAAAGGTTCAGATTTCTCAGGCCAGGTGTGGTGGCTCATGCCTGTAATCCCAGTGCTTTCGGAGGCTGAGGCAGTCCGATCAATTGAGGTCAGAAGTTCAAGATCAGCCTGGCCAACATGGCGAAACCCCGTATCTACTAAAAATACAGTAATTAGCAGGCTTAGTGGTGCGTGCCTTTAATCCCAGCTACTCAGGAGGCTGAAGCGGGACAATTGTTTGAACCAGGCAGGCGGAGATTGCAGTGAGCAGAGATCGCGCCACTGCACTCCAGCCTGGGAGAAAAAGCAAGACTTCATCTCAACAAAAAAAATTAGCTGGGCATGGTGCTGGGGTCCTGTAATCCCACCTACTTGGGAGTCTGAGGAAGGGGAATAGCTTGAACCTGGGAGGCAGAGGTTGCAGTGAGCCGTGATTGTGCCACTGCACTCCAGTCTGAGTGACAGAGTGAGACTCCATCTCCAAACAAACAAAAAAAGTTCAAATATCTTTTTTTTTTTTCTTTTTCTTTTTTTTTTTTTTTCCCCCGAGACGGAGTCCCGCTCTATCGCCCAGGCTGGAGTGCAGTGGTCGGATCTCAGCTCACTACAAGCTCCGCCTCCCGGGTTTACGCCATTCTCCTGCCTCAGCCTCCCGAGTAGCTGGGACTACAGGCGCCCGCCACCTCGCCCAGCTAGTTTTTTGTATTTTTTAGTAGAGACGGGGTTTCACTGCGTTAGCCAGGATGGTCTCGATCTCCTGACCTCGTGATCTGCCCGTCTCGGCCTCCCAAAGTGCTGGGATTACAGGCTTGAGCCACCACGCCCGGCCAAAAGTGCAGATTTCTCCATATTCTTCCCATCACTTATTTTCCTTTAAAATTTTTTTTGGGCCGGGCGCAGTGGCTCAAGCCTGTAATCCCAGCACTTTGGGAGGCCGAGGCGGGCAGATCACGAGGTCAGGAGATCGAGACCATCCTGGCTAACACGGTGAAACCCCGTCTCTACTAAAAAAAAATACAAAAAACTAGCCGGGCAAGGTGGTAGGCACCTGTAGTCCCAGCTACTCGGGAGGCTGAGGCAGGAGAATGGCGTAAACCCGGGAGGCGGAGATTGAAGTGAGCTGAGATCCAGCCACTGCACTCCAGCCCGGGTGACAGAGCCGGACTCCGTCTCAAAAAAGAATAAAATAAATAAAAATTTTTTTGAATTATAGCCTTTTTTGTGGGTGTCAAGTATCTCATTGATATTTTGATTTACATTTCCCTAATGATTAATAATGTAGGTTTCTTTCATTCTTGAATATATTTGCTGAAAATAGGATTTGGGATTGAGAGTTCTTCCTTTTAGCACTTGAAAAATATCACTTATTTTTGGTCTTCATAGTTTCTCTTTTTTTTTTTTTTTTTTTTTTTTTTTGAGACGGAGTCTTGCTCTGTCACCTGGGCTGGAGTGCAGTGGCCGGATCTCAGCTCACTGCAAGCTCCGCCTCCCGGGTTTATGCCATTCTCCTGCCTCAGCCTCCCGAGTAGCTGGGACTACAGGCGCCCGCCACCTCACCCGGCTACTTTTTTGTATTTTTTAGTAGAGAGGGGTTTCACCGTGTTAGCCAGGATGGTCTCGATCTCCTGACCTCGCCATCCGCCCGTCTCGGCCTCCCAAAGTGCTGGGATTACAGGCTTGAGTCACCGCGCCCGGCCAGTCTTCATAGTTTCTCATAAGAAATCTGCTATTTAAAATTTTTTTCCTCTAAAAATATGGTATTTCTCTCTTGCTACTTTCAACATTTTTATTTTTTGTCTTTAATTTTCTTTGATTTATTTTTTTATTTTTATTTTTGAGATGGAGTTTCACTGTTGTTGCCCAGGCTGGAGTGCAATGATGTGATCTCTGCTCATTACAACCTCTGCCTCCCAGTTTCAAGCGATTCTCCTGTCTCAGCCTCCCAGGTAGCTGGGATTACAGGTGCATGGCACCACACCTGGCTAATTTTGGTATTTTTAGTAGAGACAGGGTTTCACCCTATTGGCCAAGCTGGTCTCGAACTACTGACCTCAGGTGATCTGCCTGCCTCGGCCTCCCAAAGTGCTGAGATTACGGGTGTGAGCCACTGCACCTGACCTTGTCTTTAATTTTCGCAAGTTAGGGATGATGTGTTGTGGTGTTACATTTTGGGGATGGGAAGAGTTATCTTGTTTAAATTCACTCAGCTTCTTGAATCTGCCTTTTGCCAAATTTGGTGAGTTTCCAGCAATTACTACTTTAAGTCCTTTGTGGTAGGGGAGAGGGGTTGTCTTGCCCTGTCACCCAGTCTGGAGTGCAGTGGCATGATCACAGCTCACTGCAGCCTCGACCTCCTGGGTTTAAGCGATCCTCCCACCTCAGCTTCCTGAGTAGCTGGGACTACAGGAACGCACCACCAGGCCTGGCTAACTTCTGTATGTTTTATAGAGACAGGGTATCACTATGTTATCCAGGCTTCCTTAAGTACTTTTTCAGCTCTGTCTTCTTTTTCCTCTCCTTCCAGGATTTCAAGGGCATGAATGTTAATCTTGTGTTACATTCTCACAGTTCCTCATTCTTTTCATGTTATTTTTTTCAGTGTACTATCTCTCTGTTGTTCAGATTGGGTAACTCGTATTGTTCTGTATTGCAGTTCACCGATTCCTCTGTCGCCTGTTTCCACTCTTTGTCCCTCCATTTGAGCTTATTTTAGTTATATTTTCAATTCCATATTCTCTGTTTGGTTATTTTGCATGTCTTCTGATTTCTTGTCTGGACTAATTCTTTGTTGAGATATTGTATCTCATTTGTTTCAAGTGTGTGATTGTTCAGGCATTTTTATGATGTCTGCTTTGTGTATTTATCAAATAATTCTGACATCATTGTCATCTTCATGCTCTTATCTTTTTGAGATTTTCCTGGTTACGATTATTGAATTTCCATTGAAATGTGCAATTTTATCTATTTTGAGATTGTAGATCTTATTTAAACCTGTTTTAGCTGGCTTTCTGATACCACCCTGGCATGGTCCCTGGCAAGTGTGCCATTTTGCTGTGCCACATAGGGGGTGAGAATCCACATTTCCCACTCACCCTCCACTGACACCTGGGCGGAAGTGCTTCTCCTCACAGTTAGGTGTGAATGAGAAGTTCTGGCTCCCTATTAGTCACCTTTTTATACCTCTCTTATACCCCAATAAGAGCCAGGGGTTCCTCGTTAATGGTTTCCATTTGCCTTCCACATACACCACAGAGGCAGGGCTGGCCCTGTTAGGCGGGATAGTGGTGAAGATCCTGACTTTACAATGCCTGCTCCGACACTGGCCCAGCAGGTAGTTAAACAAGTACCTTTTTACTGCTGCATATGGGGATGGAAATCCAGGTTCCTCACATGAGTCCAGGGGCCCTACGTAATTCCATCTGTAGTGTGATAGTCCTGGCTCCCTTCAGTCTTCCTGAAACCATCCTGGCAGGGAGGTCAGAGTATCTTGTTACAGCCTAGTGAGAGTAGAAGTCTAGGTTCCCTACTCAGCCTTTCCTAGGTGCATGTGTGGCATCAGGTGTTTTGGGTTCTTTCCTTTTTTTTTTTCCTGTGCTTTTTGGTTAGAGTAGATCTTTTTTTTTTTTTTTTTTTTTTCTGAGACAGTCTCACTTCTTCACCCAGGCTGGAGTGCAATGGTGCGATCTCAGTTCACTGCAACTTCTGCCTCCCAGGTTCAAGCAATTCTCCTGCCTCAGCCTCCCGAGTAGCTGGAATTACAGGTACGTGCCACCACACCTGGCTAATTTTGTATTTTTAGTAGAGAAGGGTTTTCCCATGTTGGTCAGGCTGGTCTCAAACTCCTGACCTCAAGTGATCGGCCTGCCTCGGCCTCCCAAAGTGCTGGGATTATAGGGTCGAGCCACTGCGCTTGGCTGAGTAGAGCAATTCTTATCTAGAAGTTTTGTCTCACTTAGGTGCCATTTTCTTGGTCTTTTTCTACACAGAGCAGCCTTTTGTTAGGACTTTTTTTCCTTTTTGAGACGGAGTCTCGCTCTGTCACCAAGCTGGAGTGCAGTGGCACAATCTCGGCTCACCACAACCTCCACCTCCTGGGTTCAAGCAATTCTCCCGCCTCAGCCTCCCGGGTATGGGATTACAGGCATGTGCCACCACACCCGGCTAATTTTGTATTTTTAGTAGAGATGGGGTTTCTCCATGTTGGTCAGGCTGGTCTTGAACTCCCAACTTCGTGATCTGCCCTCCTTGGCCTCCCGAAGTACTGGTATTACAGGCATGAGCCACCGCTCCTGGCCTGTTATTTGTTTGTTCATTTGGTTTTTTTCTTTAGGCCAATAATAGATAAAACAATGCCATGTGCCTCCTAATGAGATGCACTGAGAAGGATACAACATCATTGCTGTAATGGTATTTCTGCTTAAAATGTATAACCTGTATCTAAAATGAGGAAACGTCAGATAAATCTGAATTGAGGTTATTAAGAACAATGATTCTAATTAAATTGCATGAAATAGAGGAAAAGTAAGTAAATACTCTCTATTCCTGAATTTTAATTGGTGGGAGTATCACTTTGACCAGTCCGGCAGTAATACATATCACTAGCACATACATTATGGTATTTATGGACCATTTCCTGCTAAAAGAAACCAGGATTTCTTTGGAGAAGTGGCTGATTCCAAGTATGGGCAGAAAATTTTTAATGAGCCTGCAGTATTTTGTCATACCAGATAATAACAAAGGTAATTTAAAAAATCAGTAGATTAATGACAAAGCACTGCCAACTTGGAAAGGCTCCCAATGACCAAGGATAGGACAAATCAAGCTTAAATATAAAAATAATTTATATTTGAAACATACCAAATACATTTACATTTGAATAAATATAAATTACATTTACATTTATATTTATAAAAATAATTTATATTTGAAACACACCAAATACATTTAAATTCCCAAATTTATAGCAATATTAAAGAATCAGTGATCACAGAACAATAAGGAGCAAAGTTATTATCTTAACTGGTATCTAAAAGGAAAAAATATATCTTGGTTATCCTATGTGAACAATACCAGTGGGGGTATCCAAGTAGCATCAGTGGGCAGCTTCTCTTTGTAAAGTATTCCAGCTAATGTATTTCAAATTTTTTTCTTCTGGAAATAATGTATTTATGTCATACCTGGTCTCCAAACCTGAAAAAAGCAAGAAAACAGATGTTTTCCTGCACCAGGGGAAAAAAACCCAAAACCGTGGAGATAAGTGATGAATTGAAAATAATGTACGTTAGAAATATATTTCAATAATGTTTTTACACAACTTGAAGGAGGCAAAGAGTTTAGAGAGTAATGAAAGAGTATGTGGTGAGGTTGGTGATAAAGCAAATAGGTTGTCATTGGCTCTAAAATTTAAGTGTTTGAAGACTACTCATTCCAAATGACGGAGCAGAAGAAAACTGGCTTCACTGCCCACCAACAGAAAACCAAAAACAAGTGTGCATCACCAAGATTATCACCAACAATATCCTAGAACTCAGATATGAAGATCAGTCAGTTCTGGAGCTACAGAGAAGTGAAAAATCTCTGAGGAGTGGTAGCAGAATCAGACTTCCACACCCATGACACCTCTTCCCCCATTCTGCCTGGCACCAAACATGTAGAAAATTTCCCCTCAACGCATGGTTTCTGTAGTGGAAAAAGTGAGATTGAGGCGCACCACCAGCCTCCCCACCATCTTGGCCTTGTCTTAACCCATGGGAAACTCTGGTTTGTAACTTGGCCAGAGGAGATGCCAAATCAGTGTGGTTAGGCCAGGTGCGGTGGCTCTCGCCTGTAATGCCAGCACTTTGGGAGGCCGAGGTGGGTGGATCACGAGGTCAGGAGATCGAGACCATCTGGCTAACACGGTGAAACCCTGTCTCTACTAAAAATACAAAAAATTAGCCAGGCATGGTGGCGGGCGCCTATAGTCCCAGCTGCTCAGGAGGGTGAAGCAGGAGAATGGCATGAACCAGGGAGGCGGAGCTTGCAGTTAGCCAAGATCATGCCACTGTACTCCAGCCTGGGTGACAGAGTGAGACTCCGTCTCAAAATAAATAAATAAAAAAGATATATAAGAGCTTTATCCTCTAAGCCCAACATGTAGATCTTGTTTAAACTCAGTGTGGTTAGTCAACAGCACCATGCTGTAGGAGGTTCACTCCACAGATCTCTTGGGCACAAACCCCTAGCGAGCCAGAATACCCTCTTTAGGACCTACCCCATTAAGGAAGTGAATTGCTCCAACTGTTACTAAAGCTAAGGCAAACCAGGTTTTAAGGCACCACCTAGAGCTGAAAAGGAGGCAGTAACCTCATGATAAAGAACCTCTAAGCAAATATGTCTAGTAAAAATTGTAACAAGCCAGAGAACATTGGAATAAATAAATAATACTTCAATGCAAAGACATCAGTGTACATCCATAAGAAACACACCTAAAGAGGGAACCATGATCTTACCAAATGAACAAAGCAAGAAACCAGTAACTCACCCTAACAAGATGGCAATATGTGAGCTCTCTGACAAAAATTGAAAATAGCAGTTCTAAAGAAACTTAGTGATTTCCAAGATAAGACTGAAAAGCAATTCAGAAATGTATCAAAGAAATTTAACAAAGAAATTGAAAAAAATAGAAAAAACCAGAAATCTTGCAACTAAAAAATGAATTTTCTAAACAATTCATTATAGGCTCTCAATGGCAGAATGGGTGCAATGGAAGAAAGAATCCATGAGCTCCAAAATAAGCTATTTGAAAACAGAGGGGGGAAAAAAAAACACAGAATGAAAAGGAACAAAGATCATCTATAAGATGTAAAAAATTACCTCAAAAGACCAAATTTAAGAATCATTGGGGGCCGGGCGCGGTGGCTCAAGCCTGTAATCCCAGCACTTTGGGAGGCCGAGACGGGCGGATCACGAGGTCAGGAGATCGAGAGACGATCCCGGCTAACACGGTGAAACCCCGTCTCTACTAAAAAATACAAAAAAAATAGCCGGGCGAGGTGGCGGGCGCCTGTAGTCCCAGCTACTCGGGAGGCTGAGGCAGGAGAATGGCGTAAACCCGGGAGGCGGAGCTTGCAGTGAGCTGAGATCCGGCCACTGCACTCCAGCCTGGGTGACAGAGCAAGACTCCGTCTCAAAAAAAAAAAAAAAAAATTAAAAAAAGAATCATTGGTATTTGGCCAGGTGCAGTGGCTCAAGCTTGTAATCCCAGCACTTTGGGAGGCCGAGATGGGCAGATCACGAGGTCAGGAGATCGAGACCATCCTGGCTAACACGGTGAAACCCCGTCTCTACTAAAAAATACAAAAAACTAGCCGGGCGAGGTGGCGGGCGCCTGTAGTCCCAGCTACTCGGGAGGCTGAGGCAGGAGAATGGCGTAAACCCGGGAGGCGGAGCTTGCAGTGAGTTGAGATGCAGCCACTGCACTCCAGCCTGGGCCACAGAGTGAGACTCCGTCTCAAAAAAAAAAAAAAAAAAAAAGAATCATTGGTGTTCAAGAAAGATTTAAGCAAGAGAAAGGGGTACAAAGATTATTTTTAAAAATATTAATAACTTTCCATTCTTTGGAAAGAAAACTTTCCAAAACTTGAGAAAGATATACATATCCAGGTATAGGAAGGTCAGAGAACACCAAACAGAGTTGACCCAAATGTAACTACCCCAAGTCATATAATAAACTCTCAAAGGTCAAGGAAAAAGAGATGATCCTGAAAGCAGTAAGAGAAAGTAAACAAATGGCATTTAAAGGAGCTCTAATTCATCTGGCAACAGACTTATCAGTGGAAACCATACAGGACAGAAGGGAGTGAAATGACATTTTAGAAGTGCCAAAAGAAAAAACATTGCCATCCAAGAATACCATATCCAGCAAAGTTAGCTTTCAAATATGAATGAGAACGTTTTTGCCAGACAAACAAACGCTAAGAGAATTCACCACCACCATACCCATGTTACAAGAAATGCTAAAGGGAGTTTTTCTTTTTTCTTTTTTGTCCTTTTCTTTTTTATTTTTTGAGACAGGGTCTCACTTTGTCACCCAGGCTGGAGTGTAGTGGTGCGATCTTGTGTCACTGCAGCCTCAACCTTCCAGGTTCAAGCAATCCTCCCACCTCAGCTTCTTGAGCAGCTGGGACTACAGGTGTGTACCACCATGCCCAGCTAATTTTGGTATTTTTTTGTAGAGATGGGGTTTTGCCATGTTGCAGAGGTTGGTCTTAAACTCCTGAGCTCAAGTATCTGCCTGCCTTGGCCTCCCAAAGGACTAAGATTACAGGCATGAGCCACCGCACACAGCCTAGGAGTTTTTCAATCTGAAAGAAAGAACATTAATGTGCAAAAAGTTTTTTTCAATGAAGGTATGAAACCTACCAGTAAAATGAAGGAAACAGACAAACCCAGGATACTCTACTACTATAAATGTGTGTAATTCACTTATAACTCTAGCATGAGGCCAAAAAGACATATCTATCAAAAACAATAATAGCCACAGCAACCTGTTAAGAGAGAGGTAATATAAACATGCAAATTTGGAGAACTAAAAGTAAAAATATGGGGGGAAGGGGTTAAAGTGTGGAAAATTTTTTTCATTTTATTCTTTTATTTGTGATCTAAGATAGGTTGTCATCTTTTTAAAATAATTTACTGTATCTATAATATGTTTTTTGTAAGCCTCATAGTAACCACAATGCAAAAACCTATGAAAAAGTCACTAAAAATAAAAAGCAATGAATTAAAACACCTTACCAGAGAAAAATCACTTAATCACAAAGGGAGACAGGAAAGAAGAAAGGAGGAGAGGAGTAAAACAAGCAACAAAATGGCTGTTGTAAGTACTTACTTATCAAAAATAATACTGAATGTAAATGAACTCAATTCCCCAGTTAAAGGCAGAGTGGCTGAATGAATAAAGATAAAACAAAACTATATGCTGCTGACAAGAAACCCACTTCACCTACTAAAATACACACAGATTGAAAGTGAAGACATGGAAAAAGATACCCCATGCAACTGGAAACAAAATGGAGTCTCTTATGTCTACTTCTTTCTAAATAGACACAGTAACAGTGTATAGTAGTAGGTGTATATATTTATAGGGTACATGAGATGTTTTGATACATGAATGCAATGTATAATAATGACATCATGGAGAATAGGGTATCCATCCTCTCAGGCAAATAATCATTTGTGTTACAAATAATCCAATTATACTCTTTTAGGTATTTTTAAATGTACAATTACATTATTATTGAGTGTAGTCACCCTGTTGTGTTATCAAATAGTAGGTCTTATTCATTCTTTCTACCTTTTTTGTACCCATCAACCCTCATCACTTCCCCCATGACTTTTCTCAGCCTCCATTAACCATCCTTCTACTCTCTCTGTGAGTTCAATTGTTTTGATTTTTAGATTCCACAAATAAGTGAGAACCTGTGATGTTTGTTGTTGTGTGCCTGGCTTACTTCACTTAACATAATGATCTCCAATTCCATCCATGTTGTTGTAAATGACAGGATCTCATTCTTTTTTTATGGCTGAATATTATTCCCTTGTGTACATAAACTACATTTTCTCTCTTTTTTTTTTTTTGAGATGGAGTCTTGCTGTGTCACCCAGGCTGGAGTGCAGTGTTGCGATCTCAGCTCACTGCAACCTCTGCCTCCCGGGTGCAAGCAATTCTCTGCCTCAGCCTCCCGAGTAGCTGGGATTACAGGTGCCCACCACCACATCCAGCTAATTTTGTATTAAAAATACAAAATTATTTTTACAATTAAAATTTAAATTGAAATACAATTAAAAATACAGCCAAAAATATTTTTAATTAATAAAACCGTAAACCTACAGCAATCATCCTTAATGGTGAACATTAAAAATATTCCCTTGGCCAGGCACAATGGCTCACACCTGTAATCCCAGCACTTTGGGAGGCCGAGGAGGGCAGATTGCTTGAGCCCAGAAGTTCAACACTGGCCTCGACAACACGGCAAAACCCCATCTCTACAAACAATACAAAAATGAGCTGGGCATTGTGGTGCACACCTGTAGTCCCAGGTACTTGGGAGGCTGAGGTGGAAGGATTGATTGAGCCTGGGAGGTTGAGGCTGCAGTGAGCAGTGATCATGCCACTGCCCTCAAGCCTGGTGACAGAGTGAGACCCTGTCTCACAAGAAAACAACAACAACAACAAACCTCACTTAAAGAAAGGGTCAAGATGAGGAAACTAATTAGTGTTGTAGACATTCAATATTAGACATATAATCCAAGCTACAAGTATAAATTAAGAAAAGAAGGCATATAGAAAGGAATAGGCAAATACTTTTATTTACAAATAATACCAACATCTCTTTAGACAATTCAATCTCATGAAGAAACCATTTCATCTACTAAAGTAGTTCATCAATGTTACAATCCTTAGACAAAAACCAATAGTTTAGTACATAGTAATAGTAATCAATTACATAACAGAAAAAATATCCCAATCGTATTATAAACAAAAACCATAAAGTATCTAGAAATAAGTAAAACAAGAAATGTGTACACTTTTATGCTAAAAATATAAAGACTTACTGAAGCACATAAAAGAATACCTACTGAAATAAAGAGATATACCAGGTACAAGAGAAAAACTCAATGTCGTAAAGATGTCAGTAATGATTCTTTTCTTTCTAGTACTATTGCAGACTAGAAGTATTGAAACTCCAGGCCGGGCGCGGTGGCTCACGCCTTTAATCCCAGCACTTTGGGAGGCCGAGGCGGGCGGATCACAAGGTCAGGAGATTGAGACCACGGTGAAACCCCGTCTGTACTAAAAATACAAAAAATTAGCTGGGCTCGGTGGCGGGCGCCTGTAGTCCCAGCTACTCAGGAGGCTGAGGCAGGAGAATGGCATGAACCCGGGAGGCGGAGCTTGCAGTGAGCCGAGATCGCGCCACTGCACTCCAGCCTGGGCGACAGAGCCAGACTCTGTCTCAAAAAAAAAAAAAAAAAAAACTCCTCTACTAAAAGGATTTACCAGCCAGGCACGGTGGCTCACGCCTGTAATCCCAGCACTTTGGGAGGCTGAGGCAGGCGGATCACCTGAGGTCAGGAGTCTGAGCCCAGCCTCAACATGGAGAAACCCCCTCTCTACTAAAAATACAAAATTAGCTGGGCGTGGTGGTGCATGCCTGTAATGCCAGCTACTCGGGAGCCTGAGGCAGGAGAATTGCTTGAACCTGGGAGGCAGAGGTTGTGGTGAACCGAGATCACGCCATTGCACTCCATCCTGGGCAACAAGAGCGAAACTCCGTCTCAAAAAAAAAAAAAGAAAAAAGCATTTACCCCCTGAATAGATCATCTTTGGTCGATAAGAATATACACGAGATTTTTCTGTCTTCATTGTGCTTTTCTCTGCTCCTTAAAAATTCTACTTTTTTCATAAAAGGAGTTAATTTTTAAAAGTGAAAAGTAAAAACATAAAACAGAATATTGGCTGAACACAGTGGCTCACACCTGTAATCCCAGCACCTAGGAGGCTGAGGTGGGAGGACCAATTGAGCCCAAGAATTCAAGACCAGCGTGGGCAACAAAGTGAAACCCTGTCTCTACAAAAGATACAAAAATTAGCTAGGCGTGGTGGTGTGTGCCTGTAGTCCTAGCTACTTGGGATGCTGAGGTGGGGGATCGACTCAGCCCGGGAAGTTGAGGCTGCAATGAGCCAAGATTGTGGCATTGCACTCCAGCCTGGGCAACACAACAAAAACCTGTCACACACAAAAAAGACAACTGAACTGTAAAAAGTACTTCTCCATCTTAACCCTCTCTCTATACATTTATGTTTAAATATCTCCAAGGAAGCAGTAACAAAAATATGGAGAAGAAATAATAAATGACAGAGTAAGAATTTGAGAACAAACATTTGATTTGTTTCCATAAATTGTGACAAACCTCAACTGACTACAAATTGAGACAAAAGAATCAATTGAGACAAAGCGTCAATTGATTAACCTTAAAATAACCTTAAAAGATATGTGTATATATATATTTTAAATCATCCATAAACATATTAGAAAAAGTACAAATCAACAGATATGTAAGTTGTAGACAAGTGTTGACTTTTTAAAACACAAGTGTGATTTAAATAGAATGAAATACAACAATCCGAAGTGAATAGTTGATAAGATTTTTTCATCAACTTAATTGAAGTATAATTTACATATAATAAAATGCAACCATATGTCTACGTTCATGCAAATACCACCTTGTAAGAAATGCCTTTCCTGACTACCTTATCTAAATTAGCCCTGCCCAGAGTTCAGAGACCAGCCTGACCAAAATGGAGAAACCCCTTCTCTACTAAATAATACAAAATTAGCCTGGCATGGTGGAGCATGTCTGTAATCCCAGTTACTCAGGAGGCTGAGGCAAGAGAATCGCTTGAACCTGGGAGGCGGAGGTTGCGGTGAGCCGAGATCGTGCTGTTGCACTCCAGCCTGGGCAACAAGAGCCAAATTCCATCTCAATAAAAAAAAGGGCCAGGTGCAGTGGCTCATGATTGTAATTCCAGCACTTTGGGAGGCCAAGGTGGGCCATTCTTTACATTCATAAGGTGGGAAGATTGCTTGAGGACAGGAATTCAAGACCAGCCAGGGTAACAAAGCAAGACTCCAACTCTACTGAAATAAAAAATAAAAACTTAGCTGGTTGTCATGGTGCTGCTGGGAGTATAGCAGTGAGGATGACCAGAGATCACTCTTGTCACGATCTTGGATTTGGCCGATTTCTTTACTGCAAGATGTTTTATCAGCAAGGTCCTTATGACCTGTATCTTATGCTGACTTCTTATCTCATTTTATGACTTAGAATGCCTTAACTGTCTAGGAATGCAGCCCAGTAGGTTTGAGTGTTATTTTACACAGCTCCTATTTAAGAAGTTGTTCTGGTTTACGTGCCTCTGACATAACCATGCAGTGAACAAGTCTATTGGCTCCATTTATTCAATAGCATGTGTTCATATTTGGATGATCCCAACAATATTTCAACTTTCTCATTGTCATTTTATCTGTTATGGTGGCCTATGATTATCTTTGGCACCACTACTTGTTTTAGGGCATCACAAACTGTGTCCATACAAGACAGCAAACATAACTGATAAACGTGGTGTGTGTTCTGACTACAAACTTAATTGATAAACACTGTGTGTGTTCTGACTGCTCCACTGACTAGCTCACCGCAACATCCGCCTCCCGAGTTCAAGCGATTCTCCAGCCTTGCCTCCTGAATAGCTGGGATTACGGATATACGCCACCATGTCTGGCCAATTTTGTATTTTAGTAGAGATGGGGTTTCAACATTTTGGCCAGGCTGGTCTTGAACTCTTAACCTCAGGTGATCCACCCACCTCAGCCTCTGAAAGTCCTGGCATTACAGATGTGAGCTACCTCGCCTGGCTTGGAATTTCTAATATAAATTGCCCAGTGGATCCAAAGGAGAAGGTGCACACAGACTTTAGTTTTGCTTGCTTTCTTTCCAGCAAGGGCTCTCTTAGCCACCTTTGCAGATATGGGCTAAAGTAGACAGGGAAGTAGACACGGAAGTGAGGCTTAAAAAGAAGCCAGTAGTCAAACACGAAAAATGTAGTCACACTTATTTATTATAAAAAAAAACTATTACTAGCCAGGCACAGTGGCTCACGCCTGTAATCCCAGCACTTTGGGAGGCTCAGGCAGGGAGATCACAAGGTCAGGAGTTTGAGACCACCCTGACCAACACAATAAAACCCCATCTCTACTAAAAATACAAAAATTAGCCCAGCATGCTGGCGCATGCCTGTAATCTCAGCTACTCAGGAGGCTGAGGCAGGAGAATAACTTGGACCCGGGAGGCAGAGGTTGCAGTGAGCCAAGATAGTGCCACTGCACTCCAGCCTGGGCAACAGTGCAAGACTCTGTCTCAAAACAAAACAAAAGACAAAAACAACTATTACCATCAACATTTTACCAATTAGTAATTTTGGCACAGAGAATTTACATAATTAGCCTAATGTCACATAGGTAGTAAATGGTTGTCTTTTGTCATTGACCACATTCTCTAATATGAATTTGTATAACTTCAACAAGCTTTGAATCATGATAGAAAACTCATCTACACTCATTATCAATTTCTTTTAGTATTAAATGTCCTAATTTTGTTGGGTGGATCACGAGGTCAGGAGATCAAGACCATCCTGGCTAACACAGTGAAACTCTGTCTCTACTAAAAATAGAAAAACAAAAAAATTAGCTGGGCATGGTGGCAGATGCCTGTAGTCCCAGCTACTTGGGAGGCTGAAGCAGGAGAATGGCATGAACCCAGGAGGTGGAGCTTGTAGTGAGCCAATATAGTGCCACTGCACTCCAGCCTGGGCGACAGCGAGACTCCATGTCAAAAAAAAAAAAAAAGGTCCTAATTCTGGAAAAAGTGAATATGAAGTAAAAGGAATTCCCACATCCATTGTATTTGACCCACATATGGAATCTGCTGATGATCCATGACAAATGGCATGAGAACGGTTTCCTACTTTAATTATGTTAGGTCATGAATTCTCCCATGTCGAGTAAGCTGTGTAAGTTGTCTAAAGGCCTTCCCACATGTCTTACATTCATAGGGTTTCTCGCCAGTGTGAATACTCTGATGTCGGCTGAGTCCTGAGGCATAGAAAAAGGCTTTCCCACATTCTGGACATTGATAAGTTCTCTCACCAGTATGGATTCGTTTATGTTGACTAAGTTGTGAAGGACATCTAAAGGCCTTCCCACATTCCTTACAATCATAAGGTTTCTCACCAGTGTGAGTTCGCTGATGTCGAATTAGTTCTGAGCCGCAAGTAAAAGACTTCCCACATTCTTTACATTCATAAGGTCTGTCACCGGTATGAATTCTCTGATGTAGAGTAAGGTGTGTACGCTGTCTGAAGGACTTCCCACATGTCTTACATTCATAGGGTTTCTCGCCAGTGTGAATACTGTGATGTTTTGTGAGTCCTGAGAAACGGACAAAGGCTTTCCCACATTCATGACATTGATAAGGTTTCTCACCAGTATGGATTCGTTGATGTTGAGTAAGTTTTGAACGACGTCTAAAGGCCTTCCCGCATTCCTTACAATCATAGGGTTTCTCACCAGTGTGAATTCGCTGATGCTGAATTATTGCTGAGCGAAAAGTAAAAGATTTTCCACATTCCTTACAATGATAGGGTTTCTCACCAGTGTGAATTCGCTGATGTTCAATTAGTGTTGAGTGACAAGTAAAAGATTTCCCACATTCTTTACAACTGTAGCGTTTCTCACCAGTGTGAATTGGCCGATGTTGAATTAGTGCTGAGCGGAGAGTAAAAGATTTCCCACATTCCTTACAATGATAGGGTTTCTCACCAGTGTGAATTCGCTGATGTTGAATTAGTGTTGAATGAGAAGCAAAAGATTTCCCACATTCCTTACAATCATAGAGCTTCTCACCAGTGTGTATTTGCTGATGTTGAATTAGTGTTGAGTGAGAAGTAAAAGATTTTCCACATTCCTTACAATCATAGGGTTTCTCACCAGTGTGAATTTGCTGATGTTGAATTAGTGTTGAGTGAGAAGTAAAAGATTTCCCACTTTCCTTACAATCACAGGGTTTCTCACCAGTGTGATTTTGCTGATGTTGAATTAGTCCTGAGCAGAAAGTAAAAGATTTCCCACATTCTTTACATTCATAAGGTTTCTCACCAGTATGAATTCTCTGATGTTGATTAAGGTACGTACGCTGTCTAAAGGCCTTTCCACATTCCGGACATTCATAGGGTTTCTCACCAGTGTGAATTCTGTGATGTTGGGTGAGTCCTGAGACACTGATAAAGGCTTTCCCACATTCCTGACATTGATACGGTTTCTCACCAGTATGGATTTGTTGATGTTGAGTAAGTCGTAAACGAAGTCTAAAGGCCTTCCCACATTCCTTACAATCATAGGGTTTCTCACCAGTGTGAATTTGCTGATGTTGAATTAATGTTGAGCCAACAGCAAAAGATTTTCCACATTCCTTACAGTGATAGGGTTTCTCACCAGTGTGAATTCGCTGATGTTGAATTAGTGCTGAGCGAGAAGTAAAAGATTTTCCACATTCTTTACAATCATAGGGTTTCTCACCAGTGTGAACTGCCTGATGTCCAATTAGCCCTGAGCGAAAAGTAAAAGATTTTCCACATTCCTTACAATGATAGGGTTTCTCACCAGTGTGAATTCGCTGATGTTGAAGTAGTGCTGAGCCAGAAGCAAAAGATTTTCCACATTCTTTACAATCATAGGGTTTCTCACCAGTGTGAATTCGCTGGTGTCGATTGCGTGTTGAGCGAAAAGTAAAAGATTTTCCACATTCCTTACAACAATAGGGTTTCTCACCAGTGTGAATTCGCTGATGTTGAAGTAGTGCTGAGCCAGAAGCAAAAGATTTCCCACATTCTTTACAATCATAGGGTTTCTCACCAGTGTGAATTCGCTGATGTTGAATTAGTGTTGAGCCAGCAGTAAAAGATTTCCCACATTCTTTACAATCATAAGGTTTCTCACCAGTGTGAATTACCTGGTGTCCAATTAACCCTGAGTGAAAAGTAAAAGATTTTCCGCATTCCTTACAATCATAGGGTTTCTCACCAGTGTGAATTCGCTGATGTCGAATTAGTGCTGAGTGAAAAGTAAAAGATTTTCCACATTCCTTACAGTCATAGGGTTTCTCACCAGTGTGAATTCGCTGATGTCGAATTAGTGCTGAGCCTGAAGCAAAAGATTTTCCACATTCCTTACAATCATATGGTTTCTCACCAGTGTGAATTTGCTGGTGTCGAATTAGTGTTGAGCCAACAGTAAAAGATTTTCCACATTGCTTACAATGATAGGGTTTCTCACCAGTGTGAATCTGCTGATGTTGATTTAGTGTTGAGCCAGAAGTAAAAGATTTCCCACATTCTTTACATTCATAAGGTTTGTCACCAGTATGAATTCTCCGATGTTGAATAAGGTGCGTAGATGGTCTAAAGGCCTTCACAGATTCCTGACACTCATGAGGTCTCTCATCTATATATATTTTCTGGTGTTGAATAAGATGTGAGCCAGAAATAAAAGCTTTTCCATATTCTTTACATGCATAGGGCTTTTCCCCAGTATGAATTCTCTGATGTTTAACAAAATAGGAAAAATGACAAAAGGCCTTTCCACACCCCTTACATTTATAGAGTTTTTCACCAGTATGGGTTTCTTGCTGTTGTGTAAGTTCTGAGCCATTCTTAAAAGCCATACATTCTATGGATTTATACAGTTTCTCTCCAGGATTAATCTGATGATGCAGAGTGAGAGATGTCTGTAGGCAGAAAGTTGGCGTTTTCTCGTAAGTCATTATTGCTTTTTCCAAATACCGTTCCTGATTTATATCGTGGTGCTGAAACTGGCCTTTGCATTCCCAGTCATCTCTGACACTGGAGCCCACAAGGCTGTGACATTTTTCCATTCTCACCCACTGAGATGATGTTACTTCATAGATTTCTTTTGGGAAACATGAATCTTTGGTCTTACATCTAAACTCCAAGTCTGAAAAATAAACAGAAAGCAAAAACATAGCATTTCCTTGTTGAGTAGAAATAAAAACATCTGGCCGGGCACAGTGGCTCAAGCCTGTAATCCCAGCACTTTGGGAGGCCGAGACGGGCGGATCAGGAGGTCAGGAGATCGAGACCATCCTGGCTAACACGGTGAAACCCCGTCTCTACTAAAAAATACAAAAAACTAGCCAGGCGAGGTGGCGGGCACCTGTAGTCCCAGCTACTCAGGAGGCTGAGGCAGGAGAATGGCGGGAACCCGGGAGGCGGAGCTTGCAGTGAGCTGATATCCGGCCACAGCACTCCAGCCTGGGCGACAGAGCAAGACTCTGTCTCAAAAAAAAAAAAAAAAAAAAAAAAAAAAAAGAAATAAAAACATCTATGGTAGAAGAGGGAGACAAACTGAAAATAATGTCCTAAAGAAGTAAAAATGTGTTGGGCGTGGTAGCTCATGCCTGTAATCCCAGCACTTTGGGAGTCTGAGAGAGGAGGATTGCTTTAGCTCAGGAGTTCAAGGTTGCAGTGAGCTATGATTGTGCCACTATACTCCAGCCTGGGCGACAGAGCAAGACTCTGTCTTTAAAAAAAAAAAAAAAAAACAGATCGAGACCATGGTGAAACCCCGTCTCTACTAAAAATAGAAAAAATTAGCCGGGCGCAGTGGCGGACGCCTGTGGTCCCAGCTACTCGGGAGGCTGAGGCAGGAGAATGGCGTGAACCCGGGAGGCGGAGCTTGCAGTGAGCCGAGATTGCGCCACTGCACTCCAGCCTGGGCGACAGAGCGAGACTCCGTCTCAAAAAAAAAAAAAAAAAAAAAAGAAAAGATAGTGTACATACATGGTGATAGTATGTACCCTTATATGATGTGATGAGAACAACATTTTATCTCTGTGATCTTCCTTCTAAAAATACTGAACTCCAGTTTAATCACTGGAAAAACACCAGACAAATCCCAAAATGAGAGATAATCTACGAAATACCTGGCCAGTACTCTCCAAAACTATTGAGATAATCACAAACAAGGAAAGCCTGAAAACCTGTCAAAGAGCCAAGGGAAACATAATGACTCAATGCAATGTGTTCTCCTAGCCAAGATCCTAGAATAGGAAAAAAGGACATTAGGTAAAAGCTAAGGAGGCCGGGTGTGGTGGCTCATGCCTGTAATCCCAGCACTTTGGGAGGCTGAGGCGGGCGGATCACAAGGTCAGGAGATCGAGACCAGCCTGGCTAACATGGTGAAACCCTGTCTCTACTAAAAATACAAAAATTAGCCAGGCGTGGTGGCCCATGCCTGTAATGTCAGCTACTCGGGAGGCTGAGACAGGAGAATCGTTTGAGCCCGGGAGGCTGAGGCTGTACTGAGCCAAGACCGCACCATTGCACTCCAGCCTGGGCAACAAAAGCCAGAATCTGTCTCAAAAAAAAAAAAAAAAAAGATAAAGAAATCTGAGTAAAGTAGGAGTTTCCATTAATAATAATAGATCTCAGCACCATAGGAAAGGTAAATAATAACCACATTCCTTCAATGATGTTATTATTGAATAGGATCAACATTAATTAGTTAATTATGACAAATGTACAAACATACAATGTTAATGAGAAACTACATGTGATGTATATGGGAAATCTCTGTACTTACCTGACAACGTTTCTGTAAGTCTAAAACTATCCTAAAACCTAAAGTTTACTTTTTTAAAGTGAGAAAGTAATATCTCATTAGCAAAAAGGCCAAGCAAGTTTTTGTAAAAGACACAAATGGGGTATCTAAAAATTAAAAAATAAATCATTGAAACTTAAAATTCAATGAATGAATTTGAATTGGCAGTATAAGAGTGCAATCATGATTTTTAAAAAATACTTTCCATCTTCATCCATTGAAGCCTTAGAAACAACCAATCCAGCAGCAATGAACACGCTAATGACAGATTACTGTCTCTAAATACCATTTCTTACTACACAGAACCTAGGCTCCTTGGAGCATCTTGGGATTAGGACAGAAAGGTGCATTATGAGCATGGAAAAAGCTGGCATATTAGAAAAGCAAAGAAGCTTATTCAAGACCCCTAGGGTCATGTCAAAAAGACTCAGGAACCATTGTGAAGAGGGTCCCATTGGCCAAAGATGGGACAAGTTGAGCATGAATTCGAGAATAATAACTGTAATCATTATAATGTAATTACAATAAATCACATGAAATATTTTTTAAATCTGTGTGTTCATAAGGACAATTTTAAAATTACCTAGTAATTTTTAGGGGATGAGATGAGGAATGGCTACTAACATCACAAAAACAGAAACAACCAGATATGTGCTTCTTGATGAAATACACAATACTAATATCACAGTCTGTTTATAGGAAAGAAAGGAATAAAGGGAGGGGAGCTAAATGTTAAATGACAGATGATCCAGTTTCTTCAACATATAAATTTCAAGGAGAAAAAGAGAGAGAAAGAAATCAACATCAAAACCTCACTGGAATGATTAAATAATTAGAAATGCAAAAGCAAGGTTAAGAGTCATAAAGAAAAGTCAAAGAATTCATTTGTCTTCCTGAAAGTAATACTGAAAGAACAGGGAGCAAACTGTATTCAAGATGTAACAGCTAAAATTTATTCAGAAGTGATGAGGTTTTCTAAAAAAAATCTGAGTCAGGTGCAATGAGTGCCATGGATGGTAAATTTTAAAAGTTCTATGGGGCAGGGTGCGGTGGCACATGCCTGTAATCTCAGCACTTTGGGAGTCTGAGGCAGGTGGATCACCTGAGGTCATCAGGGAGTTCAAGACCAGCCTGGTCAACATGGCAAAACCCCGACTTTACTAAAAATACAAAATAAGCCAGGCATGGTAGTGCACGCCTGAATTCCCAGCTACTTAGGAGGCTGAGGCAGAAGAATTGCTTAAACCCAGGAGACAGAGGTTGCAGTGAGCCAATATCGTGCCACTGCATTCCAGCCTGGGCAACAGAGGGAGACTTCATCTCAGGGGAAAAAAAAAAAAAGTAGAAGTTCTACAAGCCAGGCATGGTGGTTCATGGCTGTAATCCCAACACTTTGGGATGCCAAGGCTGGAAGATTACCAGAGCCCAGGAGTTCAAGACCAGCCTGGGAAACAGCTTGGGACACTGTCTCAAAAAAAAAGAGCCGGGTGTGATGGCATGTGCCTGTAGCCTCAGGTACTCGGGAGGCTAAGGCAGGAGGATCACCCATGCCCAGAAAGTCAGTGCTGCAATGAGCTGTAGTCAAGCCACTGCACTCCAGCCTGGGTGACAAACGAACCTGACTCTTAAAAGAACTACGCATGATGAAATCCCAATAAGAACAAAATGAACAGAAAAAAAAAAAAATAGCTTACACATCATGCTTGCTATGTGCCAGGCACTAATTTTACTGCTTTACACATTTACTATATAAGCTCATTTAGAATGCTGTGAATAGCGTATATATTTGCCAGTGAGGACCAGAGAGGTTAAGTAAATTGCCAAAAGTCATAGAGGTATTAAATGACAGAGCTAGGATTTGAATGGAGGAAGTCTGGCTCCAGAGTCTGTGCTTTCAACTTCCAAATCAGTGGAATCAAACTAAGTACGGGCATCAGATTTTTTTAAAACCTCAAATCTAAAACAATGTAAAATAAAACAGGCCACAGAAGACAGGAAAAGTGAGACAAATAGAACAAAATAAGCTGGTTAAAAAAATTCAAACAGGCCAAGAGAGGTGGATCATGCCTTTATTTTCAGCTACTCAGGAGGCTGAGGTATGCAGATTGCTTGAGCCCAGGGGGTTGAGGCTGTGGTGAGCTGTGATTGCACCACTGCACTCAGCCTGGGCAACAGAGAGAGAGAACCTGTCTCAAAAAAAAAAAAAAAAAATCCAAATACATCAGTAATTATAAGGAATGTAAACAAAGAAAAAGTAAATTTCAACCCTTTTAAAATAAAAAGTATCTAAAAAACATGAAGACACAAAAAAGTTGAAGTAAAAACTAAGAAAATGAAAATCAGGCAAGTATTCACGAATAGAAAGCTAGGGTCTTAGCACTGGAAAAAAATAGACTTCAAGGTGAAAATATTATTGGGAATAAACACGATTACTACATAATAAAATGTTCATTCACCAAAAAGATTTAACAATTCTAAATTTGTAAGCATCCAGTAAAATAAACTCTAAATATGTAAAGTAAAAATTGAGAAAATACAAAAAGATTAGGCTTCATCTTGATTGTGGGAGATTTTTTTTTTTTTTTTTGAGTCTCACTCTGTCACCCCAGCTGGAGTGCGGTGGCACGATCTTGGCTCACTGCAACCTCTGCCCTCTGAGTTCAAGTGATTCTCCTGCCTCAGCCTTCCAAGTAGCTGGGATTACAGGCGCCTACCACCGCGCCTGGCTAATTTTTTGTATTTTTACTAGAGACAGGGTTTCACCATCTTGGCCAGGCTGGTCTTGAACTCCTGACCCCATGATCCCTTTTGGAGGCCTCAGCCCCCCAAAGTGCTGGGATTATAGGCGTGAGCCACTGCACCTGGCTGATTGTGGGAGATTTCAATACACCTCTTTTAAAACTGAGAGGTCAAGCACCCAGAAAATATGAAAAGGATACAGAGTATCTTTACATCAAATTAACAAGCATGATATGTTGAACATGTGAGAATTCTGCACGCAAAAATTAAAAGAAAGCACAAGAACACGTGAATCCCCCATCCCCGCAAAAACACTGACAATGCACCAGTGCATTAACTGAGTCTTAACACATTTCCAGAAACTGGTCTCATATTGACCATGTAAGTACTGACTACAGTGCAATTAAGGTTGAATTCAGGAATAAAAAAATGGGAAAAAAATTTAAATGCAAAACATTTACAAAAGCTCATGGGTTAAAAATGGTATCATGAAAATTAAAAAATTCTTTTTTGGTTTTTTTGAGACAGAGTCTCGCTCTGTCACCCATGCCGGAATGCAGTGGTGCGATCTCGGCTCACTGAAACCTCCACCTCCCAGGTTCAATCAGTTCTGTGCCTCAGCCATTCAAGCAGCTGGGATTACAGGCACACCATGCCCAGCTAATTTTTTTATTTTTAGTACAGAAAGGGTTTCACCATGTTAGCCAGGCTGGTCTCAAACTACTGACCTCAAGTGATCCACCCACCTCGGCCTCCCAAAGTGTTAGGATTATAGGCGTGAGCCAATGCGCCTGGCCTACAAATTCCTTTGATGCTAAGTGATGACAATAAAAATTGTCCTATGGGCCAGGTTGTGCAAAAAGCAAACGCAAAATCTCTGTGGACAAAATCAACCTCAACTCAACCCTCAAAATATTCTCACAAAGTTTCAAGGAGGCCGGGCGTGGTGGCTCAAGCCTGTAATCCCAGTACTTTGGGAGGCCGAGACAGGCGGATCACAAGGTCAGGAGATCGAAACCATCCTGGCTGACACAGTAAAACCCCGTCTCTACTAAAAAATACAAAAAACTAGCCGGGCGAGGTGGCAGGCGCCTGTAGTCCCAGCTACTGGGGAGGCTGAGGTAGGAGAATGGCGTAAAACCTGGGAGGCGGAGCTTGCAGTGAGCTGAGATCCGGCCACTGCACTCCAGCCTGGGCAACAGAGCGAGACTCCATCTCAAAAAAAAAAAGAAAAATTTTTTTTCAAGGAAAAAGAGAGCACTTTGCAATTAAAAAACAAACAAAAAACAACAAGTCTAACACATACAGGAAATGAGAAATCACATGAAGAAAAAAACAGCAGAAACAGAACCAAAAGGCTTCAAATACTAATATTAAAGAGAATTATTATGTTCAATAATGCTTAAAGTAGTCTTGACACCACTAGTAAATAAAGCAACTAGATAGTTTTTATATATATCTAGTTTTTAGCCTTTTTTTTTTTTTTTTTTTTTTGTGACGGAGTCTCACTCTGTTGCCAGGCTGGAGTGCAGTGGCGTATTCTTGGCTCACTGCAACCTCTGCTTCCTGGGTTCATGCGATTCTCCTTCCTCAGGCTCCTGAGTAGCTGGGATTACAGGTGCCTGCCACAACGCCAGCTAATTTTTGTGTTTTTAGTAGAGATGGGGTTTTACCATGTTGGTCAGGATGGTCTCAGTCTCCTGACCTTGTGATCCACCTTGGCCTCCCAAAGTGCTGGGATTACAGATGTGCGCCACTGCCCTGGCCTTAAGCCAATGTTTTAAGTGCCATATCACCTACTTGTTCATTAAGATCTGAACTATACTTTCAGCACATTATATCATCTTATTTCCAGGAAGATGTGTATTTGCAAATGTTTCTTTCTGTTTGAAACACATGATTTTCTACCCCCAGAGGAATGCATACTTGTCTGGAGTGTTTCTTTTCCCAAGTTTATGCACATCCACATATTCACCCATTCATATATGATGTATGTGTATCAACGTGTGCGTTTTCTTCCTTTTATAAAAATAGAATTGTCCTATACACACTGGTGTGCAACTTTTGCCCACAGATAACAATAGATCAAGGATAGTTTTAAAGTTGCTATTTACAGATTTACATCATTTCCTTGAATAGCTGCATAATATCCTATTATGTGGATATGCCATAATGTCACAGTTTTTTTGTTTTGTTTTGTTTTTTGTTTCCCCCTCAAGACGGAGTCTAGCTCTGTTGCCTAGGCTGGAGTACAATGGCATGATCTCGGCTCACTGCAACCTCTGCCTCCTGAGTTCAACCAATTTGCCTACCTCAGCCTCCTGAGTAGCTGGGACTACAGGTGCGCACCACCACACCTGGCTAATTTTTTGTATTTTTAGTAGAAACAGGGTTTTCACCACGTTGACCAGGCTGGTGTCGAACTCCTGACCTCATGATCCACCTGCCTTGGCCTCCCAAAGTGCTGGGATTACAGGCGTGAGCCACCACGCCTGGCCCATCACAGTTTTTGTTAATGCCCATTTAGATTGTTACTGCTATTCCAGGAAATGTGTTTCTGTATATATCAGAATTAGCTACTTCTTTTATTTCTGTAGTAGACAGTCCAAAAATGAGATTACTCATTCCAAGTGTAGGCACATTTTCATTTGAGTGGCTAGTTTGACGCTTCCTGGCAGTGTCACAGACGGTCTGTTCCTAGCCAGCAATGAATATTCCCATGCATTATAGTGTTGAGCTTTTGTTTATCTGAGGGGCGAACTTTGGCAGGGGTCCGTTGGGATATGCTAACAATGAGATAACTAGTAAACAGAAGCCTCTTCTTAACCCGAATGGGTAGATCTGTCATGATTATGTTGGAATTTCAGGAGTTCTAGAAATGAATGTGCACAATTCTAGAAATGACAGTTGCACAATATGAATACAATTAAAGATGGTTAAAATAGTAACACATTT
Organism: Macaca fascicularis; assembly: GCF_037993035.2. NCBI lineage: Eukaryota > Metazoa > Chordata > Mammalia > Primates > Cercopithecidae > Macaca > Macaca fascicularis. Next base: position 43,968,059 of record NC_088393.1, read on the forward strand.
ATGCTATGTATATTTTACCATAATTATAAATAAATGAAAAAATGAATGAATGAATCACTTCTAAAAATTAGTAAGAAAATAAAACCAAATAATGAAGTAGAAAAGATGAAACATAAAAAGAAAGCACAAACAGGAAATATAGTTTTTTTGTTTTTGTTTTTTTTTTGAGACAGAGTCTTGCTCTGTCACCCAGGCTGGAGTGCAGTGGTGTGATCTTGGCTCACTGCAACCTCCACTTTCTGGGTTCCAGTGATTCTCCGTCCTCAGCCTCATGAGTAGCTGGGATTACAAGTGCCTGCCACCACACCTGGCTAATTTTTTGTGTGTTTGTTTTAATAGAGATGTTGTTTCACTATGTTGATTAGGCTGGTCACCATGTTGACCGGACCACTCCTGACCTCAAGTGATCCGCCCACCTCAGCCTCCCAAAGTGCTGAGATTACAGGTGTGAGCCACTGCACCCGGCCTGTTTTTCTTTTTGACATAGGGTCTTGCTCTGTCACCTGGGCTGGAATGCAGTGGTGTGATCACAGCTCACTGCAGCCTTGAGCTCCTGGACTCAAGCAATCCTCCTGCCTCAGCCTCCCTAAGCGCTGGAGTTACAGGTGTTAGTCACTAGGGGCCCGACCAAGAAGTGAATTTTTCATTTTATTTAATTTTAATTACTTGACAGTTAAATCTAATTAGCCACATGTAGCTAGTGGCTACTGTATAGAACAGCACAGCTTTCATAGACCATCTGTTGAAATTGGATTGCAAGAACCTTTGTGTCATCCCTTCACATAAAAAACTAAAACCTTAAATGATGACTCATACCTTACAGGTATAGTGTGTATACAAAATGAAGCAGAACTCCCAGCAGGGAGCCCATTTTCAAACAAGATGCTTTGCCGTGCTATCAGAGACTAGTAAGTAAGTAAATGAATAAATAAATTCAGTAATAAAAACTACTATAAAAATGGGAAAAATTTAAAGGCAAAACATTGGCCGGGCATGGCGGCTCATGCCTGTAATCCCAGCACTTTGGGAGGCAGAGACAGGTGGATCACTTGAGGTCAGGAGATTGAGGCCATCCTGGCCAACATGGTGAAACCCCGTCTCTACTAAAAATACAAAAATTAACTGGGCATGGTGGCGGGCACCTGTAATTCCAGCTACTCGGGAGGCTGAGGCAGGAGAATAGCTTGAACCCAGGAAGTGGAGGTTGCAGTGAGCCAAGATCATGCCACTGCACTCCAGCCTGGGCAACAGAGCAAGACTCTGTCTCAAAAAATAAAAAAAAATTTTTTTTTTAAAGGCAAAACATTTATGAAAGCTCATGGGTTAAAAATGGTATCATGGGACGGGCGCGGTGGCTCAAGCCTGTAATCCCAGCACTTTGGGAGGCCGAGACGGGCGGATCACGAGGTCAGGAGATCGAGACCATCCTGGCTAACACGGTGAAACCCCGTCTCTACTAAAAAATACAAAAAACTAGCCGGGCGAGGTGGCGGGCGCCTGTAGTCCCAGCTACTCAGGAGGCTGAGGCAGGAGAATGGCGTAAACCCGGGAGGCGGAGCTTGCAGTGAGCCGAGATCGCGCCACTGCACTCCAGCCTGGGTGACAGAGCCAGACTCCGTCTCAAAAAAAAAAAAAAAAAAAAAATGGTATCATGAGGCCAGGCGTGGTGGCTCACGCCTGTAATCCCGGCACTTTGGGAGGCCAAGGCAGGTGGATCACCTGAGGTCAGGAATTCAAAACCAGCCTGACCAACATGGTGAAACCCCATCTCTACTAAAAATACAAAAATTAGCTGGGCATGGTGTTGCATGCCTGTAATCCCAGCTACTCAGAGGCTGAGGCAGGAGAATCACTTGAAACCGGGAGGCGGAGGTTGTTGTGAGCCGAGATGGCGCCATTGCACTGCAGCCGGGGCAATAAGAGCAAAACTCCATCTCAAAAAAAAAAAAAAAAAAAAAAAAAAAAGTATCATGAAAATTAAAAAGTTCTTTTTTTGTTTTCTTGAGACAGAGTCTCACTCTGTCACCCACACTGCAGTACAGTGGTGTGATCTTGGCTCACTGCCTCCTCCTCCTCCTCCCGGATTCAATCAATTTTGTGCCTCAGCCATTTGAGTAGCTGGGATTACAGGCATGCAACACCACACCGGGCTGATTTTTGTATTTTTAGTACAGAGGGGATTTCGCCACATTTGCCAGGCTGGTCTCAAGTGATCCACCCATCTCTGATTAAATGCTGTCATCTAAATTCATATGGTCGTGGCATATCAGATCTTTTCACTTTAAACTTTTAAATTAACTAACCAGCTACAAATACTTGTCTGAACTGAGTTGTATGAGGTAGCTCCAGTGTTTCATGCATTTCTGTCCTAGACTGTCATGAGTTTTAAAAAGTTTAAACCAGGCCGGGGGTGGTGGCTCACACCTGTAATCCCAGCACTTTGGGAGGCTGAGGCGGGGCAGATCACGAGGTCAGGAAATCCAGACCATCCTGGCCAATGTGGTGAAACCCCATCTCAACTAAAAGTACAAAAAAAATTAGCTGGGCAAGGTGGCACGTGCCTGTAATCCAAGCTACTTGGGAGGCTGAGGCAGGAGAATCACTTGAACCAGGGAGTCGGAGGTTGCAGTGAGCCCAGATCGTGCCACAGCACTCTAGCCTACCAACGGAGCAAGACTCTGTCTCAAAAAAAGAAAAAAAAAATTGGCCCAGGAATCTCACATCTGAAAGATTAAATATGAAAATGTCCATTTAAATAAAGATACCTCAGAGCAGTCATTTTAAATAGAAGAAACAAGCTGGGCACAGTTGCTCATGCCTGTAATCCCAGCAGTTTGGGAAAGTGAGGTGGCAGGAGGATTGCTCGAGCCCAGGACTTCCAGACCAGCCTGTGGCACATAGGGAGAACCCATCTCTACAAAAAAAATTAGAAATTGACCAGGTGTGGTGGTGTGTGCTTGTGGTCTGAGCTACTCAGGAGGCTGAGGTGGGAGGATCACTTCAGTCCTGGAGGTCAAGGCTGCAGTGTACTCCAGCATAGGCAACAGAGAGACCCTGTCACAAAAACAAAAACAGGAGAAGAAACACTGAAAAGCTACCTATACATTTAATAGTACTGAACTCATGATATCCAGGACTTGCTTTAACAAACTCCAGGGAAGGTGCAGAGGTCAACAGGCATAGATCAAGTAAGACTGGAAACATGGAAACTCATTGATAACTACTGCAGCTAGGAAATAGATTTGGGGGATGTCCATTCCACCATCCTTTCTACTTTTGTGTATGTTCAAACACTTCCATAATCAAGTTAATAATAAAAAAAAAATTTTTGTAATGTTCTATGGATAAAAGAAAATAAAGTTATCTATATCCCACAATTAAAACACTTTTTAAAATGGATAGTTTGCATTACTTAAAAGCACATTTTGAAAAATAAAATGCCTTTTCTTTTTTTTTTTTGAGACGGAGTTTCACTCTTGCTGCCCAGACTGCAGTGCAATGGCACCATCTCGGCTCACCACAATCTCTGCCTCCTGGGTTCAAGCGATTCTCCTGCCTCAGCCTCCCGAGTAGCTGGGATTACAGGCATGCACCACCACACCCAGCTGATTTTTTTGTATTTTCAGTAGAGTCGGGGTTTTTCCATGTTGGTCAGGCTAGCCTCAAACTCCCAACCTCAGGTGAGCCGCCCGCCTTGGCCTCCCAAAGTGCTGGGATTACAGGCATGAGCCACTGCGCCCGGCAATGCCTTACCTTTTCTACTTCAAAAGAAAAATCCCTCAGTCTATGCTACTTACAGCCCAATTTTTGCCCATGTTAAGACTGTCACCAACTTATTGAAAATGGATCACTCCCTTTTCCTTGACACTTAAGTCTTCTATATTTAACTTATTGTCCTCTTTTATACATAATCATTTCTGTGTACCTTTTCCTCCTAAAAGCAGCCATATCCTATTCCTTCACATTATATCTTCAGCTCTTTCTTCTAAGCACCATATTAGAAATCTCCTGGTTGAGTCTACTTTTTAGAAAGTGATTTATACACATGATCTAGACCCTTTATTAGGCTGGGTATGGTAGCCCATGCTGGCAATCCTGGCACTTTGGGAGGCCAAGGTGGGCAGATTGCCTTAGCTCAGGAGTTCAAGACCAGCCTAGGCTATGTGGCAAAACCCTTCTCTACTAAAAATACAAAAAGTTAGCAAGGTATGGTGGCACGCGCCTGCAATATCAGCTACTTGGGAGGCCGAGGCATGAGAATTGCTTGAATTCAGGATGCAGAGGTTGGAGTGAGCCAAGATCACTCTACTGCACTCCAGCCTGGGAAACACAGCAACATATTGTCTCTAAATAAATAAATAAATAAATTTATTAGACTGTAATTCTGAGAGCTTGTATCTTCTGTAACTGTCACCCACCAAGAAAAGAAGGCTTCATGATTTAAGTCAATAAATGTTGATCAAAAGTGAATCAGGCCAAGCATGCTGGCTCACACCTGTAATCCCAGCACTTTGGGAGGTTGAGGCGGGTGGATCACCTGAGGTTGAGTTCAGGACCAGCCTGGCCAACATGGAGAAACCCTGTCTCTACTGAAAATACAAAAAGTAGCCAGGTGTGGTGGTACGTGCCTGTAGTCCTAGCTACTCAAGAGGCTGAGGCAGGAGAATTACTTGAACCCAGGAAGTGGAGGTTGCAGTGAGCCAATATCACGCCACTGCACTCTAGCCTGGGTGACAGAGTAAGACGCTGTTTCAAAAAAAAAAAAAAAAAAAAAAAGGCCAGGCGCGGTGGCTCACGCCTGTAATCCCAGCACTTTGGGAGGCTGAGGTGGGTAGATCACCTGAGGTGAGGAGTTCGAGACCAGCCTGGCCAACATGGTGAAACCCCGTCTCTACTAATAACACAAAAATTAGCCAGGTGTGGTGGCGTGCATCTGTAATCCCAGCTACTCGGGAGACTGAGGCAGGAGAATCGCTTGAACCCAGGAGGCGGAGGTTGCAGTGAGCCAAGATCGTGCCATTGCACTCCAGACTGGGCAACAAGAGTGAAACCATCTCAAAAAAAAAGTGAATGAATATCCATTGATGAATGAAATGGCTGCATCAAAGGAAAACTAGACAAGAAAAGACAAGACAAAAAAAAGTTAAGGATCAATATGAAAAATAAATATATTTTGAAAGATTTTTCTTCTTTTTTTTTTTTTTTGAGACGGAGTCTCGCTTTGTCGCCCAGGCTGGAGTACAGTGGGGCCATCTCAGCTCAATGGAAGCTCCACCTCCCGGGTTCACACCATTCTCGTGCCTCAGCCTCCAAGTAGCTGGGACTACAGGCGCGCACCACCACGCCCAGCTAATTTTTTGTATTTTTAGTAGAGACAGGGTTTCACCATGTTAGCCAAGATGGTCTCATCTCCTGACCTCGTGATCTGCCCGCCTCGGCCTCCCAAAGTACTGGGATTACAGGCGTGAGCCACCGCGCCTGGCAAGATTTTTCTTTAAAGCAAGAATACAGGTTTAAATTTCAAAGGGAAAGAAGTAGCTCCAAGATAGAGGAAAGAGATGGCTCCCGAAGAAGGTAACTTTATTCTTTGAAATGGGAAGAGGCTGGGCGCGGTGGCTCAAGCCTGTAATCCCAGCACTTTGGGAGGCCGAGACGGGCGGATCACGAGGTCAGGAGATCGAGACCATCCTGGCTAATACGGTGAAACCCCGTCTCTACTAACAATACAAAAAACTAGCCGGGCGAGGTGGCGGGCGCCTGTGGTCCCAGCTACTGGGGAGGCTGAGGCAGGAGAATGGCGGGAACCCGGGAGGCGGAGCTTGCAGTGAGCTGAGGTCCGGCCACTGCACTCCAACCCGGGCGACAGAGCGAGACTCCGTCTCAAAAAAAAAAAAAAAAAAAAAAAAAAAAAAAGAAATGGGAAGAAATTATGACAAGAGGGTAGTAGAGACTGAAAAGGTGAAGGTAAAAGGGGATTCTTGGCCAGGCGCAGTGACTCACACCTGTCATCTCAGCACTTTCGGAGGCCGAGGCAGGTGGATCACCTGAGGTAAGTTCGAGACCAGCCTAGCCAACATGGTGAAACCCCATCTCTGGCCGGGCACGGTGGCTCAAGCCTGTAATCCCAGCACTTTGGGAGGCCGAGACGGGCAAATCACGAGGTCAGGAGATCAAGACCATCCTGGCTGACACGGTGAAACCCCATCTCTACTAAAAAATACAAAAAACTAGCCGGGCGAGGTGGCAGGCGCCTGTAGTCCCAGCTACTCGGGAGGCTGAGCCAGGAGAATGGCGTGAACCTGGGAGGCGGAGCTTGCAGTGAGCTGAGATCTGGCCACTGCACCCCAGCCTGGGCGACAGAGTGAGACTCTGTCTCAAAAAAAAAAAAAAAAGATACCCCATCTCTACTAAAAATACAAAAATTAGCTGGGCATGGTGGTGGGCACCTATAATGCCAGTTCCTTCAAAGGCTGAGGCAGGAGAATTGCTTCAACTCGGGGGCAGAGGTTGCAGTGAGCCGGGATCACACCACTGCACTCCAGCCTGGGCGACAGAGTGAGACTCCATCTCAAAATAAATAAATAAATAAATACATTTTTAAAAGTGTGTGTTGGGGGGTATTATGACTTTTCTCCATGTTTCTTAGGCCACAACCCTTACAATGGACCTTAAGGAAGAGACTCCTCAACCAATACCTGTATGGTGCTGCCTCCCTGACAGGCTGGGTTCTAAACAGCAGTGTCTTCCCCATCTGCTCAGTCCTTACTCACCTGGGCACCATCCTCCCAGGACGTCCCTTGAAACCATCCAGGGCTCTTTCCCTTGCTCCAGTAAGGAAATCACATCAGGCTTTGGGATACACAGACCTGTTTATAAGAAAAGAAGTAAGACGGCCAGCCATGGTGGCTCACTCCTGTAATCCCAGCATTTTGGAGGCCAAAATAGGTGGACTGCTTGAGGTCAGGAGTTTAAGACCAGCCTGACGAACATGGTGAAACCCTGTCTCTACTAAAAATACAAGAATTGGCCAGGCATGGTGGTGGATGCCTATAATCCCACCTACTCAGGAGGCTGAGGCATGAGAATCGCTTGAACCCGAGAGATGGAGGTTAGAGTGAACTGAGATCACGCCATTGCACTCCAGCCTGGGTGACAGAGTGAGACTTTGTCTCAAAAAAAAGAGAAAGAAAAGAAGTAAGACATACTCCTGTTGTTCCTGAATTCAAAGTTAGTCCCTTAGTCCTCATGAAGGACTAGAGAAAGGTGTAAAGGTCTGAAGCATGGAGAAGATGGAGGGACCCCAAAGAGCTGCCCATCTCTTAATCTACAAAACAAAACAATTCCCTAGGCAACAGGTAAAAATTCACCCAGACAATTAAAAGGTACACCCAAAATTCATGAGTTATTTGCGGATAGACATCCTTACCTAGTGAGACCAGGCTGCTGTAGTTCTCCATCATTACATCTCTGTATAAGTCCTTCTGAGCAGCGTCCAGGCACTCCCATTCCTCCTGAGAGAAGTGTATAAACAGATCCTGGAACATGACCAACCCCTGAAATGACAAACCCATGCAGCGCTGTTGAAATTAAAGGAAAGGTTTTTAAGATGAAGGAAGAGATAGAAGGGTGCTGAAGGATGGAAGAATATAGTGAGCAGACTGGATAGGATGAGAGTGGGGAAGAGTAAAAAAGTTAGTGTAACTTAAACAAAGTACCTCCATGTTCATGAATATTCCTGTTGCGACCGGCAAACCTCCTTCACAGAATGGGGCAATCCCAATATTCCATGGTTAGAGCTGAGAATGAATAAAACACATTGATATATTATTTCCTAAATAAATGAAACAGAGTACAAAAGCACACAGCAAGCTGTAGGCCAGGCAAAACTGAAAGAATATTACAGTAAACATCTGATATGCAAATTACTATTTACAACAAAAGCTTAATAAATAGGCACTCCTCCCTTACCACTTTCTTTCTTGTTATTTTTTTTCCTTCTTGCTTCATTTTTTTTTGTTTTCGTTTTGAGACAGGGTCTCGTTCTGTTGCCCAGGTTGGAGTGCAGTGGCATGATCACAGCTCACTGCAGCCTCAACTTCCCAAGCTCAGGTGATCCTCCCACCTCAGCCTTTGTGTTAGCTTTGACTATAGGCGTGCATGCCCAGCTAATGTTTTGTATTTTTAGTAGAAACGAGGTTTTGCCATTTGTTCGGGCTGCTTTCAAACTCCTGAGCTCAAGCAATCCACCTGCTTTGGCCTCCCAAAGTGCTGGAATTACAGGCATGAGCCACCACACCCAGCCTTTTCTCATTTCTTAAAGGAAGACAGGATCTTTCAAAACTATCTACAAAAAGTTTAAAAACCTCTATTGGCCGGGCGTGGTGGCTCAGGCCTATAATTCCAACACTTTGGGAGGCCAAGGCGGATGGATCACCTGAGGTCGGGAGTTTGAGACCAGCCCGACCAACATGGAGAGACCATTTTAGTCTCTACTAAAAATACAAAACATGGAGATCATTTTAGTCTCTACTAAAAATACAAAATCAGCCGGGGGTGGTGGCACATGCCTGTAATCCCAGGTACTTGGGAGGCTGAGGCAGGAGAATTGCTTGATCCTGGGAAGTTGAGGTAGCGGTGAGCCGAGATTGCACCACTGCACTCCAGCCTAGGCAATAAGAGCGAAACTCTGTCTCAAACAAAAACAATAAAAAACCTCTAATGCACTTCGCTAGTTAGTACTTCCATAAAATAGTATAGCTAGCACTTCGATAATTAAATGTACATTGGCTGGGTGTGGTAACCCACACCTGTAATCACAGGTGGGCAACATGGCAAGACCCTATCTCTACAAAAATATGTATCATATACAAATTAGCCAGAGGTGGTGGGACATGCCTGTAGTCCCAGTAACTTGGGAGGCTGAGGTGGGAGGATTGCTTGAGCCCAGGAGGTTGAGGCTGCAGTGAGCTGTGATCCTGCCACTACACTCCAGCCTAGGCACCAGAGCAAGATGTGCCTCAAAAAAAAAAAAAAAAAGTCAAGTTGGATGGCTCACGCCTGTAATCCCAACACTTTGCGAGGCTGAGTCGGGCAGATCACGAGGTCAAGAGATTAAGACCATCGTGGCCAACATGGTGAAACCCCGTCTTTACTAAAAATACAAAAATTAGCTGGGCGTGGTGGCACGCACCTGTAGTCCCAGCTGCTCGGGAGGCTGAGGAAGGAGAATTGCTTGAACCCAGAAGGTAGAGGTTGCAGTGAGCCAAGGTCACGCCACTGCATTCCAGCCTGGTGACAGATCGAGACTCCGTCTCAAAAAAAAAAAAAAAGAGTGGGTATCATGGTAGGAATAAACTGCACACAGGTCAGACAAAAGTTGCAAGGCATCTGCCAGTATAAACAAGTTTCCTGTGAGACACCTGGCCATGGGTCAGACACTTGAGCATTAGGCTGTTGGCCAGGAAAAATAAATGTCCAGTGAAAGGCTACTGTAAAGACCCACAAGCCCCTCCCCTAGAGCCCCATTAGGGTGAGACTAGAGTTTATACCCATTCTCCTGAGAGACCTCAAGGTCCAATTAGAAAATTACAACATTTGTTATATAGAAGGCATTTTCCAAAGGGTAGTTCAAACATAAAAGATAGAGTCTTCCTTTGGATATAAAACAAAATCTCAAGATACGTTAAAACTGTTTTGCTTTTACTGAATAATTTTTGTGCATGTGTGTTGTTGCTTTAGCTGCAAGTGGCGAACAAGCTGTGATTTTCTTTTCTTTCCTTTCCCCCCTTTTTTTTCTCTTTGAGACAGTCTCGCTCTGTCACCCAGGCTGAAGTGCCTGATCTCGGCTCACTGCAACCTCAGCCTCTTGAAGCTGGGATTATAGGCGCCTGCCACCACACCCAGCTAATTTTTGTATTTTTAGTAGAGACGGGGTTTTACTGTGTTGCCGAGGCTGGTCTCGAACTCCTGGTCTCAAGTGATCCACCCACCTTGGCTCCCAAAGTACTGGGATTACAGGCGTGAGCCACCACGCCCGGCCAACTCTGATTTTCTAACTTGCCCCATGTATTAGGGTCATACTGGGAAAAAAAAACAAGTCAGAACCATTGGAGCCACGTGTACAGATGCGCAGTAGCCCTGCTAGCAACACTGCTGCTCGCTTCCGCTCTTAGGAGAGATGAGTTCAGCAGGTGTCTGCCCTTGCTCTAGCTGTCTCTGATTACCCCCAACAGATGCACAATCATTTCACTCCGTTAGTTTCACTTTGGATATCCCATCATTAGATTAAAAACAGCAGGCCAAAAAGCTAACTTGAGGAAATGCTTTCACATCCACAGCGGTCTCATAGGGGCAGTATCATTTGGTCATGACAGGACCGTGGTTGCAGGGGACAGAATGAAGCGTCATCCTTAACTGGCCATCCAATGTCATCAGCATGAACAGGAGGACTTTATATGATATTATCTGATGTTTTCTGAATTTGTATTTATTTACTTTTTTGAGACAGAGTCTCGTTCTCTCACTCAGGCTGGAGTGCAGTGGCGCAATCTCAGCTCACTGCAAGTTCTACCTCCCGGGTTCACGCCATTCTCCTGCCTCAGCCTCCTGAGTAGCTGGGACTACAGGTGCCCGCCACCACGCCCGGATAATTTTTTGTATGTTTTTAATAGAGATGGGGTTTTACCGTGTTAGCCAGGATGGTCTCGATCTTCTGATCTCGTGATCCACCTGCCTCCGCCTCCCAAAGTGCTGGGATTACAGGCCTAAGCCACTGCGCCCAGCTGTTTTCTGAATATTACCTTACAAATGCTGCTTTATTTATAACTAAAGAATAGGGACCCTGTCTTTTAAAGGTTTATATATCCTCAAGTAAAGGTTTTTCATATTAAATCCATTAATAATATCTAGTGGCTAACCTGGAAATTCCATTTCTAAGTACTTATCCAAAGTAAAGTTTTGTTTTTTTCTTTTTTTTTTTTTTGAGACGGAGTTTCACTCTTGTTGCCCAGGCTGGAGTGCAGTGGTGCGATTTTGGCTCACTGCAACCTCTGCCTCCTGGGTCCAAGCAATTCTCCTGCCTCAGCCTCCCAAGTAGCTGGGTTTACAGGCATGCGCCACTACACCTGGCTAATTTGGTATTTTTAGTAGAGATGCGGTTTCTCCATGTTGGTCAGGCTGGTCTCAAACTCCTGACCTCTGGTGATCGGCCCGCCTTGGCCTCCCAAAGTGCTGGGATTACAGGTGTGAGCCACCACGCCCAGCCAATAATTTTTTTTTTTTTTTTTTTGAGACAAGTCTCAATCTGTTGCCCAGGTTAGAGTACAGTGAGGTGATCACAGCTCACTGCAACCTCTGCCTCCTGCGTTCAAGTGATTCCTGTGCCTCAGCCATCAAAGTAGCTGGGAATACAGGTGCACACCACCACACCTGGCTAATTATTTTGGTATTTTTGGTAGAGACCGGGTTTCACCATGTTGGCCAGGATGGTCTTGAACTCCTGGCTTCAAGCGATCCACTCCACTCGGCCTCTCTTTTTTTTTTTTTTTTTTTTGAGACGGAGTCTCGCTGTGTCACCCAGGCTGGAGTGCAGTGGCCAGATCTCAGCTCATTGCAAGCTCCGCCTCCCGGGTTTTTACACCATTCTCCTGCCTCAGCCTCCCGAGTAGCTGGGACTACAGGCGCCCGCCACCTCGCCCGGCTAGTTTTTTGTATTTTTTTTAGTAGAGACGAGGTTTCACCGTGTTAGCCAGGATGGTCTCGAACTCCTGACCTCGTGATCCGCCCGTCTCGGCCTCCCAAAGTGCTGGGATTACAGGCTTGAGCCACCGCGCCCAGCCACCACTCGGCCTCTCAAAGTGCTGGGATTACAGGCATGAGCCACTGAGCCAGGCCAGAGAATTTTTAAAGTATGAAGTTGTATGCAGAAGAATGTTCCTTGAAGACAAAACCAAAAAATCTGAAACGAATGTCTTGTTGGTAGATATATAATACAATACTTTTCAACGGAAAAGATATGCAATATTGAGGGAGACAGGCAAAAGAAAAAACAAGAAGAAAAGGGAGAAAAAGAAAATTACTATTAGGACTTAACGCTATTTCTCCCCAGTCTGTTTTCCATACACAGAACAATACAGATGTGACCACAGTACACATGTAATTTTGTATTCCCCTTTACACTTTGATTTTTTTCTTATCATCAAAAACACCTTATATGTGGCATTTAAATGGCTTATAACTTTCCTAAATGGCTACTGCACTGTGTACTTAACCATTGTTTCCTTCTACTTATGATTTTTGCTGCAAATGTTTCCCCTCCAATCTGTCCACATTTAAATTCCTTCAAGGAAGTGGGCTGTATAGAAATTTTAATTTATGTGCATTTTACTGAAGCCTATCTTTTTCTTTGTGGTTTCATTTCTTACTTCTAAACTCGAATCTATTTGAATGTGATCAACCATTCCTTAAAATGAACACAAACACACAGGAAAAAATTGGGGAACTATGTCCATCAAAATATAAATATTTTGGCCACATGTGGTGGCTCATGCCTGTAGTCACAGCACTTTGGGAGGCCAAGAGGGGTAGATCATTTGAGGTCAGGAGTTCGAGACCAGCCTGATCAACACAGTGAAACCTGGTATCTACTTAATCCTAACACTTTGGGAGGCCGAGGCAGGCGGATCACAAGGCCATACTGGTTAACACGGTGAAACCCCATCTCAACTAAAAATCCAAAAATTAGCCGGGCGTAGTGGCGGGCGCCTGTAGTCCCAGCTACTCGGGAGGCTGAGGCAGGAGAATGGCGTGAACCCGGGAGGCAGAGCTTGCAGTGAGCTGAGATCGCCCCACTGCACTCCAGCATGGGTGACAGAGCGAGACTCCGTCTCAAAAAAAAAAAAATACAAAAAAGGCCAGGGGCAGTGGCTCAAGCTTGTAATCCCAGCACTTTGGGAGGCTGAGGGCTGGGGGGGGGGGGGGGGGGCAGATCACCTGAGGTCACGAGTTCGAGACCAGCCTGGCCAACATGGCGAAACCTTGTCTCTAATTAAAATACAAAAAGTACCAAGTGTGGTAGTGGGTGCCTGTAATCCCAGCTACTCAGGAGGCAGAGGCAGGAGAATCACTTGAGCCTGGGAGGTGGAGGTTGCAGTGAGCCAAGACCGTGCCACTGTACTCCAGCCTGGGCAACAGAGCGAGACTCCGTATCAAAATATAAATTAAAAAATATAAATAAATATAAAAACACAAAAAAGCCAGGCATAGTGGCTCATGCCTGTAATCCCAGCACTTTGGGAGGCCGAGGTGGGCAGATGACTTGAGTCAGGAGTTCCAGACCAGCCTGGCCAACATGGCGAAACCCTGTCTCTACTAAAAATACAAAAATTAGCTGGGTTTGGTGGCTTACACTTGTAATCCCCACTACTTGGGAGGCTGAGGCAGAAGAATCGCTTCAACCCGGGAGGCAGAGGTTGCAGTGAGTAGAGATCGTGGCATTGCCCTCCAGCCTGGGCAACAAGAGTGAAACTCCATCTCAAAAAAAAAAAAAAAAAAAGAATACAAAAAATCAGTGGGCTATGGTGGCGCATGCCTGTAATCTAGGCTACTCAGGAGGCTGAGGCAGGAGAATCGCTTGAACCTGAAAGGTGAAGATTACAGTGAGCTGAGATCGTACCACTGCACTCCAGCCTGGGTGACAAGAGTGAGAATCCGTATCAGAAAAAAAAAAAAAAAAAAAAACTTCTATTTGGGGGACCAAAAAAAAAAAAAAAAAAACCAAAAATGGAACAGAAGGGATTTAAGGAAATTGAAAGTCAACAGGCTAATAATGCCAATAAACAATGATGGAGCAAAGAAATCCGTGTTGGCCAAATAACAGCAATGTGTTTTTTAATATTTTTTTGAAATTTAGACAAAGTTTTCCAGTACACTGAGACACTTCTACTATCAAGACTGTAATAGTGGCTGAGCACACTGGCTTATGCCTATAATCCCAGCACTTTGGGATGCCAAGGCAGGAGGATCGCTTTAGCCCAGAAGTTCAAGTCAAGCCTGCAAAAATAGTATAAAATAAAATAAAAGGCCGGGCGCGGTGGCTCAAGCCCGTAATCCCAGCACTTTGGGAGGCCGAGACGGGCGGATCACGAGGTCAGGAGATCGAGATCATCCTGGCTAACACGGTGAAACCCCGTCTCTACTAAAAAAAATACAAAAAACTAGCCGGGCGAGGTGGCGGGCGCCTGTAGTCCCAGCTACTCGGGAGGCTGAGGCAGGAGAATGGCGTGAACCCGGGAGGCGGAGCTTGCAGTGAGCTGAGATCCGGCCACTGCACTCCAGCCTGGGCGACAGAGCAAGACTCCGTCTCAAAAAAAAAAATAATAATAAAATAAATAAATAAATAAATAAAGAAATAAAAAAGCCAGGTATGGTGGTGTACATCTGTGAGCTGTGACTACCCTGCTGCACTCTAGCCTGGGTGACAGAGCAAGACCCTGTCTCAACAACAACAACAACAAAACTATAATAAAGAATAAATGACATTCAGGTAAGTGGAATATTAGGTGTTCAATAAACATACGTTATTCCCTCCCTATTTCCATAGACTCATCAATTTTATTTTATTTTATGTTTTTTTTGAGATGGAGTCTCACTCTGTCGCCCAGGCTGGAGTGCAGTGGCGTGATCTCGGCTCGCTGCAAGCTCCACCTCCTGGGTTCACGCCATTCTCCTGCCTCAGTCTCCCGAGTAGCTGGGACTACAGGCGCCCGCCACCACGCCTGGCTAATTTTTTTTTTTTTTTTAGTAGAGACGGGGTTTCACCACGTTAGCCAGGATGGTCTCAATCTCCTGACCTTGTGATCCACCCACCTCAGCCTCCCAAAGTGCTGGGATTACAGGCATGAGCCACCGCGCCCCGCCGAATCAATTTTTTTTAAAGAGAAATTTTGATTAGAATCTTTAAAAATATCAATACTTCTCTTTCCAAAAAAGGACGATTTAAATGTAACAATTTCTTGAGTATTTCTATTTATTTTCATTGTTGCTTAATATTACTCATAATAATGAAAATGTATTTGCTCTCTTTCAAACACAGTTTTAATTAGTTGCACAGTATGCCACCTTATAGCCTGATGTACTTCAAATTTCCCTACCTATGAAAGCTAAGTTTGGATATTATCATCTCAAGTATATTATAATCTCTGTCTTTAAATCTATCTAGGGTTCTACCTTTTCTGTAACCCTTAGTGAATCTCACTATAGTCCTCCTTCCCTTTAAAAATGCAGTGATAGGCTGGGTGCGGTGGCTCTTCCTTGTAATCCCAGCACTTTGGGAGGCTCAGGTGGGAAGATTGCTGGAGCTCAGGAGTTCAAGATCAGACTGGGCAACATGGCGAAACCCTGTCTGTGCAAAAAATACAAATTTTAGCCCAGCATGGTGCCATATGCCTGTAACCCAGCTCCTTGGGAGGCTGAGGTACGAGGATCCCTTCAGCCCCGGAGGTCAAGGCTGTAGTATGCCACTATCCTGCCACTGCACTCCAGTCTGGGTAATAGACTGAGACCCTGTCTTAAAAAAAAGGCCGGGTTGGCCGGGCGCGGTGGCTCAAGCCTGTAATCCCAGCACTTTGGGAGGCCGAGACGGGCGGATCACGAGGTCAGGAGATCAAGACCATCCTGGCTAACACAGTGAAACCCCGTCTCTACTAAAAAAAAATACAAAAAAATAGCCGGGCGAAGTGGCGGGCGCCTGTAGTCCCTGCGACTCGGGAGGCTGAGGCAGGAGAATGGCGCAAACCCGGGAGGCGGAGCTTGCAGTGAGCTGAGATCCGGCCACTGCACTCCAGCCTGCCCGACAGCGCGAGACTCCGTCTCAAAAAAAAAAAAGGCCGGGTGTGGCGGCTCACACCTGTAATCCCAGCACTTTGGGAGGCCAAAGTGGGTGGATCACCTGAGATCAGGAGTTCATGACTGGCCTGGCCAACATGGTAAAACCCTGTAAAAAATTGGTTGGGTGTGGTGGTGGACACCTGTAATCCCAGCTACTCAGGAAGATGAAACAGGAGAATCACTTGAACCTGGGAGGCAGAGGCTGCAGTGGGCAGAGTGAGACTCTGTCTCAGAAAAAAAAAAAAAAAAGAAAGAAAAAGAAAAAAAAGAAAAAAGAAAAAAAAAGGAAAAAAGAAAAGAGAAAATCAGTGATAGGTGAGGTAGCTCATCCCTGTAATCCTAGCACTTTGGAGGCAGAGGTGGGAGGATCACTTGAACTCAGGAGTTCAAGACCAGTCCAGGCAACATAGTGAGTCTTCTTCTCTACTGAAAATTATTTTTAATTATGCCAGAGTGCTGGTGTGTACCTCTGGTTTCAGCTTATTTGGCAGGCTGAGGTAGGAGAATCACTTGAGCACAGGAGATCAAGGCTGCAATGAGCCGAGATCGTACCACTGCACTCCAGCCTGGGAGACAGAGTGAGACCCTACCTCAAAAATAAAAATAAATAAATAAATAAAAATTCAGCAATGGGGTTGATGGATTCGAGGTTGAGAACCCCCAATGTGAACCCATTTGGAAAAAACTCAAACTGTGTTTCTTCCTCTGCTTCACACCAAAACCACAACAATCAACCCAGAAGACTTCTGTGGCCTCAAAATATGAGATTTCTCTCCATCAACAGCAAGGAATCAGTTCTGCAGCAGACACCAGCTGGGTGTCCACCAATTCGATTCTAACACTATACACCATGACATAGCGTCACCCCACAGGTTGAAGTCTCAGCCCCCAAAACTGCTCCCCTTTCAGACACCAGTCACAAGTCCCAGCCTCTAGAACTTCTGACTGACAGGTTCAATTCGGGGTTCCTACGACCCCCTCTTTGGGTTAGATTAATTTGCTAGAATAAAATGGCTCACGGACCCTCAGGGAAACACATTTACTGGCTGATTATAAGGATATTCCAAAGGATACAGATGAAGAGATGCCTACGGTGACGTATGTGGAAAGGGGCACAGACCTTCCATGCCCTCCCTGGGCACGACCCTCCAGAAACCTCCATGTATTAGGCTCTCTGGAAGCTCTCCAAATACACTCCTTTTGGGTTTGTAAGGAGGCTTCATTACGCAGGCATGATTGATTAAACCATTGGCCACTTGCCATCAACTTAATCCTCAGTTCCCTCCACTCCCCAGGGGTGGGAGGGTAGGGGCTGAAAGTCCCAACCCTCTAATCCTGCCTTGGTCTTTCTGATGACCAGCCCCCATCCTGAAGCTATCGGTCAATTGCTGACATATAAAAACCCAAAGGCTGGGTGCGGTGGCTCATGCCTGTAATCCCAGCACTTTGGGAGGCCAAGGCAGGCAGATCACCTGAGGTTAGGAGTTCGAGACCAGACTGGCCCACATGGTGAAACCCTGTCTCTACTGAAAAAACAAATACAAAAATTAGCCAGCGTGGTGGCGCATTCCTGTAGTCCCAGCTACTCGGGAGGGTGAGGCAGAAGAACTGCTTGAACCCGGAAGGCAGAGGTTGCAGTGAGTGCAGATCGCGCCACTGCACTACAGCCTGGGTGACAGAGCTAGACTTCATCAAAAAAAAAAAAAAAAGAAAAAGAAAAGAAAAGAAAAGAAAAAAAAAAAAAGCCAGTACTTAGGAGATTCCAAGGATTTTAGGAGTTGTATGCGAGGAAATAGGGACAAAGACCAAATCTGTATTTGAGAAAATCACAGAACCGTATGAGCATTTAATTCAATACAGACATGGAAACTGGCCGAAGCATTTACTCACAGATGACTGGGCAAATCCCTGGTCCTACTGGTACAAACTATTGATCAAGCCCCCAATCTCATTCCTACCCTAAAATACAGCAAAGCAAAAGATCTTATTACCTATTTGGACTGAGATTAACACCATCCCATAAACTGCATGGCTTTCAATCCCAGGGCTACGGTGTGTGATGCCACATAGAATATGCACTAATCTCTCCAGCAATTGAGTTGTTAGGGTAAAGGCTCTTTTTGCCTTCTTTCTCTCACGGCCAAGAAAATTAAGGAACATGGACACAAAGGATGAGGTCGGAGCGGACGTTTAATAAGCAAAAGAAGAAAGCTCTGTCCAGCGGAGGGGACCCGAAAGAGGGCTGCCAACTAGGAGGCTGAATCTGGGGCTTTTATGAACTGGAAAGGGGAGGAATCTGCTGACTGGTCGGTCTGTGCGCTGTCTTGGAGAAAGCACTACTCAACTTGGCCCTGGAACCTTAGCCCAGGACCAATCAGGGGCTGAAGTGAAAGTTTGGCGCAGGACCAATCAGGGGCTGAAGTGAAAGTTTGGCGCAGGACCAATCAGGGGCTGAAGTGAAAGTTTGGCCCAGGACCAATCAGGGGCTGAAGTGAAAGCTTGGCTCGGAACCAATCAGGGACTGAAGTTATGATTCAAAGAGGCTGGGCTCAGTCTAAAGCATATCCAAAAAAGGAAGTGGCCGCCGGAACCTGTTAGTCCAAGCTGCACCATTTTGTAAGCCCCCACCATTTCACAGATCCTGGTCAGAGGGAAACATTCCATTGTGGTTTGGGCTGTGAAAAACATCCTTCCCAACCGCCTGACTTCCTTATCACATCCTGCTGGGCAAAGGCCCAAGAAACATCCTTATAAACATTCTCCCAGGCAACAAGCCATACCGCCCAGACCCCTCCTGCTCAGGCCTGTAGTTACCCCAGCCAGTGAGCGGCAGTGGGCTCTGGGATTTAGTTGGTCCCCGCCATAGAGCCGCCAACTCTCTCTTTCTTTAACCCTCACCTTCCCTTCAAAATCTAACACCCCACCGTGTACATGCCCACAAAAGAAGCGACTATTTCCTGGAAGCCCGCTGGTCACACAAAGGACAAAGGCGTTTCTATGTTGGGCCTTGGTCCCTTATCAGCGCAGCTGAGGAATGTCTTTAGAACAACCCCCTGTGCGAGTTTTCCTTATCTGTGCCTGCAGCCTGATTTTTCTGGCTATTTCTCTGTTTAAAGGAGTTTTATCAAGGACCCACTCTAACTGCCTAACGGGTTTTTTTCTCTCAAGGGGACACACAAAGCCCCAATCGCACACACACCTCCCTATATCCACTTCCCCACTGCCTCACAGCCAATCGCACTTTCCTCTCTCACACACACCAAGGGGCCTCACACACACCAAGGGGTCTCTCACACACACCAAGGGGCCACACAAATTGCACCTGCACAGCCACAGACCTGCAACTCACGCACACACGGTACAGCACACACAGGTAAAGTCAAACACCCACCCCGGGACACGCAGTCCAACCACCCAGTCACCGGTTCTCCACATCCGCACGCGCCACAAGGCTCGTTCGGGACACACATCCACTCCGGGCGCGCACAGTCACAAGCGCCCACCTGATCACCCAGAGTCAGCACCACACAGCCACAGTCACAGACTACGAAGACCCGCGGCAACCATGGCGATCACACACGCAAAATCTTCTCCTCAGCCCTCCACACACAAAATGACCGGAGCCGGATTCCTCACCCTCAGCTTTCCGCGGCAGCTAATTCGGCACAGCAAACGGTCCCGCCACCTGGCTAAGAGGAAGCCGAAATCTCGCGAGACGTGGTGTTGGCCTGCGGGATCCTCTGGGAAATGTAGTCCAGAGCCCTACTGCGGGACTTCCCTACACCTCTCATCGCCAAGCCGGGTTTGTTTCCATTTACCGCTCCTCTGCACCGAGGATCGCAGAGCCCTCATGCCGAGCGGCTCGCTATGGGGCTGGCTCGCCCGCTAGACTGGCCAGGCCTGATTATCCCTGGCAGCTCTGTTATCTGGGGTACGACGCAGGAAAACGTGCTTCCGGTTCTCGGCGGAAGTAGCTGCAAGCGGTAGAACCGATGGGAAATGTAGTCCGGGGCAGAGACACGGTCAACCCAGCCACGATGCGAGCCAAAGCATTCTTCGCTCCAAGCCTGGTCCTGGCTGTTAGTTTGGAACTCACATACCCAGATGCTAACTCGCCCTCAGAATGCAGAGGGGATGAAACACTGAGTGGACAGTTCAATCTGTATATGGGTGAGTCCAGGGCTTAGTCTGCATTGCGCTGAAAATGAAGGTGAAGGTGGAGATGGGACCTGATAGTCTCGTCCCGGATCGGGTTGAAGAAGCGGAAGGAAAGGAATCAAAATCGTGGATGGGATGAGATTGTGCGCGGATGCTCTCTGGGAGCGGTTCGTGGGCGACGAGGGCCCGAAGATGCTGCCTTGTGATCGCAGGTGTGAGTGGAAGCTGTGTGAGTGTCAACGTGGGTTGCCTGTTTGGGAGACCAGCATTGTATCTTTGTATCAGGTAGTCACCTTGGAGCCAGGTATTTATAAAATTATGATAAAAGGGCATCATTCTGGAGCATCGATTTTATTTGAAGGTTGACAGGAGAGGGAAAAACAACCCTAATATCTGATAAACAACATAAATAGATTTTTATGTTAAAATAGTTATATTTATTATGGGCTAGAATGCAAATCCAACATGCCTTTTAAAGCAAGAAAGAATATTTCTTTTTGTATATATACAAAGTCAAAGGTATTATTTTTATACACTTATTACAAAACATATAAATAGTATACCAAGCCTAAGAATATAAAGAGTAGAGTCTAGCTTTAATTAATTGAATGTAAATTTAAAAACAAGTATCTAATAAATAGTCCTTTTCACACATCGGAAAGCCAATTTCGGTATTTTTAAAAAAACTCAAATTACAAAGTAACAGATATCTAGTGTCTTAGCAACTTTAAGATCAGTACTAATCATTAAGCCAGCTTATATGCTAATATGATACATGAAAAAGCCTGTATTTTACAAATAGCAAACCACTAAAACTTTAACTTTCCACAGAAGCCATTGTTTTACACCAATAATTATGTTAAAGATCAAGTCAGGCTAAAAGTTTTTTTTTTTTTTTTTTTGAGACGGAGTCTCGCTCTGTCGCCCAGGCTGGAGTGCAGTAGCGCGATCTCGGCTCGCTGCAAGCTCCGCCTCCCGAGTTCAGGCCATTCTCCTGCCTCAGCCTCCCGAGTACTGGGGACTACAGACGCCTGGAACAACGCCTGGCTAATTTTTTGTATTTTTAGTAGAGACGGGATTTCACCGTGTTAGCCAGGACGGTCTCGATCTCCTGACCTCGTGATCCGCCAGCCTTGGCCTCCCAAAGTGCTGGGATTACAGGCGTGAGCCACCGCGCCTGGCCCCAGGCTAAAAGTATTTAATGAGTATTGAATCCATGAAAACTTGGCAAATTTCTCCACGAAGGTAGAATTTTAATTTCTGTTTAAATAATGGATAGATGGTACACCCTTGTGAGGGTGTACTGTAAGTACTTCTAAGGAGCTTTATTAGACTGATCCTAAATTATGTACCTAGTAAAAGATGTACCAATGTCTACTTTGGAATAAGAAATTATTCCTTTTTTGAGCAAGGATTAAGCAGAAACTGAAAGTGTAGTTTATAGCCTCTTACATAAAGTAGATGGGCACCCCTCACAAACAAACCAATATCCTGGCTTCTTAAATCTCAACATTAATCTAAGTAATGTATAGCATGCTCCTGTCCAATCGTTCCCGCTAATTTGTAGTCTTCTCAGATCGATGCTTCATTTTAGTCACACATTTCTATCCTGCAAGACTGGGTACCTGGGTTTTTTGCCTGGTTTTATAACACTAGGCAGGTTTGGCCTTACTCAAAATGTAAGATTGCAAAAGGCCTATGTTTTACCTCAACGATACCGCTTCAGGAAATGGTCTGTATTTCCAGCAGAAAAGTGGTATCTAACTCTCATGATGGTTTCTAGCAACTGGATAGATACCTGGGTCTTTGCGGCCCGTGATGCAGCCTAACAATAGAGCACCTTGTGTGGTCAGCTAGGTCTGCTAAATCAACGGGACATCCATGTTTCAGATTTATTTTTTATTTTTATGTTTGTTTGTTTGTTTTTGAGACGGAGTCTCGCTCTCTTTTCCATACAAGGGGTGGCCTCTGCCAAGTTAACTGCTTTGTAGGGTGGGAAGAAGATTGCCTTTCCTTTGATCTGCATGTTTTAAGGGAAATGCCACATACACCTACAGGAGCTTATCTTTTTTTTTTTTTTTTTTTTTTTTTTTGAGACAGAGTCTCGCTCTGCCGCCCAGGCTGGAGTGCAGTGGCCGGATCTCAGCTCACTGCAAGCTCCGCCTCCCGGGTTTACGCCATTCTCCTGCCTCAGCCTCCCGAGTAGCTGGGACTACAGGCGCCCGCCACCTCGCCCGGCTAGTTTTTTGTATTTTTTAGTAGAGACGGGGTTTCACCGGGTTAGCCAGGATGGTCTCGATCTCCTGACCTCGTGATCCGCCCGTCTCGGCCTCCGAAAGTGCTGGGATTACAGGCTTGAGCCACCGCGCCCGGCCGGGTTTTTTTTTTTTTTTTTTTTTTTTTTTGACACGGAGTCTCGCTCAGTCGCCCAGGCTGGAGTGCAGTGGCCCAATCTCGGCTCACTGCAAGCTCCGCCTCCCGGGTTCATGCCATTCTCCTGCCTCAGCCTTCCGAGTAGCTGGGACTACAGCCGCCCGCCACCACGCCCGGCTCATTTTGTTTTGCATTTTTTAGTAGAGACGGGGTTTCACAGTGTTAGCCAGGATGGCCTCGATCTCCTGACCTCGTGATCCGTCCGCCTCGGCCTCCCAAAGTGCTGGGATTACAGGCGTGAGCCACCGCGCCCGGCCAGGAGCTTATCAATAATAGACAAGGCTCACTTTCAAACTCTTTCAGGAGATAAACTGGAGGGGAAGACGAACGGCAGGAGGGTGAAGAGGAAGCTGAATGACCGTGCAAACACCCCCAACTCAAATCCGGGTGGTTACCGCAGAGTGACTAACGATAGGTACGATTTCGTGGAAGGCAACGTCCTTTGAAAGGGCTCCCAGAGCTTCAAGGCCCCCTCCCCTGATGAACGAGTAAGTCATGCAGGCCCAGCTCCACTTCACGGATGGCAAAACTGAGGTACGAGGGGGCGAGATGACTGGCCCGAGGCCTCGCTGAAAGATCGGAGGCGGAGCGGAGAACCAGAAGCACCGCTTCCCTCAGGCTGATGCTCTAATCTCGGCTCCCCCCGCCCCTACGTTGGCGTAGACGGCCTCCGCCCCCCGACTCACACACACACCCTCCCCCGGGAACGGCAAGTCTCGTCGGGTTCCAAGGACGCGGTCAAACGACCAGAGGCCCCAGGCGCTCTCGCGGTGATTTGCGCAGAGCGTTGGGAGCGTGCGTGCCTCCAGTCCAACATGGCGGCGGCAGAGGCCGGCCCAGCTCTCCAGACTTCCTTCGGGGCCGGAGGCTTCTCCTCAGGGTCCTCGGGTAGGTGGGAAGACAGTGCAGCCCCGCCAGGCCTTTCTTGTCGCTGCCGCTGCTCACTGAAGGAGTCACCTACCCGACAAGACTAACGGCTGCGGCTGCGGCGCGGAGGCCCCACAGCCCGCCGAGAACCAGGAATACGAGAGCCAGGCAGCGCCGCGGCCGGAGCTGTACTGAGCAAGAAAGAAGATTTCAAAGTAATTTATTGTTATGAGATCCGTGCTTTTATCTTGTCTCAGACTCCCAATGATAGGCACATACTCTCCTCTGTACATTTAATGAAACTACTAAAATGTTTCGATTTAAATCTTCCACCTATTTGTTTTCTGTGTATCCTACCTGTTCACGACCTTGACATTTTCAAAGAATACAGGTTACTTATTTTGTTTTTGGTGATGGTGAGTTTTCGGGGGTTTTGTTTTTTGGTTTTAGTTTTGGAGACAGGGCTTTGCTCTATCGCCCAGGCTGGAATACAGTGGCGCGATGATAGCTCACTGCAGCCTCGAACTCCTGAGCTCAAGGGACCCTCTTGCTTCAGCCTCCTGAGTAGCTGGGACTACAGGCCTGCGCCATCACGCCTGGCTAATTTTTTATTTTTTGTAGAGATGGGGTGTTGCTATGTTGCCCAGTGTGGTCTCAAACTCTTGGGCTCAAGAGATCCACCCACTTCTGCTGCCCCAAGTGCTAGGAGTACAGGCACGAGCCACCGCGCCGGGACAGTTATTTTGTAGAGTGTTCTTTAATTTGGATGTACCTCATCTTTTATACATCTTTGGAAGGAATACCATATAATTAATGCGGTTTATCCCATCAGGAGACACACAGTGTCAATGTGTTCCATTTTTGATGATGTTAACTTTTATTACTTAGTGAAGATAATTCTAAGAGTTTTCACCACTGTAGGGTGAATAAATTAGTATTTGGGATTCATCAATGAATAAGTAAAAAGAAGCCAGCTGGCGAAAGAACTGAGTTCGGAGGATGGCTTGAGCCTGGGAGGTCGAGGCTGCAGTGAGCTGTGATGGCACCACTGCATTCCAGCCTGGGTGACACCACAAGACCCTGTCTCAAAAAAAATTAAATAAATAAATAGATACCCAGCACCTGATCATCTCGGGAATTTCCTGTGCCTCTTTCTTATATTGGGTCACTGGTTTCTTGGAGCTTATGTCTTTTTTTTTTTTTTTTTTTCTTGGTTTAGCTTCTCATTTTTGTAAAAAGCACATTCTTATTTTGTTTACTTTGATAAAAGTGAATTTGGGATAAAAGTCTGGGATCCTTATAAGCTTGACAGTGTCTGTATTCTACCTTTTTTGGTTGATAACTAGGTTTGAAATTTTAGGTTGAATGTGGTTTTCACTTAGAATTTTGAATTATATAACACTGCCTGCTAGCTAACAGTGTTTATCTTAAAATATGATTACAATTTGATTTGTGTTGTGTTACTGTTCTTTGTCTTTTAAAGCATTTAAAGACCAGGCTCAGTGACTCATGCCTGTAAATCCCAGAACTTTGGGAGTCCGTGGCAGGAGGATTGCTTGAGTTCAGGAGTTCAAAACCGGCCTGGACAACATAAGGAGACTGTTTTTATAAAAGTAAAAATAGACCGGGCGTGGTGGCTCACACCTGTAATCCCAGCACTTTGGGAGGTCGAGGTGGGCAGATCACCTGAAGTCAAGAGTTTGAGACCAGCCTGGCCAACATGGTGAAACCCCATCTCTACTAAAAATACAAAATATTAGTTGGGTGAGGTGGCATGCACCTGTAGTCCCAGCTACTCAGGAGGCTGAGGTAGGAGAATCTCTTGAACCCAGGAGCCATGGTTGCAGTTGAGCCAAGATCACGCCACTGGACTCCAGCCTGGTTGACAGAGTGAGACCCTGCCTCAATAATAATAATAATAATAATAATTACAAAAACATTTAAAATTGTCTCTTCATACTAGTTTTCTGAAATTTCACAGAAATGTATTTTAGTGTGGTTCTTGTTTCTTTCATTGTACAAGGTGCTCAGTGGACCTTTGTATTAATATTTTGAAGACTCATGATCTGTTTCTAGAAATTGCCTTTTGTTTGTTCTGTGAAGTTTTCTTCCATTCATTTTTCTCTCTTTCTTTCTGAAATGCCTTTTAGTTGGATGTTGTAATTTCTCACTTCATCTGGTAGTTTTGTTATCTTTCATCACTTTTTTTCTTTTTTTTGAGATGGAGTCTCTTCTGTTGCCAGGCTGGAGTACTGTGGCGCGATCTCGGCTCACTGCAACCTCCGACTTCTTGGTTCAAGCAATTCTCCTGCCTTAGCCTCCTGAGTAGCTGGGATTATAGGCACCCACCACCACGCCTGGCTAATTTTTGTATTTTTAGTAGAGATGGAGTTTCACCATGTTAGCCAAGTTGGTCTCAATCGCTTGACCTCGTGATCCATCCACCTCAGCCTCCCAAAGTGCTGGGATTACAGGTGTGAGCCACTGCTCTCAGCCATGCATTGTCTGTTTTCTCATTATTTATAGCATTGTTTTGCAGCAGACTTGTTGGAGTCACACATTTGTTACTATCCAATTATTATTGTTGTTATTTGGGACAGCTTTTTGCTCTGTCGCCCAGGCTGGAGTGCAATGCTGCATTCCTAGCTCACTGCAGCCTCAACCTCCTGGGCTCAAGTGATTCTCCCACCTCAGCCTCTCAAGTAGCTAGGACCACAGGTATGTGCCACCACACCTAGCTAATTTTTTTATTTTTTATAGAGATGGGATTTCACCGTCTCCAGGTTGGTGTCAAACTCCTAGGCTCAAGCTATCTGACTGCATCAGCCTCCTAAAGTGCTGGGATTACAGGTGTGAGCCACTGTACCCAGCCCAACTATCATCATATTTATTATTATTATTTGAGACAGAGTCTCACTCTGTCACCCAGGCCGGAGTGCAGTGGTATGATCTCAGCTCACTGCAGCCTCCACCCCCCGGGTTCAAGCGATTCTCCTGACTCAGGCTCCCGAGTAGCTGGGATTACAGGTGCCTGCCACCGTGCCCAGCTAATTTTTGTATTTTTAGTAGAGACGGGGTTTCACAATCTTGGCCAGGCTGGTGTTGAACTCCTGACCTTGTGATCCACCCGCCTCGGCTTCCCAACGTGCTGGGATTACAGTTGTGAGCCACCGCGCCTGGCCACTATCTTATTATTAAATAATGTTACATGCAGTGTCTTTGGGGAGAGAAGTCAGTTTTCGGAGACAGACTGCTCATTTCCTGATTTGTTCATTTTAATTCAAATAGTAAAAGCTTTAGAAAGGCAGGAGGATTGCTTGACTCCAGGAGTTCAAGACCAGCCTGGGTAACAAAGCAAGACCCCATCTCTACAAAAAATACTTTTTAAATTAGCCAGGCCTTGTAGTATGTACCTTTAGTCTCGGCTACTGGGAAAGCTGAGTTGCGGGGATCTCTTGGGGCCAGGAGTTGAAGGCCACGGTGAGCTATGATTGCACCACTTCACTCCATCCTGTGTAACAGAGTGAGACTCTGCCTCAATCAATCAGTAAAGATACTTATCAAAAGTAAGTAGACATGCAGGCAGATCACCTGAGGTCAGGAGTTCAAGACCATCCTGTCCAGCATAGTGAAACCCTGCCTCTACTAAAAATACAAAAATTAGCCGGGCGTGGTTGTGGCCGCCTGTAATCTCAGCTGCTTGGGAGTCTGGGGCAGGAGAATCACTTGAACCTGGAAGACAGAGGTTGCAGTGAGCTGAGAGCGCGCCACTGCACTCCAGCCCGGGTGACAGAGCAAAACTCTAGTCTGGGAGGAAATTCTAGTCTGGGAGGAAAAAAAAAAGATTTTAAAGTAAAAGAGAAAATGAGGTAATTTTATATTGTGATCAATACTGTGAAATAAATCAATAGGTGGTATAAGCAGTAACTTGAGGGATACTTCCCGTAGCATTGGTAGGACAGATGTTGAGCTTTGGTCAGCAGTGTGGAAGGGTATTCCAAGCAGAGGCACAGTTACACTAAAGACCCTGAAAAATCAGAAAGCACTTAGAGCATTCCAGAAACAGAAAGCAGCCTGGTGTGACTGAAGCTTAGCAAGTGAGTAGAAAATTAGTTTAGATTTAGGATGTAGAAGTCGGCATTTTCCATATCATATGAGGAAATGATAGTGCTGAGATTACAGGTGTGAGCCACTGCACCCAGTCCCACACCAAGTTTTTACAGCGGCAAGAATAGATGTTCTGCTACGGTCAGTGTCTAAGTATTTTACAAACAATATCTCTTCTTCTAGTTTGCAGTCATTATTGAAATAACAAACATGTCCTATTGTCAGGCCTTACTGTCAGTAACTGGTTTCATTAATCTGAGTAGGAAACTTACTTGATTTATCAGCTACTCTTTGGTATTACCTGACATCTCATTAATGCATCTTTGAATTGAATTATTGCTCAGTAGGAGTGATCATTAAATAGTGGCAATGTGATACATCACTACTGAAGTTATGGTCTCAAATGTGGGTCCTATGTCAGTTTCAGCAACTATATAAGCACTACAGGGTTTTACAATGATTTCTGCAATTTTTTTTTTTTTTTTTTCTGAGACAGAGTCTTGCTCTGTCAGTCAGGCTGGAGTGCAGTGGCATGATCTCAGCTCACTGCAACCTCCATCTCCCGGGTTGAAGTGATTCTCCTTGCCTCAGCCTCCAGAGTAGCTGGGATTACAGATGTGTGCCACCATGCCTGGCTAATTTTTGTATTTTTAGTAGAGGTGGGGTTTCCGCATGTTGGCCAGGCTGGTCTTGAACTCCTGACCTCAGGTGACCTGCCTGCCTCAGCCTCCCAGCCGATTTCTGCAATTTTATAAGGCAATAATTTCATCATAATTTGTTTGCTTATCCTTTTTCTTTTTCTTTTTTTTTTTTTTTTTCTGAGACCGAGTGTCACTCTATCATCCAGGCTGGAGTGTGGTGCTGCAGTCTTAGCTCACTGCAACCTCCGCCTCTCAGGTTCAAGTGAGTCTTCTGCCTCAGCCTCCCGAGTACCTGGAATTACAGGTGCACACACCATGCCCAGCTAGTTTTTGTGTTTTTAGTAGAAACAAAGTTTCACCATATTGCCCAGGCTGGTCTCCAACTCCTGGGCTCAAGGGATCCACCCACCTCAGCCTCCCAAAGTGCTGGGATTAAAGGTGTGAGCCACCTCACCTGGCCACTTGTCCTTCTTAAATAAGGAAGTAGCAGTGTTACAGTTCAAAATTCTGTTTTTTTTTTTTGAGACGGAGTCTCACGCTGTTGCCCAGGCTGGAGTGCAGTGGCGCGATCTCGGCTCACTGCAAGCTCCGCCTCCCGGGTTCCCGCCATTCTCCTGCCTCAGCCTCCTGAGTAGCTGGGACTACAGGCGCCCGCCACCGCGCCCGGCTAATTTTTTGTATTTTTAGTAGAGACGGGGTTTCACTGTGGTCTCGATCTCCTGACCTTGTGATCCGCCCGCCTCGGCCTCCCAAAGTGCTGGGATTACAGGCTTGAGCCACCGCGCCCGGCCCAAAATTCTGTTTTAAACTTTTTAAATATTCTGCTTCTCGACTTTATCAGGATGTTTCTTTTTCCAATGATCCACAAATCTTAATGGTTTCATAGCCCTGTTTGTAAAACAAAACAAAACAAAACTGTTATTCATAAGAAACAAGCTGTTTTGAGTTAAATGGGGTTTTCAGTAAAACTGTAAGCTAGGTCGGGCGTGGTAGCTCACGCCTGTAATCCTAACACTTTGGGAGGCCGAGGTAGGTGAATTGCCTGAACTCAGGAGTTCGAGACCAGCCTAGGCAACAGGGTGAAACCCCGTCTTTACTAAAATACAAAAAATTAGCTGGGTCTGGCAGCATGCATCTATAGTCCCTGCTACTCAGGAGGCCGAGGGAGGAGACTTGCTAGAACCCAGGAGGCAGAAGTTGCAGTCAGCTGAGATCATGTCACTGCACTCCAGCCTGGGCAACAGGGTGAGACTCCGTGTCAAAAAACAAAAACAAAAACAAAAAAACCCGTAAGCCAGATATTCATTCATTCAGATGTAGTCAACGTTTTTCATTTTCAGCCCTTAACACAATTAATGCTAGGTTGAATTATTTTCATAATATAAACTAGTTTACGTAATTCCCAAAGCACTGAGGATCAATCATAAATACTATCCAGAAGGCAGCCAATAGACACACACAGACCACCTCTCATATAACTTTGGGATAGAGCATTCAATCAAGAAAAAGTTTTCTGATTATAGCCATCAATTTGCCATCATTTTGTAGCACTGATCTTGCATAGTTTTTTTTTTTTTTTTTAAGATGGAGGCTTGCTGTGTCGCCCAGGATGAAGTGCAGTGGCACGATCGGCTTGCCGCAACCTCTGCCTCCTGGGTTCAAGCAGTTCTCCTGCTTCAGCCTCCCATGTAGCTGGGATTACAGGCACATGCTACCGCTTCCGGGTAATTTTTTTGTATTTTTAGTTGGCACAGGGTTTTACTATGTTGGCCAGGCTGGTCTCGAACTCCTGACCTTCAGTGACCTGCCTTCCTCGGCCTCCTAAAGTGCTGGGATTACAGGTGTGAGCCACCGTGCATGGCCTGATCTTGCATGGATTTTTCATCTTCCATAAAATGTTTAATGCTGTCCGTAAGACTTGAGAGAAATTAAATACCAAGGAGTAAAATTTTGTGCAATAGGCCAGGTGCACGGTGGCTCACACCTGCAATCCCAGCACTTTCAGAGGCCAAGGCAGGTGGATCACTTGAGGTCAGGAGTTCTAGACCAGGCTGGCCAACATGGTGAAACTCTGTCTCTACTAAAAATGCAAAAATTAGCCAAACGTGGTGGTGCATACCTGTAATCCCAGCTACTTGGAATGCTGAGGCAGGTGAATCGCTTGAAACCAGGAGGCAGAGGTTGCAGTGAGCCGAGCTTGTGCCACCACACTCCAGCCTGGGTGACAGAGTGAGCCTCCATCTCAAAAAAAAAAAAAAAAAAAAAAAAAATTCTGTGGAAGGCCACAAACCATTACAACAACTATAATTCATTTTACCTTAAGTAACCAATGTTCACCCTCTTAGGGGCAATATCACACCCATTAAGAATGCTTGGCCAGGCACAGAGGCTCATGCCTGTAATTCCAGCACTTTGGGAGGCCAAGGGGGGCAGATCCACTGAGATCAGGAGTTCCAGACCAGCCTGGCCAACATGGTGAAACCCTGTCTCTACTAAAAATACAAAACTTAGCCAGGCATGGTGGCATGCACCTATCGTCCCAACTACTCAGGAGGCTGAGGCAGGAGAATCACTTGAACCTGGGAGGTGGAGGTTGCATTGAGCTGAGATTATGCCACCGCACTGCAGCCTGGGTGACAGAGTGAGACCCTGTCTCAAAAAAAAAAAAAAAAAAAAGCCGGGCGCGGTAGCTCACGCCTGTAATCCCAGCACTTTGGGAGGCCGAGGCGGGCGGATCACGAGGTCAGGAGATCGAGACCATCCTTGCTAACACAGTGAAACCCTGTCTCTACTAAAAATACAAAAAAATAGCCGGGCGTGGTAGCGGGCACCTGTAGTCCCAGCTACTCGGGAGGCTGAGGCAGGAGAATGGCATGAACCCAGGACGCGGAGCTTGCAGCAAGCCGAGATCGCGCCACTGCACTCCAGCCTGGGCGACAGAGCGAGACTCCATCCCAAAAAAAAAAAAAGAAAAAAAAAAACTTGCAGTAAGGCTAAATAAAAATATAATTAGGTATGTGTGTTAGTATACATACAATATATTTCCTAGTTCTGCCCACTAAGAGGGCCTAGAAGCAATGACACACTAGTAGCAATGAGCACACCTGTCACCCCGATCTTGGTGATTTTGTTTTTGTTTTCTTTTTAAAAATAGAGATGGCGTCTCACTGTGTTGCCCAAGCTGGTCTTGAACTCTTGGCCTCAAGGAATCCTCCTGCCTCAGCCTCCCAAAGTGTTGAGATTAGAGGCCTGAGCCACCTTACCCAGCCCAAGATTTTGGTGCTTTGTAAATAATACTCTTCAATAAAAGAAACCAAGGATCTTTAAATACATGGTTTATTCCACATCTGGATCAGGGAAAATACCAGATGAATCAAAACATTTTATAGTGCCAGAAAGTTAGGAATTAGTGCCGCACCCCAACTCCCTGATAAAGCCATGCTACAAATAGAATACAGGAGCTAACCTAAAGAAACTCCCAAGGCCAGTGCTTTTTCTTTTTTTTTCTTTTTCTTTTTTTTTCTTTTTCTTTTTTTTTTTGAGACGGAGTTTCACTCTTGTTGCCCAGGCTGGAGTTCAATGGCACAATCTTGGCTCACTGCAACCTCTGCCTCCCAGGTTCAAGCAATTCTCCTGCCTCAGCCTCCTGAGTAGTTGGGATTACAGGCATGTACCACCACACCCAGCTAATTTTGTATTTTGAGTAGAGATGGGGTTTCTCCATGTTGGTCAGGCTGGTCTTGAACTCCCAACCTCAGGTGATCCGCCCACCTTGGCCTCTCAAAGTGCAGGGGTTACAGGCATGAGCCGCCGCACCCGGCCTTCTTTTTTTTCTTTTTTTTTAAGATGGAGCTTCACTCTTGTCGCCCAGGCTGGAGTGCAGTGGTGTGAGGCATGATCTTGGCTGACTGCAACCTCCGCCTCCCTGGTTGAAGCGATTCTCCTGCCTCAGCCTCCTGAGTAGGTGGGATTACAGGTGCCCACCACCATGCTTAGCTAATTTTTTGTACTTTTAGTAGAGATGGAGTTTCAACATGTTGGGCAGGCTGGTCTCAAACTCCTGAACTCAGGTGATCTCCAAGCCTTGGCCTCCCAAAATGCTGGGATTACAGGCATCAGCCACTGTGCCCAGCCTACATTCTTATTGTTTTCAGTATCATAACCACGTACATGTTCAATTGCACATATAGTATGTTCTCTACAAAGGTGCAGTTTGGACCTGACTCATCTCTATCTCCAGCTCCTAGGAACATAGGAAGTACTCAGTTACATGCTTGAAAACTGCTGGGGAACAGAAATATAAGTCCAAGGACCATGAGTAACTTTTGTTTTCATCTACCACAAACAGATATACAACTCATCTGTGCCTTGGTTTGATTCATTCATATGTTCATTCTTTAATTTTTGAAGTACTTATAAATGTCAGTACATACTTGATAATGTAATGGATGCTGGAAATTCAGGAGTATTCATTCAACTTCCTTACAAGATCTATGGAATGAAGTGTGTACTATGGTCAAGGTCAGCACATGGTTCTAGGAAAAGCTAGAAGAAAAGTAGCTCATTTCTGGAAAAGGTGATATCTGAGCTGAAAAAATGTTTTCAAGTAGAAGTGAACAAGATTGCTAAAATACGTACTACTCCGGAATATGATAATGAGCACGGATGTCTGAGTAGAATAGAGGTAAAGGTCACTGGAATTAATAAAGCAAGGTGTGGCCGAGGCAGGCAGATCACCTGAGGTCGGGAGTTTGAGACCAGCCTGACCAACATGGAGAAATCCCATCTCTAGTAAAAATACAAAATTAGCCCAGCATGGTGGCGCATGCCTGTAATCCCAGCTACTCAGGAGGCTGAGGCAGGAGAATCGCTTGAACCCAGGAGGCAGAGGATGCGGTGAGCCAAGATCACACCATTGCACTCCAGCCTGGGCAACAGGAGTAAAACTCCGTCTCAAAATAAATAAAATAAAAAATAAAGCAAGGTGCATGGCCTGATCTTGCATAGATTTTTTTTATCTTCTATGAAATGATCAATGCTGCCCATAAGACTCGAGAGAAAGTAAATACCAAGGAGTAAAATTTTGTGCAGTTGGCTGGGCACGGTGCCTCACACCTATAATCACAGCACTTTGGGAGGCTGAAGCGGGCAGATTACTGAAGGTCAGGAGTTCTAGACCAGCCTGGCGAACATGGTGAAACCCTGTCTCTACTAAAAATACAAAAATTAGCTGGATATGGTGGCTTTCCTCTAGAGGAGCTGGATGCAGTGGCTCATGCCTGTAATCCCAGCACTTTGGGAGGCTGAGGCAGGTGAATCACTTGAACCTAGGAGTTTGAGACCAGCCTAGGCAACCTAGGGAGACCTGTCTCCACAAAATAAATTCAGTAATTTATTATTGAATGGGTCTGTGGTCCCAGCTACTTATGAGTTTGAGGTGGGAGTGTCACTTGGACCCAGGCGGTGAAGGCTGCAGTGAGCTGTGATCATGCAATTGCACTCCAGTTTAGGTGACAGAGGTGACACCCTGCCTAAAAATAATAATGATAAATTAAGTATTGCTACTTTACAACAAGAGCGTTGCATTGTCACCCATGTAGACAGTGAATTGACTCAGAATCACAAATAATTGTATTGGGGACCTGTATGGAGACATCAAGCCCTAGGAAGAGTGCCAGGTCATCATCTGGGAAAGGAAATATTAGGAGTATCGGGGTGTGAATAGTACTGTATAGAATTCCAATTCATTTCAAAATATATTTCACAGATTATCACAAACCTTTGTTTGTTTGTTTGTTTGTTTGTTTTTGAGACAGAGTTTTACTCTTGTTGCCCAGGCTGGAGTGCAATGGTGCGATCTCGGCTCACCTCAACCTCCGCCTCCCTGAAACCTCTGCCTCCTGGGTTCAAGTGATTCTCTTGCCTCAGCCTCCTGAGTAGCTGGGATTACAGGCATGTGCCACCACACCTGGCTAATTTTGTATTTTTAGTAGAGGCGGGGATTCACCATCTTGGCCAGGCTGGTCTTGCACTCCTGACCTCGTGATCCACCTGCCTCAGGCTCCCAAAGTGCTGGAATTACAGGCGTGAGCCAGTGCACCCGGCCAGTTTGGGTTTTTTGAGACAGAGTCTTACTCTGTCATCCAGGCTGGAGTGCAGTGGCATGATCTCGGCTCACTGCAACCTCTGCCTCCCAGGTTCAAGCGATTCTTGTGCCTCAGCCTCCTGAGTAGCTGGGACCACTGGCATGGGCCATGACACACAGCTAATTTTTGTATTTTCAGTAGACACAAAGTTTCACCATGTTGACCAGGCTGGTCTCAAACTCCAGGCCTCAAGTGATCTGCCTACTTCGACTTCCCAAAGTGTTGGGTATAGGCATGAGCCACAGCACCCTGCCAGTTGTATGTAGTTTTAATTAAACAACTCCCCAAATTCAATTAAGATACCAGTTGTATTCATAGCCTGCCTTTCTAGTCACCCAAGTGAATATCATTATCCAATAATGAAATACCTCTAAACCACATGCTGGAGGGCTGGGGGGTTAAAGGAAGGAAATGTATGATTTTTACTATTTGCTTTTTTGTTTTGTTTTGAGACAGTCTTGCTCTGTCACCCAGGCTGGAGTGCAGTGGTGCAATCACGGTACTGCAGGCTTGACCTCCCCGGGCTCAGATGATCCTCCCTCCCCAGCTTCTGAAGCAGCTGGGATTACATGCGCACGCCCCCATGCCTGGCTAATTTTTGTATTTCTTTGTAGAGACCGGGTTCTGCCATGTTGCCTGGGCTGGTTTCAAACTCCTGGGCTGAAACGATCCACCTGCCCCAGCCTTGCGAAGCGCTGGGATTACAGGCGTGAGCTACCAGGCCTGGCCTGTTTTATTGTTTAATACTTTAACATTCAAGGCTTCTAATTGCAAGCAACAGTCCCAGCCTTTGGTAATTAATCCAAAAAGGTAGGTAGCTCTCAGAATGATTGGGAGCGATAGAAATCCAGAGTCACAGGCTTCTAGGAACTATGCCCAAAATTATGCCATGGGACAGGTATAGTGAGTAAGTGGCCTGCCTCTCCTGCTGGCACAAGAACTATGGGAATTGCCACTGATGTGCTGTCTGCACCTGATACATGATGTATGAGCAACTACTCTTGCCTGTGAAAGCTGGAACCTCTGCCTCCACCCTTGCCCACAAAATGAATTCCTTGTGAAACCGTAAGTTGATCAATCTTGAAATATCTTGATACGAGTTTCATTGGTGAAACTTAGACACATGACTTAGTCACATGCCCTTCTTCAAAAGAGCCCAAGGAACTGAAGAAATTTCCTAGAGCTGGCAAAAATGTTCAAAAGGGACAGGGAGTGGTGGCTCACGCCTGTGTTCCCAACATTTTGAGAGGATGAGGTGGGAGGATTGCTTGAGCCCAGGAGTCTGAGGCCGCAGTAAGCTGTGACGGCACCACTGCACTCAAACCTGGGCAACGGATTTTTTTGTCTCAAAAATTTTTTTTAAATATTCAAAAGATACTGAGTGACCAGAAAAACAGAATAAATGCTTCCTATCGTCTATCTTTTGACATCTCATCAGTAACATACACCTTTCTTCCACAATCAAATGTAACATCTTCATCTACAACAAAATGTTCTTGCCCCATATACTGCCACTACCCCACTAACAAAAATGCAAAGTTCCTCCAAGTGTTATAAGTTACTGTGACCATTTTCTTTCCTCCCTCTTTCCCTCCCTCCCCTTTTCTTTCTCTCCCTCTCTGTCTCTCTTTCTGTTTCTTTTTTCCTTTTTTCTCTCTTTCCTTTCCTTTCCTTTCCCTTTCCTTTCCCTTTCCTTTCCCTTTCCCTTTCCCTTTCCCTTTCCCTTTCCCTTCCCTTTCCCTTTCCCTTCCCTTTCCCTCTCCCTTCCCTCTCCCTTCCCTCTCCTTTCCCTCTCCCTTCCCTCTCCCTTCCCTCTCCTCTCCTCTCCTCTCCTCTCCCTCTGTTGCCCAGGCTGGAGTGCACTGGCGTAATCTCAGCTCACTGCAACCTCTGCCTCCCAGGTTCAGGCAATTCTCCTGCCTCAGCCTCCTGAATAGCTGGGATTACAGGTGTGAGCTACCATGCCCAGCTAATTTTTGTGTTTTTAGTAGAGACCCGGTTTCACCATGTTGGTTAGGCTGGTCTCAAACTCCTGACCTTGTGATCCGCCCACCTCGGCCTCCCAGCTTTTAGTTTAATTAGGTACCACTTGTCTATTTTTGTTTTTGCTGCAATTGGTTTTTTGGAAACTTAGCCAAAAATTCCTTACCAAGGCCGATGTCGAGAAGAGTATTTCCTACGTTGTCTTTCTGGATTTTTATAGTTTGATGCCTTATATTTAAATCTTTAATCCGTTTTGAGTTAATTTTTGTATATGATGAAAGGTAGGGGGCCCAGACTCAATCTTCTGCACATGGCTAGCCAGTTATCCCAGAATCATTCGTTGAATAGGGAGTCCTTTCCCCATTGCTCGTTTTTGTTGACTTTGTCAAAGATCAGATGGTTGTAGGTGTGTGGCTTTATTTCTGGGTTCTTTAACCTGTTCTGTTGGTCTATGTGTCTGTTTTTGTACCAGTACTATGCTATTTTGGTTACTGTAGCCTAGTAGTATAGTTGCATATGTGATGCCCATCAGCAGTGGACTGGATAAAGAAAATGTGGTACGTATACACCATGGAATACAAAAATTAGGCGGGCGTGATGGCATGCGCCTGTAATCCCAGCTACTCGGAAGGCTGAGGCGGGAGAATCGCTTGAACCCGAGAGGCGGAGGTTGCAGTGAGCCGAGATCGCGCCACTGCACTCCAGCCTGGGTGACAGAGCGAGAGTCCTTCAAAAAAAAAAAAAAAGTTTGTGGGACCAATTCCAATCCAGTCCGGGGGAGCTACACACTGGCGACCAACATCACCCCTCAGGTCCCTTCAGGGTCGAGAGAGTGCGCTTGGAACAGACTGGGAAACTCCAGCAGGCAAAGTAAGGTGCCAGGAATAAAGACACCGCCTGACACATTCTCCATGTTCCCTACACCCACCCCTCTCCCCAGCACGCTTCCATCCGGCTGCAACTCTGTCCTCTCCCCGGGAGCCTCAGATTGAAATGTTGCAAGGCAGACACCGATTCTCAAAGTCACAGGCTTAGGAATCTGAGCTACAAAGAAAAATAAACCCCTGCTTCCCCAACTCCCGGCTACTCCACTCGGCCCTGCTGCCCGGCACCTGCCCCCTCCTCCATAATTTAAACTGTCCTCCCAGAAGCTGGAGAGATGGCCCGCCCGTCAGGAAAGAGAGGACCAGCATGCGGCAAATGCCTGGGGTAGGTAGGAGCAGACGGCGATATTAGCGCAGGGATGTAAGAAACAAGTGG
Organism: Macaca fascicularis; assembly: GCF_037993035.2. Taxonomy (NCBI): domain Eukaryota; kingdom Metazoa; phylum Chordata; class Mammalia; order Primates; family Cercopithecidae; genus Macaca; species Macaca fascicularis. The sequence continues at coordinate 44,005,539 of NC_088393.1, forward strand.
CTCTCAGACCAAAGAAGAGTCTGCGGGAGACGGCACGCTAGGCTTTCATAGGGGCGTGCGCTGGACAGGAGCTCGCAGGTTACGGAAAGAATTGTCTGAGAAAGGCTCTGGTGTGACCCGAAAGGCCCTTGGTTCCCATGGCAACGTCTCAGCGTCTGGCAGTAACAGACTCTGTGCCCGGACTCTCTGGGTCTGGAGGTCCCGCCTCCTCCAGCCTCTCACAGCCCAGAGGCACCTCCCATTGGCGCCTGACGGTTTAGGGCGGCTCTTAGTTGTTTCTTCCCGCCCACCTGCCACTCAAAGCCACCACCCACTTGCATGCCCCCTTGTGGACACCTTAAAGGTACCGTCTAGATCTGAACCGCGCCGAGGGAATGGTTAGCTTCGCTCCCATTAGATAGCTTGGCCCAAAGGACCTAGCGACCGCCCAGACAAAAATTTCTTCCTGCAAGCTGCATGTGTCTGTGGCCTCTAAGAGTCAAAACCAAACCCAAAAGAAAAAGCCAACCCCCACCCCCGGCAAAAAGCAAACAAACAAAAAACAACCCCAAAACAGCCGCCCACCCACCTTTCATGTGAGGAGTCCTTGAGAAGAGCCTCTCCAGCCAGGACCAGGTAAGGGAATCTGCACTTGGTGGGACCCTGAACACCCAGTGGCAGGAACGTGACAGCCACACTCTGACCCCACCACTGACACACAAATCAGGATGCATCACCCTGAGAGATGACACCACAAATCTGGCTCTCATGGATTGATTTCACACTGTCTCATCGATCCCACACACATCCCATCACTCACACCAGATTCCCTTATCACTGACCCTACGTACCCACAATCATTGATTCCATGGACCTCATCACTATCCCAAAGACCACCCATCACTAATCTACAGACCCTCCTCTATCACCCCAGGGACCTCACAGATTCCCCATCCCTGAATCCAGGATCTATAGAACCTCATCTCTTACCCCCACAGACCTATTAATAAGAGGATACATTCAGGGGAGACTGTGTTGACCATTTTACACACCCACCGTGTGTGTGTGTGTGTGCTGATTAATGGACTTAGGTAAACTTTAGCGTTTTAGTAGGCAATGCAGTTTTTCAATGCCTTTTCTTTTTCTTTCCTTTTCTTGACATCTTTAAAGGCCTTACCCCAGTAAGTGTGGATTGCAATTTATTAATGCCTATCCCTTATTGAGTCCTTGTCATGCGTATTTATTAATAATAATTCATAATTCTTACAACTCAGAAACACCAGAGACTCACATAAGAAGAATGGCTATGGGATTTTATTTACTTATTTATTCATTTTGGTTTCTGTGGATTATAAAAGTCATTCATTTGTATCAAGTCACTAAGTGTATACTTTATTTTCGAAAAAAAAATTCTAATTACACAAAAAATTTTTTTAGACAGGGTCTCACTCTGTCACCCAGGCTAGAGTGCAGTGGTATAATCATGGCCACCACAGCCTCGACCTTCTGGGCTCGAGTGCTCCTCCCACTTTAGCCTACCTAGTAGCTGAGACCACAGGCATGTACCAATACATCCGCCTAATTAAAAAAAATTTTTTTTTGTAGATATGTGGGTCTCACTATGTTGCAGAGACTGACCTTGAACTCCTGGGCTCAACTGATATTCCTACCTTGGCCTCCCAAAGTGTTGAGATTACGGGTGTGAGCTATTGCACCCGGCTGATAAAATCTTAAAAAGAGTAACTTTGGGACCTAATGTAAAATTTCCACTGAGCTGATGCATCAGAAATTAAGGTAGAATAAGATGGTCCTGACCAGGCACAGTGGCTCATGCCTGTAATCCCAGCAATTTGGGAGACCAACGTGCAGGACTCACTTGAGGTCAGAAGTTCGAGACTAGTCTAGCCAACATGGTGAAACACTGTCTCTACTAAAAATACAAAAATTAGCCTGGAGGTTGCAGTGAGCCCAGATTATGCCAATGCACTCCAGTCTGGGCAATAGAGGGAGACTCTGTCTCAAAAAGGAAAAAAAAAAAAAAGAAGAAGAAGAAACAAAATCTTAATTTCTTCATCAAGTGTAAAAATGTGGACTGGAGTCCGGATGCGGTGTGGCTCACGCTAGTAATCCCAGCACTTTGGAAGGCCGAGGCGGGCGGATCACAAGGTCAGGAGATCAAGACCACGGTGAAACCCCATCTCTACTAAAAATAACAAAAATTAGCTGGGCATGGTGGTGGGCGCCTGTAGTCCCAGCTACTCGGGAGGCTGAGGCAGGGGAATGGCGTGAACCCGGGAGACGGAGCTTGCAGTGAGCTGAGATCATGCCACTGCACTCTAGCTTGGACTACAGAGCCAGACTCCGTCTCAAAAAAAAAAAAAAAAAAAAAAAAGGACTGGACTCTGGAGGAACAATACATAAAAACACACACAGGCACTATTTTTTTTTTGAAGATTTATTGAGAAATATTCATAACATATCACAGAAGCCACCCATTGAAAGTGTAAAATTCAACGGTTTTCAGTATTTGCACAACTGTGCATTTTTGCACAACTGTGCAAATATCACCACAATAAATTTTAGATCATTTTCATTACCCTGAAGAAAACTCCATATCCCTCCATTTCCCCCCAACTTCCCTAATCCTGGGCCACTACTAATCTACTTTCTGTTTCTATGTATTGTTCTATTTTGGACATTTTATTTCAATGGAATTACATAACCTGTGGTGTTTTGTGACTGGCTTTTTTCACATAGCATCATATTTTCAAGGTTTATTAAATGTTGCATGTGCAGAGGGGGCACTTTACATAAGGATAAACCTGGGGCGGTGAGTGCTTATTGATTTTGAAACTTCAAAATTGTAAAAGGGAAATTATTGGTTTCAAATAGAGGAAAAACCTATTCGGGCTAAAATCCTCCATTCTCGCCAGTTTGTAATGTGGAGTTTTATTGCGAAGAATTCCAAGGTTTTTATGCACATTTTCTGCAAATTCTCCCTGTGTTTGGGGAACACTCACAGAATGTGGAGGTGTGGGCTTCTGGACTCTGTGGCTGGAGATTCGAGTCCAGGAGAACTCAGGTCCCAGGGTAGGCAGAGGAAAATAGTGCCAGAGTGCCAGTAGAACTCTTTGAAATGGAAAATTTAAAATGTTCCCTCCCAAAGGAGTCCCAGATAACCACAAAAAAGAGGAGTTTGCTGAGCCGGTCAGTCGCAATTGTCCAATAAGATGCAGACAGGCTGGGAAAGAAGGAAGTTTATTTCTGCAACCGGTTAGGTGGAGAAGGGCCAAGTAACTCACCAGAGCAACTCAAAGTTACAAGTTTTTTTCTAGTGCTTATAAACATCTTAAGCTCCATGCTATGGTGGGATTGCACCTACAAGCAGGAGTGTTGCATTCAACCAACATCTAATCTTTAACTAGGGTCTAGGATCTGGAAAGATTTCTCTAGAGTCTTAGAAAGTTTCTGAATCTTAAGACAGGCCGAGGTGAATGTATAAGAATGCTATTATTATTCTATCAGACTTTAGGGTCTGAGAAGACCCAGGCAGGGTCTTAATGGGTTTGTTTTTGCATTCCATCCCTGATACTCAGGTGAAGGGGGCCCGCCCCTCCACACCTGTGGGTGTTTCTCATCAGGTGGGACAAGAGACTGAGAAAATAAATAAGACATAGAGACAAAGTATAGAGAAAGAACAGTGGCCCAGGGGACCGGCACTCAGCATACAGAGAACCCGCGCTGGCACTGGTCTCTGAGTTCCCTCAGTATTTATTGATCACTATCTCTACCATCTCAGAGAGGGGGATGTGGCAGGACTATAGGGTAATGGTGGGGAGAGGGTCAGCAGGAAAACGTGAGCAAAGATCTCTGTGTCATAAATAAGTTTAAGGAAAGATGCTGTGCCTTGATGTGCACGTAGGCCAGATTTATGTTTGACTTTACACAAACATCTCGGTGCATTAAAGAGCAGTGTTGCAGCCAGCATGTCTCACCTCCAGCCATAAGGCGGTTTTCTCCTATCTCAGTAAATAGAACGTATGATCGGGTTTTACCCTGACACATTCCATTCCCAGGGACAAGCAGGAGACAGATGCCTTCCTCTTATCTCAACTGCAAAAAGGCCTTCCTCTTTCACTAATCCTCCTCAGCACAGACCCTTTACAGGTGTCGGGCTGGGGGACAGTCAGGTCTTTCCCTTCTCAGAAGGCCATATCTCAGGCTATCACATGGGGAGAAACCTTGGACAATACCTGGCTTTCCTAGGCAGAGGTCCCTGTGGTCTTCCGCAATGTATTGTGTCCCTGGGTACTTGAGATTAGAGAATGGTGATGACTTTTAACAACCATACTGCCTTCAAGCATTTGTTTAACAAAGCACATCCTGCATGGCCCTAAATCCATTAAATCTTGAGTCAACACAGCACATGCCTCTGCAAGCACAGGATTGGGGCTAGGGTTACAGACTAACAGCATCTCAAGGCAAAAGAATTTCTCTTAGTACAGAACAAAATGGAGTCTCTTATGTGGACTTTCTACATAGACACAGTAACAGTCTGATCTCTCTTTCTTTTCCCCACACTCAGGCACCAGTTTCTCCATTTCCTTAACGTTTAACTTATGCATTCATCACAATTATAGTAAAGGGTTAGTGGAAACTGTTCTGGTTGCTAATGGAAACCTCGCCTGCCACACTGCCATCGGAACTGAAGCCCACTACAGAACACTGAAAATGCCTGCAAACACTGACTTTACTGACAACTCTTAAATTACAGAAAATCAAGTTCATGCTCCCTCCCAGCTCTGTCCTCCAGAATTGCAAGTTAGAAACGTGCACATTTTCCTAGGTTCAGTTTTGCATAGATGGAGCTCGTCAGCGAAAGCATTTGTTTGATTTCATGCATTAATGTTTCCTTTTGTCATTTCCTTTTTATTTATTTATTTATTTATTTATTTATTTATTTATTTAGAGACAGTTTCCATCCTCTCGCTCAGGCTGGAGTGCAATGTCGCGGTCTCGGCTTACTGCAACCTCCGCCTCCTGGGTTCAAACGATTCTCCTGCCTCAGCCTCCCAAGTAGCTAGGATTACAGGCATGCACCACCACGGGTGGCTAATTTTTTTTTTTTTTTTTTTTTTTTTTTTTTTTTTGAGACGGAGTTTCGCTCCTGTTGCCCATGCTGGAGTGCAATTGCGTGATCTTGGCTCACTGTAACCTCCGTCTCCCGGGTTCAGGCGATTCTCCTGCCTCAGCCTCCCGAGTAGCTGGGATTACAGGCATGCGCCACCACCGCGGCTAATTTTGTATTTTTAGTAGGGACGGGGTTTCTCCATGTTGGTCAGGCTGGTCTTCAACTCCCGACCTCAGGTGGTCCACCCGCCTCGGCCTCCCAAAGTGCTGGGATTACAGGCGTGAGCCATCGCGCCCAGCCAATTTTTGTATTTTTAGTAGAGACAGGGTTTCACCACGTTGCCCAGGATGGTCTCGAACTCCTGAGCTCAGGGAATCCACCTGCCTCGGCCTCCCAAAGTGCTGGGGTTACAGGCCTGAGCCACCACGCCAGGCCTATTTCTTTTTTTTTTTTTTTTTTTTTTTTTTTTTTGAGGCGGAGTCTCGCTCTGTCGCCCAGGCTGGAGTGCAGTGGCCGGATCTCAGCTCACTGCAAGCTCCGCCTCCCGGGTTCCCGCCATTCTCCTGCCTCAGCCTCCCGCGTAGCTGGGACTACAGGTGCCGCCACCACGCCCGGCTAAATTTTTTTGTATTTTTAGTAGAGACGGGGTTTCACTGTGTTAGCCAGGATGGTCTCGATCTCCTGACCTCGTGATCCGCCCGTCTCGGCCTCCCAAAGTGCTGGGATTACAGGCTTGAGCCACCGCGCCCAGCCACGCCCGGCCTATTTCATTTCATTTTATTTTATTTTAAGACAGAGTCTCACTCTGTCGCCCAGGCTGGAGCGCAGGGGCGCGATCTCGGCTCACTGCAACCTCCGCTTCCCGGGTGCAAGCGAGTCTTGTTCCTCCGCCTCCTGAGTAGCTGGGATTACAGGCGCCCGCCACCACGCCTGGCTAATTTTTGTTTTTTTAGTACAGACAGGGGTTTCATGTGGCGGCCGGACTGGTCTCGAACACCTGACCTCAAGTGATCTGCCCGCCTCGGTCTCCCAAAGTGCTGGAACTACAGGCGTGAACCACCGCGCCCAGCCCCATTTCCTTTATTTTATTTTATTATTTTCAGACGGAGTTTCGCTCTTGCCGCGCAGGCTGGTGTGCAGTGGAGCGATCTCGGCTCACTGCAACCTCTACCTCCCCGGTTCAAGCGATTCTCCTGCATCAGCCTCCGGAGTAGCTGGGATTACAGGCACACGCCACTACGTCCGGCTATATTTCTTTTTTTTTTTTTTTTTTTGAGACGGAGTCTAGCTCTGTCGCCCAGGCTGGAGTGCAGTGGCCGGATCTCAGCTCACTGCAAGTTCCACCTCCCGGGTTTACGCCATTCTCCTGCCTCAGCCTCCCGCGCATCTGGGACTACAGGCGCCCGCCACCTCGCCCGGCTAGTTTTTTGTATTTTTTTAGTAGAGACGGGGTTTCACCGTGTTAGCCTGGATGGTCTCGATCTCCTGACCTCGTGATCTGCCCGTCTCAGCCTCCCAAAGTGCTGGGATTACAGGCTTGAGCCACCGCGCCCGGCCTAAAGTAACTTTTCATCATTCAAAATTATCCATCCAGGCTGGGCACGGTGGCTCACGCCTGTAATCCTGGCACTTTGGGAAGCTGAGGCGGGCGGATCACCTGAGGTCAGGGGTTCAAGACCAGCCTGGCCAACATGGTGAAACCCCATCTCTATTAAAAATACAAAAATTAGCCAGGCATGGCGGAGGGTACCTGTAATCCCAGGTACTTGGGAGGCTGATGCAGAAGAATCATTTGAACCTGGCAGGCAGAGATTGCAGTGAGCCAAGATCGCCCCACTGCACTCAAGCCTGGGCAACTAGAGTGAGACTTCACCTCAAAAATAAAAATTATCCATCTTGCTCAGAGCTTAAACAATATAAGCAAATATCTCCTATGTTATTCTTTGATTAAATATTGGGTTCATCTATGTTAGTTTTTTTCATGTATCTTCATGAGTGAAATTTTTTCTGGAATTTGATGTTCAAGAACTATCCCATCTACTTCTGTATAGTTATTTAGTCTTATATGTTTGTTGTCTTATATGTTCGACAGGGTCTTGCTCCATCACCCAGGCTGCAGTGCAGTGGGGTGATCACAGCTTACTGCAGCCTCAAACTCCTGGGCTCAAGCAGTCCTCTCACCTCAGCCTCCTGAGTAGCTGGGACTACAGGCATGTGCTACCACACCTGGCTAATTAATTTTTTGCAGAAATGGGGGTCTCCCTATGTTGTCCAGGCAAGTCGGGAACTCCAGGGTTCAAGTGATACTCCTGTGTCAACCTCCCAGACTGTTTGGATTACAGGCATGAGCCACTGTGCTCAGCCTCATCTTACATGATATTTTTTTCTATGTTTTGAACTTTTTTGGTTGTTTTTGAAACTGAATCACATTTAATAATGTTTTCCTAGAAAAAAAACCATCCACATATAAAAATCATGTCTAACAGAGTTCACATACTTATGTTAATACCAAAAAATATCCCCTAAACATATAGTTATATCCCATTTCTCCTTTCTTATAGCACTGACAAAGCCTAATAAATAATAGTTTTCTTCAAAAGACTAGATGTTGATGAAAAACATATATGGTTTTTTATTTCATGATTTCAGCTTTTCATTAAGCCTTTCCATTCATTCTTTTGGGTATTCTTATTCTACCTTGCTGAGAAATCATTATTTAACTCAATAAATATTTGAGGCCCTACAACACTACAGGCACTGTCCTAAGTGCTGGGGATACAGTGGTGATGATAAACAAACTGCCCTCAGTCGTCTTGGTTTTATACACAGCAATTTCTATTGATAACTGTTTTAGTTATTTCATAGGATTTAAAATATAGGTCTCATTATCATTCTAAATCATCTGTAATTTCACTTTTTATTTGCTCTTTAAGAATGGTTTATATGTAGTACTAAATTTCCAAGAGGTAAGAATCCATATGGCTATCTGCTAGTTTCTGAGTTATAATTGTGGTGAAAAATGAATTATATGACACTTGGCTTTAGAAATTTGTTAGAGAGAAATCATTTCTGAATGTCTTTTAAAAAACTGCTGAACACTCAACAACCCTACTTTCACTAAAGTCACAAGGCTTTCTTTTATAGGTTTTTTTGATGTAGCATGTGAAATTAATACTCATCCAAAGCTTTCTTCATTGTATTTTACTGATTTTTTTCAGAATTAACATTCTGATGTTCAATAAGACATAAATAGAGATGACATATTTGTCTATCATCATTGTCTTAAAGTCCTCCTCTCATAAAATGGCTTAATACCAATACAAATAACAGTCACTAAGTCACATAAATCTCAAATCATTCAACCCTTACAATCTAATGAATAAGATTAAACAGACATAGATTTAAGATACTTTCCAAAAAACATATAGAGGCAAGATGTATTGAAACAAGACATGCCAAATAAATTGTATGACATAGTTCAAGGCTTTTCTAGATTAATTAATTACATGATTTTTGTGGAAATACAACAGAATTTTGCTAACGATGAAAGATTTCCAAAATGAATTATATATAAATTCTTGTGGGGTTTTTTTTTTTTTTTTGGAGATGGGGTCTTTCTCTGTCACCCAGGCTGGAGTGCAGTGACGTGATCTTGACTCACTGCAACCTCCACCTCCCAGGTTCAAGCAATTCTCATGCCTCAGCCTCCCAAGTAGCTGGGACTATAGGCGTGTGCCACCATGCCCAGCTAATTTTTGTATTTTTAGTAGAGGCGGGGTTTCACCATGTTGGTCAGGCTGGTCTCGAACTCCTGACCTCAGGTGATCCACCCACCTCCGCTTCCCAAAGTGCTAGGATTACAGGCGTGAGTCACCTTGCCTGGCCGAATTATATGTAAATTCTTTATGGAACATCTCTGATAAGAATGTTTTGAGAATTATTCATAAAGAATTAATGCTATCATCTCATAAAATTTTACCCTGATATTCTGCAATGATCAGTAATTTCCTTCCTATATTGATTGCATGGTGAATTATCTGCTGCTGCTTCTGGATGTGTGCCCTGTTAAAATGCCTTCCAATATTACTTACATTTGTGGGGTTCCTCAAGAGGAAAAAATAAATGATATCAATTAAGAAGTCATGAATAAAGCCCTTCCTACACTTTTATATAATATTTCACAAGAGTGAAATGAAGTGAGAGCTCGAAGAAAATGTTTTCTCAAAATCTTTAAATTCATAGGATTTCTCAAAAGTGTAAATATTCTGGTGTTGAGCAAAGCTTGACTCATGACTAAAGGAGTTCCCATAGTCTGTCCATTCACAGAGATTTGCACCATTATGAATTTTTTGTTCAGTAAAATATGAATGGTGACTAAAGATGTGGCTACTTTTCTTGCATCCATAAGGTTCTGCATCAGTATGAATTCTCTTATGTCGTGTAAGCTGTGAACCCCAAATAAAAGATTTCCCACATTCTTTACATACATAAGGTTCCTCACCAGTATGCATTCTCTGATGTCGAGTAAGTTGTGAACCCCAGAGAAAGGCTTTTCCACATTCTTCACATTCATATGGCCTCTTTCCAGTATGAATTTTCTGATGTCGATTAAGTTCTGAACCACGAAGAAAGGTCTTCCCACATTCCTTGCATTCATAGTCTCTCTCACCAGTATGAATTTTCTGATGTCGATTAAACTCTGAGCCATGAAGAAAGGTCTTTCCACAATCCTTACATTCATAGGATTTCCTCTCATTATGAATTTTCTCATGTTGAGCAAGATACGAAGGCCAAGTAAAAGTCTTCCCACACTGCTTACATTCATAAGGTTTCCTGCCAGTATGAATCCGCTGATGTCGAGCAAGGTGTGAGCTCCAAATATAGGCTTTCCCACATTTCTCACATTCATAAGGTTTCCTACCAACGTGAACATTCTGATGTTGAGCAAGATTTGAACCACGAATAAAGGCTTTTCCACATTCCTTGCACTCATGAGATTTCTCACCTGTATGAATTCTCTGATGCTGAGTTAGGTGTGATCCACGAGTAAAAGCTTTCCCACACTCCTGACATTCATAAGGTTTTTCACCAGTGTGAATTCTCTGATGTTTAATAAGATGTGATCGCTGACTAAAGGCCTTTCTACATTCATTACATTCATAGGGTTTTTCACCAGTATGAATTCTCTGATGTCGAGTAAGATCTGAGCCACAACTAAAGGCCTTCCCACATTCCTTACATTCATAAGATTTCTCACCAGTATGAATTCGCTTATGGACACTAAGCTGTGAATGAAATCTAAAGGCTTTCCCACATTCCTTACATTTAAAAGGTTTCTCACCAGTATGAATTCTCTTATGACCAGTAAGACTTGAACGTAAACTAAAAGACTTCCCACATTCTTTACATTCATATGTTTTCTTAACAGTGTGAACTGTCTGATGTTGAGTAACTTCTGAATCAGGAAGAAAGGTATTCTCACATTCTTTATCTTCACAGAATTTCACAATTGTGTGAATTAACTGATGTTGAGTATGATCTGAGCCAGAAATAAAGGCTTTCCCCAATTCTTTAAATTCATTCAGTTTGTCTCCTGTGTTAAGTCTCTGGTGTAGATTAAAGGCTGTGTGCTGGTTAAAAGTGGGCCTTTTTTCACAGGTGAGTATCACCTGCTTGAAACATTCCTCTTGATTATCTTGTAGTGTTTGAAACTGAACATTGCCTTCCCAATCACCTCTAAAACATAAACATTCAAGGCTGTGGTTTTTACAAATTTTCATTATTTCCAGTTGGGCTATTTCTCTCTCACAAATGCCATTTTTTGGTAATAACTTCTTGGTCTGACACCTGGACTGCATGTCTGAAAAATAAGATAAAAACATCATACTGTTTTATGTACAAAAAGCAATAAAACTTCTAAAATAGATGTAGAAAATATTGAAATAAAGCATATGAGAAGTGAATGGCTTAAAAAATTCTCAAATATGAGCAATATGAAAAAAAGGGCAAGAAATAAGTAGAAATTTAAAAGAAATAATGTAAGTTGAGTCAAGTGATGAGAAGTATATTTTATTTTGATCATATTCATCTGAGGAGCTCAATAAAAAATGATTATCCAGGTATCACCTCAATAACAGAATAATAAGTCATAAAATATCTACAAGTTTGCAAGTACTATGGTGAATGTCTTATATAATTCAGAGCTTAAAAACAGGAATGCTGGGAAATGGCAGAGTATCAGTCCAATATGAGGGAAGCAATCTGATCCAGAGTTACCAAACTAGGATCTCAATACCAGGGTATGCTGTATTTAGGTTAAAGGAGATAATTATGGGTGATAGTTTAGACAGAAAAATAGTTTGAAGCCAGGTACAGTGATTCACACCTGTAATCCCAGCACTTGGGAAGGCTGAGGCAGATTGCTTGAGCTTAGAAGTTCGAGACCAGCCTAGGCAACATGGCAAAACCCCATCTCTATAAAAAAGCAGCCAAGAATGGTGGTGCATGCCTGTGGTCCTAGCTACCTAGAAAGCTGAGGTGGCAGGATCACCTGAGCCTAGAAGGTTGAGGTTGCAGGGAGCCATCATCACACGACTGCACTCGAGCATGGGTGACAGAGTGAAACCCTGTCTTAACAACAACAAAAAATTAGTTTGAGAATTTTTTTCAAGGGGGAAGGAGTCAGGCAAAAGCTGAGAATAAGTAGGACTCTTCCGTGACTCATTTTTTAAAATATATATTTAGGATCAAGTACTATTGTTTTCAGTTTTTCTTGGGGGACAGAGCAAGTACTCTAGCAGTGACTCAATGAATTGAAAGGCAGTTTAGTTATGAAGTATGAGCAGTAATGTACTGCAATGGAAAGAGGACAAACTGCAGTTTCAGACTCCAGTTCTCTTTACTAAAACTACTTTTTAGGTGATTGGAAAATTACTGAGCTTGACTGAGCTCTTAATTTTTCATATCATAAAAAGGAATAAATCATCAGTTTGCAGAGGTTTGTTGCAAGGATTGGGAATAATATGCTATTTCTATTAAGTGCCTGACACAGGATAAGTGTGGAATAATCAGTAGATGATGATGATTATTAGAGAGGAAAAGCTGGGGAATATGGGGAACTAGACAAGTCAGAGTTTGTCTTTTTTTTTTTTTTTTTTTTTTTTTGAGATGGAGCCTCACTCTGTCACTGCACTCCAGGTTGGAGTGCAGTGGCGTAATCTCAGCTCACTGCAACCTCCACCTCCTGGGTTCAAGCAATTCTCCTGCCTCAGCCTCCCAAGTAGCTGGGATTACAGGTGCCCACCACCATGCCCAGCTAATTTTTGTATTTTTAGTAGGGATGGGGTTTCGCCATGTTGTCCAGGCTGGTTTTGAACTCCTGACCTCAGGTGATTCGCCCGCCTCGACCTTCTAAAATTCTGTGATTACAGGCATGAGCCACCGCGCCTGGCTGGGCTTGTCTTTTATGACACTGTGCTCTTCTGGTTGTACTTCATGTGCCCTAACCGTTCTTCTGCCACTTCCTCCTCACTGTGACCAGAAACTGTTATCACCCATTACTCTAATTCTCAGCTAAGCAGTCTATTAGGTCTTCTCTTAATGTTCCCTGTATGCAGAAATGTATGGCCATGCTCCAGTCACAGAAGAGAACAAAAAGTTTCTTAAGAGATAATATATTCTTTGTTAATTCTGTTAAACCTAAAATGAGCAAATACATAAATGTTGGTTGAAAGAATGAACTAATAAGAATGAACTAACAAATGCAGGCAATGTACAATCAAGGAGAAGCTAGGAAAAATGAGAAAAATTCAAAAGGGATGGGTAAAATTTAAAAAATGAGGTCAAAAATGTTTGGTTTGGTTTTGTTTTTTTACAGAATGAAGAATTTTATGAAAATCTAAATTTCAAAAAAGGGAGATGGGAAGGAACTTGATCCAAATCATAGATAAAATAAGCGCCACTGGAGAAAAGAATGGTACTTACCTTTTTGTTACATGAGTGAAAAATGAGAGCACAAAAATAGACCAGTGTTTGGAGTGAAGAGAAAGTTCTTTTGGAAAAAGTTTTGTCTCTATCTAGGCCTCAGACCTTTTTTTTTTTTGAGATGGAGTCTCAAAAAAATCTCAGCTAACTGTGACCTCTGCCCCCCAGGTTCAAGCAATTCTCCTGCTTCAGCCTCCCGAGTAGCTGGGACTACAGGTGTGTGTCAGCACACTGGCTAGTTTCTGTATTTTTAGTAGAGATGGAGTTTCACCGTGTTGGCCAAGGTGGTCTCGAACTCCTGATCTCAGGTGGTCTGCCTGTCTCAGCCTCCCAAAGTGCTGCAATTACAGGAGTGAGCCACCGCACCCAGCCAGTTTTTGTTTTTGTTTTTGTTTTTATCCCAAGACAGAGTCTTACTCTGTTGACCAAACTGGAGTGCAGTGGCATGATCTCAGCTCACTGCAACCTCTGCCTCTCTGGTTCCACAATTCTCCTGCCTCAGCCTCCCACGTAGCTGGGACTATAGGCATGCATCGCCATGCCCGGCTCATTTTTTGTATTTATTTATTAATTTTTTAGTAGAAATGGGGTTTCACCATGTTGCCCAGGTTGGTCTTAAACTCCTGAGCTCAGGCAACCCACCAAAGTGCTAGGATTACAGGCGTGAGCCACCATACTTGGCCCATTTTTTGGTCTTAAGGGGGGATATTCCAGACCAGTATTTTAGAGGTGTTGCTGCCTCACTATGCAGCTGAGCTGTTGTCCACAACAATGGCCTCCTGGTGCCTGTTCAGCCCTCACTCACCTGGGCAAGGTCCTCTTGTCTCATCCCTCAAAATCTTCCAGGGCTCTTTCCCTTTCTCCAATAAAGAGAACACTTCTGGCTGATAAATGCAAAGACCTGCCCAGAAGATAAGAAACAGCAAAGAACCACATTGTAAAGATTCTAAAATTTGCGACTACTTCTTTGGTTACTAAGGAAGAGAAACAATTACAGGCAGGGCAAAAATAAGTTATAAAGGATGGGAAAGATGGAGGTGCCCACTGATGATAACTATAGCCAGATTTACAAAGCACAAACCATTTTCCAGAAAACAAAGGTCAGAAGTTACCCTGGACATTTAAAAGACAATTAAAAAAAAAATCACAATACAGAAAGCAGGAATTTCTAAGGTAAATGCCAAATCTTACCCAGTGAGACCAAGTTGCTGTAGTTCTCCAACATCACATCTCTGTATAAATCCCTCTGTTCCAGGTCCAGGCACTCCCACTCCTCCTGACAGAAATCTACAGCCACATCCCTGAACATCATCAGCTATTGAAAGAACAAGTCCAGGTATTAATGGTGAACTTTTAAAAAATAATAACCCCTTTAGATGAAAGGGGAAAGGCTGGAAAGGGGCACTGCAGGGAGTAGGGCATATACTGGGGAAAAAACTGGAGTTGGCTGCCTGTGGTTTCAGGGGAAATGACATGGGAATAAGCGTGACTAAAGCCAAGTGTCTACATGCTCGTTTTTTTTGTTCTTTTTTGAGACAGAGTCTTGCTCTGTCACCCAGACTGGAGTGCAGTGGTGCAATCTCGACTCACTGCAACCTCTGCCTCCCAGGTTCAAGTGATTCTTGTGCCCCAGCCACCCAACAGCTAGGATTACGTATGCGCACCACCGCGCCAGGCTAATTTTTTGTATTTTTAGTAGAGACAGGGTTTCTCAATGTTGGCCAGGCTGGTCTTGAACTCCTGACCTCAAATGATCCACCCACCTCGGCTCCCAAAGTCCTAATGAGCCACTGCACCTGGCTACATACTCATAAAAACTCCTGTTGCTCAGTCACCACATCTTTATGATCTTCAAATCACAAATACCAAAACATCAGAATGGCAGCCCAGAATAACAGACATCATATGAGTTTTTTGTTGATACCACTGAGAGGCTACAACAGCCTGGAAGAACCCCAGATTTATTATGTGAGAAAAGTAGGGGGTTTTGTTGGTTGTAAGGAGTCTCTACTGTGCACAAACAGACTTGTGCATACAGTCTTTGGCCCAGGTAACTGTCCTTTGCTTAAGCTACTACTTTTAGTTGAATTTTCTATTAGTTTAAATTGAGAGAATTCTCAAGAGATACACTCCCTGAATATTATTTTCTATGGACAATGTGTAGAATCTCCAGGCTCTTTGCTAAGCAGCTGACAGTCAGCAAATTGAGTGTCATAAGAGATTACTGTGAAAGTCATCAAATGAGTTTTTTGTTGATACCACTGAGAGGCTATACCAGCCTGGAATAACTAACCCTGGATTGTTAATTATATTAATCTCTCATTAATTTCCTGGAAAATTCCAGATCTCTTTGAACTCAACCTCCCATCGTATTGGCTAAGGAAAACATCACAAAGGGCCACATACCTAAATGAATACCAACCAACACCAACTCCCATCTTGATTAAATACAACATCCCATTCTACAGAGTAAATAAAAGCCTTTATGTAGTATGTCCCCTTTAATTGTTCCATCCCATCTTGTTAAGCTACGGGTTTGAAATGAAAAGTCTTTACTGTTCCCCTTAAGGAAATGTATTTCTCCTCTTCAGTGCTCTGCCAGATTAGGACACAGGAGATACTGAAAGCCCTGGTGGATAGATTTGGTCATACTGGTTGGAGAAAAGAGATATCTAGGGAAAGCATTGGACTGTTTCAGTCATTACTTATGACTATCAGTAGTGATTCAAGTAAGCAGTTAAGGATAAGCAATAAAAATATTCACATGATTTGATATAAATGGGTTATATTTTTGGAGAGAGGCAATTCCAACTCACATGGACCATGACTTAACATTCCAAGTCTACCAGTCCTTCTCTGGATTCTTCTCTTGGTGAGGCAGTGTGCTGGGAAAGCAGAGCTAGAAAGAAAAAATCACGAGGTCAGGCCTTTCTCAGAGCGCTCAAATGGACAAACAGGAATGCCATTTTCTTCCTTGGAGGTAGGTCAGAAGGAACCTGAAGAAATCCTGGCCCTATCCAAAACCAGAGAGAGTCAACAAAAGCAGGATGAAGTTTCAGTCTAATCACTTATGCCAAAATCATGACATGGGATCAGGATACTACTAGATAAGTCAATTCTGGCTTGCCCTAAACTCATATATACATACATTAACATTTATCCTCAAGCCACCTATGAATGTCAGTTACTTGTCTCATTTAAAAGATCAGGAAATGGGTCACTTGCTCAAATTCACTATTAGGAAATATCATAGGTTTGCTGAATGCAAAGCTTGTTCACTTGGAATACCTCTGGATTTCAGGATTTTTTATTTTACTGAGTGAAGGATGAGCTGGACCTTTCCCTTATCGGAGCAGCCCATGATCTCTGCCTCCTGTGTTTTCATTGACACTGAGCAGCAGGGTGACTTTTTCATGAAAGGAACGCAAAGATGGAAGGAAGGCTGGGTTGGGCGAGTAGTCAGTTTTGTGAAGCAAGGACTATTATTAAAGAAATATATTGAAGCCTCTCTGAGTCTAGCTTTGCACTTAGCAAAAGGGAATCAGATAAATAAGTTGCAGGACTAACTATCAAGGAATTCACAGTCAGAAAAGTAAAGAGGCAATTACAATACTGTAGGAAATAAAGGTAATCGTGGTTATGAAAGGAGCCAACTAGTTCTAAGGAGCCCAAACCAAAACTAGTTTTTAAGAGAAAGTTTCCTGTAGGAGATGGTACTTCAGCTGACTCTTGAGGGGCTGTTCTGTGTGGGAAATGCGCGAGGGGAGAAGAAAAGAAACACACACGATACCTTTAAGAGTAAACAACCTTTATCCCACGTAAATGGCAATGCAGATATTGCAAATGATATAATAAGCAAATTGCAATGAGAAGGGGAGAAGGGAAAATATATATATACTTACATACACATACATATATATACACACACACATACATATACATATATATATATTTTCACCAAACTGTGAAGGATTCACCACCAGACTGGAAAGCAACAGCCTGGGCTCCAGGGTCACACATTACACTCACCAGACTATGGAGGATTCATCACCAGACTGGGAAGCAACAGTCTGGGCTCCAGCGTCGGCCACCCCTCTGTGCACAGACGAGGAGAGGTCTCGTGAAGCTTTGGCGCAGTCTGGGACCTTAGCTCTTTTTGTAACAAGTTGTTTGGCATGAGGCCCAGTCACAAGGGCCCTGATTCACGACTGGGCTCAAGGAACACAAAAAGGTCAAGTCGTTTTTGCGATTGTCTGTTGTTTTTCAATAACTAATGTATAGGAATAGATTGAAATAGAGATTTCTCTGAAACAGCACTGGATGAGTGCCTCAGGGGGCTCACACAACCTGTCCTGGGACTTGGTGACCACTGTTTGTGTCCATGTTCAACTGAGTTCAAATTTAATATTTAACTTCTCCTCCACAGGGGCTCACCAGAGAAGACAGGGCAAGGTAAGGGGGATATCCTAGCAGACGAAACAACATGTGCCAGTCAAGCAAAGGTATCTTTGTGCATTCGAGGAACACAGAGTGAGAGGAAAGACCAGTGGCAGGTGGGGATGTATAAAGCAGGGATCCTGTTATGAAAAGCTCTAAAAAAATAGGCTATAGCACTTGGATCTTATTTCAGAAGTAATAAGAAAGCATTCTGCATTTTTAAAGTAAGGTTTAAAAATGTTTCTAATTAAAGATAAAGTTGGTGTGAGAGGGTAAAGACAATCTGAGGCGTTCATAAAAATTCCATGTAAAGCATGTAGTATGAATTGGTCCTAGGAGACAGAGAGCTTCAGCGGCATAGAGAACTTTAAGAACTTTTCCAAGAGTGGAGGGCTGGAGAATAAATTGTGAACTAAAATATATTTTGTGTTTGAGAACATGAAGAACTTGAAAGTGACTATTACACAGTTTTAAGAAAAAAACTAGTTCTTTAAAATAATTTAAAAAAATTTTTTAGCCGGGCACAGTGGCTCACACCTGTAATCCCAGCACTGTGGGAGGCCAAGGCAGGTGGATCACCTGAGGTCGGCAGTTCGAGACCAGCCTGACCAACATGGAGAAACTTTGTCTTACCTAAAAATATAAAATTAGCCGGGCATAGTGGCGCATTCCTGTAATCCCAGCTACTCAGGAGGCTGAGGCAGGAGAATCGCTTGAACCTGGGAGGCGGAGGTTGCAGTGAGCCGAGATCACGCCATTGCACTCCAGCCTGGTCAACAAAAGCGAAACCCCATCTTGAAAAAAAGAAAAAAAAATATTTTTAGAGACAGCATCTAAACTGTCAGTCATGCCGGAGTACAGTGGTGCAATCACAGTTTACTGTTGACGCAAACTGCTAGGCTCAAGTGATCCTTCCACCTCAGCCTGCTGAATAGGGTGGGACTACAGGCATGCACCACTTTGGCTAATTTATTTTATTTTTGTCGAGACGGGGTCTCGCTATGTTGCCCAGGCTGGTCTTAAACTCCTGGCCTCAAGAAATACTCTCCCACCTTAGCCTCCCAAAGTGCTGGAATTACAGGTGTAGGCCACCATGTCTAGCCAAGAACTAGTTCTAATCCTGATATTCCTCCTCCTGGAAACCATGTAGACAGAAACAAGAAAATCAAAGTAAATCCCAACCACCAGGAAACTAAGAAAATGAACAGACTCCAAATTATTTGGAAATGTGAAAAGAAAATGAAAGAACGGAATGTGTGTGGAAGGCACAGTGATGCTACAAAGCAAAACAAATGAGAAATATCCATTCCCATGGGGAGTAGACCATATCCTCAATGAAAGGGTCTGTGAGCAGGAATAATGTCAAAAGGAGGTGGTAAAAGGAGGCCTGAAGATGTCAGGGGGATCAAGGTGGCAAAAACACATTGGCTATATTCATTAAAAAAAAAAAAAAAGCTTTATTGAGATGTAATTCACACACCATACAATTAAGCCATTTACAGTCAACAATTCAATGCTTCTTAGTATATTCACAAATATGTGCAACCATAAGTCAATGTTAGAATATTTTCATCACTTCAAAAAGAACCTCTATCCCCTTAGGCTATATCACTACCTGGCCTCCCCACCACCACACTTGCCCCATACTTAGCCTTAAATAATGACTAATCTACTTTCTGTCTCTATAGATTTCCCTATTCTGGACTTTCATATGAATGGAATAACATATGTGGACTTGTTACTGGCTTCTTTCATTTAGCATAAGGTTTTCAAGGTTTATCCAAATTGTAGCATGAATCAGTACTTCATTCCTTGCTATGTCTGAATACTATTTCTGTAGATGAATAGAACACATTTTGTTTACCCATTCTTCTATTAATGGAAATTTGGGTTGTTTCCACCTTTTGACATTATTATTATTATTTTTGAAACTGAGTTTTGCTCTTGTTGCCCCAGCTAAAGTGCAGTGGTGCTATCAGGGCTCACCACAGTCTCCGCCTCCCGACAGTTATTTTTAAAATGCCCAGCCAACAATTATTTTTAAAATGCTGCTATGAACATTCATGTAAAAATTTTTGTTTGAGGCCGGGCGTGGTGGCTCATGCCTGTAATCCCAGCACTTTGGGAGGGCGGAGGTGGGCAGATCACGAGGTCAGGAGATCGAGACCATCCTGGCTAACACAGTGAAACCCCGTCTCTACTAAAAATGCAAAAATTAGCCAGGCGTGGTGGCTCATGCCTGTAATTCCAGCTACTCAGGAGGCTGAGGCAGGAGAATCACTTGAACCCAGGAAGCGGAGGTTGCAGTGAGCCGAGATCATGCCATTGTACTCCAGCTTGGGCAAAAAGAGTGAAACTCCATCTCAAAAAAAAAAAAAAAAAAAATTTGTTTGAATATCTATTTTGTAGTTTTCAGAGTATAAGTTTTATTTTCTATACAGAAGATCATGTCATCTGCAAATAGAGATGCTCTTACTTCTGTTCCAATCTTTACTCTAGTGTCTTTTATTTCTTTTACTTCCCCAATTGCCAGTACAATGTTAAACAGAAGTGGGGATCTTTGTCTGGTCCCTGATCTTAGAGGGAAAACATCCAGTCTTTTACCATTAAGTATGATGTTGGCTGTGGGTTTTTCCTAGATATCAGGGTGAGGAAATTCCTCTTTATTCCTAGTTTGTAGAGTGTGTGTGTTTTTAAAAATCATAAAAGGGTATTGGCTTTTGTCAAATGCCTTATCTCTATTGAGATGATTGTGTGATTTTTGTTTTTTATTCTGTTGATATGATACATCACATTAACTGACTTTTGATGGTAAGCCAACCTTGCATTCCTGGGATAAATCCCACTCAGTCATGTTATATAATTCATTTTAGATGTTACTGGATTTGGTTTGCTAGTACTTTGTTGAGGATTTTTACACCCATATTCTTATGAGATATACTTTCTCTGGTTTCAGTATCTGGGTAATACTGGCCTCATAAAATGAGCTGGGGACTTGGCTGTATTCCTTAATTATAGCAGAAGACACTGGGTAAACTCAGAGCTGATAATAGGAGTCTTCCTGAACCAGTTGAGCTTCTGAATGGCAGAGAAGGCCTGGCTATTCAAAGGGAGCCAAATTTTTTAAAAATTGTCTTCTTCTGGGGTAACAGAGGAAGAAACTCTTGAGCAAAAAAACCTTAAAAACTACCCTTGCCCCATTCACTTTTTTCTCAGGAAAATACCAGTGACAGCTATTCCAGAAAAATCTATTACATCCTCTCCAAAATATAAATTAGATATAACATGCCTAAGATAGTAGGCTGAGGTGGGCAGATCACGAGGTCAGGAGATTGAGACCATCCTGGCTAACACGGGGAAACCCTGTCCTTACTAAAAATACAAAAAATTATCCAGGTGTGGTGGCATGTGCCTGTAGTCCCAGCTACTCAGGAGGCTGAGGCAGGAGAATCACTTGAACCCAGGAGGCAGAGGTTGCAGTGAGCCAAGATTGCGCCACTGCACTCCAGCCTGGCGACAGAGCAAGACTCTGTCTCAAAATAAATAAATAAATAAATAAATAAATACATACCCACAAAAAGCAAAGTTTTAAAAGTGTGTCAAAATTCCCCATGTACAAAAAAACTCACTAAAAAAGTCAGAGAAGATGAAAATTATCACCCAACATTGCAGTCTGATTTTTAAAAAAGTATGATGTAATTGCAGCTCTAAAACAAGACCACAAGCAAAAATATGTGATCTCAGGAAAGAAGAGAAAGTAATAGATAGACCATAGGTGGGAGTTAGTAGAATTCAAGACTGAAAGAGAAAATAGGCTAAATCACATCAGAAATGAAGAATAAACTAGCTAGGTGCAGTGGCATGTGCCTATAGTCCCAGCTACTTGGGAGACTGAGTCTGGAGGATTGCTTGAGTCCAGGAGTTCAAGGTTGAGGCCAGCCTGGACAACACAGTGAGATCCCATCTCTAATCAATAAATAAATCAACTACAAGGTGCATAAGATCTGACAAATGCCACAGAAAGTATAGTATGGAACAAAGAATACAGAAATTAATGAACAGAACAAAATTTAACAAAGAAAGGGATGAAAATCATTTGAAGAAGAAATGAAAAGAGAGATCCAATATGTAAAAGGCAGAGCACCTAAAGACGAAATCCAAATTAAGAGGATATATCTAAAACTATGGTTTTAGCTGTATATCATATATATATATAAACTACAGTTTTAATACTCAAGATGAATTTCATAAAATAAAGTGTAAATATAAATCATGAAAAGTAAAACCATATTACAGGTGAAAATGACCCAAAATAGTACCAAAACATTACCTAATAAAATTATTTGACTACAACTCATGGGGAATCAAGATAAAAATATAAAGTCACCTATAAGAAAAAGGAAATTCAGTTGTCATCAGACTTCTCCAGTGCTAAATTCAGTACCCCAAACAGTGGGGTAAATCTTCCAATATACTTGTGAGAAAAACAAACGAAGGAGTCAAAACATTTTTATATCCAGCCAAGCTGTCATTCGAGTACAAAGGATATAAGGAGTTTCATATCCTTTGATATGACACAACTTAGGAAATACTGTTGATATGCGCTCTTTGAGAAGAAACTACTAGAAGACATATTCCAGCCACAAAAGAGACAATAGTGAAAGTTTCAGCAAAAGAATAGTAATGATGCTGAACATATTTAAATGCAAATCTAAATAAAATAGAGTGGAATTATGGTAGCCAGCATCCTGGATAGCCCCAAAGGTACCCAGTATATGGTATTCACAACACTGTGTATCTGCCTCCTATACTGAATAGGATTAACTTGTATACCAATAAGGTACTGTGGAAATGATAGGTATGAGATAGATTATAAAAGATACTGTGGCTTCCACCTTATGCTCTGGAGAAAGCCAGTTGACATGTCAAAGGGACACTTAAGAAGTCCCATGGAGAGGTCCAGATGGTGAGAAACTGAGGTCTATTGCCAATAGCCACATGAGAGCCATGTTGGAAGGTGATCCTCTAGTCCCAGTTGATAGCAGCCCTGGCCAAGAGTGTGACTGCAACCTCAAGAGACCCCGAGCCAGAACTTCCCAGGTAAGCCACTCCTGAACTCCTGATCCACAAAAAATGGTGTTAAGATAATAAATATTTATTGCTATTTTAGGGTAATATGTTTTACAGCAATAGATAACTAATATAGAAATGAAGATTAGAGAATAGAAAATAGACTAGCTCTAGCTTACTGATTGCCTCAATTGTGGTAACTGAGAGATAAAGGGTGTCATTTCAAGCTGAAAATCAAGGGGAAGAAATTTAGAAATGTTTAAGAGTACAGCCAGGGCAGGAGGATTGCTTGAGGCCAGGAGTTTGAGGCCAGACTAAGCAGAAGAATGACCTTGTCTAAAAAAAACAAAACAAAACAAAACAAAACAAATGTGAATACAAATGTAAGTCAAACAGGGCAAAATGTCAACTAAATTTCAACATACAAACAAAAAGTAGGAAATTTAAATTTAAAATGACAGCACTTAGCAGGAAAAATTCAAATTCCTATAACTAAATCTAACAATATATGTAATGTACAATGTCTTTTTGTTTGTTTTTGAGACAGAGTCTCACTCTGTCACCCAGGATGGAGTGCAGTGACACAATCTCGGCTCACTGCAACTTCCGCCTCCTGGGTTCAAGTAATTCTCCTGTCTCAGACTCCCGCGTAGCTGGGACTACAGGTGCCAGCCACCATGCCAAGCTAATTTTTGTATTTTTAATAGAGACGGGGTTTCACCATATTGTTCAGGTTGGTCTCGAACTCCTGACCTCAGGTGATCCACCTGCCTCAGCCTCCCAACGTGCCGGGATTACAGGTGTGAGCCACTGTGCCCGGCCTGTACAATGTTTTTATATTAATTACTACAAAAGAAGACCTAAACAAATGAAATAATTTATCATATTCTTGGGATGAAAGGCTGATAATTTTCAAGGTGTCAGTTTCCCCCCAATATAGTGGTATAGGAAGCTTAAAAGTAAAAGGATAGCAAAAGATATACCATGCAAATCATAATCAAAATAATGTTCAGGTGGCTCTAATATCAGATACAGTAGATTTCAGAGCAAATAGCATGGAAGAAAGGATGGTCTTTCAATATACAGGGTGCCAGGTCAACTGAATTTATATGAGGAAAACAAATCATGATTTCCCCTCATGACATACACAAAAATCATTTCCAGGTTTATATACCTACATGTGATAGATAAATATAGATGAAAATACAGAATATCTTCATACTTTGGGGATAAGCAAAGATTTGAATAAGATAAAGAGAGTATACCCCATAAGAGAAAAATGATAATGATCAGACATTTTAAAAAGCAATTTCTGTTCATCAGAAAAGAGTGAGTGGGCTGGTCACGGTGGCTCATGCCTGTAATCCCAGCACTTTGGAAGGCTGAGGTGGGCAGATCACCTGAGGTCAGGAGTTCGAGACCAGCCTGACCAACATGGAGAAACCCTGTCTCTACTAAAAATACAAAATTAGCCAGATGTGGTGGCACATGCCTGTAATCCCAGCTACTCAGGAGGCTGAGGCAGGAGAATCACTTGAACCCGGGAGGCGGAGGTTGTGGTGAGCCAAGATCACACCATTGCACTCCAGCCTGGGCAACAAGAGCGAAACTCCATCTCCAAAAAAAAAAGGGAAGACAGTGAGTGAAAATGCAAACCTTGGGCTAAGAGATGATATATACAATACACAAAGCTGACAAGGGACTCACATTCAGATTATACGAAGAACTCTGAAGGATTAACAATGAAAGACAAGTTCCCCAACAGCTAGGCTAAGAACTTGAACTGGCACTTCCCAAAGGAAGATACCCAAATGGACAATGCACATGAAAACAAAAGCACTCAACTTCCTTAGTCGTCAGTTAGGAAAACCACAATGCAATATCACTACATATCCACCATATTGGCAAACATTTTACAGTCTGACAATGCCATGTGTTAACAAGAAGATGGATCAATTGGAATTTGCATAAACTGTTGATGGGAACTTTTAACTGGTGCAGCCATTTGGGAAAACTGACAGTATCTGCTTAAGGAGATTCACATACTCTTACTAATTCCTCTCCTTGAAATAACCCAATAGAAATGCATACATGTAAACACAAAATGACAAGTGCAAGAATGCTCTCATCATGATTATTCATGAGAATAATGTCTGTATATATGATAAACTTCAATAAAAAGCCTAGTTAGGAAGAAATACAGCATATTACAAGGCAAATACAAACCAAAAAATAAGCAGAGGCCATGATCTTGAGCATGCTAAAGGCTGCAATTCATAATAAGCATATAACAATCATTAATATCTGTATATCAACTAACAAAACAACAACAACTTTCATAAAGCAAAAGTTACAGGTTATATAAGAAATAAAATTTCGGCCGGGTGGGGTGGCTAATTCCAGCACTTTGGGAAGCCAAGGTGGGCGGATCACAAGGTCAGGAGTTCGAGACCAGCTTGGCCAATATGGTGAAACCACCTCTCTACTAAAAATACAAAAAAAATTAGCCGGGCATGGTAGCACACGCCTGTAGTCCCAGCTACTCAGGAGGCTGAGGCAGGAGAATTGCTTGAACCCAGAGGTTGCGGTGAGCCGAGATCACATCACTGCACTCCAGCCTGGGCAACAGAGGGAGACTCTGTCTCAAAAAAATAAATAAATAAGGGCCGGGCACAGTGGCTCAAGCCTGTAATCCCAGCACTTTGGGAGGCTGAGACGGGCAGATCACAAGGTCAGGAGATTGAGACCATCCTGGCTAACATGGTAAAACCCCGTCTCTACTAAAAAATACAAAAGGCCGGGCGCGGTGGCTCAAGCCTGTAATCCCAGCACTTTGGGAGGCCGAGGCGGGCGGATCACAAGGTCAGGAGATCGAGACCACAGTGAAACCCCGTCTCTACTAAAAATACAAAAAATTAGCCGGGCGCGGTGGCGGGCGCCTGTAATCCCAGCTACTCAGGAGGCTGAGGCAGGAGAATGGCGTGAACCCGGGAGGCGGAGCTTGCAGTGAGCCGAGATCGCGCCACTGCACTCCAGCCTGGGCAACAGCGTGAGACTCCGTCTCAAAAAAAAAAAAAAAAAATACAAAAAACTAGCCGGGCAAGGTGGTGGGCGTCTGTAGTCCCAGCTACTCGGGAGGCTGAGGTAGGAGAATGGCGTGAACCCGGGAGGCGGAGCTTGCAGTGAGCCGAGATCCAGCCACTGCACCCCAGCCTGGGTGGCAGAGCGAGACTCCGTCTCAAAAAAAGATAAATAAATAAATAAATAAAATAAAAATAAAAATAAATAAAATAGAATACAATTTCATTAATACATCTCTCTCAATCCAAGACAAATCAAGTGCAAGGCAAAAAGTAAGTATAGACTGACCAGATGTTAGATCACAAATAAAAGTTCACTAAGTTCCAAAGTTTAAAAATAACACAATATAGCAAAACTGTAAATTATATTATTGGTGAAGTGGGGACCTACTTTACTGGAAGTGTTCGACATAATCAATACAGGCTGAGGTCCTCTTATGTCACAGGGATCGAGACTCCTCCACAACACTGAGGCCAAGACACTATACCACTGTATTAGTTTTCTACTGCCATGAGGTAGTGGCTTAAAATACAAATCTATTATCATATAGTTCAGTAGAAGTCTGAGTTGGGTCTTACTAGGCTAAAATCAAGGTGTTGGTAGGGCTGTGTTCCTTTCTGGAAGCTCCAGGGGAGAGTTCGTTTTCTTATGTTTTCCAGCTTCTAGAGGCCACCAACATTCCTTGGCTCAAGGCCCACTTCCTCTCTGTAGCCAGCAATGTGGCATCTCTCTGACCATTCTTCTGCGGTCACACCTCCCTCTGACTTTAAACTCAGCCAGGAAAGGTTCACTGACTTTAAGGACCTGTGTCATTATATTGGTCCAACAAGTTAATCGCCCCCATTTCAAGGTTCTTAACTTAATCCCCTTTGCAAAGTCATTTTTGCCATATAAAGTACCATAGTCCTAGTTTCCAGGGATTAGGAAGTAAACATTGGTTGCAGGGCCATCATTCTGCCTACCTTGACCACTTTTATGGCTTCTATCTTAAACTTCCTTCTGAGAGATACTCGGTGAAGGAAATAATGTATACAGTGGTCCATTTCCAAGACAAAGTGCCTAGAATCAGTGTAGGTAAGCAAACTACAGAAGAAACAGGATATACTAGGCCCCTGCTTGAATACATGATGCCTACTTGTCAGCCTCCCGCTTTCTCCCTTTCCCCCACTTAGTTGCCTTCACCCAAACCAAAGTTTAGTCTAAGACGAAAGTTTGCTAGCCTGCAAAATAGCTCGTTTTGTCTGCTCTTATCAGCCTGCCCAGCTACTTAGGTCATAAGTCAAATACCTGAAGAGCCCCTGAACTAGCTAGGGTTGCAATGCATTGTGGGCTGCAACCAAATGCAGCAAGGCAAGCCTAAAAAAAAAAACACACCTGGCCGGGTGCAGTGGCTCATGACTGTAATCCCAGCACTTTGGCAGGCTGAGGTGGGTGGATCACGAAGTCAAGAGATCGAGAACATCCTGGCCAACATGGTGAAACCCCATCTCTACTAAAAATACAAAACTTAGCTGGGCGTGGTGGCACGTGCCTGTAGGCCCAGCTACTCGGGAGGCTGAGGCAGGAGAATCGCTTGAACCTGGGAGGCAGAGGTTGCAGTGAGCCGAGATTGCATCAAAACAAAAAACAAAACACCTGAAGCCCCTACCCAACAATCAATAGGCAATGCCCGGGAAGATTGTGACCCCATAGTACTCAGCCTATGAGGAACCAGGGGAGGAACCTGTGCACTAGGGGATAAATTGCTTGTTGAAACTGTTGGGTGTGCCTATCAGACACCGATCTTGCAAGACCATCATTAAAAGTCTCACTTTCGCTGTTCTCCGGGTCTCTGAGTCCATTCTTTGGGACAGGTAAGTTTATTTCTCACACCCAAGAAATCATCTTTCACTACCCCAACGTTCTCTCTCCAAAAACTGACTTGAATCCAACCAGAATAAGTGTCAATCCAACCTTGTATTTACATTTGTCTACTATAAGAAGCCCCGAATTTCTAGTCAACTGTCTTTTCAGACACTGTACTCCATCAAGTCCCATTTGTCCCCTTTTCTCATTCTTCCCAATTCTCAACACTTTTCCTGTATGCCTTCATAATGGAATTCATAATTCATTAACAACCAACCCCTCTTTTATCTTCAGCCACTTCCGTGAACACGTCCTAACATTCTGAGTCTAACAGAAACCAGGCTCTATCTAGAGGACTTTGCAGCCCTCTCAACATTTCCCCGGCTACAGCCTCTTACCAGTGGGTCTGAAAATGGAACAGATGGCCGGCCTCCCTGTTGTTCATTACCTTCAGACCCTTCTCCCTCCTCCACAAACTCTAGTTTTGAATTTCCTGCCATGAGATTATATATAACTCACCACATGTCACTTTTGTTGACCTCTACCAAACACAGGCTCCTCTCTGCAGCGCGATTATCCTTTTCTATTTTTTAAATTCTTGCATTTTTAACTACACCCACACAGATGAGCCTTGTTTACTTATCCTTGCCTGGACTTTTCCCCTCTCATGGCTCATTTCCAACATGTTGATGGGTTGTTTTCCCCAGCCCTCTTCCCCCACCTGCTGCTCCATTTCTCGGCCCCAATTTTTTTTTTTTTTTTTTTTTTGAGACGGAGTCTCGCTCTGTCGCCCAGGCTGGAGTGCAGTGGCACAATCTCGGCTCACTGCAAGCTCCGCCTCCTGGGTTCACGCCATTCTCTTGCCTCAGCCTCCGGAGTAGCTGGGACTACAGGCGCCCGCGCCTGCGCCCGGCTAATTTTTTCTATTTTTAGTAGAGACGGGGTTTCACCATGGTCTCGATATCCTGACCTTGTGATCCGCCCGCCTCGGCCTCCCAAAGTGCTGGGATTACCGGCGTGAGCCACCGCGCCCGGCCTCTCTGCCCTAATTTACTGAGAAACTCTTGAACTATGTTGTCTACACTGTCTCCCATTCTTCTCCCCTCCTTCTAGGTTGCCCTCACTCCAATCCAGCTACCGGCCAGCACAAAAACTGCTCCCTACACATTCACGAAGGACTATGTCACTCATTGCAAGGCTCAATTCTTTGTTTTTGGCCCCATAGCGGCTATCACCACCTTTACGAACGTAGTCACGCACAACGCGACGCAGTCATATGTATCACGTACATACAGTCACATTTAAATAGTCCATTAGGGTCACACACAGCGCCCGTCATCGTCGTGTGCGCGTACACGCGTGCGTACACACACACACACACACACACACACACACACGAGAAGCTCCCGTCGCGGCCCCGCTCCTGCATCAATTTCGCTCTCGCATCCACAGCTCCCATCGCGATCGCTCGCCCCCACGCTCCCTGGCCGGCAAAGTCACCAACTCCAAAGACGTTAGCACCTCACTCCCCTCAGCCCCGGCCTCGGGCCCTGCGGAGTCATTCGGCTTCTGTGTGTCAGAGTCACTCACCCGGCCCTAGGGTCCCTTGATGGTGGAAGGTTCCGCGATCTCCCTATCATCCCTAAAGGCACAGAGGGCTGACAGGAAGTTGCCCGGGGAACGGTGCACTCTGGGAAATGTAGTTCAGAGCCTGGGCCGCCTTTAATTGACTGGGACACCGCGGTCACCATTAACGGACCCTGGATTTGAGACCCATCCCCTCGCTGGGCAAAGACATCGCCCACACACCGCTCACATCTGCGACCGAGAACTTCCAGAATCCCAGCCCGCGTTTAGGAAGCTTCAGCGGAGGCCTGCAGGCTGCCCTACCTCTGCAAACGGCACCCAGCCCTGGGAACAGGACAGTAAGCCCAGGCCATCTTAGGCTGGAAGTAACCTTGGCCCCGAGGGCCTCTGGGAAATGTAGTCTAGAGCCTGGAACACTGCAGAAATGCCCCCAGGGGATGGTGCGATTATTTTCAGCAGGAGCTCGCGCGTGGGCCTCTGACCCATGTGGTGTGGCGGGAAAGTCCTACAAGACTGTGCCAAGCAAGTGGCTTGTCTGTCCC
The DNA here is from genome assembly GCF_037993035.2 of Macaca fascicularis. NCBI lineage: Eukaryota > Metazoa > Chordata > Mammalia > Primates > Cercopithecidae > Macaca > Macaca fascicularis. The sequence continues at coordinate 44,035,194 of NC_088393.1, forward strand.
GTCTCTGCCCGAGCCTCGGCCCAGCTGGGTGGACACCTCTTATCCTACAAGTACCAGCCTGGGATAGAACGAAGGAGAAACGGTCCATGGGACACAGCTACATGCCCAGCCCTACAGGGGTACCCTGCCTGGAAATCCATGAGAACCCCTCCTAATACCTTATTCCCATCCTCCAATCGCCCTTAAAGTGTTTGGTTTCAATTAATGTTTATAGTCACATTAGTATTGTTTTATAAATTCTATTCATGCCATTCTTTTTGCTGAAGTACACATTTGCCAGGTTTTATTTGCTTCTCTTTTAGATGTACATCATTTAGATCTACATCTAAACTTTCTGACAGAGGAGTAATTTTTTTCAGTACTTTCAAACTCATCAGATAATTAAAAGTTTTCTTCTTTGTTTTTATTGTGAAACAGAAAATACTTGAAGTGCATAAAATGTCTAAGGTCAGTATAACTCCACACAAGTGTTGGTATCTCAAGAACAAATGCCCATTCTATGTGATCATTTCTTTTTCTTTCTTTCTTTTATTTATTTATTTATTTTTATTTTTTTTATTTTTTTGAGACGGAGTCTCGCTCTGTCGCCCAGGCTGGAGTGCAGTGGCCGGATCTCAGCTCACTGCAAGTTCCGCCTCCCGGGTTCACGCCATTCTCCTGCCTCAGCCTCCCCAGTAGCTGGGACTACAGGCGCCCGCCACCTCACCCAGCTACTTTTTTGTATTTTTTAGTAGAGACAGGGTTTCACTGGATTAGCCAGGATGGTCTCGATCTCCTGACCTCGTGATCCACCCGTCTCGGCCTCCCAAAGTGCTGGGATTACAGGCTTGAGCCACCGCGCCCGGCAAAAGATGTATAGTTTTCAACAACAACATCAAATTACAAGACACATGAAAAGGCAAGAAAACTCATGACACTCTCAAGACATAAAAGCAAAAAGCAAAAACAAACAAACAGAGGTAGACTCAGATGGGATTTCCCCAGGCGTTTGAGGCTGCAGTGAACTGTGATTGCACCACTGCACTCTAGCCTGGGCAACAAAGCAAGACCCTATCTCAAAAGTTAAAAGAAAAGAAAATGAAAAGATATGATGTAGATGTTGGAACTATCTAAAAAGGAATTTAAAATAACTATTATTAATATTTTCAAAGCTTTACCATGATGTTTTTCAACCAGAGGTGATTTTGTTCTCCAGGAGATATATGGCAGAGTATGGAGAAGTTTTTGGTAGTCATAACTGGAGAGGTGCAATTTGCATTTAGAGGACAGAGGTCAGGGATGCTACTAAATACACTACAAGCACAGGATAGCTTGCCACAACAAAGAATTATCCAGTCCCAAATCATGGTCCAAGGTTGAGATGCCCTAAGTAATCAAGACAGTGTGTTTTGGTGAAGGATAGAAAGATAGATTAATGGAAGCAACAGGCTGGGTGTGGTGGCTCACGCATGTAATCCCAGCACTGTGGGATTAGTTCACCATTTGTGGACAGTAAATACTTACATAGACTCTGTGTTTTAATTGCATTTCCTTAGATTCTGTATTAGTCTATTTGGCACTCATTCATCAAGAGGCCAATTATATTAACTATATTTTCTTATTTTCTGTATTCTTGATGCTCTGGCATTTGGTGACCTTACAAAAAAACAGGGAGAGGCTGCTCCTCTTGGGCTAATTCCTAAAGATAATCACAATTTTCCAGTGATCACAGCTTACATATGCAAACCAACCAATCCTGAGTCTATACCTCTCTGATACTGTGATGTAATAAGAAATATATATTTTGGTCTTCATCCATATCCATGGTTCTTGGCTCATGCATCCTAAAGCCCTTGTAGTTTCCTAAACAGAGTATTTTCTGTTAAAACACTTGTTCTTGGCCGGGCGCAGTGGCTCAAGCCTTTAATCCCAGCACTTTGGGAGGCCGAGATGGGCGGATCACGAGGTCAGGAGTTCGAGACCATCCTGGCTAACACGGTGAAACCCCGTCTCTACTAAAAAATACAAAAAACTAGCCAGGCGAGGTGGCGGGCGCCTGTAGTCCCGGCTACTCGGGTGGCTGAGGCAGGAGAATGGCGTAAAAACCCGGGAGGCAGAGCTTGCAGTGAGCTGAGATCCGGTCACTGCACTCCAGCCTGGGTGACACAGCGAGACTCCGTCTCAAAAAAAAAAAAAAAACACTTGTTCTTAGCCGGGTTCGGTGGCTCACACCTGTAATCCCAGCACTTTGAGAGGCCAAGGCGAGCAGATCACGAGGTCAGGAGTTCGAGACCAGCCTGGCCAACATGGTGAAACCCTGTCTCTACTAAAAATACAAAAATTAGCCGGGTGTGGTGACGCACATCTGTAATCCCAGCTACTCAGGAGGCTGAGGCAGAATTGCTTGAACCTTGGAGGCAGTGGTAGAAGTGAGCTGAGATTGCACCGCTGCACTCCAGCCTGGGCAACAGAGTAAGACTCTGTCTTGGGAAGAAACAAAACAAAAGAAAAACACTTCTTCTTTTGTCCTTGGTTATGTTCTGAATGTGTCCCCAAAATTAATATATTGAAACTTAATTGCCAATATGTTAGATTAAGAAGTGGAGCCCTTCACGCCTGTAATCCCAGCACTTTGGGAGGCCAAGGTGGGCGGATCACCTGAGGTCAGGAGTTTGAGACCAGCCTGGCCAACATGGTGAAACCCCGTCTCTACTAAAAATACAAAAATTAGCCAGGCTTGGTGGCATGTGCCTGTAATCCCAGCTACTCTGGTGACTGAGACAGGGGAATCACTTGAACCGGGGAGGGGACGTTGCAGTGAGCCAAGATCACGCCATTGTACTCCAGCCTGGGCGACAGAGAGAGACTCTGTCTCAAAAAAAAGAAAGAAGTCGAGTCCTTAGGAGGTGATTAGATTATGAGGGAAGAGCCTACATAGATGGAATTCGTGCTTTAAAAAAAAGGATTGAGGAGGCCAGGCGAGGTGGCTCACGCCTGTAATCCCAGCACTTTGGAAGGCCAAGAAGGGCACATCACAAGGTCAGGAGATGGAGACCATCCTGGCTAACACAGTGAAACCCTGTCTCTACTAAAAATACAAAAACTTAGCCGGGCGTGGTGGCGGGCGCCTGTAGTCCCAGCTACTCAGGAGGCTGAGGCAGGAGAATGGCATGAACCCGAGAGGCAGAGCTTGCAGTGAGCCGAGATTGCGCCACTGCACTCCAGTCTGGACGACAGAGCCAGATTCCGTCTCAAAAAAAAAAAAAAAAAAAAAACGGATTGAAGGAATGAGTCCAGCCGTTCAGTACCTTCTGACAAGTGGGGACACAGCATTCCTCCCCTCTGGAGGATGCAGCAACAAGGTCCTACCTTGGAAGCAGAGATCAGACCTAGCAGACACCAATCCTGCTGGCATCTCGAACTTCCCAACCTCCAGAACTGTGGGAAATAATTTTCCGTTATTTACAAATTACTTAGTCTCAGGTATTTTACTATAGAAGTACTAAGGGACTAAGACACTTCAGTTCCTGAAATAGCACCAGAGTAATAAATGTGAAAGATGTCTTTATTGTTCATAACCAACCCCTTTCAACCACAAGGGAGTTAATGAGGTGATGTTGGGAAAGCCCCTACATAACCACAGGATAGGGCAACCAAACATGTGATGAGAAGGTTGGAAAGTTCTGCCCTACCCGGTGACTTCTGGGAAAGGAAAAGGGTTGAAGGTTGAACTCATCACCAATCGCTGCTGATTTAGTTAATCATGCCTACGTAATGAAGCCTCCATAAAAACACAAAGGGCTCTGTTCAAACAGCTTATTTCCCAGACCTCCCACAAGCATTTAATTTTTTCTGTTCTTTAGGAGACATTGGTGGGGTAAACATACAAAAATGTGATTGCCTCATTCAACCAAGAGTCTTAGCCACAATTAAAAGATATTCAGACGGAGCTGCACAGGAATGTGATGTTGGAGAACTAGAGCAACAGAGCCACATTAGGTATAGATCGCTTCCCTGTATAGTCCAAATTTTGTTGTTTTTGTTTTTTGGGTCTTTGTTTGTTTGTTTTGTTTTAAGGAGTGGAGAGTTTAATAGGCAAGAAGGAAGGGAGAAGACAGTAGGAAGAAGTTCCCCCATACAGAGATGGGGTGTGGGGGTGGGAGGGGCTGCGAATCTCAGTTCACAGCAACCTCTGTCTCCCAGGTTCAAGCCATTCTCCTGCGTCAGCCTCCCTAGCAGCTGGGATTACAGGCGCACACCACCATGTCTGGCTAATTTTGTATTTTTAGTAGAGACGGGATTTCGTCATATTAGCCAGGCTGGTCTTGAACTCCTGGCCTCAAGTGATCCACCCGCCTCGGTTTCCCAAAGTGCTGGGATTACAGGAATGAGCCACTGCACTCATGCTGTTTTTTCTTTCTTTCTTTCTTTCTTTTTTTTTGTAGAGAGTATGCTGTTCAGGCTGGTCTCAAACTGCTGGGCTCAAGTGATCCTCCTGCCTCAGCCTTCCAAAGTGCTTGGGATCACTAGGCATGAACCACCATGCCCAGCCTTTCCTGCCATTGTTAAAAGCTTCAGGATTAGATTTTACGTCAGCATTTCCTGTTGTCATATACTTCCCGCCATCATATTTCAGCAACCTCTGCCACCTCCCAAAGTTTCTAGCTTAAAGAGTTATTGATTTCCTCCTAGTTCCCCTTTCTGTCAGTTTTTTAATTTTATATTTGTTTTCAAATAAGTCATCACATTGATTTTAAAAATTTAAACAAGATTATAGTGAAAAAAGGAAGTTTCCCTTTCACAATTTATCTTCCCCATATGCATAATGACGGGTTTTTTTTTAAAACTACTTTGAGTACTCATACTGATTTTGTTTTCTAGTTCAGAAGAAATGTCTGAATGTTAAATGTTTACATAAAAATGCTATTTTATTATATCAATAATGGAGCTTCCCCCCTTTGAAATTGCTGCTCCAGGAAGATACAAACTTATCACAATTTAAAGAGAAAATGAGACTTGGAGGTTCAGATTCCTCCACAGTCACAGTATCAGCTACCCATGCAGTGACCCACATTTAGGTGATTACACACATTCACACACAGATCCATACACGATCTTGCCCCCAGCCTCCACACACTCCATATGACCTTCCCACCCGCAAAGGTGCACACATCTTGACCTCACCTTTCTCACACATGCACCAATCTTACTGGCACGCGGTTTCTTTCACTCAACTACCCAGACACCCCTCATCTCACCAGCACAAGCAGTCCCACCGCAGTCTTACACACACTCGAGCCTTCCTTTGCCCAGTCTCGCATGCGTGACTGGGATCGCAGATTTGTCCCCTTCCGACTCCCCATCCTGATTCGGTCTCAGACGCTCGGGTCCCATATTGGAGTGCACTCTCCCGGCTCCTCCACACGCTACGCAGCTGCCCGCCTCAAGAGCGTCTGCGTGCTTCCAGCATTAAGTGGAATTCCGAGCAGCCTCCGGGGCACAGTTAGTCTAGTCACTGCGGCCAGACTCCCGCCTCAGGACCCAGAGGACGCAGCCCACTTACTTTGGCTGGGCCCATCCAGTCTCCGGCGAGGCTTGGACTACGTTTCCCAGGAGACCTTGCGGTCCAGTATGTCTCCCGGGGAGGGGCGGAAGCCCGGGAGCCGCCCTCTGAGGCTGGGCGGGGTGAAAGAAAACTTGCTCCAGAGGAGTTAAACAGGCAAGAAGGACTTGGTTGAAGACTGTTGCAATAGTCAACTTCCAATACAACAGCAGCTGGAGATTTATAACTAACGGGCTGGGTGAAGGAATTAAAGCATGGTAAATTACTAAGAGGAACTCAAGTATCAAGGGTGGGGGGATTGTTGCTAAACTGGCTTAGCTGGATTCTTGCTGAAGTGGGGTTCGCAGGCTATGGAGGAGGTCTGGCCAAACAAAAAGGGCTCAGAGGAGCCTGACTAAAGCTTGGTCTAGGGAGTCCTTGTCAGGTGAGACTCCCGGAAGGCTCCGATGGGCAGCTCACCTCAAATATTTAGTTTTGTTGGTGCCAGATTCCGCGCCACAGGAATCGGGATGGCTGGGCTGTAGCTTTCGGCAACCTGTCGCTTTCTGGACTACACTTCCCAGAAGCCTCTAGGCTCAGGGCTCTCTCCCGCGATAACTAGATAGTCTCTTGAGGAGTGGGCGGGATCTTCCCGCGGGTTTGGGCTGGCGGCCTTGGGGCTTTGTGAGATAGCTGGGGTCGGCTTGTTTGGATTCCAGTGGAGTGGAGCTGACCCTACCCGAACAGGCGTAAGTGAGGCTGCTCGGAGCCTGGGGCGAGAGGAACTCCCGACCTGTGTGGGCTGCGTAGGGAGCAGGCTAAGGAGCGATTGTGAGGAGTGTGTACGGTTGTGACTGGGGGTGTCTCTATGGTGGGCGTGTATCTGTGCGACCGTGTATGGAACTGTGAGGGCGGGGAGGACTTTTTGTTTCTGTTTGTGCGGGTGTCAGTGGAGTTTAATTGTGACCGGGTTGGACACTGTGTTTGCGAGTGTGAGGTTCCTGGACCGCGGTTGTGACTGTGTGTCCCCTTGGCGTGTGTGTGTGTTTGTTACCATTTGCGGAACTGTGTGTAGTATGCCTTAATTGTGAGGTTTGTGGCTGCTTCCGTGTGTGTGTGCGCGCGCGCGTGTTGGTGATATTGTTGATGTAGGGTGCGTGTGACTTTGTTGTCATTGCGACCCCAAGGTGTATGTCGCTGGGATTTTGAGTGAGAGATGTCCACGGACTCTGCAGTTGTGTCCGTGTCTGCCCCCGTGGTGTGTGTGAGTGTGTGATTGTGTGACCATGTGCAGCCTGTTGTGTTTAGGTTTGGGGTGCCTGTGACGTTTATGTCCCCATGATGTGAGTGAGTGAGTTTGTGTGACTATGTGTCTATATAGCCAATGTAGGTATGGGGAGTCTCTGTCTTTGTGACTTCAGCCACTGGAGACCTCTGTGAGCTCAGAAACAGATTCTGCCCAGAACGGCATTGACCCTGCCCGGATTGAGCAGGATGTCCTAGACTTCTTTGACTTTACTCTGTAGGTGGTGGGCAGTAGGGTAGCCAAGATAACTTCTGACATAGTCAAACCGGATCTCTCTCAGAAGAACCTGATGTTTCCTGACTCCTTTCTCCTTCCTCAGCTCTGCCCTGCTTGGATAGAGACCTCCGGAGAGGAGTAAAGAATGACTGTTGAACATCCTCAAGGCACCTGCAAGGTAGCTTGTCCTTTCCTCTTGTTTCCTGAAATCCCTTTTTCTTTGTCAGGACATAGTTGCTTTCCTTCTCTTGAAAATTCTTGCTTATCAGATGACCTGATCCCTGGAATTTCCCTTTTGAGAAAATGTGGTGTCTTCAAACCCCACCTCCAACACCTGATTTTCTCTTACTAATTTGTCAGACAATTTTAATTTTTCTTTTTTTTTCCTCTCTCTTTCTTTTATTTATTTATTTTAATTTTTTTTTGAGACAGAATCTGGCTCTGTCGCCCAGGCTGGAATGCAGTGGTGCGATCTTGGCTCACTACAGCTTCCACCTCCCGGACTCAAGCAATTCTCTTGTCTCAGCCTCCCGAGTAGCTGGAATTACAGGCATATGCCACCAAGCCCGGCTAATTTTTCTATTTTTAGTAGAGACAGGGTTTCACCTTGTTGCCCAGGCTGGTCTTGCACTCCTGGGCACGGTCTATCCGCCTGCCTAAGCCTCCCAAAGTGCTGGGATTACAGGTGTGAGCCACCGCACTCGGTTTTAATTTTTCTTTATGCTATCTTTTTAAAAAATGTGATTTCTTTCAGATTATAAAAGTAAAACATGATTGTTTTAAATAATTTCAAAAGGACAGAAATCCCTGATGTAGAAAATTTATATATGCACATAAAACATAATTGAATTCATGCAGCATTTGCCATTTTATATCCTACATTTTCACATAAAATTATTTTCCCACATAGTATATTTTGAAAATATTTTTAGAGATCCATAACATTTATTTGAATGCCAACAGCTTTTTTCTTCAAATTCGGTAAAGAAATGGGACCCACTTGTGCAGTTTAATAAGTAAAACACCCACTTGTTCAGCTTAACAAGTAAAATACAGGCCGGGCGTGGTGGCTCAAGCCTGTAATCCCAGCATTTTGGGAGGCCGAGACGGGCGGATCACGAGGTCAGGAGATCGAGACCATCCTGGCTAACACGGTGAAACCCCGTCTATACTAAAAAATACAAAAAACTAGCCGGGCGAGGTGGCGGGCGTCTGTAGTCCCAGCTACTGGGGAGGCTGAGGCAGGAGAATGGCGTGAACCCGGGAGGCGGAGCTTGCAGTGAGCCGAGATCCGGTCACTGCACTCCAGCCTGGGCGACAGAGCAAGACTCCGTCTCAAAAAAACCAAAAAACCAAAAAACAAGTAAAATACCAACTTGTGCAGTTTAACAAGTAATTATAAAGATCCATGTAAGGGGTACCCAGATCAATAACTAGAATACATCCATCACTGAAGAAGCCTCTACTCTACTCCTCCACAGTCACAAACAACACTGTGCTTCTGTGATGATAACCACTGTGGTCATTTCTTTGCCCTTCATTAGAGCTTTAGTACCTATGAATTAATCCCAAAGGCATAGAAGTGCAATTTTTGTTTGTTTTCTAACTTTGTATGAATAGACATTCTTTTGTTTCTTTTTTTCACAAAAGACTACATAATAAAAGTGACAGTTAATTTTTTTTTTTTTTGGAGACAGGGTCTTGCCCTGTCACCCAGGCTGGAATGCAGTGGCGAGATCTCGGCTCATTGCAATCTCTGCCTCTTGGGTTCATGCGATTCTCCTCACTCAGCCTCCAGAGTAGCTGGGATTACAGGCACGTGTCACCACACCCGGCTAACTTGTGTATTTTCAGTAGGGACTGGGTTTTACCATGTTGGCCAGGCTGGTCTCGAACTCCTGACCTCTGGTGATCCACCCTCCTCAGCCTCCCAAAATGCTGGGATTATAGGCAAGAGCCACTACACCCAGCTAACAGTTCATTTTTTATTGCTATATGTATACTATCCCATTATATGGACATACTATAATTTACTTACCTTCTACTCTTTTTTGTTTGTTTTTGAGACGGATTCTCGCTCTGTTGCCCAGGCTGGAGTGCAATGGCACGATCTTGGCTCACTGCAACCTCCGCCTCCCGAGTTCAAGTGATTCTTCTGCCTCAGCTTCCCAAGTAGCTGGGATTACAGGTGTGTATCACCGGGCCTGGCTAATTTTTGTATTTTTAGTAAAGATGTGGTTTCACCATGTTGGCCAGGCTGGTCTTGAACTCCTGACCTCAGGTGATCCGCCTGCCTCAGCATCCCAAAGTGCTGAGATTACAGGCATGAGCCACTGTCCCTAGCCTTATCCTTCTACTCTTGATGGACATTTATCTTGTCATTTTTGGCTACTACGGGCAGTGTGACTATGATCATTTTGTGTGCATATTTTAGTACACATTTGCTTGCATTTCTGTAGTGTATATACCTAGTGATTAAATTGCTAATAGTGGCTGGACACGGTGGCTCATGCCTGTAATCCCAGCACTCTGGGGGGCCAAGGCAGGCAGATCATGAGGTCAAGAGATCGAGGCCATCCTGGCCAACATGGTGAAACCCCATCTCTACTAAAAATACAGAAGTTAGCTGGGCGTGATGGCGTGCATCTGTAGTCCCAGCTACTCGGGAGGCTGTGGAGAATCGCTTCAACCCTGGAGGCAGAGGTTGCAGGGAGCCGAGATCATGCCGCTGTCCTCCAGCCTGGCAACAGAGTGAGACTCCATCTCAAAAAAAAAAATGCTGATAGGTAGGGTTTGTACATCTTCAGTTTTACCAAACATTGCCAGACTGTTCTCTAAAGATACTGTACTTTTGCCAGCAGTTTACAAGAGTTTTCTTAGCTCCACCTCCATGCTAGCCCTTGGCATCATAAAACTCTTAAATGTTTGCCAATCTGGTGGGTGTCTAATTTATATTTAATTTAAATTTCCTTTATTACTAATAAAGTTGAGCACTGATTCTTGGCCATTTGAATATCCCCCCCCCCTTTTTTTTTGAGACTGAGTCTCTATTGCCCAGGCTGGAGTGCAGTTGAATGTCCCCTTTTATAAGATGTTGTTCAAATATTTGACCAATTTTTAATTGGGTTTTTTTTCTCTGATTTGCAGCAGTTGTACATATGTGTATATATCTTCTGTAAATTAATCTTTTTTTTTCAGTTGTATGTGTGATAAGTATTTTCGCCTGCTCTGGTTTGGCTTTTCACTCTATGTGGTGCCTTTTGACAAATAGAAGTTCTGGGTTTCATTTTAATAATATCATTTCCTATGGTTAGTCTTGTTTAAGAAATTTTTGTCTACCTTAAGGTAATGAAGATTTTCTTTGGTGTTAAAGACAAAAACTTGCCTGCCTGCCTGCCTGCCTGCCTGCCTGCCTGCCTGCCTTCCTTCCTTCCTTCCTTCCTTCCTTCCTTCCTTCCTTCCTTCCTTCCTTCCTTCCTTCCTTCCTTCCTTCTTTCTTTCCTTTCCGTCCTTTCCTTCCTTTCCTTCCTTTCCTTCCTTCCTTCCTTTTTTTTGACATGGAGTTTAGCTCTTGTTGCCCAGGCTGGAGTGCAGTGGCCTATCTCCGCTTACCGCAACTCTGCCTCCTGGGTTCAAGCGATTGTCCTGCCTCAGCCTCCCGAGTAGCTGGGATTACAGGCATGCACCACCACGCCTGGCTAATTTTGTATTTTTAGTAGAGACAGGGTTTCTCCATGTTGGTCAGACTGGTCTGGAACTCCTGACCTCAGGTGATCTGCCTACCTCAGCCTTCCAAAGTGCTGGGATTACAGGCGTGAGCCACCGCACCTAGCCAAGCCGAAAACTTTCTGGATTTTGGCTTTAACGTTTAGGTCTTTACACCACCTGGAATTTTTGTAGGGTAGGATTCAATTTCATTTTTCCCCCAGGTGTGTATTCAGTTATTATGGTATCATTTATTGGAAAGTTAATATTTTCTGCACTGATATGCAGCGCCATTTTAGTAAAAAAATCAAGTAAACATATATGTCTATGTCTATTTCTGGATTCTGTTCCGCTGGTCTATTTGTTACTCCTCACAGTAATACCATACTGTCTTACTCACTGTAACTTTGTATTTGGAGCAAGTACACTCACCTTCTTTTTCCTCAAGAGTGTCTAGGCTGTTTGTATTTCTTTGCATTTTCATGTCAGTTTTTGAATTAGCTTGGTTGCACCCAAACGTCTCTTGGAATTTTGATGAAATTGCATTGTATGTATAATTTTATGAGTAGAAATTTGGAAACTCTTCTACACTTGATCTTAACCAAAAGGCCCAAGAGACAATGGGGCACTCTTCTAATAACATGAGCCTCTCAGTTGATGTAGGTCTTAGTGTTTCTCAGCAAGGTCTTGCTTATCTCCTATAAATAGTTCTAGGCAAGTAGGAATCACATAATTCATTGTACAGAGTATTCCTTTGGCATTGACTGTCTGGAATCTGAGCAGTTCAGATAATGATCAATCATAATTTTAGCCTGGGTTTTTTTTTTTTTTTTTTTAATATTGAGCACCTATCTCCTCCTCCCTGTCCTTGTCCTCCTCCTCCTCCTGCTCCTGCTCTTCCTCCTCCTCGAAAAGCAGCTTTATTAGAAAGACTGAAATGTGTGGTAACTTGAACAGCTAGGTTGTACAAGAAAGAAATTGAAAATTCCCTTTCTGATGTCTTCCAAAACTTGAATTTCATTTAAATGCACCTTGTTCTTTCCTCAGACCTCTAACTTCACCCTGGAGTTGAGCAGAAACATAGCTTGCCTTTTCGCTCAAATCAATCTTGGACTCCAGACAAAGGGTTGGACCTTTGAGCCAATAAGCAGGTTACTGGTAACAGTACCTGAGGAAAGACAAAGCTGTGGGTGAGACGTTCTTTATATATGGTATCCTCCCACTCCTATCTTCTCCAGCTCTTTATGTACTAATATATTTTTAATATTTTCTTTTATTCTTGGACTCCTCAAATACATTTTTGGAAGTGGGGGATATGAAAATTAGGTATAGATTTACATATAATGTAGATATTTATTGCCTAATATTTTTGTGTTAGTAACATCTGGTACAATCAAGCCTGCTTTTTATGGTATCTTTTACTCTTCTCACTTGCCACGTTTCTTTTTTTTTTTTTTTTTTTGAGATAGAGTCTCACTCTGTTGCCCAGGCTGGAGTGCAGTGGTGCGATCTCGGGTCACTGCAAGCTCCGCCTCCTGGGTTCGCCATTCTCTTGCCTCAGCCTCCGGAGTAGCTGAGACTACAGGTGCCCACCACCACGCCCGGCTAATTTTTTGTATTTTTAGTAGAGATGGGGTTTCACTGTGTTAGGCAGGATGGTCTCGATCTCCTGACTTCATGATCCGCCCGCCTCGGCCTCCCAAAGGGAATTACAGAGTGAGCCACCGCGCCTAGCCTTTTTTTTTTTTTAATGGAGTTTCACTCTTGTTGCCCAGGCTGGAGTGCAATGGTGTGATCGCGGCTCACCACAACCTCTGCCTCCCGTTCAAGTGATTTTCCTGCCTCAGCCTCCCGAGTAGCTGGGATTACAGGCATGTGCCACCATGCCTGGCTAATTTTGTATTTTTAGTAGAGACAGGGATTCTCCATGTTGGTCAGGGTGGTCTCGAACTCCTGACCTCAGGTAATCCACCCAGCTCGGCCTCACAAAGTGCTGGGATTACAGGCGTGAGCCACCGCACCCGGCCCATGTTTCTTTTTTAACTACCCTTTTCTCTTCCTCACCTCTCACCTCCACTGTGCTATATGAGGTAATTTCTGCCTCTACATCTTTGCCATCTTTTCTTACCAACTCTTTAGTTCACATATTGTCTTCATTGGAAAAAAAATCATGTCAGATTATTATTTTTTTTTTTTTGAGACGGAGTCTCGCTCTGTCGCCCAGGCTGGAGTGCAGTGGCTGGGTCTCAGCTCACTGCAAGCTCCGCCTCCCGGGTTCACGCCATTCTCCTGCCTCAGCCTCCGGAGTAGCTGGGACTACAGGCGCCCGCCACCTCGCCTGGCTAGTTTTTTGTATTTTTAGTAGAGACGGGGTTTCACCATGTTAGCCAGGATGGTCTCGATCTCCTGACCTTGTGATCCGCCCGTCTCGGCCTCCCAAAGTGCTGGGATTACAGGCTTGAGCCACCGCGCCCGGCCCATCTCAGATTATTTTACTCATACTAGTCTTATCTCTCTGTAATATGGCATAAAGAACGTGATCTTAAGTATCAGAAAAATGTGGCATCTGATTTCACCCATACCACTTGTGAGTTGTTTAACCTGTGAAGAAGAGATAATAATTTTCTCTCAGTGTTGTCAACATTGAAATAATTTATGTGCACAACACTTGATGCACATCAGGTGTTGAGTAAATGTTATTTCCCTTCTTTACTTTTCATTCTTGGGACCTCTATAGCAATTACAATAGAAAGCATTTAACTAATAGCTTTGGTTTTTCCCAAAATATCTTATATGTAAGTTTTGCTCCCTACCTACATTGTAAATCATTTAGAACAGGATTTTGACTTTCAGTTCTCTTATATGTAACTTTTCAATCCATTTTAAATTTGTTTTGCTTTGATTTGGGGATCTATATTCAGTTTTTTCTCATTTACCTAGTCTTATTCCCATATCATTTATTCAGTGATAACTTACTTGCTTTTCCCTTACTTTGTACTGCCTACTTGGTGATATTATAAATAGTGATATTCAAATAGTTATATATTTGAATTTTTTTCCAGTTTTGATTTATGTCTCTGTGCTTCTTCCTGAACCATGTTTATATTTTCTTTCAAAAACCTTTGAATACATGATCAAATGTGTCACTTCTTAAGAGTGCTGTATTTGGGCAGGCCAGTGGCTCATGCCTATAATCCCAGAACATTGAGAGGCCAAGGCAGGTGCATCACCTGAGGTCAGGAGTTCGAGACCAGCCTGGACAACATGGTGAAATCCCATTTCTACTAAAAATACAAAAATTAGCCAGGGCATGGTGGCAGGTACCTGTAATTCCAACTACTCGGGAGGCAGGAGAATCGCTGGAACCCGGGAGGCAGAGGCTGTAGTGAGCCAAGATCGTGCCACTGCACTCCAGACTGGGTGACAGAATGAGACTCTATCTCCAAAAAACAATAAAAACAAAAAAGATTGCTGTATTCTTTATTTTCATTTCTAAATTTGTTTCCTTATTACAACAAATTTAGAAAACAGTAGGATAAAGAAAAAACAAAGGTCATCTGTAATCCTATCAATTAGATGTAGCTACCATCAAATTGTTATAGCAAATACTTAGAATTCTTTTTTTAATATGATCATTGTGTAGCTATTGATCTGTGTAACCTGTGTTTATTATGCCAAAATACATATAAACAGCTGTCCATGTTAACATTTATCTTTATCATGAATTGTAATGGCCTCATAGAGTTATTTCACCAAGTCTTTTTTGTTGAATATAGTTTGCTTACAAATTATTGCCTTTCTAAATAATCATCTACTTTGGCCAAATGCTAGTGCTTGTTTTTTTCCTTTTCAGTAAAATTATAATTATATACATAATTAATGAATATATTTTTCTTATAAAAATAATTTATATATTATAGAGGGGCTCAAGTCTTGTGCAGCCACAGTCCCCAATCCGAGGTATCTACCCAAACGTAGCCACTATTATTGGTTAATTATTCATTTTGTTAACCTTTATTCTATGCATTTAAGTACATACATATATACATACATGTACATTTCACTAAAAAGTGAAATTATAGGAATAATAGCATATGTGTATTTTATTTTATTTTATTTTATTTATTTTTGAGATGGAGTTTTGTTCTTGTTGCCCAGGCTGGAGTGCAATGGCACAATCTCGGCTCACCACAACCTCTGCCTCCAGGGCTCAAGCAATTTTCCTGCCTCAGCCTCCCTAGTGTCTGGGATTATAGGCATGTGCCACCACATCCCGCTAATTTTGTATTTTCAGTAGAGACAGGGTTTCTCCATGTTGGTCAGGCTGGTCCCAAACTCCCGACCCCAGGTGATCCACTTGCCTTGGCCTCCCAAAGTGCTGCGATTACAGGCGTGAGCCCGGCTGAGTATATGTATTTTAAATGTCAGTAAATACTTCCAAATTAAATTTCAAATTGGCTTGATCACTTCACAGTACACTTAGTTGTCTCTAACAGAATCAGCTTTTCTAACTACCAGTTAGGTCACTTATTGCTGCAAAAGGTACAAAATAGCACTTAGAACAAATAATGATTTCATTTCATTTCAGCCAGCTATTCTTTTTTTGTTTGTTTGCTTGAGACTAAGTTTCGCTGTTGTCACCCAGGCTGGAGTTTAATGGCACGAGCTCTGCTCACTGCAACCTCCACTTCCTGGGTTCAAGCAATTCTTCCTCAGCCTCCCAAGTAGCTGAGATTACAGGCGCCTGGCACAATGCCCAGCTAATTTTTTTTGTATATTTAATGGAGATGGGGTTTCACCATGTTGTCCAGGCTGGTCTCCAACTCCTGACCTCAGGTGATTCGCCCACCTAGGCCTCCCAAAGGGCTGGGATTATAGGCATGAGCCACGTCTGGCCTAAGCTAGCTATTCTTTTTTTTTTTTTTTTTTTGAGACGGAGTCTCGCTCTGTCGCCCAGGCTGGAGTGTAGTGGCCAGATCTAAGCTCACTGCAAGCTCCGCCTCCCGGGTTCATGCCATTCTCCTGTCTCAGCCTCTCGAGTAGCTGGGACTACAGGCGCCCGCCACCTCGCCCGGCTAGTTTTTTGTATTTTTAGTAGAGACGGGGTTTCACCGTGTTAGCCAGGATGGTCTCCATCTCCTGACCTCGTGATCCGCCCGTCTCGGCCTCCCAAAGTGCTGGCATTACAGGCTTGAGCCACCGCGCCCGGCCTAAGCTAGCTATTCTTAACCTTGGTTGCTAACCTCTGGTCCCACTCTCAGCAATTCTGATTTAATTGGTCTGGGGTATGGCCTGAGCATCACCATTTTTCTCATTATCATTTTATGACTAATAAAGCAAAGCAGTGGGAATGAAGAAGGAACAAAGAAATCTGTAACTGGTTGTGATCGATCAATTAGTTGTAAACACCACTTGCACTTGGACTAGCCAACCCCAATTTGTAAAAGGTCACCAGATGTCTCTAATGCACTACCGCAATTGAGAACTGATGACTTCAATGCACAGAAGCTGATAGAAAACATCAAAATTTCATTTGATGCGGAATGGGTTCAAACTTTGGAATATTTAAAAAACTACCCAAGAGGCCGGGTGCAGTGGCTCACGCCCGTAATCCCAGTGCTATGGGAGGAAGGTGGGCGGATCACCTGAGGTCGGGAGTTCGAGACCAGCCTCGCCAACATGGTGAAACCCTGTCTCTACCAAAAATACAAAAATTAGCTGGGTGTGGTGGTGGGCACCTATAGTCCCAGCTACTTGGGAGGCTGAGGCAGGAGACCCCTTGAACCTGGGAGGTAGAGGTTGCAGGGAGCCAAGATTGCACCAGTGCACTCCAGCTTAGGCTGTCTCAAAAAAAAAAAAAAAAAAATCAAGTAAGATGCTGTCTCAAAAAATAAAAATCAAAATAAAAAATAAAAAGCTACCCAAGTGATTCTAATGTACACTCACGAATGAGAATCGCTGAGTTAGACAGTCGTGATTCATTTTATGGAGCTGAGCACAGTAACTGTGGAAGAAAAATCAAAGTCATATATCAAGAAAGTGGCGGAAGGAGTAGTTTTGGTGGAGGCAGTCAACAATATCTGCCATACCTGTGCACTTGCTAGCAATTTATTGTATGAAAATACACTGGTCATCTGAGTGGTGTCTTGAGGGAGAGAAAACCTAAAGTATATGGTACATACACATACCACGTTTAATCAGCAGTCTTCTTTTTAAAAACAAAAAAAAACTTTCAAAAGCTTTGGGTTTTGTAAATCATAAATTTTTTTGCATTTTTTTTTTTTTTTACAGAGTGAGTTGCTCAGGCTGGAGTATAGGAGTGCAGTGGCAAGATCTCAGTTCACTGCAGCTTCTGCCTCCCAGTTTCAAGTGATTCTCCTGCCTCGGCCTCTTGAGTAGCTGAGATTACAGGCACACACTACCACACCCAGCTAATATTTGTATTTTCAGTAGAGATGGGGTTTTGCCTTGTTGGCCAGGCTGGTCTCGAACTCCTGACCTCAAGTGATCCTCCTGCCTCGGCCTCCCAAAGTGCTGGGATTATAGGCGTGAGGCACCGCACCCAGCCTTTTATGTTTTATTTTTATCTTCACCAGTTCTTTTGCTTTTTTTAATGTTGAGATTCTTTTGTTGTGATATTGAATTCAAATCTGTTTTATATTATTTTTATACAGGCATTTAATTCTATCAATTACTTTTTATCTGGTAATTTCTTGATGTCCAGTGTTTGATATGTATCTTGCTCTTGTTTACCTCATTTTTAGGCTATTTGTGTTTCCATTTAGTTTCATATTTAACATGAGAATTATTTAGGAATATGTTTTGTTAACTTTAAAATTTTTATTAAATTTGAAACTTATAGAAGTTACAAGAATAGCATAAAGTATTCCTGCATACCAGTTACTCACATTCACCAGTTGTTACCTTTTGCCTATTTGCATTATCATTCTCATATGAAATTGTTTTCTTCTCTCTCTCTCTCCTATCTCTACACACACACACATACACACACACTCCACACACATTTTACCTGTACCGTTTAAGACTAAGTTGCAGATATTTTGCCCCTTTATTTCCTAACAACAAGAATATTCTCATACATAACCCACAGTACAGTTATTAAAATTTTAACATTTATATGATACTCTAATCCATATTTAAAATTTTTGACTCATCCCAGTAATGTTCTTTATAACAAACTACCCTACCCTCTCCCCTCATCTATCCAGGATCCACTTTAAAATCACACTTTAAATTTATTAATTATGTCTCTCTAGTCTTCTTTAATCTGGAAGAGTTGCTCCCTCTTTGTCTTTCATGATCTTGGCATTTTTGAAGAGGAGAAGCCAGTTATTTTGTAAAAAGTCCCTTAATTTGGGTTTGTCTTATGGTTTATCATGCTTACATTCAGGCTATCAATTTTGTGGCAGGAATAGCATAAAGGTAATATCGTATCCTTCTTGCTGCATCATCTTGGGAGATTCATGATGTTGACTTATTCCATTTCTGGAGCTGTTAACTTTGATAATTTGTTAAGGGGATATCTACCATGTTTCTCCACTGTAATATTGACAGTTGTCTATTTGTAATTAATAGATAATTTGTGGAGATATACTTTGTAACTGTATAAATAACTGGTCACCAAACTTTTCCCCACTAGTTTAACATCCACCCATTGATAATTATTCCTGGGTCTGTTATTAGTAAGATGTAATAGTAATAATGGGAGGGTTTTTTTTGTTTGATTTCTATCCCCATTATTTTGTCTGTATTAATTAGTTGGCATTCTGCTATAAAGAAGAGCTTTCCCTTCTCTCCTACTTATTCATTTGTTTATGTCAATATGAATTCATAGATGTTTACTTTCCTCAATGGGTTATAATCTGTTATTTATTTTTATACTCAAATTGTCCCAGATTTGGCCAACAGGAACGCATTCCAGCTGGCTTCTGTGTTCCTTTGACTTGTCTTCATTATTCTTTGAACATTTCCTTACTTCCTGGAATGACAAGATGTTCCAGGCTCGTTCCTAAATACTGTCTTAGCTCCAGCCTGCAATGAGTCGTTTCTCTAAAGAGCTCTGGTTCCTTGGAATGTGAATATTTGGAAACCAAGATCTAGATGATGGGACTGCAGTGTTCATTCTTGTCACAACGTGTTCCATATTTGTATCTTCCTTCTGTAGGACTTAGAAACCTGGCTTCCATTATCCTCATTATATTTACGAATTTGTTCAAGTCTAGAATTTATAAATACAGAATGTGAGTATGCTAACCTCTACTATAGTAAAAATCAAGCATACTAAGTAGGGTTCAGTATTTGCTTATAGTTCTCTTTATCTTTTTGTTTGTATTTATTTATTTATTTATTTTTAAGATGGAGTCTTACTGTTTCTCCAGGCTGAAGTGCAGTGGCACAATCTTGGCTCACTGCAACCTCCGCCTCCTGGGTTCAAGCGATCCTCTTGCCTCAGCCTTCTGAGTAGCAGGGACTACAGGCATGCATCACCATACCAAGCTAATTTTTTGTAGTTTTAGTAGAGACGGGTTTTCAGCATGTTGTCCAGGATGGTCTTGATCTCTTGACCTTGCAGTCCACCTGCCTCCGCCTCCGAAAGTGCTGCGATTACAGGCATGAGCCACCATGCCTGGCCTTTTTTTTTTTTTTTTGAGACGGTGTCTCGCTCTGTCGTCCAGGCTGCAGTGCAGTGGCATGACCTCAGCTCACTGCCACCTCCGCCTCCCTGTTCCAGCGATTCTCCTGCCTCAGCTTCCTGAGTTGCTGGGATTACAGGCGCCCACCACCACACCCGGATAATTTTTGTATTTTTAGTAGAGACGGGATTTCGCCATGTTGGTCAAGCTGGTCTTTAACTCCTGACCTCAAGCAAGCCACCCACCTTGACCTCCCAAAGTGCTGGGATTACAGGCATGAGCCACCGCACACGGCCAACTTCTCTTTATCTTTAGACTGGGAGTACATAGTCAAAATATTGTGTTCTAATTTACTTGGATTTGGTTTTTTCCCCCATTAAGTTTGCTTTTGTTATTCATTTGAAATACATTTAAGTTTGTTCCTACCATTTGGCCTTTTTTGTTACTGTATTCTTGGTGACTTGATTGTATGAGTATGTAAAAATATTAGCATGCTTCCAAAAGTTAAAACTAGCTGGGTGCGGTGGCTCATGACTGTAATCCCAGCACTTTGGGAGGCTGAGGCAAGTGGATCACTTGAGGCGGGAGTTCAAGACCAGCCTGGACAACATAGGGAAACCCCATTTCTACCAAAAAATACAGTAATTAGCCAGGAGTGGTGGTGCACACCTGTAATCCCAGCTACTCGGGAGGCTGAAGCAGGAGAATCACTTGAACCCGGGAGGCGGAGGTTGCAGTGAGCCAAGATCATGCCACTGCATTCCAACCTGGGCAACAGAGTGAGATCCAGTCTCAAAAAAAAAAAAAAAGTTAAAACTATGCATAAAGGTAAAGTTAGAGCATCATCACTCTGCTCCTCCCACAACCCTTGTTTTGGTGAGTATTTGTGGGCTCAACTGTGTCCCTTCCAAAATTCATATGTTGAAAGCATAAATCCCAGTGCCTTAGAATGTGAATGTATTTGGAAACAGGGTCTTTAAAGAGATAATTCAGTTAAAATGAGGCTATTAAGGTGAGCACTCATTCGACCTGACTCCTATCTTTATAAGGGAGGAAATTTGGACACACAGAGAGATGTCAAGGATAGACACAGAGGAAAGACCATGTGAGTGCATAGCAAGAAACAGACCATCTGCAAGCCAAGGCGAGAGGCCTCAGAAGAAACCAAAGCTACAATCAGCATAATCTTGGACTAATGTCCGTAACTGTGAACAAACAAATTTCTGTTATTTAAGCCATCCAGTCTGTGGTATTTTATTATGGCAGCCCTAGCAAACTAATACAGTGAGTTATTTCCTCCTGGGTCATACTATATACCTGTCTCCCTGGGTTATGCTGAGATTGGACCCTCATTATAGATGTATAATGAGGATTGAGCATTTCCTTACTTCCTGGAATGAGAAGATGTTCCAGGCTCATTCCTAAATACTATCTCAGCAGACAGAACATTTCTGGTGGATCTTACAGAGCATGAGCATGCCCTTTGCACTACTCCAGGTTATGTTATCTTAGGGTTTTCAACCAGAGGAAAACTAATTTCTCAAATGCTGGATTGCAAGTTATTTCCACTAGTAAGAGAGGTCACCACAGTGACTTAGGAGTCCAAGATTGCCAGTTTCATCTGGGTCCTATCCATATGTCTCAACTCCAAATTTCAGGATCCCATTCTTTGCCAGTCAGTCTTCTTTCACATGATAAATTTGACAAGACTGTGAATTCAACATTCATCACAATTCAGCAAACTGAGCAATTGTGTGTTTTTCAGCAATGTCAGCCCTATGGCTACAAGAAAGGGGAGATTCTTTTTTTTTTTTTTTTTTGAGACAGAGTCTCGCTCTGTCGCCCAGGCTGGAGTGCAGTGGCCGGATCTCAGCTCACTGCAAGCTCTGCCTCCTGGGTTTATGCCATTCTCCTGCCTCAGCATCCCGAGTAGCTGGGACTACAGGCGCCCGCCACTTCGCCCGGCTAGGGTTTTTTTGTATTTTTTAGTAGAGACAGGGTTTCACCATGTTAGCCAGGATGGTCTCGATCCCCTGACCTCGTGATCCACCCATCTCAGCCTCCCAAAGTGCTGGGATTACAGGCTTGAGCCACTGCGCCTGGCCAAGGGGAGATTCTTTTAGGATTTTTATGGAAATGCTTTCATTCTCAGATTGTGACTTGAACTGAGAGTTAATAAACCTGAACTTATCGGCTTCTCTTTATGCATTTAAGTTAACGTAAGTTAATCCATCCCACACCGCAGTCCTTATATCATTACTGCCATAATGGTCAAGTACAGCAACTGTTTAGCTCCCAAGGCATGTGCTTTAATTGACACTTCATTCCAATCAACCATGGCCTAATTCATTGTAACGTTACTGCATGCCATGAATTTCTACCAACCCAAATCCCATTGGCATGGAACTCTGCACTGCAGTCAATCCCAAAGGATTAGCAAAAAGATACTAAAAGGCATGACCAAACTAATCCCAGAGTTCCATCTTTACAGGCCTTTCACCTGGAACCACATCAGGTACCAATTCTGTTGCAGTCAATATCTAATCAAGGAACAGAAAACACACAGTAATTTGAACTAGGAAAGTTAAATATAAAAAATTATTAACTATCATGGAACTAGAGTAACAAAGGATTGACCAGTAAGAAGTAAAGGAAACTCGAAAAACCATGGGAATTATAGCCATAAAGAGCAGCCATTGATCGGGCATGATGCCTCACATCTGTAATCCCAACACTTGGGGAGGCTGAGGTGGGAGGATAGCTTAAAGCCAGGAGTTTCAGACCAGATCCTGTCTCTACAAAAAGAAAAATAAAACAGCCAATTAGCTAGGTGTGGTGCATGTGCCTGTATTCCTAGCTACTTGGGAGGCTAAGGAGGGAGGATGGCTTCAGCCTAGGAGTTTGAGGCTGCAGTGAGCTATGATTGTGCCTGGGTACCTGGATGACTCCAGCCTGGGTGACAGAGTGAGACCTTGTCTCTAAAAAAATTTTTAAAAATAATAATAAGAGCAGCCACTACTAATGGTAGAGAGTCCAAGGAAGGAAGAAGCCCTCCCAAGGCTAACATCTAGGCCTTGTTGGAGAGTGCACATCTGTGGCTTACTGAATGACAGTAATTGCTGTGGTAAAGGGCTGGGACTAAGATGAGGCAAGTGAGACAGTGAGAAGCACTCACCGTCAGATGTAGCTACACTTGCATGACGCTGAGACGGAATGCCTCAAATTTTGCATTCTGGGTTCCGCATTCTTAAGACAGTCATCGTCAAGGTTATATGTGCAGGGTTGGCATCTGAGAGCGAATGCCTCAAGTTTTGTGCCTCACTTGCCTTAGCCATGTCCTGTTCCTGCTGTGGAATTTGCTGGAAATCTGCCCTCTAGAATTTGCCAGGAATCCATCCTGTGGGGCAGACTGGGTTGTCTTACCAGAAGCATTTGCTACAAAACTTTCAGACGAGGCTACTGGGTGCTGCTGGCCACTGTGTACTTTAAGAGCCGGGAGCTAGAGAAGCTGCTTGACTGAGGAAGCCTGGTAAAGTCACTCATGCTGCAGGAACTGGGCACTGGGGAAACTGAATATGCTGCAGGAGGTGGACCTGGATGCTGGAGCCACCTGCCAGGCAAACACACCAGAACCGGAAGGGAATGCCCCTTCCTCTTGCAGTGTCTTTCAGACATCCACTACTGGCAAAGCTTAACATTGTTCTGGCAAGGAAAAATATTTCTATAGCCCAGGTCTACTTTTGCAGAGTGAAAAAATGGTGAATAAAGGGTGAATTTGGAACTTAGGGGCAATACATTGACAACTGGCATATAGTCTTTTAAGAGTTTTAAAGTTCATTTTTTTTTTTTTTTTTTTTTTTGAGACGGAGTCTCGCTCTGTCGCCCAGGCTGGAGTGCAGTGGCCGGATCTCAGCTCACTGCAAGCTCCGCCTCCCGGGTTTACGCCATTCTCCTGCCTCAGCATCCCGAGTAGCTGGGACTACAGACGCCCGCCACCTCGCCCGGCTAGTTTTTTGTATTTTTTAGTAGAGACGGGGTTTCACCGTGTTAGCCAGGATGATCTCGATCTCCTGACCTCGTGATCCGCCCGTCTCGGACTCCCAAAGTGCTGGCATTACAGGCTTGAGCCACTGCGCCCGGCCTAAAGTTCATTTTTAAAATTGTAAATCATTTATCTAGGACTGACTTTGCTGTTTAGGTATGACATGAGATAGGGATATAATACTTTTCAAAAATATTATTTATTGGCCGGGCGCGGTGGCTCAAGCCTGTAATCCCAGCACTTTGGGAGGCCGAGACGGGCGGATCACGAGGTCAGGAGATCGAGACCATCCTGGCTAATACCGTGAAACCCCGTCTTTACTAAAAATACAAAAAACTAGCCGGGCGAGGTGGCGGGCGCCTGTAGTCCCAGCTACTCCAGAGGCTGAGGCAGGAGAATGGCCTAAACCCGGGAGGCGGAGCTTGCAGTGAGCTGAGATCCGCCCACTGCACTCCAGCCCGGGCTACAGAGCAAGACTCCGTCTCAAAAAAAAAAAAAAAAAAAAAAAGATATTATTTATTTATTTATTTATAGAGACAGAGTCTCTGTCACACATGCTGGAGTGTAGTAGTTCAATCTCGGCTCACTGCAACCTCCACCTCCCAGGTTCACGTGATTCTCCTGCCTCAGTCTCCTGAGTAGCTGGGACTATAGACACGTGTCAGCACACCCAGCTACTTTTTGTATAATACTTTTTTAAATGGATAGATGATTATATCTTTTGAATTTTTCCATATAGGCAATCATAAGATCTGCAAACATCAGTTTTGTTTCTTGCTTTCTAGTACTTACATGTTTTATTTGCTACAACCTTTATGGACATGCACATATTTGATGTGTCCCTTCCTGGTTTTTGTAGGTACTGTTCGCCAGAATGAGGAAATTACCTTCTACTCATAGCTTGTTCAAATTTTGTGTTTCTTCTTACAGTAACTGGATGTTGGGTTTTATCAAATTTTCTGATTGTTGTAGACAAATGTGCATTTTTCTCTCTAATCTGTTAATATAATTAAGCAATTTTTTAATGTTGAAGCAACCTTGTATTCCTTGGATAAAATCAACTTATTCATAAAGTTTGCTTTTTTAATTATTGTATTCAGATTGCTAGAGTTTTATTTAGCGTGTGTGTGTGTGTGTGTGTGTGTGTGTGTGTGTGTGTGTGTATTCATAAGTTATATTAGCCCCAAGTTATTCTCTTTTCATATTTAGTATTTTGCCTTATTTGGTATCATGGCTATTAGACTACTTTCTTCAGATAAATTGAAACATGTTCTTTCTGTTTCTTTTTTCTTCTTTTCCCCTCAAAGTTTGAGTTTTCTTCCTGAAGTATTTTATATATTCAGATACATAAAATCTTTTTAGGTTAAGTGATAATACCCATATAACCACCATGAAGATTAGAAAAATACAACATCGCTAGTACCACAAAGCCATCTGCCTGCCCAAACCAAATTCATCTCTTTCACTCTCTCTCTACTGAAGTGTAACTATTAAGTAGATTTTGTGAAAATCATTCTCTGCTCTTACAATTTTTTGCCAACTTTGTGTAACTCCCTAAAGAATATTATACAGCTTTGCCTGCTTTTAAACTTATATAAATTGAATTATAATATATGTGTCCTTTTTAAGTTTTGTTTTGTTTTGAGACAGAGTCTCACTCTGTCGCCCACGCTGGAGTGTGGTGGCACAATCTCATCTCACTGCAACCTCCACCTCCTGGTTCAAGTGATTCTCCTGCCTCAGCCTCCCAAGTAGCTGGGATTACAGGCATGCACCACCACGCCTAGCTAATTTTTTGTATTTTTTAGTAGAGACGGGGTTTCACTATGTTGGCCAGGCTGGTCTCGAACTCCTGACCTCAAACGATCCCCTTGCCTCGGCCTTCCAAAGTGCTAGGATTACAGGCGTGAGCCACCACACCTGGCCCATGTTGAATAGTTTAGATATATCTTGTTATCTCCACTATTTCATAACCTTTGTGACTGTATCACAGTGTATTTTGTCCAACATATTTTTTATGTGGATAATTGGTGGTTTCCAGCATTTTACTCTTAATAAAACTGTTATGAACATTCTAGTGGATGTTTTGCCTAGGAGTGGAATTGCTGGGTAATAGGGAATATGCATGTTAGCCTAGATAACCAAATTCTTTCAAAGTGGTTGTATGAAAAAGTAGTCTACTTCCAACAGTGTATATTTGCCGCCGCCTTTGCCACATTTTTGCCACATCTTTACCAACATTTGGAATAGTCACACTTTTTACCTACCTAATATACTTAGTAATATCTAATTATGGTGTTAATTTGCATGACCATGACTACTAATACAACAGAACATCTTTTCATTTGCATTATCTTTTTTCTCCTTTTCCCATTTTTTTCCCAAGATTTGTCCATTTAGGCAAAATTCACATGAGATACACTTAACCATTTTAAAGCACATAATTCAGTGGTATTTAGTATAACTTCAGTGGTATTTGCTGTATTCATAATATTGTGCAACTATCGATTCTCTCTAGTTTTAAACCTTTTTCATCTGCATGTCGAAATACCCTGTACCCGTTTGAAGTGCAGACTTTTAACTTGGATGAATTTAAATGGATGTATTCTTTTCTTTCATTGCTTGTGCTTTAGGTGTCAAATCTAAGGATTAACTGCGAAATCTGAGGTCATGAAGAATTAGAAATCCTGTTTTTTTGAAAGAGTTTTATGATTTAGCACTTCTGTTTAGGTTGTTGATCCATCTCAAGCTCACATTTTATATTTGCATGTGTTTATCCCATTGTCCCAATACCATTTGTTGAAGAGATGTTTCTTTCTCCATGCAGTGGACTTACTGTCCTTCTGGGAAATCTATTAGTCATAGATGTTTGGGTTTATTTCTGGTTTTTCAGTTTTATTCCATTAGTTTACAAGTCTGTTCTTATGCCAGTCCTATGGATTACTGTAGCTTTGTAGTAGTAAGTGTTACAATTGGAAGAAGTGAGTCCTACTTTTTCATTTTCAATACACATTGCAGTTCTATATGGATTTTGGGCACGCATTGCAGTTCCATATGGATTTGAGGAGTGACTTTTCATTTTTTTTCTTTTTTGAGATGGAGTCTTGCTGTGTCGCCCAGGTTGGAGTGCAGTGGCAAAATCTCGGATCACTGCAACCTCCGCTTCCTGGGTTCCAACAATTATCCTGCCTCAGGCTCCTGAGTAGCTGGGATTACAGGCACGTGCCACCACGCCCAGCTAACTTTTTTACTTTTAGTAGAGACAGGGTTTCACCATGTTGGCCAAGCTAGTCTCGAACTCCTGACCTTGTGATCCACCTGTCTCAGTCTCCCAAAGTGCTGGGATTACAGGCGTGAGCCACCGCGCCCGGCCTGGCTTTTCATTTCAAAGGTCACTAAAGTGTTAATAGAGATTGCATTGAATCTGCAGATTATTTTAGCGAGTATTTTCATCTTCATGTTAAGTCTTCCAATCCATGAACATGGGATTTTAATCTGTTGCATCTCCAACTGATGTACTGCAATTCAGTTCTGGTACTAGCTACCCAGAGTTAGTGTCAGACTCCATAGGTTTTAGCATATAGTCCCCAGTAAATCTGCCCTTACTTTAGGCCAACTAGCTACAATTCCAGTAAGTTCCCATGACTCCCTCCCCCTCCCCCCTTCATTTAGTAATTTACTACAACTCACAGAATTCAGGAATGCACTAAAAATTATAGTTTTATTATGAAAGATAAGGATACAAATTAGGAACAGCCCAGTAAAGAGACACATAGAGAAAGGTCTGAAAGGGATCTATACACAGTTTCTATGCCCTTTCCTGGTAAAAGCAGGTGTGTCACCCTCCAAACACATTGATATGTTCACCAACAAGGAAGCTCCACTGAACTTTGGGGTGGAATTTCATTATGGAGGCATGATTGATCATTGGCCACATGATTGAACCCAGTCTCCAGCCCCACTTTCTTCCTCAGAGATTGGGCTAGCTAAAAATATTTTTGATGACTGCCCCAATTCCGAAGCTACTCAGGGGTCCACCATGAGTTACCACATTAGCATAAACTCAGGTGTGATCCATAACAAAGACATGTCTAGCTCTGTGCTAGGAACCCTAGGACAAAGACCTGACAAATTATTACACAGGGCACAAACAAGACCAGGAGTGAAAATGAAAATGTCTTCCTATTTATTTAGTGGTTTCTTTTCTCTTGGATCATTTAGCTTTTTTTGTTGTTTGTTTGTTTTGTTTGAGACTGAGTCTTGCTCTGTTGCCCAGGCTGGAGTTCAGTGGCATGATCTCGGCTCACTGCAAGCTGCACCTCCTGGGTTCAAGTAGTTCTCCTGCCTCAGCATCCCAAGTAGGTGGGATTACAGGCACACACCACCACGCCTGGTGCACCACCATGCCCGGCTAACGGTTTTGTATTTTTAGTAGAGACGGGGTTTCACCATGTGGGCCAGGCTGGTTTTGAACTCCTGACCTCAAGTGAGCCGCCCGCCTTGGCCTTCCAAAGTGCTGGGATTACAGACTTGAGCCACCGCACCCAGCCCATTTAGCTTTTTATTAATGATTTGAGAAAGATCTTATATTTTACATGCTAGTTCTTTGACAGTTAAATATTTTGTAAATATCATCGCCCATTTTGTGGCTTGCATCTTTTTAACAGATTTTATTCATAAGTGAGCTGTGAATCACACTTATATTGTTACACAACTTTGTTTTCCATGTAATTAATATTATCTTTTTGTCCATATATTTATCACTAATTTATATTCAAAATCTACTGGAAAATAAATCTCTTCCCGGTATATTCTGTCAGCTTCTTAGGTTTAGAAACATCTCTTCTACGATCCTTTTTTTCTTTACTGACTGCTTGTACCACTATTACTCTAGAATTCTGTCTTCTTAAATTCACTGCCCTTCTGTGTTGTTTCTTGGATTCCTTGCCTTCCTGTTTCTTGGTCTGGTTCTTCTTCTTGATATTGGTGGCATGTGAGAAAGGATGAATGAGAATTAAATTTTGTGAGTTCTAGTATCTTTTTCAACCACTATATTGATTCCTTGGCAGGACATGGAATTCTACATTAAAAATATTTTTCCTCAGAATTTTAAAGTTATGATTTCTGTCTTATAGTATTATTTAGAACTCCAAAGCCATTTTCATTCCTGGTCTTTGGTTTATACCCTGTCTTTGCATTTTGGAGCCTTTTAGGGTATTTTCTTTGTTTCCAGTGTCCTAGAACCTAATAAAAATATATCTAAATGTAAATCATGTTTTTTAATGCTACATACCAAGTGGGCCCATTAAATATGGAGAGACTCATGTCTTTCAGGTCTGGGAAGTTTCCCTTAATGCTACTTTTTAGAACAATCTGTATTTTCTATTTCCTTTGAAAAATTTCAAACAGAGAGAAAAAAAAGACTATTCCAATGAATTCTGAATACCCATTTTCTTCCTCTGTTTGGGCCACTGTAACAAAATACCATAAACTAGTTATCTTATGAACAAAGGAAACTGATTTCTCACAGTTGTGAAGGCTGGAAAGTACATGATCAAGATGTTGGCAGATTCAGTGTCTGGTAAGGACCTGCTTTCTGCTTCATAGTTGGCACCTTCTCTCTGTCCTCACATGGTAGAAAGGGAAAGGCAGTCCTCCGGGTCCTCTTTTATAAGGACACTAATTACATTCATTAGGGCTCTGCCTTCATGACCTAATCACTTCCCAAAGGCCGTACCTCCTTACCCCATTACATTAATACCTAAAGTTCAACATTTCATTTGGGGGTTGGGAGTACACAAACATTCGGACTCTATCATCCATCACCCAAATTCTTCAGTTGTTGCCATTTTGCCACATTTCCTTTATCTTTATTAATACACATACATACACATTTTTTTCTGAGTCATTTGAAAATATGTTGGGGACATCTTCACATTTTACCATTAATAATTTTAACATATATCTCCTTAGTATTAACAATATATCTCCAACCTAAGAAAATTAAAATGGACTTACTAATATTCTTAAGCATTTTACGTTTAGACAGCTCCAGTGGTTTTCAAACTCTCTTTATTTAGCTGCTATTGTGTTTCTTTGTTTATTTGTTTGTTTGTTTTACTTGGGTGTGTGTTTGCATGATCTAGGATCCAGTCAAGATTTATATATTGGTTTTGTCATTGGATCTCTTTAGTCTCTTTTATTCTGGAGCAGTCTCTCATTTTTTGTTTTATATGACATGAATTTTTCGGTGTTTTTTGAGACAGAGTTTCACTCTTGTTTCCCAGGCTGGAGTGCAATGGTACGATCTTGTCTTACCACAACCTCCGCCTCCTGGGTTCAAATGGTTCTCCTGCCCCAGCCTCCTGAGTAGCTGGGATTACAGGCATGCAGTACCACAGCTGGCTAATTTTGTATTTTTGGTAGAAACGGGATTTCTCCATGTTGGTCAGGCTGGTCTCGAACTCCTGACCTCAGGTGATCTGCCCACCTCGGCCTCCCAAGGTGCTGGGATTACAGGCATGCGCCACCATGCCTGGCCCTGCTTTATATGACATTGAATTTTTTTAAGAATCCAGGACAATTATTTTATAGAATGTCCCATAACCTTTATTTGTCTCTTGGCTTTCTCATGTATAGGAAGCTTAGATTCAGGTAAATATATTTGGCAAGCATACCACATAGGTGGTATGATGGTACATCTTTCATTGTATTACATTAGGAGGAACATATTGTCAGGTTGCTCCACTACTATTGATTCCAAGTGCTATAGTTTGGATGTTTGTCCCCTCCGAATCTTATGTTGAAAATTTCCCCCCAGTGTTGGTGGGGCCTAATGGCAGGTGTTTCTGTTATGGGGGTGGATCCCTGATGAATAGATTAATGCCCTTCCTGGGGGGCAGTGGGTGAGTGAGTTCTTGCTCTTATTAGTTCCCCCAAGAGCTGGTTGTTAAAAAGAACCTAGCACCTCCCTCGACCCTCTCTTTTGCTTCCTCTCTCTCCACATAATCTCTGCACATCCCAGCTCCTCTTCGCCTTCTACTAGTGGAAGCAGCCTGAAACCTTCATCAGAAGAAGATGTTGGTGCCATGCATCTTGTACAGCCTGCAGAACTGTGAGCCAAATAAACCTCTTTCCTTTATAAGTTACCCTCCCTTAGCTATGCCTTCATAGCAACACAAGTAGACTAAGGCATCAAGTTTTACCACTTAAGATTAAGGTGGTGAGTACCAAATCTTTCTATTATACAGGTATATGTTTTTCCCTTTATAATTAATAAATAATCTGTAGAGTGATTCTGTGAGATCAAGTGAATATCCTTTTCCCCAGCGCAATTCATTATCCAATTTTAGAATCCATTAGCCGGGCGCGGTGGCTCACGCCTGTAATCCCAGCACTTTGGGAGGCCGAGGCAGGCAGATCACAAGGTCAGGAGATCGAGACCACAGTGAAACCCCGTCTCTACTAAAAATACAAAAAATTAGCCAGGCGCGTGTGGCAGGCGCCTGTAGTCCCAGCTACTCAGGAGGCTGAGGCAGGAGAATGGCGTGAACCCGGGAGGCGGAGCTTGCAGTGAGCCGAGATCGCGCCACTGCACTCCAGCCTGGGCGACAGAGCGAGACTCCGTCTCAAAAAAAAAAAAAAAAAAAAAGAATCCATTGAGGATCCTTGCCTAAATCTTTTATCCTATTGATGATTTTAAAATGGTGATTTTCGGGTTCCTCCATTTCTTCTAGCACGCTTTATAGATTCTTAGCAAACTGCTAAAAATGATTTCTTCTCAGTAGATGGTGGACTTTGTTGCTTGATCTCCCATATTTTCCTGTTTTCCATTTCTGTATCTTTTTTGTATGGGTTTTAAAGAGATTTTATTATTTATTTTTGAATGATTTGTTTTTATTCCCACTTAATATTTTCATTTTCTATGAATACTTTTTTTCACTTAATATTTCTTTCATATTATTCTATTCTTGTATCATGTGGAATAGCTTCTCACATCCTATGAGAATATACATTGTGACTTGAGGTTTTCTTTGTTCTCCTATGTAGTCTGTCTTCTGAATTCCTTTGGTTGCTTTGTTTACTGTCTTTTATCTTACAGGCTTTTCTCAAATATCTAATATTTGCCTATTTTTTGATTATGTTGTTTTTGTATATATTTAAGGTATACAACATGAGGTTTTGATACATATTATGAAATGGCGACTGTAGTCAAGCAAGTTAACATGTTCATCATCTCACATAGTTACACTTTTTATGTATGTGTGGCAAGAGCACCTAAAAATCTACTCTTTTATCAAAAATCTCAAATACAATACAATGTCATTAACTATAGCCCTCATGTTGTACATTGGATCTCTAGACTTACTCATTCTACATGTCTGAAACTTTGTATCCTTTGACCTGCATCTCCCCATTTTTTCCTTGACAGTCCCTGGTAACTACCATTTTGTATGCTATTTCTGTACTTTTTTTTTTTACGTTCTAAATATAAGTGAGATCATGCCGTATTTCTCTTCCTCTGTCTCCCTTATTTCACATAGCATAATGTCCTCCAGTTTCATGTCTGTTTTGGCAAATGGCAGGATCTCTTTCATTTTTAATGGTGAATAATACTCATTTATAGGTATCATAATTTCTTCATCTGTTCATCAGTGGACACATAGGTTATTTTCACGTCTTGGCTATTGTGAATAATACTGCTTTGAACATGTGGGTGGGTACACATATCTTCATGAGGTGGTGATCTATTTGTAATTTAGAGTGGGCTCTAAGAAGCTGTATGCTAAATTTTTGTATGTTGATTGTTAGACTTTTATGGGTACTTAGTTCCCTCCACTTCTTAAGTTTTTCTGGGGTTCTGCAGCATAAATCATACACTTTTTTACACACAAAAAAGTGTAACTATATGTGGGCTTTCCTTACTTCTAGTTAAGATTATATCTTTTTTGGTTGGTCATCATTTATCTTACACTTTCAACTTAAAATGTTGGCTGGGCATGGTGGCTCATACCTGTCATCCCAGCACTTTGGGAGGCTGAGGCAGGTGGATCACTGGAGGTCAAGAGTTGAGACCAGCCTGGCCAATATGGTGAAACCCCACATCTAAAAATATAAAAATCAGCCAGGCGTGGTGGTGGGCGCCTGCAATCCCAGCTATTTGGGAGGCTGAGGCAGGAGAATCACTTGAACCTGGGAGGCAGAGGTTGCAGTGAGCTGAGATTGCGCCATTGCACTCCAGCCTGTCTAAAAAAAAAAAAAAAAAAAAAGGAGCCAGGCATGGTGGCTCACGCCTGTAATCCCAGCACTTTGGGAGGCTGAGGTCAGGAGTTCAAGACCAGCCTGACCAACATGGAGAAACCCTGTCTCTATTAAAAATACAAAATTAGCCAGGCATGGTGGCACATGCCTGTAATCCCAGGTACTCAGGAGGCTGAGGCAGGAGAATCGCTTGAACCCGGGAGGCAGAGGTTGTGGTGAGCCGAGATCACGCCATTGCACTGCAGCCTGGGAAACAAGAGCGAAACTCCATCTCAAAATAAATAAATAAATAAATTAATTAATTAATTAACTTAAAATGTTTTGTTGCTGCAGCTTCCTCTTTAATTTCCTTTTATGTGGTGGGTTTGTTCCTTTTTACAAATTCCTTTTCATTCCTTTTAGTGAGGTTTTGGAAAGGGTACAGGGATAAATGCACATGATCCACTGCCCTTTTTCAGAGAAATTATGTCCTACGTTTAGAGAAATCTAGTTTTTATGTGTTTATTTGTAAGGATAATACATTTTGAAAATAATTTATTATATTAGCTATTCGATAAATGCATTTAGTTTTTTTCATGTACCAGAGTTCAAGTTGATTAAATTAACAGATATTATCTTTGTCTTCATGAAGCTTGGCTCTATTGTAGCAGAGATTAAACAAGCATTCAAACAAATATGAAAAATTTAACTGTAGGGAATGGATGTGTAAATTGCCCATTATCAAAACAAAACACAAAGAAAAGAGGAAAAAAGAGCTCTGAGAAATGATGATAGAGTGTGCATAATTAAGACTGAACATGCAGGAAATATTTTAAAGATATATAGTTTAGCAGAGATCTAAACCATTGCCAGAAACTTACAAGGCCAAGAGGAGGGGCAGTGGATATAGGGGGCCATTTCAGGCAGGTGAAATCATGATGGGGATGGGTGGGTACAGTTTTGTGCATTTGAAGAACTATGAAGGCCACTGTGGCTACAGCTTATTGTTGGGTGGGGGGGTGCAGAGAGGGATATTAGGTTGTAGAGACAGGCGGATCACTGAGGAACTTTTACGAGCAAGTTCATTTTGAGCAGAACAATTCCAGGCTAAATATCACTCTGGGTGCTAAGGGTGCAAAACTGGAAATGCAGGAAGCTAGAAGAAATGCTGCTTTAGTGTCCAAGCAAAAGGTAATTTTGATTTGGATTAGCCCGTTGGAGATTGGAAGAACAATTTCAAGACATATTTAGACCTGCTGTAAACAGGATTGTTATGTGAATTGTAGAAAGAGATTGATGCTGGAATGTTTTCACTTTTTGGGGTTTGAGGTATTAACTCAGGACCTTAGATGGTATCTTTAAATCCATTTCCTTTCCTAGTCTCTACTTTTGTGGCAAATAAATCTCCCAAAATAATAAGCACTGCACAGTTACTTTATGCAAGTATATAAGTAGATTAGGTATGATCAGAATCATTCCATAATCATCAAAGATGAGGTTCAGGATATTTATGTATCTTCATCTTTATATAGCTTCATCTTTCTTGCAATCTTCTAGTAGTATCACATTGCCTCCTGTCTTGTCTTCCCTTTCCTCTCATGTTAAAACTAGATTCTGTTCCTCTGCTGTAGCCCTTACTGAGCTCCTTCTTCTCTCAATGTTATCATCATAGAATTTGGAGGCAAACTTAACCATAACAAACCACATTCTAACCACAGATGAATCTTCCCTCTCCATAGCTCATTCCATACTCATTTAGCACATTAGTCTTTCACTCAGAAACTGCTCTTTGTGGATTATCTTTATTTTCTGTCTCCATTAGTTTATCTGAAAATTATGTTTATTACTGAATCATCCCAGATTTTCCACCCCAGGAAAAATGTGGTACTCCAAACAACCCTGATAAATGAATATGAGAATTACTCTCATTTGTAAATGTTTATAACACTAGATTCATCTCTTAGGAAATTAAGACAGGGCCAAGACATCTGTATAATTACCAAGCTTTCAAAGTCTATAGGGAACTTTAAACTACTGTTTAAAAATAATCTGTTTCCTGAATACTTCCTTCACTTTCTAGTCTGACTTTTACTCATTTTCTCTGCTTCCCTAATCTGTTTGTCAAATTGCCCCAGTCATATGTGAGAACTGTATAAGCAACTCATTTTTTTATGAAAATTAAACTGTAGTTGTCTTTCGTATCTATTATAAACGTTTAATCTCTCCCAGAACACAAAAAAGTGAATGTTTGCTTTTATATTTTCTTTCAGACTGTGAATCAAAGTTGAGACCAAGAAATTATTTCTGAAAAAGGATATTTATGGAATAGAATCATCCTGATGGGAGATAATGGAAAACCTTACAAAACACAGCATTGAGTGTTCAAGTTTCAGAGGTGATTGGGAATGTAAAAGCCAGTTTGAGAGAAAACAGGGATCTCAGGAAGGACATTTCAGTGAAATGATATTTACTCCTGAAGACATGCCCACTTTCAGTATCCAGCATCAGAGAATTCATACTGATGAGAAACTCCTTGAATGTAAGGAATGTGGGAAGGATTTTAGTTTTGTATCGGTCCTTATTCGACATCAGCGAATTCATACTGGTGAGAAACCTTATGAATGCAAAGAATGTGGCAAGGCCTTTGGTAGTGGTGCAAACCTTGCTTACCATCAAAGAATTCACACTGGTGAGAAGCCTTTTGAATGTAAGGAATGTGGGAAGGCCTTTGGTAGTGGCTCAAACCTTACTCACCATCAGAGAATTCATACTGGTGAGAAACCCTATGAATGTAAGGAATGTGGGAAAGCCTTTAGTTTTGGGTCAGGCCTTATTCGACATCAGATCATTCACAGTGGTGAAAAGCCTTATGAGTGTAAGGAATGTGGGAAGTCCTTTAGTTTTGAATCAGCCCTTACTCGGCATCACAGAATTCACACAGGTGAGAAACCTTATGAATGTATAGATTGTGGTAAAGCCTTTGGCAGTGGTTCAAACCTTACTCAACATCGGCGGATTCATACTGGTGAGAAACCTTATGAGTGCAAAGCATGTGGAATGGCCTTTAGCAGTGGTTCAGCCCTTACTCGGCATCAGAGAATTCATACCGGTGAGAAACCATACATATGTAATGAATGTGGGAAGGCCTTTAGTTTTGGATCAGCCCTTACACGACATCAGAGAATTCATACTGGCGAGAAACCTTATGTATGTAAGGAATGTGGGAAGGCTTTTAATAGTGGCTCAGATCTCACTCAACATCAGAGAATTCACACTGGTGAGAA
The DNA here is from genome assembly GCF_037993035.2 of Macaca fascicularis. Taxonomy (NCBI): domain Eukaryota; kingdom Metazoa; phylum Chordata; class Mammalia; order Primates; family Cercopithecidae; genus Macaca; species Macaca fascicularis. Next base: position 44,071,162 of record NC_088393.1, read on the forward strand.
ACCCTATGAGTGTAAAGAGTGTGAGAAAGCCTTTAGAAGTGGTTCAAAACTTATTCAGCATCAAAGAATGCATACTGGTGAGAAACCTTATGAATGTAAGGAATGTGGGAAGACCTTTAGTAGTGGTTCAGACCTTACTCAACATTACAGAATTCATACTGGTGAGAAACCCTATGAATGTAAGGAATGTGGGAAGGCCTTTGGTAGTGGCTCAAAACTTATCCAACACCAGTTAATCCATACTGGTGAAAGACCCTATGAATGTAAAGAATGTAGAAAGTCCTTTAGTAGTGGTTCAGCTCTTAATCGGCACCAGAGAATACACACTGGTGAGAAACCCTATGAATGTGGGGAGTGTGGGAAAGCTTTTTGTAGTGGCTCAAGCCTTACTCAGCATCAGAGAATTCATACAGGTGAGAAACCTTATGAATGTAAGAACTGTGGGAAGGCTTATGGGAGGGGTTCAGAGTTTCAGCAACATAAGAAAAGTCATAATGGTAAGAAACTCTGTGAATTGGAGACTATGAATTGAAATTATGTGCTGAAGGAAGGACTCTAAATATATGACATAAGAAAATTCATAGTGGTGAAAATCTCTACAAATAGAACTAAGGTACAGATGCCTTACTTATGCTTCACAGGTTAGTCAGTCTAAGAAAATTTATACAGGAAAAAAATCACCCCAAATAAAATAAATATTTGAAGATCCTTATCTATATTCATTCCTTCATTACTTTGGAAAATTCTTACTTGTGAATATTAAAAATGAAAAAAAAATCATTTATTGTATTTTGCCTCTATTTTAAACATTGGAAAACTCATTTCTGGGTTAACCCTACTATATTTTTTCAATGATCTTTTTTTTTGTATTATACAGAATTACTGATTCATCTAAAAGTTATTTATTGCAAGTCTAAATTTATCCTTTTCTTCTTTCTTGATTATCGTCCTAACACCATTTATTCAATAACCTTGTCCATTTCATATTGTTTTTTATTGACTATTTGACGGTGAGTTACATTTGTATTCACATAAAGTTTGGATATCAGGTCAGTGTTTTTTTTTTTCTTTTTTTTTTTTTTTGAGACAGAGTCTCACTCTTTTGCCAGGCTGGAGTACAATCTTGGTTCACTGCAACCTCCACCTCCTGGGTTTAAGTGATTCTCCTTCCTCAGCCTCCCGAGTAGCTGGGGCTACAGGTGCCCGCCACCACTCCCAGCTAAGTTTTTGTATTTGCATTAGAGACGGGGTTTCACCATGTTGGCCAGGATTGTCTCGATCTCTTGACCTCATGATCCATCGGCCTCGGTGTCCCAGAGGCTGGAATTACAGGCATGAGCCACCGTGCCTGGCCCAGTGTTTGTTTTTTAAATTTGCGTATATGTATCTATGTTTCATCCTGTTTATGGTGAATAACTGTTACTTCTAAGTATCCTTTAATACCTGTACCTTTTGTTTTAGAAGATTGTTTACTTTCCTTTTATAAAATTGTACTCTCCATTCTGCAAAACAGCTTTCCCTCATCATAATGTAGATAAGAAGAAAAAAAGGATATGGTTACCTGTAATCTTACCAATCACAGATAATCACTGTCAAACTTTTGGAGCAAATCCTTTAATACTATCTCTCTCATTGTTTTGGAAACAAGGTGTGATTATGCTATACTATAACCAGCCCTTAGTATTTTTTGTCTGTAAATATGTTGTTACCATTTTATTGGCTTTATAGTATTCACCTGTCTTTATCAAACCCCAATTTTGTCAAGTATTAAAAATTTTGCCATTACAAACACTTACCTTGATGGCCCCTTTTCAGTGTGTCTGCATTATTTATTTATTGTTCATTTCAGAAATAATGTGTCAATTGCTTTTGCATATAAAAGATTTTTACATTACAGATAAAGCTGGCCTTGCCTTTGAGCAGCATTCCTGGCCTCAGTTCCTTTGCATTGTTAACCAATTTACTTATTCTTCTAGATCCTTTTATATGCATCTGTAACATACCTATGTGGGTAGAATCAGAATACCTAAGAGCATTGTTGTGTGGATTCTATAATTGTGCCTATCACATAAGAAATGCTTAGTGAATGTTACCCATCACCATTATCTTCTCAAGCTTCATTTTTATTATTTACAGAAAAACTTTTAGCCATGATCCATACCTTACTCAACAACAAAGACCCTGTAATGGAGAAAGACATTCATTTAAATGAATGTAGGCAAAGTTTGACTGACATTCATTCCTTGTTGAATAAGAATATTTGCTGCCAGGCACAGTGGCTCACGCCTGTAATTTCAGCACTTTGGGAGGCCAAGGTGGGTGAATCACTTGAGGCCAGGAGCCTAGCCAACGTGGTGAAACCCCATCTCTATTAAAAATACAAAAATTGGCTGGGTGTGGTGGCTCAAGCCTGTAATCCCAGCACTTTGGGAGGCCGAGACGGGTGGATCACGAGGTCAGGAGATGGAGACCATCCTGGCTAACACGGTGAAACCCCGTCTCTACTAAAACATACAAAAAACTAGCTGGGCGAGGTGGTGGGCACCTGTAGTCCCAGCTACTCAGGAGGCTGAGGCAGGAGAATGGCCTAAACCTAGGAGGCGGAGCTTGCAGTGAGCTGAGAGATCCGGCCACTGCACTCCAGCCTGGGTGACAGAGCAAGACTCCGTCTCAAAAAAAAAAACAAAAAAACCCCCACAAAAATTAGCCAGGCATGGTGGCGTGTGCCTGTAGTTCCAGGTACTCGGGAGGCTGAGGCATAAGGATTGCTTGATCCTGGGAGGTGGAGGTTGCAGTGAAACAAGATCGCACCACTGAATTCCAACCTGGGTGACAGAGCAAGGCTCTGTCTCAGAAAAAATAGAAATAAAAAAAATTCATTTGTCCTACAGAAAATATAATAAGATTACAAAATGTGAGAAGACAAATACACTATAAAATTTGTACCAGGGTAGAAGTAAAAAAACTATGGCAATATTCTTCATTGAAATCCAAATACTAATTCAGTACTCATCTGCATGATTCTTTGCTTAAAAATAAAATGCAGGCAGGCATAGTAACTCATGCCTGCAATCCCAGCACTTTGCGAGGCTGAGGCAGGAGGATTGCTGGAAACCTGGTATTTGAGACCAGCTTGGGTGACATAGCAAGCCCCTGTCTCTACAATAAAAGTTTTAAAAAGAATGAGCCAGGTATGGTGGCCTCCAGCTACTGGAGGCTGAGGTGGGAGGACCAGTTGAGCCTAGGAATTCAAGGCCTCAGTGTGCTATTATTGTGCCACTGCACTCTAGCCTGGACAACAGAGTAAGACCCTGTCTCTAAAAATAAATGAATAAATTAATTAAAATCAAATAAATTATTTTTTAAATAAATGGCACTGAATAGATTACATAGCAAAACTTATGAGGACCTGTAATATAGAGAGGAAATTGTATAGCTCTAAATTCATTCATTTGTTAGAATATTAAAGAAATTGTAAATAAAGAAACCAAGCATATAACCCAAGAAGCTGGAGAAAGAATAACTACAACAAAAACCCTAAGGAAAATGGGAGGGAAAACTAATTTTAGAATAAAAAAATCTAGATCAATAATCACAACCTGCTGTTTTGAAAACAAAATAGTAGCAGTTCTTATAAATAAAGGTATATGAACATAAATGCCAAAATGACATTGCTCTACAGACTTTACAGATTACAGGTTGAGCATCCTTTAATTTGAAAATTCAAAATCTGAAATGCTCCAAATTCCAATATTTTTGAGCTCAACATGATGCTCAAAGATAATTTCAGACTTTTGGATTAAGTATGCTTACCTGGTAAGTATAATGCTAATATTCCAAAATCCAAAACACTTCTGGGTCCCAAGCATTTTGGATAAGGGATACTCAGCTTTTGTTTATTACTATTACACGTAACCTTTTAATAATTATTTTGAAAATTAAAATGAACATTTTAGTAAAAGGATTTTAATCACGAGAATTGACTCAAAGTGGCATAGAAATGGGTATTATATAAGGGATATAAAGCAAAAACTACAGGAAGGCTGGGGAAAAAAACCCTGTGGCCAAAGTCTCTTTTATACTCCCTTACCCCCCAGTCAGGTCCCCTGAGTGAATATTTTGGCATTCAATCACGTTTTGCATCGGAAAGAACAAAAGATGAAAATATATCAGCATTAGTATATTTTATAATTTTTAAATTTGAGATAATTAAGTTTTTTAATTTTTAAAAGATATGGAAAAGAAATGATTAAAAACAGACTAACTTATGAACTCTTAAGATGCCACATATAAAATGCATCACTTTAAATATACAACTAATTTTTAAAATCCTGCAGATTAATCTGTTGTAGATATATATTGAATCCCACTTTCAGAGACTAAAATGTTGGGTAAAAAGTGCATTTTAGAACTGATAAACTACTTCATCAATGATTTTAATGATTTCTTTAGATTTTCAAATTTGTTGATATTGGCAAACATAATTGGCTTTCAGTTTTCAGTCTCTCTATATATTTGTATTTCTACTCATAGTTTTATTTTTAAACCACTTTATTCTTCTAAATTGATTTGAAGGAGTCCCATTCATTTTACTTGTTTTTTTTAAAAAAATCTTATCTGGGTTTTCTTCATGCTTTTGACTATTTTTGTTTGCTTTTTCTATTTCAAAAATATATTTCACTATTTTCTTTTTATCTGTGTGTATTTCTGTTGAGTACATATGCTTAGTTAATATATTTTCAGTCCCTTTTAAATTGAAAGCATTTAAGGCTACAAGATTTCCTTTGAATATTGCTATATCTGGGGCCCATAGTTTTTCTTCTTCTTCTTTTCTGAGATGGAGTCTCACTCTGTCGCCAGGCTGGAGTGCAGTGGCGCGATCTCAGCTCACTGCAGCCTCCACCTCCCAGGTTCAAGCAACTTTCCTGCCTCAGCCTCCTGAGTAGCTGGGACTACAGGTGTGCGTCACCATGCCCGGTTAATTTTTGTATTTTTTAGTAGAGACGGGGTTTCACCATGTTGGCCAGGATGGTCTCGATCTCTTGACCTTGTGATCTGCCCACCTCAGCCTCCCAAAGTGCTGGGATTACAGGTGTCAGCCACTGCACCCGGCCCCATAGTTTTTTAAAAAATTAACTTCTAGATAATTCTTATTTTAATCTTGATTTCTTTTTGATTCACTAGTTATGTAGGTGTCTGTATGTTTGTGTGTGTTTCTAAATTTTCAAAAACTTGTGAAAAAGATTTAGCATATGAAATTATAATGTGCGTGATCTGTGAAACTTAATTAAAAAGTTAAAACATTAATTTATTATTTGTGGCCAAATACAGGTTAGGTTTTTAATATGTTTTATAGATATATGATGTGAAATGATATATATTCTCTCTTTTTTTTTTTTTTTTTTTTTTTGAGACGGAGTCTCGCTCTGTCGCCCAGGCTGGAGTGCAGTGGCGCGATCTCGGCTCACTGCAAGCTCCGCCTCCCGGGTTCACGCCATTCTCCTGCCTCAGCCTCCCGAGTAGCTGGGACTACAGGCGCCCACAACCGCGCCCGGCTAATTTTTTTTTTTTGTATTTTTAGTAGAGACGGGGTTTCACCGTGGTCTCGATCTCCTGACCTTGTGATCCGCCCGCCTCGGCCTCCCAAAGTGCTGGGATTACAGGCGTGAGCCACCGCGCCCGGCCATGATATATATTCTCTATAAAACACAAAGTTCTATTTAATTATATTAAGCTTGGTGATTACATTATTTATATATCCTCTGGTATTTTGTTTAGTTCTGAAAAGTGGGCACAAAATGCCCATCTATATTATTTTAAGGTCTTCGGTTAATATAGAGGTTTTTTTTATGTTTGATTGCTGTATTTTTCACTATGATGTTGAATTCATATTTCTCTAATATTGAAAATTCTGCTTTGGCCAGTAGAGCCACACTAGGTCTGTTGTGTGTCAGCTTGTTCTAGGTATATGTCCTTATAAACACCATATAGTTAGTGTTTTATTTTTAACCCAATTGGTTTTTGTATTTTAATTGGAGCACGTTATACATCTATAGGCAGGCTTACTCAATTCCTATGAAATCACCTTTTAAAATATATTTTTCTTTTAAAGAGCAGAAAAGTAACTAAAATTCTCAAATTCTGTTGCTTTTTCCTATGTAGCTACTCGTCATGGTCATTTAATGCATTGTTTCTCTTCATCTCTCTGTTCCCTGAAGATTGAAGTTTTCTAAGACTCAGCCTTTGACACATTTACTATTTATACTTATTTGTTCCTTGGTGATTTCACCCCAATGGGTTTGTTTCCCTTGAATTCCACACTCATTACCTTCAGTAGCCTTCTCTACACTTCTACTTGAATTCATTTTTATTTAGGTATATAAAATACTGATGGAAATAGCATAAATCCTAAGTGTTATACTTGATGAAGTAATATTGTACACCTATGTAAGCGCTGCCCAGACTGACATACATTTGCAGCTTAAGAAGGCTTCTTTGTGCTGCTTTGCTGTTAATACTCCACTGCCCAGAAATAACCCCTCTCTTAATTTCCGTAACCACAGATAAGCTTACATGTTTTTCCAATTCATGTAAATGGAATAGTACGCGGAACCCTTTTTGTGTCTGGTTTCTTTTGCTCAACATTATTTCATGCAACAATAAGGATGGCTCTCTCAGACATAATAGATTATTCATTTTTATTTATTAGTGTTTTATGGGAATTACATTGAGTTAGGGAAACTGCAGTCTGAGGGAAAATTTTCCACAAGACTGCGCTCATTTTAGACACCAGCCACAAGTTCAGAGGTTCCAAGGGCTACCCATACTTCAGACCAGCTGACTACAAATTTGGGAGTTGTCATGACTACCCTTGATAATTCAGTATAATAATTCACAGAACGCAAGAGAATAGTATACTTATGATTACAACTTTATTAATTTATTTTTATTTTTTTATTTTTTTTGAGACGGAGTCTTGCTGTTGTCACCCCGGCTGGAGTGCAGTGGCACGATCTTGGCTCACTGCAACCTCCCCCTCCTGGGTTCAAGCGATTCTCCAGCCTCAGCCTCCTGAGTAGCTGGGATTACAGGTGCCTGCCACCACACCCAGCTAATTTTTGTACTTTTAGTAGAGACGAGGTTTCACCATGTTGGCCAGGCAGGTCTCAAACTCCTGACCTCAAGTGATCTGCCCGCCTCGGCCTCCCAAAGTGCTGGGATTACAGGCGTGAGCCACCGCGCCTGGCCTATGATTACAGCTTTATTATAGTGAATGGGTACAAATTACACCTAGCCAGAGGAAGAGACGCATAGAATGAAGTCTAAGAGGGGTCCAAAGATGAATCTTCTGGTCATCCTATCTCTATGCAGTCCTGGATGGTGATACCTCCTTCCATCTACAATGTGGAATAATAAAATAGAGTGTTGCAATCCAGGGAAGCTCACCCTAGTCTTTGGTTTCCAGTGTTTTTCTTGGGGTTTGATAACCCTGCCCTGCCCACATAGCGGACCTTTGTCTTTCTGCCCTTCTTGCTGGTTTGTCTAGTACTGTTTGTCTGCCATCTCCAGAAGTCAAAACTGAGATAGCATGTCTCAAAGCACTCATCATAAATCACATGTTATACTGTTGGGTGGCCAACAAAGAACCCAGCCAAACCAAGACACTGCTATTGAGCAGGACATTCCAGAGGCCTAGAGATTACCTCCCAGTACTCACAGCAAAGGCAACGCCTCTCTTTGGGTGAAGTTAATTTATCACTATACAGGAATATACTTTGACTTACTCATTCTTTGGTTGGTGGGTATCTGTATTGTTTCTATAGCTCTGGGAACCTTCTTATACGTGTCTTTATGTAGACATATTTACTCTTTTCTATTGGCAATATACTTCAGAATGGAATTGCTGAGTCAGAGATAGGCCTATATTTAGTAAATGTCAGTTTTCCAAAGTAATTGTACAAATTTACACTCCCACAAAGAATCTGTAAGGGTTTCATTTGCTCTATATACTCTTCACACTTAGTATTGTATAGCCATTCTAATAGGACTATACTAATATGTTAGTTGCTATAGTTATATATAGAGATATATAACTGTTATATAAGTATGTAGAAAGTTGTATTTTCACTTCCTAATGACTAATAATGTTGAATACCTTTTCATATGCTTGCTTACTAGCTTTTTTGGTATCTTGTATGCAGGGTTGGTTAGACTTTGGCCGTTTTAAATGCGTATCGTGTCTTTTCCTTATTGCTTTGTGTGAGTTGTGTATTTTGGATCTGGATCTGAGTTGATATGTATGTTGCAAATACCTTTTGCTCTGTGGTATGCATTTCCACTCTCTTAAAGGTATGGGTTGATGAATTGGAGTTTTTAATTTTAATTAACTCCTGTTTATCAGCCTTTTTCTATATATGGTTAGAACTTTGAGTCTTAAATGTTTGTGTGTGTGTGTGTGTTTCATGCCTACAAACTCATGAAGGCATTCTTTCTTCCCCTAGAGGTTTTATTTCACCACTCATATCTTGCCTGGGATTACAGGCGTGAGCCACTGTGCCTGGCCTATGATTACAACTTTATTATAGTGAAAGGATACATATTTCAACAAACCACAGGAAGAGACACATAGAATGAAGTCTGAGACAAGTTTGGTGTACAGTATGAGATTTAGTGGGTCAAGTTTAATTATCAGTACTCCTGCAGATATCCAAGTTAATCCAGCATTATGTATTGAAAAGTAAATTCTTTCCCCCTGGTTATATTGCAGTTCTACCCACCTCTCATCACCTTTCCTGATAACATCCTGATCCTAACCATGGCTATATGTTACTTAGATATTTATAATAACCTCCTGATTTGTCTGTCTGTGTAGCCTTCAGGGCGTTCACAACAGCATAGCCACAGTGATTTAGATGTTATCACTTCTATGCTCAGTTTCTGGAAAATTTGAACAACAAATAAAGTGGTATTGGATTGTAACCCAAAGTATAAAATAAATATCCATGCATTCATACTGATATGACTATATTATCAGATAAATAACTAAATAAATGGAGGAGATAAATCTCCAGTACAGAATTCCAAATAATTTATGCAGATATTCTGCCCTCAGGGAAGTGGAGCATAACCCCCTGCTCCTTAAGTATGTGCTGTGCATAGTGATTTCCAAAGACTACTGTATGGGAAAAGGGAGAAAAGAGTAACTTTACACTAGAGAAACTTGACAAACACTCCCTCACTCAGGTGATCAAGACCAACAAAAAGTCATCATGCTGATAGTATGAATCCTTGATATCTATGAGGAAAATGGCACTTAACCTCTGTGATCTTCCTCCTGCAAACAACCTCAGTCTCATCATGAGAAAAACATCAGTCAAATCTTAGTGGAGGAATATTCTATGCTATACTGGCCTCCTCAAAATAGTTAAGATCATTTAAAATGAGGAAGAGAGCCAGGCGCTCTGGCTTGTGCCTGTAATCCCAGCACTTTGGAGGGCTGAGGAGGGTGGATCACCTGAGGTCAGGAGTTGAAGACCAGCCTGGCCAACATGGTGAAACCCCGTCTCTACTAAAAATACAAAAATTAGCTGGGCGTGGTGGTTGGCACCTGTAATCCCAGCTACTTGGGAGGCTGAGGCAGGAGATTCGCTTGAACCTGGGAGGCAGAGATTGCAGTGAGCTGAGACCACGCCATTGTACTCCAGCCTAAGCAACAAAAGAAAACTCCATCTCAAAACAAAAACAAACAACAACAACAACAAAAACAAGGAAGAAACTGTCATAGCCAAGAGTAACCTAGGTAGAAATGATGACTAAATGCAATGTGTTCTCCTGCTTAGAATGCTGGAACAAAAAAAGGAAGAAAAGCTTAAAAACCTAAGAACATTTGGAATAAAGTGTAAGCTTTAACTAATAATAATGTACCAATACTTGTTATTAATTGTAACAAATGTACCATATAATATAAGACGTTTTCAGTAGTAGGGGAAACTAGGTATAGGGTATATGGGAATTCTCTGTATTACTTTTATAATTATTCTGTAAATCTAAAACTGTTCTAAAATAAATTGTGTATTTTACAATAGACAGAGAATGAAGTTGAGTACGCAAATTACTTCTAAATGGCCGGGCGCAGTGGCTTACACCCATAATCCCAGCACTTTGGGAGGCCGAGGCAGGCGGATCACGAAGTCAGATTGAGACCATCCTGGCTAACATGGTGAAACCCTGTCTCTACTAAAAACACAAAAAAATTAGCCAGGCATGGTGGTGGACACCTGTAGTCCCAGCTACTCGGGAGACTGAGGCAGGAAAATGGCGTGAACCCAGGAGGTGGAGCTTGCAGTGAGCCGAGATTGTGCCACTGCACTCCAGCCTGGGCAACAGAGTGAGACTCCGTCTCAAAAAAACAAAAAACAAAAAAACAAATTATTTCTAAATAGTCATCCCTGTGTATCCACAGGGCCAGATTTATCATGATTTGAAAAATATTACATGGAGTCATTTACATCTATGATATTAGATCCATGTTTTACAAAAGGAACACATGTAGAACCCAGACCACTGTTTTCTGACATGCTGGTCTCAAACTCAGATTCGAGACTCAGAATCATTTTGGTCCTCTTCAACATTTTACTGCATCTAATTGCACAACTTTACTTGTTGGTTCTCCTGAACTCTAGAGCCAGTAACAGTGACCCCAAAGTAATTCTCATGATTTTGTCTGAGGTACAATTTAAATTCTCGGATGACTCCAAATCTGCAGAAATATTAATATAAAGAGAAAAAATAATGTTATGTGGTGTATAGGAAAAACTGTAAATTTTACATGTGAAAAAGATTTCTGCTTATTAAAAAATACCAAAAAGGCCAAAAGATTAGGAAAAGTTACTGAAACAACAACACATGACAAACACTAACCTTACTATATAAAGAAATATATATATTTCTTAAGTATATAAAGAAGTTTGTAATCAGTAAAAATGACCAACAATGTGATGGAGAAACAGAAGAGTTTATAGTAACATGAACATGCCTGTTAAACATCTGAACAAATGTTTCTCTCATAACATAGAAATAGAAATGAAATTGTAAATTGTTTTCCTGTCTTGTTTGATCAAAAGTTTGATAAAACATTTAATAGCATACATATTCCAGAGAAGATGTTTCCTGCTCTATCTCCCAACATATACAGTGTTACTATCACAATATAGTGTGAAACCGTCAAGGCAAAAATCTTTAATCTCTTTGCCCTGATGATATCTGTCTCTACAATATCCAGTACTCCCAGGTCATTCCTCAACCCAGGGCTCTAACTTCAATAAAATTTATACACCCATTTTCCGTTCCCATCTACCACACTAAATTCTTGTGATCTTTCTACTCTGCACTCTGAAATCCACGGTACCTTATTAGCATAATGCCTCAACCTTTTAAAAAAGCATTCTTAATTTGCCTTTTATTAATTCTTAATTTTTAAAAATTTTTATAGGTTTAGGAAGTTACAAGGGCAGCTGTGTTACATACATATATAGTGTAGTGGGGAAAGTGTTGGCTTTTAATGTACCCATTACCTAAATAACGTACATTGTACTCAATAGGTTTTTTTGTTGTTGTTGTTTTCTTTGAGATGGAGTCTCGCTCTATTGCCCCCTGGCTGGAGGGCAAGGGCATAATCTCGGCTCACTGCAACCTCCACCTCCCACGTCAAGCAATTTGCTCTGTTGCCCAGGCTAGAGTGCAATGGCACTATCTCAGCTCACTGCAACCTTCGCTTCTCAGGTTCAAGCAATTCTCCTACCTCAGCCTCCCAAGTAGCTGGGACTACAGGCGCCCACCACCACGCCCGCCCAGCCAGTTTTTCTATTTTTAGTAGAGATGGGGTTTCATCATGTCAGCCAGGCTGGTCTCAAACTCCTGACCTCAGGTGATCTGCCCACCTTGGCCTCATGAAGTGCTGGGATTACAGGCGTGAGCCACCATGCCTGGCTTGTTTTTTAATTCTGTTTATGTGATGAATCATGCATTGAGTTGCATATGTTGAGCCATCCTTACACCCCTGGAATAAAATCCACTCGACTGTGCTGTTATTATCTTTTTTACATAGTTTGATTTGGTTTGCTAGTATTTTGCTGAAGGTTTTGATGTCTATGTTCATCAGGGATATTGGCTTGTAGTTATTTTGTGTGTTTTACCCTTGCTTGGCTTCAGTACCAGGATGACACTGGCTTTGCAAAATGAGTTAGGGAGGATTCCCTCCTATAATTTTTGGAATAGTTTCAATAGTGCTGGTACTAGTTCTTCCTTGCCTGTCTAGTAGAATTCAGCTGTGAATCTGTCTGGTCCTGGGCTTTTTGTTGTTGCAAGATTTTTTCTATTACTGATTCAATTTCAATACTCATTAGTAGTTTGTTGAGGATTCCTAGTTCTCCCTGGTTCAATCTTGGAAGGTTATGTGTTTCCAGGAATTTATCCACTTCCTCTAGGTTTTCTAATATGTGCATATAGTCTGCTGATTTTTTATATGTCTATGTTATCAGTTATAATGTCACCTTATTATTTCTGATTGTATTTATTTGAACCTTCTTTTTTTCTTGGTTAATCTAGCTAGTGGTGTCAGTTTTACCTCTGCAAAGAAGCAACTTTTTCTTTTATTGATCTTTTGCATTCTTTTGTTCTCAGTCTCATTTTCGCCTGCTCTGATATTTGTTATTGCTTTTCTTCTGCTAGCTTTGAGTTGGGTTTGTTTTTTTTTTTTTTTCTAGTTCCTTGAAATGTGACGTTAGGCTATTCATTTGAGATTTTCCTATCTTTTTGGTGTAGGCATTTAATGCTATAAAATCCTCTCTTAGCACTGCTTTTGCTATATCTCAGATGTTTTCATGTGTTGTGTCTCTATTTTCATTTATTTCAAAAAATTTTAAGTTTCCACCTTAGTTTCATCATTGACCCAACAATCATTCAGGAGGAAGCTGTTTAAATTCCATGTAACTATATAGTTTTGAGAGTTCCTCTTGGTATTGATATCTACTTTTATTCCATTGTGGTCAGAGAAGATATTAGATATGATTTTGGTTTTTTTTAATTTATTGATACTTGCTTTGTGGTCACGCATATGACTTGTTTTTGAGAATGTTCCGTGCACAGAAGAGAAGAGTATACATTCTGTGATTGTTGGGTAGAATGTTCTTCAGATGTCTGTTAGGTTCGTTTGGTCGAGAGTCCAATTTAAGTCCAGAGTTTCTTTGTTGATTTCTGTCCCAGTGATCTGTCTAGTGCTGTCAATGGAGTGCTGAAGTCCCCTGCTATTGTTGTATTGCTGTCTATCTCTTTCCTTAGGTCTAGTAGTATTTGTATTATGGATCTGGGTGTTGCAATGTTAGGTGCATACATATTTAGGAATGTTTTATCTTCTTGTTGAATTTATCCTTTATCATTATAAATGGCCTTCTTTGTCCTTTTTAATTTTTGTTGGTATAAAGTCTGTTTTGGCCATCGTGGTGGCTCACGTCTGTAATCCCAGCACTTTGGGAGGCCAAGGCGGGCAGATCTGTTGAGGTCAGAAGTTCATGACCAGCCTGGCCAACATGGTGAAACCCTGTCTCTACTAACAATACAAAAAAAAAAAAAATTAGCCGGGCATGGTGGCACATGCCTGTAATCCCAGCTACTTGGAAGGCTGAGGCACGAGAATCACTTGAACTCAGGAGCCGGAGGCTGCAGTGAACTGACATTGCACAACTGCACTCCAGCCTGGGCAACAGAGCTAGACTCTGTCTCAAAATAAAGTATAATAAAATAAAATAAAAATAAAATATATTTGACTAACAATTTATATGTAAAAGGAAATTACAAATATATTAGACAAAATCATTCTAACAGGGTATTATGGGTTGAACTGTGTCCCCTAAAAAGATATGCTGAAGACCTAACCCCTGGTACCAGTAAATGTGACCTTACTGGGAAATAGGGTCTTGACAGATGTAATCAAGTTAAGATGAGGTTACCAGGTAACCCCAATCTAACCTGACTGGTGTCCAAATAAAAGAAAAGACTTACACAGAGATACACAGGGAGAATGCAATGTGAAGATGGAGGCAGACATTGGAATGATGTATGTAAAAGGCCAAGGAATGCCAAGGACTGCCAGCTGTTAACAGAGGTTAAGAAAAAGGCATAGGACAGATCCTCACTCAGAGACCTCAGAAGGAACCCAAACTGTCAGCACCCTTGATTTTAGATTTCCAGGCTCTAAACTGTAAGAGAATAAATTTATCTTGTTTTAAGTCACCAAGTTTTTGGTACTTGGTACTTTGTTATTGTATCCTTTAAAAACTATTATGTAGGAGAGCCTTTGATAATGTGTATCCTAATTTGTTCTCATTACCTGTTTTTTAAAAAAAATATTATAAAGGTTAACAAAACAGTCTTACTTTGCTTTCTGTCATTCAACCAGTATGAATTCCCTCATGGCGAATGAGGTCAGAGCGACTACCAAAAGCTTTTCCACATTCCTTACAGTCATAGGGCTTTTCACCAGTGTGAATTCTCTGATGTCGAGTAAGGTTTGAGCCTTTATTAAAGGCCTTCCCACATTCATTACATTCATATGGTTTTTCATCTGTATGGATTCTCTGATGTTGAATAAGTTCTGAGCTCTGAATAAAGGCCTTTCTACATTCTTCACATTCATAGAGCTTCTGCCCAGCATGAATTCTGTGATGGTTAGTAAGTGTTGAGGCACTATTAAAGGCCTTCCCACACTGCTTACATTCATAAGGTTTCTCACCAGTATGCATTCTCTGATGCTGAATAAGCCTTGAGTGTTGAGTAAAGGCTTTCCCACATTCTTTACATTCATAAGGTTTCTCACCAGTATGAATTCTCAGATGTAGAAAAAGTTGTGAACTTTTAGTAAAGGCTTTTCCACATACTTTGCATTCATAGGGTTTCTCACCAGTGTGAATTCTCTGATGATCATTAAGGTTTGAGCAATACTTAAAGGCTTTTCCGCATTCCTTACATTCATAGGGTTTCTCACCAGTGTGAATCCTCTGATGTTGAGAAAAATATGAACTACAACTAAAAGCCTTGCCACATTCCTTACATTCATAGGGTTTTTTACCAGTGTGAATCCTCTGATGTCGAGTAACGAGTAAGCCACCACTAAAGGACTTCCCACACTCCTTAGATTCATAGGGTTTTTCATCAAAATGAATTCTCTGATGTTGAATAAATTGTGATTTCTGATTAAAAGTCTTTCCACATATCTTACATTCCCATGGTTTCTCTTCACTCATAGTTTTTTGAGGTTGAGTAAGAAATGTGGGCTGAATAAAAGTAGTTATGTCTTCATGGGTAAGTATTACTTGACTGAAATGTCTCTTCTTTAGAGATAATATCTTGGTCTCACACATTGATTCCAGATCTGAAAGAAAATACAAAGGCAAATACATTTTCCTATTCTGAGCGAGTTAAAACTTCTAAAAATGAAATGGGAGGATTAAACTGAAAAGAATATCTGAAAAATTACACATTTAGTTTTCAAAGGTGGCTAGGCAATCTGTAAAATTGACAAGAAAAGCATAGACGTTAGGAGAGGTAATAAAAGAAGCTGAGGATATGGATTTGGAAAGTAGATGACCTCTATGATCCTCAAATTTTGGTCTGAACCACAGTCACCTTAAGCCTTGGTGAATACACAGTGTTCAGCACCATCTTCCATATTATAGAGAGATTCAAATTTTTTATTTTTATTTTTCTTTGCCCCCACCCCAGATCTCCTACAGACGCTGCCTGAGACCCAGCTCTGTGTCTCCTCATCATACAGCTCGTGGCGCTCCAACTGCAAGGCCATTAGCATGGCCTGGCAGGGGTTCAGCTGGAGGGCCATGGAAGAGGACAGGCCAGCAGGATGCCGCCTCTGCTCCAGGGCATGCACTGTGAGTAAGAGATTCTAATTATATATACATGTATAAACATATAGTCACATACACAGAGCATGATACTGTATGTTTTGCAATTTGTAGATAATTGTCAGACCTCATCAAAGGACTATTAAGAATAATAAATGTGGCCGGGCGCGGTGGCTCAAGCCTGTAATCCCAGCACTTTGGGAGGCCGAGACGGGCGGATCACGAGGTCAGGAGATCGAGACCATCCTGGCTAACACAATGAAACCCCGTCTCCACTAAAAATACAAAAAAAAAGAAAATAGCCGGGCGTGGTGGCGGCGCCTGTAGTCCCAGCTACTCAGGAGGCTGAGGCAGGAGAATGGCGGGAACCCGGGAGGTGGAGCTTGCAGTGAGCCGAGATCGCGCCACTGCACTCCAGCCTGGGCGACAGAGCGAGACTCCGCCTCAAAAAAAAAAAAAAAAAAAGAATAATAAATGTGTTGAAAGGCTTAAATGGCAGGGGTGGGTGGAGTTCAGTGACTGTGCAAGGGTATACTGGCAAATCACTAGCCTCCAACAAATGTAATATGCTGAACACAACTGGTGGGAAGAGTAGACAGGTAAATCTCTTCTGTGCATAAAGCATGATATGGGTTAGGGATTCACTGAAAATAATTTGCTCTGGAATTCTGTGATGTTGACCTTGGGAGAAAGAAATGAATCATTCAAGTCATAGCAGTGACTGAGAAGGAAGACAGCTCAAGTTTGAGACACAAGAGAGTTAAGACAGGATGAAATGTACTCTATGAGAAGAAAGGAAGTCCATGTCAACATATAAACTGTGAGCCCCAGTTCTATGCTTTAAGGCAATTACTTAACCTCTGAGCCCTCTGTTCCTTGTTTATTGAAATGGGAATGACACTTAACTCATGATTGCTAAAAAGATGAAGAATAATGTATGTAAATAATCTGATGTAAAGTAAGCACTCAGTATTGGTAGCTATTATTATGAAAGAATGCCATAGCAAAAACAGATACTGAGCAAATGAAGTGGCTTGAAGACATCAAAATAAAGCCAGCTAGACTATCTCAAGTCCTCCCTCCACATGATCATTGGCCAAACTTAGTCTGGGTGAGTCCCTAAAAATCTCTTAAAGTTGTCCTTATTTAATTATTGAATCCCCTCTTTCCTAGACCACTACAAGAATCTCCTAATGGTCTCCCCAGTATGTTCCAGCACCCTCTAATCCATTCAGCAACTGATATGGTATTTTGTCTCGCTTTGCCCTACTGAAAATCTAAACTCCTTGGTAATTACCAAGAAGACTCCAATAATGAGGCTCTTACCTACCTCTTCAACCTTGTGTTATACTCCACTTCCACTTGCTCAAGAAGCCTCAGTCCGTCAAGCACATCAAGTTCTCCCTGCCTCTCAGGGCCTTTCCACACACATCTCCCCTTTACCTGGCATACCCCTCATCCTATCACCATTGTTGGCCCTGCTAATTGCTGCTCATCATTTGAGCCTCTGCTCAAACAGCATATCTCTAGAAGGCCATAACTGATCTTCAGTCTAAATTATGGTCTTCCTGTTATTAGGCCTCAGATCTTCCTGCTATTTCTTATTAATAGCACTTATTATTTGTAATATTATATAATCTGCATAGATCCAACAAAATCAAGAAATGTTTTATGTTTTCACTAATATATACTCAGCTCCTGGCAAACTACCTAAAGAATTACTGAGGCAATAAATGAGTCTAGATTTATTGTTCTCAAGAATACATTTTTAGAGTGGAGTTACAAGATGGATGACTAGAGGCACCCAGCATTTACCTCCTCCACAAAGAAGGACCAAAACAGCGAGTAGATAATCACACACCAATCTGAGCATCTATGACAGAGCACTGGAATTCAGCAGGGAAGTAACAGGGAACCTCTGAGGCACAAAGAGAGAAGCAAAGCAGTTGGCCTGGCCAGGATCAGCTTGGAGCCCAGGGGAAAGGTAAGGGAGACCACATTCCCACTGTGGACTCCTGCAATCCTAGCCACAAAACAGCCCCTCAGCCCTCATGGCCCTAAGACTAGTAAAGGGAGCTGCCCAGTGTCTACACAATACTGTTCTAGATAGAAAGTTCATGCTGGGTCCCTCCCCAAACCCAAGCAACTGCAGCATGGTGTCATTTTGGGAGCCCAGCTCCCACCAGACTACATCCTGCCCAGGGACTCAACAGTTCTTCCATCTCTACATCCATGGAGCTCTGCTGGCTTCTCCCCATGTCCATGTAGAGGGTTACAGCACTGCAATGATGGCTAGAACCATTGGTGTGGCTAGGTCCCCAGTACTCCAGTCCAGCACTCAGAGTCCTACACCCTGGGGAATGAGCAGTACAACAGAGTTGGAAGCTGCCTTTGGGACAGCGGGAGCTGAAGTGTGTGCTCCCCAGAGCCTGAGAGTCACCTGCCTGGGGCCACTGCCACTTACAGGAACACCACTACTTCCAAGCAGCTGGGTCCCTATGCATCTGCAAGTGCCTTCAGGGGCCTTAAGACTAGTGCTGGGCAGCATCAAAGGGCCTAACATCAAGCCTACCTGGCCCACCAAAGCTGCTGCCTCCGCACATCATCTGAGGGTTTGGGAATCGACTGACCTTGCTGGCCATTGCTGGTGCCCACATGCACCAACCATCCCCGCAAATGAGGAAAGGCAGAGCCAATGTGCCACCAAGGTCCGAGCATGCTGTCTGGGGGCATGGGAATTGACTTACCCTACCCACCATAGCCTGAATCCACATGCACCACTCGGAGGGTGAGAAGACAGGGTTTCCATGCCTGGTACTGCCCCTGCCACTGCCTATATGCAATGTCCAGGGGTGTGGGGATGAATTCACTCCTCACACTCCCACCAATGCCTGAACATGTCTTCTGGGGGCCTAATTATGGGCTTTCTTAGCCTGCCAGTGCCCACCATCTAACGTTTGGGAGCCCAGGGATTGACTCAGCCCACCCACCATCACTAGCATCCATACACCCCTGCCAGTGACCCGAGGACAGGCCAGCCTAGCCTGCTGCCAACACCACTGCAAGCATCAAAATGTACACACCACCTAGAGGAACAGAGACTGGCCCATTCAGCTTGCCATTACCACTGCTGGTGCCTGCATATGTTGCTTCAAAGCCCAAAGAGTTGGCTAACTAATGTTATTGTCATAATCAATGCCATACATGCCAACAAGGAGCCCAAGGACCTGCCTTCCTTCCTGGCCCACTGCTGCTACTGCCAGCACCTGAGCAAGCAATCTGGAGGCCCAGGGATCAACCTTCATGGAGCAGCTACCAAGTGTCTGAATACACCACCTTGGGCCCCATGATCCAGCATGCCCAGGCTATCACCAACACCACTGGGGCCTACAGACCAGCATAGCTGGCATCCCTATCCCAGAAAAGCCTCATCACAGCTTCCACTAACAACCAAACCCTAAGTCACTGAGGAACTCACAGACACTGCTGCCACTGATTGCAGCCAAAGAAATCATATGGAGATTATACCACTGCATCCACCTAGAACAAAGCCAAAACAACCTACCCAACCAACACTATAAATACATGTACAGGAAAAAGGTTTTCCTTATGAAAACAAATCCATAAAATTGGAAAAAATGACCAGAACAAGAAATACATAGATATCAACGTAAGGATAAAAGAAACATGAGAAAGCATGGAACCATGACATCTCCAAAGTAACACAATTAATTCTCCAGCAACAGATTCCAACAAACAATAAATCTATCAAGTACCTGAAAAAGAATTCAAAATAATGATATTAAAGAAGCTCAGTGGGACCCAATAGAACATGGATAAATACCAAAAGAACCAGAAAAACAATTCATGATCTGAATGAGAAATTCAGCAGATAGATATCAAGAAAAAGAACCAAACAGAAGTCCTGAAGCTGACAAATTTCAATTAATGAAATAAACACAATTGAGAGCTTCAACAATAGACTAGATCAAGCAGAAGAAAGAATTTCTGAACTTGAAGACAGGTTTTTAAAAGTAATCCAGGAAGACAAAAGTAAAAAATAATAAGTAATTTTTAAAACTGAAGAAAGCTTAGGTGACATATGGGACATCATAAAGCAACCAAATATTCAAATTTTGGGTATTCTAGAAGGAGAAGAGATGGGCAAAGGCATAAAAACCTATTTAACAAAATAATAACTGAAAACTTTCCAAGTCTTGTAAGCAATACAGACATCCTGATACAGAAGGCTCAATGATGCCCAAATAGATTCAATCCAAAATGGTCTTCTAAGGTCCATTACAGTCAAACTGTCAAAAGTCAAAGACAAAGAGAATTCTAAAAAAAGCAAGAGAAAAGCATGAAGTCACATATAAGGGAACCCTCAGGCATCAAGTCACATATAAGAGAACCCTCATCAGACTAGTAGCAGATCCCTTGGCAGAAACCTTCCATGCCAGGAAAGAATGGGATGAGATATTCAAAGTGCTAAAAGAAAAAGCACTGTCAGCCAAGAATACTATACCTAGCAAAGCCATCCTTCAAAAATGAAGGAGAAAGTTTTTCCCAGAGAAGCAAAAACAGAGAAAATTTGTCACAACTAGGGTGACCGTATCAAAAATGGCAAAGGGTGTCCTACATCTGGAAGTGAAAGACATATCTACCATCATTAAACAAATGAAAATAAGCTCACTGGTAGAGCAGATATACCAATGGAAAGAGAAAGGACTCAGATGTAACCATTACATAAAACCACCAAACCAAATGATAAGAGAAAAGAAAAAGGATATAAAACAACCATACAAAAAATTAACAGATTAGGAATAAATCCTCACCTATTAATAATAACTTTGAATGTAAACAGCCAAATCCCCCACTTAAAAGATACAGTCTGGTTGAATGGATAAAATAAATATGACTCACCTATATACTGACTGTGAGAAACTCACTTTATCTATAAAATCACAGACAGAAAGTGAAGGGATGAAAAAAAAAATACGGCACACAAACAGAAACCAAAAGCAAGTGAGAGTAGCTGTACTTAAATAAAACAGATATTAAGTAAAAAACTGCAGAAGAGGCAAAGAAGGTCTTTATAGAATGATATAGGGATCAATTCAGCCAGAAGATATAAAATTCTAAATTTATAGGCACCCAACACTGCAGCACCCAGATATATAAGCAAATATTATTAGATCGAAAAAGAGAGATAGGGCTGGGTGTGGTGGCTCATGCCTGTAATCCCAACTTTGGGAGGCTGAGGCAGGAGGATCACTTGAGGTCAGGAGTTCAAGACCAGCCTTTCAAACATGGTGAAACCCTGTCTCTACTAAAAATACAAAAATAAGCTGGGTGTGGCCAGGCGCGGTGGCTCATGCCTGTAATCCCAGCACTGTGGGAGGCCGAGGCAGGTGGATCAAGAGGTCAGGAGATCAAGACCATCCTAGCTAACATGGTAAAACCTCATCTCTACTAAAAATACAAAAAATTAGCGAGGCGTGGTGGTGGGTACCTGTAGTCCTAGCTACTTGGGAGGCTGAGGCAGGAAAATGGCGTGAACCTGGGAGATGGAGCCTGAAGTGAGCTGGGATTGCACCACTGCACTCCAGCCTGGGTGACAGAGCAAGACTCTGTCTCAAAAAAAAAAAAAAAAAAATTATCTGGGCATGGTGGCATGCACCTGTAATCCAAGCTACTCAGTAGGCTGAGGCAGGAGAACTGCTTGAACCTGGGAGGCAGAGGTTGCAGTGAGCCAATATTGTGCCACTGCACTCCAGCCTGGGCGACAGTGCGAGACTCTGTCTCAATAAAACAACAAAAAAAGATAGACTCCCATAAAATAATAGTACGGGACTTCCACATCCCACTCTCAGCATTAGACAGTTCGTCTAGATAGAAAATCAACAGCTTTGGATTTAAACTGGACATTAGACCAAATGGACCTACCAGACACTAACTGAACATTTTATCCAACAGCTGCAGAATACACATTTTTCCTATCAGCACATGGAACATCCTCCAGGAAGAGACCATATGTTAGGCCATAAGACAAGTTATAACTAATTTTTAAAAATCAAAATCATATCAAGTATCTTCTCAGACGACACTAGAATAAAACTAGAAATCAATAATAAAAACTTTGTAAACCACACAAATACATGGAAATTAAACAATGTGCTTGCTCATGCATGCCCACTGGGTCAATTAAGAAATTAAAGATCATCAAAGACTACTACAAGCAACTATATGCTAACAAATCAGATAACCTAGAGGAAACAGAAAAATTCTGGATACATGAAAACCTACCAAGATTGAACCAGGAAGAAACAGAGCAGAAGAACTTGAGCAGACTAATAACAAGTCACGAGATTGAAGCAGTAGTAAAATGTCTCCCAACAAAGAAAAGCCCAAGACTAAATGGCTTTACTGCTGAATCCTACCAAAATTACAAATAACTAACCTAAATTTTTCTCAAACTATTCCAAAAAATGGAAGAGGAGTGAATTCTTCCTAATTTATTCCACAAGGCCAGCATTACCCTGATACCAAAACCAGAGAGGGACATGACGACAACAACAAAAAAGATTTGATATCCCTCATGAACATAGACCCAAAACCCCTCAATGAAATACTAGCAAACAAAATCCAATAATACAACAAAAAGATAATATACAACGATTAAGTGAGATTTTCCTGAAAAGTGCAAGGATGGTTCAACATAAGCAAATCAATAACATGATGTATCAGATCAACAGGATGAGGGACAAAAACCATATGATCAGCTCAACAGATGCAGAGAAAGCATCTGCTAAAGTTTAACATCTCTTCATTATAAAAACCTCTCAACAATCAGGCATTAAAAAACATACCTTAACATAATAAAGACCATATATAACAAATCTACAGCTAACACCATACTGAATGGGGAAAAGCCGAAAGCCTTTCCTCTAAGAACTGGAACAAGACAAAGAAGCCCACATTCACCACTGCTATTCAATATAGTACTGGAAGTCCTATCCAGAGCAATTAGGCAAGAGAAAGAAATAAAACGCATCCAGACTGGATAATAGAAAGTAAAACTGTCCCTTTACGGATGACATGATCTTACATATATATAAAAACCTAAAGATGCTACCAAAAATTCTTGGAACTGATCAATGAAATCAGTAAAGTTGCAAGATACAAAATCAATATACAAAAACAAGTAGTAGGCTGGGGATGGTGGCTCACGCCAATAATCCCAGCACTTCAGGAGGCCGAGGTGGGTGGATCACTTGAGGTCACGAGTTTGAGACCAGCCTGGCCAACATGGTGAAACTTGTCTTGACTAAAAATACAAAAATTGGCCAGGTGTGGTGGCAGGCACCTGTGGTCCCACCTACTCAGGAGGCTGAGGCAGAACTGCTTGAACCCAGGAGGCGGAGGCTGCAGAGAGCTGAGATCATGCCATTGCACTCCAGCCTGGGAGACAGAGCAAAACTCTGTCTCAAAAAAACAAAAACAAAAACAAAAACAAAAAAAAGGATTTCTATACATCCACAATAATGAATTAGCTGAAAAACAAATCAAGAAAACAATCCCATTTATTAATATAATAGCTACAAAAAACAACCTAGAAACAAATTTAACCATGAAGTGAAAGACCTCTACAAGGAAAACTACAAAACACAGATGAAAGAAATTGAAGACAACACAAACAAATAAAAAGATATTTACATACTCATGCACTGGAAGAACTATTGTTAAAATGAACATATTTCCCAAAGCAATCTACAGATTCAATGCAATACCTACTGAAATACCAGTCAGTTTTTACATGAACAGCAAAAACAAAAAAAATCCTAAAATTTGTAGGGAATCATAAAAGATGCCAAATAGCCAATGCAATCTGTAGCAAAAGAACAAAAGTGGAAGAATCGAACTTCAAAATATACTACAAGGCTGTAATAACCAAAACAGCATAATAAAGGGTACTTTCATAAACAGGGTCCTGTCATAAAAACAGACTCAAAGACCAAAGGAACAGAAGAGAGAACCCACAAATAAATCCATGTATTTATAGTCAACTGATGGTTGACAAAGGTGCCAAGAACAGACATTGGGAAAAGGACACCCTGTTCAATAAATGGTGCTGGGAAAACTCGATATCCATAGAGTGAAGAATGAAACTAGACTGTATCTCTCACCATATACAAAAATAAACTCAAAATGAATTAAGTACTTAACTATAAGACCCCAAACTATAAAACTACTAGAGGAAAACATAGGGGAAACACTTCAGAAGAATATGCAAATATATTTTAGATAAGACCTTAAAGATATTTTCAATAAGGGGCAAACAACAAAAAAAAAGACAAATTGGACTATATTGAACTAAAATGCTTCTGCACAGCAAAGGAAACAATCAACGGAGTGAAGAGACCTGTAGAATGGCAGAAAATATTTGCAAACTCTTCACCTGAGAAGGGACTAATATCCACAATTCACAAGGAACCAAAAAAACTTAATAGCAGGGCCACAGTGGCTCATAACTGTAATCCCAGCACATTGGGAGGCCAAGTCAGGAGGATCACTTGAGGCCAGGAGTTTGAGACTAGCCTGGGGAACACAGGGAGACCCCCATCTCTATAAACAATTTTAAAGTTAGCTAGGTATAGTGGCATGCACCTACAGTCTTAGCTACTTAGGTGGCTGAGGTGGTAGAATCCCTTGAGCCTGGGAGTTCAAGGATGCAGTGAGCTGTTCTCATGACACTGTACTCCAGTCTGGCTAACAGTGAAACTCTCTCACATACACAAAAAAAATGACACCGCACACATTCTATTAGTAAAATAAAAAAAATACATATATATATATAAAACAATTGATAAATATTCAGAGTGATGGGTATCTAAATACCTTGGTTTGATCCTTATACATTGTATGAATGCATCAATCTATCCCTTGTACTCCATAAATATGTATAATTTGTATCAATAAAAACTTAGAAAAAAAAGCTCATGAGAAATCTAATGTATAGTAGGAGGACTACAGTTAGTAATACTCTATTGTATACTAGAAATTTGTCAGGAAAGTAGGTTTTAAGTACTCTTACCCTAAACAAAAAAAGAAAGAAAAAAATTATAGTTATTTGATATGACCTGCTTAACTACAGTAATTATTTCAATATGTATGTGTATCAGAACTTCATGTTGTACACCTAGAATTTATACAATAATTTTTAAAAAAGATTCATATACAAAAAAAAATTGTTTAAACACATATAAAAAAGAGTAACAGTATTTGCTAGCAAAACAGGGTGACTGTAGTCAAAAATAATTTAATTGAACATTTAAAAATAACTAAAAGAGGCTGGGCATGATGGCTCATGTCTGTAATCCCAGCATTTTGGGAGGCTGAGGTGGGTGGATCACTTGAGGTCAGGAGTTCAAGACCAGCCTGGCCAACATGGTAAAACTCCATCTCTACTAAACACACACACACACACACACACACACACACAGATTAGCTGGGTGTGGTGGTACATGCCTGTAGTCCCAGCTACTTGGGAGGCTGACGCACGAGAATCACTTGTACCCGGGAGGCAGAAGTTGCAGTGAGCAGAGATCACACCACTGCACTTCAGCCTGGGTGACAGAGTGAGACTCCATCTTAAAAAACAAAACAAAACAAAACAAAAAAACCTAAAAACTAAGAGTACAATTAGATTGTAACACAAAGGATAAATGCTTGAGGTGATGGATATCGCATTTCCTCTGATATGAGCATTGCATGCCTGTATCAAAATATCTCATGTAACCCATAGATATACATACCTACTGTGTACCCAAAAAATTAAAAATAAAGATTAATAAATAAATAAAAACACAGACCAGGTGTGGTGGCTCGCTCCTGTAATCCCAGCACTTTGGAGGGCTGAGGCAGGTGGATCACTTGAAGTCAGGAGTTCAAGACCTGCCTGGCCAACATGGTGAAACATCGTCTCTACCAAAATACAAAAATTAGCTGGATGTGGTAGCATAAGCCTATAATCCCAGCTACTCAGGAGACTGAGGCAAGAGAATTGCTTGAACACAGGAGGTAGAGGTTGCAGTGAACTGACATTGTTGCCTAGCCTGGGCAACAGAGCAAGACTGTCTAAAAAAAAAAAAAAAAGATAACAAGTGTTAGCAAATGATGTGGAGAAACTGGAACCATCATACACTGCTGGTGGGCATGTAAAATGGTGTAGCCATTTTGGAAAAGAGTCTAGCAGTTCCTCAAATAGCTAAACACAGAGTTATGATATGACCCAGCAATTGTACTCCTGGGTAGAAACCTGAAAGAACTGAAAGCTTATGTCCACACAAAAACTTACAGACATGTTCATACAACATTATTCAAAATAGCCTAAAAGAGGAAACCCAAATGTCCATCAACTGATCAATGGATAAATGTGGTATATCCATAAAATGGAATAGTATTTGGCAATAAAAAGAAATGAAATACTGATACATGCTACAACATGGATGAGCCTTGAAGAGCATTAAGTTATGAAACAGGGAATTTGCAGAAGACCACATATTGTACAATTCCATTTATATGAAATGTCCAGAAAAGGCAAATCCATAGAGAAAATCAACTCATGGTTGCGTGGCGCTGGAGAGGGGTGGGAGTAACAGCTAGAGTGTACAGGGGTTTTTCTGAGGTGATAAAAATGTTCTAAAATTGATTATGGTGATGTTTATACAACTCTATTATATTAAAAGTCACTGAATTGTACATTTTATATGGGTGAACTGTATGGTATGTGAATTATACCTTAATAAAGCTGAAAATAAAACAAAAAAATTAAAGGAGCCCTACTCTGGTTCATAGACAGCAGGGGTTAGGCAACTTTTTTATAAAGAGTAAGATAGCAAATATTTTCAGCTTTGTGGGCTATTCAGGTGTGTGACTGTAGTGCAAAGATAGTCACAGAAAACTTCTAAAAGTTTGAATGTGCTAGGCTTAAAAAAAAAAACAAGCCTTTCCAACTTGGACCTGGCAGAATGGTTCCCGCAAAGAAGGGTGGTGAGAAGAAAAAAGGGCCGTTCTGCAATGAACAAGGTGGTGACCCGAAAGTACACCATCAATATGCACAAGCGCATCCATGGAGTGGGCTTCAAGAAGTGTGCCCTCGGGCACTCAAAGAGATTCAGAAATTTGCCATGAGGGAGACGGGAACTCCAGATGTGCGCATTGATACCAGGCTCAACAAAGCTGCCTGGACCAAAGGAATCAGGAATGTCCCATAACGAATCCGGAATGTCCCATAACGAATTCGGAATGTCCCATAACGAATCCGTGTGAGGTTGTCCAGAAAACGTAATGGGGATGATGATTCACCAAATAAGCTCTATACTTTGGTTACCTATGTACCTGTTACATCTTTCAAAAATCTACAGACAGTCAATGGGATGAGAACTAATCACTCACTGATCGTCAAATACATAAACTAATTATAAAATTGCAAACAAAACAAATTCCCCCCTCCCCCGCAAAAATAACGCCACAACCTCACAAGAACTGCTAGCTCAAAAACAAATTTTTAAAAAGACTGGCTTAATAATTCTGGTTTAAAAATAACTATATATCTTCCTCCTGATTTTATCAGTGCAAAATGTAAATTTTAAGATTATAAAAACTAGGCTGGATGCTATGGCTCACGCCTGTAATCCCAGCACTTTGGGAGGCCAAGGCAGGCGGATTACTTGAGCTCAGGAGTTCGAGACCAGCCTGGGCAACATGGCAAAATCCCATCTCCACAAAAAATACAAAAATTAGCCGGTCATGGTGCCGTGTACCTGTAGTCCCAGCTACTAGGGACGCCGAGGTGGGAGGGTCACTTGAGCCTGGGAGAGGTGGGTGTGTGGGAGGTTGCAGTGAGCCAAGATGCACCACTACACTCCAGCCTGGGCAACACAGCCAGACTGTGTCTCAAAATAAAATAAAATAAAATAAAATTATAAAAACTATACAATTATGTGTTAAACCAAATCGGTGCGGAGGCTCACGCCTATAATTCCAGCACTTTGGGAGGCCGAGGCAGGTGGATCACTTGAGGTCAGGAGTTAGAGACCAGCCTGGGCAACATGGTGAAACCTCGTCTCTACTAAAAATACAAAAATTAGCTGGGCATGGTGGCGCATGCCTGTAATCCCAGCTACTCAGGAAGCTGGGACAGGAAAATCGCTTGAACCTGGGAGGTGGCGGTTGCAGTGAGCCGAGATCACGCCATTGCACTCCAGCCTGGGCGACAGAGAAAATCTCTGTCTCAAAAAAAAAAAAAAAAAAGAAGAAGAAAAAAAAAGTAACTGTGTTGCTCTGTAGTGTGTCAGTTTAAATATAATAGTCAAGATTTTTAGTTAACTTTAAGACAATGGAATTAAGAAAAATTAATAGATAATCCTCGAAAACCTGGATGACTTCTAACATAAGGTATTAAAACATTGATTCCCAAGAATAGTTTTAACATATATGCCATTATTATTTCATATGTATGCCTTGTTTTTTATGTTAGAGGATGCTATACCTTTGGGTAATGTAAATAAATACATGGGGTTTTTTTGTTTTGTATTTGGGTCAAGGCTAACTTTAGTTATGGTATGTGCAGGGCACAAATGTGCAAAAAGACATTTCTGTCCTTTTTATAAAGGCTTATAAGGAACGTGGGTGGCTATTGGGGGAGTGGTATCACATGAACTTAGGAGTCCGTTAAAATGTTTATGTATCACAGTTCTAAATTACCTACCTCCCACATTTTTCTGTGATTAAACATTATAATTTGAGTAGCTGAGACTATCTGGGAATAATCATAACAGAAATGTAATAGATATGCTTTTGTTATCAAGGAAATTACAGGTCAGGCATGGTGGCTCACACCTGTAAAACCAGCACTTTGGGAGGCCAAGGCGGGTGGAACACCTGAAGTCAGGAATTCGAGACCATCCTGGCCAACAGTGAAACCCTGTCTCTACTAAAAATAAAAAAATTAGCCGGGCATGGTGACAGGTGCCTGTAATCCCAGCTACTCGGGAGGCTGAGGCAGGAGAATCACTTGAACCTGGAAGGCAGAGGTTGCAGTGAGCTGAGATTGTACCACTGCACTCCAGCCTGGGCAACAAGAGTAAAACTCTGTCTAAAAATAATAATAATAATAACAATAGTTTTGTCTTTAAAAAACTAGTTGTTCCAAAATGTAAAACTGATACATAAAAAAGACATCTCAGTTTTGATGGGTTTATTTTCAATTCAGTATTTGAACTTGGGAAGAGTATGTAAAAACATTCCTAAGTGACTATTATTAAGCAAAGATGTCAAACTAGAAAGTACAAACTACAATACAAATAAACATAAGGCATAACACAAATGGGGATGCACATTAAGTAGGTAACAGGAAAGTTATAACAACATTTGTGTAATCAGGATATAAACTATGAATATTGCTATAGTCAAGATACATATGGTGATTACCAGAGACCAGCCCTCAACTATCAGAACAAGACATCAGGAAATACTTTTACAGTTTGATGTATCACAAAATGACAAAACAAACATACTATGCAAAAATTGAAGTTAGGTATCAGAAGAATGAAAGTAAGAGTTGAAAATGTATTGTCTTTGATGAGAGGGACCGGGGCAGTCAGGGTAGGAATGTATACATGAAAAAGCAGGCTGCTGTTTTTCTTTTTTCTCTTTTTTTGAGATGGAGTCTCACTCTGTTTCCCAGGCTGGAGTGCAGCTGCATGATCTCAGCTCACTGCAACTTCCACCTCCTGGGTTCAAGCGATTCTCTTGCCTCAGCCTCCCAAGTAGCTGGGACTACGGGCGCCTGCCACTATGCCCAGTTAATTTTTTTATTTTTAGTAGAGATGGGGTTTTGCCACGTTGGCCAGGCTGGTTTCAAACTCCTGACTTCAAGTGATCCGCCCGCCTCAGTCTCCCAAGTGCTATGTTTACAGGTGTGAGCCACTGCGCCTGGCCTGGGCTGCTGTTTTTCAATATAAGCTTTATAACACTGTGATTTCAAACTCTGTAAATATATTACTTTAATGAAAATTAAATTAATTATTTTAAAATGAAAAAGGAATAAACAGAGACCACCTTTCAAGTAGAAAGGTACAAGGTTAAGGTAAGATTAAGAAGGGGGTGAATTAGCAAGTTGGTAGGGAGGAAAAGTGCTACGAGACAGAAATAAAATACTTAAAAGCAGCTAAGATCAACTGATAACTGGGAAAAAGTGAAGATTCACAAACTCCTCCCTAGGTTCCTAGAGCTTCGTTAAATCTAGAATTCTTTCTCAAGGGAGGCGTGGATCTTCTATTTCCAACGCTAACTCTATAGGTAACAACATCTACTTCTAGGGCTCCAACCATTAACTTCTACTTGGATGAATTTCCACTTCCATATTTTTTGACTGTTTTACAACTTTCTTCTGAGCTTCCTGTTTGATCTTCTCATTGATGAATCTTATTCTGTAGAAATTATTTACAGCAATGTTCTAGCTCCTGCATTAGATAACAAGTTTCTTAATAAGCCTACTTATTTTCTAAACTGTACAGCACCTAGCAGACTAGTGTACAAAATTAAAAAGTCAAACATTTTTACAAGACTTTCTATTTAAAAATCTTAATTCTCCATAAACTGATATTAATATTCTCATGCAAAGTATAACTTGCCATTTTAAGTTTCAAATGACTCTATATAAGCTAATTCTAACTTTTTTTTTTTCTTTGAGACCAAGATTTGCTCTTGTCCCCCAGGTTGGAGAGCAATGGTGCGATCTCTGCTCCCTGCAACTTCCGCCTCCCGGGTTCAAGCGATTCTCCTCTCTCAGCCTCCTGAGTAGCTGGGATTACAGGTGCCCGCCACCACGCCTGGCTAATTTTTATATTGTTAGTAAAGATGGGGTTTCACCATGTTGCCCAGGCTGGTCTCAAACTCCTGACCTCAGGTGATCCACCCACCTCGGCCTCCCAAAGTGCTGGAATTACAGGCATGAGCCACCGTGCCTGGCCTAATTCTAGAATTTACAATGAAAATGCAAAGGACTAAGAAGCAGTAGGAGAACTTGCTCTACCAGATAAGATTTATTACATGCTACAGTATTAATACAGTGTGCTATTGGCACAAGGATAGACAAATAAGCCAAAGGAACAGAATTCAGAGACAGACTCACAGAAATAGGAATACAGGATTTATGACAAAGGTAGTCCTATAGAGAATGGGAAAAGGACAGTCATCTCAATACACACTAAGAAGTCAACTGGATATTCACATGGAAAAAAAATGAAATTTGACCCCTACCTCACAACACATACAAATTCCAACTTCAGAAAAGTAGATCTAAATGGAAAAAGTAAAACAATAAAGCTACTAGAATATAACATAGGAAATATCTTCATGACCTTAGGGTAGGCAATGGTTCCTACCCAGGACACAAAAAAGCAACACTATACAGAAAAAGGTAACTGTGACCACATTAAAATTAATTAACTTCTGTTCATCAAAAGATACCATTAAAAGAGTAAAAGACAAAATATAAAGTGGTGGGAGATATTTACATCATGTATAACCAAACACAGGCCTGATACATAGAATATAAAAAGAATTCTTTGAAAGCAACAGGAGGGGGAAAATGGCGGACGGGAAGGCAGGAGAGGAGAAGCCTGAAAAGTTGCAGCGAGCTGGAGCCGCCGGAGTAACGGAGGGGAAAGTTCCAGTCGCAGCGCTGAGAAGCGATCAGCTGAAAAAGAAGCCGCCGACCTCCCAACAAAGCCTACAAAGATTTCCAAGTTTGGATTTGCCATAGGTAGTCAGACGACAAAGAAAGCATCAGCCATATCCATCAAACTTGGATCAAGTAAGCCTAAAGAAACTGTTCCAACTCTTACTCCAAAAACTCTTTCAGTAGCCGCAGCTTTTAATGAAGATGAAGATAGTGAACCAGAGGAAATGCCTCCAGAAGCAAAGATGAGGATGAAGAATATTGGAAGGGATACACCAGCATCAGCTAGACCAAACTCCTTCAGTAAAGGAAAACATGGGTTTTCTGATAACTAGAAGCTGTGGGAGCGAAATATAAAATCTCATCTTGGAAATGTCCATGACCAAGACAATTAAATGATGTTTTGAAATTGGGGTGTGGGGTAGGTGTAAAGTTAAAAGGAACAGTTTCTTTTTTTAAAGAATGGTATAAGACTATCTTTGGAGCTGCTTTTTTTTTCTTTTTCATTTTTTTAAAAGATTGAGGGGTACACTAATAAATGAGAGTTTGAAATTAGAGGTAATTTATGTGTTATATACAGATTTCAAGACATTTGCTAGTTTTGTAGTTTCATGTGATTAGTTTCCAAAGGTTACAGATAATAAAGAAATCAGAAATGGTACCTTTTTAAGAATTGCATATTTTTTTAGACACAACTATTAGCACATTAAGAGGGAAGCAAAAAGTTATTGTCTATTTAAAACTGCAAGCAGTTACTCTCTTAACTCCTTATTACCTAAACTTGTTTGGCTCCCAGGAACAGCCTTATAAAGAGAGGGAGTATTGTATTGGGAGGAAAATGTTACTGAACTATTCACTGAAAATAAATTTAGATAAAATACAGCTTTTTTCCTTATGGGCATTTGTTTTGTTTCAAGTCATCATAAACTAGGTATTGCATTGCTATCAGTGGATACAGATGCTTAGCTCCTAAAAGAATTTTTTTTTTTTTAATGTAAACTGTTGAATATTTGAAATAGTCCACTTCACCTTAATGGGTCTTGTCTATCTTCATTAGTCTTCAAAGAAAAACCATTTGCTACCAAAGTAAATCAGTATTTTGAATGTGCTTCTCTTGTTTTTTGTTTATTAGCTAGTTCCTTTAAGCATTTCCACCAGAACTTGAGGCAAATCATAAGGAAGCTGTTTCTTTTAAAACACAAACCACCACCAAAAATTTAAATTTACATATTGCTTAAATATTTGGCTGTTTTTAGTTTTTAAAAGGTATAAACACCAAAAAAAAAAAAAATTGTATGAAGATGGAAAATAAGAAGATGCACTTTCTGTAACCTTGTCTAAGGATTTAAATTACTAACTTGTGAACTCCAATTTGAATTGAACTTAACTATCGGCTTTCTTACTAGTAAAATTGTATGGTTTATTTTAAATGCGTACATATTGACCAACGGCCTCTGAAAAAGCACATTTTAGATACTGAAATTGAAGGAAAGAAAATACATCTTCAAACATTTTTTGGAATCTCACCGCATGTACTTTGTTAGATTTGTGTATTGTAGGGTGTCTGTTTTGTATTTTTGTATTGTATATGAACTTTTTAAAAAATGTGACAGTTAAACACATCTTTAAAAGCATAGTCACAGACAAAAGAAGCATACAGTATAAAAATTTCCTTGAAAACTCCTACAATATTATATTTGGAAGCAGCTTCAGATTGTTTTACTGGTGGCAACTGCTTGCTGAGGTCTTTTAGTTGGTAATAACTCCAGAGAAGCAGCCTGCGTATATTCCTAACATTTTGTTCACTAGCATTTAAGTTTAGAATAAGCCCAAGTAAAACGATGGAAATGTATATAGAACTCTTAGTTCTTACATGATTTAATTATATCAAGATACATGAATTTAACTTACTTTAATGTAGGCAAACTATCCATTTTTTGTCCATTTTCCCGTTTGTTAAAATAACATACCTCTCCTACGTATTATTTTCTTGACCCAAATGAAATATTAACCTAAGGTCAAGCTGGGAGAGAGAAATGACTGAGATGAATGTCTTTACTAAAGTACCAACAAATTTGTCAAACTCAAAAAAAAAAAAAAAAAAAAAAAGAAAGCAACAGGAAAAAGATAGACAACCGACTAAGTTTAGCCAAGAAACTTAAACAGGCATGTCAGAGAACACACACAGCAGAATAACTAAAATTAAAGGGCCTGGCAATAATAACTGGTAAGAATGTAAGAATACAGAGCAATGGCAACCTTCATACTGCTACTAGAACTGCAAATTGGTATAACTACTTTGGAAAATTGGTATCTTTACTAATGTTGAACACACATATATCCTATTGCTCAGTAATTCCACTCCTATGTATATGCCTAAAAGAAATGTGTACGTACATTTGCCAAAAGTTACACACAGGAACGTTCACAGCAGCATTATGTGTAATAACTAAAAACTGCAAACAAACCAGCTGTCAACAGTAGAAAGGTCACTTATAGTAATTAATAATATATAAAGCATAATTTAAAATATATTCATAGAATGAAGCAGGACGCAGTGGCTCACGCCTGTAATCCCAGCACTTTGCGAGGCCGAGGCAGGTGGATCACCTGAGGTTAGGAGTTTGACACCAGCCTGGCCAACATGTTGAAACCCTGTCTTTACTGAAAATACAAAAAATTAGCTGGGCGTGGTGGCACAGGCCTGTAGTCCCAGCTACTCGGGGGGCTGAGGCAAAAGAATCGCTTGAACCCAGGAGGTAGAGGTTGCAATGAGCCGAGATCACACTACTGTACTCCAGCCTGGGCAACAGAGCAAGACTCCATCTCAAAAAATAAATAAATAAATAAATAAATAAATAAATAAATAATATATATGTGTATATTCATAGAGTGAAATACAACATAGCCAGTAAGAATGAACTAACACCAGATATATGCAGCACCATAGATATGTCACATAAACAACATGTTGAGCAAAAAAAGCCAAAGGCAAAAGACTAAATACTGTGCAACTGCATCTACATTAAGTTCAGAAATAGGCAAAACGAATCCCTGGTGCTAAATATCAGGATGGTATTTATTTTGGGAGAGGAAAAAGAGGCTGATGATTGGGAAGAGGCAGAGAAGGGGTTCTGAGGTGCTAGTAATGTTCCACTTATTGTCCTAGTAGTGGTTTCACCATTCTCAATTTCACCATGCTATGCACTCATAGTCATGTAGTTTTATGTGTGTATGTTATCCTTCAATTTCTTTTAAAGTAAGAAATAATCAAATGTTTGATAAATGAAAGAATGAGCTATTAAATCCAGAATGAACTGGTCAAAGACGTTAAATAGCTGAAAGTAGAGAAAATGAAAACAAGTAGAGGGAAAGAAAAAGACACACACACGCACTTACACACATCTATTTCTTAGGGTAGGAGTGTCTACTGTTATACAATTCTAAACATAGCATATCATAGGAAGGAATGAAACCTAAAATGTGGATAGAATAATTATAGCATAATTATAGCCAGGGAGGTACTTACTATATTGGACTAGGGAGAAAGTATGAGAAAAAAAAAAGTGGGATACCTTATATGGAAGAGGCTTCGGGCCTTTAAAGGGAGCTTCCTGATAACATCTCAGAAGTATATCTCTTCATAGCCCTGCTCCTGAGCCATCATCTCTTACTTACCTGAACACAGGCCTCTAGTCAGCTCTCTGTCAACCATCCAGGGCTCTTTTCCTTGTTCCAATAAGGAGATCACAGCTGGCTTAGAATTGGAAAGTCCTGCTCACAAGAAAAGACATGGGACATGGTTATGCTCTGGGCTCCCCAGAAATCAGATCGAGTCCCTTAGTGATCAAAGAAGAGATGACATTACAAGAAGGACCAGAGAAAGATGGAGAAGATGAAGCTTCAGCCACAGCCCATTGGAGCTGCCCACTTCCAACTCTTCCATTCTATTTCAACTCAAACCATTCCTTAGGGAAGAGGGAGCAGAAATTCAGCTGGTTACATGAAGCAAATAATTCACAGTGGAGAAAGGAGACATTTACAAGGGCAGACTCTGAATTTTCGGGAATAGTTATCCTTACCCACTGAAACCAGGTTGCTGAAATTCTCCAACATTACTTCTTTGTATAAATTCATCTGACCAGAGTCCAGGCATTCCCATTCCTCTTGAGAGAAGTCTATGGACACATCCCTGAACATCACTGACC
This sequence comes from Macaca fascicularis, assembly GCF_037993035.2. NCBI lineage: Eukaryota > Metazoa > Chordata > Mammalia > Primates > Cercopithecidae > Macaca > Macaca fascicularis. Next base: position 44,107,032 of record NC_088393.1, read on the forward strand.
CCTGAAACAACAAACATGCTTTCACAATGGAAGGAGAAAAGAAAAAGATGGTGGTAGAGGTGGCAAGAAAGGACAGAGTAAGCAAAATTAAAGGGGGTGAATCCTATCATATCAGAAGATATATGTCCTGTGTACAAAGGGATGTACAAGTAGGCTGGACTTTTCCAGTGATAGGAAACAGCATGCATTCAGTTCAATTAGTGAGTTTCTTCCCCCTCCCCACTTTCCCTTTATGCCCCAAGAGACAGGAAAATGGGAGGAGCTTTCAAACACATCTCATAATACTTGGAGTAAAAATTCAGAATATCAGGGCAAAACAAAAATGAAAGTTTCGGGCCGGGCGCAGTGGCTCAAGCCTGTAATCCCAGCACTTTGGGAGGCCGAGACGGGCGGATCACGAGGTCAGGAGATCAAGACCATCCTGGCCAACCCGGTGAAACCCCGTCTCTACTAAAAAAAAATACAAAAAACTAGCCGGGCGAGGTGGCGGGCACCTGTAGTCCCAGCTATTCCGGAGGCTGAGGCAGGAGAATGGCGTGAACCCGGGAGGCGGAGCTTGCAGTGAGCTGAGATCCGGCCACCGCACTCCAGCCTGGGTGACAGAGCGAGACTCAGTCTCAAAAAAAAAAAAAAAAAAAAAAAAAGAAAGTTTCTAAAAGCTTCTAGGAAGAAAAGACAGATCACATAAGTTTTCAGGAATCAGAATGGCAATAGACTTCTCAATAGCATCATTTGAAACAAGAAAAAAAACAAGTAATTCCTTTAATATTATAAAGGAAAATAAATTCTGAAATAGAATTCTATCTCCAATCAGATTACTAAGCCACTATGAAGATTAAATCAAGACAATTTGAAATCTGCAGGGAATGATAAAAGTATTTCCAATGTGGCTTTTCTTAGGAAGCTACTGGGCTACATGTTCCATCAAAACTAGGGAGTAAATTAGGAAAAAGAAAAGGTACTATATTAAGACACTGGAAAACTAACATGAAAATGGTGATGAAAGTGCCAGTATAATTATAAAAGGCAAATCCTAGAACACCATCCAGCAGCAGACTGAGAGAACAGCATCTAGGAACATAAGAAGTGAGGACTATAGGAAAGACATCTCCAAAGAAAACTAAGGAGCTAGTATGTTTGATCATGCAGAAAATATCGACAGGCAACTGACAGCAATGTTAGAGAATTTGAAAATGATGACGTGGGATCATATTTATGACACTTTTTTTGTAAAAATGTAAACATCAAATGGCAAATGAAACAAAATTTGGTTCTTGACCAATAATGAAAACACATTAAAATATTAACACTAGTTATCTGAGTGGTCAAATTTTATTTTTTCCTGGTAATGCTGTATTTTTGAGATCTCTAAACTAATCATCCTTTTATTTTTAAATCATAATAAATATTTGAGAAGAAAATTCAGCAAGCATAAGTGGAGCAACCATCCTTTTCTGTGATGGGAAAATTATAGGGACCTAGAATTAAATGACATTCCTTTATTAAGCAAGAATTTTCAGAAGAAAAAGAAGAAACCCCAACACACCTTGGATACTGCTTGTAGAAGTTCATCATGCATTCTTTCCGCCTCTTCTTGGTGACACCTGGAGAAAGGTAAAATTGGGAGAGGGAAGAGTAACTGTGAGACACCAGGTTTTTCTTGGTACCCAAATTAGTCAAGTAAGCGGTCTTCCCCAGCCCCATTACCCACCACACATGGGGAATGGAGATCCGAGTAGAATGGGGCATCCTGTCCAATTCCAGTGGCTCAGGGGAAAGGCTGTGTTCACTGCTGTCCAGGGTTCGAATCTGACCACCAGACCTCAGAGAGGTTTCCTAGAGACAGAGCTCTGGAGTCACAATCGCACAGTTGACGGGACCTCATACTCATACACAGAATGCCACATACAGTTAGGGACAGTCACACTTAAATCAAGGCGACATGCACGTCTCACCTGCACACACGGAGCCACACACGGCAACACAGTTACAATCACATACACACCATAGGAAACACACAATTACAGCTGCACAATTGTAGGCACCCCACACTGTCGCAGTCACAATCACACATCACCACGGGTACACACAGCCACAACCCCTCCAGTGACAGGTATCCCATATCCGCACATAAGCCCAGTGTTATTATCTCCCAGACAATTCCACAGCCTCCCCTCTTTTTTGGAGGGGTGGGGACAGAGTCTCGCTCTGTCGCCAGGCTGGAGTGCAGTGGCGCGATCTCGGCTCACAGCAACCTCCGCCTCCCGGGTTCAAGTGATTCTCCTGCCTCAGCCTCCTAGTATCTGGGACTACCGGCGCGCGCCACCAAGCCCAGCTAATTTTTGTATTTTTAGTAGAGATGGGGTGTCACCATGTTGGCCAGGATGGTCTCGATCTCTTGACCTCGTGATCCGCCCGCCTTGGCCTCCCAAACACAACCTCCCCCTTTCAGGCAGCTCTGCCCACACGGGCCCAAGGCGCCAGCTCCCCACCAGCCTTCGGTATCCTCAACTAAGCCCTTTCCAGTCATCCCAGATGGGAACTTGCAGACCTGAGCCAGTTCTCCCGGGGACCAAAATATCTCACCTCCCAGATCTAAGAGTCCCGCCAGGAGTGACGAAACGTTCGAATTCCTGCGAGAAAAGTGGCAGGCCACCAGGCCCTCTGGGAAATGTAGTCCAGAGCGGGACCCACGCCGATTCCTGTCAGCTCCTCGCCTGGGCCCACCCGAAACGGCTGCTCCCTCAACTCTCAACATCCAGCTGAGCCTCAGAGTTGCGGGTGGCTGTAGCGCTGGGCAATGGAGATGAGCCTCCCCGGGAACCTGGCACACGCCTCACTCTCACACAGGAAATGCAGACGTGTTCTGGCCGGATGTTGAGTGGGGCCGCGGGGCCTGCTGGGAGGTGTTGTCCTCGGAAACGTCGCGGACGCGGAGGGATGGTTCGGGGCTTTAGGCGTCTGTTCCACACCTATCTGTGGGTCCCCTTCACCCAGAATCTCAGAAACTGCGCGCGGGATGAACATTCGGGTGTTTCCGGCAGGTGACGCTGCCGAGTCCCCGCTGCAGGGGGCGAGCAAGGGACTCGCGGCTGACGGGACACGGAGCCACTTAGGCCCAGAGTGTCCCGAGTAGCGGCAGTGGGGAGTGCTCAGGGTACGCTACTGGTAAGTGGTTGCAGTTGTTGGGACAGAAAACTGTGAAGGGAGTTAGTGTGGGTGTGTGGTTGTGTGTGTGAGTGTGACGGCACGAATGATTGTGATGGGGTGATTGTGATGTTTGGTTGCGCGTGATTATGATGAAATGTGTGATATGTGTGTGATTGTGATTAAGGCTCTAGTGAGTGTGAGCGTGGCGAAGTGTGCGTGATTGTAATATGTCTAGTAGTTCTTGTCTTGAGCTGGCTTCTCTGTAGCATTTGGCATAGTTGATAACGACTTGAAAAACACTTATTTGTTTTTTACTGGTCCTCTCTCCCTGTTGGCCACTCCTCTCCTTTGCTGTCTTTTTTACCCTAGTAGTCCTTGACCCTACAATTTGTAGTTTTCCAGTATTCCTTGGTGAACTTTTCAGGTTCATTATTATCTTACGACTTGCTGCTTTTATGTATATTAGTTAGCTATTGCCATGATAATAATGATGTCTAAAAACCACCCCTGAACTCAATGCCATACAACAGCAAGTCCTTATTCTCCTGTTCACAGGCTGGCGCGTTGACGGTGTTCAGCTGATCTAGGTGGGGCTTGGCTGAGTGGATAGGCTGCGCGACGAGTTAAGATCTGCTCCGCATCTGTTCTTTCTGGATCTCAGGCCAAAAGCACATTTATTGCCAGGGCATGCTCTGCTCATGATGGGTCACCGGAGCACAAGAGAGATTGCCTTAACCAGAACAAGTCACATGGCTAAGCCTAAAATCAATTATGCCCACAATTGGAGGGCAAAGTTACCTTCCAAAGAGTATGAATATATAATCTATTAGAGGGGGTGAGGAATTGGACTAAAATTCCAGTCTACCACCTTAAGAAACATACCTCTTTATCCTGGTGAGTGCCTTTTAGTCCAGGTTCGCTTTTGTCTGATAATATTGCTTTTCAAGTTTTATTGTATTTCTTAAGAATTTCATTTTCTAACCCCTTTGTGTCTTTATGTTTCAGATCTGTGTCTTGTGAGGAGCATATTGCTGGGTTTACATCCGTTTATCCCGTTTGACTGTTATTTTAATAGGTGAGTATAATTCAGTGGCATTTATCATGATTGCTCGTATAAACGTTTTATTTTCTATTTATTATGCCTTAAACATTTTTGAGTGACATATAATAGTTGCACATATATCTTTTTTTATTGGGCAAATTCACCTTATCCCTTTTTCTCCCCTACTTTGGTTTCTGCTATTATCCTTCTATTTTTAATATGCATACTTAACAAAACTCAACCTTAAGACTTTAAAATACTTGAACTCCAAAATATCCGCCAATTTCTGTGTTATTCTTGTCTGGTATATTATTTTCTTCTAGTTTTTGTTGTTGTTGTTTTGTTTTGTTTTGTTTTTTGAGACGGAGTCTCGCTCTGTCACCCAGGCTGGAGTGCAGTGGCACGGTCTCGGCTCACTGCAACCTCTGCCTCCTGAGTTCAAGCGATTCTTCTGCCTCAGCCTCCGGAGTAGCTGGGACTACAGATGTGCCACCACACAGCTGATTTTTTGTATTTTTAGTAGAGACTGGGTTTCACTGTGTTAGCCACCGTGTTAGATCTCCTGACATCGTGATTTGCCCACCTCAGCATCCCAAAGTGCTGGGATTATAGGCGTGAGCCACCGTGCCTGGCCTATTCTCTTCTAGTGTTAAAGCCCCAAATTAGTAGTAGTAGCCCATTTATTCTATATACGGTTCATATCCAGGAGGGGTTGGTTTCAGGACCCCTCCATGGATACCAGAATGCACAGATGCTCAAGTCCCTACATCCTTCTGTATACATTAAATCATCTCTAGATTATTTGTAATACCTAATACAATGTAAATACTATGTAAATCATTGTTACACTTTATTGTTTAGGGAATAAGAAGAAAAAAATCTGTACTGTACATGTTCAGTACAGACACAACTATCGTAGGCCTAACTATATTTTTTATCTGAGGCTGATTGAATCTGAGGATGCAGAACCCGTGGATAAGGAGGACCAACTGTATACATATATATATATTCAATTGTGGTAAAATATACAACGTAGAATTTACCGTCTAAACCATATTTAAGTGTACAGTTCAGTGACATGAAGTACATTCACATTGTTATGGTACCATCACCACCATCCATCCACAGAACTCTTCTTCTTGCAAAACAGAAACCCAGTACCTATCAAACAATAACTCTCTATCCCCCGCTTTCCCCCGGCCTATGGCATCTGCCATTCTACTTTCTGTCTCTGAATTTGACTATTCTAGGTACTTCATATAAGCAGAATCATATGTTGTTTGTCCTTTTGTGACCCTGATTTAACTTAGCATAATGTCCTCAAGATTCATCCATATTAGCATGTATTGGAATTTCCTCCTTTTTTAAGGCCGAATAATAAGTATGTCATATATGGATAAACATTTTGTTTATCAGTTTATTCATCATTGGATACTTGGGCTGCTTCTACCTTTTGGCAATTGCAAGTGACACTGCTACAAACATGGGTATACAACTGAGTCCCTGCTTTCAATTTTTTATATATACATGTGGTAATGTCTGTTTTTCATCTTTGATTGTCATAGTGTTTTTGATAATGACTGAACCATTTTATCAGCATATTTTTGAGCACCTACTATCAATATCAAAAACAGACAAAAATAAGTCCTTGTTTTCCTGGAGTTTATGTTGTGGGGGGTGGGTGGACAGTATATATAACTAAACTATACTCATGTGCCGTATATGTATGGACTATATACATATATGACAGTTGTCCTGTGAGACAGTGGTCCCCAGCCTTTTTAGCGCTAGGGACTGGTTTTGTGGAAGACAATTTTTCCATGGACCAGGGGACGGGAGGGTTATGGTTTCAGGATGAAACTGTTTTACCTCAAATCATCAGGCATTAGATTTTCATAAGGAGCAAGCAACTTATATCCCTCACATGCACAGTTCAAAAGAGGGTTCACACTCCTGTAAGGTTGTAATGCCACCACTGATCTGACAGAAGGTGGAGCTCAGGCGGTAATGCTCGCTCATCTGTTGCTCGCTTCCTGCTGTGTGGCTTGGTTCCTAACCAGGAACCAGTACGGTACCAGTACTGGTACATGGCCCAGGGGTTGAGGACCCCTGCTGTAAAATTCCTGTCACCTAGTGACTTTCTAGCCAATATAACACTGTAGCACAATACCATCACTCGTGTTTGCAGTGATGCTGGTTTAAACAAACCTACTCTGCTGCCAGTCAGATAAAAGTGTAACGTAAAATTATGTACAGTACATAATACTTGGTAATGATAATAAATATGTTGTTGGTTCATGTGCCTATTATACTATTTATCATTAGTCTGGAGCATATGCCTATTTATTTAAAAAAATTAACTGTAAAACAGCCTCAGGTCCTTCAGGAGGTATTCCAGAAGAAGGCATTGTTGTCATAGGATGTGATAGCTCTATGTGTGTTATTGTCCCTGAAGATCTTCCAGTGGGGCCAGATGTGGAGGTGAATGACAATACCAATGATCCTGGACACTGTAGGCCTAGGCTAATGGGTGTTTGTGTCTTAATTTTTAACAAGAAAATTCAAAAAGTTAAAAAAGAATTTTAAGAACATAGCTTATAGAATAAGGATATAAAGAAAGAAAATATTTTTGTATAGCTGTACAATGTGTTTTAAGCTATGTGCTAAGAGTCAAATAGTTTTAAAAAATTGAAAAGCTGGCTGGACATGGTGGCTCACTCCTGTAATCCCAGCACTTTGGGAGGCCAAGGCAGGTGGATCACCTGAGGTCAAGAGTTAGAGACCAGGCTGACCAACATGGTGAAACCCCGTCTCTACTAAAAATACAAAAATTAGCCGGGCGTGGTGGCAGACGCCTGTAATCCCAGCTACTTGGGAGGCTGAGGCAGGAGAATCACTTGAACTCAGGAGGCACAGGTCACAGTGAGCCAAGATCGTGCCATTACTCCAGCCTGGGTTATGGAGCGAGACTCTGTCTCAAAAAAAAAATGGAAAAGCTTATAAAGTAACAAAGTTATAGTAAGCCAAGGCTAATTCAACAATTCGAAGAAATAAAAATAATTTTATAAATTTAGTGTAGCCTAAGTGTACAGTGTTTATAAAGTCTACAGTAGTATATAGTAGTGTCCAAGGCCTTTGCATTCACTCACCACTCACTCACTCAGAGCAACTTCCAGTTCTGCAAGTTTCATTCATGGTAATGAATGAAACTTTCCATTTTTCCACTTTCCATTTAAACTTTCCACTGTACCATTTTTTATCTTTTATACTATATTTTTACAATTTCTCTCCTGTGTTTAGGTATGTTTAGATATACAAACATTTACCTTTGTATTGCAGTTGTCTACACTAACCTGCCATACAGGTTTGTAGCCTAGGAGTAATAGGTTGTACCATATAGCACAGGTGGGTAGTAGGCTATGCCATCCACATTTGTGTAAGTACACTCTTATATTCGCACAATGATGAAATTGCCTAATGACACATTTCTCAGAGCATATCTCTGTTGCAAAGTGATGCATGACTATATATATTAATAGTTTGTTAGAAAGTGATCACTGTCAGCCGAGTGTGGTGGCTCATGCCTGTAATCCCAGAATTTTGAGAGGCCGAGACCGGTGGATCACCTGAGATCAGGAGTGAGCTGAGATCGTGCCATTGCACTCCAGCCTGGGCAACAAGAGCGAAACTCCGTCTAAAAAAGAAAAGAAAGAAAGTGATCACTGTCATGAAAAAAAAGTGAGCGTGTTAGGGGTATTAGGAGGATATTTCAAGCATAGCACTTCTCAAAACCTATTATAATTGAATGTTTTCTGTTTTATTTGTTTTATCATACAGGGCAAAAATTAGTCTATTTTGTTACATATTTTTTTTTACCCTTTACCTAATAAAGACTCATAGCAGCTGCTAAATTCATATATCTTTTTTTTTTTTTTGGGACGGAGTCTTGCTCTATCTCCCAGGCTGGAGTGCAGTGGCGCGATCTCGGCTCACTGCAAGCTCCGCCTCCTGGGTTCACGCCATTCTCCTGCCTCAGCCTCCCGAGTAGCTGGGACTACAGGCGCCCGCCATCACGCCCGGCTAATTTTTTGTATTTTTAGTAGAGACGGGGTTTCACTATGTTAACCAGGATGGTCTCAATCTCCTGACCTCGTGATCCTCCCGCTTCGGCCTCCCAAAGTGCTGGGATTACAGGCATGAGCCACTGCGCCCGGCCTAAATTCATATATCTTAATAGTCATTTCATATATTCATCCAATATTATTGTGACATGAGTATAATTGTCATTTCAGATGAAGAGACTTGGAATTCTAAATTGCAGTTCTCTCTTAACTCAATTGCCAAGATAATACAGAAATGGAATGGAATAGCTGGTCTTTGAATGAAACTCTCTTTCTTGCCAAATTTGGGGTTGCTGCAAATCTGGGTGTTTTTTGACTCAGGTTTATATCTGTCATCTCATCGAGCATATACTTTTAGACACATAGAAGATATTTGAAAAACAGATAGGTAAACATAACTTTGTTTACACCTCTGGTCAGTGTGTCCAGAGCGTATGAATTACAAATAAGGAAGATTAGTGTTTGAAGCTGTATTAATTATCTATTAGTGTGTAACAAATTACTTCAAAAACTAGTGGCTTAAACAACAATAAACATTATCTCACAGTTTCTGTGGGAAGTGTCTTCACTGGGTATTTTGGCTTGGATATCTCATGAAGTTGCAGTCAAGATGTCAGCTGGGCTATAGTCATCAGAAGGCTGCACTGGGGCTGGAGGATTCACTTCCAAGACAGCTGGCTTCCAAGTTAGTGTTAGCTGTCAACAGGAGGCCTCTCCGTAGGGTTGGTTGAGTGTCGTCATGGTATGGCAGCTGGCTTCCCTCAACGTACATGATCCAAACATGCAAGACAGAAGCCCTAATGTCTTATAACCTAACCTTAGAAGTCACACACCATCATTTCTGCAATATCCTATTGGTTGTGAAGGTCAAAGATACTCAGGGTGGGAGGGATCTACAAAGGAATGAATACCAGAAGACAGTGATCACCGGCGGCCATCTTGGAAGCTGGTTATCACAGGGAGCCAGTGAAAAGGCACCAGGTAAATTAGATTTATATCCTAATCCACAGGTCCTGGCCCCACAAGGATAAAACACATCTGCAGTGCAAATAGAAGTCTGAGGAACAGGTGTCTATCATGGAAGGAGACCTGACCTGAGACCTGCCTTAGAGGCTGGAGAGTCCTGAAAGAGAGTGGACCCTGGAGTTGCTGGAGCCTGTCTTGACCCTTCTGCCCAGAGCAGGCAAAGTCTGAATGACATCTCAACCTTCAGTGATCAGCAATAGCTGTGTAACAATGGAGCATTTGAGCCACATGGTGGAAAGGAAAGGTGAGGTGGCTCATAGGTGGACAGAGCTTAGGAGAGAAAGGTTCTACATTTGGGGACAGTGGAAAGAAATGCATTACTCCTACCGAGAAAGGTCACGTGTGTGAGTTGACTGTGCAGGGGAGACGTTTGTTTTTAATCTTATTCATTTGACTATTTGATTTTTTAAAAATAAATTTTGAAAAGCAATTTTTATTTCTTAAAGAGTATATTTAAATAGATCTTTAAATGCTGTACTATAACATAAACAAAAGCTTCCTATTCCATCCATCCTCGTCCCCTGTTCCCATTCCTGAAAGGCAACCACTTTGCACATTTTCGTCTCAATATTCTGGTATTCACCTCCTTTTTTTCTAAATAACATTCTTATACTGCTAATGCTTGATTTCTCAGTTTTAGATATTTCCTGTTGATTTTTGATAATGGAGTTAAGGATTTAGCTCTCTTTCACTACCTAACCCCTTCCTTTTCACCTCCACCCCAACACACTCTTCTCCTTGCCCTTCTTTCTAATATGGTATTATTTTTTGGAGGTTGAAGGTTGACCAGATGTCAGGATCTGTAAGCATTTTCTTTTGGGCTAGTCAGTTTCCCCAGCAAGAATTCCTAGATTTTGCTTGAGGAGTACAAGCCAGAACTCCCGCTTTTTGGGAGACAGACAAAGGAAGGAAGTGGGCATGTTAGGCACCTCATCTTGCAATATGAGAACTTTTATTTAATTCTTTTTTCTCTGCATTGCCTCAACCCCACCTTTATCTGAATCTGATATGCCTGAAATCCAGAGCTTGTCTCATTCAGTATATCTAGAGAAAAAAATCTTTAGTTTTTCCTGTTGCCAATGTGAGGGAAACGTGACTATGCCATGTTGGGTAAAAGAAGACATCAGGCAATCTTAACATCTTTTTATGACATCTTACGTTTGGTTTTCTGGTTTTCAGCCCTACTCCCAACCTCTAGTCCGCAGAAATACTTAGTAGCTCCATTCCTGAACCTTTCTAGGGTCCTGCCATGGCTTCCCCACCCTCCTCCCACCCTTACTTAAGCTTCGCCTTTCTCTGGTTAAGTTAGATACCACTCATTTGTCTGTTCTCTAGCTTCCCACATTTTGTTGACAGCTCGCTCTTATCTGTGGAAGTCTTCTATATTCTTTGTCCTTATGAGTTTTAGCCTCCTTTTTTCCTTTATTAACATTACGATTGGTTTGGGAGAGAGTGGAAATATTAATAAACGCAGGTATTCAGGCTTTCCTTTTTAACCAAAAGGTCCTGAATTTTTTTTTTTTTTTTTTTTTTTTTTTTTTTGAGGCGGAGTTTCGCTCTGTCTCCCAGGCTGGAGTGCAGTGGCCGGATCTCAGCTCACTGCAAGCTCCGCCTCCCGGGTTTACGCCATTCTCCTGCCTCAGCCTCCCGAGTAGCTGGGACTACAGGCGCCCGCCACCTCGCCCAGCTAGTTTTTTTTGTATTTTTTAGTAGAGACGGGGTTTCACCATGTTAGCCAGGATGGTCTCGATCTCCTGACCTCGTGATCCTACCGTCTCGGCCTCCCAAAGTGCTGGGATTACAGGCTTGAGCCACCGCGCCCGGCCAAGGTCCTGAATTTTTTAGGGGAAAAAATAAATCAAGTTTTTAAAAAATGTCATTAGAATCATGACTGTATTGCATTCTATCATATGAATGTTCTGCATTACCTGTAGCCAGTCTCTGATGAAGGTTTTTTTTCTGAGTTCTTTTTTTTGGGGGGAGAGACAGAGTCTTGCTCTGTCGCCCAGGCTGAAGTACAGTGGTGCGATCTCAGCTCACTGCAACCTCCGCTTCCTGGGTTCAAGCGATTCTCCTGCCTCAGCCTCCCAAGTAGCTGGGACTACAGGCATGCACCACCAGGCCCAGCTAATTTTTGTATTTTTAGTGGAGACGGGGTTTCGTCATATTAGCTAAGCTGGTCTCGAACTCCTGACCTCGTGATCCGCCCGCCTTGGCCTCCCAAAGTGCTGGGATTACAGGTGTGAGCCACTGCGCCAGGCCTTAAATTCTTTATGGTTAAAAAATAACATTTTAGACCAGGCGTGGTGGCTCACGCCCGTAAGCCTGGCACTTTGGGAGGCTGAGGCAAATGGATTACTTGAGGTCAGGAGTTTGAAATCAGCCTGGCCAACATGGTGAAACTCTGTCTCTACTAAAAATACAAAAAAGTTAGCCAAGCATAGTGGTGGATGCCTATAATCCCAGCTACTCGGGAGGCTGAGGCAGGAGAATTGCTTGAACCCAGGAGGCAGAGGTTGCAATAAGCGGAGATAGGCCACTGCACTCACTCTAGCCTGGACGACAGAGTGAGACTCCATCTCAAAAAAAAAGAAAAAAATAAAAGCATTTTAAAGGTCATCCCAATCTTTAAATTTTTGGGGTATCTGTTATTATGTACTTAAGATAAACTTCCTGTTAGAAATAAAACAGCAAGATTCTAGGGAGATAAAATATTGCCAATAGATTCACTGGGCACTATATACTTAGCCCTCCAGAAATCCCCATCAGACCCCATATGATTAAATTAGCTATCCGTGTCCATTTCAGTGTCTCTGTAGCTAGATGGCGGTTAACATTTCTCATTGTTTCAAGGATCATTCATCTGTAGAGGGTCTTATAGCCACCTGGTACTGTAGATTTCTATATTCCTTTGTCTGAAACTTTGAAGCAAATCTGTTTTGTTTCTCTTCCTTCAGCTTGGTATTCTCAGGAGTCTGCCCTTTCCGAGGAAGAAGAGGATACAACCAGGCCTCTTGTACGTCTTAAGCATTTATTTGTTTCCTGCGTTACTTTGCAGTGCAGTTACGGTGGGTTATTGTAACCTACCAATATGTTGGAAAAAATAAATTGATGAAAATCAAAGTGAGAAAAAATACAGATAGAAAATCAGAACCCGGGGAAATTTGAGATATGGCTGTGCGGAAGCAGGTACATACAGAATTATTAAAGTTGAGTTCAAATTTAAATATGATCTGGAGAGTCAAAGCAAACTGGGACACTTAAGTTTATTCCATAAGTTGCACCATTTATGAGGAAAAACTTACAATTATTTAAGTGAAGAAAAGACTTTTCATTGGCACCTTGGTCAAAAAGAAACTCTAAAATATAGTTGGACTTCTGTGTCTGTAGGTTCTGCTTCCATAGATTCAACCAACTGCAAATCAAAAATACTTGAAAAAAAATGGGTGGTTGCATCTGTACTGAACATGTACAGACTTTTTTCTTGTCATTTTCTAAACAATATAATGTAACAACTATTTACATCGAAATCACATATTAGGTTTTATAAGTAATCTAGGGATGATTTAAAGTATATGGGAGGATGTACATTGGTTATGTACAAATACTACACCATTTTATATAAGGGACTTGAGCATCTGTGGATTTTGGTATCTGTGGGGATCCTGGAACCAGTTCTCCATGGTTTCCTAGGGACACCTGTAATTCCTTAATTCTTACAATTTTTAGCTCAGCTTTTAAAAGTCAGTCTTGGCCAAAGTTCAAAAATTTAAATTATCTGGAAGAGGAAGTGGAACACATACCTTTCAAATGATCCTATGTATATATTTTCTTCAATTGAAATTTTAATCCAAGTTGAGCTAAATTATACTAATATTGTATGGCAAAGTCTTATAGTTCTGATATCCATAGCTTTTCACATCTTTTTTATGGTCTCAGAAGATACAGTCTTCATCCTCATCTTACAAAATTACATATTCTCTGCTCTTGATTCTTTTTGTTTCCATCCCTGACGTCACTCACACACCTACATTTTGAATGTTTTCTGCTTAACTGCCTCTTTTTCGTCAGCTTATGTATGTCTTGCCCATCATGAAACATATACACATACTTCTTTTGACCATATGATCATATGGCTCATCCAATTACTTCTGTTGGTGCGGTGGCCCTAGACAAACCTCTGTGGCCCTAGACAGGCTTGAGTTTAAATCTCGCCTCAGTGACTTATGAAGTGCATGACTGTGGACAAGTTTCTTAATCTTTTCGTGACTCAGTTGCATCTGTAAGTCTGTAAATGGGGATAATAATGGTGTTTATCCCATAGGAATGTTGGGAAGGTTAAATACATGTAACAAGTACCCCGTAAATGATAGGTATTGTTATTTTTTTCTCAAATATTTTTGGTCTGCCATTGGTTGAATCCATGGATATTGAACCCACAGATATGGAGGACCAACTGTTATAGCTTTACTGAGTTATTACTATGTGCCAGGTATATTGTGCTTTACATAGCTTATTTCGTGTAATTATTATCAGAAGTCTATAAAGTACATATTATTTAATTTTTTTAGATAAAGGAAATGAAGCACAGAGGTTAAGAAGCTTACATAACATTGTGCATCAGTGTGTCATAAACCCAGGATTCAAATCCATACAGTCTGACTCTAGGGCCCACACTCTACATTACTGTACAGATGGAGGCTCATTATGAGTGAAGAAATACAAAAGCCAATTACCTGTTCATATTGTTTGTCTATTTTTAATAATAGTTTTTTCTCTATTTGATATTAGAATATTTTAAGAATGCCTATTTCAGTATTAGGACTTGGGATTTATGCAGCTACGTTCTCCCAATCTGTCACTTTTATGTTATCATTTATTTTTTGTTGTATAGACACTGAAGTTAATTACGTTTAATGTATGATAAATATGTACACATAATAGAATTCAGTCAAAATATGCAACAATTAATATTTAGTCTTTTTTCATGAGTTGCCAATGTTGATCTTTTCTAAGATATCTTTCCTAATTAATATTAGATCATTGAGATAATCTCTGTCCAAAGCTTTGTTTTCCATATTTAGTCTTTAATCCAACTGGATTATAATATTGTAATTGGTTTGAGATAGGAATTTACTGATAATTCTATTAGTAGAATTACCTTTGCATGTAGAAGACTAGTTGTTCCAACACCATTCATTAAGTAAATATTTCCTTTGTGATGCCACCTTTACTGTATACATAAATGATTGTTTCTAGGCTTTTACTTTTCCTTTAATCTATTTGTCTACATTTATATCGGTACCGTACTTGTATGTGTGTGTTTTACATTGGTTTAATTACTATTACTTTATATGGGCAATGATTTTACCACTTCTTTATGCACATACATTATTCTTAGTTTTTCAAAAATTTTTGAGCTACCTTGGGACCTCTGGGCTTCTATTTGATTTTTAGAATTAGTTTATCTAGTTCTAGGAAGAAATCCTGTTGGGGATTTTCGTTGAATTGCACAGACTAATTGGAGAAGAATTGAGCAAAAATACATATATATATGTGTGTATATATATAAAGATATCTATAAAAAGATATATATTTATTTATTTATTTATTTGTTTTTGGTGATGGAGTCTTGCTTTGTTGCCCAGGCTGGAGAGCAGTGACGTGATCTTGGCTCACTGCAACCTCCACCTCCTGGGTTTAAGTGATTCTCATGCCTCAGCCTCCCAAGCAGCTGGGATTACAGGTGTACACCACCACGCCTGGCTAAGTTTTTGCATTTTTAGTAGAGATAGGGTTTCACGGTGTTGGCCAGGCTGACCGCAAGTGATTCTGACCTCAAGTGATCCACCTGCCTCAGCCTCCCAAAGTACTAGGATTACAGGCATGAGCCATTGCCCCTGTACTGAAATATATTTTCTGTCACAATTAAAGATGTTTCCATTTAAGGGAATCTATTAATATAAATTATTATATTCAAGAGAAAAACAATCAGATGTATAGAGCTGAAAATTTTTAAACTCAGAACCTGTGATTTCAAAAGGACCTATTTATAAAGTAAAAATAAAAGAACACTTTCTTACCATGATACTTTTAAGAAATTATTCACATGCATACAACACATATACATGCAGATAATAAGCTAAAAGCTGGTACCATGTTTACTTGTAAAAATGAGGCACTTTCCCACTAGTCAGGAACCCATCCAGCTTGCCAGTGCTACCACAGTTATCTATATAATTTTGTATGCCTACACATAAGGGGAGGGAAACGAAGTAAAAAGTGGGATGGTACATTCAAAATTATGATATCTAAATGATACGATTATGTTTTTAGGCAACAGAAGAGAAACATGAGATGATTGAACTATGGACACAAAATTAATATACAAAAATCAATACCATTTTTTTCTATAAACCACACCATCAAAAATGAAATGGAAGAATGAGGCTCAGACTGGAAAAAAACCCTAAAGAAAAAAATAAAGAAATGTATGTGATGTACATGGGAGAATGAAACCTTCAAATTATTACTGAGATATAAAAGAGGAATTGAACAAATTTTTTAAATACCCTTTTTTGGATAAGATCCATCATTATTAAATTAATGTAAATTGTCTTTAACCTACATAGATTTATCTGAATCTCAATAACAATTCTAAATCATTTTTCTTAGAATTAGACAAGTTTATTCAAGCCGAGTCTAGAATACGTTTGAAAAATAAAAACATGCAGAATGGCCAGGAAAAGTATAAAAGAATGTCATGTACCATCTCAAGTTTTTAAAAGAAGAATATTCGTTTAATGGTTATGTAACTTTAGGGGAAAAAAAATTTTAAAAAAGTTGCCAGTCAGCACATACACACAGAACTGATTTTCAGTTATCTTTATTCCCTTGCTGTAACCTTTGTTTTTTTTTGTTTGTTTGTTTGTTTTTTGAGACAGAGTCTCACTCTGTTGCCCAGGCTGGAGTGCAGTGGTGCTATCTCGGCTCACGGCTCACTACAAGCTTCGCCTCCCGGGTTTATGCCATTCTCCTGCCTCAGCCTCCCGAGTAGCTGGGACTACAGGCGCCCACCACCTCGCCCGGCTAGTTTTTTGTATTTTTTAGTAGAGACGAGGTTTCACCGTGTTAGCCAGGATGGTCTCGATCTCCTGACCTCGTGATCCGCCCGTCTCGGCCTCCCGAAGTGCTGGGATTACAGGCTTGAGCCACCGCGCCCGGCCTAAACTTTGTTATTTTAAAGAATATGTTTGTTCCATTATGTATCTTGAAGAAAGTGAGGCATGGTGGCTCACACCTGTAATCCCAGCACTTTAGGAGGCCAAAGCAGGAGGATCACTTGAGGCCAGGAGTTTGAGACCAGCTGGATCAACACAGCAAGACCCAGTCTTTACAACAAATTTTTTTAAATTAGCTGGGTGTGGCCAGGCACGGTGGCTCACACCTGTAATCCCAGCACTTTGGGAGGCCGAGGCAGGTGGATCATGAGGTCAGGAGATCGAGATCATCCTGGCGAACCCAGTGAAACCCCGTCTCTACTAAAAAAAAATACAAAAAACTAGCCGGGCGAGGTGGTGGGCGCCTGTAGTCCCAGCTACTCGGGAGGCTGAGGCAGGAGAATGGCGTGAACCCGGGAGGCGGAGCTTGCAGTGAGCTGAGATCCGGCCACTGCACTCCAGCCTGGGTGACAGAGCGAGACCCCGTCTCAAAAAAAAAAAAAAAAACTAATAAATAAATACAAAGAATTACCACCTTCTCTTAATTGCTCTCCACCAAAATCTCCGTTGTTTCTGAGTACGCCCTTAAGCTTGAACTTTGCCATAACTCTGTTGCAAATAAATTCATTTCCTTGTCTCTTCACATTTGTCAAGCCTAAAACAAGAAAAATAATACAATTATTCAAATTTGGGATTTAAAAAGAACATGTAATAAACAATAGAATGGTAAGTTTTAAAAAGTTGAGAGGAAAAAAAATAAAAATAAAAAGTTGAGAGGAATTCCACTTCCAGGATAGCAATGGAAAGTATTCCATGGACCTAATCCACAGTAAAACAAGCATAACTGGTAAGAAGCATTTAAACCTGCAGATTGTGGCTCAAATGCCACAGACTCTTACAGTTTTTATTAAGTTTTAGTGGTTTTTTATTATTATTAAATGGTTCTTTATTTGCTATATGCCTTTAGGGCAATTTCCAGAAATTTTAATCTTTAAAAACTTCTCACCAGTGTTTATCTATATATTAAACTTATCAAGGTATTCTTACCTTCTAAATGGATAATAATAGTAGCTACTTTATAGCCTTATTAGGGGAATTTTAAAAGTTAATGTAACAAAATATTATAGCATTGTCTAGCACATAACAAGTAGTCAGTAGATGACAGTGATAATATTAATGATAGTAATGATCTCAACATCATAGAGATAGTTTCTCAGAGACATTATTCAGCCTTTGGGCCGCGCGTGGTGGCTCACGCCTGTAATCCTAGCACTTTAGGAGGCTGAAGTGGGCAGACCACCTGAGGCCAGGAGTTCAAGACTAGCCTGGCCAACATGGTGAAACCCTGTCTCTACTAAAAATACAAAAATTAGCCCGGTGAGGTGGTGGGCACCTGTAATCCCAGCTACTTGGGAGGCTGCTGTAAGAGAATTGCTTGAACCCAGGAGCGGAGATTGCAGTGAGTCAAGATTGCACCATTGCACTCCAGCCTGGGTGACAGAGCGAGACTCCATCTGAAAAATAAAATAAAATAAAATAAAATAAAATAAATTCAGCCTTTGGTGATTTCCATTTGTATTTCCCATTTTATCTTGTCCCATTTGTACTATCTCTTTAATAAATTCCCCTAAGTGTGGCTATGTGGTGCTTTTTTTTTTTTTTTTTCCCCTAGAGAACCTTTGCAGTTTAAAAGTTTTTTCTTTATTTCCTTACTTGGATATAAAATTATTTTAATGGGAAGAGCTAGACACTATTGATCAAATCACATTCTTTTTTTAGAAATTTGGCATTTGTTTGTTGGTTTCTGTTATATCATTCTCATAGATTTAATTCCCATCCTTTGGTTGTAAATAAACAAAAGACTAAAACCTCACTCCCTTTCTTCGATGGTTAACTATGGACTCTGTCCTTAGCTGTATTACTCACCATGTATATTTTCTACAGCTGCTCACATCCTTTGGCCATGGATTCAGCTCCCAATCTTAGGTTGATGACTAAAAACTTTTCATCTCCCTTCTTCTTATATCTAACTGCATAGTGAGTATTTCCATCTGAAAGTCCTATAGCAAGCTTGTCCAACCCACGACCGGTAGGCCACATGCAGCCCAGGACAGCTTTGAATGTGGCCCAACACAAATTTGTAAGCTTTCTTAAAAACATTATGAGGTTTTTTTGTGATTTATTTATTTATTTATTTAAGCTCATCAGCTGGTGTTAGTGTATTTTACGTGTGGCCCAAGACAATTCTTCCAATGTGGCCCAAGGGAAGCCAAAGATTGGACACCCTGTCCTATAGGAATTTCATACTTTACATGTTCAAATTTTCATGCCTCTCCTCCTTCCTCTTGCCTTATTTCTCTTACCTCTCTACTCTCTGCCATGTTCCCCTTCCCCCTGGATCACATAAACATCTGGACAGGTTCTGAGCCAGTTACCTGTGAGTCACGTCCAATTCTTCCATCTCTGTCACAGCCGAGTAAAAATTAGTGACCACTGACTCTAGCTTCCTGCATAATAGATGATGAATGAATAAGTTTGCTGACTTAATAATTAACATACCCTTCAAGGATATTTCTGCTATGCTTTATTTTCCCTACAATATAATGTAAAATTAGGTAAATATGAAGACCTGATAAGGTTTTTAATGACCTCTGACCCCTGAGTACCAGCTAAACAAGTTCTTACATGTTTTGATCACAATTCCTAATTTTGATGACTTCAGATTAATTAGCATTATGTTTTTACAGGAAACAGTGACATTTAAGGATGTGGCTGTTGACCTTACCCAGGAGGAGTGGGAGCAGATGAAACCTGCTCAAAGGAACTTGTATCGGGATGTGATGCTGGAGAACTACAGCAACCTAGTTACAGTGGGTAAGGTAGCTTGGTAGCTTTGCAATTTAACAGAGAAATTCTTTTCCATTTCTGAAATGTGTGAAGACTGTAACTTGCCAGATAACTGTAGCCTTTCCTTTCTCCACATGACTGTATGTGCTCCACTCTTCAGTGTTAAAGGCTAATTACTTTGTGTCATTGTGTAAGTTTGTTCATCCTCATCTTTTGTGAACCCTCAAACTTGGACTTAGCCCAAGATCTGGATGGTCGTCACCAGCATTAACATCCACGTCTTTTGCTATTTCTTGTAATAGGCTGTCAAGTCACCAAACCGGATGTGATATTTAAGTTGGAGCAAGAAGAGGAGCCCTGGGTGATGGAGGAAGAAATATTTGGGAGGCACTGTCCAGGTGAATAAGTGAAAAGCAGCTCTGAAAGAGAAAGCCACATGAGAGTTGTTCAGTGAAGGGTTGATATCATTTCACAGTTTCCAAGATTTTCTTAAAGGCCCTATTCTTCTAGAGTGACAAATGGGATGGAGTGCTTTAGATTACTGTGACATTTTTAGATATTATTCTTCCTATATTGCAGATATTTTCCTCTTTTAAATTGTAGAGGGCCAGTAGCCCTATCCAATTTCATAATACCATCCTTCCCTAATTCATTCACAGCCTTCCTTTCAGGATTATTGTTCCTCTCTCTATGATCCTTGGGCACTCTCTTTCCTTTATGTCTATGGTTTCATTTCCTTATGCACTCAGTATTTCATGGTTGTGTAGTAATTTTAAAACATGTTTCACACTTAGGTTTCTTTTCATTTCTTTCCTTCTTTCCATTTTATAAAGCTTCAGACTTGTGTTTGGTTAACAATAGTTTCACTTCCCA
This sequence comes from Macaca fascicularis, assembly GCF_037993035.2. Lineage (NCBI taxonomy): Eukaryota > Metazoa > Chordata > Mammalia > Primates > Cercopithecidae > Macaca > Macaca fascicularis. The sequence continues at coordinate 44,127,311 of NC_088393.1, forward strand.
TTGTACTTCACAACCCTGACAATCCCATGGCTTAGAAATATAAAAGTTTCTGGCTTAGAAATCCCATGGCATCTCCTTTCTGCTTATTCCCGCCTTCCATTCCTTTAATTTTTTTGAAAATACACGAGGTCCATACTTGGTTAAAAAATATAACCAGTATTATACCTATAATACCAATAGTATACCTTTTGTGCAAAAGCAAATCTTCTTATCCTTGACACAGTCCCTTCCTTTCCACAGTTGCATACACTTCCTTTTTGGAGTTATCCTGGCTATTTTTGATTATTTTACCATATGAATTTTAGACTTAACTGTCTATTTCCAGAGAAAAACCTGTTCGATTTTTTTTTTTTTTTTTGAGACAGAGTCTCGCCCTGTCGCCCAGGCTGGAGTGCAGTGGCCGGATCTCAGCTCACTGCAAGCACCGCCTCCCGGGTTTATGCCGTTCTCCTGCCTCAGCCTCCCGAGTAGCTGGGACTACAGGCGTCCGCCACCTCGCCCGGCTAGTTTTTTGTATTTTTTAGTAGAGACGGGGTTTTACCATGTTAGCCAGGATGGTCTTGATCTCCTGACCTCGTGATCCGCCCATCTCGGCCTCCCAAAGTGCTGGGATTACATCGAATTTTTATTGGGATTGTGCTAAATATATAAATTAACTTTCAGAAATTTAACATCTCTTTAATGCCAATGTTTTCTGTCTAAGAACACACTCTGTTCAGCTTTTCATATCTACTTTTGTGTCCTTTAGAAATGGAGCTTTCCAAGTTTTCCCATTGTTGCTTTTGTATATCTATAATATGGGTAAGAAAGCTATAAAATCATTCTTATTTACAGATAATGAGATTATAGCCCTGGAAAACACAAGAGAACCAATTGAGAAAGTATAACAAATAGTAAGAGAACTCAGTGAGGTGGTAGGATATCAAACTTAACAAATAAAAATCAATAGCTTTCATATATACTTCAACAACCAAATAGAAGATACTAAGGAAAGAAAACTACATTTATAATAGTAAGAACAAAGATGAAATACCATTCTAGGTATGGATATATAACAGTGTACTGAACAAAATCCTGTCTTTATGAGCTTATAATTTCATGGAAACTAGAGTCCCTGAGGTTTTGCATATGGGAAAGTATCTTTTTAACCTTTACATTTGGTTGATAGTTGGCCACGTGTAAAATTCTTGAGCCACACTTTCTTTTCCAAAGAGTTTTGTAGACGTTACCTGAGGGATTTAGACAATTCTCTGTTGTTTCCTAGATTCAAATGTTGCTTGAAGAAGTTTGAAGCGTGATTATTTCCTCTCGTGGGTGACTTATTTTCTGGGATGCCTATAGGTTTCTTTTTCTTTAAAGCTTAGGTGGCTTTGTGAGGTTATGTCTTGGAATTGATCACTCAGTATCAGCTTTTCCTTTCAACTTGTGGATTTATGGTTTTTGTTCCTTGAAACATCGTCATATAGCTTTCATGCTCATTTCTTTTATGGTTATCATTGTCATCTTTGGATGAAGGTATTTCCTGCTGTACCCACTGTTTACAGAAGGATAGTGTTGAACACTGTCCAGAAAAATGCTCTGAGTTGGTAAGAAGCCTGGATACCTCACACTGACCTCCTTTATCATACAAGGTTTTGTGTTGGAAGTTGGTTTACCCTTTCATTCTCCCAAGTTAAAGAGAGATTATTATTTGCATATTTCCTGTAGAACTGTGTCTCTTCCATCTTCTTATGCTAACAAACTGCTTATATAAGAATACTGGCTATTCGCATCTCCTTCTTCAGGCCTGCCTTTGTACCATTCGTCAGGGCCAGATGAAGTCCGTTTTGTTCCTGCTGCAATCTTGACATCTGGCAAAAAAATGACTCATTAATTCTGCCCACAAGGGGGTGCCTCTGTTTTAGAGAACTCTGTTCCTTGTACTTTTTGTTTGAGGTAAGAAACAGAAACTGCTATCTCTGTGTTTCTTCTCTGCCTAATCCAGTCTGTTTTCTGTTCTTTCCTCCTATTCTGGGGATGGAGTTTAGCTGTCTTTAAGGTTCATTGAAGATGTATTTTCTTTTTTTTTTTTTTTTGAAGCGGAGTCTTACTCTGTCACCTAGGCTGGAGTGCAGTGGCACAGTCTCAGCTCACTGCAACCTCCGCCTCCTGGGTTCAAGCAATTCTCCTGCCTCAGCCTCCCAAGTAGCTGGGATTACAGGTGTGAGCCACTGCACCTGGTCAGAAGATGTATTTTCTTTTTGTTTCTTCTTCTCCATGTTTGCAGAGTGGAGAGGAGACAGAGATGTTTAATTCTACCATATTGAAACAGGAAGTCCTCTGTGCTGTATTTGATCCATTTCACCCTTCTTGGAAATGTCTTTCTTCTTTGTGCTTCTCTAAAGGATTCAAATTCTTCCTTGGTTCTGGTTTATTGTTTATTTCTTCTTCCCTTATAAAATATCTTTTAAATGACTCCTCTCTCAACTCTCACTGGACATCACCCAAAGTAGTTCTGAAGTACAATAGACTTCCTTTTCCTCAGAGTACCTTCATGCTATATCTGTGTTCATGCTATTAAATAGGTATTTAACTCTAGAAATGACAGCATTGGAATATTTATCTTTAATGCCTCCAGAATTTTGAAACTCTTCATATCTCTGCCATTAATTATGAGTGCTCTTACCTAAGTTCTAGCAGTTATTTAACTTTAATCTCATTTTCTAGTAAATGGTCCTCAGTATTTCCAGCCTACATTGGTCTTGCCCTTCTCTCAACTAACATTCTATTACATGTCTACCAGAGTGGTTGGAATCTGAAAACATATTACATCTTCTGTATGTTTTCATGTTTTGATGTCTAACACTTGTTTATTAGTCCATCTGGAGAAAGAAGAACTTTAATTCTTCCTATAAATAAGTCATGATTGATGCAGAGCTATATTTGGGAAGATTTTCCTTATTTTTGGTTGTTTTAAAATGTTTACCTACAGATTTTAAAATAAATGTGGAAGAAATCAGGCTAGAGTTAGAAAGACAGGGCATGGTCACATGAGATAGTGTTGAATGTTAAATTGAATGTGAATGCAATTTAGTAAATGACTAAACCAGACAAAGAACACCTAGAAAGTTTTAAGAGAAGGGCTGTAGAAGGAGTAACAAGATTGAGGCTTTCTTTTTCTTTTTGAAAAGAGCTTGGCATTGAAGCCATTTTCCTGTAAGATCTATAGATTATTTAGACTTATTAAAAATTGGAAAACATAACAAAATGTTTGGAAAATAAAATTAGCGTGTTTGTTTGTGGGGTAAAATTAGAAACATGGCCTGACTGGAGGGGAGGGAAGATTGTAAGAGATTATTGAAATCGAGGATGAGTTTTGCATTGTAGAGTCAGAAAGTTCTGAATTTTGCCAGCATTCATGTTCTCTTTTGCTGTCTTTTATTTTGAAAATTTTGTTGTCAATTTAGTTTAATTTTTCCCCTGTTTAATCACTGAGGCTATAGTTTTGCCCTGTGCATGGTGGCAGCAAGGTTACAATAGTCAGTTATAAGCAGAGGCTTATAAGATAACAGAATATGAAGGTTAAAAAACATCTAGTTATTTGGATTTTAAGTTACCCACAGTTGACGGAACTCCAGGGGCATGGAAAACCATTGTAGAAGTAATGATGTAGGAATGTTATCATTTTGGATGATGGTATGAAAGAAAAAAGTTAAAACACAATGGAATTTGATATAAAGGCAGTTTCAGTGTGTAGAAATAAACATAGGATAAGATGATAGGACCTGCTGTTAGAACACTGTGGTGAATCAAAGATGACTTGCCTCCTGATCAGCTTTATACTTTTTATTCAATAAAGTTAGACCTTCCTATTTCTAATATGCCTTGTTCTTTAAGCACATATAAAAATGAATCACAATTAGATGGAAAGTTGGAGCTCTCTCCATATTTATTACCAATTTTGGATCATATTTGGTTTGGACAGACTAATCTTCAATATGTTTATATAGAAATAAAGGAATTTGAACTTTATGAAAATTAATTTGCTTGTGGTATGCAGACTGCACGCAAGATAGACTTGTCAGGATCGTATGACAGTTAATCTAGGCAAAAGTAATGAGAACTTGGGTTATCATTTGTTTCTCTTCACCTAATGTAGCTGTTATTTCTCTCTTATGCCATTTCTTTCCTTTGTAATATGCATTTTTAGTTTTTTCAAAGTATACCTTATACATTGCTTGTTTTAGAGAGCCAGTAGAAATATCAGATTATAGCAATGCTGTGCTCTGACCTCACATTTCACCTCCATTGGTCAATTATTTTTGACTTTTTTAAACTATCTCTTTTGTTGTCGACCTACATATTTTAAAGCAAATGTTTATACTGCTCTGTAATTTTTTTTTTTTTTTCCGAGAAAGAGTCTTGCTCTTGTTGCCCAGGCTGGAGTGCAGTGGCGTGATCTTTGCTCATTGCAACCTCTGCCTCCCAGGTTCAAGTGATTCTCCTGCCTCAGCCTCCCAAGTAACTAGGATCACAGGCATACATCACCACGCCAAGCTAATTTTTTGTATTTAGTAGAGACGGGGTTTCACCATGTTAGTTAGGCTGGTCTTGAACTCCTGACTTGCCTCGGCCTCCCAAAGTGCTGGGATTACAGGTGTGCGCCACCGCACCCGGTCTGTAAATGTTTTTGTAGTCATTTTCAAACATAAGAATAGCGAGATAAAGGAGCTGGGCACGGTGGCTCACGCCTGTAATCCCAGCACTTTGGGAGGCTGAGATGGGCAGATCATGAGGTCAGGAGATTGAGGCCATCCTGGCTAATATGGTGAAACACCATCTCTACTAAAAATACAAAAAATGAGCTGGGCGTGGTGGCGGGTGCCTATAGACCCAGCTACTTGGGAGGCTGAGACAGGAGATGGCGTGAACCCAGGAGGCGTAACTTGCAGTTGAGCCGAGATCGCGCCGCTGCACTCCAGACTGGGTGACAGAGCCAGACTCCGTCTCAAAAAAAAAAAAAAAAAAGAATAGAGAGCTAATAGAAGGAATCCTCATGTATTCATCACTCAGCTTCAACAGTTATCGACATTTTCTTAGATTTGTTTACTCTATTTCTGTCATACCCCCACTCCACTTTTGTTTTGCTTTTTTGCTGAACTACTTTACCTTTTGTTTTAAATACTACTATATGTATTGCCAAGAGTTTTTTAATCCTGCAATATTTCTAACACACTTAACAACATTAGTAATAATTTCTTACTATCTGCTACTTAGTCTCTGTTATATATTTCATTGTCTCAAGAATGTTGTTTATGGTTGATTTATTTGAATCAGGATCCAGATAAAATCTGCACATGCTTAGTTCACAGGCTATACAGAAGCAGGCTGTGGGTATAGTTTGCCAACCCCTGCTCTAGATGTACCTTATTCTGGATTTGGCATTTAACCTCCTAGTGGTGTTTATGACATGCTTCTTTATCCCATTTTTCCTGTAATCTGGCTTTACTCGATGCAGGTTCAAATCTTTGGCAAGTGTACTTCATAGGTGATGCTGTGTACATCCTATTGCATCTTATGTCGGTTTGTCCCACTTACAAATATAATTGAGATTGATCAGTAGATTCTTGTGTTGTCAGGCCAAATCCTCCTATGTTGATGATTTCTATCAACCTTTCACTTAAGGGTTTTAGCACCTATTGACCATCATAGCCTAGATCCATTATTTTATTAGAGCATCTTTCGCTTTTATTAACTGAAATTCTCTTGTAAAGAAAAACTCTCTCATTAACTATTTCATTTCACTGAATACAGTTTCTCAAGCCAGGAAAAAGAAATACTCTTTCTCTTTAAAAGCTTTTAGAATAATGATTGATGCCCTAGAGGTTTCCAAATTTGTCAAGTTAAATCATTATAAATTTATGTAATTTGAGCATCAGAATATATTATAGGCATATAAATAATATTTTTCATATATTATTATTATTATTGGAGACAGAGTCTTGCTCTGTCGCGCAGGCTGGAGAGCAGTGGTGTGATCTCAGCTCACTGCAATATCCGCCTTCAGGGTTCAAGTGAGTCTCGTGCCTCCACCTCCTGAGTAGCTGGGATTACAGGTGTGTGCTACCACACCTGTAATTTTTGAATTTTTTAGCAGAGATTGGGTTTTGCCATGTTGGCCAGGCTGGTCTCAAACTCTTGGTCTCAAAGTAATCAGCCTGCTTTGGCCTCACAAAGTGCTGGGATTACAGTTATGAGCCACCGCACCAGGCCCGTATATTAATACTCAAATTGTCTTATCTTTAGCAAGAGGGATCTTTGGCTAATCTTGTAAATTTCCTGGGTCAGACATGGAAATAGCCATTTCTTTAAAAACTTTTATCTCTTTTAGCAGGAAATGATATTGTGGAGACTGCAGTCTGAGTATTATGGTTGCTCTTTAGTACTGAGTTACTGGTTCTATAGGTTTTAAGTGGACAGAGCTAGGAAAAATGCATCTTTTAAAAAGAAAAAAATAGGCCAGGTGCGGTGGCTCATGCCTGTAGTCCCAGCAGTTTGGGAGGTCAAAGCAGGCAAATCCCCTGAGGTTGGGAGTTCGAGACCAGCCTGACCAACATGGAGAAAACTCCTCTCTACTAAAAATACAAAATTAGCTGGGCGTGGTGGTGCATGCCTGTAATCCCAGCTACTGAGGAGGCTGAGGCAGGAGAATAGCTTAAACCTAGAAGGCGGAGGTTGTGGTGAGCTGAGATTGTGCCTTTGCATTCCAGCCTGGACAATAAGAGCAAAACTCCATCTCAAAAAAAAACAAAAAAGAAAAAGAAAAATATATATGAATTTATAGATACGTACAATTAAAATTAAAAAGTATAGGGCCCTTTTACCTTTTATGCTGAAAATCTTGGCTCCTTATTACATTATTTCCTTAGTTCATATATATTTCTCACTCTTGGCACTATTGACATTTTGGGCCAGATAATTCTTAGCTCTAGGGGACTGCCTTGTGTGCTGTGGGACGTTTAGCAGCATGCCTGCTTCTACTCACTGGATAACAGTAGCACCATCCCTCTTTTTCCCCATCATCTTCCCAATTGTGAAAACCAAAAATGTCTGTAGACCTTCCAGACATTGCCAAGTGACCCTTAGGGAGTAACACTGACTAATCTATCTTCTTTCTTTATATATTAGTTTCAAATTAACAGTAATACTAATATTACTAATAATAAAAAGACAACTAAATGTAGTTTAAGATTTCTTTGGGGTTTCCTCCTTAGACTATATTCTAATAGGGATATATAGTCAAACTACTATGTTTAAGGTTACTTGAAGTAATTTTCTATGTGATTATGACCCTCATTTGATAAGTAGGGTTACTTGTTTCCAGTTTTTTTCTATTTTTAGGGATTGCTTTGACTTTCTTTCTTTTTTTGATTTATTTTTTCATATGTAAAATATGTGCATGATTTTAATGTCACAACTCTAAAGTTACAGTCAGAGAAGTCATGGTTTCAGGACATGTAAGTGAAAAAAACTCAGTGTACAGAACGTTGTTTAGAATATGCTATTTTTTTTGTGCAAATAGATGGGAAGAGAGACAGAAGAGTGTGTGTTAGTGTGTAAAATATGTATAAAAATTCAATTGGCCCTTGGACAACTTGGGTTTAAACTGCACGGGTCCACTTATATGCTGATTTTCTTACACCTCTGCTACCCAAGACAGCAAGACCAACCTCCTCCTTAGCCTACTCAGTGTGAAGATGATGAGGATGAAGATGTTTAGGATGATCCACTTCCATTTAATGAATAGTAAATGTATTTTCTCTTCCTAATAACATTTTCTTTTCTCCAGGTTATTTTATTGTAAAAATGCAGTGTATAATACATATACAAAATACGTGTTCATCAACTATGTTTTCAATAAGGCTTCTGGTCAACAGTAGGCTATTATTGGTTAAGTTTTGGGAGAGTCAGAAGTTAGAAACAGATTTGCAATTATGTGGAGGATTGGCACCCCATCCCCATGTTGTTCAAGGGCCAACTGTACATATGATATATGTGTGTATATGTACTATATATAAGGAAATGTATGATACATATATATGTGTGTGTGTGTGTGTGTGTTTGTATGTATGTTTTTTTTTTAATGATGGAAGAATAATACAAGAACTGGCCGGGCGTGGTGGCTCATACCTGTAATCCCAGCACTTTGGGAGGCTGGGGCAGGCGGATCATGAGGTCAGAAGATGGAGACCATCCTGGCCAACATGGTGAATCCCCATCTCTACTGAAAAATGCAAAAAATTAGTTGGGTGTGGTGGCGTGCACCTGTAGTTCCAGCTGTTGGGGAGGCTGAAGCAGGGGAATCGCTTGAACCCGGGAGGTGGAGGTTGCAGTGAGCCGAGACTGCACCACTGCACTCTGGCCTGGTGACAGAGCGAGACTCTGTCTCAAAATAATAATAATAATAACAATAATAATAATCTAAGAACTAATAAAAATGGTTATCTAGAGGGCAAAGCGGGAATTGGTGTTTCAGGGACAGGGTAGAATCTGGATTTCCCTAAATATGCTGCTGTTTGATAATTTGTCAGTTTTTATCAACTTGATATAAATGGAAGATGAGGTTTAGTAGCATTATCAATCACTTCTTTCCTTTTTTTCTGGAATATAGATACGTCACAATTTTTAGCTAATTCAGTTTCACCACTTACTTTGTTATGATTGTTGACATATTGTTTACTACTGAGCCAAGAAATGACTTTTAATTACATATACTTAAACTTTTTGTCACTCCTAGAGTTACTACTTGTCTTATTTTTCTGTTTTCTATGTATTTTTAATTTAAATGATACTCTCAAAATTCTTTGTTTAAATAAGGAATCCATCATTGTTATTAGTTTACCTCATTTTGATGCCTGAAGGGATAAAAGGGAAATTCTAAACATCTTCCAAAATTCTAAATTTTAAAGAGGATAAAAAAAAAATTTTTATGTTTTTTTTTTTTTTTTTTTCTGAGATGGAGTTTTGCTCTCATTGCCCAGGCTGGAGTGCAAAGTTGAAATCTTGGCTCACCGCAACGTGCGCCTCCCAGGTTCAAGTGATTCTCCTGCCTCAGCCTCCCAGGTAGCTGGGATTACAGGCATGCACCACCACGCCCAGCTAATTTTGTATTTTTAGTAGAGATGGGGTTTCTCCATGTTAGTCAGGCTGGTCTCAAACTCCCAGCCTCCGGTGATCCGCCCAGCTTGGCCTCCCAAAGTGCTGGGATTACAGGTGTGAGCCACCATGCCCTGCCTAAGTTTTTTTAACTAGTGGACTACAGAATGGTTGGATCAGAACCTAGAAGGTTTTTTGTTTGTTTGTTTATTTGAGACTGAGTCTCACTCTGTTGTCCAGGCTGGAGTGCAGTGGCACAATCTCGGCTTACTGCAACCTCTGCCTCCCAGGTTCAGGTTCAAGCAATTCTCCTGCCTCAGCCTGCTGTGTAGCTGGGATTACAGGTGCACACCACCATGCCCAGCTAATTTTTGTATTTTTAGTAGAGATGGAGTTTTGTCATATTGGTCAGGCTGGTCTTGAATTTCTGACCTCAGGTGATCCACCTGCCTCGGCCTCCTAAAGTGTGGGCATTACAGGCTTGAGCTGCCGTGCCCAGGCTGAACCTAGAAGTTTTGTGTGGGGCCCCAAATGGCAGCATCTGTTGTTCCTTTTAATCTTTTTATCTCTTATGTGTAGGTACATGCCAGCATTCATGAGGCTAAATAACAGAAAGGGTTTGTTGATCTCACTCATGTTAGAGTGTATGGTGAATCTAAATCACATGGGAATCTACATGCAGTTATGTCTAGGAAACATAGTTTTAACTGCCTCAGCCTTTACAGGATGGAAAAGCATGGTGGGAGATTGGAATACATGTTACTTAAGCAGATCCATAACTCTTGCCTTGGTGTGTAACTGCTCCCTACTCAGACTTTAATCCTCTTCTTTTTAGTTCCACTCTTATCCTACCCACTCCCCCTTTTTTTGAGATGAGGTCTTGCTGTTTCCCAGACTAGTCTCAAACTCCTGGCCATTAGCAACCCTTCCAAATAGCTGGGAATACAGGTACAGCCCAGTGCATCTGGTTTTTTAAATTAATAAACTTCATCTTTTAGGCTGGTTTTAGGTTCATGACAAAACTGAGTGGTGTACAGAGCTCATGAAAAAGTACGAAGTATATGAATACCCACTGCCCGAGCACACATACAGCCTTCCCCACTGTCAACATCTTGCACCACAGTGGTGTATTTGTTACCGTCAATGAACCTGCATTACTGTTATTATTATACACATCATTATTACCCAAAGTCCGTAATTTACATTAGGGTCACTCCTGGTGTTGTACATTCCATGGGTTTTGATAAATGTTTAATGACTCAGATCCATTATAGTATGGTACAGAATACTTTCACTGCCCTAAAACTCCCTTGTCTTCCCCCTATTTATTCCTTCCTCTCCCATAAGCTCTGACAACCACTGATATGTTTACTGGTCATGATTTTGCCTTTTCCAGTTTGGAATCATACAGTAGGTGGCCTTTTCCAATGGGCTTCTTTCACTTAGCAACATGCATTTAAGGTTCCTCCATGTCTTCTTATAACTTGATGGCACATGTTTTTATCATTGATGAATATTTCATTGTCTAGATGTACCACAGTTTATCCATTCGCCTAGTAAAGGGCATCTTCCAAGTGTTGGCAATTAGGAATAAAGCTACTGTAAATATCCATGTGCAGGTTTTTGTATGGACATAAGTTTTCAACTCATTGGGGTAAATACCAAGCATGGTTGCTGAATAATATGGTAATAGTATGTCTAATGTTGTAAGAAACTGCTAGACTGTCTTCCAAAGTGGCTATACCATTTTGCAGTCCCACCAGCAATGTGTGAGAGTTCCTATTGCTCTGCAAATTTGTCAGCCTTTGACTTACTAGTTGTAGCAGGGGTTTTTTGTTGTTGTTGATTTTTTTTTTTTTTTTCGGATTTCCTACATAGATGATCATATCACCTGTGAACAAAGACAGTTCTTGTTTCGTTTTTCCTTCCTAATCTGAATAGCTTTTATTTCCTTTTCTTGTTGCATTTGGTAGGACTTCTAGTACAATGTTAAAAAGCAGTAATGCAAGGGAACATCCTTGCCTTGTGCTTGTTTATCCCTACCTTTTGAGTGCCTGGATTCTCCAATTCTTGAGCCTTTCCAGTGATTTTTGGCCAAATCACTTTGTTGCTTATTGTCATTTGCATCTTCATGATACTTTATAGCTTTGCTATTCTGTTTATGGTTCTCTAAATGCTTCTCATCTTGCAGTATTATGTTAAAATCTCTTGTTCACCTTTTTTACACTCATGTCTCCTTTTTCTTATGGATTTAACCCTTTATTCTTTCACTATCATTTTAATGGAATTTTAGGAAGGAGGAAAAATACATGCATTCAAGCCAATGTGTTTAATCACAAATGTTAATTTTGCTCTTTAGCCGTTTGACTCCCTGTCAGTCATTTTTGTGTTCACCCTTTCATTTTAATTATTCTATTCGTTTTGCTGATTTCTGCACTGTTTTTGGACACTTTACAAATCAATCAAAGCTACTTGGACCTACAGATACCAGTTTTTGTCTCCATATGTTTGATGTAGTAGTTAACTTCTCAAACCTTAGGAAGTAGGAACATTTACTCTTAGCTTTCTTTCATATTGGTTGACTAGGCCAACATCAAAGATTAAACCCCACATTAGCCAATTTCTGATATGTTATTAACAGTATAGTGGTAGAATAATTCACAAGTAATAATTTCTGGTCCTCCATTTTAGAAGTTTGGGAAGTTGATGAACAGATCAAGAAGCAACAGGAAACACTTGTGAGGAAAGTCACATCCATCTCCAAGAAAATTCTGATAAAGGAAAAAGTCATTGAATGTAAAAAAGTTGCGAAAATATTTCCTCTGAGTTCAGACATTGTTACTTCAAGACAAAGCTTCTATGACCATGACTTACTTGATAAGGGTTTGGAGCATAATTTAGACTTACTTAGATATGAGAAAGGCTGTATAAGAGAGAAACAGAATGGATGTAATGAGTTTGGGAAACCATTTTACCATTGTGCATCCTATGTTGTAACCCCCTTTAAGTGTAATCAGTGTGGACAAGACTTCAGTCATAAATTTGACCTCATTAGACATGAGCGAATTCATGCTGGAGAGAAACCTTACAAATGTAAAGAATGTGGAAAAGCCTTCAGTAGGAAGGAAAATCTTATTACACATCAGAAAATTCATACTGGGGAAAAACCGTATAAGTGTAATGAATGTGGAAAAGCTTTCATTCAGATGTCAAACCTTATTAGACACCAGAGAATTCATACTGGGGAGAAACCTTATGCATGTAAGGATTGTTGGAAAGCCTTCAGTCAGAAATCAAATCTCATTGAACATGAGCGAATTCACACTGGAGAGAAACCCTATGAATGTAAGGAATGTGGGAAATCCTTCAGCCAGAAGCAAAATCTTATCGAGCATGAGAAAATTCATACTGGGGAGAAACCGTATGCATGTAATGAATGTGGTAGAGCTTTTTCTCGAATGTCATCTGTTACGCTACATATGAGAAGTCACACGGGGGAGAAACCCTATAAATGTAATAAATGTGGAAAAGCTTTCTCTCAATGCTCAGTATTTATTATACATATGAGAAGTCACACTGGTGAGAAACCCTATGTATGTAGCGAATGTGGGAAAGCCTTCTCTCAAAGTTCATCCCTTACCGTACATATGCGAAATCATACAGCTGAGAAACCCTATGAATGTAAGGAATGTGGAAAAGCCTTCAGCAGGAAAGAAAATCTCATTACACATCAGAAAATTCACACTGGAGAGAAACCTTATGAATGCAGTGAATGTGGGAAAGCCTTTATTCAGATGTCAAACCTCATTCGACACCAGAGAATTCATACGGGTGAGAAACCCTATGCATGTACAGTCTGTGGAAAAGCCTTTAGTCAGAAATCAAACCTCACTGAACATGAGAAAATTCATACTGGAGAGAAACCTTATCATTGTAATCAATGTGGGAAAGCTTTCAGTCAGAGACAAAATCTTCTTGAACATGAAAAAATTCATACGGGGGAGAAACCATTCAAATGTAATGAATGTGGTAAAGCCTTCTCTCGAATCTCATCCCTCACTCTTCATGTGAGAAGTCACACAGGGGAGAAACCCTATGAATGTAATAAATGTGGGAAAGCCTTTTCTCAGTGCTCATTACTTATTATACATATGAGAAGTCATACTGGTGAGAAACCCTTTGAATGTAATGAATGTGGGAAAGCATTCTCTCAAAGAGCATCCCTTTCTATACATAAGAGAGGTCATACAGGTGAGAGACACCGAGTATATTAAATGGAAGAAGCCCTCTTAAATTCAACCCATGTTTTACTTAAAATATCTTGGCATAAGCTCAAAAAACCAGGATCTTTATGGAAAAATTTTAATACTTTGTTAAAAGATGTAAGACTGGAATAAATGGAGAGAAATACCATATACATAGATGGAAAAACCCGGTATTATAAAAACCTCCAATTCTAAAAATCTATAGACTGAGTGCACTTCCAAACAAAATCTACTAAGAATCTAGGATCTTTCAAAAATGATTACAAAATTCATGTGAAGTAGAAGTGTATGGATTGCTGAGACAATTTTGAAACGAACAGAGGAAACACCCTCACTGTATAATATAAAGTTATAGTCATTTAAAAATGTGTGGTATTAGTACATTAGTAGGTAAATAAGCAGATTTTAAAGAATAGAATATCCAGAAGCAGACTCATGAATATATGTGAACTTGGGGTATGTTAGACCTGACATCATGAATTAGTAGGGAAATGATGACCTAGTCAATAAAATTGCTGATATTTGACTCCCCGTATTAGAGGAACTAAAATTACAACATTATGACATATTAAAAAATAAATATTCTTTTTTTTTTTTTTTGAGACAAAGGTCTCACTCTGTCGCCCAGGCTGGAGTACAGTGGTGCAATCTCAGCTCACTGCAGCCTTTCTGCCTCCTGGGTTCCTTTTTTTTTTTTTGTATTTTTAGTAGAGATGGGATTTCACCATGTTGGCCAGGCTAGTCTTGAACTCCTGACCTCAAGAGATCTGCCCTCTTTGGCGTCCCAAAGTGCTGGGGTTTAGAGGCTTGAGCCACTGTGCCTGTCCAAAAGATTAATATTCTAAAGGATTTAAATACTGGAATCTGAAAAGCCAAACTGAAACCATTGGAAGAAAATAGAGGTTATTGTCTATGACGTTGAGGCCAGGGAGCCTTTTTTAAAAAAAAAAAAAAAAAAGGACTCTGTAATTCCACTTCTAGGTATACATCCTATAGAAACTCACAAATAATGCATAAGAAATATTTATATGATATATGTACATATGTATAACCAGATGCAGTGGCACATGCCTATAATCCCAGCTACTTTGGAGGCTGATATGAGAAGATAACTTGAGCTCAGGAGTTCAAGACCAGCCTGGGAAACATAGCAAGACCCAATCTCTTAAAAAAAAGAAATATATAGACATATATCTGCCTTGAAAATAACCTATTCGTCATTGGGGTAATGATGAATAAAATATGATATATTCAAATGATAGAATAGTATACAGCACTTAAAACAGTGACCCAGATCCGTATTGTATAACATGGATAGTTAAAACAATGTTGAGTAAAAAAATCAAAATACAAATGAAACATTGTATAATAATATTTATGTAAATTGGAATGAAATCATTTATAAAGAACAACTGTTTCTATTATTGAAAAGTGTATGTTAAACTATTTAAAATAGAATAGAAGGATACATACCCAATTATTGATAGCATTGTCTCTGGAGATTGAATTTGAGGCTGTTGATTAAAAGGAGACTTGAGCTTTGCTTGTAATTTTTATGCCTTAAAAAAAGACTGGTAGCATATAAAATAAATCTTAAAAGCTAATGATACACAATGATAATATGAATGTTTACTTGTAACAGTGTTTTTCTAGTTCTTTCTCAGAATAGGCCAAGGGAAGCCTGTGCCCATAGAAGGAAATGTTATAATGGATTCATATGCCCTATCAGATGCTCAACTATTTTATGAAAAATATCTCTAGAAAATTAGCAATTAGAATATTCCTGTTTATTATATAATGTGAAATTAGCACATTTTAGCAACTTGATGATGCTGTTTTTCTATATTTTAACATTTCTGAAATTGGACTCCTTTCAACTGATGATATCTTAGATTCAAGTAAATAATTATTAAAACTGAAAATCAGATGGCAGTATAACAAATGAAATGTGTTTTTATTTACTAGCTCAGGGCATCATGTCTACTACTCATGGTGCCTGTCCTCTCAGTGTAGCCAGTATTACTAGACAGCAAATTTATTAGGTTCATAGCTAACTGATTACTGATATATTTAGTCATTGTGGAGAGATTAAGATTTTTCCTGAGAAAGTGACTTTGCAATATTTGTTTTCTTGCCCTGTAATTTTCCATACAACCAGCATAGGCATTAATATCATTGTTAATTATAACAATATTTTGAAATGAGAAATCTTTATTTCCTGAGGTGGCCATAAGCAATTGTGTAAAAGTGTGTTGGTCTTAACCTAGAGACCATTTTATTCTTTTTACAACTCTTGACTTACACAGCCCATCCAGTTTTGGTTGGAAATGGTGGTGAACTCAGATCCTGAACACTAATAATAGAGTTCCTCTTGAAGGGTCTCATTCTTTGTAACAGTACATGAACCAACCCTTACAGAGGTGATGTTTTTATTATGCCATCTCTACAGTATTATTTGATATACAATACAGAAAGCTGCTAATGCCTTTTTAAAAAGGAGATAGGGCCAGACGCAGTAGCTCAAGCCTGTAAACCCAGCCCTTTGGGAGGCCGAGGTGGGTGGATCACCTGAGGTCAGGAATTCAAGACCAGCCTGGCCAACAGGATGAAACCTCAACTCTATTAAAAATACAAAAATTAGCCAGACATGGTGGCGGGTGCCTGTGATCCCACCTACTCAGGAGACTGAGGCAGGAGAATCACTTGAACACGGGAGGCAGAGGTTGCAGTAAGCCAAGATCGTGCCACTGCACTCCAGCCTGGATGACAAGAGTAAGACCCTTCCTCAAAAAAATAAAAAATAAAAATAAAAAGGAGATAGGTTGGGTGTGGTGGCTCATGCCTGTAATCCCAGCACTTTGGGAGGCCTAGGCAGGCAGATTACCTGAGGTCAGGAGTTCGAGACCAGCCTGGCCAATATGGTGAAACCGCACCTCTACTAAAGATACAAAAATTAGCCAGGCGTGGTGGTGCGTGCCTGTAATCCCAGCTACTCAGGAGGCTGAGGCAGGAGAATCACTTGAACCTAGTGGGGTGGAGGTTGCAGTGAGCCAAGATCACGCCAGTGCACTTCAGCCTGGGCAACACAGCAAGACTCTACCTCAAAAGAATAAAAATAATAAAAAGGAGATAAAAATAGGAGGTGTTTATGAAAAGGGATCTTTAGCTTTTATGATTGAACATGAACTACATTTGTTTGAAGTTAATTTCCCAAAAGTAAATCTCAAACTAAAGTTGTGAAGTACAACCATGACTATCAGTTTTGATTGTTATTAGGTATTTTTGAAGACCGATGGTGACTTAACAGCAGGGACTGACTTTAGTGAAAACAATTACAACTTACTAAAACTGAAATATCTAAATGAGTATTATCATTTCATAGTCCCTTCTTCAGTAAGTTTTATACTAAATCCAGTTTTGCCAGCATACCCAATATTTATGTGTAAACTGTTTTTTAGTTTTTTTTTTTTTGAGACAAAGTCTTGCTCTGTCACCCAGGCTGGAGAGCAGTGGTGTGATCTCGGCTCACTGCAACCTCTGCCTCCTGGGTTCAAGTGATTCTCCTGCCTTAGCCTTCTGAGCAGCTGGGACCACAGGCACGCGCCACCATGCCTATTTTTTTTTTTTTTTTTTTTTTTGTATTTTTAATGGAACTGGGGTTTCACCACGTTGGCCAGGCTGGTCTCGAACTCCTGACCTCAGGTGATCCGCCCACCTCCGCCTCCCAAAGTGCTGGGATTGCAGGCGTTGAGCCACTGCGCCAGCCTGTAAACTTTTTTTTTTTTGGAGAGGGAGTCTCCCTCTGTCGCCCAGGCTGGATTGCAGTGGCATGATCTTGGCTCACTGCAGCCTCCACCTCCTGGGCTCAATTCTCCTGCCTCAGTCTCCTGAATAGCTGGGACTATAGGCACCCGCCCAGCTAATTTTTGTATTTTAGTAGAGACAGGGTTTCATTATGTAGGTCAAGCTGGTCTGTGAGCCACCATCCCCAGCCTGTAAACCTTTTTTCAAAAAATAGTTTTCACATTTCATGTATCCACACAAGTAACCCTGTATAAGTATTTGTGAGACTTTTTTTTTTTTTTGTCTAAACAGTTGTTTTTCTTTGTGAGTTTTCTTTTTAATTTTTGTTTTTGTTTTGGCCTGTACTTTATATGCCTTAAATCCTCTGCCCCTTTCTTTACATAGCTTTGGAGTCAACAGAGAAATGTAAAATTCCACTTAAGGCCCATAAGGACAACCTTAGATTTCTCTTTTGGCCTCTCTCACCCCAGTAAGACTGGCTGAGCCTATCAGGTGAGGTAAAGTGCCTCAGAATAGGTCTAAAAGGGTGTTTTACTGACCTTGTGTCAGCAAGCAGATGATCTGGTCTTTGTAAATTCATTTTTTCCTTCTGTCCTAAGGGGTAGAAATAATAAGATAGATATAAGTGACTGAGATAAACTTTGAAAAAAAAATCATTAATTAAATCATGGTGAATTCTTCTTTACCTGAACACACTTGAGTTACTGCCTAGAGAGTTTCCATTCTAGAGTTCAGACTTCGTAAGAGGTCCAGTTCCTGTGAATGGCCTCAAAACACACAGAATAAAATATACTAATAGTGGCTTGGATTAGACACAGCAGTAGAAATTGGTAGATTTCAGATACATTTTGGAGGTGATTCAACATAATGAGTTCATAGGAAAGATGAGGAGTAAAGAGATAAAGGATAACTCCTATGTTTTAATGGAAAGAAACTGGCTGGACGGTGGACCATTTGATAAAAATGCAGCAGGTTGGGGAGAAATATTTTAGGGTAGATGTTGGGGGTGGAATCAAGATGTGTGATGGACTTTCTTTTCAGCTGTTTCCCAGAAGCAGGCTTTGAGATGAGGATTCCTATGCAAGTGATTTATTAAGGAAGTGCTTTCAGTAAGAGGGGTAAGAGAATGGAGGAAGCAGAATAAGAAAGAGAAGTAAGTCAAGGGTATGATCGCAGGCACAGTCCTGCCACGGATGATTTCATCCTGATCCCTGTGGGAACTCGAGTGTAAGCTATACCTCAGACTTTTCAAGATTCCACCTTCAGGACTGAGGCACTTGTGCTGCCAACTTCTGAGAATCTTGGCTGCTGACAACTCACAGCTAAATTCCTCTAAGGAATTGCTGTTGGATGAAAGGAGCTGCCTTATGCAAGGTTACACTGTCTCCCTGCAGGCAGCTTGGTCCACATTGCCTCAGTTTAGAGCAACTCTGAAGAGCAGTCACAGCTCTAGAGCTCCCCAGGGAACAAATTTCAACTACATCAGTTTAATTTCTCTTTCCATCCAATTCTTCTTTATTCATTTCCTTACTGCTGATGTTCCCAAGAGATCTCCCCAATAAACCCTACCATAGATTTCCATCTCAGATTCTTTTCCTGGGAAACTGACTTAAAACAGTAGGCATTTTGCAACAGTAGTCCTCAAATTGAAATTTAAAAAAAATTTTTTTTTTTTTTGAGACAGGGTCTTACTCTGCTGCCCAGGCTGGAGTATGTGATGCAATCTTGGCTCACTGAAACCTCTGCCTCCCAGGCGCAAGCAATTCTCATGCCTCAGCCTTCTGAGTAGCTGGGATTACAGGTGTGCACCACCATGCTCAGATACATTTTTGTATTTTTAGTAGAGATTGGGTTTCACTATGTTGGCTAGGCTGGTCTTGAACTCCTGGCCTCAAATGATCTGCCCACCTCGGTCTCCCAAAGTGCTGGGATTACAGGTGTGAGCCACAGCACTCAACCAAAAACCATTTTTGATTCATTTGAAACTAATAAACTCATTACATGTTAATATAAATAATAAATTTTTAGGAAATTATGAAAAATAATTATTTCCAAAACAAAAAAAAATAGCGTCATTGTTACACAATTTTCAAATACTTTAAATAAAAGCAGACAGCTGGGTTCTCATATCTGCTTCTACATTTAGTCACATGTAGACTGGGAAACATTCTATACTCATGAGCAAATGAGATCAAAAGAAGGAAAAATATGGAAATAGTTTCAATCTCAAGGCTCCCTAGTGATTTCCAGACTGTTCTTTTTTTTTTTTTTTAAATGGAGTCTTGCTCTGTCGTTCAGGCTGGAGTGTAGTGGTGCGATCTCGGCTCACTGCAGTCTCCGCCTCCCAGGTTAAGGGATTCTCCCTGCCTCAGCCTCCCAAGTAGCTGAGATTACAGGCACCTGCCACCATGCCTGGCTAACTTTTGTATTTTTAGTAAAGATGGAATTTTGCCGTGTTGGCCAGGCTGGTCTTGAGCTCCTGACCTCAGGTGATCCATCTTGGCCTCCCAAAGTGCTGGGATTACAGGCATAAGCCACCATGCCTGGCCCCAGACTGTTCTTTAACTGCTGTTTTGACATTTGGCGTGGTTTCTTCAAAAACTTGATGTCATGGGCTAAAGAGGTGTATAGACAGGAGGCCAAGGAGAAGCATTGGCATGCTGTCCGTAAGTGGTCTCAGATGGAGGACTTGCGAAAAAAGGAAGATGGATAAGGAAAATGTTAAATATGTGGGTAAATAGAAACAAATATTGGCAGTGGAAAAGAAGAGCAAAATTGACTTACAAGGTTTTCAAATGCTGTGAAAATACTGGAAAATAATGGTATATAATTCAGTGGTTTGGAGTGGGTTTGATTTAAAGTATTTCAAGTCTCTTTACTATTAAATATAAAGCTAATTTTTTAAGACTCAGATTTTGAAGGATTGTAAGAGACCAAAAGATTGCCTTATTGAGTTGAGGAACTTCCCTTCTATTCCTAAATTTTTGACTGTTTTATTGTGATTGAGTGTTGGATTTTTGTCAAATGATTTTTCTGCATCTATAGACATGATTATATGATTTTTCTTCTTTAGCCTCTTGATGTTATGAATGACATTAATAGATTTTCAAACATTGAATCAATCTTGCATTTCTGGGATAAATCCCACTTGATTGTGGTGTATAATTCTTTTTATATATTACTGGATTTGATTTGCTAATATTGAGTATTTTTGCATCTATATTCATGAGAGATGTTGTTCTGTAGTTTTCTTTTCTTGTAATATGTTTCTCCTGGTTTTGGTATTAGGATAATGCTGGCCTCATAGACTGAGTTAGGAAATACTTCCTTTTTCTAGAAGACAGTGTAGAGAATTGATAAAATTTCTTTCTTATATGTTTGGGAGCATTAATCAGTAAACCCTTCTGGGCCTGATGCTTTCTATTTTGGAAGGTTAATAGTTATTGATTCCATTTATTTAATAGATACAGGCCTGTTTGGATTGTCTATTCTTGGTGAGTTTTGACAGATTGTGTCTTTCAAGGAATTATTCTGTTTCATATAGATTATCAAATTTATTGTCATAATATGCTTTATACTCTTATTCTTGTTCATAATATTCTTTTTTTTTGTTTTTTCTTTTCTTTTCTTTTTTTTTTTTTTTTTTTTGAGACAGGGTCTCTCTTTCACCCAGGCTGAAGTGCAGTGGCACAATCTTGGCTCACTGCAAACCTCCACCTCCCGGCAATTCTTTTGTGCCTCAGCCTCCTCGAAAGTGCTGGGATTGCAGGCGTGAGCTACCACGCCCAGCCAGGTGGAGTCTTTAGATTTTCCTAGATACAGGATTATATCATCAACAAAAAGGCACAGTTTGACTTGCTATTTTCCAATTTGGATACCTTTTATTTCTTTCCCTTGCCTGATTGGTCTGGCTGGAATTTCCAGTACTATGTTGAATAGGAGTGGTGAAAGTGGGCATTGTTCCAATTCTTAGTGGAAATGCTTTCAGCTTTTCCCTATTCACTATGGTGTCAGCTGTGGGTTTGTTATATATAACCTTTATTATTCTGAGGTATATACCTTCTGTGCCTAGCTTGTTGAAGTTTTTATTGTGAAAGCATGTTGAATTTTATCAGATGCTTTTTCTGCATCTATTGAGATGATCATATGGTTTTTGTCCTTTATTCCGATGTGATGTATCATGTTAACTGATTTGCATACATTGACCCATCTTTGCATCCATGGTATAAATCTCACTTGATTGTGGTGTATTATCATTTTGCTGTGCTATTGGATTTGGTTTGTTAGTGCTTTGTTGAGGATTTTTGCATCTACTTTTGGTCAGATATCAGCCTTTAGTTTTCTTTTGATGTTGTGTCCTTCCCTGGTTTTGGTAACAGGATGATCCTGGCCTTGTAGAATGAGTTGGGGAGAATTCTCTCCTCTATGATTTTTTGGAATAGTTTCAGGAGAATTGGTATTAGTTCTTCTTCGTATGGTGTAATTTGGCTGTGATTCCAATTGGCCCTGGACTTTTCTTGGTTGGGAGACTTTTTATTACTGATTTAATCTCACTACTTCCTAGTGGTCTGTTCAGATTTTTTATTTCCTCCTCATTCAGTGTTGGTAAGTTTTATGTTTTCAGGAATATATCTGTTTTCCCTAGGTTTTCTAGTTGGTCAGTATAGTGTTGCTTATAAGTCTGTGACGCTCTTTTGTATTTCTGTAGTATCAGTTGTAATGTCTCCTTCTTCATTTCTAATTTTGCTTATTTGGATCTTCTCTCTTGGTTAGTCTACCTAGTGGTTTACCAATTTGGGTTATCTTTTTGAATAACCAACTTTTCATTTTGTAGATCCTTCATAATGTTTTAGTCTCCATTTCATTTAATTCTGCTCTGATCTTATATTATTTCTTTTCTTTTGGCTTGTTCTTGTTTTCTAGTTCTTTGAGGTACATTGTTAGATTGTTAATTTGTAATTGTTCTACTTTTTTTTTTTTTTTTTTTGAGACAGTCTCCTCACTCTGTTGCCCAGGCTAGAGTGCAGTGGTGCAATCTCGGCTCACCATAACCTCTGCCTCCCGGGTTCAAGCGGTTCTCCAGTCTCAGCCTCCCGAGTACCTAGAATTACAGGCACCCACCACCATGCTCGGCTAATTTTTGTATTTTTAGTAGAGATGGAGTTTCACCATGTTAGCCAGGCTGGTCTCGAACTCCCGACCTCAGGTGATCCGCCCACCTCGGCCTCCCAAAGTGTTGGGATTACAGGCATGAGCCACCGTGCCCAGCCAACTTTTTTGATTGCATTCTACATTTATTACTATAAGCTTCCCTCTTAGCACTACTTTTGCCCTATTTCACAGGTTTGGGAATGTTGTGTTTTCATTTTCAGTTATTTCCAGAAACTTTTCTTCAGCCTGGCATGGTGGCTCACCATGTAAAAATACAAAAATTCGCCGAGCGTGGTGTCACTTGCCTGTAATCCCAGCTACTCGGGAGGCTGAGGCAGGAGAATTGCTTGAATCTGGGAGGCGGAGGTTGCAGTGAGCCGAGATCGTGCCATTGCACTCCAGCCTGGGCAACAAGAGTGAAACTCCATCTCAAAAAAAAAAAAAAAAAAAAAAAATTTCAATTTTCATTTTGGTTGTAATCTTTAGTGGTTATTCAGGAGTATGATATTTAATTTCCATTTATTGGTATACTTTCCAAAGTTCCTCTTGGTGTTGATCTCTAGTTTTATTCCATTGTGGTCTAAGATACTTGATAAGATTTCAGCTTTTAAAAACTTGTTGAGACTTGTTTTGTGGCCTACTCAATGGCCTGTTATGGAGATTGTTCCATGTACTGGTGAAAATAATGTGTAGTCTACATCTGTTGGGTGAAAGGTTCTGTGACTATCTGTTAGGTGCATTTGGTCTAAAGTCTAATTTAAATCTAATTTTTAAAAACTGTCTAATTTTTTAAAACTAATGCTGAGAATGGGATGTTGAAGTCCCTCATTATTATTGTATTGCAGTCTCTCTCTTTAGATCTAGTAATATTTGCTTTATGAATCTGGGTACTTCAGTGTTGGCTGCATAGATATTTAGAGTTGTTATGTCCACTGCTGGTTTAATCACTTTACGTTTATATAATGGCCTTCTTTGTCTTTTTTTTTTTTTTTACTCTTTTTGACTTAAAATCTCTTTAATCTGTTAGAAGTATAGCTACTTCTGCTCACTTTTGGTTTCCATTTTCATGAAATATCTTTTTTCATCCTTTTACTTTCAGTCTATATGTGTCATTACCAGTAAGGTGAGTTTCTTTTAAGTAGGATATTTGGGGATCATTTTTGTTTTAAATCCATTCAGCCATTCTCTATTTTTTAAGTGGGGAATTTAATCCATTTATGTTCAAAGTTATTATTATTATTATTATTTTGAGATGAAGTCTCACTCTGTTGCCCAGGCTGGAGTGCAATGGCGCTCACTGCAACCCCTGCCTCCTTGGTTCAAGCTATTCTACCTCAGCCTCCCGAGTAGCTGGGATTACAGGCATGTGCCAGCACACCTGGGTATTTTTGTATTTTAGTAGAGATGGGGTTTTGCCATGTTGGCCAGGCAGGTCTCAAACTCCTGACCTCAGGTGATGCGCCTGCCTCGGCCTCCCAAAGTGCTAGGATTACAGACGTGATCCACCGACCTGGCTCACAGTTGTTATTGACATATGAAGTTTTGTCTCTATCATATTGTTAATTGGTTTGGGTGTTGGGTTTTTTTTGAGACCTCCTGGGGTCAAGCAGTCCTCCCACCTGAGCCCCACAAGTAGCCCCCCATACACCACCATGCCTGGCTAATTTTTTTTATTTTTATAGAGATGGAGTCTCACTGTGTTGCCCAGGCTAGTCTTGAACTCCTGGGCTCTAATGATCTTCCTCTCTCCGGCTCCAAAGTGCTGAGATTACAGATTTAAACCACCATGCCCAGCCTTTTTTGTTGTGTTATGTTTTTTGGGTTTTTTTTTACTTGTTTTCTTATGGTCACTGTGGCTTGGTAGA
Source organism: Macaca fascicularis (assembly GCF_037993035.2). NCBI lineage: Eukaryota > Metazoa > Chordata > Mammalia > Primates > Cercopithecidae > Macaca > Macaca fascicularis. The sequence continues at coordinate 44,151,531 of NC_088393.1, forward strand.
CTTCTGTAGTAGTACCATGTGAGTCCTTTCTCTTTCTTCTTTATGTGTTTACTTTACCAGTGAGTTTTATAGTTTCACTTATTTTCATGATAGTAAATGTTACAGTGTTATTTTTTTTTTGCTTCCAGGTTTAAGACCCCCTTGAGCTTTTCTTTCTTTCTTTCTTTCTTTCTTTTTTCTTTTTTTTCTGTTCTGAGACAGTTTCACTCTGCCACCCAGGCTGGAATGTAGTGGTGCAATCTCCGATCACTGCAACCTCCACCTCCCAGGTTCAAGTGATTCCCATGCCTCAACCTCCCAAGTAGCTGGGATTACAGGCATGCTCCACCACACATGGCTAATTTTTGTATTTTTAGTAGAGACGGGCTTTTACCATGTTGACCAGGCTATTCTCAAACTGCTGACCTCAAGTGATCCACCCGCCTCGATCTCCCATAGTGCTGAGATAACAGGAGTGAGCCACCACACCCAGCCTTCAGCTTTTCTTATAAGGCCAGTCTAGTGGTAACAAATTTCCTTAGCATTTGCTTGTCTAGAAAGGACTATTTCTCCTTCGTTTATGAAGGATAATTTTGCTGGACGTAGCATTCTTGGCTAGTTTTATTTATTTATTTTTTTTTAGCACTTTAAATATATCATCCCATTTTGTTTTGACATGTAAGGTTTCTGCTTAGAAATCCTCTATTAGTCTTATAGATGCTTTTTTTTCTTTTAAGGATTCACTCTTTATCTTTGTTTGACTTGAAACAATGTGAATATAATTGTGCCATGGAGAAAAACTTTTTGCATTTTATCTCCTTGCGTATTGCGAGCCTTCTGTATCTGGATGTCTGAATATCTTGTTAGGCTTCGGAAGTTTTCATCCATAATTTTATTAAATCGGTTTTCATTGCTAAATAATGGTACCACAATCACCTGTTAATGAATAGTTGGGTTGTTTCCAGTTTGGAGGCTATCAAAAATAAGGCTACCATGAACATTTGTGTAAAAATTCTTCGTATAGATGTATGTTTTCATTTCTTTTGGATAAATACCAAGGATTGGATTGGCTAGGTAGTATAGGAAATATGAATTTCATGAAAATTCTTAATTTCAGACCTGTCAATTCAGTCTCAGTAGCTTCATTTTTCTTAGCTTGATAAACAATGGAAATATTAACCCAGTGGCAATTTTATGTACGCACACTGATGAATGTCAGCTGCACTAGGCTTTGGGCAGAGTGCCAAAATAAATGGCAAAGCAAAGCCTCAACAGCTGCTCCAGGGGCATAATTAATGACTGTGTCCTAAAGACATTTCAGTGTTAACATATAACCAGCTGCTGTTTCTCCTGTAACTAAATTTAACAACTGACAGCAACATGAACAGCATTTTATGAGATACTCCCAATACAGTCTCTATTAAATGAGTTTGGTAGAGGGCTATGCTATGACTGGTGCCCTATTTCAGAGTTGTTTTTTAACATTGGCAATACCTTTTCATGTATTAGAAAGGCCCAAGTTGGCCGGGCGCAGTGGCTCACAGCTGTAATCTCAGCACTTTGGGAGGCTGAGGCAGGCAGATCATGAGGTCAAGAGATCGAGACCATCCTAGCCAACATGGTGAAACCCCATCTCTACTAAAAATACAAAAATTAGCTGGGCGTGGTGGTGGGCGCCTGTAGTCCCAGCTACTCAGGAGGGTGAGGCAGAAGAACCGCTTGAACCTGGGAGGTGGAGGTTGCAGTGAGCTGAGATTACGCCACTAGACTCCAGCCTGGCAACAGAGCAAGACTCAGTCTCAAAAAAAAAAAGAAAGACAGAAAGAAAGGCCCAAGTCACATAAACATTTGTTAATTCGCTTCTGAACCTGTGTGAAATAATTACTTTCTTGTTACGTAGTGGACAGTAACTTTGTAAGATCTCCTGGTGTCCAGAACCCAAGCTTGATTTCTGCTGTTTCTGGATATCCTTTAAAGAAACAAGTACTGGAGGCCGAGGATAACCTATTAAGTGTTCTCTGAAATATGAGGTATCTGAGCCTATCTGATCTTTTAAGTCAAAATAATGAGGTGAGCCACGCATAGTGGCTCATGCCTATAATCCCAGCACTTTGGGAAGCCAGGATGGGAAGATTGCTTGAGCCCAGGAGTTCAAGACCAGCCTGGGCAACATAGTGAGACCCTGTGTCTACAAAAAAGTTTTAAAAATTTTGGTGGATGTTTTGACACACACTTGTAGTCCCAGCTGCTTGGGAGGCTGAGATGGGAGGATCCTTGAGCCCGGGAGGTTGGGGCTGCAATGAGCCATGATTACCACTCCAGCCTGGGCAACAGAGTGAGACCTTATCTCTTATAAATAAATAAACAAACAAAATAATGAAATGAAAGTAGATACAAGAGGTGGTGGAGCTTGTAGCAGATGACAACCATGTCCCCTGAGGTAACTGATACCTCCAGTGTTAGAGGTGGAAGAGCATCACCTCTAAATAAAAAAATTACCGGCCGGGCGCGGTGGCTCACGCCTGTAATCCCAGCACTTTGGGAGGCCGAGGCGGGCGGATCACAAGGTCAGGAGATCGAGACTACGGTGAAACCCCGTCTCTACTAAAAATACAAAAAATTAGCCGGGCGCGGTTGTGGGCGCCTGTAGTCCCAGCTACTCGGGAGGCTGAGGCAGGAGAATGGCGTGAACCCGGGAGGCGGAGCTTGCAGTGAGCCGAGATCGCGCCACTGCACTCCAGCCTGGGCGACAGAGCGAGACTCCGTCTCAAAAAAAAAAAAAAAATTACCTCTGCGCTCTCCTAGTTGTGACAATGGTCTTTAGTCTTTGGGGACAAGCAAGTACTATAGGAGGGACTTGTATCTATACAAAGACTTGTACAACTGGGCTTGAAATTTTCATTAAGGATGTAAATGTTATCCTACTTTCTTGGGAATCTTTGATTATTGCTATGGTTTCAATATTTGTCCCGTCCAAAATTCATGTTGAAATTTAGTTGCCATTATAACAGTATTAAGAGGTGGAACCTTTACAAGGTGATTAGCTCGTGAGAGCTCCACACTCATGGGTGTGATTAATGCTGTTATAAAAGGACAAGTTGGACATCCTTTTATCTCTTTGCCTGTCTGCCTTCCATTTGAGGACTACTATGCGTCATAAATCTGGCCAGTGAGATATAAGCAAAAATATTTGGGGGTAATGGGTATTTGAAAGCATTTTCTTCCTTAATAAAAGGGACATAATCAGCTAGCACAGTCGTTTCCCTTAATTTTTGTCAACAGCAGAGACCAGCATTGAGTCCCTGATATAGCAGCATTCCCTTTTGGAACCAGCCAGCCACCTGGTAGAAGGCCAATTACATTAGGTCTGTTCTATCATGGATTAGACAGAGATTCATTCTTATAAGTATAAACAGATATTCTGGATATAGATTTTATTTTCTTGCCCATAATGCTGCTGCCAGCGTCACAACCATGGACTTACAGAATGCTTTCTCCACCATTATGGCATCCCCCCAGTTTTGTGTGTGATCAAGGACTTTTTTTTTTTTTTTTTTCCAGACAGAGTCTTGCTCTGTCACCCAGGCTGGAGTGCAATGACGTGATTTCGACTGACTGCAACCTCTGCCTCCCAGTTCAAGTAATTCTCCTGCCTCAGCCTCCCAAGTAGCTGGAATTACAGGTGCGCGTGGCCACACCAAGCTAATTTTTGTATTTTTAGTAGAGACAGGGTTTCACCACATTGGCCAGGGTGGTCTCGAACTCCTGACCTCCAACTATCTTTGAGTACCTGGCAACATAGCAAACTTCTCCAGCATCACAGTGAGCTACAACCACATCTTCAGTGAGGTTTGAAACTCACCCTTGGGAAAGACCTCCTTCCAAGTATGTTCTCTCTTGGGTACTCTTCCCTCAGCTCTAAAGGGCCTTTCAGAGGTCTCCTCATGCCCCTATAGTTTCTGTCCTATCATTGCTTAATAATTCTTTATATTATAATTCTGTTTAAATTCCTTGGGCCAGGCACAGTGACTCGCGCCTGTAATCCCAATACTTTGGGAAGCCGAGGTAGGTGGATCACCTGAGGTCAGGAGTTTGAGACCAGCCCAGCCAACATGATAAAACTCCGTCTCTACTTAAAATACAAAAGTTAGCTGGGCATGGTGGCACGTGCCTGTCATCCCAGCTACTTGGGAGGCTGAGGCACGAGAATCACTTGAACTTGAGAGGCAGAGATTACAGTGAGCTGAGATAGCACCCCTGTACTCCAGCCTAGGTGACAGAGCAATACTCTGTCTCAAAAAAAAAAAAAAAGAAAAAAAAGAAAATTTCTTTGTAGTTTCTGTTTCCTGACTGTATCCAGACTGATACAAACTGACTACAGAAGCTGGCTGCTGATACAAAACGTTTCTCATCTATTTCTGGCAATAGCCCACCATCATTCATAAAGACCTTCACACAAGCTTTCCATGATACCCAACTCCTTAAAGTCTCATAAGGCAGGACAGTTTGCCATCAAGCAAAAGCATAATGAGTTGTTTCACCACAATGGTCCTGTCTCCATGGCAGATCATGATGTCCACAGTAAAGAATCCCATCTTTCTCTCCAAGACAGGTGTTTTTGCCCTATTAGTGCTTGGAATGGAACACTGGGCATGATGGAGAATCTCAACAACATGAAAATGCATATCTGTTAACAGTGGTGTTGTATTTTCTTGTGGGCTAAATTGAAAACCCAGGAACAAAATAAAAAATTGGTTGTATTTGAAATTATCCCATAAAATATCTAAGATGTCCTACAAAGCATATAACATGGATCAATTATCCAACACTGAAGAATAATATGTATATATGTGTGTCAGCTGTACACCATAATATCCACACATAGTAGAAAGTACACATAGAAAATGTAATTTCATTATTCATATTTATATGAAAGAAAAATACAAATTTATATGAAAGAGTAACATATTAATTTACATGAAAATGTAACATATACCTTATATTAAATATGCATATGGGCCAGGTGCAGTGACTCACGCCTGTAATCCCAGCACTTTGGGAGGCCAAGGCAGGTGGATCACGAGGTCAGTAGATGGAGACCATCCTGGCCACCATGGTGAAACCCCGTCTCTACTAAAAATACAAAAATTAGCCGGGCATGGTGGCAGGTGCCTGTAGTCCCAGCTACTTGGGAGGCACAAGAATCGCTTGAACCCAGTAGGCAGAGGTTGCAGTGAGCCAAGATCGTGCCACTGCACTCCAGCTTGGCAACAGAGTGAGACTCTGTCTCAAAAAAAAAAAAAAAATATATATATATATATATACACACACACACACACACACACACACACGCATATGATTGTTAGAAAAAAGGAGATTCATATGGTCTGAAGTTATCATCCCTCAGGTTACTTACCAATTAAAAAGGGGAAAATAACAATGGAGACATGGCCATTACCACCTTAGCCAAGTGATCAAATTTAGCATTGCTAATAGTGAAATGACCAAATTTCATGTGTCTATTTGTGTGATCTATGTGGTTATCCTGGAGTCATCTATGTAGTATTCTTACTAAATATGTTTAACCTAAATTTTATCATGAGGAAAAACTCGACAAACCCAGAATGTGAGATATTTGGTAGAACAAGTAGACTAGATTCTTAAGAGAAGAATGTAATGCAATAACCTGGATTGTGTCCTGCTTAAAGAAAAATACATACAAGACATTTTGGGGACATTTAAATATGGATGAATTGTGGAATTATTGTTAATTTCCTTGAGTGTGATCATGATGTGGTTAGATATGCATGTGATGTCAGCGTGAGACACTGTGTTGTGTGGTGTGTATGATATTGTGTTTAGTGACATATGTGTGAAACACACTGTTTAGTGATATATGGTAGGAAAACGCCCTTAGAAGATACACTCAGCTGAGCGCAGTGGCTGGGTGTGGTGACATGCACCTGTAGTTCCAGCTACTCTGCACACTGATTGAAGTGAGGTGGAAGGATCGCTTGAACCCAGGAGGCAGAGGTTGCAGTGAGCTGAGATCACACCACTGCACTCCAGCCTGGACAACAGAACCAGACCCTGCCTCAAAAAAAAAAAAAAAAAAAAAAAACATTTGTACGGAAGTATAATGATACTTGAATTTATTTTCAAATGGTAGAGAATCAAAAGTGGCAAATTGTTGACAACTTGTGAATCTAGGGGACAAGCACAAATAAGAGGTTTTTTTGTTATTGTTTTTTTTTTGAGACAGAGGCTTGCTCTGTCACCCAGGCTGGAGTGCAGTGGCAGGATCTCGGCTCACTGCATCCTCCGCCTCCTGGGTTCAAGCAATTCTCCTGCCTCAGCCTCCTGAGTAGGTGGGATCACAGGCACGTGCCACCATGTCCATCTAAGTTTTTGTATTTTTAGTAGAGATGGGGTTTCACTGTGTTAGCCAAGATGGTCTCGATCTCCTGACCTCCTGATCCACCCACCTTGGCCTCCCAAAATGCTGGGATTACAGGCGTGAGCCACCGTGCCCGGCCCAAATAAGAGTTCTTTGTAGTATTCTTTCAGTGCTTCTGGAGATTTGAAACTTTCCAAAATAAACAATGAAATAAATGTGTCTACAAAGTGGGAAGGCACTGAGGTGATTGGGGACGTACCCAAAGACCCCACTGGAACAGAACTAAAGAACCAGTTCTCTGATTCGTTGCCATAAGAGAGGAAGCTTCGGGAGAAGGAATGCAAAAGTTCTATATCCTAGTTGGAAGAGAGTGAAAGAAAATATCTCAAGTAAGGAAGGACAGACTTATCAAGGATATGGTTTTTTGATGAATGACAGGTCATTCCAACCTCTTCCTGCTGAAGGAAGATTTCTTCATCCAGATACTGAGGTCAGAAGTGAGAAACGAGTCCTGTGGTCTAAAATCCAGGTGTCATAAAACCGTATTCTTTTTTTTTTGAGACGGAGTCTTGCTCTGTGCCCCAGGCTGGAGTGCAGTGGCGCGATCTTGGCTCACTGCAAGCTCCGCCCCCCCGGGTTCACACCATTCTCCTGCCTCAGCCTCCCGAGTAGCTGGGACTACAGGCGCCCGCCACCTCACCCGGCTAATTTTCTTGTATTTTTAGTAGAGACGGGGTTTCACCGTGTTAGCCAGGATGGTCTCCATCTCCTGACCTTGTGATCCGCCCGTCTCGGCCTCCCAAAGTGCTGGGATTACAGGCTTGAGCCACCGCGCCCGGCCAATCGTTTTCTTTCTCTAGGTTCTAGGAGAGAATCTATTTCCTTGTCTTTTCCAACTTCTAGAAGCTGCCTGCATTCTTTTGCTTATGGCCCCTTCCTCTGTCTTCAAAGCACATCCTCCCTTTTGTTGTTATGATTTCCTCTCTGACTCTGACCCTTCTGCCTTCCTCTTTTAAGGACCCTTGTTCGGCCTGTTCAGTAGTCCGGGATAATCTTTCCATCTCAACATTCTTTTTTTTTTTTTTTTTTTTTTTTTTTTTGAGATCAAGTCTCAGTCTGCCACCCAGGCTGGAGTGCAGTGGCGTGATCTTGGCTCACTGCAACTTCTGTCTCCCAGGTTCAAGTGATTCTCCTGCCTCAGCCTCCCAAGTACCTGGGACTACAGGCACGCACCATCATGCCTGGCTAATTTTTGTATTTTTAGTAGAGACTGGGTTTCACCATGTTGTCCAGGCTGATCTCAAACTCCTGACCTCAAATGATCTGCCCGCCTCGGTCTCCCAAAGTGCTGGGATTACAGGCATGAGCCACGATGCCCAGCCTCCATCACAAGATTCTTAGTTGAAGCATATCTGCTGCAGAGCCTCTTTTGCCATGTAAGATATATTCACAGGTTCTGGGGATTAGGATTTGAACATCTTGGATCATTATTCTACCACTTCATCTTATTGGCATCATTCGTGAATTTCTTTTTCCTCTCAATCCTTTGACATACTGTATACATTTTATACATTATTGAAATCAGCCTTTTATTTGAAACTTTTGTGTCAGTAACCACAAATGATAATACTCTTCTTTTGGCCTGTCTTTATTTTCTTTTCTTTTTCTTTTTCTTTTTCTTTTTTTTTTTTTGAGACAGTCTCGTTCTGTTGCCCAGGCTGGAGTGCAGTGGCGCAATCTTGGCTCACTGCAACCTCTGCCTCTGGGTTCAAGTGATCCTCCAGCCTCAGCCTCCCCAGTAGCCGGAAATACAGGTGTGCACCACCACACCCAGCTAATTTTTGTAGAAAGGGGGTTTTGCCATGTTGTCCAGGCTGGTCTGAAACTCCGAGCCTCAAGTGATCCTCCCACCTCGGTCTCCCAAACTGCTGAGATTACAGGCATGAGCCACCATGCCCAGCCATGTCTTTAATAAATTTTATGCCACTTAGACAAAAATTCATTGGATAGCATATGTAAATTAGATATAAATAGAATAATATTAGTTCAAAAATTAGCTAAAATTCAGCTACAACCACCTAGGTATGGTACCTTTTCAATTGTACATACTTTAAAGTATCTTAAATACTGTTCAGATTTTCTACTTCTTAGTAGAAATCAGTGATTTAAATTTCATTAGAAAATCTACAATTTCCCTTACCATGGTTATAGAGTTGTACATAACAGCCTCAAAATTCTTTTAAAGTCGGGACTGGGCACGGTGGCTCACTCCTGTAATCCCAGCACTTTGGGAGGCCAAGGGGGGCAGATCACCTGAGGTCGAGAGTTTGAGACCAGCCTGGCCAACATGATGAAACCTCGTCTCTACTAAAAATACAAAAATCAGTCAGTTGTGGTGGCAGGCACCTGTAATCCCAGTTACTTGGGAGGCTGAAGCAGGAGAATCACTTGAACCTGGGAGGCAGAGGTTGCAGTGAGCTGAGATGGCATCACTGCGCCCCAGCCTGGGCAACAAGAGCAAAACTCCGTCTCCAAAAAAAAAAAAATCTTTTAAACTCTATGGTTTTTTTTTGGTTTTGTTTTGCTTTTTGTTTTTTGTGCATTTCTAATGTTTTTGCTTTATTTTGCTCTTGTTTATCAGACTTGTGTTTAGTTTATCTTTTAGTACTAAACTGTGGATTTTTAAATTTTGGTCCAGTATTTTGTTTTCTAGTTTGTAAACTAGAAATCCTTAAGAATTTTTTTTTAATGAAATGTTATAAGTAATGTTTCACAAGAAAGAAACTATAATGGCCAAAAATATAAGGGACTACTTTTTAACTGAAAAGAAAAAAAGTCACAATTACACGTCCTAGAAATTAACTACTGTTAACAATTAACTTTACAGCTATTATTGCCCAAGTGCCTATGTAGTCTCGTTCTATTGCCAGGCTGGAATGCACCTCCCCAGTAGTTGGGACTACAGGTGTGCGCCACCACGCTGGTTTAATTTTCATATTTTTAGGAGAGACGAGGTTTCACCATGTTGGCCAGGATGGTCTCAATCTCCTGACCTCGTGATCTGCCCGCCTTGGCGTCCCAAAGTGCTGGGATTACAGGCGTGAACCACTGCGCCCAACCTATTTATAACTCTTTTTTTTTTTTGAGACTAAGTCTCGTTCTGTCGCCAGGCTGGAGTGCGGTGGCACAGTCTCAGCTCACTGCAACCTCCGCCTCCCAGGTTCAAGCTATTCTCCTGCTTCAGCCTCCTGAGTAGCTGAGACTACAGGTACATGCCACCACACCCGGCTAATTTTGTATTTTTAGTAGAGACAGGGTTTCACCATGTTGGCCAGGATGCTCTCGATCTCTTGACCTTGTGATCCACCCTCCTCGGCCTCCCAAAGTGCTGGGATTACAGGCATGAGCCACCGCGCCAGGCCTGTAACATTTTAAAATATAGTATACATGGTTTATTTTAGTTACACTTTTCCACGTCCTAAAGTATTTCTCGAACGTACTTCTGTCATTAAATATTCATCTGCAACTTAATCCTAAAATAATGACGTTGCAGCCCATTACATTGGTTTTCTTTAATTTCCACTGCAGACCCAAGTATCCCTCATCCTCCTCCAGTCCCTTCGGCATCCTGAGCCTGTGACTGCCCCGCTTCAGTCTTTCCTAGGCCACATCCCCAAACCGCTAGGCCAGGTCGTTTCCCTGACGCCCTCCAGGCCAGCCTGTGGCCCGGCCCGAGCAGACATTAGTGACTTAAATGCTGAGATGCCAGAAGACCTGGGCTGGGGAATGAATTCTCAGCCCAAACTTAGCCACCCGTCTTTATCGGGATTGTGGCCCAGGTCATGGAAGCCCCAGGCCCGGGCCGACTCCTAATTCGTGGCATGGCCAGGAGTCGCCCTCTTCTGATCCACCCCAAAGCGCGGCTCCCTGTGGAGGGAACCCTGGGTGGTCTGCTCCCTGGCTTTTCACTGCACTTCTGAGAGGCCTCTGGGCACACACACAAACCCCACTCCCTGACCCTCCGTTTGGGGCAAGGGCGGCAGCAGCCGGGTTAACTTCGCCGACTCTGGAAGCCCTAGCGGCGGGCCGGGCCGCCCCTTCCCGCGTTTGCGGCTACATTTTTCTGAAGCCTCCACGGCCCCACAGCCTTTTTCTAGCCGTCAGCGGCCACCTATTGCTGCCTGGGCCTGTGTATTTGCCCAGGTCCTGGGAGGGTGCTCTGGCGCGGCTGGGCAGTCTGGCCTTGGCTTCACTGGAGGCGGGGAACTGGACATGACGGTGAGTGCCAGTGACCGTAGTGCGGTCCAGGCCCCTGGTGGCGCACCCACCTCTGGACTACATTTCCCAGGGGGCCCCGCGGCCCAACCACTTCCGGCCGAAGGGGGCTAGTCCGCGTGACCTGGAGGGGGTTGGAACGCAAAGGGCTGGAACGTCCCGGGCTGCGGAGCTCCTTGGGTTGGGATGAACTTGTTCAGAGCTGAGTGCTAGCACGCCGAAGGGGGCGGTGAGGCGTCCCGGCGCGGGACTGGGGTTGTCTGGAGTTTAAAAGTCATGTGGCTCTCGGAGATGTGCGGACTGCATGCCCGGGCTTCACCGCTAAGGGAGCTCAGGGCTGTGCGATGGGGAAGGAAGGGAGTGTCGGGGCAGTGCAGTCGGGATGGGAGGAGAGTGTCAGGGCTACTGGCCCCCAGGTCGGGAGAGGGCAGTGTGGGGCCGCGCGACTGCAAGGAGTGAGTGTGGTGTGAGGCTGGCGCAAGAGCGGGCTGGGAATGTTAGGAGGTCTGGGGTATCGCGGCCCTGCGTCCTCTTGGCTGGACTAAAAGACTGCAGTTCTCCCCGGACCTGGATTGTGCGCCCAGCGACAGGTGCTTGGCGATCTGTGCTCGATGTGCCCGCTGGGCTGTGGTGGGAGCCCTGTCTGCACGGGATTCTGTGTGGCTGAGCATGTAAGTGTGAGCGTGTGCGCGGGCGAGCCCCATGGTGCCGGGTTGTCGACCCCATCTTTGGGAGGCCTGGGAGGGGGCGGGACACCCTCGCTATACATTCTGGGGATATGCTGGGCGGGGTCGGCCCAGTGGATGGGTCCTGGCCTTCTACCCAAACTCCAACTGCAACTGCTAAGTAGGTAGTGAATCTCTGTGAATGGCCTTCCCGCCAGCGGGTCTATCTCTAGTGTGTGTTGAGGGTGGAAATGGTTCTAGGGTTTGGGGTTAGGGAGTTCCTGCTATATCCACTTTTCTGTTCTTTCACCCAGTAGCCACCAGGGATCTAGGCCCATAAAGGTGACCCCAGCCTAAAGGACAGGAGTTTGAGACCCTGACAGGTGGGTCCACTTAAGCTGTGTCTTGGCGCCACACACTTTTGGGTTCAGTGTAAGACGCTAGGCCTGAAAGTTTCCCAAGTTAGTCTCTTAGGGAGGAAGAAGGCTACGGTCTAGGGGGGCCCTCCCAGGACTCCTGTGTGGGCCGCTAAGGTCACCTGCACTTCATTGTGAGGATGACAGAGGGCGGTGGGGTTGCAGCTTCTTTGGTCTCCCTTTCAGTGCCTGGGGTGGGGTAGGAGTTTGGCCTCCCGAGAGGTTCAGGGAGGGATTATTGTCTTACGGCTTCTTAATGTTTTCCCACATCTTTCTTTAGGAATCCAGAAGAGGAGAGAACTGCCGTGCATCTGAAGTGATGGCAGAGGTAAGTTGCATTTGACATTTTCTTCTTGGAAAGGACTTATTGGTTTTCAGGACAGTGTCCTATTTCAGAAATTTATCTAAAAGATTTACATTCATGATTTGAAGAAAGGGGAAGAGGGGAGGAAACTGCATTTATGGAGCATTTTCCTAAAGCAGCCCAGGGCTATTTTGCAAACATTGTCTCATCTGATATAGAATTTCTACTTCCCTGGATTTTATTCATGCTCACAACAGTGTTGACAGAGAACATGCCTCAGTGATTTGGCAGGGAAATTGAAGAACAGAATTAGCTTTTTCAGTCTCACTAATTTCTACATTATCCCCTCCATGGTCATATGCAATATGCAATAGGCTTTGCTTATCTTTTTTTTTTTTTTTTTTTTGAGACAGAGTCTCGTTCTGTTGCCTAGGCTGGAGTGCAGTGGCGTGATCTCGGCTCACTGCGACTTCCGCCTCCTGGGTTGAAGTGATTCTCCTGTCTCAGCCTCCCGAGTTGCTGAGATTACAGGCACATGCCACCACGCCCAGCTGATTTTTGTATTTTTAGTAGAGATGGGGTTTCGCCATATTGCCCAGGCTGATCTCGAACTCCTTAGCTCAGGTAATCCACCCGCCTCGGCCTCCCAAAGTGCTGGGATTACAGGTGAGAGCCATCTTGCCTGGCCTGCTTATCGATTTCTTTTTTTCTTTTTCTTTTTTTTTTTTTAAGATCGAGTCTCCTCTGTCGCCTAGGCTGGAGTGCAATGGTGCAATCTCGGCTCACTGCAACCTCCGCCTCCTGGGTTCAAGCGATTCTCCTGCCTCAGCCTCCTGAGTAGCTGGGATTACAGGCGCATGCCACCACGCCTGGCTAATTTTTTGTATTTTTAGTGGAGACGGGGTTTCGCTGTGTTGGCCAGGATGGTCTCAATCTCCTGACCTCGTGATCCGCCCGCCTCGGCCTCCCAACGGAATCTTGCTCTGTCGCCAGGCAGGAGTGCAGCGGCACTATCTCAGCTCACTGCAACCTCCGCCTCCCAGGTTCAAGCGATTCTTCTGCCTCAGCCTTCCGAGTAGCTGGAACTATAGGCACACGCCACAACACCCAGCTAATTTTTGTATTTTTAGTAGAGACAGGGTTTCACCATGTTGGCCAGGATAGTCTCAATCTCTTGACTTCGTGATCCGCCTGCCTTGGCCTCCCAAAGTGTTAGGATTACAGGCATGAGACACCGCGCCAAGCTTTTTTTTTTTTTTTTTTTTTTGAGACAGAGTCTTGTTCTCTCGCCCAGGCTGGAGTGCAGTGGTATGCTCTGCGCTCATTACAACCCCCGCCTCCCTGGTTCAAGCAATTCTTCTGCCTCAGCCTCCTGAGTAGCTGGGACTACAGGCATGCATCACCATGCCCAGCTAATTTTTGTATTTTTAGTAGAGACGGGGGTTTCACCATGTTGGTCAGGCTGGTCTCCTACTCCTGACCTTGTGATTTCCCCGCCTCGGCCTCCCAAAGTGCTGGAATTACACTCGTAAGCCACCATGCCTGGCCTCAATTTCTTATAGCCTGGAATGCCTACCTGTCCACTTTATCTCCAGATAGTTTTTCCTCAAGATAGAAATAACCTGAATGCCCTCTTATGATTAAAGTGATATACAATTTTTGCAAAAGTTCGAAAACTTGAGGGAGTCACGAAGAAAGTTTAAGTCACCTATCCATGGTGCCACCATCCAGATCGTCACTATTAATGTTTTCAAATTATTTTGTCTGCTTGTATGTGTGGTCATGTGATTTTTTGTTTTTTTCAGAGTGGGTTCATACTACTAATAGAAGTAGCTAACTTATTGAGCATGCACTTTGAGCCACTTATAGTTGGACGTTCTTTACAGATGTGATCTTGTTTAATCCATGTAACAACCCTATTAGACAGGTATGACTATATTTCATTAATTCTCTGATGCACTTTTTTCCACATTTTAACCTCTCTGAAATCAAAATGGGCTTTACAAAAATTCTTGGCAAGTCATAGTTTCACTGATGGCATTTTTTTTTCTTTCCTAGTATATAAAGTTATAAGGGCCTTGTAATCAGTGACATCTCAGACTCGTTGAAATAGAGTATTATTCTAAGTTGACTACTGAGGAAATCAGGTCACTCGCCTCAAAGTTACACAGTTAAAAATGGTAGAGCTGGCCAGGCGCAGTGGCTCATGCCTGTAATCCCAGCACTTTGGGAGGCCAAGGCAGGTGGATCACCTGAGGTCGGGAGTTCAAGATCAGCCTGACCAACATGGAGAAACCCCATCTCTACTAAAAATACAAAATTAGTGGTGGTGTATGCCTGTAATCCCAGCTACTCCAGAGGCTGAGGCAGGAGAATCGGCTGAACCTGGGAGGTGGAGGTTGCGGTGAGCCAAGATTGTGCCATTGCACTCCAGCCTGGGCAACAAGAGCAAAACTCCATCTAAAAAAAAAAAAAAAAAATGGTAGAGCTGGGATTTCGAAATCACCTACTGACTTCCTTTGCCCACTTGTCAAAGAATTCTATCTTTTAAAATTTATTTTAAGCATTTCATATGTTCAGCATATTTTCTTTTTGTCATTTATAAGTTGTTTTAGAAATATTTTTTCACAGTTAATCTATTTTGTGTGCTTTTAGATTCATCTAGTTTTCAGAAATGTATTCAGATAAATCAACTCTTTTCTTAAATTTTTTTCCCTTTATGCTATGCCGGATGGTCTGTCTTACCACAAAAATAGAATAGTTACTTTTTGGCCAGGCACGGTGGCTCAAGCCAGTAATCCCAGCACTTTGGGAGGCCGAGACGGGTGGATCACGAGGTCAGGAGATCGAGACCATCCTGGCTAATACGGTGAAACCCCGTCTCTACTAAAAAATACAAAAAATTAGCTGGGCGAGGTGGCGGGCGCCTGTAGTCTCAGTTACTCAGGAGGCTGAGGCAGGAGAATGGCGTAAACCCAGGAGGCGGAGCTTGCAGTGAGCTGAGATCCGGCCACTGCACTC
Organism: Macaca fascicularis; assembly: GCF_037993035.2. Classification (NCBI taxonomy): domain Eukaryota; kingdom Metazoa; phylum Chordata; class Mammalia; order Primates; family Cercopithecidae; genus Macaca; species Macaca fascicularis. The sequence continues at coordinate 44,166,588 of NC_088393.1, forward strand.
CAGCTTGGGCAACAGAGCGAGAGACTCCGTCGCAAAAAAAAAAAAAAAAAAAAAAAAAATAGTTACTTTTATATTTTCCTAAAATACTTTGTCTTTTATCCAAACAATCTAGTCTTCAAGGTATCTCCTGTGATAATCTGACCAGAGAATGTTGGCTATAAAATTCCAAATTTGGAGTGTTTAGAATTTTTTTTTTTTTTTTTTTGCATAAACAGCATGAAGTGTATTTTATTTTTTAAGACAGAGAAATTTCTAGGCACAGTTTTAGGCATTAAAGAGGACACAGAGGCATAGGTTAGAGTGCGCTGCTCTGTACAAAAATACAGTCTGAATAAATTACATTGCTAGCCATACAATTAGACGTCACTTACCAGTCAGTTCATTGCATGTTTAGTAATATACAGGTACATGCTAATCCATATATATCATTTATATTCACACACATAAGTCTCTCTATATTTATGTCTTTAAAATTTACATGTTGAACTTACAAAAAGCTAAATAATTGTGCAAGAAATTGGAATAACTAGCCCTGCTGAGTATTTTATGCTATATGTGTGAGTATATATGTGTGTGTATACCTATATCTATAGATATAGCTCTATATCCATAGATATCTAACAGTGGGTTTGTGGATAACAATTCTGCTTAAGAACACATCAAACAAACCTAAAGCTGCAAAGACATAATGTTAATGTAGGTGAAAATTTCACTTGTGTTTATTCTGATAGACAAAATTGTAATTCAGATGAGAAGCAACAATTTTCATGTTGTACTGAGATTGTTAGTAATGAAACACTTCCAAATATCAGTGATGGTAGAAATATAGCATAGGGCTCTTTGCTGGGAAGGGAAAAAAGTCACATAAGAAATCTAGTTTTCAGTAAACTGCAAATATGTGTGCCTCAACCTATAACATATCCTGTCACTTTGAGCTTGTCATATTGACAGAGAATGAAAACTTGGTAAGACTCAAGATGTGATACTGGTTTAGCCGGGCGCGGTGGCTCACACCTGTAATCCCAGCACTTTGAGAGGCTGAGGCGGGCGGATCACAAGGTCAGGAGATCGAGACCACGGTGAAACCCCGTCTCTACTAGAAATACAAAAAAAAAAATTAGCCGGGCGCGGTGGCGGGCACCTGTAGTCCCAGCTACTCAGGAGGCTGAGGCAGGAGAATGGCGGGAACCCGGGAGGCGGAGCTTGCCGTGAGCGGAGATCGCGCCACTGCACTCCAACCAGGGGGACAGAGCGAGACTCCGTCTCAAAAAATAAATAAATAAATAAATAAATAAATAAATAAATAAATAAGATGTGATACTGGTTTAACAGGACACTGCATCCTCTAGTAGGACCAAGAGAAGTGACTCATTAGTGTCAGCACCAAACTACTATTCTTTCATTATTCAGGAATAAAGAGATCTCAGAACAGAGAATGTTTAGTTGCTGAAATCCCTATCCAAATATTGTATTTCTCATGCTGCTCTGACAATATGCAATTAACTGCAAGACAGTCTGCCCCACATTTTACTATTTCTCAAAAACTTGCTTCAAAAGACTCTATAATATTATCTTTCTGGAAAATTTCCACTCATAATTTCTAATGATTCTTTACAGAATCGTATATTTTTATAAAGGTTTCTGTCTATGATGTATTTATTTGCTTTTGTCTATCATTGCTAAAGTAAGACTAAACCTGGTACTTCATATTTGTGATTTTATAGAAAAGTCATAAGTGTGTTTTTTAGCATTTGGATAATAAAGTAGGTTTTTTTTGTTTTTTTTTTTTGGCTGTTGTTTTTGGCAACCATTCTTAAGACTAGCTGAAAGTAGAACTGTGCTTTGGGAGGTAAAACAAATTATTAAATACTATCGATGTGGTCCTGCTCTTAACAGATTTTGCAATACAGTAACACATAGCTACTTTTTAAGTAATTTTTCTAATGTTTCTTTCTGCAAGAGGGCCAAAACCAGAACATACTGTTTTAGTGTCTTTGTTAACAAAAATAATTATTTATAACTTTTATATTAGAACTGTATATTTGATATAAAAATATGTTTATAATTAAGCTATCCAAATTTGTATATGAAACAGAATTAACACAAGTTTGCAGCATGAGATTAGTTGCAAACTTATTCCCTATTATTAATACTTCCTTCCATTGAACAGTCAGTAAGTAATTCCCTTAACATAAATCCACCCTAAGTGTGTGCACAAATCGGTTAGCCCATCAATTAACTTCAGAGGACCAGGTGATAACCAGATGAATTCTACTCCTCTACTGAGACATTTAGATATTTATATAAATCTATCGCTATTCCTTTTTTTAAAAAATGAAGACATTTAAAATACTTGCAAAAAAAAATAGCCTTCTATTTTAACGAATTTTACACAAAATGATCATCCTAATTGCTATTCTTCTTTCAACTACAGTGCTTACAGAGAATCATTAATTTTCAGATTAACACCATTTCAATTTTTATTCTTAGGCAACTCTATTAACACTTTCCAGTGAAACAGTAAAGAACATAGAGCAAAAGCTTTAAGGTACCATACTTTTGTATGGTAAATAAGTATGAACAATCTAAGCCTCTTAACAATGCATACAAGGTTAGTGTTCAAACCACTTCACTAGAGTAAATATTAATTTTATGTGTAATAGGCAATGTATGTGGAGGGTTAAGGAACAACTAATTACCATTTATACTAATGGCTCACCTTCTATAAAAACATGGAAGCTTGTTACATATGCACACTTGTTTGCTGCAATGTTTGGCAAATGATTTAAAGGGTACAAAAGCAACTCATGCAGATTTCTTTCTGTTTGCCCCAGGAAAAACAGAGATCCTCAATTTTTCCCCAGTCTAGATAGGGCTGAGGCACCAATTTCTAACCACATAATGAGAAGCACATGTCTCCAAGTCTTGACTCTCCTCCCAGGGAGATGCTGATTGCCAAAGCATAACCTCCCATTAAAAAGAGTATGCTTGAAGGTGGAATGTGTACCATTAACCAGTTACATTCACAACTCCCATTAGATGCTGAAGGGCAGTTCATTTTTCGAGGGCTCATTCAAGCAAACAACCAACAGCCAATGTAGTCATTGGGTAGGATAAGCAGGCAGTAAGGGCTCTAACAGTGGAATCCTTGTCAGCACAAAGGAACTTCTAAATGTTGCTTATGCCAACTGCTCCCCTGCAGGCAATAGGAGACTGAGGCAAATCTCATTCCAACTAGTTTCTCACAATGGTTGCTGTCATACAGACCCTTCATTTGTCAAGAAAAACGATATGAACATATTGGAAGTTTGCAGCATTTGCCTGTCTAATCAGCTCTCTTAATTTGTGCAGATTTCTAAAATGGATGTAAAAGCTGGTTATGATGTTGACAGCCAAAAGGCAAAAAAGATTAAATCAACTGAGCAAACTGCTTGATGCTCCACAAGTGTTTTAGAAAATAGAAAGTTAGAAAAGATGCAGACGTAATCCTTTTGTTGGATGGCGGTGGTTATTTTTACTTTGAGACTATTGGTTCTAGTAGTAGTCTTCATAGTTCTTAGGGTTCAGGCAATAAAGGATGGCACCCCCAAACGAAAATATAGTTGCACCCCAGGCCAGGCCATAACCCCAGTTGAACTCATGGTACATTTTCAAGCTCACAGTTTCAATGAACTTGATTGGGTAAAGGACCAGGCTGCAAACCTGTAAAACAACTGCTACAAAAAGCATGACCGCAACAGGTCTATAGAAACGCGCCTTCAAGACCCCACGCAGATAGAAATCAAACCCACCAGGAATGCAATGAGAATGATGGCAGCACCGCCCAGGAGTAAAGCCAGAGTAGCAATCTGCCAATCGCTGCTGAGCATGGACTCGCAGTGCCAGATGTCCAAGCTGGCGGGTTTCCGGCAGGACTCCCACACACGGTAGTACTGGTGGTCAGCTGTGACCCAAGCCGGGCTCAGCACCGCCCCCAGGTCCAGACACAGCGCCAGAAAGATGCACACCAGCCCAACCAGCTTCAAGGGGGTCAGTACCGACAGGCGCACCTCCTCGATGCCGCTGCCCACCGAAGCCATTCCTGGGAGCCGCTGTCTACGCCAGGCGGGTCCGGAGAGCCGGGAGCCGGACCTCTCAAGGAGGAAAGCCGCCTAGCCGCCACGCACGAGGACTCGCTCCCTCGGGGCTCTGCGCGCCCCCTGCCGCGCGGCCAAGGTGGGTCTGCGGAGGCGGCCGCAGCGAAGTCGATTCCACCCTGGACCTTCGCCGCCGGCCCCGCGCCGCGCTCTTTATTTAGATTTTTTATGCGACTTTGAAGTAACATATTTTAAAGAGTGGCATGGTATTTGTAGGATGTGAAATTTAAGGGTTTTTTTTTTTTTTTTTTTTTTTTTTTTTTTTCCGGATATGTCTGGATGTAGCACTTACTTCATTAATTCTGGCCAGTCATCAAGAATTACTTTCACTCTAAGATTAAAGAAACATATTTTCTATTCTGAATTAATCTGTTTCTTTCTCTTTAACTTTTCTTCAGAATTCTGTAAGAATTTGTTGAGTTTCTCTTCCCATTCCTGTAGAGGCCAAAATCTTCCTAAGATTATCAGAAGATCACCACCCCTCCCCATCCATTTCCTGCACACCGGCGGGGAGGAGGCTTCAGTTCCCCTTGCCCTTCAACCCTTCACTGTCTATTTCTCCCTGTGTCTTCTCTCCTGAAAATATTCATTGCCCTTTGTCCCTGCTAATGGGAGGCTGTGCACTGTGATGAAAGGGTAGAATCTTAGCCCATTTCTGCCATTTGCTAGCTCTGTGACCATGGACTTCCTCATAATTTCAGTTTGGGGAATGTGATGATACTGGAAATTCACCTGCACTTACACTGGCGACCTGGGGTCCCCTAGCTCCTACCTTCTGGTCTCCCCAACATCCAGTGAAGTGCCCAGTGTCATTGCTTCTTTTCTTTTCCTGTTCTGTGAGCTTATGCACTAGGGCCTCACTCCACTGTCTTTTGCCTTGTGGGAGTAGATGCTACATTGAACTAATTGGGCTCCCTGGCTCCACTTTTACTCTTTGCCACTAAGATAGTCCAGTGATGTCACCTTTTAAATTTTGTTCAGTGAATGCCTGTTACTTTCAGGATAAATCTCCAGCTCTTTCACATTCATTGTGTGTTTATTAAAAAGCACATTCTGTATTTAGCAGAGCACAAAGCCTAGCATTGGAGTAAAGTTGTGAGCAAAGATGATGTGTTTAGTCCTGGCAGGTATAACCTGCCATTCAAAACATTTCCTGTCCTGACTCCTATGGAGTTCTCCAACATCACTTTTCTCTACTCCTCCCTCAGAACCCCTCATCAGCTATCTCAGTTAACTTTCTGCTCCTCAGAAACACAGGATGCAATTGGTCTCCATCTTCTGCTCTCTCTATTTGGAGTGCTGTTCAATCTGTTTTCTGCTGGTTGGAATTCTGTTCCTTTTCTAAGTCCCAGTTAATTTTCTACATGTTACGTGAAACTTTCCCCACACCCCTCAACCTAAGTAAGTCACTATTTTCTTACTTCCTATAACAAGATTCTTTTAATGGGAGGCAACATATCCTGCTTAAAAACCCCTCAGTTAATTCTTTTCATCTGTGAGAACAAGTCTAAATGTCTCAGGATCTGATCCTTCTTTTCAGCCTCATCTCTCCACTCCCTTCTGACTTTACCCTAGTGATGTTAAACTACTAGCAGTTCCCAGAATGCACAGTCTATCTCATGCCTCCATTGTACAAGAAACACAAGAAGGGCTTTTATCCATTGCCACCCCTTTCTCTAGGTTCTACGGAACCTAGGTCAAGAACCAGCATCTATGAAGCCTGCGTCAGTCTTGTGGTTGCTCTTGGTCTCAATTACTGTATCTCTTATAGTCCTTATCATACTATATTGTAACTGTATTTTTTTTTTTTTCGCTCTTGGTGCCCAGGCTGGAGTGCAATGGTGCAATCTCGGCTCACCTCAACCTCCGCCTCCGGGGTTGAAGTGATTCTCCTGCCTCAGCCTCCCAAGTAGCTGAGATTACAGGCATGTGCCACCACGCCCAGCTAATTTTGTATTTTTTAGTAGAGACGGGGTTTCTCCATGTTGGTCAGGCTGGTCTCAAACTCCCGACCTCAGGTGATCCGCCCACTTTGGCCTCCCAAAGTGCTGGGATTACAGGCATAAGCCACCGCGCCTGGCCTGTAACTGTCTTTTTAAAACTGCTTTTATGGCCGGGCGCGGTGGCTCAAGCCTGTAATCCCAGCACTTTGGGAGGCCGAGACGGGCGGATCACGAGGTCAGGAGATCGAGACCATCCTGGCTAACACGGTGAAACCCCGTCTCTACTAAAAAGTACAAAAAACTAGCCGGGCGAGGTGGCGGGCACCTGTAGTCCCAGCTACTCGGGAGGCTGAGCCAGGAGAATGGCGTAAACCCGGGAGGCGGAGCTTGCAGTGAGCAGAGATCCGGCCACCGCACTCCAGCCTGGGTGACAGAGCGAGACTCCGTCTCAAAAAAAAAAAAAAAAAAAAAACAACAACAACAACAAAAACTGCTTTTATTAAATATTGAATAGTAGAACATGTTTAACATATTAAGGGGGACTGAACACCCATGTTAAGAGGTAGAATGCTAATGTTAGAAATCCCATGTGTGCTTTGATCATCCCAATCCAAATCCCCTTCTTTAGCTGTTAGAGATATCTGTTATTCTGAATTTTGTGTTTTGCATTTCCTTGTTTTTCTTTACAGTCTTAACCATATGTGTTTATTTTCCTGTTCTAATTTGATGTCAAGAAATCATACTGTTTGGATTCTTCTGCAACTCTGTTACTTGTCTTCCAACAAGTGTTCAAGAGATTCATTCACCTTGCAAACTTATCCTACTGTATAGCCATCCATTGTATGAATACATTTTTTCATTGATATTGTGTACATTACTCCTGTGAACATTCTTGAACTCCTCTTATTGTATCCTGTGCAAGAATTTCTGTAAATATGTAACTAGAAATGGAATTGCTAGCTCATAGGTTATATGCATTTTCAGCCTTACTAGACATTGCCCATCTGTTTTCTAAAGTGTTTACTATACTCATTTACTATTCCTTTTACTTCGTGTCCTCACCAACACTTGGTATTATTAAACTTGTATATCTTTCCACACTTGGGTGTGAGTTGATATATATTATTTTGATTTCAAATTTGCGTATTTTGGTACTAAATGAGGTTGAGGCCGGGTGCGGTGGCTCAAGCCTGTAATCCCAGCACTTTGGGAGGCCGAGACGGGCGGATCACGAGGTCAGGAGATCGAGGCCATCCTGGCTAACACGGTGAAACCCCGTCTCTATTAAGAAATACAAAAAAAACTAGCCAGGCGAGGTGGCGGGCGCCTGTAGTCCCAGCTACTCGGGAGGCTGAGGCCGGAGAATGGCGTGAACCCGGGAGGCGGAGCTTGCAGTGAGCTGAGATCCGGCCACTGCACTCCAGCCTGGGTGACAGAGCGAGACTCCGTCTCAAAAAAAATAAAATAAAATAAAAATAAAAAAATAAATGAGGTTGAGCCCCCCCCACCACCATTTTCATGCTTATTGGCGTTCATGTTTTCTCTTTTCTGAAGTACAATTTTATGTCATTTCTGATTTTTCTATTGATTTTTATATTTCCAGAGTTTTTGTTCCTTTTAATGCTTTGTGTGCATTTCTTAAGTATTGTGGATTGTTGTCCTTGTCAGTTATATGTGCTGTGCATGCTTTCTTACTTTAACCTTTAAATGATGGTAGAAATTCTCAATTTTAATGCCATCATATTTAACGCTATTTTCTTTAATTTATTTACATCTTGTGTATGAAATCTCTCCTCTCCTAAGAGTAAAGATATTCTCCCTGTTTTCTATAAATGATATTGTTTTGCCTTTTAAGTCTTCAGTTCACTTGGAATTAATTGTAGGGTATGGTATTTCCATTTGGATAACTAATATCTGAAACATCATTTATTGAAAAGGCAATTTATTGTAAAGGATTAGGCAAACTGCAGGGTCTGAGGGAACAGTCCCTACAAGATGCCATCACTCAGGCACCAGCTACAACTTAAGGGGTTCCCATGACCACTCTCACTTCAGACCAGCTAGCTAGAAATTCAGGTGTTTCCACCACCACCACCCTTAGGTATAATCATGCAGTAGAAAGACTCACAGAACTCACTGAAAGCTGTTATATTCACAGTCACGTTTATAACAGGGAAAGGATACATTGGGTTGTATTAGCCTCCCAGTATTGATGTTTGGCAGTACACCCAGAGTATTGTCAACCAGAGAAGCTCACTCAAGCTTCAGTGCCCAGTTTTTACTGAAGCTTCATTACATAAGCATCATTGATTGAATCATTTTCCATGTGCACGAACTCAGTTTCCAGCATCTGTCCTCCCTCCTTGCCTGAAAGTCAAGCTGATATCACATGGTTCAAAGTCCCAAGACCGATTACGTGGTAGAGGTAGGTGTGGCCAGCCCCAAGCCCTAGTCATCTCATGAGCATAAACTAACAGACATGGTCTTAGGGGCCCACCATAAATAACAAAGACATTCCTATCACTCAGGAAATTCGAAGTGTTTAGAGGTTACTTCCCAAGAGCTAGGACAAAGGCCAGACTTCCTTACTATACAGTCCTCCTTTCTCTGTACTTCAGTGACAGTTGTCATAAATTAAGTTTCCGTATATATATGTTGGTCTATTCTGGGCTCTCCTTTCTAATCTGCCAGTCTGTTTGTCTATTGAAACCATACCGCCTAAAGACTGCATTCTAGTAATGTCTGATACTTGGTAAGTCACATTCCTCTACCATGGTCCTGTTCTCTAGAAAGGTCTTAGCTGTTCCTAGGCTTTGGCTTCATATACATTTTAGAATTGACCGATCAAGTTCTGTAGAAATCCAGCCGGGATAATGATTTGTAATGCACTACACCTTTGATCAATTTGGGGAAAGTTGACATTTTCACAGTATTGAGTCTTCCTCTGCCTCTAAATAACTCTGCTTATTTGAGTCTTGTGAAATGGTTTTAATAATATTTTATAATTAGAGTCTTACATATCTTTTGTTAATTTTATTTCTAGGTACTTTTATGTTTTGTGGTTTTCTTAGATGACATTAATTTTAGAATATAGGCTGGGTGCTGTGGCTCACACCTGTAACCCCAACACTTAAGGAGACCGAGGCAGGCGACTCACTTAAGCCCAGCAGTTTGAGACCAGCCTGGGCAACATAGCGAGACCCCATCTCTACTATAAATAAAAAATTAGCCAGGCATGATGGTACATGCCTGTAGTCCCAGCTACTTGGTAGGCTGAGGTAGGAGAATCACTCGAGCCCAGGAGGATGAGGCTGCGGTGTGCTATGATTATGCCACTACACTCCAGCCTGGGTGACAGAGCGAGACCCAGTCTCAAAAAAAAAAAGTAAATAAAATAAAATATAATATAATTTTCTCATTGTTTCTGGTATATAGACTTGCCATTGATTTTTTTTTTCTTAAAACTCCCATGACAGATTATTGAAGTTGATTTTGAGATGTTAATTTTATATCCCTCCACCTTGTTTAACTCTTATTTATTCTCACATCTTGTAGATTCTTTTGGATGTGGGGTCATGCAACTTGATCATATCATTGATGAATAAAGACACGTTTTAGTTGTAAATAATTGTCTTCGTCTATTAGTATTGATTTCTTTCCTTCTTTTTTAACCTTATTTTAATTCTTACTTTGCTGCACTGGCTCCACCTCCCAGAACAGTTTTGAATGGTGAATATGGGAACCCTGTCTTATTCACAGTTTTAGATACTTCACTTTTACTTATGTTTGCACTTGGCTTTTTTTTTTGTAGAGGTACTTTATCAGGTTAGGGACATTGCTTTTTTATCGCTAATTTGCTCTTAAGTTTTTATCATGAAGGAATATTGCATTTTTAAAATGCCTTTTCTGCCTCCATTGAAATGATTGGTCGGGCACGATGGCTCATGCCTGTAATTCCAGCACTTTGGGAGGCTGAGTTGGGTGGATCACCTGAGGTCAGGAGTTCGAGACCAGCCTGGCCAACATGGCAAAACCCTGTCTCTACTAAAAATACAACAACAACAAAAATTAGCCAGGCGAGGTGGTGGGCACCTGTAATCTCAGCTATTTGGGAGGCTGAGGCAGGAGAATCGCTTGAACCTTGGAGGCAGAGGTTGCAGTGAGTCAAGATGGCACCATTGTACTCCAGCCTGGGCAACAAGAGCAAACCTCCATCTCAAAAAAAAAAAAAAGAAAGTAAAAAGAAATGATCCTAAGTGTTTTCTCTTTAATCTGTTAATGTGCCTAATAATTTTAATTTATTTCCAGTATCGTATGCACCTTTTATTGGGAAGAACCTAACTTAGCCATGATGTGTGATAAATTTTTACATATTACTGGATTCAGTTTGCTAATAACTTGCTTAGAATTTTAAATCTGTGGCATGTGTAAGACTGGCCAGTAATTTCAGTTCTTCATAATGTCTTTAACAAGTTACTCTATCCCAGGAGAACTGTGGCCTTGGCCTGTGAACCAAGATTGTTTTCTACATTTTTAAGTGGTTGGGGGAAATGATCAAGAGAATTATATTTTATGACACATGGAAATTGTATGAAATTCAAATTTTAGTGTTCATAAATAAAGCTTTACTGGAACATAACCACATTCATCCATTTATTTATTTATTTATTTTTGAGACGGAGTCTGGCTCTATCGCCCAGGCTGGAGTGCAGTGGCGCGATCTCGGCTCACTGCAACCTCCACCTCCCGGACTCACGCCATTCTCCTGACTCAGCCTCCCGAGCAGCTGGGACTACAGGCGCCTGCCACCACGCCTGGCTAGTTTTTTTGTATTTTTAGTAGAGATGGGGTTTCACCGTGTTTGCCAGGATGGTCTCGATCTCCTGACCTCGTTATCCGCCCGACTCGGCCTCCCAAAGTGCTGGGATTACAGGCTTGAGCCACCGCGCCCGGCTCACATTAATCCGTTTATATAACATCTATGGCTGCTTCTGTGCTGCATGGCAGAGTTGAGGAGTTGCAGCAGAGATGGTATGTCCCACAGAGCCTAAGATACTTACTATTTGGCCCTTTACAAAAAAAGTTTGCTGACCTCTGGTCTAGCTTCATAAAATATATCAGTTTTCCTTTTCTTTTTCCTATGGTAGGATCTTGGAGTACTCATATTATCAATGGTGTGAGCAAGGCCACTCTTTTCAGATTATTTGTTTATTCCCTTCTATGCCATTTACTACCCCCATCCTCCCCCTGCCCATGAGGCAGTCGTGTCTTAGTATTGCATCGTTTTCTTAGTATGTATTCATTCATGCAAAACGTTTTTCTCTTGCGTTAAGGTCCAGTGTGGTCAGTTTTTCAAAATCTTCCACATATGATTGAGAAGAATGTTATTTGAATTGAGTGCATTGTTCTATATGCAGCCTTTAGATCAAGGTTAATAATTTTGGTATCTAAATATTCTGTTTTTATTGACTTTTTGTCTGTTGTATCTATCAGTTATTTCTAGTGTTTTGTTAAAATCTGCCATTATGATTAGGGTTTGTCTCTTAGTTTCTATTTCATTTATGCATATGTATATGTATATATAATATGTGTATATTATTTATTATTTAAGCATAAAGTTATCCTTTTCTAACTTTCATCTCTCTGAATATTTATGTTTTGGATGTGTCTCTAATAACCAGCAGAGAGCTGGGCTTTGGTTTTTGACAACTTTGACCAACTTTGTTCTTTAACAAGAGTATTTAGTATATTTACAGTACTTGTAATTACTGATATAATTGAAGGTATCATTTTTGTGCTTTTTATTCTCCCTTTTCTGTATTTCTTATCTTCATTTTATTTTCCCTTCTGTGAGTTTGAAAGTTGTAAGCTATTTGTGTTTATTTAGTAGTTACCTTAGAAATTTTAATACACTTTCTTAACTTACTAGTGTCTAAAACTAAAAAATATTCTTATATTCTTGGTAAATAAGGAAGTAGGATATATTCTAACTAATCAAACAACTTACATTATTGTCAGGTATTTTCCTTCTATCTTTTTTTAACCCATAAGAAAATTTTATGTATTGAGTGTTAGCTTAGATTATCCATGTATTTACCACTTTCTTGGTTCACCATTCTTTCTTACATCTCAGGCTCTCCATCTGGGATCACTTTCCTTTAGATGGAATAAACAGTAAATTTCTCTCTGATTTTGGTTTTTTTTTTTTTAATGTCTTTATTTGCCCTCATTTGTGAAAGGTATTCTACCCTCACACTGGGACATTCGCTGTCTTCCGGTTTACATTTTTGTTATTAATAGTTGATTAAATAGTTGTCTGTCAATCAGCCTTTTTTTTTATGTAGATGATCTACCTTTGTTCCCAAATTGCTTTTCACGTATTCTCTTTGTATTTAGTGCTCTGCAGTTTTGGTCTGATTGTCTAGGCATGAGTTTATTTTTATTTATTCTGTTTAAGACTTACTGGGCTTCCTGAATCTGCTTTTGTCAATTCTGAAAATTTCTTAGCTGTCCTGTCTTCCAATACTGCCATTTTCTTAATTCTCCTTTCTCCTTCTAGAACTTCAGTTAAATATCTATTAAGCTATCTCACATTATCTTCTTAATCTCTCTTCTGTACATCTGCTCATTTGTCTTTTTTTTTTTTTGAGACAGAGTCTGGCTCTGTTGCCCAGGCTGGAGTGCAGTGGCCGGATCTCGGCTCATTGCAAGCTCCGCCTCCCGGGTCCATGCCATTCTCCTGCCTCAGCCTCCCAAGTAGCTGGGACTACAGACACCCGCCACCATGCCCAGCTAATTTTTTGTATTTTTAGTAGAGACAGGGTTTCACCGTGTTGACCAGGATGGTCTCGATCTCCTGACCTCGTGATCCACCCGCCTTGGCCTCCCAAAGTGCTGGGATTAGAGGCGTGAGCCACCGTGCCTGGCCTCATTTGTCTTTTGTAATTGCATTCTGCATAATCTCTTTTTATACCTTTCAGTACAGTAATTTTTCTCTTCAGAGAGATTTATTCTAGCCATTGTATGATTTAAGTATGTTTTTTGTTTTATGTTTTTATTTCTTTTCCTTTTTTTGAAATCCTCTGTCATCTTTATGAAGTTTTCTTATTACATTTCCTCCATTTTAAAAACATGTAATATGCTTGTTTTATAATTTTTGGCATTATCTATATATGAATCTTTTACGGAGGTAATTCCTCTTCCCTCTCAACATTTTATTAGGGAAATTTTCAAACATAATGAAAAGTTAAAACAATTGCATGAGTGATTTTCCTTTTTGTTCATGGAATTATGCCTCTTTGTATGTTTCTTTCCTTTTTTTTTTTTTTTTTTTTTTAAGACACAGTCTCACTGTGTTACCCAGGCTGGATAACTGATACAATCTTGGCTCACTACAGCCTCCACCTCCCAGGTTCAAGCGATTCTTGTTTCTCAGCCTCCCGAGTAGCTGGGACAACATGCATGCGCCACCATGCCCGGCTAATTTGTATTTTAAGTAGAGATGGGGTTTCACCAGATGGGCTAGGCTGGTCTTGAACCCCTGATCTCAAGTGATCTGCCCAGTTTGGCCTCCCAAAGTGCTGCAATTGCAGGCATGAGCCACCACACCTGGCCATTTTTTTTTTAATTGATTTTTTGTTTAGGCAAAATTCACATAATATATAGTTAACCATTTTTAAGTGCATAGTTCAGTGACATTTAGTGCATTCACAATGTTGTGTTGCTTTTATTTTTGACTAATAGGTTATTTTCCTTGGAATTCTACCCATAGATTCTTGAGGCCTGATTAAAGGTTGTTCCTCTAGGGCAGGTCTGTGTTTGCTTCTACTAGGAGCCCTGCCAAACCAGGACCACCATAAAGTAAACACAGATGGCAAGTGTTTTAGATCCACCTTAGTATCGTTATGTGAACTGCAGGCCTGTGTGAGGGCTGGCTTGTAGTTACAGTTCCTCAGGGGAAAATGTTTCCCTTCCACCGTCTGCCAAGGTTCAAGTCAGGCAGTTTTCCTAGCAGACTCTAAGAATGGGAATGCTACATCTAGTTTTCCCTTACTCTAAGGGCACGGTTCTAGAGGTCCCAGGTCTTTGTAGTGTGGAATTAATTAGACCCCCCACTTGGCCAGTGTAGGCTTGATCTCCTCTCCCCTTGCTCCTTAAGATCATAAATGTCAAAGCTTATGGTCATCTGGGCTCTATAGACATTCCCTGGGGAAAATAAGCCTCAGTGGCTCAGCATATGCCTCTCTGTTCGCACTTTGACATAGTTTTATCTGCTGAAGATTACTTCTCTGTCAACTCATCCTTGCATTCTAAAGTATTTTTGATATTCAATCTCTTATTTTTCAGCTGGTGATTTGGACGTAGTAACTAGTCCCCCACAGAGCCTGGTGTCCTATGATTGATTTTCTCTTCTTTTTTTTCCCCCTCCGTGACTGAGCTTTTTAAGGGCAAATGTATGCTAAGTAAGAGTTATCTGCGACCCCAGTGCCCACATAGAGCCAGAGTCATGGGGATTTGATTGGTATTTTTGGATAAGAGGATTTTTGTTGACACAGCTGCTCCTCTCTTCCCATTCCCTTCTACCCCTTTGATCTCCCTTCATAGACTGCTGTGATCTGCAGTGACAAACACAGCAGACCTAGCATTTTCTGCTCCCCTAAGTGCAGGGGCCAGCTGAGGGTTCCTTCAAAGGATCAGGAAATTCTCAGGTTGCATCTACAAGAGCCAGAAGTTAGAAGGCAGCCAGGTGCAGACTTGGCTATTTCTCAGTAGATTCAAAACCCAGCAATGCCACTGTAGCTGCAGATTTGAGTAAATGACTTCACTTCTCCAAGCTAAAGTTTCCTTTCAGTTAGGATTCATGACCTTATCGTGAGGATTAATATATGTAGGCACCAGGAACTTAAAGTGCTTAAAGTACATTGATTGTCCTTGAGATGCAATGTGCACTACACTATCAGCAGTAAGGTTAGGGGTAGTAGCAAGAGAGAATGTCAGGCAGGAAAGCCATGGGTAATCTCAGGTTGGAACCGGGATGTACTGACGATGAGGATTCCTGGAACTATGGTCTCATGGGAAGCCATTGCATTGTGTATCTGGGTAATTGAGCTCTGCTGAGGCTGCTAAGGGCCTCCTGATACTGTGGGTTGTCTGGCTCAGTGCTGCTGATTCTGCAGAGTCTTTGCAGAAGACTTTAGTTTTAGTTCCAAAGAGGTTTTAGTTTTAGTTCCAAAGGCCTCAGTTCTGGGATATAGGAGCAAAGCCCAGGAAGTGGCTGGTGCGTAGCACACTAGAATTTATTCCTCCTATCTCTATTAGGCTTGGGGGAGGCTGGAACCCTCTGTTGTAGAAATCTTTGTCCAGAGCTGGGCCTGCCTAGGTGTCCTGTGCTCCTGGGCCTTGAGGGCTCCCTCAAGTCTTTGGGGTGCCTTCCATGGCTGAGGGTCTCAGAGACATCCAGGTTGTACGAAAGGGAGCCCAGGCCCTGGGCTCTGATCAGCTCCTGACAGTGGGAAAGCTGTTTCTTCTGAATCTGTTTTTCTATAGTTGGATTCCCTGGGATTCAAGAAAGACAAAGGCTTGTTCATTCTTTCTCAAATCTCAGAGAGAAAAAAAAAGCAGACTCTGTGTGTGTGTGTGTGTGTGTGTGTGTGTGTGTGTGTGTGTGTGTGTGTGTTGGAGTACCAAAAGCAGGGATGGGGTGAAGGGATTCATTCTCAGGCCTTTGGGGACCTTAAGGTCAGTCTGGTGAATTTTGTCATCAAAATTCTCTTATCCAAAAAGATCAATGAAATCCCCATTACTTGCTTTTTCTTCCAGTTTTGCTTTCCCAGGCTTTCTCTAGTAAAAACCTAGGGTATAAATTTTGTAGTTGTAAAAGCTATTATCAATGTGTTAGTATGTCTCCTCTCCTTCACTGCAGTCTTCAATTTTTTAATTTTTTTTATTTTTTGTAGAGACGGGGTCCTGGTATGTTGCCCAGGCTGGTCTTAAACTCCTGGACTCAAGCAATTCTCCCACCTCCACCTCCCAAAGTGCTAGGATCACAGGCGTGAGCCATCACACTTGGCCTGAATGCATTCTTTTCTATTTTTTATTTTAATTAACACTGTATTAGTCCCTTCTCGCATTGCTATAAAGAAATACCTGAGACTGGGGATTTTATAAAGAAAAGAGGTTTAATTGGCTTACAGCTCCAGCTCCGCAGGCTGTTCAGGAAGCATGATGCTGGCATCTGCTCAGCTTCTGGGAGTGCTCAGGAAACTTATCATCATGATGGAAGGCAAAGGAGAGGCCAGCACTTCACCTGGCCAGAGCAGAAGGAAGCAGGGAAGGCGCTAGACACTTTTAAACAGCCAGATCTCGTAAGAACTTACTATCACGAGAACAGCAACAAAGGGACAGTGCTAAGCCATTCATCAGGTATTCACCACCATGTTCCAATTACCTCCCACCAGGCCCTACGTCCAACATTAGGGATTAGAAATCCCCATGAGATTTGAGTGGGGACACAGATCCAAACCGTATCAGACACATTGTAATCCTAGCACTTCCTGATCATATTTATGGGGTACAATTTGATGTTTCAGTACGTATCTATGTTGTATAAAGAGCCAGTCAGGGTGGTTAGTGTATCCATCACCTCATGCATTTGTCATTTCTTTGTGGTAAGAATATTCAAAAGCCTCTTCTAGTTATTTTGTAATATACAATATTTTATCATTAACCATAGTCACCCTACTGTGCAATAGAACACCAGAATTCATTTCTCCTGATTGTAACTTTGTACTCACTGACTGACATCTCCGCATTTGTACCCCCACCCCGTCTCTGGTAACAACTGTTCTGCTCTCTGCTTCTGAATGCCTTCTTTTTGCTTTAGAAAATTTGAACAGATTGAGCAGATTTCTTTTTCCTAAAACTTCTTCCCTTCCCCAGGGACTTGTTCTCCAGTTCTTCCCATTATAGTCAGTAATGCTACCAAAGGGTGCTATCTCTTTTATTGATTGATTGATTGAGACGGAGTCTTGCTCTGTTGCCCAGGCTAGAGTGCAGTGGCACGATCTTGGCTCACTGCAACCTCCGCCTCCCAGGTTCAAGCGATCCTCCTGCCTCAGCCCCCCCAGTAGCTGGGATTACAGGCACACGCTACCATGCCTGGTTAATTTTTGTATTTTTAGTAGAGACGGGGTTTCACCATGTTGACCAGGCTGATCTCAAACTCCTGACCTCAAGTGATCCACCCACCTTGGCCTCCCAAAGTGCTGAGATTACAGGTATGAGCCACCATGCCTGGCCAAGGCTGCTGTCTCTTAAGGGCCCCTCTGTTCTCCAAGAACTGTTTAGGTATTTATCAGCAAACCTCTTAGCATTTCTGGTTTTTTGAGACAATGTCTTGCTCGGTCACCCGGGATGGAGTGCAGCGGCACAATCATGGGTCTGCTGCCTCAACCTCCAAGGCTCAAAGAGCTCCTCCTGCCTCAGCCTCCCAAGTGGCTGGGACTGCAGGTACGTGCCACCTTGCTCGGCTAATTTTTGGATTTTTCTATAGAAACAGGATCTCACTGTGTTGGTTTTGAACTCCTGGGCTCAAGCAATCCTCCCACCTTGGCCTCCCAAAGTGTTGGGATTACAAGAGTGAGCCACTATACTAGGATTAGCATTTTTTAGATTCATATTCTTTCACTGAGAGTACTGATGGAGTAGGAAAACCAATCCCTGATGGAAATTTTCATACCTCCCTTCTTGGAGCTGTGATTTGATGAAGTGGAAATGAATGGTTAAGTGGAATCACATATTGCAAACTTGAGTTTTCTCATTAGACAAGAAAGGAATTGATGTTGATTTATTGTGTTGCAGTCTCAGTATCAGCCAGTATCTCTAGCTGTCTGAGGATTTTAGGACTGGGGATATCCTGAGATATGTAGATTGTATGGAGTTACAGGATATTCCCAAGGAGTCTGTGCCAGATGGATAAAGTGTGTCCATTTTGAACTTGTGTAGTATGTGCGCACCTCGTGTGACATCGTTGTGAGTCTGGATCTTTCTCCATCAGTTCTGGTAGCTAAGGAACAAGGAGAGTTTGGTTGGGGACATTTGTGGTAACAGGAACAATTTAGCCAGATGTGCAAATTGTTGAGAAATGACCAGGCACGGTGGCTCATGCCTATAATCCCAGCACTTTGGGAGTCCGAGGCGAACGGATCACTTGAGGCCAGGAGTTCAAGACCAGCCTGGCCATCATGGTGAAACTCTGTCTCTACTAAAAATACAAAAATTAGCCAGGTGTGGTGGCCCATGCCTGTGGTCCCAGCTACTCAGGAGGCTGAGGCAGGAGAATCACTTGAACCTGGGAGACAGAGGTAGCAGTGAGCTGAGATTGCTCCACTGTACTGCAGCCTGGGCGACAGAGTGAGACTGTCATAAAATAAAATAAAATAAAATAAAATAATAAAATAAAATAAAATAAAATAAAATATTGTTGAAAAATAATGACTATCATAACTGCAAAATAACCTTTAGGGAACTTCTCCAACCGACTTCCTCAAAATAAGAACATTATATGAGGAATCATGCAGCCAGTAAAATTGCTGTCTATTTAAGAATGGTGATGTAGAAAACTGATTTAGGGTTTAATTTATTGAATGGGAAAGAGGAAGAGGCAATGAGAAGCTTGCGTGCTTAACATAGGGTGTGCTGTGTATTTGCAAGCACTGTTTCATTTAATTGGGAAAAACCACTTACATGGACTTAGTTTATTCTCCGACGTGGGTGGATAATGGAAGTGCCTAGAGGCTACCTCTGCAGGAGTAGGCATGCCCAAGAACCATGTGGGCACTTGACTCTGATCACCCCTGTTTCCACACTGACCCATCCATGTTGAATGGGGCCAGTATGGCCTGTTTTCCTAATGGAACTTCCCTACTGAATTGCTTTCTCCATTTTCTTTTATATTGTCTTAAAGATTTTGTCCATGAATTTCACAAATGTTATATTTATTTGTGATTTCAGGACTTGAAGTTCAAAGATGTGGTCATTTACTTCTCTCAAAAGGAGTGGGAATGCTTGCACTCTGCTCAGAAGGATTTGTACCGAGATGTAATGTTGGAAAATTACGGCAACCTGGTCTTACTAGGTAACTTTATCTGCCCCTCTGCACACTCCCCGCCCCGCCAAACACAGAATTGGCCTTCTGGAATTCTTACGTTCTTTTTTCTGAGTTTGTCACAAGTGCTTTTCAAGTACCTGGATGAGTTAATGTTTCTTGCTCACCAAAAGAATGGTTTGTCTCTTGTGAAGCTGGAAATAGGCTGTTCCATTAGGCACCTTTATCTTCCCTGGTGCTCTGACCCTTACTCTTTCTTCTGACCCTTAATCTACCTGCTCCTCTTTCTTGATAATTAGGGACTGATTTTTAATTCTGACACCCACAACAAAACCTTGTTCCCTTTGTGTTTGAGCAGGGCTTTCTGATACTAAGCCAAATGTGATCTCCTTATTGGAGCAGAAGAAAGAGCCCTGGTTGGTTAAGAGGAATGAGACAAAAGAATGGTGTCCAGGTGAGTGATGATGAACCGGAATGGGGAGGCCATAGCAGTTGGTCACTTAGCTCATCTGTGAGAAGGCAGCACTTTGGAGATTTTGGTGGGAAAGCTGCTTAAAAATGCTTGAGATCGGGAGGAGAAAGTAAGGATGTTGTAATCACAGCATTTTGGAAGGCTTTTTTTTGAGATCAGGAGTTCGAGACCAGCCTGACCAACATGGTGAAACCCTGTCTCTACTAAAAATACAAAAAAATTACCTGGGCCTGATGGTACATGCCTGTAATCCCAGCTACTCAGGAGGCTGAGGCAGTAGAATTGCTTGAACCTGGGAGGCAGAGGTTGCAGTGAGCCGAGATTGCACCCCTGCACTCCAGCCTGGGCAACACAGCAAGACTCCATCTCAAAAAAAAAAAAAAAAAAAAGGCCAAGGCGGGCAGATTACGAAGTCAGGAGTTCAAGACCAACCTGGCCAATATGGTGAAACCCTGTCTCTACTAAAAATACAAAAATTAACTGGGCATGGTGGCAGGTGCCTGTAGTCCCAGCTATTTGGGAGGCTGAAGCAGGAGAATTGCTTGAACCCAGGAGGCAGAGGTTGCAGTGAGCCGAGATCACGCTACTGCTCTCCAGCCTGGGTGACAAAGCGAGACTCCATCTCAAAAAAAAAGAAAGTAAGGATGTTTCAGCTCCATTTACCAGGCTTTCTTGCTCACCTCCTATAATACTTCCCCCTCATTTCAGAGAGGAAGTGCCCTCTTTCTTCCCCTGTGACAACCATTTTACTTGCATTTTGGGTCCAGTTTTGTCCTGACTTTTAAAAACAGTTTTATTGAGATAAAATTCATATATCATAATATTCATCCATTTAAAGTTCAGTAATTTTTAGTCAGTTTGCAACCATCACAACAGTCTAATTGTAGAACATTTTCATCACTCAGAATGAAACGCCATACCCGTTAGCAGTCACTGCCCAAACCCAACCCCAAGCAACTACTGATCACTTTCTGTCTTTATAGATGTGCCTGTTCTGGACATTTTATATTAATGATATCACACAACATATAATTTATGACTGGCTTTTTTCACTTACCAGAATATTTTCAAAGTTCATCCATAGTGTAACATATACCAGTGTCTCATTCTTTTATATTGCCAAATTGTATTCCATGGTATAGATATTACCATTTTGTTCATTCATCAGTTGGTAGACATTTGGGTTGTTTCTACTTTTAGGCTACTATGTATGACTAAAGCTGCTATGAACATTTGTATATAGGTTCCCTTCTTCTCTTAGTTTGTTGAGTATTTTTGTCATGAAAGGATTTTAGAATACTTTTTTCCGTTACCTTTTCTGCATCTATTAAGACATCTGTAGTTGATGTCCTTTGTTGTATTAATATGTTTGATTACATTGATAAACTTTTGGATGTTGAACCAACCTTGCATTTGTAGGATAAATTTTACCTAGATGTAGTATATAATCCTTTCTCTAAGCTGTTGGATCTGGTTTGGTCTTTTTTGTTGAAGATACTGGTCTGTAGTTTTCTTGTGATATCTTTGCTTTGTCTGATTGATATCAGGGTAATACTGGCCTCAGAATTAGGAAATGTTTCTTTGTCTTCTGTCTTTTTGAAGTGTTCATGAAGGATTTATATTAAGTTTTCTTTAATGTTGGGTGAGGCCATTTGCTCCTGGGCTTTTCTTTGTGGGAAGATTTTTTTACTCTAATTCAGTCTCTTAATTTGGTATAGGTCTATTCAGGTGTTCTGTTTCCTCTTGAGTCAATTTTGGTAGTTTCGGGTCTTTTTAGGAATTTGTCCATTTTGTCTAAGTTGTTTAATTTATTGGCATATAGTTATTCGTAGGAGTTCCTTATAACCCTTTTTATTTCTATAAGGTCAGTAGTGATATCTCCTATTTCATTCCTGATGTTAGTATTTTGAGACTTCTCTCTTTTTTTGTTGGTCAATCTAGCCAAAGATTTGCCAATTCTGTTGATCTTTTCCAAGGACCAGCTTTTGGTCTCATTGATTTTCTCTGTTGTTTTTCTATTCTCTATTTTGTTTATGGCTGCTGTTATCTTTTATTATTTCCCTCCTTCTGGAAGCTTTATGTTTTTGTTTATTCTTTATTATCTGGTTCCTTAAGATACACAGTTAGATTGTTGATTTGAGATATCTCTGTTTTTTTTTTTTCTTCTTGTTTTTAATATAGGTGTTTTTAGCTGTAAATTTCCCTTTAAGCCCTGCTTTTACTGCATTTCATAAGTTTTGGTATATTGACTTTTCATTTATCTCAAAATATTTTTTAATTTTTCTTGTGATTTCTTCTTTAACACATTGCTTATTTAGGAGTATGTTATTTAATTTTCACATGTTTGTGAATTTCCCAAATTTCCTTCTGCTGTTGATATCTAAGTTCATTCCATTGTAGTTGCAAAACATATTTTGTGTGATTTCAGTCCTCTTACATTTATTGAGGGCTGTTTTATGGCTTAATATATGGTCTAACCTGAAAAATGTTCCATACGTGCTTGAGAAAAATGTGTATTCTCCTGTTGTTGAGTGGAGTATTCTACAAATGTCTTCTTAAGTTTAATTGGTTTATAGTGTTTTTCAAGCCTTCTGTTTCCTTGTTGATCTTCTGCCTAGCTATTCTATTCATTATTGAAAGTAAAGTATTGAAGTCTTCAATTTGTTCAATTGTCTATTGCTGTCTTTAATTCTTGCTTTACGTATTTTGGGCCTGTGTTATTAGGTGTATATATACTTACAACTGTTACAGTTTTCTGACTATCATTATATCCTCTTATCATTATAACATACCCTTTTTTCTGATTTGTTTTTGTTGTTGTTGTTGTTTGAGATGGAGTCTAGCATTGTCGCCCAGGCTGGAGTGCAGTGGCACAATCCCTGCCCACTGCAACTTCCACCTCCCGGGTTGAAGTGATTATCCTGCCTCAGCCTCCCGAGTAGCTGGGATTACAGGTGCCTGCCAACATACGCAGCTAATTTTTATATTTTCAGTAGAGACAGGGTTTCACTGTGTTGGCCAGTCTGGTCTTGAACTCCTGACCTTGTGATCTGCCTGCCTCGGCCTCCCAAAGTGCTGGGATTACAAGCATGACCCACTGTGCCCGGCCAAAATATCCTTTTTTCTCACTGGTTACAATTTTTGTCTTAAAGTTTATTTTGTCTGGTATTAGTAATGCTATTTTAGCTCATTTGTGGTTACTCTTTGCATGGTATATCGTTTTCCATTCTTTCATTTCAACTATTTGTGTCCTTGAATCTAAAGTTTGTCTTGGGGGCTGGGCATGGTGACTCATACCTGTAATCCCAGCACTTTGGGAGGCAGAGGTGGGCAGATCAGTTGAGGTCAGGTGTTTGAGACCAGTCTGGCCAACATGGTGAAACCCTGTATCTACTAAAAATACAAAAAATTAGCCAGGCATGGTGGCCCATGCCTATAGTCCCAGCTACTCAGGAGGCTGAGGCATGAGAATCACTTGAACCCAGGGAGTGGAGGTTGCAATGAGCTGAGATCATGTCATTGCACTCCAGCCTGGGTGACAGAGTGAGACTGTGTCTCAAAAAACAAAAACAAAAACAGTGTGTCTCTGGTAGATTGCATATACTTGGATCACATTTTTTTTTAATCCATCCTGCCAACCTCTTCTTGTAGTGTTTAACAAAGTCTGTAGTGTTTAATGTGTTTACATTTAATACACTGATAGGGTGGGATTTACAATTGGTATTGTGGTATTTGCTTTCTATTTGTGTTGTTATTGTTTTATTCCTCTATTCTTCCATTACTACCTTCTGTTATATTACCTAAATATTTTCTAGAGTACCATTTTTGTTCCTATACTGTTTCTTGTACAATAGTCTTTGAAATTATTTTCTTAGTGGTTGCCTTCAAGATTACAATTAGCATTTCAACTTAAAACAATCTAGTTTGGATTAATATTAACTTAACTTTAATCTTATATAAATACTTTGCTCCAAAATACTTCTGTTCCCACCTCCCTTCTTTGTACTATTATTGTCATACAAATTACATATTTATACATTATAAGCCAATATTGGCAGAATAATGACCCCCTCAAAGATGTCCATATCTGAATCTCTGAAACTTGTGAACATGTTACTCTTACATGGTAAGGGGGAATTCAGGTTGCAAATCTGCTCAACTTCAGTTAGGGAGAGGATCTTGGGTTATCCAAGTGGGCCCAGTGTAATCACAAGGGTCTTTAAAAGTATCAGAGATGTGGCTGGGTGCAGTGGCTCACACCTGTAATCCCAACACTTTGGGAAGCTAAGGTGGGCAGATTGCTTGAGCCCAAAAGCTCCTCATTTTCTCATTTTTCACTTCCCTTTTTTTTTTAAATTGCCGTGTAAAGAATTATTAACTATTTTTAGTTTGTCATTTCTACTTCAGAACTTTTCTTTGTCCTGCAATGTGAAAATACCTCCCATTTTCTTCTTGTTATTTTACAGATTGGGAGTTTGGAAGAGAAACCAAGAATTTCTCTCCAAAGGAAAACATTTATGAAATTAGGTCACTGCAACAGGAGAGGGTCAGAGCTATCAGAGAAATCAGATGCCAGGTGGAGAAACAACAGGGTCTCCAGGAGGGACATTTCAGACAAGCTGTAATACCATTTACTTCCGTGCAGTGCACAGCCCATAGAGAACATCAATGGATTCATACTGAAGAGAAATCCTATGAATACAGGAAATGTAAGAATGCTTTCAGGTGCCAGTCATGTCCTATTCAACATGAAATAATTCATAATAAGAAAAAAGACCCTAAATGTGGAGAACATAGGAAAATCTTTAATGGTGGATCAGACTTGATTAAGCATCAGAGGCTTAATGAAAGCAAAAACCATAGTGAAAATAACAAATGTGCTTTTAATCGTGATTCTGGAATTACTCAACCTCGGAGCGTTAATACTGGAGAGAAACCTCATAAATGTAAGGAATGTGGGAAAGCCTTTCATTCCAGCTCACAACTTAGTCAGCATCAGAGGATGCATCTTGGCGAGAAACCCTATAAGTGTAGGGAGTGTGGGAAAGCCTTTCCATCCACCGCACAGCTTAATCTACATCAGAGGATCCATACTGATGAGAAATACTATGAATGTAAGGAGTGTGGGAAGGCCTTTACCCGTCCCTCACACCTTTTTCGACATCGAAGAATCCATACTGGTGAGAAACCCCATAAATGTAAGGAATGTGGGAAGGCTTTTCGTTATGACACACAACTGAGCCTTCATCAGATAATCCATACTGGTGAAAGATGCTATGAATGCAAGGAGTGTGGGAAGGTGTACAGTTGTGCCTCACAGCTGAGTCTACATCAAATAATTCATACTGGTGAGAAACCCCATGAATGTAAGGAATGTGGGAAAGCCTTTATCTCTGATTCACATCTTATTCGACATCGGAGTGTCTATACTGGGGAGAAACCCTATAAGTGTAAGGAATGTGGGAAGTCCTTCCGTCATGGCTCAGAACTTACCCGACATCAGAGAGCTCACACTGGTGAGAAACCCTATGAGTGTAAGGAATGTGGAAAGGCCTTTACTTGTAGCACAGAACTTGTTCGACATCAAAAAGTTCACACTGGGGAGAGACCCCATAAGTGTAAGGAATGTGGGAAGGCTTTTATTCGAAGGTCAGAACTCACTCATCATGAGAGAAGTCACACTGGTGAGAAACCCTATGAGTGTAAGGAGTGTGGGAAGGCCTTTGGTCATGGTTCAGAACTTAGTCGACACCAGAAAATTCATACTGGTGAGAAACTATATGAATGTCAGCAGTGTGCAAAGGCCTTTATTCGGGCCTCACACCTTAGTCAACATCAAAGAATTCATTCAGGAACCAGGAGTGAATGAAGAAATGAGGGATGGCTTAGAATTTGATTAACATGAGAAAATTCATACTGATTTGGAAAAATAAAAACCCATAATTCTAAGTGTGAGACACCTTATAAATGTTAGGAATTAGCGGAGATTTATTTGTGTTTCAGAATTTGTTACACATCATGATACAACTGGTGAAAAATTGAAGAATTCCATGAATGTAAAGAAAGTAGGCACTTTGGGAGGCCGAGACGGGCGAATCACAAGGTCAGGAGATCCAGACCATCCTGGGTAACACGGTGAAACCCCGTCTCTACTAAAAAATACAAAAAACTAGCCGGGCGAGGTGGCGGGCACCTGTAGTCCCAGCTACTCGGGAGGCTGAGGCAGGAGAGTGGCATGAAACCGGGAGGCGGAGCTTGCAGTGAGCTGAGATCTGGCCACTGCACTCCAGCCTGGGGGACAGAGCGAGACTCCGTCTCAAAAAAAAAAAAAAAAAAAAGTAGGGAGACCTTTTTGGTGGCTCAGAACCAAGTCAACCTCAGGGAATTCATAACGGGGAGAGGAGGGCAGTGAATGTGCTGAGAGAAGTTAATCATTCAGACCTTTCTCAGCAGCAGTCATTAGCCCTTAGGGGAAATCAGATGATTCAAAATATAAATGCGGGCCGTGCGCGGGTGGCTCCCGCCTGTAATCCCAGAACTTTGGGAGGCTGAGGTGGGTGGATCACAAGGTCAGGAGATCGAGACCATCCTGGCCAACGTGGTGAAGCCCCGTCTCTACTAAAATGCAAAAAATTAGCCAGGCGTGGTGGTGTGTGCCTGTAATCCCAGCTACTCGGGAGGCTGAGGCGGGAATCACTTGAACCCGGGAGGCAGAGGTTGCTGTGAGCTGAGATCGTGCCACTGCATTCCAGCCTGGTGACAGAGCAATACTCCGTCTCGAAAAATAAGTAAAAATATATACGTGTGTGTGTGTGTATGTGTGTGTATATATATATGCAGGCTGGGCACAGTGGCTCACACCTGTAATCCCAGAACTTTGGGAAGCCAAGGTGAGTGGATTGCTTGAGTCCTGGAGTTTGAGACCAACACGGGCAACATGGTGAAAAACCGTCTCTACAAAAAATATAAAATAAATTAGCCAGGCGTGGTGGTGCACGCCTGTAATCCCAGCTACTTAAGAGGCTGAGGCAGGAGGATTGCTTAAGCCCAGGAGACAGAGGTTGCAGTGAGCCAAGATCATGCCATTGCACAGCAGCCTGGGTGACAGAGCGAGACTCTTGTCTCAAAAAAAAAAAAAAAAAAGATGGGGCCGGGCATGGTGGCTCATGCCTGTAATCCCAGCACTTTGGGAAGCTGAGGTGGGTTGATCACTTGAGGCCAGGAGTTCGAGACCAGCTTGATCAACATGGTGAAACCCCATCTCTACTAAAAATACAAAATTAGCTGGGCATGGGGGCACATGCCTGTAATCCCAGCTACTTGGGGGGCTGAGACATGAGAATCTCTTGAACCCAGGAGGCGGAGGTTGCAGTGAGCTGAGATTGCACCAAAAAAAAAAAACCCAAAATGTAAAGGCCATATATATGGGACACCAATTTGCTTTAGCTAACAAAGTATTCATCTGACAGTACTTGAGGAAGCCTATAGTAGGATTTAAAATTCAGCAGATTCTTTCATCCCACATAAATCTTGTTAAATATTTGCAAGCTAATTCACTAAAATTAACTGGAGCTGAATCAGTGTGGGAAAGGATTTAACCAATGTTTACTTTTTACTCACCCTCATCATTATAACATTTCTTTTAGGGTGAATTTATTAACTGCATCTACATATTCTCATTTATAAATTAGTACTGTTAGCACCATATTTCTTAGCTGCATTGTGACGGTTAAATACATTTATATTATTTAAAGCAGTGTCTGTCTAGTATTGAAAGTGTGCTAAATGAAGGCATTTATTGTTTTTCTTTGTTATTTTCTTAATCGTGCATTATTAGACATGAGAGGAAGGACTTATATATGCAGTGACTATAGGAACATCTTGCATCATCTCTTTTTCTTTATTGAAGGCTAGGTAATTCCTTCTGGAGAAAAATTTAATACTGTGAAGCCTTTATTTATAGCTCACCCTTTTGCCTTACTAGGGGATTCGTAATGTAAAGAAACCCAGTAGAATAAAAGTGAGTTGCTGTGAAGTCAGGTGGAATATTTAGATGATTTATTAAAACTTTTAAAAAGGCTGGGCGTGGTGGCTCACGCCTGTAATTCCAGCACTTTAGGAGGCCAAGGGGAGGCAGATCACTTAAGGTCAGGAGTTCGAGACCAGCCTGGCCAATGTGGTGAAACCCAATCTCTACTAAAAATACAAAAACTAAGCCGGGCATGGTGGCGTGCACCGGTTGTCCCAGCTACTTGGGAGGCTGAGGCAGGAGAATCGCTTGAACCCGAGAGGCAGAGGTTGCAGAATTAAAAAATAATACAGCCTTAATCAAAATTCATTTCTCCACTAGAAAATTTGAAAACTACCTGTATAAATAATTTTTATATTAAAAAGGATGTCAGCCTGGTGGAGTGGCTCACACCTGTAATCCCAACACTTTGGGAGGCCAAGGAGGGTGGATCACGAGGTCAGGACATAAGACCATCCTTGCCAACATGGTGAAACCTCGTCTTTACTAAAAATACAAAAATTAGCTGGGCGTGGTGGTTCACACCTGTAGTCCCAGCTACTCAGGAGGCTGAGGCAGGAGAATCGCTTGAACCCGAAGCGGGAGGTTGCAGTGAGCCAAGATCGCACCACTGCACTCCATCCTGGCCCAGACTCCGTCTTGGCCAGGCGAGGTGGCTCACGCCTGTAATCCCAGCACTTTTGCGAGGCTGAGGCGGGCGGATCATGAGGTCAGGAGATGGAGACCATCCTGGCTAACATGGTGAAACCTCGTGTCTACTAGAAATACAAAAATTAGCCAGGCGTGGTGGCAGGCCCCTGTAATCCCAGCTACTCCGGAGGCTGAGGCAGGATAATCACCTGAACAGGGGAGGCAGAGGTTGCAGTGAGCCGAGATCACACCACTGCACTCCAGCCTGGGCAACAGCGAGACTCTATCTCAAAAAAAAAAAAAAAAAAAAAAAAGATGTCAAGGCAGGCCTTATTAGGAATGAATGACAAAGGGAATACGTATGGAAATGTATAGGGTGTGAACAAAGCTATACTCTCAAGAAAATTAATATGTATAGAAAACGGCCAGTTAAGGACCAGGATTCATTCCGACTTTACCCTGTGTGCTCCCTGTTCCTACCAGGTTCTCAGTAAATATTTGATCATAGGAATGTGTGAATGATCCAAGGAATGAGAGTGAATGAATAAACATTCAACCCTTGGATGTAGAAAAGCTCTAGAAAAATTAATGGAAGGCAAAAACAAAACACAAGACTTTGAAATGAAAAGCATTGTACCCTATAAAGAAGAAACTAGGTCGGGCACAGTGGCTCATGCGTGTAATCCCAGCACTTTGGGAGGCCGAGACGGGCGGATCACGAGGTCAGAAGATCGAGACCATCCTGGCTAACACGGTGAAACCCTGTCTCTACTAAAAATACAAAAAAAGAATTAGCCAGGCGTGGTGGCGGGAGCCTGTAGTCCCAGCTACACAGGAGGCTGAGCCAGGAGAATGGCGTGAACCCGGGGGGCGGAGCTTGCAGTGAGCCAAGATCGCGCCACTGCACTCCAGCCTGGGCGACAGAGCGAGACTCCGTCTCAAAAAAAATAAAAAAAAAAAAGAAACTCAAGCATAGTTAGTTGCATATTCATTGGTGTTAACCATTCTCCTTTTGGCAGGATTGCCTGCTGCTCTCCTGAGTCTGTAAATGCCAGATATTTGATCTCCTAGCTTGCCTTGCATCTGGTCACACCTATTATAGCCCTGGATACAGAAGATCTGTGCAAAAGTCTGCAAATGGGTTTCAGTTAAATTTTGTTACCTAACAAAATGGGAGAAAATGGTCTGCTTAAATACAAGATACATGTCTGTATGTCACCGTGACACCTGGAATTGTGGGCATTTTGCAAGCAGAGAATCAAGAGTCTGAGATTGGCACGGAATAGGTTGGAATAATGTGTGTTCTTGACATTGTTTTTTTGTTTTGTTTTGTTTTTTTCTTTTTTAGACGGAGTCTCACTCTGTCACCCAGGCTGTATTGCAGTGACGTGATCTCGGCTCACTGCAACCTCTGCCTCCCGTGTTCAAGCGATTCTCCTGCCTCAGCCTCCCGAGTAACTGGGACTACAGGCACGCGCCACCATGCCCGGCTAATTTTTATATTTTTAGTAGAGACGAGGTTTCACTATGTTGGCCAGGCTGATCTCTAACTTCTAACCTCATGATCTTCCCGCCTCAGCCTCCCAAAGTGCTGGGATTACAGCCATGAGCCACCACTCCCAGCCAACATTGTTGATATGATGAAAGAATTAAGAACTGCCCTTTCCCTGGACTTGGTGCATGAGTTGTTGTAAGTTTATTTTTATTTATTTATTTATTTATTTATTTATTTTATTTTATTTATTTTTTCAGATGGAGTCTTGCCCTGTTGCCCAGACTGGAGTGCAGTGGCACAATCTCAGCTCACTGCAACCTCCACTTCCCAGGTTCAAGCAATTCTTGTGCCTCAGCCTCCCGAGTAGCTGAGACTACAGGCACCTACCACCATGCCCAGCTAATTTATTTCCAATTTTGGTAGAGACAGGGTTTCACCATGTTGCCCAGGCAGGTCTTGAACTCCTGGCCTCAAGTCATCTGCCCACCTAAACCTCCCAAAGTGCTGGGATTACAGGCATGAGCCACTGCACCTGCCTTCATATGTTGTAAGTTTATACTCCACTTTTTACAATGTATCTGAGTCCTGGAAAATTATTTTTAAAGACATTTTTATATATACACACATTCAACTTTAGTAAAGTTTATATTCAGCTTTTTATAGTACATCCGACATTGTAGAAAAAGCATTTTCTTATATATGATTGAAATATATATTCAACTTTGATTTAGTAAAGTATATGTAACACATATTACATTCAGCATTTTATAGTGTATGTTTATATTTAGCTTGTTATAGTATGTGTGAAATCCTAGAAAAGTATTATTTTCCTGAATAAGAACCAAGAAGAAACTGATTAAAGAGCTACACCACATAATTTCTCTAATACTAGAGAAATTATCTTACAGTCTTCTACCTCTTCAAGATACAAAAGTCATGGCTGTGAGGCTATCCTTACCCTTTTACCAAACTTGGAAAAGGACAGCATCCAAAATAAGTCAGCTATTAAAAAAAAAAAAAAGTAAAGTCGGCTGGGTGCGGTGGCTCACGCCTGTAATCCCAGCACTTTGAGAGGCCGAGGCGGGCGGATCACAAGGTCAGGAGATCGAGACCTGCCTGGCCAACGTGGCGAAACCCCATGTCTACTAAAAGTACAAAAGTTAGCTGGGCGTGGTGGCACATGTCTGTAATCCCAGCTACTCGGGAGGCTGAGGCAAGAGAATCGCTTCAACCAGGTAGTTGGAGGTTGCAGTGAGCCGAGATTGTGCCACTGCACTTCGGCCTGGCGACAGAGTGAGACTCCGTCTCAAAAAAAAAAAAAAAAGAAAAAGAAAAACGGCCCTCCATATACACGAGCTTCACAGCCTGAATATACTATATATTTTATTCACATTTGGTTTGAAGAAACCCACATATAAGTGCACCTACACAGCTAAAACCTGTATTAGGCCGGGCGCGGTGGCTCACGCCTGTAATCCTAGCACTTTGGGAGGCCGAGGTGGGCGGATCATAAGGTCAGGAGATCGAGACCATCCTGGCCAATACGGTTAAACCCCGTCTCTACTAAAAACACAAAACTTGGAAATTCTGTTTATCAGAAGGTGTATGACTTACCTATTAATGCTGGGGACAAAGAAGATCCCAGAATTTAGGATGAGTATGGGGACTGTCAGAGCCTCTGATGAATGAGGAAGGCATGGTTTCTAGGGATATACTATTATGTGTCCTATGAAATGCAACAATAGCTGAAATATATATGAACAAAGGAAGTAAGAATCTTAATTCAACAACTCAAGGCTGTACCCACTATGCCACTTAAAAACCTTTCACATTTCAGAAATAGAGAATCTGATTTTCAGAGAGATTATCCTTACCTACTGTGAATAGTTTTTATAGTTCTCCAGCATCACATCTCTGTACAAACCCCTCTGAGCAGGTTTCAATTGTTGCCATTCCTCCTGAGTAAAGCCAACAGCCACATCCTTGAATGTTACTCTTCCCTGTAACAACACATTCCTGATCAGTCTGAGAGCACTGGGTGACACGTGGAAGCATTTAGGAGTCTGAATTCATCAAAAGCTATATAGATGCCTAATATTTGTCTAGTTTTATTTCATATTCTAGGAGAGAATAAGTCAAATAGAATGTGTTCTCTAAGTACAGGTAACTTAAAGGTTCATGATATACTTAAGGCGATCTCATGTTGGAAAATAACAGAGATGGAATGGCTGAAAAGATGGTTGTGTGATTCATCGGGACAGGGTATATGGCAAAGGGTGTTGGTGGCAGAAAGTGGTAAAAGGAAGAGAAGAATAAAATTTTGGACATGTAAAATTCAAGTTTTCTATAGAATAACTAGGTAAAGATATCCATCAGACCATTATATATGCTCATTAGGAGCTCAAGTAGGGATTGGAATGCAAATGAGTAATTTGATATTCATCAGTGTATAATGATGACTGAAACCATTATAGCCGTTGCAGTGGGGTGTGATAATTCATTGATGCTATGCGGAATGGGATACAAAGAGGGGTGTAGGGACAAGTACCAGTTGAGAAACAGCAAAGAAAAAGGATTCATAAGTGGAAAATTGTTTTCAAGTTGTCAGATGATTCTAATTAGCATCATGAGAAAACAATATGATGAAGCAAAGGAAAATATTTAAGATGTCTTTTTAAAAAAGAGCCATGATGGCCAGATTTTAAGTTTACCTCTCATAAAACCAATTTTAAAAAAACAAAAACTTAATTTCCAAAGGAATGTAAAAATAAGGAAAATATTTTAATTTGTGATAGAAATAAGAAATCGAGGCATCCACATACCCCATACTTTGAGGACTTTCTTACAGGAACAATACACATAAGATGAGACAAATCACCAAGATCTGAGTCGTAAGTTTCTGAGGAAGAAATGAGGCAAACGTTAATTCAACGTTGAATGGTGACAATCATTGCTCTGAGCAACTTAACAACTCATTAATTCTCAAAAAACTTCCATCTATAGATTTAGCCTCGCTTTTAGGTCATAAAACTGAGGAACTAACAATTTCAGTAACTATAATTTGCTCACGTCACACAGAAAGTAGTGGAATGAGAATTGAAATCTACATCTTTTCACGTCTAAAATCTTTGCTTTTGACCTCTACACTATTAAAAGTAACTAACTGGACACGTGAACAGAAGAATGGTTGGTATGTTTGTTGTCTCCTCAGATGTGGAGAACCACGTGAGGGGAATCACACAGTAAAGAAAGAACTATGTAATATATTTAAGTGTAAGTATTAACTAGTGGGGAAGGGTTCTAGAAGCCATAGGAAAGATGGGATGAAAAACAGAAAAGACATTACTTTTTTTTTTTTTTTTTTTTTTTTTTTTTTTTTTTGAGACGGAGTCTCACTCTGTCGCCCAGGCTGGAGTGCAGTGGCCGGATCTCAGCTCACTGCAAGCTCCGCCTCCCGGGTTCCCGCCATTCTCCTGCCTCAGCCTCCCGGGTAGCTGGGACTACAGGCGCAGGCCACCTCGCCCGGCTAGTTTTTTGTCTTTTTTGGTAGAGACGGGGTTTCACCGTGTTAGCCAGGCTGGTCTTGATCTCCTGACCTCGTGATCCGCCCGTCTCGGCCTCCCAAAGTGCTGGGATTACAGGCTTGAGCCACCGCACCCGGCCAAAACATTACTTTTAAGAGGAGGAACATCTCATTTTTTGAGACCAGAGCAAAGAAGAGATGGAGAGGGCTATGGACCACAATTTTAAAACTTAGCCAAAGTATTTTACTTCATGTCCATGAAAATCTTTTATGTTCCTCTGAGAAATTAACAGATTTTTTCATGAAAGACAGTGCAAACTATATAATGAATTTTGTTAATTTTAGTTTTATGTGCTAACTTGTTTTTCCTATGAAGGCCAGATTCAAATTTGAAGCTTAATTCTTAATGAACTTATTTCTGTATATTTCTAATTACAAGTTTCTCCTTAATCACTTATGTTTTCCTGACTAATTTTGATTGACTTAGGGTTTTCCATCTTATTGTTGAGATTATTGTGATCTACTTTACCTGCCTTATAGAACAAGATAATAAAATAAATACATCATTTAAAATTCACATAGGACTTCATCATTTCTTCTTCGTGGGAGACAGTAGAATCCTGAGATGGCCAAGCGAGGGGATGGGTGAAAAAATAAGCCATGAAAAACCCCACTTACTTAGCAGCTCTAGGAAAGGCAGACTAGGAATCTCCAGGTAGTTCAGATCATCTGGAGGAACTTTGTGGGGAAATAATTTTAAAGTCTATCAAAAAGCCAAGAATAACTACACCGTTTGCAGGCACCAATATGTACAAGCATGACTGACAAAAATCCTATGGAGCTTCAATGTTGATTTTTAAAAATTATTTTTATATTAAAAGTATAATTTAGAAGTTTTTTTTTTTTTTTTTTTTTTTTGAGACGGAGTCTGGCTCTGTCGCCCAGGCTGGAGTGCAGTGGCCGGATCTCAGCTCACTGCAAGCTCCGCCTCCCGGGTTCACGCCATTCTCCTGCCTCAGCCTCCGGAGTAGCTGGGACTACAGGCGCCCGCCACCTCCCCCGGCTATTTTTTGTATTTTTTAGTAGAGACGGGGTTTCACCGTGTTAGCCAGGATGGTCTCGATCTCCTGACCTCGTGATCCGCCCGTCTCGGCCTCCCAAAGTGCTGGGATTACAGGCTTGAGCCACCGCGCCCGGCCCAGAAGATATTTTTAAGCTAGCTCCATACTTCATTCTTTGATCTATCCATCCATCCATCCAATCACAAACTTACAGAAAGTTGCAAGTATAGCATAAGGAACTTGCTTGTTACTGAACCATTTGAAAGTAAATTGCTGACCTAATGCTACATCACCCCTGAAACAGGAATTAAAAGAAATTAAAGAGTGTGTAAGCAAAAACTCAGTTGTATGTGAGAAAACCCAGTTCCCCCTAAGAGAAAGAGCTGGAGTCCTTTAAAAAATTAACTGCCTGTTTTCCTGTGGCTAGTGAGCCTTATCTCTCCTCCCTTCCCAGGCATTGTGAAGACCCTGTTTCCCTAGCTGTGCAGCTGCAAAGTCCCTAGACAGATTAAACTCAAGTTGCAAAACGTGTTTTTCCTTGAAAAGTAAGAAATGATATAATGCATGTCTCAATTGAATAAGTGCCTTTGTTTCTTGCTTTTATAGTATGCTTCCACCTGCACAGATCTCCCCGCTTCCCCCCACCTCCACCTGATGAAATGCTTAAAAGGTAACTTAACTCTTTGTTCGGGGCTCAGTCCTTTGGATGTTAATCCGACTGGGTTGGTGCACCTGAATAATTAATTAATATCATATCCCCTGAACCCCATCAGTCTAATTCCTTAAAGATCCCACAACACCCCTGAATATGCTGTGTATTTCCTACAAGAAGGACATGCCCCTACCTACATAACCACAATCCCATTACCAAAATCAAGAAATTAACCTTTATTTATTATGACCATCGATATCAGATTCAAGTGTTGCCAACGGTGTCATTAATTGGATGGCATGAAAGGAACAAATTTAGAATCATGCATTGCCTTTAGATGTCATGTCTCTTTAATCTCCTTTAGTCTGAAACAGTTTCTCAGTCTTGCCCTTTTATAACCTTAACACTTTTGATTATTATAAGTCAGTCTTTGAAGAATTTCCTTCCCATTTGGTTTTCTCCGATGTTTCCTCATGATAAGGTTCTGAGTTGTAGAAGGAATGCCACAAAAGTGATGCACGTGCCTAGCAGGGGCACATGATGACATTCTGTCCTCTTACTGGTAATACTCCTTGATGAAAGAGGATTACATCTTAATCAGTAATTAAGATGTACCTGCCAGGCTTCTCTACTGCAAAATTACTCTTTTTTTCCTTTGTAAAGATTTTATGGGGAGGTACTCTGAGACTATGTAAACACACCATTCTTCATCCAACTTTCAATTTATTAATTTATGCCACTATAGACTTGTGATTTCCTATTTCATTCAGAGGTTTGTACTGTATTATTTATTTTAATGACCAGTTTGCTGCAGATTTGGCAAGTGGGAGCCCCTCCTGTGTGGGTTTTGTGGCCTTTAACAGGTTCCCATCATTCTTTGAGCGCCCCTTACTTACACATATAAGATGTTCCAGGCTCATCTTGTATTTGCTCTGCCCAACACTGGAATCAAACATTTCTTCAAAGAACCCTGATTTTTTATCAGAGGAAATAATAATAGTAGTCAAATATATATTTTATGTGCGTATTTGTGTGTATGAAACATATTTGATCAGTCCCCCTAGAAGAAGCCACTATCCCATTACTGCCGCAATACTCGCCCTCCTCATTGCACGCAAACTACAGTGCCCTGCTTTAGGCCTAAGCAGCTTCATTGGCATGTATGCCTAGCTTGCTCAGCCCCTAATGGATTTAGGATTATATTATTAGGAAGAGAAGGGAAAATGAAGAATCTTCCCTGTTGGGGTGGATCAGACCCAACACCAGGTCGTCGGGGTGACAAAGTCCGGTGGAGTCAAAAGATTGAGAAAAAGTTCGAGAGAGAAAAGTGAGACCCAAGTGGCCATTGTGATTGTGGAGGCTGCGAAGGCCCGAGCTCTGGGAGCCCACGCTATTTATTGGTAATCAACAAAGAAACAGGTGGTGAGAATGTGGAGGTCAAAAGGGCACATTGCATTAAGCACATGATTGACAGCTGTGATGGTTTAGCATTTGCTCTGCTACTGGAGATAATGGAGAGCAGGTTCTTTTAACTCAAGATACAATCAATCCTGGCAGAGCAAGGAGCAAGGAGCCAGCAAGTCTAGACACATTCCAGAGCCACGAGCCCTGGATTCTATCTAAGCCACGAGGGATTTTATGCCCTGGGCTTAGATTATGGTATGTCGGGGTAGCCTTCCACCCTTTAGCACAGAGCTTGGTGTTCCAAAGGCCACAAGGGGTTTTAGACCCTGGACCCCGGACATGTTCCAAGACTCTTTTACATTATGTCAGACATGCAAGCCCTCCCTCAGCTTCTCCCAACACTCAGCTTTTTCCCAACACTTTCCCACCTGGATCAGAGAGATGCAATGTTTGAAGGACTTGACCCTCTATTGCTGGCTTTTGAGATGGAGGTGTAGCACGACAAGCCATGGACAAACCCCCTCAGACATTGAGATAGTGAAGGGAGTGACTTTAATCAGCTGGAAGCATTAGCAGGCTAGCGTCTTAAAATCCGAGCTCGTCAGGTGCTCAACTTCTGTCCTTTTTAAGGGCTCACAACTCTAAGGGGGTCTGCGTGAGAGGGTCGTGATCGATTGAGCAAGCCAGCAGGTACGTGATGGGGCTTCGAGCACTGGTGGTCTGAGTGAAACAGAACAGAACGGGAGGTTTCACAATGTTCTTCCATACAATGTCTGGAATCCATAGATAACAACGCTAGGTCAGGGGTCAAATTTTAACTACCAGGCTTAGGTCAGGCAGGCCCAGGCCTGGTTTCGGGTCAGGTTCCTTGGTTTCGGGTCTGGTTGCTAGGCGCTGGGCTACCTGCCTTTAGTTTTGCTTCTCTTTCCTTTTCTGAGTATTAAACAATATAAAACAATATGAGAGGGTCTCTCTTTCCTCATTTCCCTGCTTTGAGACTCTCGCTTTTTATTAGTAGGAGTTCTCTTGTGTTTGCTACTTTATGCCTTCTTGTGCAATAGATTGATAGTGATTCATATAGTACACTTGTGCTGAAGCATTTTGGCGAACTAAGGTAGCAATGAAGCTTTCTATCATTTGAAGAAGTACAGGTAGCAAACAAAGGAGCAGTAAGCAGGTTTCCTTTACTATTATAACTCCTATAATAAGAGTTTTAAATCCTCCTAGTGCTGGGAACCACCTTCTAAACATGGTGTCAGGGTCGAATCCATGCTACACTTGTACGGGCACCTGTGCCAGTTTTGTTATATCCTTATGTCTTCAACTACTTGCCCTTAATCATCTACGTGTAGACAGCAATTAGTAAGGTTAAATTTCTTATAGACCTCTCAGCTGCTAGCAAGTCGAGAGCCAATCTAATTTGATATATAGCATTTCTTATCTGAGTTTCTTGCCAGGCCAGAATAGTCAAGGCTTTATTAGTGATGATTTCTAAAATAGCTTGCAAATGTATGATTCGGTTGAGCATGTAAATGGGGGTCCAGTATCCTTATGAGCCATCTTGTGTCTAAGTGGCAGGCCTATAGTATTGTATAATTTTTTTAGGAGGCCATTCATCATCTTTTTAATTACCTATGGCTACATTTTGCTTTTCATAGGAAGCATAGACAGGGAAGCCTAGGAGTTCTCCTGTTTTTATGGGCAGTAGGAAGAAAGATGGTTTAATAGTGCCAATAACACAACTACCTGTCCACTGGTCAGGCAGCTTAGTGTAGGCTCTATGTCTACATATCCAGTATAGCCCAGTGGGGGCCATCCAGTCCCGGGGGGATTCTGGGTGGGCCTAAACAGTCTGCAACTTTGGAAATTTACTGAATGGATTTTTATCTATATGGTTTGAACTCCACCATGTAACTGTGTTTGTGGTACCATTACACCGTTTTTGTCCTAGGCAACTAAGTCATCCTACAGAATGAGTGAATTTCCTTTTGTTTTTTTTTTTTTAGCTATGCAATATTGTCTAACAATTGAGACTTTTATAACCTAGAAGTGATCAAGGTGATTCTTTTGGGCTGGGAATTTATCAGGAATGGGTCTGTAGGCACTAATTCTCGGACTTCCTATGGCCATTGATCGCCTATTACAGTTTCTCCACAAACATAACATGAAGTGACGTTTAGAGACTGGGCTACATGCTCGGTTAATTGCAAAAACAAATTTCTGGTTTTTCCTGGAGTCTCTGGTAGTGGCACATTTAGTTCATCATAGAAAGTCTGAAACACTGGTTCCAGAGAGAATTGACGAACCTCCTCTTTTACTACGATATTTACTTTAGGATCTAGTCCTTTTCTATCGATGCCTACAGATACGTGTTCTCCGTTTTTCTACCTTGGGTTTAAGGGATTTGTAATTACTAATTTCAAGGGGTTGCAGCTTCCACTCATACAGGAGGGGCTGCCTTCTCCTTTTTGGAGCTAAACAGGATCTTTTTCATCCTTTTTCTAAGTAGTCTAGATGACACAAGACCAATAATTACATTTCCACATGAGCTTAATTCGTGGCAGATAAACTTATTTCCTGCCGTGTAACTTTTTTGTTTAATTTAAAGAACCGCATCTCATTCTATGCTGATTGCTGTTGATAGTGGCACAAGTATTAAATTTTAGGGTTATATGCTTGGGGACTCCTCTTTCTTCTGTTCCAGCTATTACTTTACTTGTGTCCCTTAGAAAAGGACTAGTCCTTAATTTTATTGTAAAAACTGTGATCATGGGAGGCTTAAAATGGGTCATAACACGCATCAGGTTGGTTATTTCCTGGGCTACATACCTTGGATAGAATAGTATTATAAAAACAAGTTTCTTTTAGAGTCCCGGTACACTTATAATTTAACTATGAAATAATAGGACTATAGCAATCTTTTGTCCTACCTCAGTGACTTGATGTATGTACTGGGAACAGTGTGAGGAAGGTCAGTTGAAGTCCTTACTGTACAAGTCCAAATTTTAAGGAAAATGAGTCCCGCAGTGAGTTTCCTCATGCTTTGGCTGTGCGTGGACCAGTCAGCTTCTGGGTGTGACTGGAGCAGGGCTTGTCGTCGTCTTCAGAGTCACTTTGCAGGGGTTGGCAAAGCTGCTCCCATCCACGCACAGCTCCCAGTCTACTGATGTTTAAGGATGGTCTCGGAGGTTAGACCTGCTAGAATAAACTGAGTCCAACACTTCTACACAGTTATGTTTAACTGGGCTCTCTGATACCAGGAGTAAGGTGGCGGGTTTTAGGGTGTTGCAAACTTCAATGGCTATGCGGAGATTTTCACATAGCAAGCTTTGGTATCTAGTCAGTCTAGCATTCGTTAGCTAATGATGTCCTTTGGTATTTATTAAAGTCACCACAGCATGGGGGGATTTTAGGTTTAGGTTTTGCCTAAGAGTTAGCTTATCTGCTTCTTGTGCTAACAGGGCCATTGCTGCCAAGGCCCTTAGACATGGGGGCCAGCCTTTGGAAACCTCATCTAGTTGTTTTGAGAGACAGGCCACTGGCCTTGGCCAGGGCCCTACAGTCTGGGTTAAAACTCCCAACTGCCATTTTCTTTTTCTTTTTGACACATAGAGTGTGAAAAGTTTTGTCAGGTCAGGTAGCCCCAGGGCTGGGGCCAACCTGAGTTTTTCTTTTTACTCATGAAAAGCTTGTTGCTGTTGGTTTTAATTGATGTAGTTTATCTAACTTATATTTTTATTGAATGTCATCTACCAAAATATTGACTTAAATCCTGTAACTATTTGATTTCAAGCTTTAAATTGAGCCGGTATTCTTTACAGGGCTGTAATTGCATCTAAATAGATGTGAGAGTTGAAAGACTTATAAGGAGCTTCTCTCACTTTACGATGTCTCCTCCCTCACCAAGACTCTTTCATTTCTTTTTTAATCATGTCTTTCTTTTCCATGATCTGATATGGAAATTATAATTGGCTTAAAAACTTAGAAACCATCTTGCATATAGTAAAAGATAAGAAATTGATCAGACTCTGACTGTGGAATTGAGACCCATTTCCATGGTTGTCAGGGAAGCAAGGCCATCCTAGGAAGGGCTAGAGAAAGCTACAGTCAGAGTTGCCTCCACACAATTCTGCAAAGCTCTAATTATTTTCTGAGAACAAGGGACAAAAATTCAGGCAAGCACACAGAATCCATAGGATTCACAAAGGAAGAAGATATTCCAGATGGTAAATCTTAATTTGGGGGAGAAGATGTCCTTCCCTAGCCAGATGGATTCTTCTAGTTTCCAACATAAAATCTGTAAATAATCTCTCTGAATTCAGTTATCTCTACTCCTTTTAGGAAAAGTCTTGAAAGTCACTGGCCACTGCAATGAAAACTTGTTAATCACACAAAGCCAGGGTCAAGATTCATGACATAGATGGCCATTGTGAATGAGGAACTATTCATATGTATTTCAGGATTCTCAATTCAACAAGAGTAGAATGGTTAAAAAGAATTATGATCAATAAACACTATGTAATCTTTAATATGTTCCAGTTAAAATACACCATATTAACAAATTTTAATTTGTAATATTCAAAATGCTTTCCATCATTTCAAAATACTGATGTCTTTTAAAATATGAACATTTAAAAGGTATATGCATTTCATTGCAGTATTTTGTGTTTTAAAACATGAAAAAACAGATTACAAAATTGTAGTGACATTTTTGATATGACTGTACAAATATTTAATGGCATTTGAAAAGATATGTGTTTATCTTTTGATTGTGACACCTCTGGTGGTTTAAAAAGTTTTCTTTTCCTAGGGCTGGCCAGGGTGGCTCATGCCTATAATCCCAGTACTTTGGGAGGTTGAGGGAGGTTGACTTGACCCTAGGAGTTCAAGGTTACCATGAGCCATGATTGCACCACTGCACTCCAGCCTGGGTGACAGAGCGAGACCCCATCTCTTGAAAAAAGAAAAATGTCACTGACATAATACTGAGTAAAATTTTAAGATTCAGCTTGTTAATTTAAAATTTACAATCCTATGTTTATTGGATGCATAACATTCCACTCCCTGTGTACTATAAATTACTTAACTATTTCTTTGTTGAGAATATAGATTAAAAGATCATCTCAAAAATTCTCCTCACAAAGTGGCTAATTCCAGGTCTGGGACAGGGAATGTACAATGTAAGTATGAAATATCTGTGCCAGGCTGGGCGCAGTGGTTCACACCTGTAATCCCAACACTTTGGGAGGCCGAGGCGGGTGGATCACTTGAGATCAGGAGCTTGAGACCAGCCTGGCTAACATAGTGAAACCCTGTCTCTACTAAAAATATAAAAAATTAGCTGGGCATGGTGACAGGTGCCTCTAATCCCAGCTACTTGAGAAGCTGAGACAGGAGAATTGCTTGATCCGGGAGGTGGAGGTTGCAGTGAGCCAAGATCATGCCGCTGTAGTCCAGCTTTGGTGACAGAGCGAGACTCCATCTCAAAAAAAAAAAAAAAAAAGACCTGTGCCAAAAAGTAAGGAAGTGCTCAAAGACAACTGGGGACACAGGCACCAGCATCAGGGGTTCTTACAGTCCAATTTGGAACAATTTGAGCAACACAGAGAATGATAATAACAGGCTAAAGTACTTTGGACAAAAAATAAAAATCCATGAGCCATAGTGATACTCAAAAGAGCAAAAATAAAGGGGTATAGAGGGAAAGGCAAAGCTCTTTTATATACAAGAAGGAATGGTAAAATTAAAAATCACCATTTTGCAACTCCTAACTTAATAACTGATTTAGACAGGAATCATCAATGATTATTAAAACCATTAGGTAAAAGGCTATTCAGGAAATGGTTTCAAAATATCCCCATCAGATTACTTCTTGGCCTTAAAGAAAAAAAGGTATTTTTTACCATGGAGAAATCAGGTACACATACTCCGTGAACCAAAGTAATAAAATTTAGTATCACCAGTAATGGATCAAACTGAAATTATGTGTCACTTAATGTGGCCGGGCGCGGTGGCTCAAGCCTGTAATCCCAGCACTTTGGGAGGCCGAGACGGGCGGATCACGAGGTCAGGAGATCGAGACCATCCTGGCTGACACGGTGAAACCCCGTCTCTACTAAAAAATACAAAAACTTAGCCGGGCGAGGTGGCGGGCGC
Source organism: Macaca fascicularis (assembly GCF_037993035.2). NCBI lineage: Eukaryota > Metazoa > Chordata > Mammalia > Primates > Cercopithecidae > Macaca > Macaca fascicularis. Next base: position 44,209,194 of record NC_088393.1, read on the forward strand.
CTGTAGTCCCAGCTACTCGGGAGGCTGAGGCAGGAGAATGGCGTAAACCCGGGAGGCGGAGCTTGCAGTGAGCTGAGATCTGGCCACTACACTCCAGCCTGGGCGACAGAGCGAGACTCCGTCTCAAAAAAAAAAAAAAAAAAAAAAAAGAAATCCTTAATGGTAAAATATATAATATTTGTAGCTTACCCATAAATGTTGAACAAAAAATAAAAATATGTAAATACATGCAGACAGAGATTAAGCAAATGGTCCAAAATGTTATAAACTGGTGAATCTAAGTAAAGGATACACAATGCAAATCATTAAGCTATTCTTTTTAATTTTCCTGTAGCTTTAACATTTTTCAAAATAAACACTTAGGGAAAAGTAATTATATCAGAGTGCCTCAGATAGTTTCCTGGGACTGCTGATTAAATGTTGGACCCATATGTGCTGGCATAAACCTAATCTATTGGAAGAAGGTCAAAATCATTTGCCAACATCGACAAAGACTCTCAAAATAATCCAGTGCCAGGAAAGAGAACATACTTACCGATGCTGTTTAGGGGCAGCCACTCTAACAGAGCTGAATCCAGTAGCTGGGCTGAAGAGAAAACTAATCGTCAAAGGTCAGCAAGGTCAAAATGGGTCATAAGGACACAAATATGAAACTGGCATTTCATAAACAAGGCACCTCAGGCCTATGAAAAATTGTTGCCTTACTATTCCCTTCTCTCTGCAGTCTTCCTAAGATGTAAGTTTTTCTGGATTTTGTCTGCTTCCACAGTTTAGTTTCCTTGGCTCACTTCCTTGCTCCAAAACCAATGTCTCCATTGACTATTTTATTTATTTATTTATTTTTATTTTTATTTTATTTTAATTTTGAGACGGAGTCTCGCTTTGTCGCCCAGGCTGGAGCGCAGTGGCACGATCTCGGCTCACTGCAAGCTCCGCCTCCCGGGTTCACGCCATTCTCCTGCCTCAGCCTCCGAGTAGCTGGGACTACAGGCGCGCACCACCTCGCCCGGCTAGTTTTTTGTTTTTTTTTTTAGTAGAGACGGGGTTTCACCGTTTTAGCCAGGATGGTCTCGATCTCCTGACCTCGTGATCCGCCCGCCTCGGCCTCCCAAAGTGTTGGGATTACAGGCGTGAGCCACCGCACCCGGCAGACTTTTATATTTTAAAATTAAATTTTAAATATATGAGTGATGTTACCTTGTTGAGAGAGAGAGGCCAGGCGCAGTGGCTTACGCCTGTCATCCCAGCACTTTGGGAAGCCAAGGCGGGCGAATCACGAGGTCAGGAGTTTGAGACCAGCCTGGGTAACATGGTGAAACTCTGTCTCTACTAAAAATACAAAAAATTAGCTGGGCGTAGTGGCAGGCACCTGTAATCCCAGCTACTCGGGAGGCTGAGGCAGGAGAATCACTTGAACCTGGGAAGCAGAGGTTGCAGTGAGCCAAGATCATACCACTGCACTCCAGCCCAGGCAAGGTTTTCTGTCCTTGCGATAGTTTGCTCAGAATGATGGTTTCCAGCTTCATCCATGTCCTTATAAAGGACATGAACTCATCCTTTTTTATGGCTGCATAATGTTCCATGGTGTATATGTGCCACATTTTCTTAATCCAGTCCATCATTGATGGACATTTGGGTTGGTTCTAAGTCTTTTTTGAGACAGACTCTGTCTCAAAAAAACAAACAAACAAAAAAAACGGAGATAAATGATCCATAATGCTTAAGTTCCCTTTGACATTTACTTCTCCCCCTTCACCCTAAATTCTCTCTTCTCTCCCTAAAGGTTACCATTAACGAGGAGTTTGGTGTGTATCCTTCTATAAAATATATACTATTTTTATACTAATTATATCACATAATATTCTAACAAACTCTTCTCACTTCCTGCAGTCTACGTTTCTGATGGTCTTAACCTTTTTAACTTAAAGTACCTCTTTGTGAATCTGAAAAGCTGCCTACACTTTAAAAAAAAAAATCACGTTATATCAACACATATAAAATGTCAGAAGTTTAATATACAAGAAGCCCATCCACATGGAATGTATTCATCTCAGGTGAACAATTGGTTTTTACTTTTAAGGGATAGCTTCCTTTTTCTTGCAAGCACTCATGGTAACTATTCAAAAGCCAAAAGTAGTGACCCAGAATCACACAGATGTCGCTCAAGATCAATGCATGCTGTTCAATTTGAAACCAGAATGTGTGTCACCTCTTAAACAAAAAAAGTATATATCTCCCATATATAATTGGACATAATTTTTATTTTTATTTAATTTTATTTTTTATTATACTTTAAGTTCTAGGGTACATGTGCACAACGTGCATGTTTGTTACATATGTATACATGTGCCATGTTGGTGTGCTGCACCCATTAACTCATCATTTACATTAGGTATATCTCCTAATGCTACCCTCCCCCAGGCCCCCACCCCACGACAAGTCCCGGTATGTGATGTTCCCTACCCTGTGTCCAAGTGTTCTCATTGTTCAATTCCCACCTATGAGTGAGAATATGCAGTGTTTGGTATTCTGTCCTTGCAATAGTTTGCTCAGAATGATGGTTTCCAGCTTCATCCATGTCCTTATAAAGGACATGAACTCATCCTTTTTTATGGCTGCATAGTATTCCATGGTTCATATGTGCCACATTTTCTTAATCCAGTCTATCATTGATGGACATCTGGGTCGGTTCCAAGTCTTTGCTATTGTGAATAGTGCCGCAATAAACATACGTCTGCATGTGAATCGGACATAATTCTTGCCCGACTTTGACCCACTATATCTCAGTGCAATATAATTACCTATATTTCACATAGCTATGCCTGATCACACACACAGGTTCATTCACTCAAGAATTCTGGTCCCCAAATTTGCTATTCCAGTCACATTACCAGGAAGAGATCAATGTATTTGATATATGGTCTTGAAAGACCAACTTTTATTAATGTTTTTCCCTCTGAAGGAGTGGTGAAATTATACTCTATCTTCTCTGTGCTGGAAGTTCACAAGTTTTTGATTATTCAAAAATCGTAAAAGGTCAAGAGGTCTTGAAGTAAGTAAAAATAAGTTCAGGTTTACCAACAAACTCTACAGCCTTAAGTTACTTTCTGCCAATCAAGGTTTTCTCATCAGAAAATGAAGTGTTTGACCTAGAATTTGGGAAATCTGACTAGTGCTGTACTGTCCTAAAATTCACTCTTCTTATGTATAACATAATTTTATTGTTTTATTAGTTGATGGCCTCTCAACCTTACCCAGTAATAGCAGAAACTTTACCCTCTAATTAGAAAATAATGGATATCTACTTTTGGCCTACTGTGGCAGAGGAAAAGGCAGTTTACCCTAGGACTGGTTTTGCAATAATCTTTCTAAAAACAAAGAAAAAACTACGTTAATTTTGGATTCTTCCCCATAACACATATATTTGATCCAATAGAAAAATCATGTCTAAATCACTTGTCAGATAAATTGATTATCTTTTCCAGATTACATTACTACTTAAGGAAGAAATAACCTGGCCATAGTATTTTCATTGGCACACGCGATCACACACAGCTCATTTGCTTTTGGCACCCTTACAGACACTGAAATACAAGCACAAGGAAAGCACGTTTATATAACACAAATCACCAGTCAATTACGGACACACACAAAAAAGCAGATATACATGCAGATACCCTTCATAAGCAAACCATGGTAGAGAGCTGTGTAGAATCGTCTTACTGTCAGACGATTCTACACAGTGATAAAATCCCATTACTACGCAGCTTAAAGTACAAATCACCTCACACCCCACAGCAGGAAGAATCACACACAGGCAGAAACAACCATACACACCCGGTCACGGAAAGACTCTCGGTCCACCCGGCATCTCCCATTGTCACACACACGCACACACCCCCCAAGGGCCTGGCAGGGCACACAGACGATCCTCTGCAAATCCGAGGTTCCGGCGGGTCCCCGCACCGGCCCCGGCTCCTGCCTCGCACCTGCCTGGACGGCCGGTCCCACCCTCTCTCCTGCCAGGGGTAGACCCCGGAACCACTCAGAGCTCGCTCTGGCAGGCCCTGAGCGCCTAACGCCTGCGCACCAAACGTGGGCGGGCGGGCACTCCCAGAAACCTCTGGGGCGCGGCAGGCCGAGTCCACTAGCCCGCGAGAGGTGAGCCGCCCGGGCCTCCTCACGTCCTGGCCGGCCAGCCAAGCGCTGGACTACATTTCCCAGAGGCACCGTGTCCAGAGTGCCGGACTACATTTCCCAGAGGCACCGTGTCCAGAGCGCTGGACTACATTTCCCAGAGGCACCGTGTCCAGAGCACTGGACTACATTTCCCAGAGGCACCGCGTCCGGAGCGCGGCTTCATTTCCGTTAGTTTGCGAGATTTGGAGGCCTCGCGTGGGGAGAGGGCCGCGTCTGTGGAGGAGCTTGGCTCCGCACCTGCTGGGCTGGCGAACCCGAAATCGGGCTTGGAACCCGGGCGCCAGATCTTGGACCCTAACTGCATCTCTGTCAAGGTAGGAGTGTCCGGGGTGTCAGAGCGGACATGCGCGGAGAAAGCGTCGCTGGGGTTACTCGTGTGGCCGTGTCTCCGGTTTTGTGTGCAGGCTACAGCCTACCTGGTATTGGCGACTGCCTGTGCATACACTGGACGTGTGTGGCTGTGGTTTTGTGTATGAGCATTTGTGTGACTGTGAGTTGTTTGTGACTCTGAGGGTGTTTGTGACTGCTTACCTGGCTGGGATATACTTACGTGACTGTGATTGTGTGTGTGCCGCGTGTATAATTGGAGTTTGCCTGTGACTATGAAGTGTGTGACAGTTGTGACAAGAGTGTTTGGATGTGCTTGTGTCACTTTGAGTTTGTGTATAAACCTGATATCGTGTGACGGATTTGCCAGTAAATTTAAGGTGTGTGACAGTGTTGCTGTGACACGGTGTTTGTGACCGCGTGTTTCCCTGATCTGGTACTTGGTTGGGTGACTGATTGTGTGTGACTGTGGGGTTGTGTGTGCTGTTTTCCTGACTGTGTAAAGAGACTAAAATTGCAGCTTTGAAAGGTTGTTTTTGGCGGTGTCTCTGACAAGGTGCTTGGATGTAATTATATGCCTTGACTTAAAGGGATTTTGTTTGACACGAGGTGGTCTAACAATGTAGCATAATTGGGTGATTGTGCCTCTAGCTGTGTGACTGTGGAAATGTGATTATGTGTGACTTTATGTGGCCATTTGTATAGTCTGTGACCTTATGGGGGTTTAGTTCAGTACAGAAGTAAATTTCTTTTTGGTATTTCTGGGGTTCATTTGGGGCTGAGGTCGGCCTATGGATTATGAGTCCCATGTGCTCCTCCCATGTGGCTCTGAGGACTTAAGGACTTTTTGTTTTGACCACAGTGGTTGCCCTTTCATACATAGCTTGCATTGCTTTATTTCTGTATCCATCCTCGGTTCACCTTGCGAAATGTAGTTATGGGTTCACGACTTCTTCCCTGCGTCCTCTTGCCTTATAGCCTTAAGGGGATTGGATGCAAGGAAGTGGCAAGAAATAAGGAAGTCAGACATTTGGACACCTGAGTGAAGAACAGGAGTTATTTGCGAGCCACAGACCTGGTCTTGGGATGAGAATTTTAGGGCTGATAATACCTTCAAGACAGCCACTGGATGCTGGGCGTGGTGGCTCACATCTGTAATCCCAGCACTTTGGGAGGCGGAGGCGGGTGGATCACCTGAGGTCGGGAGTTCGAGACCAGCCTGACCAACATGGTGAAACCCTGTCTCTACTAAAAATACAAAATTAGCCGGGTGTGGTGGCGCATGCCCGTAATCCCAGCTACTTAGGAGGCTGAGGCAGGAGAATTGCTTAAACCCGGGAGGTGGAGGTTACAGTGAGCCAAGATCATGCCACTGCACTCCAGCCTGGACAACAAGAGCAAAACTCAGTCTCAAAAATATATATATAAATAAATAAAAAGACCACTGGAAATGTAATGGGATTCCAGGCGTGGGAAAAGTTTCAGAGGGAGTGCTTTAGGAGACAGCAACCCAGTTCTGAACCTGAAGCACACCACTGCAGGGCTGTCTCCAGTGTACAGCTTTGAATCCAGAAATAAATTCAAGCCCAAGACAGCTGTGACCTGGCCCTTCTTTCTGATACAGAAGGTAGAAGGACCTGTTCTAGTGTCCTCCTGACTTTTCTTTATGTTAAATGAGATTGAGGATGGAGGAAGAGGATATGTTATAATTTAGCATATTCCCCAAGAAAGGCATAATATCTCATTCCATTTTTCTTTTTCTGAGAGTAGAGCCCAGAGGAGAAAGAATGGCTGTTTCAGTAGCAATGTCCAAGGTGAGTATTTCCTCTTTGTTTCCTGAAATACATTTGTTATTACAGGACATAGACATCTTTGTTTTCTTTTTGAAATTTCCTGCCTTCTCACATGATAGAGGGGCAAGGCAATTTTTGGTAGATTGAGAGCAAAGAAAATGTGCCATTAATTGGGATAGATACATCTCAATAGTGGTTAAGTTTAGGAAGAATGGATTCAAGACTCATGGATTTAAAAAGGGGAAGAGGGAAATAGCTCCATTGTGTTATTTGAAAAGGGAAAGAGCTCTATTGTGTTATTTCTGATACAGCACCATTTTGGTTTTTTAACTTTTTATGGAAAGTTTCAAATGTACATAAAAGTATAATGAATATTCCTAGCTTAAAAACGATCACGGCCTGGTGCGGTGGCTCATGCCTGTAATCCCAGTACTTTGGGAGGCCGAGGAGGATGGAATGAGGTTAGGAGATCGAAACCATCCTGGCTAACAAGGTGAAACCCCGTCTCTACTAAAAATACAAAAAAAAAAAAAAAAAAAAGCCGGGCGTGGTGGTGGGCGCCTCCAGTCCCAGCTACTCCGGAGGCTGAGGCAGGAGAATCGCGTGAACTTGGGAGGCAGAGCTTGCAGTGAGCCGAGATTGCGCCACTGCACTCCAGCCTGGACCTCAGAGCGAGACTCTGTCTCAAAAAAAAAAAAAAAAAAAAAGCGATTACTTTCCAATCTTGTTTCGTTTATTCTACCTTCAGTTCAAAAATCCTTTCTAGGGCCGGTTGCGGTGGCTCAAGCCTGTAATCCCAGCACTTTGGGAGGCCGAGACGGGCGGATCACGAGGTCAGGAGATCGAGACCATCCTGGCTAACACGGTGAAACCCTGTCTCTACTTAAAAAATACAAAAAACTACCCGGGTGAGGTGGCGGGCGCCTGTAGTCCCAGCTACTAGGGAGGCTGAGGCAGGAGAATGGTGTAAACCCAGGAGGCAGAGCTTGCAGTGAGCTGAGATCCAGCCACTGCACTCCAGCCTGGGCAACAGAGCAAGACTCTGTCTCAAAAAAATAAAAAATCCTTTCTAATTTGCCCGTTTGATTTCTTGACTTATAGGTTATTTTGATTTGTCGTGTTTTCAAGTATTTTGAGGATCTTCTAGAGATCTTTTGTTACTGATTTCTAATTTCGTTACATTGTGTTCACAGAATATGCTTTGTATGATTGGAATCCTTTTACATTTATTAAGATTTGTTTTATGACCCAGAATTTGATGCATCTTAGTAAATGTTTCATGTGCACTTGAAAAGACTATATTCTGTGGTTGTTGGGTGGAATGTTCTGTAAATGTCAACTAGGTCAGGTAGGGTGATAGTATTTTTTTAAATCTTCCATATCTTTACTGATTTTTTGTTTGTTGGATTTTTCTCCTTGTAGTTTCTTTCAGTTTCTGCTTCATGTATTTTTTTGTTTGTTTTTTTGAGACAGAGTCTTGCTTTGTCACCCAGGCTGGAGTGCAGTGGCATGATCTCGGCTCACTGCAACCTCCACCTCCCAGGTTCAAGTGATTCTCCTACCTCAGCCTCCCAAGTAGCTGGGATTACAGGCGGACACGACCATGCCCAGCTAAGTTTTGTATTTTTTTTTTTAGTAGAGATAGGGTTTCACCATATTGGCCAGGCTGGTCTCGAACTTCTGACCTCAGGTGATCTGCCCACCTCGGCCTCCCAAAGTGCAGGGATTACAGGTGTGAGACACCATGCCTGGCCTGCTTCATGTATTTTGATGCTCTATTATTAGGTATAGAAAGGTTTTAGATTTTTACATCCTACTGGTGAATTGACCCCTTTATCATTAGGAAATGGTCTTCCTTATCCCTCATATTCTTTGCTCCAAACATCTACTTTGCTTGAAATTTAATGTAGACATTTCAGCTTTCTTTTCATTAATATTAGCATTGTATATCTTTTTCTATCCTTTTTAACCTGCTTGTGTTTTAATATTTCAAGTGTATTTCTTATAGGCAGCATGTATTTGGGTCTATGTTTTTATTCAACTTTGCAATCTCCATCTTTTTTTTTTTTGGGACAGAGTCTCACTCTGTCACCCAGGCTGGAGTGCAGTGGCGCCATCTCGGCTCACTGCAACCTCCTCCTCCTGTGTTCAAGTGGTTCTCCTGCCTCAGCCTCTTAAGTAGCTGGGATTACAGGTGTGCACCACCACACGCAGCTACTGTTTTTGTACTTTTCGTAGAGACAAGGTTTTGCCATGTTGGCCAGGCTGGTCTCAAACTCCTGAATTCAGGTGATCTGCCTGCCTCGGCCTCCCAAATTTCTGGGATTTTAGGCATGAACAACCACACCAAACCAGCAATTTCCATCTTTTAATTGGAGTATTTAGTCCATTTATATTTAGTGTGATTACTGATATGGTTTGGTTCAAATCTATCATTTTGCCATTTGTTTTATATTTATCCCATCTGTTCTTTATTTCCTGTTCTCACTTTTCTGCCTTCTCTTGGGTTGAAACAAAGAGCTTCAAAATAACAATACCAATATTTTTACCAACCATATGAATATAGAAAAACAATATAAAGTCCTGTTGGAGTTTGATAGGATATAGCCCACTAGGGATCTATAATCAAATTACTGTGTTTAAAAGTCACCTAAAATAATACTTCTCATATGGTTAAGCTGCCAACTGGACATGCAGTTAGGCTCATTTGTTTTATATTGCTTTTCATGTTTAGGGATTGCTTTTCTCCCACTATGATTTAATTTTGTTTTAAAATTACATAACATATATCCAAAATCAAAACAGAATAAGATGAATTTGAGGAAGTCTAGTGTCCATTTCTGTCCCCTCTACCTGCTTCCTTCTTCCCTCTATAGATAACTACCTGTATTTCTCATTGGTTTTTACTTTTATTTTTCTTTTAAATGATATATGTGTTTATATATATGTGTATGTATGCAATTTTTATTGTTAATTAAAAGGAATATTCTATGTACTCCATTCTGTACCTTTTTTCTTTTTCACACATTACTGTATCCTGGAGATAACTCTATAGGAGCCTATAAAGGTCTTCCTCATTTATTTTTATAGCTGTATGTTCTCTTGTGTGGGTAGAATAGTTATTCAGCCTGTCTCTAATGGATGGCCATTTTTTTTTTCTAGTATTTTACCATTACATAATGTAGCAATTAATAACTATATGTTGTTTCTATCTGTGGAAGTTTATATTTGGGGCAAGTTTGTAGAAGTGGCCTACTTTTAGTTTATTTTTGTAAGTTCTGCATAAATTGCAACTCTGTGTCATAATAAAGTTGGTACAGTTCTTCATTTTTCTCCTTTCTAATGTTTTCCTCCATTACCTAACTTTTAAAAAATTGTCTAAGAGTATGTGCTGTTAAATATTCTTTTTTTCTCCAAATTTAGTGAGAATCTTTTGTTTTTAAAACTATTACATGTCCTTGTTTAGAGTTTCAGGAGGCTGCTTTCTTTGTTTTCTGATATCAAAGTAGTTTCTAAATCATGCCAACATGATTTAGAAAATACAAAAAGACACAAAGGAGAAAATAACAATGACTGGAAAAACCATCCTTTGGAATGAATCGTTCATATATAGAGTCCATTCTTCAAGTCTTTTTCTTTAACTTATTATGGAAAAAGTTAAAACATATGCAGAAGTAAGTGTAGTGTCATGTATCCCATATACCCTACCCATCACTCAACTTCAACACATATCAATTTATGGCTAAACATGTTTCATCTATACCCCTATTTCTTCTCCCACCTCTCCCACACCCCCCTTTAAAAAACAACATAGGTTATTTTATTTTATTTTATTTTGTTTGTTAGAACAACTCAGCAAAATAAAATTCCTGTTTATTGTTGGACAATATTGTTTCACACATACATTAAACAGGCCAAAAAAAATAAACAGCAACTTCATAGACAAAAAAGGAAAAAAAAGAAACCTTTTATCTTTGGCCTTTTTAACCATCTCATACAAACCAACTGCTTATAGTACAGCTAAGTACATACACAAAAAAGTTACTGGAATGCTCAGAATAAGATTGTTTTTCTGTTGTCATTTTTGTTTTTTTAACAAGGTTTTTTTTTCTCCTTTGAGATTATAATGAACATGGTCATACCACAAGTAAAGACAGAAGTAGGACAGAGAATGCTCCAAAGGCTGGTTTGGTCATCCAAGATCATTAAAAATGGCTGACCTTAACAAAATATGTACAAAAATATAAAATGTAAATAAAAAATACAAACAAATTTCCTTTTTAAAGTACTTTTAAGAAAAAAAGCAGGGCCTTGGAAGTTTTGATTCTTTTTTCCTCCCCTGTTGCAAATTCTCATGGTTTGCGTTAGGTGGTGGAGAGCGTGTGTCATCTGCGGGTGGCACTGCCCACAGTGGGTGGGCAGGCCTCTCTACTCGAAGGTGACCACGTTTAGATTCTGAGACGGGAAGTGGAGGGTGAATAGGTCACGGTGGCCTTTCCCACAGTAGGCCCTGGTGTGTGATGTTCACCTTCCTGTGTCCAAGTGATCTCATTGTTCAATTTCTACCTATGAGTGAGAACATGCAGTGTTTGGTTTTCTGTTCTTGCGATAGTTTGCTGCGAATGATGGTTTCTAGCTGCATTCATGTCCCTACAAAGGACACAAACTCATCCTTTTTATTATTTTTTTTTTTTTGTGAGACGGAGTCTCCTCTGTCGCCCGGGCTGGAGTGCAGTGGCGGGATCTCGGCTCACTGCAAGCTCCGCCTCCCGGGTTCATGCCATTCTCCTGCCTCAGCCTCCCGTGTAGCTGGGACTACAGGCGCCCGCCACCTCGCCCGGCTAGTTTTTTGTATTTTTTAGTAGAGATGGGGTTTCACCGTGTTAGCCAGGATGGTCTTGATCTCCTGACCTCATGATCCGCCCGTCTCGGCCTCCCAAAGTGCTGGGATTACAGGCTTGAGCCACTGCGCCCGGCACAAACTCATCCTTTTTTATGGCTGCATAGTATTCCATGGTGTATATGTGCCACATTTTCTTATTCCAGTCTGTCACTGATGAACATTTGGGTTGATTCCAAGTCTTTGCTATTGTGAACAGTGCTGCAATAAACATACTTGTGCATGTGTATTTATAGCAGCATGATTTATAATCCTTTGGGTATATACCCAGTAATGGGATGGCTGGGTCAAATGGTATTTCTAGTTCTAGATCCTTGAGGAATTGCCACACTGTTTTCCACAATGGTTGAACTAATTTACAGTTCCACCAACAGTGTAAAAGTGTTCCTATTTCTCCACATCCTCTCCAGCACCTGTTGTTTCCTGACTTTTTAATGATTGCCATTCTAACTGGTGTGAGATGGTATCTCATTGTGGTTTTGATTTGCATTTCTCTGATGGCGAGTGATGATGAGCATTTTTTCATGTGTCTGTTGGCTGTATGAATGTCTTCTTTTGCGAAGTGTCTGTTCATATCCTTTGCCCACTTTTTGATGGGGCTGTTTGTTTTTTTCTTGTATATTTGTTTGAGTTCCTTTTGCTGTGCAGAAGCTCTTTAGTTTAATTAGATCCCATTTGTCAATTTTCACTTTCGTTGCCATTGCTTTTGGTGTTTTAGACATGAAGTCCTTGCCCATGCCTATGTCCTGAATGGTATTACCTAGGTTTACTTCTAGGGTTTTTATGGTTTTAGGTCTAACATTTAAGTCTCTAATCCATCTTGAATTAATTTTCATATAAGGAGTAAGGAAAGGATCCAGTTTCAGCTTTCTACTTATGGCTAGCCAATTTTCCCAGCACCATTTATTAAATAGGGAATCCTTTCCCCATTTCTTGTTCTTGTCAGGTTTGTCAAAGATCAGATGGCTGTAGATGTGTGGTATTATTTCTGAGGGCTCTCTCTGTTCTGTTCCATTGGTCTATATCTCTGTTTTGGTACCAGTACCATGCTGTTTTGGTTACTGTAGCCTTGTATAGTTTGAAGTCAGGTAGTGTGATGCCTCCAGCTTTGTTTTTGCTTAGGATTGTCTTGGCAATGTGGGGTCTTTTTTGGTTCCATATGAACTTTAAAGCAGTTTTTTCCAATTCTGTGAAGAAAGTCATTGGTAGCTTAATGGGGATGGCATTGAATCTATAAATTACCTTGGGCAGTATGGCCATTTTCACAATATTGATTCTTCCTATCCATGAGCATGGTATGTTCTTCCATTTGTTTGTGTCCTCTTTTATTTCACTGAGCAGTGGTTTGTAGTTCTCCTTGAAGAGGTCCCTTACATCCCTTGTAAGTTGAATTCCTAGGTATTTTATTCTCTTTGAAGCTATTGTGAATGGGAGTTCATTCATGATTTGGCTCTCTGTTTGTCTGTTACTGGTGTATAAGAATGCTTGTGATTTTTGCACATTGATTTTGTATCCTGAGACTTTGCTGAAGTTGCTTACAGCTTAAGGAGATTTTGGGCAGAGATGATGGGGTTTTCCAAATATACAATCATGTCATCTGCAAACAGGGACAATTTGACTTCTTCTTTTCCTAACTGAATACCCTTTATTTTTTTCTCTTGCCTGATTGCCCTAGCCAGAACTTCCAACACTATGTTGAATAGGAGTGGTGAGAGAGGGCATCCCTGTCTTGTGCCAGTTTTCAGAGGGAATGCTTCCAGGTTTTGCCCATTCAGTATGATATTGGCTGTGAGTTTGTCATAATAGCTCTTATTGAGATACATTCCATCAATACCGAATTTTTTAGAGTTTTTAGCATGAAGGGCTGTTGAATTTTGTCAAAGGCCTTTTCTGCATCTATTAAGATAATCATGTGGTTTTTATCTTTGGTTCTGTTTATATGCTGGATATGTTTATTGATTTGCATATGTTGAACCAGCCTTGCATCCCAGGGATGAAGCCCACTTGATCATGGTGGATAAGCTTTTTGATGTGCTGCTGGAATCGGTTTGCCAGTATTTTATTGAGGATTTTTGCATCGATGTTCATCAGGGATATTGGTCTAAAATTCTCTTTTTTTGTTGTGTCTCTGCCAGGCTTTGGTATCAGGATGATGTTGGCCTCATAAAATGAGTTAGGGAGGATTCCCTCTTTTTTCTATTGATTGAAATAGCTTCAAAAGGAATGGTACCAGCTCCTCCTTGTACTTCTGATAGAATTCTAGCTGTGAATCCATCTGGTCCTGGACTTTTTTTGGTTGGTAGGCTATTAATTATTGCCTCAATTTCCGAGCCTGCTATTGGTCTATTCAGGGATTCAACTTCTTCCTGGTTTAGTCTTGGGAGAGTGTAACTGTCCAGGAAATTATCCATTTCTTCTAGGTTTTTTAGTTTATTTGCATAGAGGTGTTTATAGTATTCTCTGATGGTAGTTTGTATTTCTGTGGGGTTGGTGGTGATATCCCCTTTATCATTTTTTATTGCGTCTATTTGATTCTTCTCTCTTTTCTTCTTTATTAGTCTTGCTAGCGGTCTATCAATTTTGTTGATCTTTTCAAAAAACCAGCTCCTGGATTCATTGATTTTTTGGAGGGATTTTTGTGTCTCTATCTCCTTCAGTTCTGCTCTGATCTTAGTTATTTCTTGCCTTCTGCTAGCTTTTGAATGTGTTTGCTCTTGCTTCTCTAGTTCTTTTAATTGTGATGTTAGGATGTCAGTTTTAGATCTTTCTGCTTTCTCTTGTGGGCATTTAGTGCTATAAATTTCCCTCTACATACTGCTTTAAATGTGTCCCAGAGATTCTGGGATGTTGTATCTTTGTTCTCATTGGTTTCAAAGAACATCTTTATTTCTGCCTTCATTTTGTTATGTATCCAGTAGTCATTCAGGAGCAGGTTGTTCAGTTTCCATGTAGTTGAGCGGTTTTGATTGAGTTTCTTAGTCCTGAGTTCTAGTTTGATTGCACTGTGGTCTGAGAGACAGTTTGTTATAATTTCTGTTCTTTTGCATTTGCTGAGGAGTGCTTTGCTTCCAACTATGTGGTCAATTTTGGAATAAGTGCGATGTGGTGCTGAGAAGAATGCATATTCTGTTGATTTGGGGCAGAGAGTTCTGTAGATGTGTATTAGGTCCGCTTGGTGCAGAGTTGAGTTCAATTCCTGGATATCCTTGTTAACTTTCTGTCTCGTTGATCTGTCTAATGTTGACAGTGGGGTGTTAAAGTCTCCCGTTATTATTGTATGGGAGTCTAAGTCTCTTTGTAAGTCTCTAAGGACTTGCTTTATGAATCTGGGTGCTCCTGTATTGGGTGCATATATATTTAGGATAGTTAGCTCTTCCTGATGAATTGATCCCTTTACCATTAAGTAATGGCCTTCTTTGTCTCTTTTGATCTTTGATGGTTTAAAGTCTGTTTTATCAGAGACTAGGATTGCAACCCCTGCTTTTTTTTTTGTTTTCCATTTGTTTGGTAGATCTTCCTCCATCCCTTTATTTTGAGCCTATGTATGTCTCTGCATGTGAGATGGGTCTCCTGAATACAGCAAAGTGATGGGTCTTGACTCTTTATCCAATTTGCCAGTCTGTGTCTTTTAATTGGACCATTTAGTCCATTTACATTTAAGGTTAATATTGTTATGTGTGAACTTGATCCTGTCATTGTGATATTAGCTGGTTATTTTGCTCGTTAGTTGATGCAATTTCTTCCTAGCATCAATGGACTTTACATTTTGACATGTTTTTGCAATGGCTGGTACCTGTTGTTCCTTTCCATGTTTAGTGTTTCCTTCAGGATCTCTTGTAGGGCAGGCCTGGTGGTGACAAAATCTCTAAGCGTTTGCTTGTCTGTAAAGGATTTTATTTCTCCTTCACTTATGAAACTTAGTTTGGCTGGATATGAAATTCTGGGTTGAAAATGCTTTTCTTTAAGAATGTTGAATATTGGCCCCCACTCTCTTCTGGCTTGGAGAGTTTCTGCCAAGAAATCTGCTGTTAGTCTGATGGCTTCCCTTTGTGGGTAACCCAACCTTTCTCTCTGGCTGCCCTTAACATTTTTTCCTTCATTTCAACTTTGTTGAATCTGACAATTATGTGTCTTGGAGTTGCTCTTCCTGAGGAGTATCTTTGTGGTGTTCTCTGTATTTCCTGAATTTGAATGTTGGCCTGCCTTACTAGGTTGGGGAAGTTCTCCTGGATGATATCCTGCAGAGTGTTTTCCAACTTGGTTCCATTTTCCCTGTCACTTTCAGGCACACCAATCAGACGTAGATTTGATCTTTTCACATAATCCCATATTTCTTGGAGGCTTTGCTCATTTCTTTTTACTCTCTTTTCTCTACATTTCTCTTCTCGCTTCATATCATTCATTTGATCTTCAATCACTGATAATCTTTCTTCTAGTTGATGGAGTCGGTTACTGAAGCTTGTGCATTTGTCACGTAGTTCTCATGTCATGGTTTTCATCTCAGTTCCTTTAAGGTCTTCTCTGCATTAATTATTCTAGTTATACATTCATCCATTCTTTTTTCAAGGTTTTTAGTTTCTTTGCGCTGGTTACGTAGTTCCTCCTTCAGCTCTGAGAAGTTTGATCGACTGAAGCCTTCTTCTCTCAACTCGTCAAAGTCATTCTCTGTCTAGCTTTGTTCCGTTGCTGGTGACAAGCTGCATTCCTTTGGAGGGGGAGATGCACTCTGACTTTTTGAATTTCCAGCTTTTCTGCACTGCTTTTTCCCCATCTTTGTGGTTTTATCTGCCTTTGGTCTTTGATGATGATGACGTACTGATGGGGTTTTGGTGTGGGTGTCCTTTGTGTTTGTTAGTTTTCTTTCTAACAGTCAGGGCCCTTAGCTGCAGGTCTGTTGGAGTTTGCTTGAGGTACATTCCAGACGCTGTTTGCCTGGGTATCAGCAGCAGAGACTGCAGAAGATAGAATATTGCTGAACAGTGACTGTTGCTGTCTGATTCCTGCTCTGGAAGCTTCGTCTCAGGGGTGTACCCAGCCATGTGAGGTGTGATGTGTCGGTCTGCACCTAGTGGGGGATGTCTCCCAGTTAGGCTACTCAGGGGTCAGGGCCCCACTTGAGCAGGCAGTCTGTCCATTCTCAGATCTCAACCTCTGTGCTGGGAGATCCACTGCTCTCTTCAAAGCTGTCAGACAGGGACTTTTTCATCTGCAAAGGTTTCTGCTACTTTTTGTTTAGCTATGCTCTGTCCCCAGAGGTGGAGTCTACAGAGGCAGGCAGGCCTCCTTGAGCTGCAGTGGGCTCCACCCAATTCAAGCTTCTTGGCAGCTTTGTTTATCTACTTAAGCTTCAGCAATGGCGTGCGCCCCTCCCCCCACGCCCAGCCTCGCTGCTGCCTTGCAGTTAGATCTCCGACTGCTGTGCTAGCAATGACGAAGGCTCCATGGGGGTGGGAGCCTCCGGGCCAGGCGTGGGATATAATCTCCTGGTGTGCCGTTTGCTAAGACCCTTGGTAAAGCGCAGTATTAGGGTGGGAGTTACCCGATTTTCCAGGTGTTGTGTGTCTCAATTTCCCTTGGCTAGGAAAAGGAATTCCCTTCCCCCTTGCGCTTCCCAGGTGAGGCAATGCTTCACCCTGCTTCAGCTCTCACTGGTCAGGCTGCACCAGTGGACCAGCATCAACTGTCCGACATGCCCTAGTGAGATGAACCCAGTACCTCAGTTGAAAATGCAGAAATCACCCGTCTTCTGTGTCGCTCACGCTGGGAGTTGGAGGCTGGAGCTGTTCCTATTCGGCCATCTTGGGCGCCACCTAGGTTATCTTGAAAGTGGATTTCAGATGTATAATTTCATCCTTAAATATATTAATATATATCTGTAAAAGGTAAGAACTTTTAAATTTAAAAAAAAAAAACATAGTATCATTACTGCTAAAAAGAAAAAAGCCAGGCGTGGTGGCTCATGCCTGTAATCCCAGCACTTTGGGAGACCGAGACAATGTCAATTTGTTTTAATAATGACATATGTTTCTTAAATATTCTTCTAATCTCTGGGTTCTTTCACTTTTTCTTTCTTACAGTTTGTTTGTGCCAGAAACAGAAATTTCCTGTAGAGTTACCCATATTCTGGATTTTGTTGATTGCTGGTCTGTGGTGTCATTTAACATGTTCCTCTGACCCTGTATTTCTTGTAAACCGGTATTTAATTTTAAAGGCTTGATCAAGTTTAAGAGTTTTGTTTGTTTGTGCTTGGTTTTTTTGTTTGTTTGTTTGTTTGTTTTTCTTGAGACAGAGTCTTGCTCTGTCGCCAGGCTGGAGTGCAGTGGCGTGATCTTGGCTCACTGCAACCTCCGCCTCCTGGGTTCAAGCAATTCCCCTACCTCAGCCTCCCGAGTAGCTGGGAGTACAGGCACGCCCCACCATGCCCAGCTAATTTTTTGTATTTTAGTAGAGGCAGGGTTTCACCATGTTGGCCAGGATGGTCTCAATCTCCTGACCTCATGATCTGCCAGCCTTGGCCTCCCAAAGTGCTGGGATTATAGGTGTGAACCACTGCACCTGGCCCCGTTTTTGCTTTTTTTTTTTTTTTAAACACTAATCCATCATACATAGTGATGTGCCTTCTCTGAAGTGGTGCAGTGGTGCATAGTATTTGGTTGTTTTCCTTTATGTGATGTTAACAACCAGCTATTGATATCTTTATGTGAATATGTTATTTTATCAGGGGTTACAAAATGATATTCTAATTCTTCTGCATTTATGAGCTGGAATATATCTATAAAGGGAGCCATCCTTTATCAGTGTCAGGTATTCTTGGTTACCTGAAGAATAGTTTATGCAAAAAGAAAAAAAAAACAAAACTAGAATAAAAGATTGGTTTTTCTCTTATTATTTTTCAGCATCTCTCAAAGCTTATTCCATGTTTTTCCTTTAAACTATTATTATTAACTTGTGGATTAAAACATATCTGTTATGTTTTGGTCTGTAACAATAACTGTTCTTATTAACGCTCACATTGTTCCATGTATGGCAAGTGGAAGGTTTACCCTCTCCGATTTGTCTACTTTTGGATTCCTTTTTATTCTTTTTGACATGACCCTAGTAGTCTTTGGCAGATTCCAGACTTTCTGTTCTGACAGAGTATTCTAGGCTTATTTTGTACAATTTCCTGTCCCAAACATAAAATCAGCCACTTATTTATGGGGCCCTGGTTCCTTTTATAAGAAGTGCTTTTAAGAAGTCAAAACCAGGATAGTAGGAACTCTCATTGCTCCTAGTTGTCATTGCTTATAGCCTTAACAGAGCTGGTGAAATACAAATTTTTTAGAAGGAGAAAAAAAATTCTGAGTGTATACTGATATTTCCAATTGAATTAAAAGGTTATAGTTTTTGTCACTATCTTTGATTTTATATTTGTGTTTCTTTTATAATCTGAGAAAAATGTTAATTCGTAATGATTAATGATACTAAGATTCTCATTGATATATGTGTGTGTTAATCATTTCAGGTTATATATATATATATTAGTTTTAGACTAACAATGCCAATATTAATAACAGTATAACTACTGAAAAACTCTAAGACATAACTTCATAAAGTTATAACATAACAAACTCTTTTTTTTTTTTTTTTTTTTGAGACGGAGTCTGGCTCTGTCACCCAGGCTGGAGTGCAGTGTCGCGATCTCGGCTCACTGCAAGCTCCGCCTCCCGGGTTTACGCCATTCTCCTGCCTCAGCCTCCCGAGTAGCTGGGACTACAGGCGCCCGCCACCTCGCCCGGCTAGTTTTTTGTATTTTTTAGTAGAGACGGGGTTTTTTAGTAGAGACGGGGTTTCACCGTGTTAGCCAGGATGGTCTCGATCTCCTGACCTCGTGATCCACCCGTCTCGGCCTCCCAAAGTGCTGGGATTACAGGCTTGAGCCACCGCGCCCGGCCAACATAACAAACTCTTAAGACAACTTTGAAAAACAGTTTATAGTTATTTTGTTTGTAGGTTATATTGGGTCTAATGTCAAATGACTATATTTTAAAGTTCCTGAAAATAATCACTTCCTTTATATGTTTAACCTTCCAGCTTTGTATGCACAGATAAGTTTGTTTCATTTTGCTTTTGGTTCTTAGAGATTTTTTTTTCATTTTGATTTAATTTTGTGATTATAGTTATAGAAAACATACTTGTGGTTCCAAAGTCAAATAGATTTGATTGGTAATACTTTATAACTTTGTTGTATGTCTGTCTTCCTAGAGGCTATTGAACTGTAATTTTTTTTCATGTAATATCTTTGTGAGGTTTTAGTATTATGGTTATTTGGCCTCAAGATGTAGAACAGAGTGCTATCTCCGTTTTCTGTTTTCTGAAAACATTTGTGAAAGAATATCTGCCTTAAATGTTGGTAGAATTTACCGGTAAAGCCATCTGGGCCTTCTCTGTGGCAGTTTGTTTGTTTCTACACATTCAGTTTCTTTAATATCCATGGGATGATTTTTACTTCAGTTTTTTCTTGTGTGAATTTTGGCAATTTTTGTTTTAAGGAATTTGTGTTTCTCATTGAAACTGCCAAAATTATTGGCATAGAATTGTATTATCTTTTTAATTAAAGCCTTAAAAAATCTGTGGTCCAGTCTGTACTTTGGTAATATATTTTTTTGAAAACTTGGTAGGGGTTTATAAACTGTATGAATCTTTTGAAAGAATCAATTTTTGAGTTTGTTGATATTCTCTATTGTAATCTACTTTATATTGTGGATTTTGTGCTTATTTTTATTATTTCTTTTCTTCTTACTTTGGTCTTCATTTGCTCCTCTTCTTCCAGCTTCCCAAAGTGGGAGCCTAAATCATTTTTCTAACATAAGCATTTAATACTATAAATTGTCCTCTAAATACTGCTTTTGTTGCAGGTCACAGAATCTGATACATGTGTTTCTATTGTCACTCAGTTCAGCATATTTCCAATGTCTTTTTGCATGGGTTATTTAGAAGTATGTTTAATTTCCAAATATTTGGAGATTCTTGTTACCAGTTTGTAATTTAATAATGTGTGGACACTGACCACAGTATATTCTCTGTATAATTCAGTTTTTAAAATATTTACTGATACTCGTTTTATGACCCAGCATCTGGTTTATTTTGATGACCTTTCCATACGTAGTTGTTAATGAAGAGTCTGACTCTTGCCAAAATCCTATGTGTGGGCCCTCAGGCTCCACCAAGTCATTCCTGGCAGGTTACACAGGGGAAAGCTGGCCTCCCCGCAGCAGACTTGGTGCACATCTAGTGCATTACAGTCTCTAAAGGGAGTTGCAGTTCAGGACTCAGGCCTCCTGGACCAGCTATGCTGTTATGCATGTTTACATTCCTAACCCAGGCATCTCCATTAGGAGGCCTCTTTATCAGGTGCCTCTGCCAAGAGGACATCCTAATCTAGAGGAGAGGGGAAACCTTGAAGACACTTTTTTTCCACTCTTAGTACTCGGTAGTTTTAATTTTTTTCTTTATTTCTTTTTTCTTTTCTTTTTTAAAACATATTTTTGGAGACAGGGTATTGCTCTGTCACCCAGACTGGAGTGTAGTGGTGTGATCATAGCTCTTTGCAGCCTTGAACTCCTGGGCAGTTCAAGCAATCCTCCTGTCTCAGCCTCACAAGTAGCTAGGCCTACAGGTTTGCATCACAACGCCTGGCTGATGTTTTATTATTATTATTATTGTTGTTATTATTTTGTAGAGACAGATTCTTACTATGTTGCCCAGGCTGGTCTCAAACTTCTGGCCTCAAGCAATCCTCCTGCCTCGGTCTCCCAAAGTGCTGGGGTTGCTTACAGGCATGAGCCACCGTGCCCGGCCAGTACTCACTACTTTTTCACTCTTAGCCCTTCCTGTGTCTTCTTGTCCCCTGGTCCCAGTCCATAAAATGAATGACAGGAGCCTTTTGTTCTGCATTCCCTTAGCAGTGAGATGACTCACTTCTGCACTGATCCACATTTGCACTGATCTGCCTGACCCTCTCTGACCCTCTCCAGGTGCTATTTCATGGTTGGGGTTGGGGGAGTGAAACAGTGGAGTACTCAGCGCTTTCTCTGGGTTAGCCTCTTATATTAAGTGATTGCTAAGTGATTAAAGGCTGGTTGTGTTAATCACTTATTCCAACACCTTGCAGCTCAGTTCTCTTCAGCCCAGCTTAGATTTTGGTAAGTGGATGTGGTATTCTATTAATAGATATTTATCAACTTGGCCAAGGTACTTGATATAGTGGTATATAAATCCTCTATATTGTTATTGATTTTATTGTCTACTTGTTCTATCAGTTACTGAGCAAAAGATCTTAAAATTCCCAACTCTGAATGTGGGTTTGCCTCTTTCTTCCTTTAGTTCTGTCAATTTTTGCTTCACACATTTTGAAGCTTCGTTGTTAAATCTCTACATTTGGATTGCTGTCTTCTTGATGAGTTGATCCTCCTTATTGCTAGTATTTCTCTTTATCTTGAAGTCTATTTTATCTTATACTAATATAGGCATACAAGCTTTCTTGTGATTAGTGTCTGTATGGTGTATCTTCCCATTTTACTTTCGGCCCATCTTTATATTTAAAATGTGCTTCTTGTAAAGAGCATATAGTTGGAACTTGAGTTTTTATCTTAATACTGTATTTTTATTGGAATGGTTGCACTATTATTGGTACAATTTAGTTTAAGCTCTGCCATAGATGGGAGCATCCATATGTGGCTCTTAAGAAGAGCTTAGGGCCACATGTGGTGGCTCATACCTATAATCTCAGCACTTTGGGAGGCTGAAGCAGGAGGATTGCTTGAGGCCAGGAGTTCAAGACCAGCTTGGACAATGTAGCAAAACCCCATCTCAACAAAAAAAGTAAAAATTAGCTGGGTATGATGGCACATGCCTGCAGTCCTAGCTACTTCGAAGGCTGGGTTGGGAGGATTACTTGAGCCTAGGAGTTCAGGGTTACAGTAAGCTATGATCATGCCACTGCACTCCAGCTTAGGTGACAGAGTAAGGCCCTGTCTCAAAAAAAAATTGTTTTTAAATAAAGAGCTTGGCACTTTTTTGGAGTTTAGGTCTTTTAAATTTGTGCCCTCAGCTCTCTAATGAATTTAAAAGAAATTATTATTTTTCATCTTATCTGAATTATTTTTAGGTTGTTAGGATGGGCACAAGTATCTCTTGCAAAAATCTATATGTTGAAGAAGTCGAATTTTCAATTAAAAATGTATTGAATACCTATATCAATGACTCTCTGCAGGAGCAGTTATTCTCCCTAGAGGGTGTTTTGGAAATACATCTAGGTACTGTTGAATGTTAAAGTAACAGGGTTGAGGGTAAAGACTTCTAGCTTTTTTGTTTGTTTGTTTGTTTGAGACGGAGTCTCACTCTGTCGCCCAGGCTGGAGTGCAGTGGCGTGATCTCAGCTCACTGCAAGCTCCACCTCCTGGGTTCACGCCATTCCCCTGCGTCAGCCTCCCGGGTAGCTGGGACTACAGGCGTACGCCACCACACCTGGCTAATTTTTTGTATGTTTAGTAGAGACGGGGTTTCACTGTGTTAGCCAGGTTGGTCTCAATCTCCTGACCTCATGATCCCCCCGCCTAGGCCTCCCAAAGTGCTGGGATTACAGGCGCGAGCCACTGCGCCCAGCCGACTTCTAGCTTTTGAAGGAGTGAGGTCTCGGATCTAGGTTAGAGATTACCCAGCTTTTTCTGTAAAGGGCTAGACATTTCACATGACTTTGTGGGCCACATGGTCTCTGTTGCAACTCTTCAGCTCTGCTGCTGTAGTGTGAAAGTAGCCAAAGGCACTACATAACTGAATCAGTGTGGACCTATTCCAATAAAACTTTACTTACAAAACTAGTTGGTAGACAGTAGTTTACCAACTTATGATTTAGTTGTCCATCAGTGCATTACAAAAAATTGTGATTTGCAAAATTGAGAACCATACCTGGAAACAGTATGTTTATAATTATCCGGGTCTGGAATATCTTACATAATGCTTTTGTGCATGACTTCTTCAATTTGCTGAATTTACCTACTTGCCTGTTATTGGATGGTTTTACTATTAGCTGTATCTTCCAGGAATGCAACCATGATTTGGTTGAGAAAAAGGCTGTACTTTGCTTAAGAAATTTACTGAGTTTTTTTTTAACCATTTCAAAAAGTTACAGTATTGATGGCAATGCTAGCTGTGACATTTGTCTTGCCCATGGCAAATACGTATAGAAACCTCCATTTATAGATAATGCATTTCTACTTATTCTATACATACACATGAACACACATATATTTAGCCTTTATTTCAAAATGTCAAATATAAAATGTGTCGACCATACTTAGTTACATATTGTCATTTTATAAGTCTAAATTTCATTATAAGTAATTGTAAGCATAAGCATTTAATTATTTGTGCCTTCTAATGTAGTTGTGTATGATCATAAATATATTGAAATACTAAGTTGTTCATTATCTCCATTTTTGACATCTATGGATGTGTTATTATTACCTATGAGTTTCATTTCAGAAGTGGTAGAGACGTTGTTATATTTTCTTTTTGTGTATAGAAAGCATTGAGTTTGATCAAGGTGAGAACCACAACATGTATCTGTCCCCCTTAGTGTGTGTTTTGGGAGTGGGAGAAACAGGAAGAAAAGAACAACAAAGATAATTCCAACTGAATCATTTGTTACTTTGCAAAACACCTGGTCTCACGGTTCTGCTTTCTCCTCCCTAGCTCTGCATTGTCCAGACTCTGTGCTTTCCTAAGATAGGAACCCAGAAGAGGACTGATCATTTCTTGCAGCTCTAAAAACCATGGCTCGGGTAAACTGGAGTTTCTTTGTGCTCTCTTCATTTACTTTTTTACAGAGTATGTGTGTGTATTCCTTACTCCTGAAGCTTCATTCCTAACTGACCTCACTCAGGAATGTGCTCCTTAGTTTGTCCCATTCTGATAAGTGATAGTGTCTTCCCTAAGTGTGTCTTTTTAATATAACCTTTAGTCACATACTTACTCAACAATCGGGTCAGCATCTTTGACTAGGAACACTGATCTAACAAAAGCAGAGTTCCCTGATTTCATAAGGTTGAGGAGGTTGTTAAATGGCACGACACGTGAAAACCTTTTGAACTTCTCTTTAGATCTAAGTTCACAGGTAGACAAGACAGGAGTTGGTCTTGACTGGGCTCACTCTCGATATGTGGCAGGAGCTCATGCTTTATGAGTTTTTAAGATTAGGAAGATGATTAGGGACTGAATACAGAGAGATCGGGGATCTTCCCTAGGAACATATAATTTAATATGGATCAATCTGAAATTTGACATTATGTGCTGGTCTTGAATGTATAAATTTGGATTATGTTTTTCACCTTTCTATTGCTTAGAATGATGAAAAAGTTACATTTACGGATGAACGGTAAATATGATCATAATGAAGATGATCATTCACCAGCAGAAGTTAAGAATAATAAACTCTGAGAATCAAGAAATACAAGATTTTTACCACCTAAAATGTTCAAATATGAGCATTTGTTACGTCAGATATGTTCATTATATAGGAGCTATTCTGTAGCCTATAAAATATTTACTAAATTATTGATGACAAGGAAAATGTTTATGATATGGTACGCTGATCTAGTGGTGAACCTGGAGCTTCAATAAATTCTTTAATTTTATACAGATCTTATTTTATAAGGTTTTACAGAAAAATTTTCCCTGTTATTTTGTTTATTCCTTAAATAGTGAAGAAAGAAACTTACATTTATTTTGAATGTATGATACACAATATACATATTGTATAGAATGCTTGTGTATGCTATTTCTTTTAATTGGGACATAGCATTTACTTTATTCCCAGACTTATCTGTAAAGTAAGATGTTCTATATGCAGAAAATTTGTATAGCAGGCCAGGAGCAGTGGCTCACAACTATAATCCCAGCACTTTGGGAGGCCTAAGCAGGAGGGTCCCTTAAGGCCAGAATTCAAGACTAGCCTGGGCAACATAACAAGACCCCTGTCCCTACAAAAAAATTTGAAAATTATCAGGGCACAGTGGCACGTACTGTGGTCTCAACTACTCAGGAGACTGAGACAGGATCACTTAAGCCCAGGAGTTCGAGGCTGCAGTGAGCTATGATGGCGCCACTGCACTCCAGCCTGGGTGACAGAATGAGACCCTGTCTCCAAAACAACAACAACAACAACAAAACTATAGCAATAGGAATAATCAGGAACATATGTGTACTTTTCAGCCCGTGTGCTGTGTTGCTTGCTTTGTGGAGGGGTCCCCTTCATCTCCCTCTCCACTGAAAAAGTATTTTTTTTGGCCGGGCACAGTGGCTCACGCCTGTAATCCTAGCACTTTGGGAGGCCGAGGCGGGTGAATCACAAAGTCAGGAGTTCGAGACGAGCCTGACCAAGATGATGAAACCTCATCTCTACTAAAAATACAAAAATTAGCTGGGTGCAGTGGCAGGTGCCTGTAATCCCAGCTACTCAGGAGGCTGAGGCAGGAGAATTGCTTGAATCTGGGAGGCGGAGATTGCATGAGCCGGGATTGCGCCACTGCACTCCAGCCTGGGCGACAGAGCAAGACTCCATCTCAAAAAAAAAAAAAAAAAGAAAAGAAAGAAAAAAAAGAAAAAGCGTTTTTTGGCCGGGCACGGTGGCTCAAGCCTGTAATCCTAGCACTTTGGGAGGCCGAGACGGGCGGATCATGAGGTCAGGAGATCGAGACCATCCTGGCTAACACGGTGAAACCCCGTCTCTACTAAAAAATACAAAAATCTAGCTGGGCGAAGTGGCGGGTACCTGTAGTCCCAGCTACTCGGGAGGCTGAGGCAGGAGAATGGCGTGAACCCGAGAGGAGGAGCTTGCAGTGAGCTGAGATCCGGCCACTGCACTCCAGCCCGGGTGACAGAGCAAGACTCCGTCTCAAAAAAAAAAAAAAAAAAAAAGCATTTTTTAAATTTCCAAAACTAACATTTTGTTTGTTGTTTCAGAAATTAGTGATGTTCAGAGATGTTGCCATTGACTTTTCTCAGGAAGAGTGGGAATGTCTGGACTCCGCTCAGAGAGATTTGTATAGAGATGTGATGTTGGAGAACTACAGCAACTTGGTATCACTAGGTAAGGAATCTGGCCTTCATGTTTCAGGATCTACCTTTGGAATGGCTGCTTTCTCTGCTGTTATTTCAAGGTTCGTTTTTAAGTAATTAACTGAATTTCTTATTCTTTTCAAAGGAGGAGTTTGAAATTACTGGAAGTAGACATGGTTTCTCAGGGCACCTTTATCTTTTCCATCCTTCAGAAAGCCTTACCACTGCCTTCTCATACCATCTTTCTGCCATCTTCCTTGATGATCAAAGGGCTAGATTTGAAGTTTGGGATACTTGGAATATTGGCAGATAAAACAGCTTATACATCGTTACAGTTTAGATCTGCTAAAGGAGCTCTAAATAATTCACAGGCCCAGTCACAGATTAAAAAAATAGATGCAGAGATGTATGTTTTTTCTGATAAAAGAGTTTACATATTTGTATAGTGATAGAGTGGATCAATGCATTTCACCAACAACTCAAACACAACCCATTAATTAGAACAAACACATTGTCTTATATGTTCTTGGTAGTTGAATATTACATATTAAGAACTTTGGGCTGGGCGTAATGGCTCATGCCTGTAATCCCAGCATTTTAGGAGGCCAAGGTGGGTAGATCACAAGGTCAGGAGTTCAAGACCAGCCTGGCCAACATAGCAAAACCCCATCTCTACTAAAAATACAAAAATTTAGCTGGGTGTGCTGGTGTGTGCTTGTAATCCCAGTTACTCGGGAGACTGAGGGAGGAAGAATCACTTGAACCCGTGATGGTGGTTGCAGTGAGCTGAGATCACATCACTGTACTCCAGGCTGGGTGACAGAGCGAGACTCCATCTCCAAAAAAAAAAAAAAAAAAAAAACTTTGCATTGGACATTGAATGAATATGCTAGAATCATCTGTTACTAGAAAATAGTTGAGGGGAAACCTGTGATTGTCTAAGAAACTTTGTTTTCTTCTGTAGTATTCTTATATGAAACAAAATCCATATCAATTACAACTTTAATAAGTGATTTTCCAACCTAGATGATCACTTTATTCCTTGTGGTGGAATAAACTGTCTCATGCCTCTTCCTTCCTTTCTCCTCTGAAGCATTTAGGAAGTTATTGATTAATACATGTCCCTAGAGGACCCAAGTTGTGTGGGAAAAAAAAAAAACCTGTGACTTGAGGAGAAAAGCAAGGGTTTTTCAGCATGATCTTCCTAAAGACTCTTACCTAATTTCTACTACCTCCTTTCCCTGTTGGTCTTTTATTATAATTCTTCCCACTTTCAAAAGAGGGAATGGTTGGCCAGGCACGGTGGCTCCCGTGTATAATCCCAGCACTTTGGGAGGCCGAGGCGGGCAGATCACCTGAGGTCGGGAGTTCAAGACCGGCCTGACCAACATGGAGAAACCCCATCTCTAGTAAAAATACAAAAAATTAGCCGGGCATGGTGGTGCATGCCTATTAATCCCAGCTACTCAGGGGGCTGAGTGAGGCAGGAGAATCCCTTGAACCCGGGAGGCGGAGGTTGTGGTGAGCCGAAATCATACCATTGCACTCCAGCCTGGGCAATAAGAGCAAAACACAGTCTCAAAATAAATAAATAAATAAAATAAAACAAAAGAGGGAATGGCTCTTCCTCTTCCCCAATGACAACACTTTTATGTAAACTTGGGAGTCAATTCCTTTCCAGACTGTTTCTTTGAATTTAGACTTACTGTCTTTATTCTTTAATATATTGTTCATTTACCCAAAATATATCTATTGAAGGCCTATTCTCTGCCACGGACTATAGTAGCCATTGGAGAAATAATGGTCTAGTAAAGGTTCTTACTCTGAAACACTTTCTTGTGGGAGAAATACAAAATACATGAGGAAACAAAATTCTATGTATATGTGTATGTATGTATATACATATGTATGCATGTATTTAATAAATATCAATATAACAACAGGTAGTGATAAGCAGTACAAATAAAGGTAAAGAAAAGTAGGCAAGTAAAGAATAATGAGGGGTTGGAATGGCCTATTTTAAATTGGTAGATTTTGGAAAATCCTCTCTGAAGAGGTAATATTTGAACAAAAACTTGACTAAAGTAAGGGCATGAGACAAGCCAGTATCTGAGAGAGCAGTGTAAAGGCCTTGGGGTGGGTATTAACTTTGTAGGAGGAACAGAGAAACATTATGTCCAGAGAAAAGTGAATACTAGAATAATAAGAAAGATGGTTAGGCGATGGAAAAAAAAGGACTGAAATTTTATTCTCTAAAGTGGTGCCTTCTGAATCCCATTTAAAGCAATTGCAAATCTCCAGAGGAAAGTAAGAGGCCTTTAGAATTCTCATAAGTTAAGATCAACAAAAGGTGAGCTCATAAAGGTCATCAAACCCACAGGGAAATGGGTCACAGATGAGTAATAGGTAATCTGAAGAAACAACATATTACATGGCAAAAATCTTTACATAGTAGAATGATTAGATGTAGCTATAAGCTCTTGGTGATAGTTTAAAGAAATAAAGAAATTAAACCACAAAAATGATGACTAATAGATTTTCATAAAGGGACAGATTTGAAAGGAAACCAAATAATTTCTAAAGGTTCTATTTAGTTCTTTTTAAAAATAATCATTAAAAGATTGATAAATTTGGCTACATGAAAATTACTCTCTTCATCAAAAGACACTATAAAGACAGTAAAAGACAAGCCATGAATTGGGTGGAGATACTTGCACTGCATATAGACAACAATGAAATTAGTATCAGAATAGAAAAAGCTTTTACAGATTGATAAGAACAAGATAAATAACAATACTGAAAAATTTGGTAAAAGGTATCTATTGGCAGTTCAAGGGGAAAAAAATGCAAATTAGGCTGGGCGTGGTGGCTCATGCCTACAATTCCAGCACTTTGGGAGGCTGAGGCGGGTGGATCACTTGAGGCCAGTTGGAGACCAGCCTGGCCAACATAGGGAAGCCCCATCTCTACTAAAATTACAAAAATTAGCTGGGCATGGTGGCAGGTGTTTATAATCCCAGCTACTCAGGAGGCTGAGGCAGGAGAATCACTTGAACCTAGGAGGTGGAGGTTGCAGTGAGCCGAGATTGTGCCACTGCACTCCAGCCTGGGTGACAGAGGGAAACTCCATCTCAAAAAAAAAAAAAAAAAAAGAAAAAGCAAATTAAAACCACAATGATATAATTATTGCACATGCTGTAAATTGGCAAAAATTAAGATGCTTGACAGTACCAGGCATTCTCAAGATTTGGAGGCAGAAGTGCACTATATCTTGATATTCACAATAGCCACAAAGTGGGGACAACCCAAATGTCCATCAACGAATGGATGAATAAAATTTGCTATTTTCTTACAACGAAATATTATTCAGCAATAAAAAGGAATGAAGTTCTGATCCATGCTTTAACACAGATGAACCTTGGAAACATGCTATAAAGAAATACCTGAGGCTGGGTAATTTATAATGAAGAGAGATTTACTTAGCTCATGCTTCTGGAGGCTGTACGAGCATAGCACTAACATCTGCTTGGCTTCCGGTGAGGCCCAGGAAGCTTTCAGTCATGGTGGAAGGGAAGGGGAGTCGGTACGTTACATGGCAAGACAGAGGAGGAAGTTCCAGGCTCTTTTAAACAACCAGATCTCGCGCGAACTCATAGCGTAAGAACTCATGACAGAGTCTTGCTCTGTCGCCCAGGCTAGAGTGCAATGACCCAATCTCTGCTTACTGCAACCTCCTTCTCCTAGGCTCAAGCGATTCTCCTGCCTCAGCCTCCCGAGCAGCTGAGATTACAGGTACCTGCCACCACACCCAGCTAATTTTTGTATTTTTAGTAGAGATGGTATTTCACCATGTTGGCCAGACTGGTCTCAAACTCCTGACCTCATGACCCGCCCACCTTTGCTTCCCAAAATGCTGAGACTACAGGTGTGAGCCACCACGCCCGGCCAAGAACTCACTCTTTACCACAAAGATGGCACCAAGCTATTCATGAGGGATCCATCCCCATGATCCAAACACCTCCCACCAAGCCCCACCTCTGACAGTGGGGATTACGTTAAACATTAGATTACATCAACATGAGATTTGAAGGGAACAAACATCCAAACTATATCCCATGCCAAGTGAAAGAAGCTAGATACAAACACTGCATATTATGTGATTGCATTTATATGAAGTGTCCTCAATAAGCAAATCTATACTGACAGAAAGTAGGTTACTGGTTACCCAGCACTGGGGATGGGGAAGAGGTAGAACAGATGGAGAATGGGGAGTCGGGAAATGAGAAGTGACTGCTAATGAGCACAGACAGCATTTCTTTTGGGGGTGAAAAAATGTTTAAAAATCAGATTGTTGTGATTGTTGCACAACTCAATGGGTATACTAAAAGCCATTGAATTGTGCAGAAATAATATGGAAACAGTTGCCAAACTTGTGTGTACTTTAGAAATAGCTACGGTCTTTTAAAAAATTTCACAGCCCAAGCCACACCCCAGACCAATTAAATAACAATCTCTAGGCATGGTACACAAGTATCATTTTTTGAAATTCTCTAGGTTTTTCAAATGGTTAGCCATGTTCGATAACCACTGCACTGTGATATTATCTGAGAATTTTTTAAATTGAATGTTCGCTCCATTTAATTTATTACCAATATACTTGGATTTATTTATCCCCTATTTTATGCTTTTTGTTTCCTCTTTTAATCTTATGGGCTTAAAAATATTTCTCCCTCCTTAATCAGGGTGGACACAATCCTGTTTTGTTTTGCAACTCCATTTCCCCCTTGTTTTGTTTGGAAAACATACAATATTTATATATTTTTAAAAGTTATCTTTAAATTTTTATCATGTGTACCTAATTCCTTTTAATACCCATGATATTTTGTAGTTTTTATTCATTGTAATTGCATCTGAAAAATTATATATTCAATGGGCATTATATATCTCGATGGATACTAAAATGTGTTTATTCAGTCCATATACAATATTTGGTTTGCATATTGCTTTGCAATAAACTTGTTCTATCTCCACCCCTAGGATTTCAAGGCCAGCAAGTTGAAAAACACACATATCAATAATAGTATCTACTGTGAAATAAACTGGTAACCATTGTGGCAATTAGTTGAGGTTCTAAGGAGAGATAAGAAATTGACATCTCTATGTCAAATATATATTTTATTGTCACAGAATTTTTATCAGAAGTATACCAGCAAAGTATACCTATTATAAACTTTATCAATAGTGGCTATTATCACTTAGAAATATCTTTGTTGAGGCCAGGCACGGTGGCTCACGCCTGTAATCCCAGCACTTTGGGAGGCTGAGGCAGGCAGATCACGAGGTCAAGAGATCAAGACCATCCTGGCCAACATGATGAAACCCCATCTCTACTAAATATACAAAAATTAGCTGGGTGTGGTGGCACATGCCTGTAATCCCAGCTACTCAGGAGACTGAGGCAGGAGAATCGCTTGAACCTGGGAGGCAGAGGTTGCAGTGAGCTGAGATCGCGCCGCTGTCCCCAGTCTGGCGACAGAGCAAGACTCTGTCTCAAAAAAAAAAAAAAAAAAAAAAAGGAAAGAAATATCTTTGTTGATTTGTAGATGAAAAACAGAAGAGCATTTCTGCCATTGCCGGTGAATTTAAATATTTTGGGGGTATTTCTGCCTGTTTTGGTACTTCAGTTATCATTATTGTTTGTGACACTTGACAGATACATACGTAATTTAGCGAAGTCTAAAATTCATGTCTAACTTTCCTCAAGATAATGTAAAGGATATGGGAATGCTTTAACTTTGATCTATTTCTCCAGTCTTGTATTATTGTGTGATATTTTAGTTCTGTTCTTTTTTTAACCTACAAAATGGGCGTTATTTTTGTTTCAAAATGGCAATGTTTGCTTGTGGATTTGTTGACATAATTATTTTTTATTTGTATGCTATTCCTCTTTCATTATATCTTCCTTCTGGGATATTTTATTTATCATGAAATATATTAGGGAAGGCTTATTGGTTTTTGGGTTAGTTTTTGAGATGGCGTCTTGCTCTTGTTGCCCAGGCTGTAGTGCAGTGGCGTGATCTCGGCTCACTGCAACCTCCACTTCCTGGGTTCAAGCAATTCTCCTACCTCAGCCTCCCGCCACCATGCTCAGCTAATTTTTTTATTTTTAGTAGAGAGTGGGTTTCACTATGTTGACCAGGCTGGTCTCAAATTCCTGACCTCAGGTGATCCACCCACCTCCACCTCCCAAAGTGCTGGGATTATAGGTGTGAGCTACCACCCCTGGACTGTCTTATTGTTAATAAATGCTGTGTTTATTTTTGTCGTTGTTGCAAAATAACCTTGTTTCACTGTCATTCTTGCCTGATGATTTCACTAGGTATAAAATTCTATACTGACAATTATTTTTTTCTCAGCACTCTGAAGATACTATTCCACTGTCTTCTGGCTTCTATTGTTGCTCTTGAGAAGTCTGCCATCTGTTTCATTGTTATTCCTTTTGTAAGTAATCTGTATTTTCTCTGGCTGCTTTTAAGATTTTTTTCTTTAAGATTTAAACGTAATTGATTATATTGTTTCACTTCTAGATGTTTGACATTCTCCCTCTCCCAGGTCTTTTTTTTTTTAACTGGTCCCTTTCTCGTGGTTTTTATCTTATACTTTCATATATTTCCAGCACTTATGTGTCATACAATCCCAATTTCTGGGAAACAGGTCTAATTTTGCTGTTTCTTGTATCCATGGGGACTCTTGTGTAATGATGAATTATCCATAGCACTTTTTTTCTCTTTTTCTTTGAGAGTCCAGGCCACGACTGATAAGTCCCTTGTCATTTTCCTTTAAGGTTTGATGGATTTGCTTTTCTTTCTCTGAACTTTATGCCTTGAATATTTCCAATTTTGTAAAGAGGTTAATTTGTAATCCCTGCTCTTTTGTTGAGGAAAGGTCTTGTCTGTCGAAATTTTTCAGACCATTAAGGTACAAACATCTAGGTAATTAAAATCAACAAATATCCCAAGGGTAACTGTAACTTGAGAGCATGTTTACCCCCTCTACTTTCTGGTTCCTACTTCATTGTAGCACCCTTGGATCTTCTTTACTTTCTTTTATGCTTCACATACTTTTAAAAGGACATTTGTCATATTTTTCCAGTATTTATTGGTGTTTTTTAAGAAATCTGATGCACCATTTACATATTAACAATATTGAATCCTTCTATTGTTGAACATGCTAAATCTGCTTTTCTTTTTATGTTGTCTGTAAAGTTTTATGGTTTTTTCTGTTTTGTTTTGTTTTGTTTTGTTCTATTTTGAGACAGAGTCTCGCTGTGTCACCCAGGCTGGAGTGTAGTGGCATGATCTCAGCTCACTGCAACCTCCAACTCCCCAGTTCAAGCGATTCTCCTGCCTCAGCCTCCCAGGTAGCTGGGACTATGGGCACCCACCACCACACCCAGATAATTTTTGTATTTTTAGTAGAGACACGGTTTCACTCTGTTGGCCAGGCTGGTCTTGAACTCCTGACCTTGTGATCTGCCCACCTCGGCCTCCCAAAGTGCTGGGATGGTTGTTTCTTAAAAGACCTTGCACATTTCTTAAGCAATTTCTCAGTACATTTTGTTTATATTATGAATAGGAATATTTTGTTCTGTAACATTTTCTAAATGGCTAATACCGATGTATATTATGTATGAGAACGTATTGATTTCTATAAATTGAAAATCTCATGGAAATATCTAATAGTTTTTCAGTGGATAATAGTGGATTTCTAGGTGGACAGTTTTGCTCTCTACACGCAATATGTGGTCTCTTCCTTTTCTGTTTGTACCTTTAAAAAAAAGGCAACTGTATTCAGTAGGACCCTCTAGCGGAATTTGAAAACAAATCATTCTTTTCTCAAACTTTATTGGCAGTGTTTCTAGTGTTTATTAAATACATTTCTATAGGCATCTGGTAAATACTCTTAACTAGGTTTTTACCTAATTCTAGTTTTAGAGAACTTTTAATAAAGGGTCTTAGAATATATTTAAAACATTTTTGCATTTCTTGAAATAATGCTGTTTTATTCTTTAAGCTCTTTATGTGGGAAAATGGACTCTGATGTTGAATTATTCCTGCATTTGTGGGATAAAGTTTATATGATCATGAAGTGTTATCCCTTAAATACACAGCTAGATTCTATGTTGCTAATATTTTCTTTTAAAATTTTACTTTTGTTCACGAGATTGTTTTCGTTTTCCTGAGGTCATTTTTCAATGTTGTTATATGAGTTAATTTAACTTTGTAAAATGACTAGGGTAGATTACCATATTTTTATATGTTCAACAACAGCAATGTATGATTGCAATTATATATCCCTTTTTCTTTTTGAGACAGGGTCTCACTCTGTCACTTAGGCTGGAGTGCAGTGGCCCGATCACAGCTCACTGCAGCCTCCACCTCCCTGAGCCCAGGTGATCCTAGTTGAGACTACAGGCACGTGCCACCATGCCTGGCTAATTTTTATAGTTTTTGTAGAGATGAGGTTTTGCCACATTGCCCAGACTAGTCTCGAACTCCTGGGCTCAGGCAATCCACCTGCCTTGGCCTCTCAAAGTGCTGGGATTACTGGTATAAGCTACCACACCTGGCCTATATATTCTTTAATGTTTGGATAATATTGCCAGTAAACCTACCATTCACTGGAATCTATTGCCTTGAATATTAGATACAACAGGTACAATGACCAGCAGATACAAATGATCATCAGTCGTAGGTATCTATTGCCTTTTAGGAGCACAGACACTGAGCTCAAATTTAAACTTTTTATGTAGTTATTGCTGCATATCAGTTATTTTATCTTCATGGGTTATTTTTCATGTTTTTCATCTATTTCATCCAGTTCTAATTTACTGTTGCGTTGTTAATAGATTTTTTCATAAACACTTTTAAAAGTTTTATTTTTAGTTGACACATGGGCCACAGTGTGATGTTTTATACATATGTACATTGTGTAATTATCAAATCAGGATGATTAGCATATCTGTCACCTCAAACACTTGTCATTTCTTTGTGGTTAGGACATTCAAGATGCTTTCTTCTAGCTATTTGAAAGCATTCAGGACATTTTTGTTGATTATATAGTCACCTTATTGTGCAATATTACATCAGAACTTATTTCTCCTATCTAACTATAACTTTGTACCCATTGACCAATCTCTTCCCAGCCACCCCCTCAGCATCTGGTAACCACTACTGTACTCTCTACTTACATAAGATCAACTTTTTTAGGTTCCACATATGAGTGAGATCATGTGATATTTGTCCTGTTCTTGGCGTATTTCACTTAATATAATGTTCTCTAGCTTCATCCAAGTTGTCAAAAATAACAGGATTTTTTTCATTTTTATAGGTGAATAGTATTCTGCATATATACCACATTTTTGAAAATCCATTTATCTTTTGATGGACACTGAGTTCGAGTCCATGTTATTGCTATCGTGGATAGTGCTGCAGTGAACATGGGAATGCAGATACCTCTTTGACATACTGATTTCTTTTCATTTGGATATATACCCAGTAGTTAGATTGTTGGATCATATGGTAGTTCTATGTTTACTGTTTTGAGAAACCTCCATACTATTTTCCATAATGGCTGTGCTAATTTACATTCCCACCAAAAGTGTATGAGAGTTCCCCCTTTTTCCACATTTTTACCAGCATTTGTTATCTTTTGTCTTTTTAGTAGCCATTCTAACAGCAGTGAGGTGATATCTGATTGTAGCTTTGATTTGCATTTCCTTATAATTAGTGATGTTGAGCATTTTTTCATTTACCTGTTAGCTGTTTATATGTCTTGAAAAATGTCTATTCAAATCTTTTGACTATTTTTTAATCAGATTTTTTTTTTGCTATTGAGTTGACTTTCTTATATATTCTTGGTATTAACGCCTTATTAGATGCATAATTTGTGAATATTTTCTCCCATTCTATAGGTTGTCTCTTTTTTGTTGTGAGATGGAGTCTCGCTCTGTCACCCAGGCTGGAGTGCAGTGGTGCAATCTCTGCTCACTACAATCTCTGCCTCCCAGGTACAAGTGATAATCCTGCCTCAGCCTCCGGAGTAACTGGGACTACAGGCACGTGCCACCACACACTAAAAATTTTTTGTATTTTTAGTAGAGAGAGCGTTTCACTGTGCTAGCCAGGATGGTCTCAATCTCCTGACCTCATGATCTGCCCACCTCAGCCTCCCAAATTGCTGGGATTATAGGCGTGAGACACCATGCCCAGCCTGTAGGTTGTCTTTTTACTCTCATTTCCTTTGCTGTACAGAGCTTTTTACTCTGATGTAGTACATTTATGTTTTCACATTTGTCAATGCTTTTGAGGTCTTAAAAAATCCTTGCCCAGATCAGTGTCTGTTTCCCTGTGTTTTCTTCTACTAGTTTCATAGTTTCCAGTCTTACGTTTAAGTCTTTAATCCATTTTGAGTTAAGTGGTGAGATAGGGGTCTAGTTTCATTCTTTTGCAGGTGGATATTCAGTTTTCCCCACACCATTTACCCAAGAAAGTGTCCTTTTTCCAACATTCCAACAAGAATGTTCTTGACCTTCTTGTTGAAAATCAGTTGGCTGCAAATACTTGGATTTTTTTTTTCTGGGTTCTCTATCCTATTCCATTGGTCTATGTGTCTGTTTTTGTGCCATACCATACTGTTTGGTTACTGTTGTTTTGTAGTATATTTTCAAGTCATGGAGTGTGATGCCGCCAGCTTTGTTCTTTTTGTACAAGATTGCTTTGGCGGCCTGGTACAGTGGCTCACGCCTGTAATCCCAATACTTTGGGAGGCTGAGGCAGGTGAATCACCTGACACCAGGAGTTTGAGACCAGCCTGGCCAACATGGTGAAACCCCATCTCTACTAAAAATACAAAAAATTAGCTGGGCATGGTGGCGGGTGCTTATAATCCCAGCTACTCAGGAGGCTGAGGCAGGAGAATCACTTGAACCTGTGAGGTGGAGGTTGTAGTGAGCCGAGAGTGTGCCATTGCACTTCAGCCTGGGTGACAAGAGTAAAACTGCATCTCCAAAAAAAAAAAAAATTGCTTTGGCTGTTTGGGGACTTTTGTGGTTCCTTATGAATTTTAGAATTGTTCTTTGCATTTCTGTGAAAAGTGTCATT
Organism: Macaca fascicularis; assembly: GCF_037993035.2. Lineage (NCBI taxonomy): Eukaryota > Metazoa > Chordata > Mammalia > Primates > Cercopithecidae > Macaca > Macaca fascicularis. Next base: position 44,246,675 of record NC_088393.1, read on the forward strand.
GGTGGTATTTTGATAGGGATTTCATAACATTTGTAGATTGTTTTGGATAGTATGGACAGTTTAACAATGTTAATTCTTCTGATCCATGAACATGGAATATATTTCCATTTATTAGTTTCCTCTTTAATTTCTTTTGTGTTTGTAGTTTTCATTGTAAAATTCTCACCTCTTTGGTTAAATTTATTCCTTGTTTTTTGGTGGGTTTTTTTTTTTTTTGCTATCATAAATGGGATTGATTTTCTTTTCACAGCTTCCTGTTGGCGTATGGAAATGCAACTTATTTTTGTACATTGATTTTGTCAGTCATTAGCACCTTATTTTGTTCATTTGATGAGCTCATATTTTCCTGAATGTTCTTGATGTTTCTGGACACGTGATGATGTCTGCACACTAAGCAATTTATTCAACAGTTCACAGGCTGGACCTGGTGTCTCATGCCTGTAATCCCAGCACTTTGGGAAGTTGAGGCGGGTGGATCACCTGAGGTCAGGAGTTTGAGACCAGCCTGACCAATATGGTGAAACCCCATCTCTACTAAAAATACAAAAATTAGCCGGCCAATGGTGGTGTGTGCCTATAGTCCCAGCTACTCAGGAGGCTGAGACAGGAGAATTGCTTGAACCCCAGAGGCAGAGGTTGCAATGAGCCGAGATCATGCCACTGCACTCCAACCTGGGCGGCACAAAAAGACTCCATCTCAAAAAAAAAAAAAAAAAAAGAGTTCGCAGTCTGGCTTTGTTTGTGCCCATCCTTCTTCCAAAGGCCTTCCAGACATTCTAAACAGACTTTCTGGTGTATTCCCTTGAGCCTATAACCACTGCATCCATCTCAGCATTAGAGGGCATTAAGCCCAGGCTTCCTGCTAGACTTGCAAGGGCTCCAAGGTTGTTGTGGCTCTCCACCTGGCGCTATATGGGAGTCCAGACAGGGACCTGAGCCCAGAAGACTGTCCTGGTGGCCCAGATAGGTGTGCCTTCAGCAGGTCCTTGCACAGGCAAGATAGGTCTCTAATTACAGTGAGAGGACTGGAGCTGAGACTGGGCCCCCTCAGGATTTGCTGTTGGACAGAGGCTGGCAAGCCTATCTTGTTGGCTTAGACAGGTGCACATCTCCCAGCATGTCTCTGCACAGATGGGGTAGTTCTATGACAACAAGAGGGGCTAGAGCTTAGACTGGGCCCTCTCAGGATCTGCTGTGACAGAGGCTTCCACGCACAGATGGCATGGTTCCCTGACTGCAGTGGGAAGTGCTGGAGCTGCGGCTGGACCCCCTGAGGATGTGCTGTGGGATGGCAGCTGATGAGCCCATTTCAGCCCACATGGGTGTGTCTCCCACCCTGTCTACCCAGAGGGGATGGTTCTCCAATTATTGCAGGAGGGCTTAAGGCAAAGACTGGGCTTCCTCAAGATCTGCTGTGGGACAGAGGTTGGTGAGCCCATTGTGAAGACTCCAACTTCCAAACCATGAGACACGGATGAATCTTACTCTGGATCCTTATATGAGCAGTTCTGAGCTGGCATCCCAGCTGAGGAGGGTGGAGCTAAGCCACAGAGCAACTGTGAGGTTCACTACCAGGACTATCATCAGTAGGCATAAGAGACTCTCCACCTAGACACTAGTGTGCATGATTCCTCCTGAACCTTTTGGCAGATGGTTTTGATTGCACACCCAAGGCCAAATGGGGCTGTGGCCAATTCCTCTGGGGAATGGGGCCATTTTTAAGCTTGAACCTGGGATCAGCATGGGAGATCAGCCACCTGGCTGCCAGTCTGCACTCTCAAAATGACTTCCCTAGGTCTTGGGCTTTACCCGAGTTTTACAACCTCCTACCTGAATTCCAAAGCTTCTGCAAAGAGACATTGATCTGTGGATGGGTGCAGAATTCTTGTTGTGAGGGGATATGAGTGGGTTATCTCCTATTTCTGCCATCTTGCTGACATCACTCCCATAATCTCTCATAAACATTTTTTAACTCCTAAATTTATGGTTTTTTTCTCTCCAGTGCTTTGGATTTGTGCTCAATCTAATTTTCTTCTGCACATCCCTTTTTTTGTATTTATGGATATTTTCAAAGAATTTTGGTATTTTGGTTTTGCTAATTCTGCTGTTTCTACATTTCTGATTTACTCATTTTCTGATTTTTCTCTCATATTTTCGGTTTTAGTTATGCTTTTTGCTCACTTCTTGAGGTGAAATCTTAATTCTCTTGTTTTTAACTATAATATTTCTTGTTTTTTAGTAAATGCACTTAAGACTGTAAATTTCCCTGGATACAATTTTAGCTGATTTCATGGGATTTCACACAGTTTCTTTTGCTATTTAGTTCTAAATTGTTTTAAAATTTTATTTTTATTTCTGTCTATAACAAACATCATATAGAACTGTTTTAGTTCTAGGATTATATGTTTTTTCTATGTTTTTATAATTTTTAGTTTTATGCTAATGTGATAATTGAAAACATTTTGTGTCAGTTTTCTCTACCTATATTAATTATGTTATAGTCTTCCTTGTTTTTATTTTTGGTCTGTTTATATTCTATTCTCTACTATGACTGTGATTAATTTCTTTGTATGTCTGCTAGTTTTTGTTTATTTAGGAGCTAAGTTGTTAGTTATATAATGGTGGTGACTATTTATTTATTCTCTTGCCTGGCTCTTAGATGATGTCCCTGAGCTGATTTCACTAAGAAAACTGAAGCTAGCAGAAGAGAAGAAAGATTCCTGCTTCCTTGTCTGTTTGCCTACCTTCATCTATATTCATTCGACCTCTTTTCCTATTGACATGTAACCTTTTTGTGCCTTTACTTAAGCCCAGTACCCTCACTTGTCTACTGAATTCCATTCCTTCTCATATTTTGACACTGTTGCAGCAATTGCCTGCCCTTTGTCTCCTCTAACATGAACTTGTCCATATCTTTTACAATAATTTTCATCAGCATACAAACATGCCATAATTTCCTCTATCTGAAAAGGAAAAAAAACAAAAACAAATCTTTTGACACACATTTTCCTCTTGATATAGCTCCATTTCTTTGCTACTTTTTACAGAAAAATACAAAATAATTTTCCATATTCCCTAACTCCAGCTCTTATCTCATTCTTTTGAATCTGGTTCAGTCAGAACTTGCTCCCATTATTCTGCCAAAACTATTTTTGTGAAGATTACCCGTAATCTCCATATTGCTAATAAAGCCATTTTTAATTTAGGAAGCACCATTTAGGCTGAGCACAGTGGCTCACACCTCTAATCCCAGCACTTTGGGAGGCCAAGGCAGGGGATCACCTGAGGTCAGGAGTTCAAGACCAGCTTGGCCAACATGGTTGAAACCCTATCTCTACTAAAAAAAAAAAATACCAAAAAAAAAAAAAAAAACCAGGTGTGATGGCACACTCATGGATTCCCAGCTACTCTGGAGGCTGAGGCAAGAGAATCGCATGAATCCAGGAAGTGGAGGTTACAGTGAACCGAGATCACACGGCTGCACTCCAGCCTGGGCGACAAAGCAGGACTCCATTAAAAAAAAAAAAGCCGGGCGTGGTGGCTCACGCCTGTAATTCCAGCACTTTGGGAGGCTGAGGCAGGCGGATAACGAGGTCAGGAGATCGAGACCATCCTGGCAAACACGGTGAAACCCCGTCTCTACTAAAAATACAAAAAAAAAAAAAAAAAAAAAATTAGCCGGGCGTGGTGGCGGGTGCCTGTAGTCCCAGCTTCTTAGGAGGCTGAGGCAGGAGAATGGCGTGAACCCGGGCGGCGGCGGAGCTTGCAGTGAGCAGAGATCGCACCACTGCACTCCAGCCTGGGTGACAGAGCAAGACTCCGTCTCAAAAAAAAAAAAAAAGACTGCACCATTTCACCTCATCTCTCAGCATTTGACATAACCAATCATTCCTTCTTAAAACACTTTTTTCACATGGCTTATGGGGTTCCGTGCTCTCTTAATTTTTCTCCTTCCTCATTAGCTACTCCTCCTTAGTCTCCATTGCTGTTTCCTTCCCATCTACCTGAAGTGACCCAGGGTTCAATCCTCAAACTTCCCTTTTTCATCCTTCCCCTTCTGTTTTGTATATAAAGGTATGCCCTGGGTGACTTCATCAAATCTTGTAGCTTTAAATGTTATTTCGTGATGACTTTCAAACATATCTGTAATCCAGACACCTCCCTAGAGTCACATACTTGTACATATGTGTCTATTGAACTCTTCATTTGACATCTAATAGTTCAAAACCAGACTCTTCACATTCTCTCCCAGATCTGCCCCATCACAGTCAGGAACTCTCAGTAAGTAGCACTTCGATTGTTCCAGCCTTTCAGGCAAAACATGCATAGTCTTCCTTGTCTTCTCTTTTCATGTTACATGTCCATTCCCCCAACAAATCCTCTTTAGTATACCTTCAAAATATATCCACTATCTAATGATACCTCACTTCCTCCACCCTTACCTCCACGATCATCTGGTCTGAGCAAGGTGCATTATTGTTGTAGCCACCTAATTTCTATCCATCTAGCTTCTGCACTTTCCCATTAACTATCTTTGTATTTATTAATTTTGGCTCCCCAACTCACAGTAAAAGTCAATTTTTTTAAAAATGGCCAAGACTGAGGGCAGATGGATTTTTTCCTGTCTCTGAACTTTAGGCCTTGAATAGGTTCCAATGTTGTAAAGTGGTTTATTTCTAATCCCTGCCCTTTTGTGGGTGAAGGGCTTGTCTCTTGAATTTTTTCAGAACACTAAGACACAACCTTAGGCTATTGAAACCAGCAAATGTCCCAAGGGTAGGACATGAAGGCTCTCACTTCAGAGCATGTTCACCTCTCCAGTTTCTGGCTCTCACTTCATTGCTTGATCTTTATTTTCTTTTAACCATGTCTTTGAGACGGAGTCTCGCTCTGTCACCCAGGCTGGAGTGCAGTGGCGCAATCTTGGCTCATTGCAACCTCCACCTCCCAGGTTCAAGTGATTCTCCTGCCTCAGCCTCCTGAGTAGCTGGCACTACAGGTGCATACCACCACGCCTGGCTAATTTGTGTGTTTGTGTATTTTTAGTAGAGACGGGGTTTCACCTGTTAGCCAAGATGGTCTCAATCTCCTGACTGCGTGATCCACCCACTTCAGCCTCCCAAAGTGCTGGTATTACAGGCATGAGCCACTGTGCCCAGCCTTAACCTTGTCTGTATTTTTAAAAGGATGTTTGTCATATTTATCCACCATTTATTGGTGTTTGTTGGGAAATCTGATATACCATTCAGATACCAAGTGTATCTACCTACTATCAGAGTCATAATATACAACAGTTCTATTAACCATCCCTAAATTCCCTCATGCTTTCTCCTTTCATTGTCAACCCCTCCCCTTTCCCCATCCCCAGCCTATGAAACCTACTCACCAAATTCCATCCATATAGTTTTGCTTTTTCAAGAATGTCATATAAATAGAATCAAAATATGGTATTTTTCATTTAGCAAAATATATTTAAGATTTATCCATATTGTTGCATGGATCAGTAATTTTTTGTTAATGTTGAGTAATGTTGCATGAATCAATACTTCGTTTTTGTTATTGCTGAGTAATGTTCCAGTGTCTGGAAGTGCCAAAGTTTGTTGATTCATTCGCCTTTTGAGGGACATCTGGTAGTTCCAGTTTGGGACACTTCTGAATAAAGCTGTTATAATCTTTGACATATAGATGTTTGTGTGAGCATAAGTGTAAATATCTACTAATATGACCACTGTATCATACGCTAAATGTATGCTTAACTTTATAAGAAACTACCACACTTTTTTTTTTTTTACCATAGTTACAGTGTTTTGCATTCTTAGCAACAGTGTTTGAGATTTTTTTGTGTTCTGTTTCTTGATTTGTATTTCCAACTGAAATACATTCTTTATCACTGCAGACTCCTTCCCTTATATTGGATAATTGCTTTTTTTTTTTTTTTTTTTTTTTTTTTTGAGAAGGAGTCTCACTCTGTTGCCCAGGCTGGAGTGCAGTGGTGAGATCTTGACTCACTGTAACCTCCGCCTCCCTGGTTAAAGTGATTCTCCTGCCTCAACCTCCCAAGTAATTGGGATTACAGGCACCTGCCACCACACCCAGCTGATTTCATATTTTGTTTGTTTTTATGAGATGAAGTCTCACACTGTCACCCAGGCTAGAGTGCAGTAGCACGATCTTAGCTCACTGCAACCTCTACCTCCCAGGTTCAAGCGATTCTCCTGCCTCAGCCTCCCAAGTAGCTGGGACTACAGGCACCCACCACCATGCCTGGCTAACTTTTTGTATTTTTAGTAGAAACGGGGTTTCACCATTTTGGCCAGGTTAGTCTCAAACTCCTGACCGCAAATGATCCACCTGCCTTGGCTTCCCAAAGTGCTGGGATTACAGGCATGAGCCACTGCGTCTGGCCTGAATAATTGCCTTTTTTCTCTCCAACATTCCATGAGATTATAGAACCCTTTCATTATGTTTTAGACCTGTAGTAGTGATTGGGAACTCTAGGATGTATTCTTCCCAGAACACACACAATTGTCCTTGAATAGACAAGCAAATAAGAGAAGACACGAGGCAAGGCATGAAGGAACAAAGGAAACTGTGAAGTAAGGATAAGTAAACAAAAGTAACTTAGTGTCCTCTTTGAAAGGGATAGGGGGAGCTAAAGAGCAATTGGAGAGGCACATAGGATCATAGATTTAGTATGGAGGTGCTTTTGTTTCTATCTATAAGGAAGTTATAGGGAAACCACAGATTACTGGTTTCTAGGCATAAACCACTAGGGTGGTATGGAGGGTTGATTACAGAGGAACAGGACAAGGGTATTTAGGAGTGACAGAAGTATGATGGTGGGTGGATACATGATTTGAGTCCTTATAGGTCAGAGTTTCTTTTGTTTTTTCTTCTGTTTTTCAGTTGTCTTATGCTTTCATTCACCTGGTTTTTACTGAGTGCTAGACATCACAAAGAAAAGTTACAGAATTTCAGTCCTTGGATAACATGATGCAAAATCCATAAAGATTTAAGTTTGCTATGGCAAACAGTGTTGAATCACCTTAATCCAAATTTTTGAATTTGAGACGATTCAAAGATGATTCAGACTTCAGACTCTGTCCAGATTGGTCTGCTGTTTCTCCTTTATTCCTCAGTGTAGTCCTCAGGGTTCCCAGCCCAAAGTATAAAGAATTTATGGCAGGCCCTGTCCTCCAGTTATTGTTGCCCAGCCCTATGACACAGTGCAAAACACTGCTTAGTTTCTACCCCTCTTAAGTGCTTTTTCTAGAATTGTAAGACTTCTCTGAGTGGAAACGTGGACCCAAATGTTGGGCTCATCTCTTTGACTTCTCATATTTTTCAACTTTTAGCCCCCCAGTCTTTATTCTTATGTTACTGTGCCAGTGCCTTCACTCAGGTGCATTTTATAATTTGTTCAATTTGTGTAATTGCTGTCATCTAGAAGGTTGGTCTAAGTTACCTAAATTACAAGAAATGAATGTTTAAGATTTAGGGACTGATTATTAAATTGAGACCTGAAGAATGAGAAAGAGCGTTTGTATAGTCTTATCCAGAGCAGTTCAAAGGAATGGAATAGGCTCTGGCTAGCTTTTAATTGAAAAAGGTCTGTGACTTTTTCAGAGTTGAAAGGAAGCTAGTTTTTCTGGCAAATAAGGAGCAAAGCTGAGAAGGCTCAACAGATACATAAGCAAGGACAAGACCATGGAAGGAGAAATAAGTCAAAGTCATTGAAGAGTTTGGATTTTATATTAAGTTTAACATGGAAGCTACTAAAAAGTATTAAGCAGGTACAGAAAATTATGGTCTGAATCTGAATCAGTTAATAGGAAGTATTAAAAGTAGAGATCTCCAGGATCTTTTTCTGATTCATTAGCAGTTAGTCTGGTGTAATGTTGGACAGCTATAATTTTAGCATGCTCCCCAGGTGATTTTGATCCCCATCAAACCTTGGGAACTACTCACTTTAAAATTTTTCTTAATCTCTTCCATTATATTCTAGGTGAGTTTTCATTATTCTCTAATCTCTCAGATGCCCTTTTCATATATTAATATATGAGATCCTTCTAAGCTAATTTTTTTTAAAATTCTAGATAGGAACATTACTGTACCATGAAATCAGTTTAGTGGGTTTTGTCTGTGTGTGTATGAGAGAGAGAAATTGAAAAAAGTAGAAATATTGCAGAACAGAATAGAAAGCAGGGGAGGTACTGTTTTATGAAACTGTGTATATAGTACGTTGTGATGTGAAAGGTAGGTATCATGGGTCATAGTAATCAATATTTGAAAGAAACTCATGTGTGTTTGTTATTTCTTATGGGTATTATTTTCCTATTTGTATTTGCTATAGAAGTTATATTTCTCAATTTTTTTATTCTCTCTTATCTTTCAGACTTGCCTTCAAGGTGTGCAAGTAAGGACTTATCTCCAGAAAAGAACACTTATGAAACAGAATTATCCCAATGGGAAATGAGCAACAGACTTGAAAACTGTGATCTTGAAGAGTCCAAATCCAGGGATTATTTGGAAGCCAAAGGCAAGATGGAGAAGCAACAAGAAAATCAGAAGGAGTATTTCAGGCAAGGGATGATCATATATGACAAAATGTCCATTTTCAACCAGCATACTTACTTATCTCAGCATTCAAGATGTCATTCTACTGAGAAACCCTATAAATGTAAGGAATGCGGGAAAGCCTTCAGACGAGCCTCACACCTAACACAACATCAAAGTATTCATACTGGTGAAAAACCCTATGAATGTAAGCAGTGCGGGAAGGCCTTTAGTCGTGATTCACAACTCAGTCTTCATCAGAGACTTCATACTGGTGAGAAACCCTATGCATGTAAGGAATGTGGGAAGGCCTTTACTCAAAGCTCGCAACTTATTTTACATCATAGAATTCATACTGGTGAAAAACCATATAAATGTGAAGAATGTGGGAAAGCCTTTATTCGTAGCTCACAACTTACCCGACATCAGAAAGTTCATACTGGTGAGAAACCTTACGAATGTAAAGAATGTGGGAAGGCCTTTACTCAGAATTCACAACTTACACTACACCAGAGACTGCATACTGGTGAAAAGCTCTATGAATGTAAAGAATGTAGGAAGGTCTTTACTCAGCTCTCACAACTTATTCTGCATAAGAGAATTCATACCGGTGAGAAACCCTATGAATGTAAGGAATGTGGAAAAGCTTTTATTTGTGGCTCACAGCTTTCTCAACATCAGAAAATTCATAATGGGGAAAAACCCTATGAATGTAAGGAATGTGGAAAGGCCTTTATTCGCGGCTCACTACTTATGCAACATCAGAGGATTCATACTGGTGAAAAACCCTATAAATGTGAAGAATGTGGGAAGGCGTTTATCCGTGGCTCACAACTTACTCAGCACCAGAGAATTCACACCAATGAAAAGCCCTATGAATGTAAGGAATGTGGAAAGATGTTTAGTCATGGCTCACAACTTACTCAACATCAGAGAATACATACTGGTGAGAAACCCTATCAATGTAAGGAATGTGGGAAGGCGTTTAATCGTGGCTCACTCCTTACACGACACCAGAGGATTCATACTGGTGAGAAACCCTATGAATGTAAAGAATGTGGAAAAACCTTTAGTCGTGGCTCAGAACTTACTCAACATGAGCGAATTCACACAGGTGAGAAACCCTATGAATGTAAGGAATGTGGAAAATCTTTTATTCGTGGCTCACAGCTTACTCAACATCAGAGAATCCATACTGGTGAGAAACCTTATGAATGTAAAGAATGTAGAATGGCCTTTACTCAGAGTTCACATCTTTCCCAACATCAAAGACTTCACACTGGTGAGAAACCCTATGTGTGTAATGAATGTGGAAAGGCCTTTGCACGTGGCTTACTACTTATACAACATCAGAGAATTCATACTGGTGAGAAACCGTATCAATGTAAGGAATGTGGGAAAGCCTTTATTCGTGGTTCACAGTTGACTCAACATCAGCGAATTCACACTGGAGAAAAACCCTATGAATGCAAGGAGTGTGGCAAGGCCTTTAGTCATGGCTCTCAGCTTACTCTACATCAGAGAATCCATACTGGTGAGAAGCCCTATGAATGCAGAGAATGTCGAAAGGCCTTTACTCAGAGCTCACATCTTTCTCGGCATCAGAGAATTCATACTGGTGAGAAACCATATCAATGTAAGGAATGTGGGAAGGCCTTTACTCGTGGTTCACAGCTAACTCAACATCAGAGAATTCATATCAGTGAGAAATCTTTTGAATATAAGGAATGTGGGATTGACCTTAGTCGTGACTCTCAAGTTTACATGTGAATTGTCTGATTCTTTGAGATCACTATGAAGAGGTTCTCTGGTTGTTATCAGCAAAGAATTCTCACAAATGTGAATATGGGCGCATATTTGCCTCATAAAGCACAGCATCAGAGAATTTATGTGAGAGAAAAAATGTTAGTGTCATTCATATAGAAAAATCTATCATTACTGGAAACCTATTACACATTAGCAAATTGGAGAATAGTTTTAATATAGTAAAGGTAGGAAGCCCTTTAGCCATATTGAAAACAAGTATCTTTTTCAAAATTATTAGCTCTACTAGTTGATCTTTTTGTTATATGGATCATGATACTTAACCTCTACCTTGGTTTAATCATTTTAAGATAGACCTAAGTATATTACCTTTATTATAAGATTCTTGGAAGTATTAAGTTATTACATGTAAAAGCTCTTAGAATGGTGCCTTGAACATAGCATACCACAAATATTAGCTACCATTTTCACTAGTGTTATTTTAGAGAATTTGCATGAGAGGAGAGCACTTATGAGTGTAATGAATATTGAGAAACCTTTTATCAACACATACTAGATGACTTGGGTGGAGAGCACTGTATGCCATAATGAATGTGAGAAAGCTGTCATTTAAATCTCATCCATTAGTGCTATAAGAGGAAATTCATACTGTTAAAAAAAAAAAAAACAACCAGTGGATTTAATCAGTGGATTATTGAGCACAGCTGTTAGAGAATTGGGGCAAGGTGTGAAGTGATTTAACAAAGTCTAAGATCCAAAGTCTAATAAATCTACGAAATTTTTTAAAACTTGAATGTATTGCTTTTGAAGTAAACAAAATAAGAACTGATATTACAGACTATTTTGCAATGAAAAGTGATGAGAGTTTGTGATAGAGACTGCTTTTTTCCTACCCTATATCTATTTTCTCTTTTTTATTAACAAAATTCTGGGCTGAAAAACTATCTCAGCCTTTCTTGCAGGTCAACAAGATAGAAGTGGTATTTATATGAGTAGGAGATTTATGAAATCCATTTTTCCTGTCTTTTTTTCCCTGCCTACAATGTGGACATCTAAGCTGGAGCTCTGACACTATCATGGGGACTTTGAGAATGGTATCTGGGTGTTATGGATCATGGAGCAGAAATACAGAAGGAGTCTGCAACCCAGATGACTTTGTGAAACAGCCATACTAGCTCTGGTCTGCTTGTCTCCTGTGTTTCTTTAAATGAAATTAAACTTCTTATTTGCTGATGCTATTGTAGTTCTGTTATTGGCAATAAAAATTCTTAAGGAAATAAAATTTTGTACCTGGAAGTGGGATGCTATGGGTAAAAGAAATCTCAAATGGGGTATTGACTTAGGGCCATTGAGAATGAGGAACTGCCCAAATTAAGCTAGGAATTGGAAGATCCTTGTAATAGGACATTTTGTCACTGCCTCCCACTCTTACAAGCATGCTTTATATCAAGTCAATGCTGTAATGTTAGAAGAAATGCTAGAAGTGATTCAGAATATGTGTGTTACATGTTTCTTGCTGCTTTCAGTAATGTCTTGTGAACGAGATAAATTTAGAGTAGACCTAGGCAGCCCACTAGCAGCAATTGAAAGCAATATTGCTTTGGTAAGATGTTATCTATGATGGCAGGCCCTGAGTCCTCTACCCTTAATCCACTTACAATGATTTAATGTGACAATCTGAACAAGAAATTAGACCAGTGCCAATGCATACAAAGGCAGTCTTCTAGTAAGCATGGTTACGCTTTCTTCACAGGAGCCTATTGTTCTAAAGGTGGTCAGTTATTAGGTACTTAATATATTCCAGCCACTATCTTAGGTGTTTTGGATATTTGTCAGTGAACAATTCTAACAGGAGAAGATAATCATACATACAGAGTACATTAGAACATAAGTGTTATGGGGAAAAAGTCATTCAAAAGATGGAGGGATATGATCATTTAGGTTGCTTTGTGAAATACAGAGATGAAGGTAGACCATCAAGAAAGATAGACTTGAGCCAAGACTTAAGGAGTGTGATGACTCCAGGCAGAGGAGAGAGGTCCTACAATGGAACTATGCTGAAGTGTTTTAGGAAAATTGGGGAAGTTATTGAAGAACACTGCAAAGGGATGGTTGCTAGAGTAGAACAGAGAGCCATATCTTGCCAAGCGTGCAAGCCATTGTAGATACTTTATTTTGAGGGAAATACGGCTGTTGGAAAAAAAAAAAATCGAGGAGGAAGTTGTAGTAACTCAGATGAAAGAGGATATCATGGCTTAGGAAGAAGAGGTAACAATGGGTATAGTGGTTATTGGTTGTATTCTAGGTATATAGTAAATGTGACAGCAAGCAAGATTTGTTTAAGGGCTAGAAGTAAAAGAGACAAGTCCAGGGTGACTTTAACTCAAAGGTTTTAGTCATGAGCATCTGGGAATACAAGGTTTTCAACCAAGATGGGGAAAACTTCAGTTCCAGCAGGGTTTTAGGGGAAGATTGAGAGTTCAACTGAATATGTTGAATCTTTAGATGTCTTTAAGACACAAAATGGCAGTAGTGAATAGGCACTTGATGTATGAGATATACCAAAATTGATATTATATTACTTTAGTAGGTATTGCCCATATTCATTTAAATGATTAAGGATTTTAGTATAGAAAAGGTAAAGAACAGCAAGGACTGAATCATGGAGCATTCAAACATTAAGAGTTCAACAATAAACAACACTAAAGAAACTAAGAGCTGGGTGTGGTGGCTCACCCCTGTAATCCCAGCACTTTGGGAGGCCAAGGTGGGTGGATCACGAGGTCAGGAGATCGAGACCATCCTGGCTAACACAGTGAAACCCCGTCTCTACTAAAAAAAAAAACTACAAAAAATTAGCCGGGCATGGTGGCGGGTGTCTGTAGTCCCAGCTACTTGGGAGGCTGAGGCAGGAGAATGGCATGAACCCAGGAGGCAGAGCCTGCAGTGAGCCGAGATTGCACCACTGCACTCCAGCCTGGGCTACAGAGTGAGACTCTGTCTCAAAAAAAAAAAAAAAAAAAGAACCAATAATAGAGGAAAACCAAGAAACTGTGGAATCACCAAAGTCAAATAAAAGTGAATTGAAGGAGAATCAACAGGTATCAGATAGCTTTGGCAGACTGATTATACAACACAAGGTTTGAAATGGCTATTGAATTTATCATTTTCTGTATCAGTAACCTTGAGAAGAACACAGGTTTTTTTTCTTGATTTCTGGTGGATTGACTTTGGAGTGATAGAAGCAAAAGCTTGAAAAGATAGTTGAGAATGAGTATAGAGAACACTGCATGAGGGACACAGCAAGCCACAGGCACACATTAGTTAGCCCAGCCTCCAGGTAACAGTGGAAACACTGCAGGAGAGTCACATGCACGCCCTCAGATCAGTCTGAGGGAAGGATCCCATAGTGTATCCTTTGCTCCTGAAGTTTTGTCAGCCTGGTCAGCTTCCTCAACACCTAGAATCCCTGCAACTTCTGCTTGACCTCCTGAAGGAAATAGGCCAGAACCTAAACCCAATATACAGCTGCAGAGTTCCTGGATCTAATGCTGCAGGGACTCATCCAGGGCAACCACAGAGGTCACTGAGATGCAAATTCACTGCTAGTGCCACGTACATATGCTGTTGGAGGATCAGTTTGAACTTCCAGACACCAGGCTCACACAGAAGCAAGGAGAAAGGTGGAGTTGGTGCCAGAAAAAGAGCTGGCTGCTATCTTCCCTTACTCAGGTCTGAATAATCACAACTGGGTTGCCTTGGACACTCCATTAAAGGTCAAAATTAGGGCTTAAGGTATGCCCTTTGGACTCCCCTTTAAATCAGAGGCAAACAGCAAATAATGCAAGCTCTAAAATACCCAAACAGGAACCATAATGGAAAAAAAAAAATCACAAGCCGAGGGTCAAACGGAAATACAGGAATAGGTTAAATAGAAGAACTGCAGACCTGAAAAGGCTTGACTCCAGTGCAGTCACAAAGGGGAAAAAGTACGTATCACTCAAAAAGGAAAAGAAAAATGTCGATGAAATTGAACACAATGTTTATTAGAATGACAAGACTGACTATGGCTGGATAATCATCTTGTGACTAATGAAGCCATTTGAACAGGCACAGAGACAGAGTCAGCTTGTTGGTAAAAGGAATGGAAACCCACAACTCCATAATAATCACACCTGCCCAATCATTAACAAATAAATGTGGAGAAAGAAGCACTATTGGAAGTGGATCCCCAAGAATGTTGTCCCTGATGAACCGAAAAAATGATATTTGTTGATAAGATTGAGCCTGACAAAAATCTAGACCCATCAGAAATAGGGAAGACAAAAAAAGATGGAGGTCATGGAACAGGCTAGAGCTCACCCATGATAAATCACAGCCAACTGTCATATGGAACTGGGAACAAACGCAAAATGAAGACTATTTCACTAGACACCACACATAGACATACAAAAACACAAAATTACATTCATACACACAGACATACAACAGTGACACAGAAACACACACTCAGGCAGCTCCTGAGGCTGTAGGGTTCTGCTCTCTGTGAGGAAGTCCCTCCAGGAAGAGAGCAGCCTTGAGACACAGGCCAGTCCTCAAGGTGACAGGAGGGACAACTTTTGGGGAGACTCACTCACACTATCTAGGCGGGCTTGAGGCTGGGATCCCACAGTGCATTTCTGGGGCTCCCCTTGATGTTTCTTCAGCCTTTTCAGCCCTCCACGATGCCTAGAATCCCAAGAACATCCTGTTGAACCCCTGGAAAAGACAAGCCAGAGCCCAACGCCAAGGAACTGCCACAGAGGGCCCCTGCTCCGCTGGTGGAGGAAAAGAGGTTGTGTGGGACAGAAGACCTGTCCTAACCATCCTGTCCTCAATCCCCACTTCACTGGACTTCTTTCTGAGTTCCTGGTGGAAGGAGAGCTTCAGGACAGGAGATGGGCACTCCTTACTCCTCTTTGGATCTGATTCTGGATTGGATGGTGTGGGCAGAAATTGGGTCAGATGGGGGTGAGAATAAAATCTGGTGAGGTGTGGAGGGGGCTGTTGGGGCACATAGACACCTAAGTTCCCCAAGGAAGGTATCAGCAAAAAATTCACTGACCCATGAGCTCACTGCCTCCCTTCAACCTGGCCCTAGCAGGGCCCTGCCCTGGCCTCAAAGCCCAGGGGCTCCCGCTTCTCACTACTGTCCAGGAAATGTGGAAATGAGGACAAATGCAAGGTGGGGCAAAGGCAACCACACCTGGAACTATCATTCCATAGGGGAAGATGGGTTGGGAGTGTGTCTGTGAGGCAGCTGGGGTAATACCAGGACAGACAGTGGTGTCCAGGCATGCTATCACAGGGCACTGAGGAACCCCAAGAAAGCAAAGAAGAGAGTGTAAGTGTCCAGGAAATTATCCATTCCTTCTAGGTTTTCTAGTTTATTTGTGTAGAGGTGTTTATAGTATTCTCCGATGGTAGTTTGTATTACACTCTCCCAAGACTAAACCAGGAAGAAGTTGAATCCCTGAATAGACCAATAGCAGGCTCGGAAATTGAGGCAATAATTAATAGCCTAACAACCAAAAAAAGTCCAGGAACAGACGGATTCACAGCTGAATTCTACCAGAGGTACAAGGAGGAGCTGGTACCATTCCTTCTGAAACTATTCCAATCAAGCATTTCTTCTGAAACTATTCCAATCAATAGAAAAAGAGAGAATCCTCCCTAACTCATTTTATGAGACCAACATCATCCTGATACCAAAGCCTGGCAGAGACACAACAAAAAAAGAGAATTTTAGACCAATATCCCTGATGAACATTGATGCAGATATCTTCAATAAAATACTGGCAAACCAAATCTAGCAGCACATCAAAAAGCTTATCCACCATGATCAAGTGGGCTTCATCCCTGGGATGCAAGGATGGTTCAACATACTCAAATCAATAAATATAATCCAGCATATAAACAGAACCAAAGACAAAAACCACATGATTATCTTAATAGATGCAGAAAAGGCCTTTGACAAAATTCAACAGCCCTTCATGCTAAAAACTCTTAATAAATTCAGTATTGATGGAATGTATCTCAAAATAATAAGAGCTATTCATGACAAACCCACAGCCAATATCATACTGAATGGGCAAAAACTGGAAGCATTCCCTTTGAAAACTGGCACAAGACAGGGATGCCCTCTCTCACCACTCCTATTCAACATAGTGTTGGAAGTTCTGGCTAGGGCAATCAGGCAAGAGAAAGAAATCAAGGGTATTCAGTTAGGAAAAGAAGAAGTCAAATTGTCCCTGTTTGCAGATGACATGATTGTATATTTAGAAAACCCCATCGTCTCAGCCCAAAATCTCCTTAAGCTGATAAGCATCTTCAGCAAAGTCTCAGGATACAAAATCAATGTGCAAAAATCACAAGCATTCTTTTTTTTTTTTTTTTTTTTTTTTTTTTTTTTTTTTTTTGAGACGGAGTCTCGCTCTGTCACCCAGGCTGGAGTGCAGTGGCCGGATCTCAGCTCACTCAAGCTCCGCCTCCCGGGTTTACGCCCTTCTCCTGCCTCAGCCTCCCAAATAGCTGGGACTACAGGCATCTGCCACCTCTCCCAGCTAGTTTTTTGTCTTTTTAGTAGAGACGGGGTTTCACCATGTTAGCCAGGATGGTCTCGATCTCCTGACCTCATCATCCACCCGTCTCAGCCTCCCAAAGTGCTGGGATTACAGGCTTGAGCCACCGCACCCGGCCACAAGCATTCTTATACACCAGTAACAGACAAACAGAGAGCCAAATCATGAATGAACTCCCATTCACAATAGCTTCAAAGAGAATAAAATACCTAGGAATTCATCTTACAAGGGATGTAAGGGACCTCTTCAAGGAGAACTACAAACCACTGCTCAGTGAAATAAAAGAGGACACAAACAAATGAAGAACATACCATGCTCATGGATAGGAAGAATCAATATTGTGAAAATGGCCATACTGCCCAAGGTAATTTATAGATTCAATGCCATCCCCATTAAGCTACCAATGACTTTCTTCACAGAATTGAAAAAAACTGCTTTAAAGTTCATATGGAACCAAAAAAGACCCCACATTGCCAAGACAATCCTAAGCCAAAAGAACAAAGCTGGAGGCATCACACTACCTGACTTCAAACTATACTACAAGGCTACAGTAACCAAAACAGCATGGTACTGGTACCAAAACAGAGATACAGACCAATGGAACAGAACAGAGAGAGCCCTCAGAAATAATACCACACATCTACAGCTATCTGATCTTTGACAAACCTGACAAGAACAAGAAATGGGGAAAGGATTCCCTATTTAATAAATGGTGCTGGGAAAATTGGCTAGCCATAAGTAGAAAGCTGAAACTGGATCCTTTCCTTACTCCTTACATGAAAATTAATTCAAGATGGATTAGAGACTTAAATGTTAGACCTAAAACCATAAAAACCCTAGAAGAAAACCTAGGTAATACCATTCAGGACATAGGCATGGGCAAGGATTTCATGTCTAAAACACCAAAAGCAATGGCAACAAAAGCCAAAATTGACAAATGGGATCTAATTAAAGAGCTTCTGCACAGCAAAAGAAACTACCAGAGTGAACAGGCAACCTACAGAATGGTAGAAAATTTACAATCTACTGATCTGACAAAGGGCTAATATCCAGAACCTACAAAGAACTCCAACAAATTTACAAGAAAAAAACAAACAGCCCCATCAAAAAGTGGGCAAAGGATATGAACAGACACTTCTCAAAAGACATTCATACAGCCAACAGACACATGAAAAAATGCTCATCATCACTGGCCATCAGAGAAATACAAATCAAAACCACAATGAGATACCATCTCACACCAGTTAGAAAGGCCATTATTAAAAAAATCAGGAAACAACAGGTGATGGAGAGGATGTGGAGAAATAGGAACCCTTTTACACTGTTGGTGGGACTGTAAACTAGTTCAAGCATTGTGGAAAACAGTGTAGTGATTCCTCAAGGATCTAGAACTAGAAATACCATTTGATCCAGCCATCCCATTACTGGGTATATACCCAAAGGATTATAAGTCATGCTGCTATAAAGACACATGCACAAGTATGTTTATTGCAGCACTATTCACAATAGCAAAGACTTGGAATCAACCCAAATGTCCACCAGTGACAGACTGGATTAAGAAAGTGGCACATATACACCATGGAATACTATGCAGCCATAAAAAAGGAGGAGTTTGTGTCCTTTGTAGGGACATGGATGCAGCTGGAAACCGTCATTCTCAGCAAACTATCGCAAGAACAGAAAACCAAACACTGCATGTTCTCACTCATAGGTGGGAACTGAACAATGAGATCACTTGGACACAGGAAGGGGAACATCACACACTGGGGCCTATTGTGGGGAGGGGAGAGGGGGGAGGGGGGAGGGATAGCATTAGGAGATATACCTGATGTAAATGATGAGTTAATGGGTGCAGCACACCAACATGACACATGTATACATATGTAACAAACCTGCACATTGTGCAGATGTACCCTAGAACTTAAAGTATAATAATAATAAAAAAAAAATTTTGTTTGAAAAATCATCATTTGAGAAAATAAAAAAAAATTTAAAAAAGAAAACAAAGAAGAAACAAAGGACTCCTGAGACTGAAAAGGGGCCTGTGCTGGAGTCCAAACCACCTTTGGGGATTCCTGCCAGAAGACCCATGAGGTTTCTGTAAAGTGTACCCATGCCCAACTCCAACACGGGGGACACCTAACACAGCCTCACCTGCATCCAGCCAATCCCCAGTCCCTTTTATTCCATAAAAAAAATTAATGGCAGCCAAAGGATTCAGTGCTGGAAAGCAGTCACATCCAGGAACAGGGGAGTTTGATATCCCTCAAGAATGAAAAAAATGAAAGACAACCTTAATTAGAAGGCAAAGGCCAGCCATGGGTGTTACCTCTCATCCTATGTGAATCATGCAGTCATCTGATTGGATATTGCAAGAAAGTGTCTTTTTGGTTTTTTGTTTGTTTTTTTTTTTTGGTGAAAGCTATGAAAACCTAGAGCTCCATGATCATCACACCTGCCCAATAATTAAAGATGTGCGGAGAAGGAAACATTCATTAAAGGATCCCCTAGAATATTGTCCTTGGTGAACTGAGAAATATTGTTTGTTGATAAGATTGAGCCAGACCAAAAAAATCTAGACCCATCAGAAATATGGAAGATAATAAAAGATAGAGGGCATAGTAAGAGAACAGAGGCGATGTAGGGGAAATTACTGCCACTGCCATGTGGATGCAGGAATGAGTGCAAAACTTGTGACCTAGCCAGAAAGGCTGCAGTTTGACTTAAAGAGATTGTTCGCACGTTATTGTGTTCTTCTCAGTATTCAATCATGGTGACTTTTGATGTGACTATTAAGGGAAAGGAAGAATGGAGTTAGAAGCACCTTCTTTGACATCTGACTACACCACTTCTGCTCATGGAAAACATGTTCCTGTGAGGTTTCTGTTGCTGGATGTGGTATTGTCACCTTATTTTAGAAAAGTTGGCCTCTCCACAGACAAGGTTATTTTTATTCCTCCTGGTGCCAGGCAGGCCCCCTCCTACCCCAGGCCTTAACAAAACACAAGCTGGAACCACACAGAAAACATTACACACAGCCCAAGCAGAAACACAAGGAGAGGTACACCAGAAGGAATCCAGACTTGAAAGAAACCTCCTCCAGTGCACAAGGAACATTTGTCCCACCAGATACCACAAAGAGAAGACACACACACACAAACACATCCCACACAAATACACACACACACACACACACAGATATACAACGCTTACAAAGTGCTGACCAGCTACAGCCAGTTTGGACTAATAAGCGTTGGTTTATGCCAGTTCTAGTTTTTCATGGCTGGTTCTGACTGGTTTAGAATGGCTTCAACTGACCAGAACCTGTTTAGTGTGACTATAGTGAATTTGACCAGCTTGGGCCTGTTTTGACTGACCAAAACCAGTTTATGCCAGTTGTGGTCTTTGTTGGTTTTGATCACATTAGACTCATTTCAACTGGCCACAACTGTTTAATGCCCAGTAAAAATGGCCTCAACAGGTTTGACCACTTTCTTATATCATCTATATCCTCATGTAACCCTTGTCATTTTTTATGAGAGACTTCTTACCAAATGAGGGACATGAGAAATATTAGAACTTGAGCACACAAACAAGAACCACTGACAACCTACAGGGGAATTACCATTATTGTAGATGAAAAAGGAACTTCCATATTTTCTCTTAGACCTTAGAATCTTTTTCACTCTTTCATTGTACAATTTTGAGCACTGTTTTTACTGGTTTTCACAAGTTAGAATTGTTTTATGCCAATTGTGATCAGTCTAAGCTGATTCTGACCAACAGACCAGTTCCAACTGGTCAAAACTGGTTGGTACTGGGTATTACTGGCCTCGAGCAGCCTGAAGCAGTTTTGATTGGGCAAAATCAGTTCATGCCTATTCTGAATGGTCTTGCCAGTTCTGACCAGTTCCTCTGGCCAAAACTGACTGATACTGGCTCTGACTGGCTACAACTGGCTTGAAAAAATAAGCACCAATTTATGCCACTTCCAATTTGTCATAGCTGGTTCCAACCAACTTAGAATGGTTTCAGCTGGCTACAACCACTTTAGAGGGGCTATAATTAACCTTGACCAGCTTGCACCTGTTTTGACCAGCCAAAATCTGCATATGCCAGCTCTGACTACTCTTGGCCAGTTCCGAAAGGTTTACACTGATTTCAACCAGCCACATCGGTATAGATGGAGTATAACAAGCCTCAACAGGTTTTGATCACTTCAGTGTAGAAGCTATAGCATCATGCAGGCCTTGTCAGTTTCTTTTTGACATATTTCTTACAAAATCAGAGACATCTAGACACACAAGTAAGAAACACTCAAAACCCTTTGAAGAAAGTTTCACTATTATAGATTAAAGGAGACCTTCTACATTCCCTTAGACTTGGAATACTTTTCACTCTTTCATTGTGAAACCAGCCCAATTTTCCAACAAGCTGGATGTCCATAAAACTGAAGCTTGAGAAACTTGTATTTGTACAATGAAATACATTTGCTGCTTGTTGACCAACTCCTCTTCTTTCCCCTCCTGTTTTTATTCTGGGCTATTTAAACCCTTAACTTTAATCAAGGAGGAGGGACGAATTTGAGATTTGACTCCCATCTCACAGGCTGATGTCACCTGGGAAATAATAAGCCTGCTTCCCTGGGATTACTCATCTCACTGATTGGCTTTTTTGCATTAACTAATGGGACCCAAACATAACTCCTGGTGTTTGCTAATAATTGTACAATCTTGAGCACTGGTTTTGACTAGTTTTTATAAGCCAGAAACATATTTTTTTTTGAGATGGAGTCTCATACTGTTGCCCAGGCTGGAGTGCAGTGGCACAATCTCGGCTCACTGCAACCTCTGCCTCCCAGGTTCAAGCAATTCTCCTTGCCTCAGCCTCCCTAGTAGCTGGGATTACAGGTGCCCACCACCATGCCCAGCTAATTTTTTTGTATTTTTAGTAGAGAAGGGGTTCCACTATGTTAGCCAGGCTGGACTCGAACTCCTGACCTCGTGATTCACCTGCTTCGGCCTCCCAAAGTGCTGGGATTACAGGCGTGAGCCACCGCACCTGGCCAAGCCAGAAACATTTTAAGCCAATTGTGACTGGTCTTGGCTGGTTCCAATCGGTTTGGATCAATTTCAACTGACTGCAAATGGTTAAGACTGGCTCTGACTGGTGGCAGCCAGTTTGGAATGACCATAATTGGTTAATGCTGGTTCTGACTGGTCATGGCTGGTTCCAAATAGTGTAGATTGGTTTCAACTGCCCAAAATCTGTGTAGCTAGTGTAAAAGGAAAATAAATATCGGGACCCCAAAATCACTAAACCAAAGGAAAAAGTCAAGCTGAGAACTGCATCGGGCAAACCCTGTCTCCCATTTTATTTCTAAATGCGATAGCTACAAAGATAAAAAGCTATTATACAAACCTCCCTCACAATTTGTCCACAAGGAAATTTCTATGGGCCTCAAGAGCTTTACCCTAAAACAGTTCTGTTGAATTTAACGCTGGTGAGGTAACTTGATAGCTTATCTTCACAGGTGTGAGACAAAGAACAGAACGCAGTATCCTCTCTGCTCACCTGAGGCAAATGCATATCTGATTGCTTTCTCTGCCCTATTATTTACGTAAAAATTCAAATTCACTAAGTCAGACTGATTCAGTAAAAAGCTAATCAGAGACTCAAAAGAATACAATTTGCCTCTTAGCTACTTATGACCTGGAAGCCCACCGCTTCAAGTTGTCCTGTATTTCCAGACTGAACCAATGTATACCTTACACATATTGATGTCTCATGTCTTCCTAAAATGTATAAAACCAAGCTGTGCCCCAAAAACCTTGGGCACCTGTCATCAGGACCACCTGAGGCTGTGTCACGGGGTGTCCTTAACCTTGACAAAATCAACTTTCTAAATTGATTGAGACCTGTCTCAGATACTTTGGGTTCACAACAGGCTGTATCTGGCCTTGACTGGCTTGGACTGGTTTTGACTGGCCACAATTGGTTTGTCAATTTTGACTGGTCTTGGCCATTTCCAACAAGTTTACACCAGTTTCACCTGACCACAAACGGTTCAGACTGGCTCTGTCTGGCTACCATCAGTTTTGACAGACTGAAGTTACTTTATTCTCTTTCTGACTTGTTATGGCTAGTATTGACCAGCTTTTACCAGTTTCAACTGGCCATGACTGGTTTAGATGAGCTATCACTGGCATTAAACACTTTTGACCATTTCTTTGTAGAAACGGTATTCTCATGTAATCCTTCTCAGTCTCTTTTTGAGGGACTTTTTACCAAATGGGAGACATTAGTAAAACTAGAACTTGAATGCACAAAGAACTGTACAAGAACCCATATTGTGGTTTCCTTGGAAAGGAACTAGAGAGGCAGGATATGCAGGTTTAGGATTCATTAGTTTTAATAATTTCAATGGGCTCTGAGGTATAAGGGCTGGCCCTAGTGGTTTCATATGTGGCCCTGGGGTGGCTAGAGCAAGTGTTTAGTGGCCCAGATTGTGAGAGCTTAATAAGGCAAGTGGTTGGGGCTGTGGATTCTGGGTTGGTTGATTTGTATTTTAAAGGCACATTCCTGGGAGGAGGACTCCGAAGCAGGGTGGGATGAAGGAGGCAGGAGACCAAGACAAGGTAATACAGACATATTGTTGGATTGCACAGAACAACATGTGTCCAGCACATACATCTATGTGCTGATGTGAAAGCGTCAAGTTTACAGAAGCTTATGCTTAACACTGGTTTGAGTTGGCCTTTCCCCAATGATTGGTGATGTTAAGCATCTTTTCATGTGCTTATTAATGTATTACAATATACAGACTATTCCTTTGGGAAAATGTCTGTTGAAGTCCTTTGTCATTTTTAACTGACTTGTTTACTTTTGGTTATTGTTGAATTTTAGACGTTCTTTGTATGTTCTGGGTACTAGTCCTTTATCAGATAAATGATTTGCCAATAGTGTTTTCTCCCATTTTGTGGGTTGCCATATTACTCTAATGATAGTATCCTCTGATGCACAAAAGTTTTAAATTTTAATGAAGGCCAATTTTTCTATTTTTTTCTTTTGTTGCTTGTGCTTTTTGTGTCATATCCAAGAACCAAATCTAATGTCATGAAGCTGTTGCCCTATGTTTTATTCTAAGGGTTATATAGTTTAAGCTGTTACATTTAGGTATTTGTTCTACTTTGAGTTATTTTTTGTATATGGTATTAGGTAAGGATCTAAATTCATGCTTCTGCATGTTGGTATCTAGTTTTTCCAAACACTTTTGTTCAGAAGGCTGTTTTTTCCCCAATGGTCTTGACACACTTGCCAAAAAATCATTTGACCGTATATGTGAGGGTTTATTTCTGAGATCTCTATTATTCCATTGGTTTATATGTCTTTTTGTTTGCCAGTACCACACTATTTTGGTTACTGTAGCATTGCAGTAAGTTTTTAATCAGGAAATGTGAGCCTTCCAACCTTATTCTTTCTCAAGGTTGTTTTAGCTATTCGGGGTCCTTTCAGATTCCATATGAATTTTATGATAAATTTTTATATTTCTCCATAAAATATATGTAGATTGCCTTAGATAGTACTGACTCCCAAAATGCAAATATTGGTCTATATGATGGTGTCCCAAAGGTCTCTTAAGGTCTATTCACTTTTTTCACTCTTTTTTTTTCTGTTCCTCAGACTTTATTATTTTAATTTCCATATCTTCAAACTTGCTCATTCATTCTTCTGCCTGCTCAAATCTGCCTTTGAACCCCTTGGGACTTTTTTATTTCAGCTATTGTACTCCAGAATTTCTCTTTTTTTAATGTTTTCTATTTCTTTACTGATATATCTATTTTGTTCATAAAATGTGTTCTAGCCAGTTAACTGGCCAAAGAAGTCTACAGTCAATGCTATTCCTATCAAAATACTGTCATTTTTCACAGAAATAGAAAAACTACTCTAAAATTTATACAGAACCAAAAAGAGGCCAAATAACTAAAGCAATTCTAAACAGAAAGAACAAATCTGGAGGCATCACATTACCCAACTTCAAACTACTATAAAGCTACAGTAACCAAAACAGCATGATACTGGTAATTAAATAAAACCCACAAACCCACATACACCAATGGAACAGAATAGAGGACCAAGATATAAAGCCATACACCTACAGCCATCTGATCTTTGACAAAGTTGACAAAAATAAGCAAAGCAGAAGAATTCCCTATTCAATAAACAATGCTGGGATAACTGGCTAGACATATGCAAAAGAATGAAACTGGACTCTTATCTTTCAAAATGTACAAAAATTAATTTGAGGTGGACTAAAGATTAAATGTAAGACCTCAGGCCAGGTGCGGTGGCTCACAGCTGTAATCCCAGCACTTTGGGAGGCCAAGGCGGGCCGATCACCTGAGGTCAGGTGTTTGAGACCAGCCTGGCCAACATGGTGAAACCCCGTCTCTACTAAAAACACAAAAATTAGCCGGGCGTGATGGCAGGTGCATGTAATCCCCACTACTCAGGAGGCTGAGGCAGGAGAACGGTTTGAATCTAGGAGGCAAAGGTTGCAGTGAGCCAAGATCATGCCACTGCACTCCAGCCTGGGTGACAGGGTGAAAAAAAGAAAAAAGAAAATAAAAAAGACCTCAGACTATAAAAATCCTAGAAGAAAACATAGGAAATACCCTCCTCAACACTAGCTTTGGCAAAGAACTTATGGCTAAGTCTTCAAAAGCAATTGCAGCAAAAACAAAAATTGACAAATGGGACTTAAAAAAACTAAAGATCTTCTACATAGCAAAAGAAACTATTAACAAAGTAAAGAGACAACCTACAGAATGAGAGAAAATATTAACAAACTATGCATGTAACAAAGGTCTAACATTCAGAATCTATAAGGAACCTAAACAAATCAAACAAAAAACAAATCAATTTTAAAATGGGCAAAGGACATGAACAAACACTTCTCAAAGGAAGACATACACGTGTCCAACAAACATGAAAAAATGTTCATCATCACTAATCATTAGAGAAACGCAAATCAAAACCACAATGAGATACCATCTCACACCAGTCAGAATGGTGATTGTAAAAAAGGTAACAGGTGATGACAAGGCTGTGCAGAAGAGGGAATGCGTATACACTGTTAGTGGGAATGTAAATTTAGTTCAGCCACTGTGGAAAGCAGTTTGGAGATTTCTCAAAGACCCTAGAACTACTATTTGACCTGACAACCCCATTCCTGGGTATATACACAACGGAAAAATAAATTGCTCTTCCAAAAGACACATGCACTCATATGTTCATCTTCATTGCAGTGCTATTCACAATAGCAAAGACAAGGAATTAACCGAGGTGCCCACCAATAGTGAACTGGATACAGAAAATGTATTACATACATACCATGGAACACTACACAGCCACAACAATGGAATACTACACAGCCACAGCAAAGAGTGAAATCATGTCCTTTGCAGCAACATTGATCCAGTTGGAGGCCATTATCCTAAGCTAATTAACGTGGCAACCGAAAACCAAACACCACATGCTTTCACTTATAAGTGGGAGCTAAGCATTGAGTACACCTGGACATAAAGATGGGCACAATAGTCACTGGGGATGACTAGAGGAGGGAGAGAGAAAGGAGGATATGGGCTGAAAAACTACCTATTAGGTAGTAAACTTACTACCCGAGTGACAGGATCATGTGTACCCCAAACCTCAGCATCACACAATATACTCATCTAGCAAACTTGCACATGTACCCGCTCAATCCAAAATAAAACTTGGGAAAAAAGAGAAAAGCAATTAAATGAGTTTTTTTGTAGACAACAAATAATTGGGTCTTATTTTTATATGCACTTTGACAGTCTGTCTTTTAATGATTGTTGCATGTTTCTTATGTACAATTTGCATGCAACAAAATGCATAAATCTTAAGTGTACCATTTGCTGAGTTTTGACAAATGCATAATATGTTGAATATGTATGTTTAGTCAACCTGTTCAGCATCAGGCTCCTGCCCCAACACTTCCTCCTTCGGAATGCCTATTTCTGGTCATGGCCAGAGGCACACTACCCAGTCTGTGGACGGCCACTTTGCTGGCTGCAACCCTTTATAAAAAATAAAGTCTCCTCTGTTTTTTACATTTAAATAGTGTATGGCCAGGCACAGTGGCTCACACCTGTAATCCCAGCATTTGGGGAGGCCAGGGTGGGTGGATGATTTGAGGTCAGGAGTTCAAGACAGTTCCAACATGTGAAACCCCATGTCTACTAAAAATACAAAAAAATTAGCCAGACCTGGTGGCATGCACCTGTAATCCCAGCTACTCGGGAGGCTGAGGCAGGAGAATCACTTGAACCTGAGAGGCGGAAGTTACAGTGAGCCGAGATCACACCACTGCTCTCCAGCCTGGGCAACAGAGTAAGACTCCATTTCAAAAAAAAAAAAAAAAGAAAGAAAGAAAGAAAGAAAAAAAAAATCTGTAGTTTTTCTTTTTTTTTTTTTTTTTTTTTTTTTTGAGACGGAGTCTCGCTCTGTCTCCCAGGCTGGAGTGCAGTGGCGCGATCTCGGCTCACTGCAAGCTCCGCCTCCCGGGTTCACGCCATTCTCCTGCCTCAGCCTCCCGAGTAGCTGGGACTACAGGCGCCCACAACCGCGCCCGGCTAATTTTTTGTATTTTTAGTAGAGACGGGGTTTCACCGTGGTCTCGATCTCCTGACCTTGTGATCCGCCCGCCTCGGCTTCCCAAAGTGCTGGGATTACAGGCGTGAGCCACCGCGCCCGGCCTGTAGTTTTTCTTAAAGTTAACATATCCATATCAGTACTTAGTGGCCCACGAAGGGAAGGTAAAAAGGGTAGCTCCATTGGATCCTACCTAATCAATATTTCCTCTATCTTAACTTGGGTTGCCATAACAAAATTGCATATACTCAGTGGCTTAAACAACAAAAATTAATTTTCTCACAGTTCTGGAAGCTGGAAAGTCCGAGATAAGGTGCCAGCATGGTCCACTTTTGGTGCGGGCTCTCTTCCTGGCTTGCAGATGGCTGCCTTCTTGCTATGTCCTCATATGGCTTTTCCTAGATGCAGGAGACAGACAGAAAGAGAGAGAGAGCCCCTCTTCCTATTTTTGTAAGACCACCAATTCTATCAGATGAGGATCCCACCCTTATGACCTTAATTAACTTCAATTACCTCCTAAAAGCTCTATCTCCAAAATAGCCACATTGAGGGTTAGGGCTTCAACCTCTGAATTTTGGGAGGACACAGTTTAGTTCATAGCACCCTCCAAAGGATACTCCTCTCCTTTGACATGTGTGACGTTAACCACAACCATCACACGTCACACAGGTGGATAGGGTTCCTGACTATAAAGCTTCAATAACCAAAAGCCTGGAGCTACCCTTGGTTCTGGAAGCTTCTTTACTTTTACTTTGAAGTTTTCAGTTCCCATTGAGGGAGACCCTCATCCCACCTGTTAGATGAATCATTTTTCTTCTTGGCCAAACTGGAGACTGCGTGGAATCACTTTTATTCTTCTGCAATATATCATTCCAGAGCCAGAAGAGACAGCTTTATATTACAGCACCCGGGTGAGACCTGGGAAGCTGGCCCCGTATTCCCGACATTCCGCACTGCGGCCTTCCATTGAGTGACTGCAGCTGACTGCCAATTCCCCGAACTATAAGCTTATGTTTACAATCAAGGACTCTTCCACCTGCCTTACACACAAACTCAGCAGAGTCATTTTATTTTTTTTTAGTTACTTTTTTTTTTTAAGACAGAGTCTCGCTCTGTAGCCCAGGCTGGAGTGCAGTGGTGGGATCTCGGCTCACTGTAACCTCTGCCTCTCGGGTTCAAGCGATTCTCCTGCCTCAGCCTCCCGAGTAACTAGGACTACAGTTGTGTGCCACCACGCCCAGCTAATTTTTTTTTTTTTTTTTTTGTATTTTTAGTACAAACCCTGTCTCTACTATATATCAAAAGGTCTTTTCAGGTCAGGAAGCCATACAAGTGCGCAGTGTGTGTATACTAGCCAGGACCAGTCTGTGCTCAGTGGTCTTTTCATCAGGAGAAAGTTACTGAAGTTAGTCTCTTGTCCGGTCAAAGCTATAGTTACAGCTGGTGGAATAGGGGGTGGGGTCAGTCAGCATCCGGTGGAGCTGAAAATTGTTTTAATATTGTTTATGTTGAGGCCAGTGCTTGTTTAGCTGCCAGAGAGGAAAAAAAAAAAAAAAAACCTTGTGGCAGTTAGAACATACTTTATTCTTTTTTTTTTTTTTTTTTTTTTTTGAGACGGAGTTTCATTCTTATTGCCCAGGCTGGAGTGCAGAAGCATGATTTCAGCTCACTATAACCTCCGCCTTCTGGGTTCAAGTGATTCTCCTGCCTCAGCCTCCCGAGTAGCTGAGATTACAGGCATGTGCCACCACGCCCAGCTAATTTTGTATTTTTAGTAGAGACGGGTTTCTCCATGTTGGTCAGACTGGTCTCGAACTCCTGACCTCAGGTGATCCTCCCGCCTCAGCCTACCAAAGTACTGGGATTACAGGCGTGAGCCACCGCGCCTGGTCAGAAAATAATTTATTCCTTAAGTATAGGGAGATGTGACCTATTCCTTGCCTGGCATGGCCTTGCGTCCAGTTTATGTCTTATTGCCACAAAGCATCTGTTCTGTCAATCTTATGATCTCTGTTTTAACATTCATGTTGGTCAGTTGTTATATTTAAACCACAAAAGAGAAGGGTATAATGAGGCCTGTCTAACCTTCCATCCTGTCATGGCTGGGAACTAAGTATTTAAGAGTTTTCTGGGGGCCGGGCACGGCGGCTTTACACCTGTAATCCCAGCACTTTGCGAGGCTGAGGGAGCCAGATCACCTGAGGCTGGGAGTTCAAGACCAGCCTGACCAACATGGAGAAACCCCATCTCTACTAAAAATACAAAATTAGCTGGGCGTGGTGGTGCATGCCTGTAGTCCCAGCGACTCGGGAGGCTGAGGCAGGAGAATCCCTTGAACTTCGGAGGCAGAGGTTGCAGTGAGCCAAGATCGTGCCACCGCACTCCAGCCTGGGCAACAAGAGCAAAACTCTGTCTCAAAAACAACAACAACAAAAAGAGTTTTCTGGGGTCCCCTTGGCCACAAGGGGGTCCATTCAGTCAGGGAGTGGTTTACGATTTTAGGTTTATAAATCTTAGGGAAAGACTCCCAGGAGAGTAAGTAAGACATAAAGCCATATCATGTAAAGATGTAAGTGTATGTCACTGTTATAATAGGCAGGGTTATAATATTAAAATAATGATAATGATGATGTTAACAATGTCCTCTTCCTATGGGGTGGGGATGCAGGAGTAACCAGCCTTCTCAGGAGAAGTATTATGGCTACACTATTACCACTGTACTACTTTATAACTACAGCATGATCACATACACTATAACCAAGCCTGGGAGTGATCACAGTAATGATGTCCTTTCAGGTGCAGCATTGCATAGGGGTTAATAGAATGGACTCTGTAGTCAGCCAGCCTGGGTTTGAATTTCCCTGTGCTATTTACAAGTTTTGTGATCTTGGAAAATTCCTTTATTCCTCCGTGACACATTGTTTGTGCGGGAAACAAGTATAATTGTGCTCATCTCAAGCATTAGAGGATTGAACGAACCTAGAACATGGCCTGGTACACATTAAACACTTAACTAAAATCTGCTGTCATCATTATTGTCATCACAATTAGCACTGTGTACTGGGTGCCACATCATTTATGCTTCACAAAGACCTTATAATGTGCAGACTATTTCCCTCTGGGTTACAAGATTGTCATTATTCAACAGTGGTATCAATTGCAACGATAATGGTAACATAAATGCAAATAACCACAATATCAGTGTGGTAGCCAGCCTCCAAGATTGCCCTCAATCAATCTTATCTCCTGATATTCAAACTCTGTACAAAGTCCTCTTTCACGATAAATAGAATTGACCACTGTAACCAATACATTCACTATGTGGTGAACACACTCAAGTATTCTTATGGTGGGTTCCATGAGGTGAGAAACTGAGGCTTTCACCTTCTGCTCATAGTCATGTGAGCTTAGAATCAGATCCAATTAGCCCCAGTTAGCCTTCAGATGACTGCAATTCCGGCCAACATCCTGACTGCAACCTCATGAGAGTTCCTGAGCCAGAATCACCTAGCTAAACTGTGCCTAGATTTCCAGCCCTCAGAGAGTGTGTGGGAGGATAAGTGTTTATTATTACGTTAAGCCACTAAGTTTTGAGTAATATGTTACATACAACTAGCGATAAATAATTAATATGGTTGTCCTAGTCTGTTTGGGATGCTATAACAAAATCCCTAGGCTGGGGGATTTATAAACAAGAAAAATTTATTGCTCACAGTTCTGGTGGCTGAAAAGTCCAAGATCAAGATGCCAGCACATTCAGTGTCTGGCGAGGATTGTCTGCTTCATAGATGGCGACTGCTTGCTGTGTTCTCGCATGGCAGAAAGGAAGAAAACTCCCTTGGCCCTCTTTTGTAAGCCCATGAATTGCAGTCCTGAAAGCAAAACCCTCATGACCTAATCACCTACCAAAGACTCCATCCTCTTAATATTATCTCAATGGGAAACTGATTTCAATATGTAAATTTGGTGGGGGGAGGCACAAATTTAGACCATAGCAGCAGTCAACACTGTATTGTAAATGTGCCCATTTTCCACAATATAATGGAACACACCATGGGTTTTCAGGATTGGCATTTATTGTAGGCACAAACTTAATATAACTCAAATGATTGTACTAATGTGCTTCTTATATTGTCCTTTTCACAAATGTAAACAGAGAACACCATTTTTTGTTTTAATAGCAGTATTCCTTGTTATAATAAATATTAAAATAACACCATAATAAAATCACTAAGGTTACAACCTAACTGTGCTGAATTCACAGAGGGTGGAAAACATCACCCCAGGGATGGGACTCCTGTGTTTATATAACAAACACCTGAAGGTGGCAGAAACTAGCAGAGACAGAGGATTTCTCAGCATCGGAATTGATACGTTGCTATTTATGATATCTGAATAATTTAGAGGCATAGAATAAATAATGACAAGGATTCTGATATTTGTTATAAAGTATAATTGTGTTGATTATATTTAAAATCATTAATAGAAACAATGTAATTGTAGAATTAAGTATAACTGTAAGTGGTATGGTATGGCATGGTGTATGGTATGGTATGATATGAGGAATGTGGAGTAGAGTATAGTGGGGTGGGGTAGGATATACCATAGATAATAGTCACATTGGGTTGGGTGCGGTGGCTCAGGCCTGTAATCCCAAAGCTTTGGTGGCTGAGGTGGGCAAATCATGAGGTCAGGAGATCGAGACCATCCTGGCCAATGTGGTGAAACCCCGTCTCTACTAAAAATACAAAAAATTAGGCCGGGCGCGGTGGCTCACACCTGTAATCCCAGCACTTTGGGAGGCCGAGGCGGGCGGATCACAAGGTCAGGAGATCGAGACCACGGTGAAACCCCGTCTCTACTAAAAATACAAAAAATTAGCCGGGCGCGGTGGCAGGCGCCTGTAGTCCCAGCTACTTGGGAGGCTGAGGCAGGAGAATGGCAGGAACCCGGGAGGCAGAGCTTGCAGTGAGCCGAGATCGCGCCACTGCACTCCAGCCAGGGGACAGAGAGAGACTCCGTCTCAAAAAAAAAAAAAAAAAAAAATTAGCTAGGTGTGGTGGCGGGTGCCTGTAATCCCAGCTACTCGGAGGCTGAGGCAGGAGAATCCCTTGAACCTGGGAGGCAGAGGTTGCAGTGAGCCAAGATCGCGCCACTGCACTCCAGCCTGGGCGACAGAGCGAGACTCCATCTGAAAAAACTAAAAAAATAGTCACTATTTGGCACTAGTAGCCCAGTTGAATGCTAAGGGTGGAGGGTGTGATTCATCCTGGCATTATGGGAAGTGTCCATGACAACCTTGGCTTTAAGCTGACTTTGGCCACAGGGTCAATATCTGCCACACTGCGTCACATCCATTATCCAACAAGGCACCTGAGCCCCAGAACTCTCAGCCCTGCCACATTCCTCTTGCTCCTGGGGTTCCACAATTTCCAGCGGCTGCTCAAGTGGAGGAGGTGGAGCAGATGACACTGACAATGGGATACAGGATAGAAAGTGCTAGGGTAGATGCTGATGGGAGTGGCCCCCTGCCTATGGATCTCCCACTACTGCCCCTTTCCCCCTCTACGTGGCCTGACACTGTGACCAGGAGGAGGCTAAGTTAGGAGATCTTGTAAACAGTGGGGAATGTAGGTAGGTAGGATACTCAGTTGGGCACTGCCCTGATGTGGAGTTAGAGCTGGGTGTGCTGGACCATGGTGGGAGGAGGCATTAAATCTTGAATTAGAAGACCTGAACCCACCCCACCAACTTCCCCACGCATGTAACCAATCTGTGTGGGGCATTTGGTCAACCTCAATATTATTGCTATTATTCATTCATCCATTTAACAAGCTTGTACTGAGCGTCTGCTTTGAGCTGGCACCGTGCTGGGTGCCTGGGATACAGCAGAAACAAGACAGACAAAGTCTGGGTCTCATAAGGCTGATGATCCAGTGAGGAAGAGGGATGAGAAACCAAAAAAAGGAATATTTAATCAGGTCAGATAGTAGTAGTATTTGCAATGCAAATATAGTACAAAATAAGGGAGCAGCAAGTGAGCCTAGAGATGTGTTACCTCAATGGAAGGATGCCATGGGGGTGGAAGCACTCCAAAGGTGGATGAGGAAAGCAAGATGCATGGGTGCTGGAGAAGCAGAGTACTCTCAAAACGGTCAATGAAAAGGCTCAAAGCCAGAGAAAGCATCCTTGATGTTAAAACAGCCAGAATTGAGATGCCTGACAAATAAAAATGTTGACTAACTCCAACTGCGGGCTCTCTGGACCCTATAGCCTCTTTTATTGTAGTTCTATCTTTACACTACAAACATTAAATGCAACTCTGTGAAAGTAGAAATAACCAAAATATTATGTGAAAGTTTGATATGTAAAATATTAAAATTAGGTAATCATATAAAATAAAATATATACTATAAAACAGGTACTATTCTATAAAATACAAACTATTTTATTGAAGGAATATACAGTAATAAATAGTACAATATGCTATATAACATACTGTAGACACAATTTCCTATAGTATGTGATGACAGGTGCATATAAAATTAAAATATATAAATCTAGTTATTTACATTTATAAATCTTTTATCAAATGTAATTCAAGTTATCACATGGTAAAATATAACAGTACTTTTGAGATTCATCCATGTTGTAGCAGGTGTCAATAAACCATTTTTTATATCTGAGCAGCCCTCCATAGAATCGGTGCACACAATGTGTTTAATCTCTCATCCACTGATGTACATTTGTGTTGTTTCCTCATTTTGGCAATTATACAATTGCTGTGAACATTGGAGTGTAGGTTTTCATGTAAACAGAATTTTTATTTCATCTAAGGTAAACACCTAAGTGTGGGGTTGCTGAGTCATATGATCAATGTATGGTTAATAGTGTAAGAAGCTGCCAAACTTTTGTGCAGAGTGGACAGACCATTTTATATTCCTACAAGCAACACAGGGAAATTTCCATCAGTCTGTATTCTCGCCAATGTATGGTACATTTTCATTTTTAGCCATTCTAAAAGCCCATTCTATAGCAGTATCTCATTGCGGTTTAATTTGGATTTTCCTGATAATTAAAGATGTTGAGCATCTTTTCATCTTTTCATCACCTTATTTTCCATTTGTTTTCATATAACCATATGGATGAATCTCAAACACATCACGTTAAATGAAAGCACTCCGACTCAAAAGGAGATATATATACACATACAAAACACACACACATACACAGTGACTCCACTTATACAATATTATGGAAAAGGCAGAACTATAGAGACAGAAACAGACTGGTGATTGCCAAGGTCTGGGAGTGGGAAAAGGGACTAAAAAGTCTCTTTCACTCATACAGTTTCTCTCCAGTATGAATTCTATGATGTGTAATCAACTCTGACTTCTGTCGAAAGGTCTTCCCACATTCAGAACAGATGTAGGGCTTTTCTCCCGTATGAGTTTTCTGGTGCTTACTGAGATTTGACCTGCCACTAAAGGCCTTCCCACACTTGGCACACACATAGGGTTTCTCTCCTGTGTGAACTGGCTGATGCACCAGGAGCTGAGACTTAGAGGTAAAGGACTTCCCACAGTCACTGCATTCATAAGGCTTCTCTCCAGTATGAATTCTTTGATGAGTAACAAAGTTAGACTTGCGGATGAAAGCTCTTCCACACTCGGTGCATACATAGGGTTTCTCTCCTGTATGAATTTTCTGATGAACAATGAGTATTGATTTCTGGTTGAAAGCTTTCCCACATTCGTGGCATTCATACTGTCTCTCTCCAGTATGAATTTTCTGGTGTATATTGAGGTGTGACTTCTGAGTGAAGGCTTTTCCACAAGTACTGCATTCATAAGGCTTCTCCCCAGTATGGATTCTCTGATGTGTAATCAAGTCTGACCTCTGGGTGAAGGCCTTTCCACATTTGGAACATATATAAGATTTCTCTCCTGTATGAGTTTTCTGATGTGTAATGAGATTTGACCGGTTGGTGAATGCCTTCCCACATTTATTGCACATGTAGGGTTTTTCTCCTGTGTGAATTCGTTTATGAAAAATGGAGTTGTGACTTGGAAGTAAACAATTTCCCACAGTGACCACATTTATAAAGTTTTTCTGCAGTATGAATTATTTGATATGCAATCAAATGTGCCTTCTGAATGAAGGCCAGTCCACATTTCATGCATATATATGATAAGAAAGAAATTAGAGCAGTTCTTTCTCTTGATTGTAATGTTGATTGCATGATTAGATACAATTGTCAAAACTCAGAGCTCTACACTAAAAAGTGTGAATATTACTCAATGTAAATTATACCTCAATAAATATAACATTAAAAATATTTCAGTTATGTCCACACAAAAAGCCTGCACAGATATTTATAGCAGCTTTCCTTATAATTGCCAAAACTTGGAAGCATCCGACAGTCCTTCAGTAGGTGAATAAATAAACCTCCAGACAATGGAACATAATTTGGCGCTAAAAAGAAGTGCAATATCAAGCCATGAAAAGACATGGAGGAAACTTAAATCTGCATTACTAAGTGAAAGAAGTCAATCTGAAAAGGCTACAACCTGTATGATTTCAACTATATGATATAAACGGTAAAAGGTAAAACTATGGAGACAGAAAAAAGGTTGCCAGGGTTAGAGGGGACGAAGGGAAGACAGGCAGAACACAGAGGATTTTTAGGGCAGTGAAACTACTCTGTGTATAACGGTGGATACGTGCCATGATCCACTTGTTCCAACAAGCGGAAAGTACAAGATACATTCTATGGTGTTACACCAAGAATAAACCCTAGAGACTTGGGGTGACAATGAGTGTCAGTGGAGGTTCACCAATTATAACAAATATACTACTCTGAGAGGAATGCTGATAATGTGGGAGGCTATGCATATGTGGATCAGGGGATATATGGGAAACCTCTGTAATTTCTACCCAATTTTGCTTTGAACCTAAAACCACTCTAAAAAATAAAGCCTTCTGTACATATGGGTATATGCATATACACATATATGTAACTACTATAATATTGTTACAATACATATATAAGAGAAATAATCAAAAGTCATTTACAACAAATTGTTTCCCTTCATAAGGCTTGGGCATACAGAGGATAGTCAGATGCTTATGTTGACTGATGACTAATATTAACAGGATGCTCTCATTGGGCCCTGCTGGCTCAGATCCCCTCTATCAGGTGACCCAAAAAAAGTCACTTCATTCTCCCATAATCCCATTTTACAAGTGAGGCAATTGAGGCCCAGAGGAGGTTTCTGTGAAGGCTGAGAGTCCCTACGTGGATCAGTGTTGGCACCAGAATTTGAACCAACATAGACAGCTTTCACTGTTCTGCTCACACCACTACTCATGTAGAAGACAGGAAGCCCAGCTTGTGATCTCCTGAGATCTCCAGATCATCCTTGGCCCACCTTGGGTCCATCATTCCATTGTGCCTTGGGGGGACCTCAGAGGAAATGGTCTATGAAGCTGGGACCTCGTCCTTATCACCATCTTCCAGGGATCATGATCAAGCAAACATGGAGATGCAATTTTGGAGAAAGTACAGTAGGCAAGAGTGACTAAGGCACCTCATGAAGCAATGTGGGAAGTTGGGAATCAGCAGACATTGGATTAACAGGGGCCAATGGGGAGCCAAGAGATACCATCAAAATTTAAGGAGGGGTCAGACACTGTGTTAGTGATTAATGGGCATCAATAGACATTGGGCTAGTTTTTGTTTTTTTAAACTGGGGTCCTATAAAGAAGGGGACAGAAGAGGCTCCAAAATACAGTTGGGAAAGGTGGACATTATGGTTCATTGTAAGCCACTGCCCTTACCTGAATGAAAGGAAGGAAGTCAACAGCATCCACCGTATCGAAGGCATTCCCACATGCTGGGTTAGGGACAGTTAGATACTGCTAGGTGAGTAATGGGAGATCATTCTGAGGGAAAAATCAATAAGGGGGACCACAAGACATCCTGCTAGAAGTGTAATAAAAGTATCAGGAGATAGTAACCATTGTATTGCGGGGGGCACACCACTGTCCCCGATTCTGAGGATTGTAATAAGTGGTCATCACGCAGAATGGAGAGTGGACCTTACTAGACATGGTCACAAGTGGGAGGAGGTAACAGACATCATGCTGGAGTGAGGCGATTGTAAAAGAGGTAATGAGGAGATCTCCAGAAACTATTTCCTGGAACTGATGAAGTGTGACACACATCTAAGAGTAAGGTAAAATGGGAAAAATAGCCAGGCATTGTGGTCCTTTCCAGCCCTAACCATATGGTTGTGTTGATTTTCACATAAGTTATTAATCTGTTACATGAAAGTCACATCATTAAGGAAGCCAAATGCTAAGCTTCAAGTCAGTGATAAGTAATGAAAAAAAAGAAAAAAAGGCAACTGAGTTGGAAGAACTGCGACAGCAGAAGGGAGATTTAAGTTGTCTCAGATGACCTGAAAATTCTTACCTCAGAAGCTTTCTTGAAGGCGATGGGAGTTCACAAGACACTGTGCTGGGGGTCAAAACACAACGTGCTGAGGGCCTGTGAGGTTGAGAGACAGTCCTGGTAGATACTGAGGGGGTTGCAAGTCTTGGTGCTAGATGACAATGGGGACTCAACATACATTTTGAGGTTTATATCTGTATACATGAAGGTTTTTTCTTTTTTCATTGTAGCATCTCTTTCTTGATAGAAATATTGAATGAGGGTTGGAAATGACCAACTGTGGTAGATTTGAACGAGAAAG
This sequence comes from Macaca fascicularis, assembly GCF_037993035.2. Lineage (NCBI taxonomy): Eukaryota > Metazoa > Chordata > Mammalia > Primates > Cercopithecidae > Macaca > Macaca fascicularis. The sequence goes on from NC_088393.1 coordinate 44,285,049, forward strand.
AAAAACACCCACGAGTCTGTTACACAATGTGTTCCACAACGAACAACTTACATAACTTAGGATTCATCACTATCAAAATAACTACGTATTATGTTGCTTTATCATTCAATTTGTTGGCACTATACCTAATCCACAGTAAATAGGATTATCATTCCCATAATATGATCTTTCTTACGAAGAATTTGGTAACAGTGTTCTATTGTCGTTTTCTATGAGAAGGCTTTTCCTATTCACCAAATTGACTCGGTTCCTTGTCAGTATGAATAATCCCCCAAGGTTTACTGGGGATGGTGACAATGTAGGAAGGGTCCCTCGCCTCATTCAGTGCCTTCTCAGGGGCCCTCTCCAGAACAGCCATGTGTGACATTCTGATGTGGTTGTTTTTATTTACAATAATATACATATTTTTCTGCTGCATGCATGCAACAGTGTACAATCAGACCCAACCCTCAGTGGGGTTTTCCCACACTGTTTCTCTCAAGCATGGTTGCTCTGATGGACACTGAACACTGATTTCTGAACAAAGCCTTTCCCACAGATGCCACACTTGTAGGGTTTGTCTCCAGTGTGTGTTGTCTGATGTTTATTTAAATTTGACCTGTCAGTAAAGGCCTTCCCACACTCAGCACACACGTAAGGCTTCTCTCCGGTGTGAATTCGTTGATGCACTTGGAGCTGTGATTTTTTAGTGAAAGACTTCCCACAGTCACTGCACTCGTATGGTTTCTCTCCAGTATGAATTCTATGATGTGTAATCAACTCTGACTTCTGTCGAAAGGTCTTCCCACATTCAGAACAGATGTAGGGCTTCTCTCCGGTATGAGTTTTCTGGTGCTTACTGAGATTTGACCTGCCACTAAAGGCCTTCCCACACTCGGCACACACATAGGGTTTCTCTCCTGTGTGAACTGGCTGATGCACCAGGAGCTGAGACTTAGAGGTAAAGGACTTCCCACAGTCACTGCATTCATAAGGTTTCTCTCCAGTATGAATTCTTTGATGAGTAATAAAGTTTGACTTGCGGATGAAAGCTCTTCCACACTCGGTGCATACATAGGGTTTCTCTCCTGTATGAATTTTCTGATGAACAATGAGTATTGATTTCTGGTTGAAAGCTTTCCCACATTCGTGGCATTCATACTGTCTCTCTCCAGTATGAATTTTCTGGTGTATATTGAGGTGTGACTTCTGAGTGAAGGCTTTTCCACAAGTACTGCATTCATAAGGCTTCTCCCCAGTATGGATTCTCTGATGTGTAATCAAGTCTGACCTCTGGGTGAAGGCCTTTCCACATTTGGAACATATATAAGATTTCTCTCCTGTATGAGTTTTCTGATGTGTAATGAGATTTGACCGGTTGGTGAATGCCTTCCCACATTTATTGCACATGTAGGGTTTTTCTCCTGTGTGAATTCATTTATGAACATGCAGTTGTGACTTGGAAGTAAACAATTTCCCACAGTGACCACATTTATAAGGTTTCTCTCCAGTATGAATTATTTGATGTGCAATCAAATGTGCCTTCTGAATGAAGGCCAGTCCACATTTCATGCATACATATGATTTTTCTCCTGTATGAATTCTCTGATGCACTGTGAGTGCTGACTTCTGAGTGAAGGCTTTTCCACAGTCACTGCATTCATACGGTTTTTCTCCAGTGTGAATTCTCTGATGAATAATCAACTCTGACCTGTAGGTAAAGGCCTTCCCACACTCAGTACATATGGAAGATTTCTCTCTAATTTGGACTTTCTTATGTGTAATGAGGTTGGAATTATTGCTGAAGACCTTCCCATAATCGGTACATATATAGGGCTTCACTCTCGTGTGAACGCGTTGATGGACCTGAAGTTGTGACTTGGAAATGAAGGATTTGCCACAGTTACTGCACTCATATGGCTTCTCTCCAGTATGAATTCTTCGGTGTGCAATCAAATGAGTCTTCTGGATGAAGGCCTGTCCGCATTCAATACAGATGTAGGATCTCTCGCCTGTGTGGATTTTCTGATGCATCTTGAGTGTGGACTTTTGTGTGAACGCTTTGCCACAGTCAGTGCATTCATGGTGTCTCTCTCCAGTATGAATTTTCTCATGTATACTGAGATCTGAGTTATAAGAGAAGCCTTTCCCACATTGGCTGCATTCATAGAGTTTCTCTCCGGTATGAATTCTCTGATGTCTGAAGAGAGACGACACTTGAAAAAAGGATTTTCCACATTCATTGCATTTAAAGGGTTTCTCTCTCATATGGGTTTTCTGGTGTATAATAAATTCTGGCTTCTGTACAAAAGCCTTCCCACATTCAATACATACATAGAGCTTTTCTCCCGCAAGAACTTTCAGGTGTACTTTGAGCTGTGACTTCTGGGTGAATATCTTTTCAAATTCAGCGCATTCATAAGGTTTCTCCCCGGGATAAACTTTTTGTGGTTGAGAGGATACTTGTTTATAAGTGAGGATTTTTCTACACTGATTATGGTCCCATAATTTCTCTCCTGTTGGAATACACTCATGGTTAGTATAGGAAGACATTTTATCATTTGGTAATCTTTTTAACATTCTTTGAAGCATTATTTTTATTATGACTGTATAAATCTAAATTATGCTTTAAACTATTTCCAAATGAGCCACATTGATGGGGTCTTTTGGGAGGAGAAATGATGTTTGAGTTCACATGAATTATTTTTCTACTATCCTTATAGTCATAATGCCTCTTTGTTACCAATATTTTCTTGATGAAAGCAACATCATTTTGATATTTATTTTCTCCACTGATAGCTCTCTATTTGTCACCAATCGTCACAATTATTCTAGACTAAAATAGAATCTCACATTACTTTCATCATGCCCTTCTCTTTCAAAATGGGAAGAAACCTCTTCAGAGATTCCCTGCTATAAGGTCTGAAACCTAAACTCCTCTGCTCAAATGAGAAACAGGTGATTTTAGTTCAAAGAGCAGCTAGCAGAGGCTAGGGGGTATGGTACAAATGACTCATCCAGGCTGAACACAGAGAAAAGGGTGAGGGTGAGTAACGTGAAGAGGAAGGCGGTGATAGTGTTGATAGGAAACATTCTGGAAAACAATTCAGCAGTTAGAGGAAATAAACTAGATGAACAGATAACACCATGGACAGATGTGGAAAAAGTAAGGCAAAAAACACTATATATACCACAGCATCATTCAGATAAACGAATGATCCAAACTCTTAATTCACTTACAACATGCATGAAATCAAAAATGTTTCCATCATATAAAACAGTGGCTTATGACAGGCAGAAAAATGGGTGTGGGGGAAACAGAAAAAGGAATAAATCAAAAAATAAATAAGAGAGAATCCTGACCCAGACTCATGACGATAGTGTATCTTAAACCGAGGCCTATGATTCAACTCAAACCTCATCAGGTAAACTATAAAAATAAAGCAATCAAAATCAACAACAAAAACGAACCCTGGTCAATGGGGAATCACTCAAGCACCATCAGGAAGAAAGGTCAGGAAGGGCGATTAATCATGTTAAACACAGCAGAAAGATAATCCCAAAGATTAAGTAACAGTGACCCCCAAGTCATCAGCTTATCCAGGCATGAAGGACTGGGAAGAAGTAAGAAATTTCATGGCCACTCCTCTGCAGAAAACAAAAAGAGAGGCTGATTGGACAGAAAGCTCTGAGGCATCTCAAAGTAAAAAAAAAAAAAAAAAAAAAAAAAAAAAAAAAAAAGGAAAGAAAAAAAAGAAAAGAAATAAAGGTGACTAGCAGTAGTGGGAGTGTGTGACAGAGTAACTTTGAAACAAAGCAGATCCGTGAATGTCGTAAGGTAAAAGAAAAATTCTAGGACTATGGGGAATGTAGGGGAAAAGAAGAATGTTAAAGAAAATGAGTATAACCAAGAAAGAAAGATCTCTTAATTCTCCTAAATAAATGAAGCAGACTGGCACATGATTCAGAATCCACAAAGCCAAAGAAGAACACAGAAGTGACAAAGGTCAGCCAGGCTCAGTGGCTCACGCCTGTAATCCCAGCACTTTGGGAGGCCGAGGCGGGTGGATCACTTGAGGTCAAGTGTTCGAGACCAACCTGGCCAACATGGTGAAACCCTGCCTCTACTAAAAATACAAAAATTAGCTGGGCATGGTGGCTGGCACACACCTGTAATCCTATCTACTTGGGTGGCTGAGGCACGAGAATCGCTTGAACCCAGTAGGTAGAATTTGCAGTGAGCTGAGATCATGCCACTGCACTCCAGACTAGACAATACAGCCCAGGCTGTGACTGAAGCTGTGACAAAAAAAAAAAAAAATGACAAAAGTCATCCAGGGAGAATGCATTTAGTGATCTGAGAGGCCAAGGTGCATCAAGCAATACAAAAACATTCAGAACTTTCCAGAAAAAGCATCTTAATAGTATGCCAAGGATGTTGGTGTTTCTCAAGACAGCTGAGATTTCCTCCCATCACCCATCTACCCGAGTCACACTCGCTTCACTCACCTGGGCAGCTTTGACGTGGCCTCTCACCCTGCAGTGCCCATGGTTCCTTTCCTTGTTCCAACATGACCACCTCTGCTTCAGGAACTTGATACCCTGTTCATGGGAAATAATAAAGGTCTGGGTCCAGCTAATTGTGTTTCAGGGCCCAGCCAATAAACTCTTATTCTTTGATGAAGATTTTTTCTTCAGAAAAGTAACCATAACTTTTCAGGGTAATATTCTGAGTGCCCTAAACAAATAAAGAATCCTAGACAAATCAAGGACAAAATCATCACCTATTTAAGATGCAGATAGCATTCATCAATGAGAATGGAAGCATTCTCAGTGAGGCCTCCTTTCAGAAATGAAGGTGACTGTGCTTACCTACTGAGAGCAGGTGGCTATAGGTCTCCAGCATCACATCCCGGTACAGATTTCTCTGAGAAGGGTCCAGGTGCCGCCATTCCTCTCTGCTGAAATCGATAGCTACATCCCTGAAGGACACTGATCCCTGTAAGGGCACATTCCTGTTCAATGTGCATAGTCAGTTCAGGGGGTTGGAGAGACTATATTTAGGAATATGGAATACGGTTCTTGTTGTTTTAAATTTACATTCTCTCTTTAAAAACTCACTCCCATTTCTCTAATACTTTATTATGAAAATTTTCAAACATATAGACAATTTAAAATAATTGTACAGTAAGAAATGTGTACCTACCACCTAGAATCTATCATTAACACTTTACTTACTTTATCATACATCTAAGCCATTCTTTTATCTATCCATCTTGCTTCTTTGTACATTTCAAAGTAAGTTGCAGATGACACCACACTTCCTCCTAATACTTCTTTTTTTTTTTTTTTTGAAACAGAGTCTCGCTCTGTTGCCCAGGCTGGAATGCAACGGCATGATCTTGGCTCACTGCAACCTCTGCCTCCCAGGTTCAAGCGATTCTCCTACCTCAGCCTCCCGAGTAGCTGGGATTACAGGAATGCACCACCACACTCAGCTAATTTTTTTATTTATAGTAGACACAGGTTTTGCCATGTTGGCCAGGCTGGTCTTGAACTGCTGACCTCAGGAGATCCACCCGCTTCAGCCTCCCAAAATGCTGGGATTACAGGCATGAGCCACCGCGCCCAGCCTCTCCTAATACTTCAAAATGGAAAGCATGAACTAGGGTGTAAAACTTGTTAACCTTTCTTAGGTAAAATTGACATACAATTAAAAGGACCAATCTTTAATTTACCATTTAAAGTTTTGACAACTGTATACACCTGTATAATCCGGGAATTTCTAAGAAATATTTTATATATGTGCATATTAAATAGTTTTATGTATGTTGTGGAACACAGAAATCCCAACAACAATTTCTGCTATTTGTTCTCTACTACAGTCAGTCGATTACTCATTTTTCAAAACTGGCAATTGAATAAGCTGTTTTAGTTTCCTAGCAACTGGATGAATAACCTGCGATACACTTTCTGATCAGTTTAGGACGAGCCCTTATGCTAGCCCTGGGAACACAGAAATAATGTGTCCAATCTTCTAGCAACTTAAAAGACGTGGAAAATAGGCCGGGTGCGGTAGCTCACACCTGTAATCCCAGCACTTTGGGAGGCCGAGGTGGGCGGATCACAAGGTCAAGAGATCGAGACCATCCTGGCTAACACGGTGAAACCCCATCTCTACTAAAAGTACAAAAAATTAGCCAGGCGTGGTGGCGGGTGCCTGTAGTCCCAGCTACTCGGGAGGCTAAGGCAGGAGAATGGCGTGAACCCGGGAGGTGGAGCTGGCAGTGAGCTGAGATTGCGCCACTGCATTCCAGCCTGGGCGACAAAGCAAGACTCGTCTCAAAAAAAAAAAAAAAAAAAAAACAAGACTTTGAAAATAAATTAGAAAATAAATAAATTTTTTAAAAATGAAGTTTTTTAAAAAAGAAGACATAACAAATTCATTAAGCTATTGGAAAGCAGATGCCTTATGTGGAACACACTGAGGGCCCAAAGAAACAAAGAGTACATGTTACATGAGGGAGTAAGTTTACATTCCATAGAGTTGACGAATTTAACTTGGAAGATACAAAGTGTAACCCAGAATATGGGGTGAGGGGGACAATGCCCAGAAAAGACGAGAATAAAGGGTCTAGAGATAGAAAAATACACTACAAGTTTAGGGAACAGCAAACAGGTTTATATAAATGGAGAGAAGTCTGCCTGATGTGTCAGAAAAGCAGTATAGGAAAAACAGTTTGGTCAAAGGATGGAATTTTTACTTTCAGTAATGGTAATTAAGGTAATCAGATTTATATCTAAATGTTTTTTTAAGTTCTGTATTACAGGATAACCAAACAGCTGGTGAGGAAAAGCTCTTTTTTATTTTTTCAGACAAGAGTCTCACTCTGTCACCCAGGCTGGAGTGCAGTGGTGCGATCTTGGCTCACTGCAACCTCCACCTCCTGGGTTCAAGCAATTCTCTACCTCAGACTCCCGAGTAGCTGGGATTACAGGTACCTGCCACCACACCGGGCTATTTTTTGTATTTTTAATAGAGACAGGATTTCACCATGCTGGCCAGGATGGTCTCGATCTCCTGACCTCATGATCTACCTGCCTCGGCCTCCCAAAGTGCTGGGATTACAGGTGTGAACTGCTTTGCCCGGCTGGAAAAGTTCTTTATAGAATGATTCTAGCTAATAAATACAGAAGTTAGGATAAAATTAAAATACCACCATGTATAACTACTAATGAAATAACGGGGCCAATAATCATTAATGGCTGTTGGAATGTTTCAGTTGAAAGGCTGAGGGAAGTGTACAATGGACAGATCAGCTAGTAACATCTGCATCCACGAACCAGCTCTCGTAGGCCTGCTGGCATGACATAGTAATTAATTTCATTACACTACTCATGAAGTATTCTTGCCAAAAATTAAAATCCAAACCCCTATCTCACCAAGCCTCCAGATCTAACAAGCTATTCACAGGAATGGGAGGGAGAGTGAAACATACTGAACAATATGAAGACCAAGACATCAGCTAAATTCAGAAGGTAGCAAATGACCTACTTCTTCAAAAAATTAATTACAAGAGAATGGACATGGAAGGGAATATTTTCTTTATTAATAGAGACTTAAGAGCCATACTAACTGAATGCGACTTGTGGACTTTCGCTCCTAATTAAAATGAACCAATCTTAAAAACATATTTATGACAATTTAGAGAAATGCAAATGGTGGGTATTAGATGGTATCAAGGAATTACTGTTATTTTGTTGTGTGACATTAGCTTCCTGGTTATGCTAAAGAAAAAAGAAAAAAGGAATTCATATCTCTTTGAGACATGTATCAAGGCATTTTTAGACAAAACATGTTATTTTTAGATTTGCTTTAAAATAATCTAGCTGCTGAATGGGAGGTGGTTTCAGATGAAGTAAGAATGGCAGAATGGGCCAGGTGTGGGGGCTCATGCCTGTAGTCCCAGCACTTTGGGAGGCCAAGGCAAGTGGATTGCTTGAGGTCAGGGGTTTGAGACCAGCCTGTTGGAGAAACCTCATCTCTACCAAAAAATACAAAAATTAGCTGGGTATGGTGGCAAACACCTGTAATCCCAGCTACCCAGGAGGCTGAGGCACGAGAATCACTTGAACCCAGGAGGCTGAGGCTCGAGAATCACTTGAATCCAGGAGGTGGAGATTACAGTAAGCTGAGGTCGTGCCACTGCACTCCAGCCTGGGCAACAGAGCAAGACTCCAACTCAAAAAAAAAAAAGGGCAGAATGTTGATAACGACTGAAACTGGGTGACAGGGACAATCAGTGAAAGGAATCTTTATACTATTATCTTTACTTTTGCATATATTTAATTTTTTTCATAACAAAATGCTTATTGAAAACAAAATACATGATCCTCCAAATTAAAAAAATCTAACTTGGAATTGCACAATTAAAGGAATGTCTATTACCACATGGAGCTATATACATTTAAAGAAAGTATACTAGAGACTTGAATATCCCTCCCTCACCTTAGCAATTTATCAAAATACTAGACAGGACATCATCAAGGTTATAGAAAAGGCAGCTGCAACAAACAACAGTAGAATGCACATTCTTTTCAAGCACCCATAGAAAAGTGAGCATGATAAACCATATCCTAGGCTGTGAAACAAACCTCAACAAGTTTATAAGAATTAAAACAATACAAAGTATGTTCCACAAGGGAATCAAACAAAAATTAATACCAGAAACAAAACAGAGAAAATCGCCAAGCAAATGAATAAATAACAAATAAAAACAACCTTGAAAACTCACAAAATATTTGAAAATTACCGGGCGCGGTGGCTCACGCCTGTAATCCTAGCACTTTGGGAGGCCAAGACGGGCGGATCACGAGCTCAGGAGATCGAGACCATCCTGGCTAACACGGTGAAACCCCGTCTCTACTAAAAAAATACAAAAAAAAACTAGCCGGGCGAGTTGGCGGGCGCCTGTAGTCCCAGCTACTCCGGAGGCTGAGGCAGGAGAATGGCGTGAACCCGGGAGGCGCAGCTTGCAGTGAGCCGAGATCCGGTCACTGCACTCCAGCCTGGGCGACAGAGTGAGACTCCGTCTCAAAAAAAAAAAAAAAAAAATTTGAAAATTAATAGCACTCTTCTTTAATGACCCACAGGTCAAAGAAGACATCACCAAAATAATATTTAAAATACATAGAGTTCTATGTATAGACAGTAAAAACACAACCTATCAAAATCTGTGGGATGCAGGCAAAGCAAGGCTGAGAGGGAAATTTATAGTATTAAAGGATTACATTAGAAAGGGAAAAAGCTACAAATCAATAATGTATGCTTCTACCTCCAAAAACTAGAAAAAGAGGCCAGGCATGGTGGCTCACTCCTGTAATCCCAACACTTTGGGAGGCCGAAGTGGGAGGATTGCTTGAGCCCAGGAGTTCAAGATCAGCCTGGGAAACATGGCAAAACCCCATGTCGATCAATAATACAAAAATTAGCCAGGTGTAGGAGTGCGCGCTTGTGGTCCCAGCTATTTAGGAGGCTGAGGCAGGAGAATCACTTGAGCCTGGGAGGGCAGAGGATGCAGTGAGCCGAGATGGCGCCACTGCACTCCAACCTGGGCACCAGAGCCAGACCCTGTCTCAAAAATAAATAAATAAATAATAAACTAGAAAAAGAAGAGCAAAAGAACTCAAAAGCAAGCAGAAGGAACTAAATAATAAAAAGTAGAAATCAATAAAACTGAAAACAAAAGATAGAAAAATCATTGTAACACAAAACAGATAATAAAACCGACAAATTCATTGATTGGTCTATTAGTCAACCAGACCGGCAAAGATAAAAAGACATCAATATTAGTAATAAAACAGTAAATATCTTTATAGATGTAGCAACCATTTAAAATACAATGAGAAGGCTGGGTGTAGTGGCTCAAGTCTGTAATCCCAGCACTTTGGGAGGCCGAGGTGGGTGGATCACAAGGTCAGGAGATGGAGACCATCCTGGCTAACACAGTGAAACCCCGTCTCTACTAAAAAAAAAATACAAATAATTAGCCAGGTGTGATGGCGGATGCCTGTAGTCCCAGTTACTGGGGAGGCTAAGGCAGGAGAATGGCGTGAACCTGGGAGGCAGAGCTTGCAGTGAGCCGAGGTCGCGCCACTGCACTCCAGCCTGGGCGACACAGAGAGACTCTGTCTCAAAAAACTAACTAACTAACTAACTAACTAACTAAATAAATAAATAAAACAAAATACAATGAGAAAAACAAACACTCCAAGCTAAAAAATCCAATAACTTAGAATAAATAAGCCAATTCCTCAAACATCACAAACTACCAAAACTCAAACCTTTGAAAATGGATAAGATGAACATCTTATAACCATTACATTAAGTTAAATTTATAATTTAAACGTTCCTGAAAAAGAAATCTCTAAGCCAGATAGTTTTGCCAGATAATTCTTCTTTTTTTTATTCTTTTTTTTTTTTTTTTTTGAGACGGAGTCTTGCTCTGTCCCCCAGGCTGGAGTGCGGTGGCCGGATCTCAGCTCACTGCAAGCTCCTCCTCTCGGGTTCACGCCATTCTCCTGCCTCAGCCTCCCGAGTAGCTGGGACTACAGGCACCCGCCACTTCGCCCGGCTAGTTTTTTGTATTTTTTAGTAGAGACGGGGTTTCACCGTGTTAGCCAGGATGGTCTCGATCTCCTGACCTCGTGATCCGCCCGTCTCGGCCTCCCAAAGTGCTGGGATTACAGGCGCGAGCCACCGCGCCCGGCCTCTTCTTTTTTTTATTCTTTTCAATTTTATTTATTTTTTCTTTTTGGGACACGATCTTGCTCTGTCATCCAGGCTGAAGAGCAGTGGTGTGACCATAGCTCACTGCAGCCTCGAACTCCTGGGCTCAAGCGATCCTCCTGCCTCAGCCTCCTGAGTAGCTGAGTCTACAGGCACATGCCAGCATACCCAGCTTTTACCAGAGAATTTATCGAACTTATAAAGAAGAATGTGTCATTTTTACATAATCTCTTCCAGAAAAGAGAAGAAACACTTCCAAACTAATATATGTGTGTGTGTGTGTGTGTGTGTGTGTGTGTGTGTGTGTGTGTGTGTGTGTGTATGGTTTTTTGTTTGTTTTTGTTTTTGTTTTTTTAAGACGGAGTCTTGCTCTGTCGCCCAGGCTGAAGTGCAGTGGTGCAAACTCGGTTCACTGCAAGTTCCGCCTCCCAGGTTCATGCCATTCTCCTGCCTCAGCCTCCGGAGTAGCTGGGACTACAGGCGCCCACCACCACGCTCAGCTAATTTTTTGTATTTGTAGTAGAGATGGGGTTTCACCATGTTAGCCAGGATGGTCTCAATCTCCTGACCTCGTGATCCGCCTGCCTCGGCCTCCCGAAGTGCTGAGATTATAGGCGTGAGCCACCGTGCCCAGCCCCAAACTAATATTCTTAAGTCTGGTATCACTCCAATGTCAAAATCAGACAAACACAGTAACAACAACAACAACAACAAAAAAACCACACACACACACACACAAAAAAAACCTAATATCTCTCATGAATTTAAATACAAACATTCCCAACAAAATGTCAGCAAATTGAATTCAAGAATCAGTAAAAAGGGGCCGGGCGCGGTGGCTCAAGCCTGTAATCCCAGCACTTTGGGAGGCCGAGACGGGCGGATCACGAGGTCAGGAGATCGAGACCATCCTGGTTAACACGGTGAAACCCCGTCTCTACTAAAAAATACAAAAAACTAGCCGGCCGAGGTGGCGGACGCCTGTAGTCCCAGCTACTCGGGAGGCGGAGGCAGGAGAATGGCGTGAACCCGGGTGGCGGAGCTTGCAGTGAGCTGAGATCCGGCCACTGCACTCCAGCCTGGGTGACAGCGCGAGACTCCGTCTCAAAAAAAAAAAAAAAAAAAAGAATCAGTAAAAAGTATCATGTACCACAATAAACTGGAATTTATGGGGGAACTCTTTGTACTGTATTTTCTAACTCCTTATGTATCTATAATAATTTCAAAATAAAAAATTGAAATATATATATTACTTAAAGAAAGATTATTTTCAAAACATACATAACATTTGGGAATAGACAAGACTGGAAGATCAGAGACTCATTGCACAATTGATGAGAGAGAATATAAATTGTAGTTGACCCTGAAACAACACAGGTTTGAACTGCGCAAGTCCACAGACACATGAATTTTTTTCAATAAAAGTTACACAGTGTGCATGCCTCTCCTGCCTCCCCTTCCACCTTCTCCACCTCTTCCACGTCTGCCACCTGAGCCTGCAAAACCAAACCTTCCTTTTCCTCCTACTCCTCAGTCTGCTCAATGTGAAGATGACAAAGATAAAAACCTTTACGATTATCCACTTTCGCTTCATGAATATTCAATATAAATATCTTCCTTTTGACTTTCTTAGTAACATTTTTCCTCTGGCTCACTTTTTTCTAAGAAAGAAAAAGTCATATGTATGAGCAGGTCTCTGAATTCAGGAGAGGGCATGAGCACAAAGGAAGAACTTGGAGAGAGAAATGTATTAAAGATACTTGTGATCATTAATATCTGAAAGTATTATTATTTTTTTTTGAGATGGAGTCTCGCTCTGTCACCCAGGCTGCAGTGCAGTGGTGCAGTCTCGGCTCACTGCAACCCCTGCCTCCCAGGTTCAAGCGATTCTCCTGCCTCAGCCTCCAGAATAGCTGGGACTACAGGCGCCAGCCACTATGCCTGGCTAATTTTTCTATTTTTAGTTGAGATGGCGTTTCACCATGTTGGCAAGGCTGGTCTTGAACTCCTGACCTCAGGTCATCCACCCATCTGGGCCTCCCAAAGTGATGGGATTACAGGCGTTAGCCACCACACCCAGCCTAAAAGTATGATTCTTAAAAGCCACTTTTAAAATTTATTCATTTAATTGTTTTCATAGATCACAATTTGTTTCTTTGTGATGTGTGTTGATTCTGTTTATGAGGCTTAGAACATCTCCATTTATTAAAAGGAAGGCTTATACACTGTTGGTGGGAGTGTAAATTAGTTCAGGCCTTGTGGAAGACAGTGTGGTGACTCCTCAAAGACCTAAAGACAGAAATACCATTTGACCCAGCAATCCTGTCACTGGGTATATACCCAAAGGAATATAAATCATTGTATTATAAAGACACATACCCACACATGTTCTCTGCAGCAGTATTCACAACAGCAAAGACACAGAATCAACCTAAATGCCCATCAGTGATAAACTGGATAAAGAAAATGTAGTGTATATATATACACCATGGAATACTATGCAGCCATAAAAGAGAATGAGATCATGTATTTTGCAGGAACGTGGATGGAGCTGGAGGTGATAATCCTTAGCAAACTAACACAGGAACAGAAACCAAATACCACATGTTCTCACTTATAAGTGGGAGCTAAATGATGAGAACACATGGACACAAAGAGGGGAACAACACACACTGGGGCCTTTTGGAAGGTGGAGGGTGAAAGGAGGAAAAGGATCAGAAAAAATAACTAATTGGTACTAGGCTTAATACCCGCGTGATGAAAGTCTATACAATAAACCCCCATGATACAAGTTAACCTATGTAACAAACCTGCCCTTGTACCTATACACTTAAAAGTTAAAACAAAAAGTTTCCTATATACCTGAAATGAATATGCATGCTCTAATCTTCTCTTCATCACACACTTGCATATTCATACCCTACACACACTGAACCCCCAGACCCCAAAACTCATGTCATCAAAAAATGTAATGGGGAATCAAGACAATGTCATGTTAGCCTGGAATGGAGTTTTGACACCTCACCAAATGATCTTACACAAACAGTTTGTCAGGAAGAAATCTCCTCATTCAAAGATAATAAACATCTGACGTACAAAGATGCTATGAGTAAAAAAAAAGAGGAGATTAAGAGGATTACACTAGAAATAAATTGACATACAACAGAAGAAATCATATCCTCCATGAATTCAAGGAATTCACTAAAACAATTAACTACTTATGGAAAAACAGACTAAGAAGATAGTGATATAAATTTCTGAAAAATAAATGAACAGAACTCAGTAAAAAAAAAAAAAGGCAACACAAAAATAAAAGTCTCCCTAAAAAAAAATAAAAAGACCCTGCAAAAACAAAAGGTGGCAAAGAGCAGATTAAGACAAGTAAGCAACATGAGATGGAAATAAAGTTTTTTTTAAAAGAAAAATAGAAAAAAAAAAATAAAAGGAGTTTAATAAAAACATCCAATGAACAAAAGAATACTTGAAGTGGCACTATAGAACTGTTATCATTATTCATAATACAAATTTAATAAATACTGTCTTAAAGAGTAGATTCAAATATTTAGTTCAAGAAGTTAACGTTATAAAGATGACACACACCAAAAAAAAAAAGAAATCCAAACATTCCAAATTACATGGAAGACACACAGAAACAAAGCACAAATATAGAGTATATAGTGAAAGATTTATAAAATAGCAACATCAGAAGCATGACATAAAATGCATCTTTCCAGAAAAAAAAAAAAAAAAAAAGCACAAGAACTCCAAAGGATGACATTAAAAAAATGACCAAAGGCATATCTGGAATTGCCAATATGCAATGCAGAAAAGAAATAAGAGCCTCCACCTTAATATTAGATAGGGCTGAATTGTAGGGGAAAAAATATTAAACAAGGACACAATGTGAAATGAGTTTCAGATGCTGTATTTACTATCAGTGCACCAAACTACATAGCATCAAAATTTATAAACAAAAACTATAGGAAAAAGGCTGTAATCCCAGCACTTTGGGAGGCCGAGGCGGGCGGACCACGACATCAGGAGATAAAACCATCCTGGCTACCACAGTGAAACTCCGTCTCTACTAAAAACACAAAAATTAGCCGGCCTCGTGGCAGGCGCCTGTAGTCCCAGCTACTCGGGAGGCTGAGGCAGGAGAATGGCGTGAACCCGGGAGGCGGAGCTTGCAGTGAGCCGAGATTGCACCACTGCACTCCAGCCTGGGCAACAGAGCAAGACTCCATCTCAAAAAAAAAAAAAGAAAAAGAAAAAGAAAAGAAAAAACCTATAGGAAAATATAGAAAGAAATACATTTGTGGTGGGAAACTTTAAATAATTTCTCTCAGTTCCATGAGACAAAGTAGAAAAAAATGAGTACTACTATAAAAACCTCATAGCTATATATCTTATTGATAAGCTATCAAATTTTTTTCAAGTGCCTATGCAACAATCCCAAAACTAAACAAAAAACAAACAAAAAAATACCCGTAATAATCTCTCTAAAAGTAAATTTCTCCAGTGCTGCAATCCTAATCTTATTAAAAGTAAAGTTTTTTGTTTTTGTTTTTGTTTTCAAGACACTGTCATCTAGGCTGGATGTAGTGGCAATGTCGTGGCTCACTGCAGCCTTGACAGGCTCACACAGTCCTCCAATCTCAGCCTCCCAAGTAGCAGGGATCACAGGCGTACTGCCACCACACTCAGTTAATTTTGGTTTTAGTTGTAGAGACAGGGTCTCACTATGTTGTGCAGGCTGGTCTCAAACTCATGGGCTCAAGCAATCCTCCCGCCTCAGTCTCCCAAAGCACTGGAATTACAAGCGTAAGCCACCACACCTGGCCAAAAGTAAAGTTAAAAAATGAAAATCTTAAAACCTAGAAGTAAAATGTGGTAAATGGTAATTAAAGATTTGGTGGGGTAGTGTTCTAGAAATTCATCCTTTTCAGCCAGGCGCGGTGGCTCACATCTGTAATCCCAGCACTTTGGGAGGCCTAGGCAGGTGGATCATGAGGTCGAAGTCGAGACCATCCTGGCCAACATGGTGAAACCCCATCTCTACTAAAAAAAATTACAAAAAACAAACCTGGCGCGGTGGCTCACGCCTGTAATCCCAGCACTTTGGGAGGCCAAGGTGGGTGGATCTCGAGGTCAGCAGATCGAGACCATCCTGACTAACATGGTGAAACCCCGTCTCTACTGAAAATACACAACATTAGCCAAGTGCAGTGGTGGGCGCCTGTAGTCCCAGCTACTTGGGTGGCTGAGGCAGGAGAATGGCGTGAACCCAGGAGGCAGAACTTGCAGTGAGCTAAGATCCTGCCACTGCACTCCAGCCTCGGCAACAGACTGAGACTCAGTCTCAAAAAAAAAAATTAGCTGGGCATGGTGGTGCGCGCCTTTGGCCCCAGCTACTTGGGAGGCTGAGGCAGGAGAATTGCTTGAACCCAGGAGGCGGAGGTTGCAGTGAGCCAAGATCGCCTCACTGCACTCTAGCCTGACTACAGAGCAAGACTATCTCTCAAAAAAAAAAAAAAGAAAAAAGAAAAAAGAAATTCATCTTTTTCATTTAGATTTTTTTATTCATTTGCATGAGATAAATTATTTTGCTAAATTATTTTAGTACAGTTTTGCTATATACCAGAGCTTCTGATATATAGATAGCATTTTTATTGTTTTTGAGATATTTTACAATTTTAGTTCTGACTTTGACTTTGGAGTGGGTTGCTGAGAAAATAGCAGTTGTTTCACTAGTCCCAGTAAAAACCTACTAGGCTATTGTTTTCTTCTACTCTTCAATGCAGTTAGTTAACATATTTGACTTCTGAATCTATCTTCATAATTTCCAGTTCTTTCAGGCATCAAGGTTAACACTGTAAACAAAATAAAACAAAAACCAAAAGCAAGGTTGAGAATAATTTTAGCTATTATTCTTTACCCAAAACTTCAGCATAATAACCAACTGTAAAAACGCATGACCTTTCCATTATTTTTTACTGTGTTGGAAATGCTGAATCAACATTTTAATTTCTTCAAGGACTTTGAACCATTTATTCCTACCAATTATATCTATTTTTTGTAAACTTTTATCCTTTTGTTTATACTTTCATATTTTTGGCATGACTTTATATAATATTCATTTATGATTGTCTGAATCTTAGATATGGAAGTAACTGTTTCTCCTGTTTTGTTACATTCTTTTTTTTTTTTAGTCTAACTCTGTCTTCCAGGCTGGAATGCAGTGGTAGATCTCGGCTCACTACAACCTCCGCCTCCCAGATTCAAGTGATTCTCCTGCCTCAGCCTCCCAAGTACGTGGGATTGCAGACCTGCACTGCGGTATACCCCACTAATTTTTATATTTTTAGTAGAGATAGGGTTTTGCCATGTTGGCTAGGCTGGTCTCGAACTCTTGGCCTCAAGAGATCCACCCACCTCAGCCTCCCAAAGTGTGAGCCACCATGCTGGCTCAGTCTTTTTTTTCTTTTGAGACGGAGTCTCGCTCTTGCTGTGTCGCCCAGGTTGGAGTGTAGGGGAGTGATCTCGGCTCACTACAATCTCTGCCTCCTGGGTTCAAGATATTCTCCTGCCTCAGCCTCCTGAGTAGCTGGGACTACAGGCGTGCACCACCACACCTGGCTAATTTTTGTAGTAGAGACGGAGTTTCACCATGTTGGCTAGGATGGTCTCGGTCTCCTGACCTCATGATCCACCCACCTTGGCCTCCCAAAGTGCTGGGATTACAGGTGTGAGCCACTGTGCCCAGCCACCCAGTCTTTGATTATGTAGATATTTACTCCTTTTTCTTGATTGTTAACACATAGAAGCAACTTGTGTTTCTGTCAAACTCATACCTTAGGTTTCTTTTTTTTTCCCCAAACGTCCAGGATTCCGAAAAGAAGCAATTAAATCTATAGTTTTTCCCCTCTATCCACAGGTTAGCCTTGGCACACA
Organism: Macaca fascicularis; assembly: GCF_037993035.2. NCBI lineage: Eukaryota > Metazoa > Chordata > Mammalia > Primates > Cercopithecidae > Macaca > Macaca fascicularis. The sequence goes on from NC_088393.1 coordinate 44,302,768, forward strand.
AACTTAGTTTATTTATTTATAAGACAGGGTCTCACTGTGTCACCTAGACTGGAGTACAGCGGCATGATCTTAGCTCACTGCAATCTCCACCTCCCAGGCTCAATCGATCCTCCCATGTCAGCCTCCCAAGTAGCTGGGACTACAGGCCTGCACCACCACACTTGGCTAATTTTTGTATTTTGTAGAGACGGGGTTTACCATGCTGCCCAGGCTGGTCTCGCACTCATGAGCTCAAGCAATTCACCCACTTCAGCCTCCCAAAGTGCTGGGATTACAGGCATGAGCCACCACACCCAGCTTACCACACAAACTTTAAAATGCACTACTTTATCCAAATGGCTTTTTTTTTTCGTTTGTTTGTTCATTTGTTTTTTGACACGGGGTCTCACTCTGTCGCCTGGGCTGGAGTGCAGTGGCACAATCTCGGCTCACTGCAACCTCTGCCTCCTGGGTTCAAGCAATTCTCCTGCCTCAGCCTCCCAAGTAGCTGGGATTACTGGTGCATGGAACCATACCCGGATAATTTTTTGTACCTTTAGTAGAGATGAGTTTCACCATGTTGGCCAGGCCGGTCTCAAACTCCTGACCTCGTGATCCACCCACCTCGGCTTCCCGAAGTGCTGGAGTTACAGGCGTGAGCCACTGCCCCAGGCCTTACTTTTTATTTCTAATTTAATGCTCTTAGAAAACAGAATCAAGGTTAGGCATGGTGGCTCATAACTGTAATCCCAGCACTTTGGGAGGCCGAGGTGCGTGGATCATGAGGTCAGGAGATGGAGACCATCCTGGCTAAAACAGTGAAACCCCATCTCTACTAAAATACAAAAAATTAGCTGGGCATGGTGGTGCACACCTGTAGTCCCAGGTACTTGGGAGGCTGAGGCAGGGGAATCGCTTGAACCTGGGAGGCCTAGGTTGCAGTGAGCTGAGATTGCGCCACTGCACTCCAGCCTGGCAACAGAGCAAGACTCCATCAAAAGAAAAAAAAAAAAAAAAAGAAAGAAAGAAAACAATCAGTATGATGATTTCTATTTGTCTGCCTTTAGAGTAGTGTACTAAAATGGCCAATAGTATATTTAATGATTTCTTTTTTTTTTTTTTTTTTTTGAGACGGAGTCTTGCTCTGTCGCCCAGGCTGGAGTGCAATGGCCGGATCTCAGCTCACTGCAAGCTCTGCCTCCCGGGTTTACGCCATTCTCCTGCCTCAGCCTCCCGAGTAGCTGGGACTACAGGCGCCCACCACATCGCCCGGCTAGTTTTTTGTATTTTTTAGTAGAGACGGGGTTTCACTGTGTTAGCCAGGATGGTCTCGATCTCCTGACCTCGTGATTCGCCCGTCTCGGCCTCCCAAAGTGCTGGGATTACAGGCTTGAGCCACCGCGCCCGGCATATTTAATGATTTCTGTTCATTTTTACTTAATGTAACTTAAGATACATTATTACTTTGATAACTTTTATTTGTATATTATTCCTTTTGTAAGTATGAACCATCCTCTTCATCACTTTAAGTGATTTTCACCTTAAATTCCTCATTCCTTTTGACCTATTCCTAAATTGCATCCCTAGCTTTCTTTTGGCTCATTCCTTTATTTTTAAATGAGGATAAAAGCAGCCCCTGACCGCTGAGAGTTAGCCTGGCACTATCAGTTAAACCTCAGTTTTGCTAGAAGCTAGCCTGGCAGGGGCCAGCTAACTCATGGTGTTCTCCATGGCGCTACACAAAAATAATCTCTTGGGGCCGGGCGCGGTGGCTCAAGCCTGTAATCCCAGCACTTTGGGAGGCTGAGACGGGTGGATCACGAGGTCAGGAGATCGAGACCATCCTGGCTAACCCGGTGAAACCCCGTCTCTACTAAAAAATACAAAAAAACTAGCCGGGCAAGGTGGCGGGCGCCTGTAGTCCCAGCTGCTCGGGAGGCTGAGGCAGGAGAATGACGTGAACCCGGGAGGGGGAGCTTGCAGTGAGCTGAGATCCGGCCACTGCACTCCAGCCTGGGCGACAGAGCAAGACTCCGTCTCAAAAAAAAAAACAAAAAACAAAAAAAAAATCTCTTGGAACACCAACAGCAAACAAGACCAATCTCTAACCACCATGGTAGAAGACAAAATCAAGAACACTCTGTCATTGTACTTGAGCACAGGCAAAAATGAAATCATCTTCAAACCACAAAAGTAAAAGTCTCCTTACTCTGCCTAAGAAAAGTGACTGCCAATTATACCTTTACCAATTACAACTTTTGCTTCAATCTACCCTTCGTATCTTCTAGATATCTTCTAGATAAAAATGATTAAGATACCCAATTATAAAATTTCCCAAAAAGAACAGAAGTACAGGTTCAGTGAAATTCAGCTAAGATTCTTATTATCTGTGACTAAAACCCTGAAATGAAATTCTACTATGACTTATACATGCAACAGAAAGACATAAGAATGTCTACTGCTACATAGTTCATAATATAATCTGTATTTTACCAAACAAATATTTAAAAAGCAATGTGTGAAAATTTAGTCTACTATGGCACCTTTTGTGAAATAGAAAAAAATGTGTAGCTGGTTTTACTTGTTTACAAAACTAAGCAATCAAAGAAAAAGAATAAAACTGGTCCTTTATGTTGAGAAACATGGGGGTAGGTGGGGAACAGAGGTAGGTCAACCACACATTCATGTTTCCCCTGAATTTGTTTCCTATAACACTTTCTTTTTTTTTTTATTTTTATTTTTGAGACAGAGTCTTGCTCTGTCGCCCAGGCTGGAGTACAGCGGCCAGATCTCAGCTCACTGCAAGCTCCGCCTCCCAGGTTCACGCCATTGTCCTGCCTCAGCCTCCTGAGTAGCTGGGACTACAGGCGCCCGTCTCCTTGCCCGGCTAGGTTTTTGTATTTTTTAGTAGAGATGGGGTTTCACCGCGTTAGCCAGGATGGTCTCGATCTCCTGACCTGGTGATCCGCCCGCCTCGGCCTCCCAAAGTGCTGGGATTACAGGTGTGAGCCACTGCGCCCAGCCTCCTATAACACTTTTCAGGGTGTGTTGCCTTTAAATATATTTCTAATGGCTTTTAATTTTTATTTTTTACTATTATTCCCATTTTACCAACAATATTTTTGAACTAAGTGTATATGTTCCCTTTCAAAAAACTAAACTTTCCTAATACACTATCACAATATCTCCAGAGGTATAAGAAATAAAATTATACTCATGAAATAAGAACAAGATGCTAATCAAAAAGAATATTTAGAAAATAAATTACAGTTAGGCCGGGCGCGGTGGCTCAAGCCTGTAATCCCAGCACTTTGGGAGGCCGAGGCGGGTGGATCACGAGGTCAGGAGATCGAGACTATCCTGGCTAACATGGTGAAACCCCGTCTCTACTAAAAATACAAAAAAAAAACTAGCCGGGCGTGGTGGCGGGCGCCTGTAGTCTCAGCTACTTGGGAGGCTGAGGCGGGAGAATGGCGTGAACCCGGGAGGCGGAGCTTGCAGTGAGCCGAGATCACATGCCACTGCACTCCAGCCTGGGCGACAGAGCGAGACTCCGTCTCAAAAAAAAAATAAATAAAATAAAGAAAATAAATTACAGTTATTAAAAATTAAAACGTTGAATTAAAATGTTGATACTGGTAATGAGAAACTCAAAAGAAGAGCTGGAAGGTAAATGTGACAAAGCTTCCTGAAAAAGAGAGCAGCAAAGAAACAGAAAACAGTAGAGGGAAAAAAAAAAAAGGAGAACCAATATCCAAAAAACAGATATTAAAAAAAAAAGAAAAAGAAAATATTTGTGTTTGAGGAGGCAGTTTCGGAAGAAACAGAGAAATACTTTGAAAATCCCACAGAAAAGTGACTTCTAACCAGGAAAATCTATCCACAGCCCAAAGATCAATGTAGTGTGATGACAAAATAAACAACAGTTTTTCTTGACAATGCACCTCTCCACTGTCACACAGGTGGCCTCCAGAGATGAAGACATTACCCACGTGTTGCTCATTCTCAACAGGAAGATCAAGATTTGTTTCAGGAGCAGCAGGTCTTAGAGTCCAGCTGCTTCCTGTGGCCCAGCTGCCTCCCTCAGTCATGAGGTTCTAGTGACAGATCAGAGCTTTCTACTCCTGGACTGAATTTCCACCCCCTGGGACTCCTCTTCCTCACCTCACAGGAGCTTCCATGATCCTCTGGAGCCAGGGCTGAGGATTTCTGAGATGAGGTCCAATGAGCTGGCATGGCCACACTGGGTCTCAACCCTTTTCCTCTAGGGTGTGTGAAGCTTGGCAGTCATCTGTGAACTCAAGCAGAGCTGCTCTGAAGAGGTAGGCTGGAGTCTAGAGGAAGATCTGGCCCAGGAGCTCCACAGAGACACCCAGAAATCTGGAAAGACAATGTTCCCATAGTTAGTCATTTAATATTCACCACATAAGCACTTCCTGGATACATCAAGGTGCAGGTCCCTGAGCTAAAAACCAAAGCAGTGGTTCTCAAACAGGTACGCATTCAAGTTACGTGGAGGACCTGTTAAATGAAACACAGTTAAAAATTCTCAGCCCTACTCCACAGTTTCTGATTCAGTAGGTCAAAAGTAGAACCCAAGAAGTTTCATTTCTAACTGGTGCCCAAGAAACACTGATGCTGTCAGTACAGGGACCACACTTTGAGAAGCAGCGCTGTGGAGAACATAAAATTTAACAAAATCTGTGATAGGTATTAGTTACAGTGAAATATGGGAAAAGTCACGAGAGACAGAGTAACATCACTGCAGATTTTTTGAACTGCAGCTCTACCACTTTTCACCTATGAGAACAGAAGTTTCTTCACTCTTTTTTGAGACGGAGTCGCTCTCTGTTGCCAGGCTGGAGTGCAGTGGTGCCATCTCGGCTCACTACAACCTCCACCTCCCAGGTTCAAGCAATTCTCCTGCCTCAGCCTCCCGAGTAGCTGGGATTACAGGCATGTGCCACCACGCCCAGCTAATTTTTGGTAAAGACGAGGTTTCACCATGTTGGCCAGGATGGTCTCGATCTCCTGACCTCATGATCCGCTCACCTCGGCCTCCCAAAGTGCTGAGATTACAGGCATGAGCCACCGTGCCCAGCCATTTCTTCACTTTTAATTTCAGAAATGAGGATGAAAATGCTGATCTCAAAGTTACAAAAATTAAATGAGATAATACTGTAGAGTGCTCAACACCTCCCTGGCACACAAAAATCATACAATACATATCAGCGATTACCATGCATTATCAGATATTAAAACAATATAAAAACAATGTAATAAAAACAAGTAAAACAATAAATATACCAGACAATATTGATCTATGTATGTGACAAAAGTGGTATTCAAATGAGTGTGCATAAGACATTCATTGCATAAATGGCAGTGATATAACTGGCCGGCCACCTGGAAAAAAACAAACTAGATCTCCATCACACACTATTCACTGTAAGCAAATGCCAGCAGGACTGATCACTTAATTACGTGTATTTGTGAAATCCCAAAGATTATTGAAATAAATTTTAGAAGTATATATGTGTATAACACTGTCGTGGGCTGGGAGGGATCTTACTACACGTAAGAGGAAACACAGATGCTATAGCAGAAAAATCAGATAATTTTGATTAGATATTTCCTAATTTTATGTTAAAATATACCACAAAAAAAAGTAGGACAATAGATATGAAAATTCACAGAAAAGGAAACAAATGGCAATTAACCAAAAAGATGCCAACTTTAGTAACTGGAAAATGCATCGGAGCAATTAGATATAATTTTCCCTCAAAATTTTAAAAACTTTTAAAATGCAACAATATCCATTGCTGAAAAAGCATTTGGGAAAATGAGTTATTTTATAAATTGTTGGTAGAGCTTGAATTGTTATATTTTGAGCTACTTAGTCATATCTATAACGTATTAAAAATGCACAGAGGCCGGGCGCGGTGGCTCATGCCCGTAATCCCAGCACTCTGGGAGGCCGAGGCAGGTGGATCACTTGAGGTCAGGAGTTTGAGACTAGCCTGGCCAAAATGGTGAATCCCCGTCTCTGCTAAAAAATACAAAAAATTAGCTGGGCATGGTGGCACGCGCCTGTAATCCCAGCTACTCTGGAAGCTGAGGCAGGAGAATCGCTTGAACCTACTAGGCAGAGGTTGCAGTGAGCTGAGATCGCGCCACTGCACTCCAACCTGGGCGACAGAGCGAGACTCCATCTCAAAATAAATAAATAAATAAATAAATAAATAAATAAATAAAGTGCACACAATTGTTCCTAATAATATAATTTCACATATATAAAGCAGAAAAAGAAGGAAGGACAAATGGACAAAGAACCTTTCCAGAGTGACTACTTTACCTTCCTCTAATTAATTAAGCAGACAATCTGTGAGGAGACAGATATATTTTTTGAATATATGCTTAATTAATATCTATCACAATACAATCAGAGAACATAGTACACCGTTTTTATGTAATAGATGTGACATTCATGAAAACTGTCCACGAACTAGGTCATAAGGCAACTTTTCAATTTGAGCATTAAACAGACATTACTTAAAACAAAAAAGGAACTTCTAAATAACTCATGGATCAAAGAAAAAAAAAACACTTAGATTTGAACCATTTTTTATACAAAGAGTCACCAAAACTTGAGAATTTTTATATTAAAGAAGGGACTGAAAATTAAAACGCTGAACTTTCAACTCAGGTTAGAAAGCAAGCTGATTACAGTACTCACCGATCACCATAGCTGACCCTACAGGCTCTGTCACTGACGACAGACTCCCATCACTGACCCCCAAACCTCAATCACTCATCCCCAAGAGCCCCATCAATGACCCGAGAAATCCGTCACAATCAACAACGGACGCCACAGAACCCCATCACCGAACCCTCAAAACAATCTCTAACTCCACAGGCAACCTCGACACCCCCTATTACTGGCTCCACAGAAACCCCAGTCGTGACCAACCAAAATCACCTCAAAGATTTCTCGGTATTGGGATATGAAAATACTCCTGACACCAGCGGCAAAAAAGCCTTGGAGAACCGCTTCCACTTCCGGTCCGACTTCTAGCACCTCCCCTTTGGAGGCTGTTGATATGGCGCATGCTCTGAATAAACTTGGAAGCCAATTTCAGCGAACAGTCAACAGGGCGCAGACACAGCGCACAGTTTCCGTAACGTGGCGCTGTACGGCAGAGAACATGGCCGCGCCCTTGTGGTATTTATTCGTGTGGGCCCCCATCTTGGAAGCATATCCGTTCCGTAGAACAGAGGAATTGGCCGCCGGCAGGGTTTCCTAGAGCTAGGCAGGTATAGTTTACATAGGACGCTGGAGTGTGACTCTTGTCTGACTAGGCTTCTACTCTGGAGGCGAAAGTTACTGGAAATGTGGGTCTGGCGCTGTATGTTGTATTTAGAAAAGCTAAGTTACCCTTCTGAATACAGGACACTGAGGATAATAATTACCTGCTGGAAGAAACCACCAGGGAAAAATCACCAAGAGAAGAGGATCCTGGGAGAAACCACAGGCAGATGATAGGAGGAATCAGGATAGTACAGTCCACTTTTTAGAGATGCCATTCAGGGAAAAGGTGGAAAGGTCACTATGGGAGTCATCTTTTGAGTGAAACCACCCTGAAAGTCTGAGAGACATGTGAATGAGTAGTAGGCTGCCGGAAGGGTGGTACAACTTTTAATGGGAGAAACCACTGTTGGAAATAGGGTAGAAATCCGAGAGTATTAATACAATCCTCTCCTGGGAGATACCACCAGAGGAGGGAGGAGAAGTCCAGGCGTCCACTTCTGAAGGGCTGAGTCGGGTGGGAAGGTGAATAGAGATAACTACCTCAAGTGCAACTATAGTAGGCAGCAATAATAACAACACTAATAGTCTTTAGTATGGCCAACGTGTGACTAAAAGCACCTAAAGAAAACTGTTTTCATTTACCTTGAAGTTAAAATATAATTAATAACAATCGCCTTACCATGTCAATGAAGCTTTTTAAATGCAGTCTCTGACTTTTAGCTTCTCCTCTGTGGAAATTCTGAAGCTGCTTAACACCTCTTTACTCCCGTTTTTGGAGGATGTGGATGAGGAGTTGTAAAGATATAATTCCTTTCACTTGGTGAACTCCTAAACATTATTCACAGCTCAGCTTCTGACAGGAAGTTCTACCTGACAGTGGTGGGAAGTTATCTACCCAATGTGTTCAGTTCCAGCAGGTGGGAAACTTGTTTTCAGGGAACTGAACCTACACTCATGTGGGCATGCTGGATGCCTTCAGACCAGTTATGTCTGTCTCTGGGACTCGGCTTAAAAATATGTTTAGAGAATTAGACTCTGCTGATCTCAGGTTCTCTTTCTTCTCCCAAAGGATGGTCTAAGAAAACATCTGTGGAAGTCCATTAGTGAACACACATTTCTACCACGGGCCTAAGAATTGCTGTTGATTTTGTCAGTAATGCAGTTCTGTTAAAAAGAAGATGACTTATCTTTTAGGGATTCATGTGGAAATATTTATGGGTGGAATAATATTAGCTTTAAAAACTTCACTGAGAAAAAAAAAAAAACTCCACTGAGAAGGGGTATATGGTATTGCAAAAGAAAATGTTGACAAATGTTAAAGCCGGGTGATAAGTAGACAGAATTCATTATAATGTTCTCTTCCATAGTATTTGTGTGAAAATTTCATGGTAAAATTTTAATTTAAAAATAAAGGAATTAAAAACATTTACAAGGAAACATCAAGAAGACAGCAGGTATGGTCATAGTGTTAGGGAAGCAGAAACCTAAGAGACCCAGAGTGACACCATTTTAAGTTCAGCTCCATCTTGAGACTAGCAAGGCACATTCACTGCAAGTCACAAATCATGGTCCTAACATGTTTACAGTGAAGGAAGCATCCCGGTAATGCCTGCAAGGACAAACTTCTAGAACAACAGAAAGTCCAGATGTCCAATACCCATAACAATAAATGCTTTCAAGATCATTATAGTTATACTTTGATGTACTTACACACTAAAATTTTAGGGATAGTTTTCTTTAAATCAATAGAATAATAAATTTTGTCATAATGTCAGGCCACCCACGCATAGGCACAGCTTATTTCAGTCTTTACATAGACAAGACCCCTATATAAGAAAAACTTAACGGATGTTCCTCCACTTGCTTTCTGAGGACACCCTACTCTGTTGTGGAATGGCTTTCAATAAAGTATATCTTCTCACTGCACTCTACAACTCACCTGGAATTCTTTCCTGCATGAGATCAAGAACCCTCTTTTGGAGTTTGGACTGAGATCCTTTTATTTCCATAACAATAGTATTATACAAACACAGGCATACCTCAGGGATATTTAGGGTTTGGTTCTAGACCACTACAATAAAGCGAGTCACACAATTTGTTTGGTTTCCCAATGTGAAGGGGCGGCCTGCCCGTCCACGCCTGTGGGTGTTTCTCGTCAGGTGGGACAAGAGACTGAGAAAAGAAATAAGACACAGAGACAAAGTATAGAGAAAGAAAAGTGGGCCCAGGGGACCGGTGCTCAGCATCCAGAGGACCCGCAACGGGCACTGGTCTCTGAGTTCCCTCAGTATTTACTGATCATTATCTCTACCATCTCAGAGAGGGGGCTGTGGCAGGACAATACGATAATAGTGGGGAGAAGGTCAGCAGGAAGACATGTGAACAAAGGTCTCTGTGTCATAAATAAATTTAAAGAAAGGTGTTGTGCCTTGATGTACAAGTACACAAACATCTGGGTGCATTAAAGAGCAGTATTGCCGCTAGCACGTCTCACCTCCAGCCTTAAGGCAGTTTTCTCCTATCTCAGTAAATAGAACATACGAGTTTTACACCAAGACATTCCATTGCCCAGGGAGGAACAGGAGACAGATGCCTTCCTCTATCTCAACTGCAAAGAGGCCTTCCTCTTTCACTAATCCTCCTCAGCACAGACCCTTTACGGGTGTTGGGCTGGGGGTGTCGGGCTGGGAGATGGTCGGGTCTTTCCCTTCCCAGGAGGCCATATCTCAGGCTATCACATGGGGAGAAATCTTGGACAATACCTGGCTTTCCTAGGCAGAGGTCCCTGTGGCCTGCAGCAGTGTATTGTGTCCCTGGGTACTTCCCACAGTGTATTGTGTCCCTGGGTACTTGAGATTAGAGAATGGTGATGACTTTTACCAAGCATACTGCCTTCAACCACTTTTTTAACAAAGCACATCCTGCATAGCCCTAAATCCATTAAACCTTGAGTCAACACGGCACACGTCTCTGTGAGCACAGGGTTGGGGCTCGGGTTATAGATTAACAGCATCTCGAGGCAGAAGAGTTTTTCTTAGTACAGAACAAAATGGAGTCTCTTATGTCTACTTCTTTCTACATAGAAACAGTAACAGTCTGATCTCTCTCTCTTTTCCCCACTATGACCTAATAATCTGCCAAAGGCCCCACCTCTTAAGATTATCCCACTGGGGATTAGGCCTTAATATGAACTTTGAAGGGACACAGACATTTAGACCATATAAATGGACAACACTGCATTATAAACGGGCCCATTTTCCAGAGTATAATAGCACACACTGGGTTCTCAGGATTGGCGTTTATTACAGTCACAAACTTAATATAACTCAAATGCTTGTATTGATGTGGTACTTACATTATCCTATTTCACAGATGGAAACAGAAAATACCAGCTTTTGTTTTAATAGCAATATCTTTTTTTTTTTTTTTTTGAGACGGAGTCTCGCTCTGTCGCCCAGGCTGGAGTGCAGTGGCACGATCTCGGCTCACTGCAAGCTCCGCCTCCCGGGTTCATGCCATTCTCTGCCTCAGCCTCCCAAGTAGCTGGGACTACAGGCGCCTGCCACCACACCCAGCTAATTTTTTGTATTTTTAGTAGAGATGGGGTTTCACCATGTTAGCCAGGATGGTCTCAATCTCCTGACCTCGTGATCCGCCCGCCTCAGTCTCCCAAAGTGCTGGGACTACAGGCGTGAGCCACTGCGCCCAGCCAGCAATATCTATTATTATAATAAATATTGAAATACCACCATAATAATTTCACTAAGGAAGTAATCTAACTGTGTTGATTTTGCAGAGGGAGAAAAACATTACCCCTAGAGCTGAGGCTATTGTGCTCACGCAAACTCCAATCTGAAGGTGGCAGAAACCAGAAGGAACAGGATTTCTTAGCATCAGAGTTAATATATTATTCATGGTATCTTAATAATTAAAGGCATGTAACAAATAGTGACAAAGATTGTGATATTAGTTATAAATTATGATAATTATACTTAAAATCAATAATGGAATCAACATAATGATAGAATTAAGTATTGTAGTTAGTAAGTGGTATGATATGGGGGACTGGGGAGTGCAGCAGGATAGGGTGGGGTAGGATATAACATAGATAAGAGTCATATGGGCACAGTAGCCTCATTGAACCTGAGGGTGGAGGGCTCAATTCATTCTGACATTAGGGCAAGTGTGCATGACAATCACGGCTTTCACCTGACTTTGGCCACAGGGTCAACATCTGCCACACTGCATCACATTCATTTTCCAATGAAGTGCCTGAGGCCCAGAACCCTCAGCCCTGCCACATTCCTCTTGCTCCCTAGGTTCCATATTTGCCAGTGGCTGCTCCAGTGAATGGGGTGGAGCATATGGCACTGATGATGGGGTACAGGATTGAAAGTGTTAGGGTGGATGCCAATGGCAATAGACCTCTGCCTTTGGGTCCCTCACGACTGTCCCCCACCAACATGGTATGCCACTGTGACCAAGAGGAGGCTGAGTTGGGAGACCTTGTGGAATGCTGGGGAAGGATGTAGGCAGGATACTTGGGAGGAGGGTGGCAGGGTGGTTGGGCACTGCCCACACATGGAATTAGGGCTGGGGTATGCTGAAGCATGGGGAGGTGCATCAGATTTTGAATTAGAGGACCTGGAACTAATCCTACCACCTCCCCATGCATTTAGGCAATCTGTGTGGGGCATTTGGTCAATGTCAAAACTATTGTTATTATTCATTCATTTATTCATTCATTTGCTCGTTTATTCATTAACTCATTTAACGAGCTCGTACTGAGTGTCTGCTTTGTGCTGGCACCGTGTTGGGTGCCTTGGACACAGCAGAAACAAGACAGACCAAGTCCAGGTCTCATGAGGTCTAGTGGAAAGGTTGGATGAAAAACCAAAAAAAAGAAATATTTAATATCAAGTCAGATGGTGATGCCTGCAACACAAATATATACAAAATAATGCAGCAGCAAGTGACCCCAAAGGATGTGTTACTTCAGATACAAATGGTGGGTGGATGCTTTTCAAAGATGGGGGAAGAAAGCACGATGCATGGGCACTGGGGAAGCAGAGTATGCCCAAAGAACACAGTTGGTGCAAAAGCCCAAAGCTGGAGAAAGCTTCCTGGATGCTAAAACAGCCAGAATTGGGATTCTTGACAAATAATAAAAATATTGACCACCTCCAACTGCAGGCTGTCCGAACCCTAAGACCTGTTATTATGGTTGTAACTTCATACTATAAACATTAAATGTGATTATGTAAAAGTAGAAATAACTGAAATGTTACGTGAAAGTTTGATATATAAAATATAAAAATTATATAATCATACAATAGATACTATATATTATATAAAATGGGAACATTTTATTGTAGTAAGGTATAATAAATATTAGAATATGCTATAACATACTGTAAATACAATATACACTGTATAATGATATGCACACATAAAATTAAAATACATAAATCTATATTTTTATAATCTAGTATCCAATAATTTTTCAAATGTCATTTAAATTATCACATAGTAAAATCAAACAGTACTTCTGAGATTCATCCATGTTGCAGCCAGTGTCAGTAAATGACTTCTTTTCACGTTGGGGTAGTATTCAATTGTATAGATGTTTGATTAATCACCCACTGTTACATTTGGGTTGTTTACTAATTTTGGCAATTATACAGTTGCTGTGAAATTTGAGTACACATAGTTTTATATAAACAATTTTCCATTTATCTAGGGCAAATACCTAGGAGCGGGACTGGTGGGTCATATGATAAGTGTATGTTTAACAGTATAAGAAGCTGCCAAGGCCAGGGATGGTGGTTCACGTCTGTAATCCCAGCATGTTGGGAGGCTGAGGCAGGCAGATCACCTGAGACCGGGAGTTCCAGACCAGCCTGACCAACATGGAGAAACCCCTAACTAAACCTCTATTTAAAAAATACAAAATTAGCCGGGCGTGGTGGCACATGCCTGTAATCCCAGCTACTTGGGCAGCTGATGCAGGAGAATCATTTGAACCCAGGAGGTGGAGGTTGTGGGGAGCCAAGACCACACCATTGCACTTCAGCCTGTGCAACAAGAGCAAAACTTCATCTCAAAAAAAAAAAAAAAAAGCTGCCAAACTTTTTGCCCAAAGTGAATGTAACATTTTGCATTTCTACCAACAATGCAGGAAATTTTCCATTGCTCTGCATTGTTACCAACTCAGTATTATGTCTTTATTGTTAGGCATGCTAAAAGGTGTGTACAGGTATCTCATATGGTTTTCATTTTCATTTTCTTGATAATTAAAGATGTCAATCATCTTTTCATCACCTTGTTTCCCATTTCTATCTCATATAACAATATGGATGGATCTCAAATACATCACATTAAATGAAACAAGTCAAATTCAAAAGGAGAGATACATACACATATATACACAGAGACACACACAGGATATCTCCATTTATACAACATGTGGAAAAGGTAAAATTATACAGACAGAAAATGGGCTTGTGATCAACGGCTGGGGGTGGGGAAAGGGATGGACTAAAAAGTAATAGGAGGAAATGTAGGGAAGTGAGGGAACTCTTCTCTGTCTTGATTGTGGTATTGACTGCATGATGTAATTGTCAAAACTTTGAAAATTCTACACTGGGTGAATATTACTGTATGTAAATTATACCTCAATAAATATGACCTTAAAATATTACGGTCATGTTCACACAAAAACCTGCACACAGGTGTTTATAGCATCTTTATTCATAATCAACATAACTTGGAAGCAACTAAAATGTCCTTCAGTAGGTGAATGGACAAATAAATCACAGTACATCCAAACAATAGCATATTATTCAATGCAAAAAAAAAAAAAAAAAAAAAAGGCTAGCAAGCCACGAAAAGACATGGAAGAAACTTAAATCCACATTACTATGTGAAACAAGTCCATCTGAAAAGGCTGCACACTGTATGGTTCAGAGGCTAAATTATGGAGACAAAAGAAAATAGGCGGCCGGGCGCGGTGGCTCAAGCCTGTAATCCCAGCACTTTGGGAGGCCGAGACGGGCGGATCACGAGGTCAGGAGATCGAAACCATCCTGGCTAACACGGTGAAACCCCGTCTCTATTAAGAAATACAAAAAACTAGCCGGGTGAGGTGGCGGGCGCCTGTAGTCCCAGCTACTCGGGAGGCTGAGGCAGGAGAATGGCGTGAACCCGGGAGGCGGAGCTTGCAGTGAGCTGAGATCCGGCCACTGCACTCCAGCCTGGGCGACAGAGCGAGACTCCGTCTCAAAAAAAAAAAAAAAAAAAAAAAAAAAAAAGAAAATAGGCAGGGGTGTAGGGGTGTAGGCAAAACACAGGATTACTGGGACAGTAAAACTGCTCTTTATCCTTCTATCATAATGCATACATGTCATTACTCATCTGTCTCAACCCACAGAATGCACATCAAGACTGAACCCTAATTAAACCATGGACTTTGGCCGGTAGCGTCAATGTAGTTTCATTAATTGTAACAAAAGTACCACTCTGAAGGCGGATGCTGATGATGGGGGAGGCTGTGTACACGTGAGGGTAGGGGATATGTGGGAAATCTCTGTACCTTCTGCCCCGTTTTGCTGTGAACCTAAAACTTCTCTAAAAACTAGTCTTTTATATAAATGGGTATACAAACACATATATATGTCAGTACTAAAATATTACATTACAATAAATATAAAGGACAAATAATTGAAAGTCATGTACAGGGAAATGTGTTTTCCTCCGTATTTCCTGGAATTCATGAGGAGTGATACACTTAGGAGTAAGGTAAAATGGGAATAATGAAGGGGACCAGACTTGGTTCTAGGGTATGTTAAAAAGGAAGAGATGATCTCCAGGGACCCTCCTGAGGGTCAGCAGACATTGTCCTAAGTTGGGGATCATAGTGTATCACAAGATATCCAGAATTGCAGGAAGAATAGTGAAGCTTCAGACACAGTGCTGGATGAGGTGAAGGGAGGTAATCGGTCAGCAGACATTGGTCTAAGATGTTGAGCAGCATGTAATGGGCCATCAGATACTGTGAAGAAGTGAGGAAGCAGAGCTAATGATGGCTCAGTAGACATTGATGTAAGGTGAGGTAATGGGATGTGTCACCAAGCACTGCCCAACTAGGGCTTGGGAATTAAAGGGGCATTATGGCCCTGCCCCTTTGACTATGTTCTACCCTTTGGGCCCCATCTTCACCTCCCCATACTGCCCTTCCTAAAGGTGAAACCATCTCTGCAGAGCCCAAATATTTCCCACTCCCAGAATTGCCAATAGACTGACCCCAAACCATTCTGCAAGTTCCAGAGGGGCCACCCAGCAACTGCGCATCCAATCAGATCATCTGCCAGCATCTGTAAGGTCACTGCCGCCTATCTAGGGCAAGATAGCTAATATCCAATGAAGATCCACCCATGTCTGTTCTAGTTCCCTGCTATTGGCTTCAGGCACTCCTCTCAGTGAAGGATGAGCAGGTGTGTGGGTTGGGTTCTGCAGTAAGTGGGGCTCTGTCGAGTTGCAACTGAGACGGGGCAGAGCTGTGCATGCTGAGGAAGAATGAGCAGGGAGTCTTTTGTAATCACGTTGGAGCTGTGGGATTCTGGAATCATGGCAGGGAATCCAAGAAGCAAGCATTCACATGGGATCTCCTGTACCTGTTTTCCCTTCTTTAGCATCAGACCAAAAGTTTTACAGTGACTTTTTAGCTTTAGGGTTGAGAAGGGATATAGCCTAGTTACAGACTGGAGGTGAAAAAGCCTGGTGTGTTTTAGGCAAGTTGATTCTCCCTGTTAGTGCTTCTTATGCTGCAACACAGAAAAAAACAGACAGAAGTCACGCAAGAAGCACAGGTCAACTCTCCACAGGGGCATTTATGGAATGCCTGCTGTATGGCAGTCATGGGTCTAGACTCATAGTGGTGAACAAAAGGGAAATATTTTCTAGTGTAGAAGCCACAGAGAAATGAGCAAAATATACCAGGCAGTATGGTGGAAAGTGCTAGGGAGAAGAATAAAGGAGGAAGGGTAAGGGGCTGGAAATTTGGAGGTGTCATGGAAAAAAAGACATGAGGGACAAGTCACAGATAAAATAAAGAATTGTGCTCTTTGCAATGGGCACTGCAAATACAAAGGCCCTCAGTCAGGAACTGAACTGATGTTTGAGGCACATGGCAGGCAAGGTCCTTGTGGGGTGCATGGGATGAACATGGACACAAGTACACAGTGAACATATGGTGGGGTTAGTTTTCATGAGTTATCTATTTCATATGATTTATGATTTATCTCATATCTCACATAAAGTAAGATTGATTTCATGAGTTATCAACTTATGAAAGTCACATCATTATGGAAAGTAAAATGCTGGGCTTCAACTCAGCAACAAGTAAATTAAAAAAAAAAAAAAGAAAGGCAACTCAGTGGGAAGAATTGTAATAGCAGAAGGAAGAATTTAAGTTGCCCCAGATGACCTGAAAATTCTAACCTCAGAGGCTTTCTTGAGGGTGGTGGGAGTGTACAAAACACTGTGCTGAGCTGGGCGCAGTGGCTCACGTCTGTAACCCCAGCACTTTGGGAGGCCGAGGCGGGCGGATCATGAGGTCAGGAGTTCGAGATCAGCCTGGCCAGCATGGTGAAACCCCTGTCTCTACTAAAAATACAAAAGTTAGCTGGGCGTGGTGGCACATGCAATCCCAGCTACTCGGGAGGCTGAAGCAGGAGAACTGCTTGAGCCCGGGAGACAGAGGTTGCAGTGAGCCAAGATAGCGCCACTGCACTCTAGCTTGCCAACAGGGTGAGACTCTGTCTCAAAAAAAAAAAGAAAAAGAAAGAAAGAGAAAAAACACTGTGCTGGATATCAAACACAATGTGCTGAGGACCTGTGGGGCTCAGAGACAGTCCTGGCAGATAATGAAGGGGTCTGCAAGTCTTTTTCTATGACAATGGGGACTCAACATACACTCTGAGGTCTGTGTCTGAAAACATAGGGAGTTTGTCTTATTGCAGTATCTCTCGCTTGATAGAAATACTCAGTGGGGAACTGGATATACACAACTGTGTTGGATTCAAAAGAAGAATGAGAAAATACCCACAATTCTGCTAGACAGTGTGTTCTGGAACAAACAACTTACAGAGGATTCATCACTATCATATATATTGTCTTACCATTCAAACTCTTGGCACTATACCTAATCCACAGTAAATAGGATTATCATTCCCATAATATGATCTTTCTTACGAAGAATTTGGTAACAGTGTTCTATTGTCGTTTTCTATGAGAAGGCTTTTCCTATTCACCAAACTGACTCGGTTCCTTGTCAGTATGAATAATGCCCCAAGGTTTACTGGGGATGGTGACAATGTAGGAAGGGTCCCTCGCTTCATTCAGTGCCTTCTCAGGGGCCCTCTCCAGAACAGCCATGTGTGACATTCTGATGTGACTGTTTCTATTTACAATAATATACATATTTTTCTGCTGCATGCAACAGTGTACAATCAGACCCAACCCTCAGTGGGGTTTTCCCACACTGTTTCTCTCAAGTGTGGCTGCTCTGATGGACACTGAACACTGATTTCTGAACGAAGCCTTTCCCACAGATGCCACACTTGTAGGGTTTGTCTCCAGTGTGTGTTGTCTGATGTTTATTCAAATTTGACCTGTTGCTGAAGGCCTTCCCACACTCAGCACACACGTAAGGCTTCTCTCCGGTGTGAATTCGTTGATGCACTTGGAGCTGTGATTTTTTAGTGAAAGACTTCCCACAGTCACTGCACTCGTACGGTTTCTCTCCAGTATGAATTCTATGATGTGTAATCAACTCTGACTTCTGTCGAAAGGTCTTCCCACATTCAGAACAGATGTAGGGCTTTTCTCCCGTATGAGTTTTCTGGTGCTTACTGAGATTTGACCTGCCACTAAAGGCCTTCCCACACTCAGCACACACATAGGGTTTCTCTCCTGTGTGAACTGGCTGATGCACCAGGAGCTGAGACTTAGAGGTAAAGGACTTCCCACAGTCACTGCATTCATAAGGTTTCTCTCCAGTATGAATTCTTTGATGAGTAATAAAGTTTGACTTGCGGATGAAAGCTCTTCCACACTCGGTGCATACATAGGGTTTCTCTCCTGTATGAATTTTCTGATGAACAATGAGTATTGATTTCTGGTTGAAAGCTTTCCCACATTCGTGGCATTCATACTGTCTCTCTCCAGTATGAATTTTCTGGTGTATATTAAGATTTGACTTCTGAGTGAAGGCTTTTCCACAATTACTGCATTCATAAGGCTTCTCCCCAGTATGGATTCTCTGATGTGTAATCAAGTCTGACCTCTGGGTGAAGGCCTTTCCACATTTGGAACATATATAAGATTTCTCTCCTGTATGAGTTTTCTGATGTGTAATGAGATTTGACCGGTTGGTGAATGCCTTCCCACATTTATTGCATACATAGGGTTTTTCTCCTGTGTGAATTCGTTTATGAACGTGGAGTTGTGACTTGGAAGTAAACAATTTCCCACAGTGACCACATTTATAAGGTTTCTCTCCAGTATGAATTATTTGATGTGTATCCAAGTGTGCCTTCCGGATGAAGGCCAGTCCACATTTCATGCATACATATGATTTTTCTCCTGTATGAATTCTCTGATGCACTGTGAGTGTTGACTTCTGAGTGAAGGCTTTTCCACAGTCACTGCATTCATACGGTTTCTCTCCAGTGTGAATTCTCTGATGAATAATCAACTCTGACCTGTAGGTAAAGGCCTTCCCACACTCAGTACATATGGAAGATTTCTCTCTACTTTGAACTTTTTCATGTGTAATGAGGTTGGAATTATTGCTGAAGACCTTCCCATATTCGGTACATATATAGGGCTTCACTCTCGTGTGAACGCGTTGATGGACCTGAAGTTGTGACTTGGAAATGAAGGATTTGCCACAGTTACTGCACTCATATGGTTTTTCACCAGTATGAATTCTTCGGTGTGCAATCAATTGTGTTTTCTGGATGAAGGCCTGTCCGCATTCAATACAGATGTAGGATCTCTCGCCTGTGTGGATTTTCTGATGCATCTTGAGTGTGGACTTTTGTGTGAACGCTTTGCCACAGTCAGTGCATTCATGGTGTCTCTCTCCAGTATGAATTTTCTCATGTATACTGAGATCTGAGTTATAAGGGAAGCCTTTCCCACATTCACTACATTCATGTAGTTTTTCTCCGGTATGAATTCTCTGATGCCTGAAAAGGGACGATACTTGAAAAAAGGATTTTCCACATTCATTGCACTTATAGGGCTTCTCTCTCATATGGGTTTTCTGATGTGTACTGAATTCTGGCTTCTGTACAAAAGCCCTCCCGCATTCAATACATACATAGAGTGTTTCTCCTGTAGGAACTTTCAGATGTACCTTGAACTGTGAGTTCCAGGTGAAGCTCTTTCCAAATTCGGCACATCCATAGGATTTTTCCCTAGGATAAATTTTTTGATCTTGAGAGAAGGCTGGTTTATAACCAATGATTTTTCTATGTTGATTATGGTCCCATAATTTCTCTCCTGTTGGAGTACATTCACAGTAAGTATAGAAAGACATTTTACCATATTTAGTACTCTTCTTAACATTCTTAGAAGCATCATTTCTATAATGAATGTGTAAATCTAAATTATGCTTCAAGCCATTTCCAAATGAATCACATTGATAGGGTTTTTACGGGGATGCAATATGTTTGGGTTCACATGAATTGTTCTTCTGACAGCCTTATTTCATAATGCCTATTTGTAGTCAATATTTTCTTGATTAAAGCAACATCACTTAGATATTTCTTTTCTTTTTTTTTTTTTTTTGAGACGGAGTCTCGCTCTGTTGCCCAGGCTGGAGTGCAGTGGCCCGATCTCCACTCACTACAAGCTCCGCCTCCTGGGTTCACGCTATTCTCCTGCCTCAGCCTCCCATGTAGCTGGGACTACAGGTGCCCGCCACCGCGCCCGGCTAATTTTTTGTATTTTTAATAGAGACAGGATTTCACGGTGTTAGCCATGATGGTCTCAATCTCCTGACCTCATGATCCGCCCATCTCGGCCTCCTAAAGTGCTGGGATTACAGGTGTGAGCCACCGCGCCCGGCCTAGATATTTATTTTCTTTTCTGATAATACTGTATCTGGTTATCAATCTGTCACAGTTATTCTAGAATGAAATACAATCTCAATCTCACATCATCTCTGTCATCATCTTCCCTTGCATTGTGGAAAGAAGTCTTTTTTTTTCCAGAGATTCCTTGGAAAAAAGGTTTGGAATCCAAATGCCCCTTTTCAAGGGATAGTAAGTCACTTTTTGCTCATAGAGCAGGTAGCAGAGGCTAGAGGGGAAGGTAAAAATGGCTCATCCAGATTGAACACAGAGAAAAGGGTAAGCGTGGGTAATTAGATGAGGAGGGTGTGACACTACTTATGGTGAAACATTCTGGGGAACAATTCAGCAGTTAAAAGAAATAAACTAGATGAACAGATAACACCATGAATAGACATGGAAAAAGTAAGGCAAAAAACATGATATATAGCATAATAAGATTTATATAAACTAATGATCCATGCCCCAATTCACTTTAAATTTTACAACATGCACGAATTAAAAAATGCTTCCATTATACAAAACAGTGGCTTCTGGTGGGAAGGGAGATGGGTGAGGGGAAAGAGAGAATAGGAGATTTTATCACAAAAATAAGACAGAATCTTTACCCACATTCATGGTCATAGTGTGTCCTAAACTAAAGACAATGATTAAACTCAGACCTCATTGGGTGAAATATAAACATAAAGCATGACAAAAACAAATAAGCCCGGGCACGGTGGATCACGCCTGTAATCCCAGCACTTTGGGAGCCTGAGGTGGGCAGATCACCTGAGGTTGGGAGTTCGAGACCAGCCTGACCAACACGGAGAAACCCTGTCTCTACTAAAAATACAATGTTAGCTGGGCATGGTGGCTCATACCTATAATCCCAGCTACTCGGGAGGCTGAGGCAGGAGAATCACTTGAACCCGGGAGGCAGAGGTTGCAGTGAGCTGAGATCACGCCATTCTGGGTAGATCACTCTAGTCTGGGTAACAAGACTGAAACTCCATCTCAAAAATAAATATAGGCCGGGCGCGGTGGCTCAAGCCTGTAATCCCAGCACTTTGGGAGGCCGAGGCGGGCGGATCACAAGGTCAGGAGATCGAGACCACAGTGAAACCCCGTCTCTACTAAAAATACAAAAAATTAGCCGGGCGCGGTGGCGGGCGCCTGTAGTCCCAGCTACTCAGGAGGCTGAGGCAGGAGAATGGCGGGAACCCGGGAGGCGGAGCTTGCAGTGAGCCGAGATCGCGCCACTGCACTCCAGCCTGGGCAACAGCGTGAGACTCCATCTCAAAAAAAAATAAAATAAAATAAAATAAAATAAATAAATAAATACATAAATACATAAAAATAAAAATACAAAAATTAGCCAGGCATGGTGGCACGCACCTGCAATCCCAGCTACTTGGGAGGCTGAGGCAAGAGAATCATTTCCTGGGAGGTGGAGGTTGCAGTGAGCCAAGATTGCACCACTGCACTGTAGTCTGGGCGACAGAGTGAGACTCTGTCTCAAACAAACAAACAAACAAATGAACAAAAAAAGCCAACCAGGCAGAGAGACCCTAACAGTGTGGAATTGCTCAAGCAACATCAGAAGGAAATGTGAGAAAGGGTGATTAATCATGTCATGTCAAACACAGCAGAGAGGTATTCCCAAAGATTAAGTGACAGTGATTCCCAAGTCATCAGCTGGATGAAAGTCCTGAAAGACTGGGAAGATACGAGAAATCTCATGGCCATTCCTATAGCAAAAATAGTTAGAAAGCCTGATTGGAAATAAAGTTCTTTTTTTTTTTTTTCTTTTTTAGATTGAGTCTTGCTTTGTCACCCAGGCCGGAGTGCAGTGGCATGATCTTGGCTCACTACAACCTCCACTTCCCGGATTCAAGTGATTCTTGCGCCTCAGCCTCCCAAGTAACTGGGATTGCAGGCATGCACCACCACACCCAGCTAATTTTTGTATTTTTAGTAGACATGAGGTTTTGCCATGTTGTCCAGGCTGGTTTCAAACTCCTGACCTCAAGAGATACATCCACCAAGGCCTCCCAAAGTGCTGGGATTTCAGGCATGAGCAACCACACCTGGCCCAGAGATAAAGTTCTGAGGCATCTTACGGTGAGAAAGACAGAAATAAAAGGGGTGTAGCAGGAGTGGGAGTGTGTGACACAGAGTAATTTTGAACGAAAGCAGATCCGGGAATGCCTGGATGTAAACAAGAGACTCTAGGACAATATGGAAGGTAGGGAAAAAAAGAATGTTACAGAAAAGGAACATAATGAAGATACATCTTTAATGAGGCTGACTGGCACATGACTTATAATCAACAAGGAAGGTCATCCAGGTAGAAGGCATTTAGTGATCTGAGAGGCATCAAGCAATACAAAAACGGCCGGGCGCGGTGGCTCAAGCCTGTAATCCCAGCACTTTGGGAGGCTGAGGCGGGTGGATGACGAGGTCAGGAGATCGAGACTATCCAGGCTAACATGGTGAAACCCCGTCTCTACTAAAAATACAAAAAACTAGCTGGGCGTGGTGGCGGGCGCCTGTAGTCTCAGCTACTTGGGAGGCTGAGGCGGGAGAATGGCGTGAACCCGGGAGGCGGAGCTTGCAGTGAGCCGAGATCACGCCACTGCACTCCAGCCTGGGAGACACAGCGAGACTCCGTCTCAAAAAAAAAAAAAAAAAAAAAAAAAAAAAAAAAAAAAAAAAAGCAATACAAAAAATTCAGAACCTTCCTGAAGAGTGGTCGTAACAGCACTTCACAGGTTCCAGTGTTTTTCAAGACAGCTGAGATTTCCTCCTGTCTCCCATCTAACCTGAGTCACACTCACCTCACGTCACTCACCTGGGCAGCTCTGACGTGGCCTTTCACCCTGCAGTGCCCATGGTTCCTTTCCTTGCTCCAACATGACCACCTCTGGTTTAGGAACTTGATACCCTGTTCATGGGAAATGATAAAGGTCTGGGTCCAGCTAATTATGTTTCAGAGCCCAGCCAATACAGTCTTATTGTTCAATGACAGTTTGTTCTTTAGGAAAGTAACCATATATCTCTGAGAACAGGGTAATATTCTGAATACCCTAAACAAACCGAGAACCCTGGAGGAAAAAAGGACAAAACCATCACCTATTCGAGATGCCAACAGCATTCATCAACTGAGAATGAAAGCACTCTCAGTGAGGCCTCCTTTCAGACACCAAGGTGACTGTGCTTACCTACTGAGAGCAGGTGGCTGTAGGTCTCCAGCATCACATCCCGGTACAGGTTTCTCTGAGAAAGGTCCAGGTGCTGCCATTCCTCTCTGCTGAAATTGATAGCCACATCCCTGAAGGACACTGATCCCTGTAAGGGCACATTCCTGTTCAATGTGCATAGTCAGCTTTGCAGGGTGGAGTGACTATATTTTGGGATTATGGAATGTGGGTTTCATTGTTTTTAATTTATTTCCTTTTTTTTTTTTTTTTTTGAGACATAGTCTTGCTCTGTCACCCAGGCTGGAGTGCAGTGGTGCAATCTTGGCTCACTGCAACCTCCGCCTCCCAGGTTCAAGCGATTCTCCTGCATCAGCCTCCCGAGTAGCTGGGATTACAGGCGCGCACCACCACGCCCAGCTAATTTTTGTTATTTTTAGTAGAGACGGGGTTTCACCACGTTGGCCAGGATGGTCTCGATCTCCTGACCTTGTGACCTCATGATCCGCCCACCTTGACCTCCCAAAGTGCTGGGATTATAGGCGTGAGCCAACATGCCTGGCCTTTTTTTTTTTTTTTCCCCCTTGACATGGAGTTTCGCTTTTTGCCCAGGCTGGAGTGCAATGGAGTGATCTTGGCTCACTGCAACCTCTGCCTCCCAGGTTCAAGCAATTCTCCTGCATCAGTCTCCCAAGGAGCTGGGATTACAGGCATGTGCCACCATACCCAGCTAATTTTTGTATTTTTAGTAGAGACTGGGTTTCACCATGTTGGCCAGACTGGTCTCGATCTTCTGACCTTGTGATCCTCCCACCTCGGCTTCCCAAAGTGCTGGGATTACAAGCATGAGCCACCGTGCCTGGCCAATTTACTTCCTTTTTAAAAAACCTGCCTCCCATTTCCCTAATAGCTTATTATGAAAAATTTTAAACATTCAGAAAATTAGAAAGAATTGTACAGTAAAAACCTATACATCTACTACTTAGCTCTACATTTAACACCTTACTCTACTTGCTTCATCACGCATTGATCCATCTTACTTTTTTTTTTTTATGTATTTCAGGGTAAATTGTAGTCATCACTACACTTCTCTTAAGCACCACAAAATGCAAATCATTAACTGGGGTGTAACATTTGTTAATCTGATAAGGTAAAATTTAGTACAACACAATTAAATGCAACAATCTTTATTGTGCCATTTGACCTTCTGACAAATGTATACACCTGAGTAATATGAAATTTCTAAGAAATTATATTTCACATAGGTCACATATTAAGTATCTAGTTTTAGCCGGGTGCAGTGGCTCACACTTGTAACCCAAGCAAGAATGTCAGAGGGGGCCGGACACAGTGGCTCATGCCTGTAATCCCAGCACTTTAGGAGTTCAAGGTGGGTGGATCACCTGAGGTTTGGCATTCGAGACCAGCCTGGCCAACATGGTGAAACGCCATCTCTATTAAAAATACAAAAAATTAGCCAGGCTGGTGGCACGTGCCTGTAGTCCCAGATACTTGGGAGACTGAGGTGGGAGAATCCCTTGAACCCAGGAGGTGGAGTTTGCAGTGAGCTGAGATCATGCCACAGCACTCCAGCCTGGATGATAGAGCAAGACTCTGTCTCAAAAAAAAAATCTAGTTTTACATAATTTGTGGAACACAGAAATCTAACAAAGAATTCCAGCTATTTGTGGTGTTCTACAGTCAGTCAATTATTCATTTTTCAAAACTGGCCATTGAAATAGGCTGTCTTGGCCGGGCCCAGTGGCTCATGCCTGTAATCCCATCACTTTGGGAGGCTGAGGCGGGTGGATCACGAGGTCAGGCGTTCGAGATCAGCCTGGCTAACACGATATTTTGTATATGTATTATATTTTGTATTTTAATAATAAAAGTCAGCTAGAGAAAGGAAAATGCTTTAAAGAAAATCAAAAGGAAGAGAACATATATTTATTATTTATTAAGTGGAAGTGAATCATCATGAAGGTCTTTGCCTTTATGGTCTTCAGGTTAAGGAGGCAGAGGAAGAGGAGGAAGAGGAGAGTCTGGCCTTGCTGTTTTGGGTGGCAAAAGGGGAAGAGGTGAAGGTGGAAGGGAGGGCAGGAGAGGGAGGCACACTCAGTGTAATTTTACTGAAAAAAAAATCTGTGTTACAAATGGGCCCACACAGCTCAAACCCATGTGGTTCAAAGGTCAACTGTAATTCACATTCTCTCATATGAATTGTGCAGTGGGTCTTGTCAATGATCTTCCAGTCATAACTACTCCAAAATATTCTAAATGCTTTGGAATAATCTTTCTTTAGGAGTATTTTTTTTAAACTTTTTATTTTGAAATAATTATAGATTCACAGGGAATTACAAAATGATACAGAGGGTCCCCCCGTGAATTTCAGTTTATTGTAGTACATGATTCTTTTCATTCATTGCTGGATTCGGTATGCTGATATTTTGCTGAGGATGTTTGCATCTAAAATTATGAAAGACACTGGTCTATAGTGTTCTTTTTTTGTGCTTTGGTTTTGATGTCACAGTAATACTGGCTGTACAAAGTTAGTTCGGAAGTGGTCTTCCTCTTTTATTTTCTGGAAGAGTTTGTGTAAAAATGACACTAGTTCTTCTTCCTCTTCTTTTTTTTCTTTTTTTTTTTTGAGACGGAGTTTTGCTTTTGTTGCCCAGGCTGGAGTGCAACGGCGCAATCTTGGCTTACCGCAACCTCCGCCTCCTGGAGTAATAGTTACTTCTATGTCTAAGATTCAATCATGAGTGAATATTATATAAAATCATGCAAATAGGGCTGGGTGTGGTGGCTTATGCCTGTAATCCCAGCACTTTGGGAGGCTGAGGCAGGCGGATTACCTGAGATCATGAGTTCAAGACCAGTCCAATCAACATGGAGAAACCCTGTCTCTAGTAAAAACACAAAATTAGCCGGATGAGGTGGTGCATGCCTGTAGTCCTAGCTACTCGAGAAGCTGAGGCAGGAGAATCACTTGAACTCAGGAGGCGGAGGCTGCAGTGAGCCGAGATCGCACCATTGTACTCCAGCCTGGGCAACAAGAGCAAAACTCTGCTTTAAAAAAAAAAAAAAAAAAAAGGAAACAAACTAGAGTTTGTAAAAATGAAAACATTATGTTAAAATGTGGATAGCGGTAATGAGAAGCTCAACAGAAGGGCTGGAAGGCGAAAGGTGTCAAAGTTACCCAGAATGGATAGCAGGAAATAAATAGCAGAAAATGGTAGAGAAAAGAAATGGAGAAGCAACATCTGAAAAACAAGTTTCAGAAAGAAAATAGAGAAAACATTTGTGTTTGAGGAGGTGGTTTAGGAAGAAATGAAAAAATGCTTTCGAAATATCAAACAAAAGTCACTTATAACGAGGAATTCTATTTGCAGCCAAAACATCAATATAGTGTGATGACAAAATAAACAACAGTTTTCCTTGACAGTCCACCTCTCCACTGTTATACAGGCGGCCTCCAGAGATACAGACATTACCCACGTGTTGTTCATTCTTGACAGGAAGATCAAGTTTTCTTTCAGGAGCACCAAGTCTAGAGTCCAGCTGGTTCCTAAGGCCTATCTGCCTCTGCCCTAAGGCTCTGGTGACAGATTAGAGCTATCTACTCTCGGACTGAAATTCCACCCCCTGGGACTCCTCCTCCTCACCTCATAGGAGCTGCCCTGATCCTCTGGAGCCAGGGCTGAGGATTTCTGGGGTGAGGTCCAACTAGCTGGCATGGCCACACTGGATCTCAACCCTTTTTCTCTAGGGTGCCTGAAGTTTAGTGGTCATCTGTGAACTCAGCAGAGCTGCTCTGAAGAGGTGGGCTGCAGTCTGGAGGAAGGTCTGGCTCAGGGACTCCCCAGAGACACCCAAGAACCTAGAAAAACAATGTCCACATAGTCATTCAACATTCACCACATAAACACTTCCTGGATACATCAAGGTGCAGGTCCCTGTGCTAGAAACCAGAGCAGTGGTTCCCAAACATACGTGTGCATTCAAGTCACCTGGAGGACTTGTTAAAAAATAGTTTAAAATTCTCAGCTTCACCCCTTCGATGGGTCTAAGGTAGGACGTAAGAATTTTATTTTCTAATAAGTGCCCAGGAAATGCTGATGCTGCTGGTACAAGAACCACACCTTCAGAACTGTGGAGAACAGTGCTGAAACATGGGAAAAGCCATGAAATTTAGAGTAACGTTACTGAGGATTTGAACTGCAGCTGTTCCACTTTTCACCAATGAGAATAGAAAGAAGTTACTCAGATTTTGTTTCAGAAATAAGGATGAAAATGCCTGTGTCACAGTTACTAAGATTAAATGAGATGATGTTTTTAAAGTACTCAATGCCTCCCTGCCATGCAAGAATCATGCAATAAATATCAGCAATTCCCATGCACTATATTAAAACTTAATACAGAAAACCATGTAATCAAAACAAGTAAGATAATATATCAGACAATATTGATCTATATATGAAATGAAAATGATACGTGACTGAGAGTGCACACGGCATTCATTGTATACATATCCCTAATTGGTGCACGCAATTGGCCATGCACCTGGAATAAAACAAACTAGATCTCCACCTCACACTATTTTTTTTTTTTTTAAGATGGAGTCTCGCTCTGTGGCCAGGCTGGAGTGCAGTGACACGACCTCAGCTCACTGCAAACTCTGCCTCTGGA
The DNA here is from genome assembly GCF_037993035.2 of Macaca fascicularis. Classification (NCBI taxonomy): domain Eukaryota; kingdom Metazoa; phylum Chordata; class Mammalia; order Primates; family Cercopithecidae; genus Macaca; species Macaca fascicularis. Next base: position 44,331,063 of record NC_088393.1, read on the forward strand.
GTTCAAGCAATTTCTTTCTTCAGCTTCCTGAGTAGCTGGGACTAGGTGCATGCCACTACGCCCAGCTAATTTTTTTGTATTTTTAGTAGAGACAGGGTTTCACCATGTTGGCCAGGATGATCTCGATCTCCTGACCTTGTGATCTGCCTGCCTCAGCCTCCCAAAGAGCTGGGATTACAGGCGTGAGCCACCGTGCCCAACCCACTTCACACTATTAAGTAGACAAATTCCAGCAGCACTAAACATTTAAATACATGCATTTTTTTTTTGAGGCGGAGTCTCGCTCTGTGCAGTGCACTGGAGTGCAGTGGCCGGATCTCAGCTCACTGCAAGCTCCGCCTCCCGGGTTCACACCATTCTCCTGCCTCAGCCTCCCATGTAGCTGGGACTACAGGTGCCCGCCACCTCAACCGGCCAGTTTTTTTTCGTACTTTTTAGTAGAGACGGGGTTTCACCGTGTTAGCCAGGATGGTCTCGATCTCCTGACCTTGTGATCCACCCCTCTCGGCCTCCCAAAGTGCTGGGATTACAGGCTTGAGCCACCGCGCCCGGCCAAATACATGCATTTTTTAAAACCCCTAAGGATGTTAAAATAATTTTCAGACTATACATTTGTATAGCATTGTGGTAGGATGATAGGCATCTTATTACACATGACAGGAAACCCAGAAGTTATAATAGAAAAAAAACCCAGATATTTCTGATTATATGTTTCCTAATTATGTTAAAATAAACCATTAAATTTGACATATATATAAAAATTTTTTTCAATATGTGACGATAGGTTCCTTGTAACATTAAGCAGATCACTAAGCAGAAAAGGCCAGAAAAAAAGAGACTGGAAAAGGTATGAAAATTCAGAGAAAAGGAAGCAAATGGCAATTAACAAAAAGATACCAACTTAACTAAAAGAAAAACGCATCAGAACAATTAGAGAGAAATTTTCCTTAGAATCATGAAAGCTTTAAAAAAGTTAACAGACCAGGTGTGATGGCGAGCGCTTGTAATCCCAGCTACTCAAGGCTACTCAAGGCTAAGACAGGAGAATAGCTTGAACCCGGGAGGCAGAGTTTGCAGTGAGCGGAGATCAGGGCATTGCACTCCAGCCCGGGCAACAGAGCAAGACTCTGTCTCAAAAAAAAAAAAAAAAAAAAAAGTAACAACATCCACTGTTGGAAAGCATTTAGGCAAATTTCTTTTATAAATTATTGGTTAAGGCTTGAATTGCTATAATGTCTTTTGAGCTATTTAGTCATATCTATTATTTTTATTTTTATTTTTTTGAGATGGAGTTTCACTCTTGTTGCCCCAGCTGCAGTGCAATGGCATGCATGATCTTGGCTCACTGCAACCTCCACCTCCCAGGTTCAAATGATTCTCCTGCCTCAGCCTCCGAGTAGTTGGGATTACAGACGCCCACCACACACCGGGCTAATTTTTGTATTTTTGGTAGAGGCGGGGTTTTACCATGATGGCCAGGCTGGTCTCGAACTCCTGACCTCAGGTGATCTGCCCACCTCGCCACCCAAAGTGCTGGGATTACAGGCCTGAGCCACCAGGCCCGGCCAGTCATATCTGTTATTAGCAGTACACTCAACTGGTGCCAATAATATAGTTTTAAATATATAAAGCAGAAACTGACAGAAAGAAGAAAGGACAGGTGGACAAATAACTTTTCCAGTGTGAGTAGTTTACCTTCCTCAACAAAATAATCTGTGAGGAGATACATAATACATATAACATGGGATTAACATCTATAACAATACAAATTAGAGAACATATTACACTGTTTTCATGTAATAGATGTGACATTTATGAAAAATGAGGAAGAACTAGGCCATAAAGCAATTGTTCAACTGAAGCATCACCCACAGACACTAATTGAAACATAAAGCGCACTTCTAAATGGCTCATGGGTCAAAGAAAAACAATTACTGGAAAAAAATTTTAAACACTTAGATTTGAACAATAGGAAACTGCTACACATCAAAACTTGTTCACCTTTATATTACAGGCTGAAACTGAAAGAACTGAACTTTTAACTCAGGTCAGAAAGCAAGCTGATCACAGTCCTCACCGATCACCATAGCTGATCCTGCAGGCTCTCAGTCACTGACCACAGACTCCCCTCACTGACTCCTAAACACCAATCACTGATCCCAAAGAGGCCCATCAATGACCCGAGAAATCCCTGTCACAGACAACCATCAACGGACGTCACAGACCCCCATCACCGAGCCCCGAAACCACCATCACTAATTCCACAGACAACTCCTCTATTACTGACTTCACAGAATTCCTAATTGCAACCAACCAAAATCATCACAGAGACCTCTTGGCAATAAAACGTGAAAATACTCCTGACACCAGCGGCGAACTAGCCCTCGGGGACCACTTCCACTTCCGGTCCGACTTCTAGCACTTCCCCTTGTGGACAGTTGATATTGCGCATGCTCCAAATTAACTTGGAAGCAATTTCCGCCCACAGTCAACAGGGCGCAGACACATCTTTAGAGACATCGTGCAGTTTCCGTAATCGGAGCTATCGGGCAGAGAATATAACCGCGCCCTTATGGTGTTTATTCGTGTGGGCCGCCATCTTGGATGCGTATCGATTCCGTACAGTGGAGGAGTCCGCCTCTTGCAGGGTTGACTAGAGTAAGGCAAGGATTTTCACGTAGAATGCAAGACTGTTACCATAGTTTGGCCACGCTTATACCCAAGAAGAAGACGTTCCTGAAGATAGGATCTGGAGCTTTATTTATTTATGTATTTATTTAATTTTTTTAATACGGAGTCTTGCCTAGGCTGGAGTGCACTGGCGCCATCTCGGCTCACTGCAACCTCTGCCTCCCAGGTTCAAGCGATTCTCCTGCCTCCGCCTCCCGAGTAGCTGGGATTACAGGCAAGCGCCACTACACCCAGCTAATTTTTTGTGTTTGTAGTAGAGACGTGGTTTCACCATGTTGGTCAGGCTGGTCTCGAACTCCTGCCCTCAAATGATCCGCCCACCTCGGCCTCCCAAAGTGCTGGGATTATAGGCGTGAGCCACCGCGTCCGGCTGTTATATTTATAATAGCTAAGTTAGCCCTTGGTTAGGGCACACTGCAGAAAACAATGATTCCCTAGAAGAAACCATGGGGGAACAAGGAAGCCAGGGATCCTGAGAGAAATAAGGAAGATAAGAGGAGGCATTAGGATCGTACAATCTATTTTTTGGAGACACCACTCAGAAGGGTGGATTGGGATCCGAGTTCACTCCTGGGTGAAACCACTAGGCAAGAGGGAGTTATGTCACAATAGATAGTATCCTGCAGGAAGGGAGGTACAATTTTTAATAGTTGAAAACACATTAGGAAATAGGTTAGAAGTTGGGTTAGTACAATCCTCTCCTAGGAGATACCATGGAAGAGGGGTTAGAAGTCTAAGCATCCCCTTTGAAATGGCTGGTAGGAGGCTTTGGGAGGTATAGATATTTTAATCCCCTTAATCTCCATCAGCATCCACCCTAGCTACCTCAAGCATGGCTATAGCAGGCAGCAACAATAAAAATAATAATAGCCTTGGCCAGACACGTGGTTCACGCCTGTAATCCCAACGCTTTGGGAGGCCGAGGCAGGTGGATCATCTCAGTGGGGAGATCGAGACCATCCTAGCCAACATGGTGAAACCCTGTCTCTACTGAAAATACAAAAATTAGCTGGGTGTGGTGGCACACGCCTGTAGTCCCAGCTACTTTGGAGGCTGAGGCAGTAGAATCACTTGAACCCGGAAGGTGGAGGTTGCAGGGAGCTGAGATGGAGCCACAGCACTCCAGCCTGGTGACAGAGGGAGACTCCAAAGAGCTGGGATTATAGGCGTGAGCCACTGTGCCTGGCCAGGGAGTTTTTTTTGTTGTTGTTGTTGTTTTAATTGCAAAGAGATGTTGAATTTTGTCAAATGCTTTTTCTGTTTCTATTGTGATGACCATATGATTTTTGTCCTTCATTCTGTTAATGTGATGTATTGCATGTATTAATTTGCATATGTTAAACCATCTTTGCTTCCCTGGGATAAATCCCACTTGATCATCATGTATATAATCTTTTTGACGTGCTATCGGATTTGGTTTGCTAGTATTTTGTTGAGGATTTTTGCATCTGTGTTTATCAGAGATCTTGGCCTGTAGTTTTCTCTTTCTTCTGTCCTTGTCTGGTTTTAGTATAAGGGTGGTGCTGGCCTCACAGAATCAGTTTGGAAAAATTCCTTCCCCTTCAATTTTTTTGGATTAGTTTGAGAAATATTGGAATTTGTTCTCCCTGAAAAGTTTGGTAGAATCAAATCCAAGAAGGGGATGATGGGAACCTCTAATTTTCAGGCAAACTAGACAGTTGTTGGTAATCAGGTGACTTAGTAGTTGTCATTGGCATCTGAAGAGGTGGGCAGTCTTGTGGGACTGAGCAATTAACCTGTAAGGTCTGTGCTGACTCAGGTTAGTGTCAGACTTGAATTCAATTGTAGGACACCCAGGCAGGGAGGGTTGGAGAAGCCGTGTCAGAAAAACTCCACATATTTTGTGTTAGAAATGAAACATTCTGGAAGTATTGAGTGTTGTGAGAGTATATTTTTAAGAACCAGTTTGTTTTTCCTATGCAACTGTATAAAAAGACATATCAAGTCTCACTCCCCCCGCCACCCCAATCACTATAGGTTACCACTATAGGTATTGTTTCCGGTTCACGTTTCCAATACTTCTTTTTTGCTATCTTTTCTTTTTTTAGTGCATATAAACAAATGCTTATGTCTAATCTGATTTCCTTTTCTTTTTTTAGACAAACTATGTTATACTGTTCTATACTTTCCATTTTTTTATATATTCTAGAATTAATGTCATTCTGTAGAGATGACATTTTTTTTTTCTGCTATGTGTGTACCGGCTGCATAAAACTTTATGATGTGACTGTGGTGATTTGAGCTGCTGCCATTATCAAATACTAAGCATCTATGTGGACCTTCCTCCCTCCCTCCCTCTCTCTCTCTCTCTTTCTTTCTTTGACGGAGTTTTGCTCCAGGCTGGAGTGCAGTGGTTCGATCTTGGCTCACTGCAACCCCTGCCTCCCAGGTTCAAGCGATTCTCCTGCCTCAGCCTCCTGAGTAGCTGGGATGACAGACGCGTGCCACAACACCCAACGAATTCTTTGTATTTTTAGTAGAGACGGGGTTTCATCATGTTGGCCAGGTTGGTCTTGAACTCCTGACCTCAGGTGATCCACCCATCTCGGCCTACCAAAGTGCTGGGATTACAGGCGTGAGCCACCGCGCCTGGCTGTGGATGTTTACTTCTATATTTCCCATCATCCTCCCTTGGTCTGTCTCTCTGACCACACACAAATAGTACACTGTTTTAAGTATAGAGGCTTTATCATGTACCTCATATAACCTCACGAGGTTATACGTACGTAACTTCAATTCTACTTTCTGTCTCTATGAATACACCTATTCTAGGCACCTCATATAAGTGGATTCATACAATATTTGTCCTTTTGGTCTGGCTTATCTCACTTCGCATAGTGTTGAAAAAGAAAAGAAACTTTTTATCTGAGGAATGCAAGCCCTCTTTACATGATCAGGCCCAGAGAGGGGTTGGGATGACACAGCTGTTGTGGTGGCTCATGCCTGTAATCCCAGCACTTTGGGAGGCCACGGTGGGAGGATTACTTGAGGCCAGGAGTTTGAGTAGACTGGGCAACATAGCTAAACCCCCTCTCTATAATTTTTTTTTTCCAATTAGCCAGGTGTAGTGGTGCACACCGACAGTCCCAGCTACTCAGAAGGCCTAAGCAGAAGGATGCTTAAGTCTGGGAGTTTGACGCTGCAGTGAGCCATGATCATACCTCTGCATTCCAGCCTGGGTGACAGAGCAAGACCTTGTCTCTTAAAAAAAAAAAAAAAAAAGGCTGGGTGAGGTGGCTCACATCTGTAATTCCAGCACTTTGCGAGGCCAAGGCAGGCAGATCACTTGAGGTCAGGAGTTCAAGACCAGCCTGGCCAACATGGTGAAACCCTGTCTCTACTTAAAAAAAAAAAAAAAAATTAGCCAAGTGTGGTGGTGGTTGCCTGTAATCTCAGCTACTAGGGAGGCTGAGGCAGGAGAATCACTTGAACCCAGGAGGCAGGGGTTGCAGTGAGCCAAGATCGCACCACTGCACTCCGACTTGGGCAACAGAGGGAGACCCCGACTCAAATAAAGGAGGCTCTGGACAATCTGCTTTTTTCATTTTTCCAAGTTGGAGAAGCTGCCTGCATTCTTCAGCTCATGGGCTCCTTTCATCTTTACACCCAATAATGGCTGGTCATGTCTTTCTCACAGCGCACAATTCCTACACTGACTTTTATGCCTTCTTCCTCATTTCAGACCCCATGTGATTACACTGGGTCTAACTGGACAATCCAGTATAATCCCCTATGTTAAGGTCAGCTGAGTAGCAACTTTAATTCTACCTGTTAATTTAATTCCCCTTGCCATGTAACATAGTACATTCACAAGTCCCAGGAACTGGCATGTGGGTATTTTGCGGGGAGCGTTATCCTGCCTACTTTAGATGTTGAGGTCATTCAAGAGGAAAATGATAGTTTTGTTAACATGTGATGTTAGAACCACTGAACTTTCTTTTTTTTTTTTTTTTTTTGAGATGGAGTCTCGCTCTGTTGCCCAGGCTGGAGTGCAGTGGCCGGATCTCAGCTCACTGCAAGATCCGCCTCCCGGGTTTATGCCATTCTCCTGCCTCAGCCTCCCGAGTAGCTGGGACTACAGGTGCCCGCCAACTCACCCGGCTAGTTTTTTTTATTTTTTAGTAGAGACGGGGTTTCACCGTGTTAGCCAGGATGGTCTCGATCTCCTGACCTCGTGATCCACCCGTCTCGGCCTCCCAAAGTGCTGGGATTACAGGCTTGAGCCACCGCGCCTGGCCAGAACCACTGAACTTTCATCTGGAAAATAATAACTTTGAACATTACCTCATATACACAAAAACTAACTTCAAGTGGCTGATGGACCAAAAATAAAAACTAAAACTATACAACCCTTAGAATAAAACTTAGAAGAAATTCTTTACAACACTAGGGGAGACAAAGATTCTTAGAAAGACCAGAAAGCATGAAGCACATTTTAAAGGTGAAAAATTGGATTTCATCAAAAGTAAAAACTGCTTTTTGAAAGACATCATGAAGAAACTGAGGGTTGGGCACAGTGGCTCACACCTATAATAACACAGCGAGACCCCCATCTCCACAAAACACAAGAAAGTTAGTTGGGCGTGGTGGTGCACACCTGCAGTCCCAGCTACTCAGGAGGATCTACTAAACCCAGGAGGTCAAGGCTGTGGTGAGCTGTGTTCATGCCACTGCACTCCAGACTAGGCAACAGAGCAACACCCTGTCTAAAAAAAAAAAAAGAAAAAAAAAAAACCCAAAACCTGAGAAGGTAAGCCCCAGGCAGGGAGAGAATATTTGCAATTTGCAATATATATATTTGGCAAATGACTTTTACCCAAACATATAAAGAACTGTTACAACTCAATAATAAGACAACCAATTTTAAAATAATATTTATTATTATTATTATTATTTTTTGAGATGGAGTTTTGCTCTTGTTGCTGTGGCTGAAGTGCAACAGTGTGATCTCGGCTCACAGCAACCTCTGCCTCCCCAGTTCAAGTGATTCTCCTGCAGGGATTACAGGCATGCACCGCCACACCCGGCCAATTTTGTATTTTTAGTAGAGACAGTGTTTCTCTAGGTTGATCAGGTTGGTCTCGAACCCCCGAACTCAGGTGATCTGCCCGCCTCAGCCTCCCAAAGTGCTGGGATTACAGGCCTGAGCCACTGCACCCGGCCGAATATTTTCAATAGATGTCACAAAAGAAGATAAAAGAATGGCAAATAAGTATATGAAAGTATGCTAAGTTCATTGACATCAGGAAATGCAAATTAAAAACATAATTTGATACTACTGCTCATTCCTTAGAATATTCAGTAGATGCCTGATACAGGGATGGGGAGGTGGGAATCGACTTAACAATCTGGGGGGCGGAGGGCGGTGAATAAAAATATTCTGTATGCGCTGGGCGCGGTGGCTCACGCTTGTAATCCCAGCACTTTGGGAGGCCGATGCGGGCGGATCACGAGGTCAGAAGTTCGAGGTCGGGAGTTCTATACCAGCCTGGCCAACACAGTGAAACCCTGTCTCTACTAAAAACACAAAAATTAGCCGGGCATGGTGGCGGACGCCTGTAATACCAGCTACTCCCAAGGCTGAGGCAGGAGAATCACTTGAACCTGCGAGGCTGAGCTTGCAGTGAGCCGAGATCGCGCCACTGCACTCTAGCCTCGGTGACAAAGCTAGACTCCAACTCAAAAAATAAAAAAAATTAAAAAATTAAATATCCAGTAACACAAAGGATAAACGCTTGAGGGGACAGACACCCCATTTTACATGATATGATTCGTACGCATTGCATGCCTGTATCAAAACAATCAAAAATCTCATGTACCCCATAAATATATACACCTACTATATACCCACAGAAATTTAACTAAAAAGCTTAAAATTTTTTTAATTTTTAAAAATGTTCTATATCCTGATTATGATGGCGGTGACAAGGATTTAAACATTCGTTGAAACTTATCAAACGTTTCACTTAAAATGAGGGCATTTTATTGTATCTAAATTATGCTTCAGTAAAGTTGATTTTTAAAAGACATGCACACAAATATAATTTACAAATCATATCATTAGCTCGTTTATGGTGTACCATTCAGTCATTCTTAGAGTATTCCAAGTTGTGCAAACATCATTATCTAATTCAAGAAGCTTTACATTACCCCAAAAAGGAACCCTTTAGCTATTACCACTCACAGTTCCCCTAATCCTGCTAGTCCTAAAAAACTCTTACTCCTTTTCCGTAGATTTGCGTATTTTAAATATTTCATATAAATGCAATCATACAGTATGTGGCTCCTCCACGGACGAAGGCAAAAATGACGATTTAAACAGTCTAGCATTCTCAGAGAGGGTTATAACGCCTAGTAGAGTGGGTCCTGGGTGCGCTCTGCATTGTGGGTCGGCTTGGGGCAGAAAGTCATTTAAGGGACCTCCTTCCACTTGCCGCAGCGCCTCACCCCTTCCGGCTCTAGACTACAGTTCCCAGAAATCCTTGCGGCTCTAACCAACTTCTGGCCCGAAGCTGGCGACCTTTTCCTGTTTCTCAAGGAACTCCCTGGGGTTGGCCGGTACCATGGAGGAAGATTGTCTTCAGGGTGCAGGGCCAGCGTCCTATGGCAGTTTCACTCTGAGCCTGTGTCTGGATCACGGAGACGCAGAGTAGCCGTTCGGAGTGGGGAGCAGGGATGTCCCGGAACTGTGCAGCAGCAGGAACCCGAAGGACCGGGCGCCATCTTCTCCGCGCGGTCCTACTCCGGACTGTATTTCCCAGAGATCCCCGCGAGTCCAAGGCAGCCGTTTCATTTGCCTGCTGGACCCTCGGCCTCAAGGGTAGGGGAAGTGCGCGGTGAGCGGCCTGGGTCTTGCGGGCTCGGCTGGGGCCCGCAGGTGCGTGCCTGGGAGTTTGAAGGGACTGACCAGGCTGGTTTGGAGTGTCAGGCATGTATGAGTTGGTCGGGCTGATGAAGGGGGTAGGGAGGAGGCGGGCGCGAGGCGTGGACTTACGTGTGTGTTACCTTATGTAACTGTGCCTTGCTGTGTGCGCGGGTGTGATTTTATATACTCGTTGTGGTTGTGTGATTGTAACAATGTAAGGCTGTGTGTGTAGGTATGACTGTGTCCCGTGTTGGGACTGTGATTGTGTGTGTCTGTGTAACTTTGCGTGACATTGTAGAGGGTGTTTGTGTGGAGAGAATCTGATGATGAGGCTGTGACTGTGTGTTACTCTGAGGGGTGCGTGTGTAATTGTGTTTGTATGACTGTTAGCAGCGCTTAAGTGTACTGGATGCCTTACTGAGTGACAACGTGAGAATGTGAGAGTGTGACCATGTAACTTTATGTGGCACTGTGTCTGCGGTTGGAAAGTGCGTGTAATTGTGCCGGGGTGACGATATGTGCGTCCTAATGGTCATTGTGTTATTTTGAATGTGTGATTGTGTGTAGTGCTCAGTAGGGGTCCTGGGGAGGGGGGAACTGTGACTTTGTGTGGCTCAGTAGTGAGTGTGATATTGTGACTATCTGTAGCACTCTGGTTTTGAATGGTGCTATGTTTGGGGGGTCTCGCATACATGCGAGTATGACTGTGTATCCTCGAGGTAGATGTGGGACAATGATTGTGTGACCATATATAGTGTTCCTGTTTGGGTGAGGTGTGCCTGTGGAGGTGTATGTGGGTCCCCATGGTGGCTAGGTGACTGCAGCATTGGGTATGGGGTGCTTGTGACTGTCTTTGTGACTCCAGCTCTCCCTGTGAGGTCAGGACAGATTCTCCTGGAGAGGAGAGACATCACCCCTCTGATACTGAGAATGCTCAGGACATCCTACACTTCTCTGGTTTTGTTTTGTTTTAAGATGGAGTTTCGCTGTTGTTGCCCAGGCTGTAGTGCAATGGTGCAATCTCGGCTCACCGCAACCTCTGTCTCCCCGGTTCAAGCGATTCTCCTGCCTCATCCTCCTGAGTAGCTGGGATTACAGGCATGCGTCACCACGCCCTGCTAATTTTGTGTTTTTAGTAGAGACGGGGTTTCTCTGTGTTGGTCAGGCTGGTCTCGAACTCCCCACCTCAGGTGATCCGCCTGCCTCAACCTCCCAAGGTGCTGAGATTACAGGCTTGAGCCACTGTGCTGGGCCGTCTACACTTCTCTGACCTCCCCCATCCCTTCTTCTCTTCATAGATAGTAGCTGTAGATCCAGAATGACCTCTGATCTGCTCAGTCTGAGCCACAAGAAAGGCCTGGCATCTCATGATTCCTTTCTTCTTCAGCTCTGCTATTCTCAGAGAGTTACCCAGAGGAAGAATGACTGTTGACCAAACCAAATACAAAGTGCATTGGGTTTCCTTTTTGCTTCTCTTCTCTGGATAGTCGTGGTTAACATAGAGTCAGCAAGTGACCTGGTTCTTATAAGTTTCTATTCAAGAAAATGATGAGAAGCCTTGGGGTGGACGCAGAGAGCCCAGTAGTCTGTTACTTCTTTCTACAAAATGTTCACTTATTAATTTAGAAAATAGAACACTTTTCCCAGTGTGCTAAAGTTTTGTTTTTTTTTTAACACACACACACTCCCCCCTCCTCTGTCTCACACACACCCACACAATTCCAAAGAATTTGGAAAATAGGGAGTTACAAACAGCAAAAGTAAATCTACTATCCAGAAACAACCCAGTAATATTTTGGTCTATTTCCTTCTAGTGAGTTTCCTATGCACACATACATTATTTTCAAGATTGGAATTTTATGACATTTACCGTTTCATATCTTGTATTTTCACTAAAAATTATGTATGGTTCTTATATTTGGTTTTCTTTTCTTTCTTTTTCTTTTTTTTTTTTTGGTCTCGAGATGGAGTCTTGCTCTGTTGCCGAGGCTGGAGTGCAATGGCGCGATCTCAGCTCACCCAGGCTGGAGTGCAATACCTAGATCTCAGCTCACTGCAACCCCCGCCTCCCAAGTTCAAGTGATTCTCCTGCCTCAGCCTCCTGAGTAGCTGTGATTACAGGCACCTGCCATCATGCCTGGCTAATTTTTATATTTTTGTAGAAACGGGGTTTCACCATGTTGTCCAGGCTGTTCTTGAACTCCTGAACTCAGGTGAGACCTCCCAAAGTGCTGGGTTTACAGGTGTGAACCACTGCTCCTGGCCTATATTTGGTTTTCTTTGTTTAATCCCTTTATATTACATCATACAGAAAACTAGTTAAAATATAGACGTGTAGTTTAAGAAGTAATTATAAAGAGACCCTCTGCTCAAAAACTTGCTTCAGCACTCCAGAAGGGCCCTCCAGTCCTTCCACCAGAATAAACTTACCCTACCTCCCTCTTTAGGTAACACTTATCCTGACTTTGGTAATCGTTATTCTTGACTTTTTCAAAAAAGTTTTGTTTTGTTTTTATCACATATCTGCTTATCTCTAAACAATATAGTTTAGTTTTACCTTTTTAACACTATATAAATGAAATTGTACTGTATAATGTTGTTTTGAGTCTTGGCTTTCTTGTAAAATATTATATTTGGGCCAGGCGCAGTGGTTCACACTTGTAATCCCGGCACTTTGGGAGGCTGAGGTGGGCAGATCACTTGAGGTTAGGAGTTTGGGACCAGCCTGACCAACACGCAGAAACCCCGTCTCCACTAAAAATACAAAAAAATTAGCCAGTCATGGTGGCACATGCCTGTAATCCCAGCTACTCGGGAGGGTGAGGCAGGAGAATTACTTGAACCTAGAGGCAGAGGTTGCAGTGAGCCGAGATTGTACCATTGCGCTCCAGCTTGGGCAACAAGAGCAAAACTCCAACTTAAAAAATAAAAATAAAAAAATAAAATATTATGTTTGTTAGCCTCACCCTCGCTGTTATACATAGCTGCAGTTCAGACATTGGTTATTTCCTGTATGATAGGGCTGCTGTGAAAATGTTTTTACACGTATACCAGTATATATACATGCATACCTTCCTAGGATATAAGTGTATGAAGGAATTCCTGGGCCATACAGTACATTTTGCATCTTCAAATTTCCTAGATAATGCTGAACTGATCTACAGTATAGTTTTACAAATTAAATTCCTACCAACAGTTTATTAACATAATAGTAATCTTGTATTATAACACATGGTTATCTGGTATTCTAATCTTTAATGAATCTGCTGATACCATGATATATCATGTTATTTTAGAAGTATAACATACTAGCCGGGCGCGGTGGCTCAAGCCTGTAATCCCAGCACTTTGGGAGGCCGAGACGGGTGGATCACGAGGTCAGTAGATCGAGACCATCCTGGCTAACACAGTGAAACCCTGTCTCTACTAAAAAATACAAAAAAAAACTAGCCGGGTGAGTTGGCGGGTGCCTGTAATCCCAGCTACTCGGGAGGCTGAGGCAGGAGAATGGCGTGAACCCGGGAGGCGGAGCTTGCAGTGAGCTGAGATCCGGCCACTGCACTCCAGCCCAGGTGACAGAGCGAGACTCTGTCTCAAAAAAAAATAAGAAAATAAAAATAAGTAAAAAAAGAAGTATAACATACATTCTGGGCCAGGCATGATGATAATCCCAGCTCTTTGGGAGGCCCACTGGGTAGATCGCTTGAGCCCAGGAGTTTGAGACAAGCCCAGACAAGATGGTGAAATCCCATCTCTACAAAAAGTACAAAAATTAGCCAGGCATGGTTACATGTTGCTATGGTCCCAGGTACTCAGGGATAAGGTGGGAGGATTGCTTGAACCTAGGGAGGTTGAGGCTGCAGTGAGCTGCGATTGGACTACTGTCTTGCAGCCGGGGCAACAAAGAAAGACCCTGTCTCAAATATATATATATATATATAAAACATACATTCTAAAAAGTACAAAATCAAAGTATATGACCTGATAACTTGCATAAAAGTGAGCATATTCCTTTAACCAGACCTCAAATCTGATAAGGAAATAGAACATTATTGGCATTACAGAAGCCCAAGTCTTGTCCAGTTCACTCACTACCCACTTCTCCCAAAGGTAACTATTATTTTGTCTTCCATGGCCATAGACTCATTTTACCTATACTTGAATTTTGCTTGGCTTCTTTTTTTTTTCACTTTTTTTTTCCTACTGTCAATCTCACTTGGACATGATGCTTGGCTTCTTTTACTCAATATTGTATTTTATATGTAATATGAATGCATTCTGCAGTAATGTGTAGTATAAATATATACAATTCATCCATTAGTTATAGGTGATATAATGAATATAGTGAACACATTATTATTGCTGTTTAAAATTCTGTTGTATGAATATAACACTTTTTTTTTTGAAGCAGAGTTTCGCTCTTGTTGCCCAAGCTGGAGTACAATGGCACCATCTCAGCTCACCACAACCTCTGCCTCCCGGGTTCAAGCAATTCTCCTGCCTTAGCCTCTCGAGTAGCTGGGATTACAGGCGCACGCCACCACACCCAGCTAATATTTTTGTATTTTTAATACAAACGGTTTCACCATGTTAGCCAGGCTAGTCTCAAACTCCTGACCTCAGGTGATCCGCCTGCCTCGGCCTCCCAGAGTGCTGGGATTACAGGCATGAGCCACCATGCCCGCCCGAATATAACACATTTTACTTATCCATTCCATTATTTTTATTTTATTTTTTTTTTTTTTGAGACGGAGTCTCGCTCTGTAGCCCAGGCTGGAGTGCAGTGGCCGGATCTCAGCTCACTGCAAGCTCCGCCTCCCGGGTTCACGCCATTCTCCGGCCTCAGCCTCCCGAGTAGCTGGGACTACAGGCGCTGCCACCTCGCCCGGCTATTTTTTGTATTTCTTAGTAGAGACGGGGTTTCACCGTGTTAGCCAGGATGGTCTCGATCTCCTGACCTCGTGATCCGCCCATCTCGGCCTCCCAAAGTGCTGGGATTACAGGCTTGAGCCACCGCGCCCGGCCTATCCATTCCATTATTGATTGGCATGTGATTTCATATTGAGGCTACTATGAAAAATGCTGCCGGGAACATTCTTGTACGTGTCTTTTGGTGCACATATGAATGCATTTCTCTTGGGTGTATTTCTAGGAGAGAAATTGCTGGGTCATAGGTTATGTATATATGTTCAACTTTAGTAGATACTGACAGTTTTCTGAAATAGTGGTATCAATCTGTATTCCAAACTGCAGTATAGACTTTATGACAAGAATATATTTTACAACAAGAAGCTTTACTAGAGTAATAAAGAGGAATAGTTTATAATAAAAAGATCAATTCATCAGTAAGATGTAACAGTTCTGAATTTATATGCCTTCATAAAATGGCTTCAAATATATTTGACATAACTAAAAGAAGTAGTAGATAAATCACAATCTTAGTGGAGAGTTTTTAGCACTCTTCTCAATAGCTGATAGAACAAGTGACAAACCCAATAAAGCTATATGGTATTTGAACAGTGTGATTGACAAGCTTGACCTGATTGATATGTATAGAACAGTGTACCTTACAACTACATAATATACATGCTTTTCAAATGAATATGAGACATTTATCCAAATTGATCATATGCTGGACCACAAAAGGAGTCTCAATAAATTTCAAAGGAATGAAATAATACTGTAACTTTCCTGACCAGAGTAGGTTAAGCTAGAAGTCAATAACAAGAAGATAATTAGAAATATCCCAGCTAGGTGTGGTGACTTATGCCTGTAATCCCAGCACTTTGGGAGACCAAGGCAGGAGGATCGCTTGATCCCCGAAATTTGAGACCACCCTGGGCAATATAGCAAGACCCGATTTCTAAATTTAAAAAACACAAAGAGATATCCCAATGTTTGGGATTTAAGCAATGTATTTATAAATAACTGGTGACTCAAAGAATAAATAAATTGCAGTAGATATTTAAAATATTTTAAACAGTGATAATGAAAAATAACATCAAAATTATGTTTCTAAAGCTGAATATGAGGAAAATATATAGCTGCAAATGCATATGTTAGAAAAAAATGAATGTTGGCTGGGCGCCGTGGCTCACGCCTATAATCCCAGCACTTTGGGAAGCCGAGGCGGGTGGATCACGAGGTCAGGAGTTCAAGACCAGCCTGGCCAATATGGTGAAACTCCATCTCTACTAAAAATGCAAAAAAAATCAGCCGGGTATGGTGGCAGGTGCCTATAATCCCGTCTGCTTGAGAGGCTGAGGCAGAGAATTGCTTGAATCCGGGAGGCAGAGGTTGCAGTGAGCCAAGATCGCGCCACTGCACTCCAGCCTGGGCGACACACACAAAAAAAGAAAAATAAATAAATGAATGTTGAAAAATTAATGATCTGTGTATTCATCTCAAGAAGCTAAGGAAAAGTTTGGTAAGTTAAATCCCCAAAATTAAAATCTAGGAAATAATAAGAATAAAAGCCCAAATATAAAATTTTTAGTTTATTTTCTTTTTTTTTTTTTTTTTTTTTTTTGAGACGGAGTCTCGCGCTGTCCCCCAGGCTAGAGTGCAGTGGCACAATCTCGGCTCACTGCAAGCTCCGACTCCCGGGTTCACGCCATTCTCCGGCCTCAGCCTCCCGATTAGCTGGGACTACAGGCGCCCGCCACTGTGCCCGGCTAATTTTTTCTATTTTTAGTAGAGACGGGGTTTCACCACGGTCTCGATCTCCTGACCTTGTGATCCGCCCGCCTCAGCCTCCCAAAGTGCTGGGATTACAGGCTTGAGCCACCGCGCCCGGCCCAAATTTTTAGTTTATTTTCTATTGCATATATTTTGGTATACATGTTTTGATGTACATAACGAACATATATTGAAATACGAAATGAATGTACAATGAAGAAAATTAACAAAGGCAAAAGCTTAGTTTTGGGAATTAATGAAATTAATAAATCTCTAACAAAACAAAATATGAGGTAACATAAAAATTGCCCATATCTGATAATAGGAAAATTAAACCAACAACAGACTTAACTTAAAGACTGAGGGCGCCTGTAGTCCCAGCTACTCCAGAGGCTGAGGCAGGAGAATGGCGTAAACCCGGGAGGCGGAGCTTGCAGTGAGCTGAGATCCGGCCACTGCACTCCAGCCCGGGCTACAGAGCAAGACTCCGTCTCAAAAAAAAAAAAAAAAAAAAAAAGACTGAGGGCTCGGCCGGGCGCGGTGGCTCAAGCCTGTAATCCCAGCACTTTGGGAGGCCGAGACAGGCGGATCATGAGGTCAGGAGATCGAGACCATCCTGGCTAACACCGTGAAACCCCGTCTCTACTAAAAAATACAAAAAACTAGCCGGGCGAAGTGGCGGGTGCCTGTAGTCCCAGCTACTCGGGAGGCTGAGGCAGGAGAATGGCGTGAACCCGAGAGGAGGAGCTTGCAGTGAGCCGAGATCCGGCCACTGCACTCCAGCCTGGGTGACAGAGCAAGACTCCGTCTCAAAAAAAAAAAAAAAAAAAAAAAGACTGAGGGCTCAATTAATTAGCGTTTGGTACCTGGGACTTGGTTCCACAAAATAAGCTCATTGGAATCTGAGCCACTGATCATTTTACCGGGTCCCTTTTTATACTTCATCGAACATGTAAATTTTTCTGGTTTTTTGTTTTTTTCTTTTTTTTAGAGATGGGTCTCTCACTCTCTTACCCAGGCTGGAGTGCAGTGGCGCAGTCACAGCTTACTGCAAACTCGACCTCCCGGGCTCCAGTGATTCTCCCACCACAGCCTCCCAGGTAGCTGGGACTACAGACAACATGCCATCATGCCTGGCTTGCTTTTTTCTTTTAGTGATTTTGTTTACATTTTAATTGTGGTATAAAACACGATATAAAGTTTACCATCTTAATCTTTTTTTAGCTGGGATTACAGGTGCGTGCCACCACGCCTGGCTAATTTGTATTTTTAGTAGAGACGGGATTTTACCATGTTGGTCAGGCTGGTCTTGAACTCTTGACCTCATAATCGCCTGCCTTGGCCTCCCAAAGTGCTGGGATTATAGGCATGAGCCACTATGCCCAGCCATCTTAATATTTTTTTTTTTTGAGATGGAGTTTTGCTCTTGTTGCCTAGGCTGGAGTGCAATGGTGTGATCTCGGCTCACTGCAGCCTCTACCCCCCAGGTTCAAGTGGTCTCCTGCCTCAGCCTCCCAAGTAGCTGGGATTACAGGCCTGTGCCACCAAGCCCAGGTAATTTTGTATTTTTAGTAGAGACGGGGTTTCTCCATGTTGGTCAGGCTGGTCCCAAACTCCTGACCTCAGGTGATCCACCCGCTTTGGCCTCCCAAAGTGCTGGGATTACAGGTGTGAACCACCACACCAAGCTAGTCATTTTTAAATGTACATTCCAGTGTTAAGTATATTCGTATTGTTGTACAACAGATCTTTAGAACTTTTTCATCTTGCAAACTGAATTATAACTATTAAGCTACAATGTCCCATTTCCCTCTTTCCCCAGCCCCTGGCAGCCACCGTTCTAGTTTCTGTTTCTATGAGTTTGACTACCTTAGATACCTCTGTAAGTGGAATCATATATAATAGTATTTGTCTTTTTGGCCGGGCGCGGTGGCTCAAGCCTGTAATCCCAGCACTTTGGGAGGCCGAGACGGGCGGATCACGAGGTCAGGAGATCGAGACCATCCTGGGTAACACAGTGAAACCCCGTCTCTACTAAAAATACAAAAACTTAGCCGGGCGAGGTGGCAGGCGCCTGTAGTCCCAGCTACTCGGGAGGCTGAGGCAGGAGAATGGCGTGAACCCGGGAGGCGGAGCTTGCAGTGAGCTGAGCTGAGATCCGGCCACTGCACTCCAGCCTGGGTGACAGAGCGAGACTCCGTCTCAAAAAAAAAAAAAAAAAAAAGTATTTGTCTTTTTGTGACTGGCTTCTTTCTAATCACAATACCTCAAGATAGAAAGAGGATTCACTGCAGTTAGTCAGTAGACACACACAATAATCCAAGTAGTAATGGGATACAATATAATAATGAATTAGTTAAATGCTTTGATAAATTACCTTGATGTGTTATTTTTTATTATCATTCAGTTTACATTTTTTTTTTTTTTTTTTTTTTTTTGAGACGGAGTCTCACTCTCTCTCCCAGTCTGGAATGCAGTGGTGCGATCTCAGCTCGCTGCAAACTCCGCCTCCCAGGTTCACGTCATTCTCCTGCCTCAGTCTCTCAAGTAGCTGGGACTACAGGCGACCACCACACCACCAGCTAATTTTTTGTATTTTTAGTACAGATAGGGTCTCGATCTCCTTGACCTTGTGATCCACCTGCCTCGGCCTCCCAAAGTGCTGTGATTACAGGCGTGAGCCACCACACCCAGCCAATTTTTTTTTTTTTTTTTTTGCAAAGGAGTCTTGCTCTCTCACCAGGATGGAGTGCAATGGCACGATCTCAGCTCACTGCAGCCTCTGCCTCCTGGGTTCAAGTGATTCTCCTGCCTCAGCCTCCCAAGTAGCTGGGACTACGGATGCTCACCACCACGCCCAGCTAATTTGTTTTTTTTGTATTTTAGTAGAGATGGGGTTTCACCGTGTTGGCCGGGATGGTCTCGATCCCCTTACCTGATAAAATATTTTTAACTTCCATTGCAATTTATTCTTTGAGCCACCAGTTATTTTAAATACATTGCTTAAATCCCTGACTTAGCATAATGTCCTCAGGGTTCAAACATGTAGCATGTGACAGAACTTACTTTTTTGTTGTTATTTGTTTTAATATGCTTTATTTTTTAGGGTGCTTCCAGATTCACAGTAAAATTGAGCAGAAGGTACAGAGATTTCCCATATGCCTCTTTCACCCGCACATGTATGGTCTCCCCCATCATCAACGTTCCCCATCAGAGTGGTACATTTATTACAACTCATGAACCCATGTGGACACATCATTATCACTGAGTCTATAGTTTACATTAGGGTTCACTCCTGGTGTTATACATCCATGGGTTTGGACAAATGTATAATGACATGTATCTCCATTATGATGTCATGCATATTAATTCCATTGCTCTAAAAGACCTCTGCCCTGACTGATCCTCCCTCCCTGTCAGCTCCTAATCTTTTTATTGTCTCCATAGTTTTGCCTTTTCCAGAATGTTGTAATCATACAGTATGTAGTCTTTTGAATTGGCTTCTTTCACTTAGTAATGTGCATTTAAGTTTCCTAAGCTGTTGATCATGAGACTGAGTCTCTTTTTATACTTCATCAGACATGTAAGTTTCTATTTTTAATATAGATTTTAATTTTTGTAAGTCAGTTCATTTATTGGACAAGATATGTGCTTTAAATTTTTGCATGGTCTGCAGTTTCACTACAGCTCATCCCCCTGTTATTAAGATACATTGACCTGGGCTAGTGGTATTTTAAAATCTTATTTATTTATTCTTTTCTTGAGATGTAGTCTTGCTCTGTTGCCAGGCTGGAGTGTAGTGGCATGATCTCAGTGCACTGCAACCTTGGCCTCCTGATTCTCCTACCTCAACCTCCCAAGTAGCTGGGATTACAGGCACCCGCCACCACACCCAGCTAATTTTTGTATTTTTAGTAGAGGCAGAGTTTCACCACGTTGGCCAGGATGGTCTTGACCTGTTGACGTCATGATCTGCCCTCCTCAGCCTCCCAAAGTGCTGGGATTACAGGCATGAGCCGCTGTACCCAGCCAGGCATTTTAAAAAAACTTAAATCTCCCTTATTAATATCACTATGTAATTATTAGGGGTTTAATATTGTTAAGAGAATGTTTACTTCCTAGGTGATAATAGGTTGAGTATGTGTAGGGTCCAGCCCTACAGGGCCTGTGGGTTTTTCTCTTTGTGTGTGGAGACGAGAGATTGTAGAAATAAAGACACAAGACAAAGAGAACAAAAGACAGCTGAGCCTGGGGAACAGCTACCACCAAGACACGGAGACTGGTAGCGGCCCCGAATGCCTGGTCACGCTGTTATTTATTGTGTATAAGGCAAAGGGGCAGGGTATGGAGTGAGAGTAATCTCCAATGATAGGTAAGGTCACGCGAGTCATGTGTGCACCGGACAGGGGGCCCTTCCCTATTTGGTCGCCGAGGCAGAGAGAGAGAGGGGACAGTTTACATCATTATTTTTTTTAATGTATTTTAAAGACTTTAGTACTTTTACTAATTTCGTTACTGTTATTTAGAGGGCGGAGCCAGGTGTACAGGGCAGAACATGAAAGCAGACCATGGGCGTGACTGCTGAAGCACAGCATCACAGGGAGACGGTTAGGCCTCTGGATGGCTGTGGGCGGGCCTGACTGATGTCAGGCCTTTTACGAGAGGTGGTGGAGCAGTGTGTTTTAACTCCTCTGGAGAAAGGGGGACTCGTTTTCCCAGTCTGTTAAGTAACGGGTGCCTACCCAGGCACTGGTGCTGCCGCTAGACCAAGAAGCCCTCTAGTGGCCCTGTCTGGGCATAACAGAGGGCTCACGATTTTGTTTGGGCCATTTTTTACCGTGTCCCTTTAGTTTTTATCTCTGTACCGTGTTCCTTTAGTTTCTATCTCTGTATGACCTGGGTTTTTATAGGTTATAATTGTAGCGCAAAGATTATTATTGGAATAAAGAGTAATGCTACAAACTAATGATTAATAATATTTATATATAATTATAATTTATTTTTGGTACAACTATTTTTATTCTATATATTTTGTGTATTATACTAAAACAGCTTGTACCCTAGGTCTCTTGCCTTAACACCTGGTTGGCTTGCCGCCCACAGTATGCCATAAGCTTTAAGCTCTCTTTTGGAACATTTGGCTAATTTGTTATTTTATTGTATCCCATTTCTATCCTTGGTTTTGTGTATGTGTACTAACTGCAGTGAATCTCCTATCTTGGGATATTGTGTGAGGCCACTGTTGTGATGGGTCCTCTGACTTTGGTACAGTTTTTCCTTTTTCTGGGACTAACTGGCTTTTTCAAACTTCCTGAGTTTATTCTTTTTATCTTGTATAGATGGAAACAAGCCGCAAATACTGGAACTATAAAAAACAGGATGAAAAAAAAACACATAGATAATCACTCTCTAATTATTGTATGTAAAAAAAAACACTTTTATCCACCTACCTTTTTTGTGTACTTTAAAACAATTTTTTTCTTACATATTATTGTAGACTTAGAGCATTTCACAGCTATTTCAATTGACTGATATCTGTTAAAGACTATCATAGTCTGGTGGAGTGGCAGAAGTATTCTGTTTATTGTTGTGCAAGTTTTCATTCGTTGGCTAATGGGATCACCTTTCAGGAGACTCTTAAAAGGAGTCCTTTGAGCACAGATATTTTTAAAAACAGCCTCACCTTTTGGCAACAGCAAAAGATTGAATTTATTATTATTTTTTTTTTTGAGACAGAGTTTCGTTCTTGTTGCCCAGGCTGGAGTGCAGTGGCACAATCTTGGCTCATTGCAACCTCCAAGCAATTCTCCTGCCTCAGCCTCCCAAGTAGCTGGGATAACAGGCATGTGCCACCATGCCTGGCTAATTTTTTTTTTTTTTAGTAGAAACAGGTTTCTCCATGTTGGTCAGGCTGGTCTTTAACTCCTGACCTCAGGTGATCCACCTGCCTCAGCCTCCCAAAGTGCTGAGATTACGGGTGTGAGCCACTGGGCCCAGCCTTTTTTTTTTTTTTTTTTTGAGTCAGAGTCTTACTCTGTCACCCAAGTTGGAGTGCAATGGCACAATCTCGGCTCACTGCACCCTCTGCCTCCCGGGTTCAAGGGATTCTTGTGCCTCAGCCTTCCAAGTAGCTGGTATTACAAGCATATATATATATTTAAATAAAACAGAGCTAGAAGACTTAGTACCCCCTGCATCCCTTTGTGTTTAGGGGTGGATGCGGGTGTTGTGTGTGTGCATGTGGTGAGGGAAGTTGACTTTTTTAGGGTTGAGAAACAAAAAGACTTGATTAGGGAAGTCTTTGGTCTTTCTGATCTGAGTGCACTGTGTTCCTGGCCAAAAGGCACCATTTGTATGAGTCTAGTTTGGGGACCTGAGGGCTGCAAAGGAGGTCTTGATAGCTCAGTCTTGGGTCATAGTAGGTCAGTAGCTCAGGGCAGGCCATAGTAGCTCAATCGTGGATTCAGAGCAACATCACTGAGGTGGGACAAGGTCTGGCCCGAATCCCTTGGCTAAAGCAGGAACTTAGGTTGTTTGCATGAGGGAGAATGAATCTGGGTCCTTGTCTTCCCTTGGATCCAGTTACCCAGGATCCATCTTGCTGCAGCTAAAGCCTGGGGTTTATAGGGTTAAGGAAGGAGTAGGATTTGTTCCATATTCCCACTAACTAGAGTTATATCTTAAGACCAAGAAGTATGGAGGTAGTTTTATCTGGCCTCTGGGGTGATTTCTAGAGGGTTTTACTTCCCCAGTCACGCAATCTCAGAACACTATCCTTTTTCAGGAGAACAGCCGCAAGGAAGACTAACCGTCTGCAGTACTGGAAGCCATGGCTGAGGTGAGTTGATGCTTTTTCTTCCCTTCCTGACATTTGGTTTCTTTTTTTAAAAAAAGACATGAGCAATTGCTTTCCTTATCCTGACATTTCTGGCTAACAGAGTTCCCCTTCAGAATCCTGATCCCCATTTCTTCTTAGCTAGATAATTCTATACCATGTCTAAGTATCCCTTTTATTTTTATAAATCAACCAGCATTAATATTTTTATTCCGTAAATACCTATGCATCTTTTTTTTTCAACTCTTTCCCAAGGACTATGATAGGGGATGAAGTATCTCAAGGAAGCAAGAATAGATTTGTAAAATGAACTTACCCTGTCTGGACCATTATTTGATGAGTTGAAGGTGTGAGTTACTTAGATGGGAATATAGAAAAGCCAAGATTATCTGTACAGAGTAGCATTCTCCAGTAAGATAGGATGAAATGTGGTGCTGGTAGTTCCAAATGTTGGATTGTTGCAAAATCTGGTTTAGGCAGCTTTGGGGATCATGGGGTTGGTGGCTGATACAGATCTCTGCAACTCTGTAAGAACATCCTGGAGAGAAGTCCAATTTTAGGTTGACAAGGAAGTTTGGATTGTAAGGAATTTCTGTGAATCATCAAGTTTTCTTTATCTCAGAATTAAGGATAGTGATAATGGATGTTTACAATGGTTCAGCCAATGCATTCAGCCAATGCATAAGTCATTTAGATCACACCATCAGAGCACAGAATAACCTTTTAAGTCTTATCCAGTAATATCTATATTGTAGAAAATTCTACCACCAGAAAAATAATTATTAAAGAATTTGTAAAAGGCCAGGCGCAGTGGCTCACGCCTGTAATCTCAGCACTTTGGGAAGTGGAGGCGAGCAGATCACCTGCGGTCAGGAGTTAGAGACTAGGCTGGCCAACGTGGTGAAACCCCATCTCTACTAAAAACACAAAAAATAAGCCAGGCATGGTGGCACATTCCTGTAGTCCCAGCTACTCAGAAGGCTGAGGCAGGAGAATCCTTGAACCTGGGAGGCAGAGATTGCAGTGAGCCAAGATCACGCCACTGTACTCCAGCCTGGGCGACATCTCAAAAAAATAAAAATAAAATAACTTTACATATATCTTTTTTGTAGCTTTGATTGATGCTCTAAGATCACATGGGGGTAGTTTAGAATATTAGATGAAGGATAGCTTTGGACATAACACAGACCAAGAGTTGAGAACTTTTGCGTCAGGCACAAGCAAACTGATTATAGTTGTGTTATACCAGGTCATGTAGCTGCTGTGTAACGTGACCATAAATAGTCTTCCTGCATAGGACAAGCAAAAGGGGATGATTCATCAATGGGACAGAGATTTAAGACATTCCCTGACTACCCCTTGCATTGTTAGGTGAGGTCTTTTAGCAGAATCATGAAGACCTTTTTTCTCCCTTAATAAGGGAGAAAAATTGATGGCCTGAGAAATTTTTCTCTGTTTTTCAATTTTATGAATTTTTTCAGAAGTTGTAACACTATTATTACTGACTTTTTACTTATTTGATAAACATTAACTATTTTCGTTTTGGTCAGATAAATTATTGACAAAACTAATTAGTATTTTTTGTATAAGTAAGACATTTTCCTTTTTTCCTCAAAAATTTTTTTTTCTTTTTCTTTTCTTTTTTTTGAGACGGAGTCTAGCTCTGTTGCCCAGGCTGGAGTGCAGTGGCACAATCTCAGCTCACTGCAGCCTCCACTTCCCAGGTTCAAGCAATTCTCTGCCTCAGCCTACCGAGTAGCTGGAATTACAGGCGCCCGCCACCATGCCCAGCTAATTTTTTTGTAGTTTGAGTAGAGATGGGGTTTCATCATGTTGGCCAAACTGGTCTTGAACTCCTAACCTCATGATCCACCTGCCTTGGCTTCCCAAAGTGCTGGGATTACAGGCCTGCCACTCCGCCCGGCTAAGTTTTTTGTATTTTTAGTAGAGACGAGATTTCACCATGTTGGGATGGTGTAATCCCAAAGTGCTGGGATTACACCACTTCATTTTTTTTGATATAGAGTCTCGCTTTCTTGCCCAGGCTGGAGTGCAGTGGTGCAATCTTGGATAACTGAAACCTCCGTCTCCCAGGTTCAAGCGATTCTCCTGTCTCAGACTCCTGAGTAGCTGGGACTACAGGCTCACGCCACCATGCCTGGCTAATTTTTGTATTTTTAGTTGAGACGGGGTTTCACCATGTTGGTCAAACTGGTCTCGAACTCCTGACCTCGTGATCCCCCCGTGTTGACCTCCCAAAGTGCTGGGATTATAAGCGTGAGCCACCGCGCCTGGCCTGGGATTTTTTAATCCCATGGGAAATGTCTTAATAGGGGTTTGGCATATCTTTGTTCCAATTTCTACATTGAGGAGGGGAAGAAGCTTTCTTTTTATTAAAGAAAATACACGTCTATTTTATTATTTTTTTATTTTATTTATTTATTTTTTTGAAATTGAGTTTCATTTTTGTCACCCAGGCTGGAGTGCAGTGGTGCGATCTCTGCTCACCACAACCTCTGCCTCCCAGGTTCAAGCGATTCTCCTACCTCAGCCTCCCAAGCAGCTGGGATTACAGGCATGCGCCACCATGCCCGGCTAATTGTGTATTTTTAGTAAAGACGGGATTTCTCCATGTTGGTCAGGCTGGTCTCCAACTCCCGACCTCAGGTGATCCGCCCACCTCGGCCTCCCAAAGTGCTGGGATTAGAGGCGTGAGCCACTGCGCCCGGCCCACATCTATTTTATTAAATAGATGCCTCAAGCATTAGTTGCTAATGAAACAAAAATACAAATAAAACGTCTAGGCCGGGCGCGGTGGCTCAAGCCTGTAATCCCAGCACTTTGGGAGGCCGAGATGGGCGGATTGCGAGGTCAGGAGATCGAGACCATCTTGGCTAACACAGTGAAACCCCATCTCTACTAAAAAATACAAAAAAACTAGCCGGGCGAGGTGGCGGGCACCTATAGTCCCTGCTACTTGGGAAGCTGAGGCAGGAAAATGGCGTACACCCGGGAGGCGGAGCTTGCAGTGAGCTGAGATCCGGCCACTGCACTCCAGCCTGGGCGACAGAGCGAGACTCCGTCTCAAAAAAAAAAAAAAAAAAAAAAATCTAAATACCCAAATACCACATTTTCTCTAGATTTCCCCCAACATGTGCCTCATTTCCCTGTACTTTTTACGTAATATCTCTAGTATCTTCATTTTATTAGTTTTGCAATGTCATTGTCAAGATAGAATTATTTAATGTGGCTTAAGATAATTTTGTAAGATTTTCAAACCCTAAATTTATAAATCCTATTACAAAAAAAATTATAATAATTTGATATGCGAGTTGTAACAGTGTTGGCCAGTGGGAGTGTCTTCAAGGTGGCCTCTAGTCTTATCAGCATGATCCTAACAGTTTTTGGTTGCTTTCTTGCTTTTTGGTATAACAAGACGTTCAGACTCATCCTGTGCATTTTGTAAAATTTGCTCTTGTGGATTTCATGAAATTAGTTCTTTTCCCAAAGAACCTTGGTTTCTTTTATTTGAAAATGATACTTAGAAACCACAATCTAGGCTGGATGCAGTGGCTCACACCATAATCCCAGCACTTTGGGAGGCCAAGGCGGGTGGATCACCTGAGATTAGGAGTTTGAGACCAGCCTGGCCAACATGGTGAAACCCTGTCTTTACTTAAAATACAAAAATTAGCCAGGTGTGGTGGTACGTGCCTGTAATCCCAGCTACTCAGGAGGCTCAGGCAGGAGAATTACTTGAACCCAGGAGGCGGTTGCAGTGAGCGGAGATCACGCCACTACACTCTAACCTGGGTGACAAAAGCAAAATTCTGTCTCAAAAAAAAAAAAAAAAAAGTGGCTGGGCGCGGTGGCTCAAGCCTGTAATCCCAGCACTTTGGGAGGCCGAGACGGGTGGATCACGAGGTCAGGAGAACGAGACCATCCTGGCTAACACGGTGAAACCTCGTCTCTACTAAAAAATACAAAAAACGGCCGGGCGTGGTGGCTCAAGCCTGTAATCCCAGCACTTTGGGAGGCTGAGATGGGCGGATCACGAGGTCGGGAGATCGAGACCATCCTGGTTAACACGGTGAAACCCCGTCTCTACTAAAAAATACAAAAAAATAGCCTGGCGAGGTGGCGGGCGCCTGTAGTCTCAGCTACTCGGGAGGCTGAGGCAGGAGAATGGCGTGAACCCGGGAGGCGGAGCTTGCAATGAGCTGAGATCCGGCCACTGCACTCCAGCCTGGGTGACAGAGTGAGACTCCGTCTCAAAAATAAAAAATAAAAAAAAAATAAAAAAAAAAAAGTAAAGAAAAGAAACCACAATCTAGACACTAGGGATGCTCGTTGCTACTAGATTAGTCATCATTTCTAGTCCTTTTCAATGGACAGAGTCAGGAATTTAATATAAACTTCCTACTCTTGCATCTGTTTCTGAGATCTAAAGATACAGGTTCTCAGTGACACCAATATAATTACTCATTTTGTATTTATTTATTTATTTATTTTTGAGACGGAGTCTTACTCTGTCGCCCAGGCTGGAGTGCAGTGGCCGGATCTCAGCTCACTGCAAGCTCCGCCTCCCGGGTTCACGCCATTCTCCTGCCTCAGCCTCCCGAGTAGCTGGGACTACAGGCACCCGCCACCTCGCCCGGCTAGTTTTTTGTATTTTTTTAGTAGAGACGGGGTTTCACCGTGTTAGCCAGGATGGTCTCCATCTCCTGACCTCGTGATCCACCCGTCTCAGCCTCCCAAAGTGCTGGGATTACAGGCTTGAGCCACCGCGCCCGGCCTACTCATTTTGTATTACCCCACAGTACAAGCACAGTAGTCGCTGATATATTTTTTTAATTACACAAGTAAGACGTATGTTTATTGTTTCAGGGATCAGTGATGTTCAGTGATGTGTCCATAGACTTCTCTCAGGAGGAGTGGGACTGCCTGGACCCTGTTCAGAGGGACTTATACAGAGATGTGATGTTGGAGAACTACAGCAATCTGGTTTCAATGGGTAAGGGCATCCGTACCAGTGATTCCCAGTTCTCCTCTGGAATGTCTGCTTCTTCCACAGTGAATTTCTCAGCTGCTTCTCAAGTTACTGGCTGAATTTCTATTCTTTATTACCAAACAAATGGTTTGAGCTGAAATGAAAAGGAAGAATGGGAAATGGGCAACTCCAGTGGGCTGTGGTTGAGGCTTCGTCTTCATCTTTCTTTGGCTGTTCCTGTAGTGGCATCTCTTCCTTGATCATCAAGGGACTGGATCTCATTTACCCACAGCATAACCATATTCCATATCTTTTCTTGTGAGCAGGACTTTACACTCCTAAGCCTCAAGTGATCTCCTTACTGGAACAAGGGAAAGAGCCCTGGATGGTTGGCAGAGAGCTTACAAGAGGCCTGTGTTCAGGTAAGTGAGAAATGACTGGACAGGAGAAAGGCATGACAGGTCAGAACTCAGCTGGTCAGGAGGAAACAGCACCTTTGAGATATTGTCTCTGAAGCTCCCATCAAGAAACTAGGCCAGTGTAGCAAATTAAGTCCTTTTAGCATAGTTGTTAAGTAACCTGTTTTGCCCTTTTCCTCACTTACCACTCTTTCTACTACTCCTCTCCAACTCTCCTCTTAATTTCAAGTAGAAGGTACCTTTCACTTCTCCTCTTAAAAAAACCCTCTTTTACCCATATTTTAGATTCAGCTGTTTGCTAGCTTCTTTTACTCTCTCTCTGTTTTTTTGTTTTGTTTTTTTTTTTAAGGGCCTGGCTTTGTCATCCAGGCTGGAGTACAGTGACATGATCATAACTCATTGTAGGCTCAAACTTCTGGGCTTAGGCAGTCTCCCTGCCTCAGCCTTCCAAGTAGCTGAGACCGTAGCCATGTGCCACCATGCCTGGCTAATTCTTTTTCTTCCTCTTCTGCATTTTTTTTTTTTTTTTTTTTGAGACGGAGTCTCGCTCTGTTGCTCAGGCTGGAGTGCAGTGGCATGATCTCGGCTCACTGCAACCTCTGCCTCTCGGGTTCAAGCTATTCTTCTGCCTCAGCCTCCTGAGTAGCTGGGTCTACAGGCACGTGCCACCATGCCCACCTAATTTTTGTATTTTTAGTAGAGATGGGGTTTCACCATATTGGCCAGGCTGGTCTCAAACTCCTGATTCACCCACCTCAGCCTCCCAAAGTGCTGGGATTACAGGCATGAACCACTGCGCCCGGCCCCTCTTCTGCATTTTTTAAACTTGTGCAGGTGTTTTCTACTACCACTCCCCAAAATGATGGAATTGCATCTGTATACACACAGGTGAATATACACACACACGCACACGCACACACACATCTTGCCCAAGTACTGGTCTTCATTATAGCTGCCTGTCAGTGACCTGTTTTATCAGACTGTCTTCAATGTTTCCTTTATCGAACTTTTTTTAATTTCCTGGTTTGTGTAAGGGAATCTTCCAGGTGCTACAGTTTACTGATTATGTTACCTTTACGAACTGAAGGTCCAAAAGTGGTGCTAAAATATATACATATATGACTTCCACAAAGTAGAGTAGTATAAAAGAGAAATGAGATAAAGAGTTTAGCAGAAAGTCAAAGGCTAACTATGTAGAAGTGGAATTAATCCCTATTGAAGTATAGGTGGAGCCTTGGAAGTGACTGCAGTTACCATGTATAGAGATATTGTTGGGGCCAAGAAAAAAAAAAGAATGTGTGCCTATATTAAACAGGAAGAGGTGGCAGAGCAGGAGAGATTTGGGATGAAGTAGGAGAACCAGAAGAGTACTATTGAGCATTACTATGCATCAAGCATTGGTCCAAGGGCTGGGACTATAGTATTCATGAAGGCATTCTAAAGTTCTGCACTTCTGAAGCCTACATTCTAGAGGGTAAGAGAGAAAATGTCTTAGTCCATTTTGTGCTGTTACAACAGAATACCTCACATTAAGTAATATATAAAGAACAGAAATTTATTTTCTCATAGATCTGGAGGCTAAGAATTCTAAGATCAAGGCACTGGCATCTGACGAGGGCCTTCTTGCATCTTCGTGTGGCAGAAGGCACTAGGAGCAAGAGAGCCAACTCCTTCCATCAAGCCCCTTCATAAGAGCACCCAAACCCATTCTTGAGGGATGGATCCTCAAAGCCCGATCATCTCTTAAAGACCCCACCTCTTTGTTTTTGGAATTTTTTTTTTTTTTTTTGAGACAGAGTCTCACTCTCTCACGCAGGCTGGAGTGCAACGGCAGGATCATGGCTCACCACAGCCTCAACCTCCCGGGCTCGGGTGATCCTCCCACCTCAGCCTCCCGAGTAGCTGGGACCACAGGCAGACATCACCACGCCCAGCTAATTTTTTTATTTTTTGTAGAGACAGGGTTTCGCGTTGTTGTCCAGGCTGGTCTCTAACTCCTGGGTTCAAGCGAGCCACCCACCTGGGCCTACCAAAGTACTAGGATTAAAGGCTTGAGCCACTGTGTCCGGCCTCCACCTCTTACTACTATCACATTGGCAACAGCTTAATTTTGAAGGAGAGACATTCAAACCATAGCAGAAAATAAAATGAATGTCAAGTATATATGCATAAAACAATATTAGCTTGACATTAATATTATATAATATATAAATATATTTTTGGAATTATATATCATTTGTATTTATCTATATGTAACTAATATATTGGTATAGTATAAATAACATATCATATATTAATATGTTGTACTATATTATTATATGTCCATGTGTATATGAAATGTCAGGTGGTGGGTGATATATAAGTGCTATGAAGAGAGGCTAGAGAAGGCCTCTGATGAGGTGTTCTTTTAGTAAAGACTTGAATGAAGTGAGGGAACAGGTAATATAAATATCTGCTAGGACAGATTCAGGCAAAGGGAACAGGAAGAACCAAGTACTCAAGTTCAGAGCTTTTTGGCAGCCACCATTGTGGCTGAAATTGAATGAGCAAAGCGGGAATTGTAGAAGAGGAGATCAGGAAAGTAGCAGGCTTATGAGTGTTTGCATGCTGGGTGCAGGTCAGGGTGAGAATTAGATGTACCTGTAGATGATTTTGGGTCTTGTGGACCTTGAATTTTATTCCAAATGAGGTGTAAATCCATTGAATGATTTAGCAGAGTGACATGATCATGTTTGTAATGGATCATTCTTGCTCTAGGGGTTCCTAACTTTGGATTCCTTTAGGTAGAATTCAGGGAGTCCATGAACTTGGATGAGAATCAAAAATACATCTTTTCTTTTTTTTTTTTTTTTTTTTTTGAGATAGTCTCACTCTGTCATCCAGGCTTGAGTGCAGTGGTGTGATCTCGGCTCACTGCAACCTCCACCCCCGAGGTTCAAGCAATTCTCCTGCCTCAGCTGTCTGGGTAGCTGGGATTACAGGAGCCTGCCAGTGTGCCCGGCTAATTTTTGTATTTTTAGTAGAGATGGGGTTTCACCATATTGGCCAAGCTGGTCTTGAACTCATGACCTTGTGATTCACCTGCCTCGGCCTCCTGAAGTGCTGGGATTGCAGGCATGAGCCACTGTGCCCAGCTCAAAAATACGTCTTTATATTTAATAACCTCTAATTGAGATATAACATTTCTTCCTATCATGGTGTATGGGACAAACCATAGTAGTAGTAGTAGTAGTCGTTCCTGTGACTTTGACATTAATGGAAATCACAGATACGTTCATATTATGTTACTGTTATTGTAGGCATATTGAAATATTTATGCTCATTCCTACTTCAGAATTATTGTAGTACTAGGCTTGCCACTAGGTCTTGTTTAATGTTTTACTAAAGAAGAAAACTCCAGGCAGAGAGAAGAATCCCTGTGAAGGCTCTGATGGGGAAAAGCTTGGTGTGTTTGAAAGACTAAAAGCCTGTGTTGGTGGGCCCCAGGATCAAGTAGGAGTGGAGTGTGAGTCAGGGTTTGGACAGACAGGCAGGAACCACAGCATTCAGCCTTTGCAGGAGATTGTGAGGAGTTTGGACTTTGAGCTGTGGAAGCCTAAACCAAATGATATTATTCCCTGAATAGATTAAAGGGTGAGAGAGCTTGGTGGGGAGACTGGTTGAGGAGGCTACTTCACTGGTCTGGATAAAGAGTTGATTCTGCTTTGGAAGATGACATTGGCAGTGGAAAACAGAAGAGGGCAGTTTTAAAACTTTACTTGGGAGCTTAACTAGATAAAAGTTACTGCAAGATCTGCCGGGCACAGTGGCTCACGCCTGTAATCCCAGCACTTTGGGAGGCCGAGGTGGGTGGATCACAAGGTCAGGAGATCAAGACCATCCTGGCCAACATGGTGAAACCCCATCTCTTCTAAAATACAAAAAATTAGACGGGCGTGGTGGTGCATGCCTGTAGTCCCCGCTACGCGGAAGGTTGAGGCAGGGGAGTTGCTTGAACCCTGGAGTCAGAGGTTGCAGTGAGCTGCGATCGCACCACTGCACTCCAGGCTGGTGACAGAGTGAGACTCCGTTTCAAAAAAAGTTATTGCAAGATCATATAGAGATAGGAGGAAAAAGATTGTGTTGGAATTAATTCCCTCTTCCTGTTTCGAGATACTCCAATAGGCTTCATTTTGATATCTTCAAACCATTTAATTTGCCTAATATCCCCATTTTTAGTAAGAAATTGTTTCATAATAATACCTGAACACTTTACTCCAAAACATGTATATGCGTTTTCCTGTAACCCCCCAGTAATCATGAGTTAAGGACTATTGCCCTTTTACAGGTGAAGAAATGGTAGCTTAGAGGTTAAATAATTGCTTGTGGCACACAACAATTAAGTATCAGAATTGGCAGCCAGCTCTCATCAATCTGGTTCTGGTTCCTGTTATCTTTCTATGGCAGTATGTTGGACTGTGTCTTAATTTCTTTCCATCTTCCTTAAACTTTAGCTGTCTTCTCTCATTCACTGTGGTGGTACATGAGCAAGTCTCCTCTCCCATAAGATCAGCATCTCAAAATTCCAAGGCAAACAATATTTCCATTAAATCCCCAGCATATAAAATATTCTGAGTTTCCCTATCTGCCACTTACACACTTACATCAAATTAGTTCAATACATTAGACTTACATCTAGCTCTTCCCTCATGTGAATAACCCACAGTTACCAATTTCTTTTTGATTTTGAGACGGAGTCTCACTCTGTCACCCAGCTGTAGTGCAGTGGCGCGATCTCAGCTCACTGTAGCCTCCGCCTCCTGGGTTCAAGCAGGTCTCCTGCCTCAGCCTCCCGAGTAGCTGGGATTACAGGCACATGCCACCATGTCCGGCTAATTTTTGTATTTTTAGTAGAGACGGAGTTTCACCATGCTGGCCAGGCTAGTCTGGAGCTCCTGACCTCAGGTGATCTGCCTGCATCGGCCTCCCAAAGTGCTGGGATTACAGGCGTGAGCCACCATGCCCAGCCACCACATTCATATTGTATCCACTGTATCCTTTATTAAAGAACTTATTCTGTTTCCACCCCAACTGGGTATACTGCAGTTCACCTGTGACACTATTCAGAATGTGCAGCCCTCATAGTCTTCCATAGTACTGTCCTCACTTCAGATGCCAGCTGCAAGTCTTGGGAGTCCCCAGGCCACCTGCAGATCAGCCAGCTAACAGCAATAAATTAAGGGGTTTCCAAGGTCTCAGGTTCAATAATTTGTTAGAGTGACTCATAGAAATCAGGAAAGCTCTGTATTTAAAGCTACAGTTTTATTATAAAGGATACATGTTTGAGCAAGATCTGAAACTGGACAGAGTTTCCATGCCCTCTCCCTTTGGAGTCAGTTTGTCCTGCTCCTATCACATCAATGTGTTTACCAACCAGAAAGCTCCACTGAGTTTACTGCTCAGCATTTTTTTTGAGGTTTTATTACACAGGCACAATTGATTAAATCCCTGGCTACTCAATCTCTAGCCTCTCTCTCCTCAGAGATCAGGCAGCTGAAAATCCCAACCTTCTAATCACAAGCTAGTGTTTCAGGCAATCAGACCCCACCCTGAAGCTTTCTAAGGTCCCACCTTGAACTACCTTATTAGCATAACAAAGACCTCCTGTCAGGAAATTCCAGGTGTTTTTGAAGCTCAGTGTGGGGCTTTATTATACCTGAGAGCCAAGGAATCTTCCCCGTACGCATTTATTTCTCTCAGGAGACCTTTAATGGAGGCTAGAAAATGACCCACTTCATGTTACACATATTGTATGATATACGTATATACACACATGCATACTTATATGGATATAGGTATATCATATATGACATGTATATCATATATCATATATATGGCTAGTCATGTTTTAATATGGAAAATAGCCCAACCATTGTATATTTACCAGCCTTTCCAGGTGATTCTGATCCACATCCGTATTTGAGTATCATTGTAGTAACTTATTTGCATAGTTACCTTCCCCTGCTTCCCGCATTATCTTACTAATTTATTTGTCTTTCTTGTCCATTTTTTCAGATAACACAGATATCCTTGTGAACCCTGTGTCATTTCCTAGTAGATGCTATTCTTTAATTTTTCCATTTCTATTATAAAAGTTTAACTTTTCACAAATAGGAAAAAACATTTACCATTTTATTTTCTTTCAGATCTGGAATCAATGTGTGAAACCAAGTTATTATCTCTAAAGAAGGAAGTTTATGAAATAGAATTATGCCAGAGAGAGATAATGGGACTTACAAAGCATGGCCTTGAGTACTCCAGTTTTGGAGATGTTTTGGAATATAGAAGCCGCCTTGCAAAACAACTGGGATATCCAAATGGGCATTTCAGTCAAGAAATATTCACTCCTGAATACATGCCCACATTTATTCAACAGACATTCCTTACTCTCCAGCAAATAATGAATAATGAAGACAGACCCTTTGAATGTAAGAAATGTGGAAAGGCCTTTAGTCAGAACTCACAATTTATTCAACATCAGAGAATTCATATTGGTGAAAAATCTTATGAATGCAAAGAGTGTGGGAAATTCTTTAGTTGTGGTTCACATGTTACTCGGCATCTGAAAATTCATACTGGCGAAAAACCCTTTGAATGTAAGGAGTGTGGAAAGGCCTTCAGTTGTAGCTCATACCTTTCTCAACATCAGAGAATCCATACCGGTAAGAAACCCTATGAATGTAAGGAATGTGGGAAGGCCTTTAGTTATTGCTCAAATCTTATTGACCATCAGCGAATTCACACCGGTGAAAAGCCTTATGCATGTAAGGTATGTGGGAAAGCCTTTACTAAAAGCTCACAACTTTTTCAGCATGTGCGAATTCATACAGGTGAGAAACCCTATGAATGTAAGGAATGTGGCAAAGCCTTTACCCAGAGCTCAAAGCTTGTTCAACATCAGAGAATTCATACTGGTGAGAAACCCTATGAGTGCAAGGAATGTGGCAAAGCCTTTAGTAGTGGCTCAGCACTTACTAATCATCAGAGAATTCACACTGGTGAGAAACCCTATGATTGTAAGGAATGCGGAAAGGCTTTTACTCAGAGCTCACAGCTTCGTCAACATCAGAGAATTCACGCTGGTGAGAAACCCTTTGAATGTCTTGAATGTGGGAAGGCCTTTACTCAGAACTCACAACTTTTCCAGCATCAGAGAATTCATACGGATGAAAAGCCATATGAATGTAATGAATGCGGAAAGGCCTTTAATAAATGCTCAAACCTTACTCGACATCTGAGAATTCACACTGGTGAAAAGCCCTATAACTGTAAGGAATGTGGGAAGGCATTTAGTAGTGGCTCGGATCTCATTCGTCATCAGGGAATTCATACTAATGAATAATAAAAATTAAAGCCCCTGTCACCTTCCTCATTTTTTAAACCAAAAATCATGTCTGATGCTTACCGTCTTCCACAGGTTTTTTAAAACTTTGTATTTAAATTGTGTATCCAAATGTATTTCACTCCAGGTTATAAATTCGGAGTCTAAATTGACATTCCCTCTCTCCTCCAGTCACATACCAATGCCAGCTGTTCTGTAATTCTTTGGTTCATTGTTTTGTTCTGCTTTCTTGGTGACACATTATACTCTTGTTTATATTTGCTTGTGTTTTTAGGGCAATCTTTTCTGATCTGTGTATTTGTGTTTGCACCAGTGTCACACCATTTGAATTGTGTGACCTTTAATATTTTTAAATTCCTTGTGGAGGTTTAACTTTTTGAAGTCAGTGTTAATCTTTTTATTTTATTATTATTTTGTATATTTTTTGAGACGGAGTTTCACTCTGTTGCCCAGGCTGGAGTACAGTGGTGTAATCTTGGCTCGCTACAACCTCTGCCTCCCGGCTTCAAGGAATTCTCCTGGCTCAGCCTCCTGAGTAGCTGGGATCACAGGCGTGTGCCACCACGCCCTGCTAATTTTGTATTTTTAGTAGAGATGGGGTTTCTCCATGTTGGTTAGGATAGTCTCGAACTCCTGACCTCAGGTGATCCACCTGCCTTGGCTTCCCAAAGTGCTGGGATTATAGGCGTGAGCAATTGCACTTGGCTTTATTCCTTTTTTATTGAGACGGAGTTTCACTCTTGTTGCCTAGGCTGGAGTGCAATGGTGTAATCGCGGCTCATCACAACCTTTACCTCCCAGGTTCAAGCGATTCTTCTGCCTCAGCCTTTCAAGTAGTTGGGATTACAGGCATGTGTCACAACACCCAGCTAATTTTTTGTATTTTTAGTAGAGACGGGGTTTCACCATGTTAGCCGGGATGGTCTCCATCTCCCGACTTCAGGTGATCCACCCGCCTCGGCCTCCGAAAGTGCTGGGATTACAGGCGTGAGCCACTGCGGCCGGCCTTTTTATTTTACAAATTTACATTTTTAATTGTCAAGCCAAAATCACAAAACAAAAACTTGCTAGAAAGCCAAACTTAATTGTAATCATACTTATAGATGGCTATTCTCAGTTTGGTAGAGAAAATCATGCTATACTGTGCTTTTTTAAGGAAGTGTAATTATGATATGCATGCCATACCTTTCACTGCTTTTATCATGCCAAAGATTTCGTGAGTGCCATTTCAGTAAATATAAATTTTTCTTATTTTCATGATATATTTAATGACTTTAAAATGACTATTCCCATTATGGTTGCCTCTGAATTTTTGCAGCTATAAAAGCTGACCTCAGCTGGGCACAGTGGCTCATGCCTGTAATCCCAGCACTTTGGAAGGCCAAGGTGGGCAGATCACAACGTCTGAAGATTGAGGCCATCCTGGCTAACACAGTGAAACCCTGTCTCTACTAAAAATACAAAAAAGTAGCTGGACATGGTGGCATGCGCCTGTAATCCCAGCTACTTGGGAGGCTGAGACAGGAGAATCGCTTGAACCTGGGAGGTGGAGGTTGCAGTAAGCTGAGATGGTGCCTCTGCACTCCAGCCTGGAGGACAGAGTGAGATTCTGTAAAAAAAAAAAAAAAAAAAACTGACCTCATTGGATGCTCATTTTTACTTTTAAAACATTTATTTTAATTGCCAAAATTATCCACATTTTCTCCTTGTGAGCTTGTTTTGTTCCTTTCCATCAGTCCTAATCCCAATGCCATACTAGAAAGTGACACTGTTATGAAAGTGTTGTTTATCAATCCAGGTATTAATTTTTGTTGTTGTTGTTTTTCTTCTCTTTTTTTTTTTTTTTTTTTTTTGAGACAGAGTCTCACTCTGTTGTCCAGGCTGGAGTGCAGTGGCATGATCTCGGCTCACCACAACTGCTGCCTCCTGGGTTCAAGTGATTCTCCTGCCTCAGCCTCCCTAGTAGCTGAGACTACAGGCACATGCAACCATGCCTGGCTAAGTTTTGTAATTTTAGTAGAGACAGGGTTTCACTACGTTGGCCAGGCTGGTCTCGAACTCCTGACCTCGTGATACACCCGCCTCGGCCTCCCAAAGTTCTGGGATTACAGGCATGAGCCACCACGTCCGGACAATTATTTTTTCTTAAAGATATTAGTGGTGTTCTGTTTTTTGAGACCAAGTCTCACTCTGTTGCTCAGGCTGGAGGGCAGTGGCGCAATCTCGGCTCACTGCAACCTCTGCCTCCCAAGTTCAAGTGAGTCTTCTGCCTCAGCCTTCCGAGTAGCTGGGATTACAGGCGTGCGCCACCATGCCCAGCTAATTTTTGTATTATTAGTAGAGACAGGGTTTCACCATATTGACCAGGCTGCTCTCGAACTCCTGACCTCATGATCCTCCCGCCTTGGCTTCCCAAAGTGCTAGGATTACAGGCATGAGCCACTGCGCCTGGCCATTAGTGGTGTTTTAAAAAATTATGTCTAGGTATATATAATCAGGCTGTATGTATTGGATTGCTGTGAAGAGTCAATGAATTAATAAATGTAAAGTACCTCAAACTGTTATCACATAATATAGGTTTAGTAAAAGTTTTCCATTATTATCAGTGATATATTCATTATCATAAGTATCTTCATTAGGATTTATGGAAAGGATTTTAACCATGTTGTTTACCTTTGGGAAATTTATAATTCATGGTGGAAAAAGAGAAACACTTGTAATGAGTATAACGAAGACTTTCCCCATCATTATTATTTAGCATGGAATTTTAAAAGGAAGAGAAAAAGTATGTGTGCATAGTCTTTTCTCAGACTTCATCTTTACCTAAAGAATACCAGTCTGAGGCCGGGCATGGTGGCTCACACCTGTAATCCTAGCACTTTGGGAGGCCAAGGTGGGTGGATCACTTGAGGTCAGGAGTTCGAGACCAGCCTGGCCAACATGGTGAAACCCCGTCTCTACTAGAAATACAAAAAAAAAAAAATTAGCCAGGCATGGTGTTGCACACCTGTAATCCTAGCTACTCAGCAGGCTGAGGTGGGAGGATTGCTCGAACCTGGTAGTTAGAGGTTACAGTGAGCTGAGATTGCGCCACTGCACACTCCAGACTAGGTGACCGAGCGAGACTGTGTCTCAAAATACATAAATAAAAGCATACCAGTCTGAAACCCTGTAAATATGATGAGTAGTAGAAAGCACAGCTGTCAAAAAAAGCAGGAAGAGATTATAACATTTTTTCTAATATTTCCCCCCAAAACGCAGAAAACATACTGGCCACATTATTTGACCAGAAGAAGCAGTACAATAGGATAGCCATCAAATATCTGATTATTAATTCAATATTCCCTCTTAATTAACATGGATTAAGGAATAAATCCCCTAAAATATACATTATTTAAATGTACACGAAAATGAAAACAATTGAAAAACCCGCGAGTGGCAGTAAAAGTTGTATTGGAAGTTTTATAACCTAATGTTCATGCATATATTGTATTCTAGGAAGAATAAATAAAATACAGAACCCAAGAAACTAAAACAAGCTGAAATGAATTGTGGGAGGAAGGAGGTAGTATTATTTTAAAAGGCAGAAATAATTGAAAGAAAAAAACTGGATCTCAATCCAAAATTTGATATTTGATGGAAGAGAAAAAAAAGGAGACAAACTTTAATGATTCCAGAGGTGAAATAAGGATGACAAACAATATTGTATATAAGAAATTGAAATGACTATATATTTAAACTTAAAAGAGCTGTATCATTTGGGGTAATGAAAATGTGGAATGGGTAAAGATTGTACAATTTTGTTTATATACTACAGGTCACTCAACTATACACTTTAAAAGGGTGAATATTATGCTGTGTGAATTTGATCTCAATTTAAAAACTTAAGGCTGGGTGCAGTGGCTCATGCCTGTAATTCCACCACTTTGGGAGGCTGAGGTAGGAGAATGGCTGGAGGCCAGGAGTTCAAGACCAGTCTAGGTAACATAGTGAGACCCCCCCTCCCCGCATCTCTACCAAAAAAAAAAAAAAATTTAAAAACAAACTTAAAAGTTAGTATTATAGACATTTTTATAATATATCTGAAAATCTGGAAAATGTCTGTGATTTTTAGTAAGTTGATGACATCAGAATTAACTGGAGGTATAAAATCTTAATAGACTTCTCTCCAGAATAAACTTATTTAAAAAATAAGACCGGCCAGGCACGGTGGCTCACACATGTAATCCCAGCATTTTGTGAGGCCTAGGCGGGCGGATCACCTGAGGTCGGGGATTTGAGACCAGCCTGACCAACATGGAGAAACCTCATCTCCACAAAAATACAAAAAATTAGCCGGGTGTGGTGGCTCATGCCTGTAATCCCAGCTACTCGGGAGGCTGAGGCAGGAGAAAGGCTTGAACCCGGGAGGCAGAGATTGTGGTGAGCAGGCATCGCGCCACTGCACTCCAGCCTGGGCAACAAGAGTGAAACTCTGTCTCAAAAATAAATAAAATAAAAATTTTCTTAAAATATATTTTAAATGTCAAATTGCTGCACTAAAAAAGACACCAAGGTAGTGATTTTTATAAGTGAAATCTATGAAATGTCTTGGGAAACTCTTCCAGGACATAGACTGAGATAGCAAATTATCTATTTTTATAAATTTGTCATAATCCTGATGTTAAAACCTATAGAAGAACCCAAAACAATTTGTCCAGAAACAGTTATGAAAATACAACATTATAAATTAGCAAATCAAATCTAGTAACCCATTGAAAATAAGTATTTGTCACATGAATTTAGGAAAAACCAATTCTGATAAACTTTCTACTTTCTGAAACTTAAAAATCAAATTGATTTAGATAACAGTATTTCTTAGTATCTAAACTCAGGAACCAAATAGATGTGGATAGCATGGGATTTTTGGAATACAATACAATATAATTCACATGAGATTGCTAAAGTTCAAATAACTGAAGTTCTGTCAATGAAAATGTATGATCTAACCTCAACATCTTCTAGATGAACCCTTCTTTTTTTTAGCAGTATTTGACAATGGGATATATTTTATAAATAAACTTGGACTATTATCCTATCTGCTGTA
Source organism: Macaca fascicularis (assembly GCF_037993035.2). Taxonomy (NCBI): domain Eukaryota; kingdom Metazoa; phylum Chordata; class Mammalia; order Primates; family Cercopithecidae; genus Macaca; species Macaca fascicularis. The sequence continues at coordinate 44,372,029 of NC_088393.1, forward strand.
GTATCACTGTTCATTCATTTATACCCTTTACTTCCTAGTTGAAGGGTCTTTAAAATATAGCCAACATGTCCAATCATTGCTGTGCATTTTGGATGAGGGTGGATTGCGGGGCTGCATTCAAAGCCATCCTGGGCCACGTGCAGCCTATGGGGCGTGGGTTGGATAAGTTTGATGTACCACGTTTTCTTTATCCAGTCTACCATTGACGGGCACCTGGGTTGATTCCATATCATTGCTATTGTGAAGAGTGCTGCGATAAACATACAAGTGCATTTGTCTTTTTGGTAGAATGATTTATTTTCTTTTGGGTAGATCACAGTAATGGGATTGCTGGGTCAAATGGTAGCTCTGTTTTAAGTTCTTTGAGAAATCTCCAGGCTGCTTTTCACACTGGCTGGACTATTTTACGCTCTCATCAACAGTGTATAAGCATTCTCTTTTCTCCACAGCCTCACCAGCATCACTTGTTTTTGACTTTTTGTTTGAGATGGAGTCTCACTGTGTCACCCAGGCTGGAATACAGTGGCATGATCTCGGCTAACTGCAAAGTCTGCCTGTTGGGCTCAAATGATTCTCCCACTTCAGCGTCCCAAGTAGCTGGGATTACAGGTGCATGCCACCACACCCAGCTAATTTTTGTGTTTTTTGTACAGATGGGGTTTCACTATGTTGCCTAGGCTGGTCTCAAACTCCTGGGTTCAAGCAATCCCCTGCCTTGGCCTCCCAAAGTGCTAGGATTATAGGAGTGACTCACTGCACCCAGCCTATATTTGTGTATATGTTAAATTGTGTATGTTATTTTATGTACATGTATATATTAAGTTGTATATTCACATATATAATTATATATACACATATATTACATTACATACACATATATTTGTTTACTCGTGCAATTTGTCCCAGCAGAAGTAAAAACTCATGTAAGTAAAATAATATTTACAGGCCAGGCGTGGTGGTTGACGTCTGTAATTCCAGCACTTTGGGATGCTGAGGTGGGTGGATCTCTTGAGGTCAGGAGTTTGAGACCAGCCTGGCCAACATGGTGAAACCCCGTCTCTACTAAAAATACAAAAATTAGCGGGGCGTGGTGGCACACACTTGTAAGCCCAGCTACTTGGGAGGCTAAGGCAAGAGAATTGCTTGAACCGGGGAGGCGGAGTTTGCAGTGAGCCAAGATCATACCATTGGACTCCAGCCTGGGGTATAAGAGTGAAACTCCATCTCAAAAAAAAAAAAAAAAAAAAAAAAAAAAAAATTAGCATTATTTTTGGTGCAAAAGTACTTTAACATCTTAAATACTCATATAATGGAAGATACTGGAAGATACTTTTAACTCTTAGAAAGAATGAGTTAACTCCTTATCTTCTATAAAGGTATCCTAATATCTTTGTACCCGAAGTGGTATCTGAGGCAAATTGTTACATTAAAAAAGGAAAATGCTTTATAATAAAAAAGGAAACGTTACATAGTAGCCCTCGCTTACCTGCAGGAGATGTGTTCTAAGACCCGCAGTGGATGTCTGAAAGTGTGGATAGTATTGACCCAATTGCTGTCAATCAGAACACACTTCTGCTTGTTTTCCAAGCACAAATTTAATTTTTTTTTTAATCTTAACTAAGCACTTACCACACATGTGGCTGTACCTTGAGCTTGGTGTTCAACGAACAAGACTAGCAGAAATTTATTTTTCCTCCTTACACTGTCACACCTAGAAGATTTGTTCTTACCATAGATCTTACCAACCTCAGCACACGACTTATTTTCCTTATTCAGTCAAGAATTTTCACATTTTGACTTAAAGAAAACACTTTAGGGCTCCTGTTCTGTATATCTAAATTGGCAGCATCACTACTCTTGCATTTTAGGGCCATCATTAGGTAAAAATCAGAGTCACTTAAACACAAGCACTGTGATACTGCGGCAGTCATTCTGATAACCAAGTTGGCTACTCACCGACTATGGGTAGCGCATACAGCATGCATCTGCTGAACAAAGGGATTGTTCATATCCCAGGCAGAACAAAGCAGGACGGTGAGATATCTCATCACGCTACTCAGAACAGCCCACAATTTAAAGCTTATGAACTGTTTCTTTCGGGAATCTTGCATTTAATATTTTCAGACCACAATTTACTGTGGGTAACTGAAACTGTGGCAAGTAGAACCATGGATAAAGGGGGACTACTGTATATGCTTCTGTGTGTGTGCAAATACATGAATCGTGGAGAATACCATGGGAAGATGCTCATCATCTTGTTAACTCGTTATTTCAAGAGTGGAACTGGAGGGGGAATAATGCCTTTCCTTTATTTTTATTTGTAATATTTCATTTTCATTATGAACATGTGTTATTTTATTATTTTTTAATAATAAAGACAGGCAAAAAACATATATGTAATTTTAATTCAAGCCGAAATCTTCAAGGCAATCATATATAATTAAATAGATAAAGCAAAGAGAACATTTTAAATTCCTGAAGGGAAAGAGGAAAAGAAAGCACAATGTACAAACCAAGTGAGTCTAAAAGCAGCAATGTATCATAATGCCTAAATTCGTGGGACCAATTCCAATCCAGTCCAAGAAAGCAGACACTGGCGACCAACATTCCCTTTCAGGCCCCTGCAGGGTCAAGAGAGTGCTCCTGGAATAGATTGAGAAACTCGAGCAGGCTAAGTGAGGTGCCAGGAATAAAGACACAGCCTGACACATTCTCCACTCTCCCTTCACCCGCTCCTCTCCCCACCGCGCTTCCATCAGTCTCCAACTCTGCCCTCTTCCCAAGAGCCTCAGATTGAAACCTTGCAAGGAAGACACCGATTCTCAGTCACAGGCTTGGTAATCTGAGCGGCAAAGGTACATGATCTCGTGCTTCCCCTACTCCCCGCTACTCCCCTTGCCACTGCTGCCTAGCACCTGCCCCCTCCTCCATAATTTGAACTGTCCTCCCAGGACTTGGAGGCGGGTCGGCCCAAGCGCTTCTTAATGCCCAATATGGAGCAAACCTCCCCTATCTTGCACGTCCATTGGCTAAAAGATCTGTCTACTTAAGTGTGACTGCCACTTTCCCTTCTTTCTGTGTTGCCTGGATACAGACTGTCTGCCTATTAACAACTGGTCGCGTTTCCCATTGGTCACCGTTTTCGGAAGCCCGCCCCCAAGTATCCAGGAGCCCAGCGCACGCTGGGTCTGCAGGCGCCATCCAGGCGCACAGCGGGAATCGTGGCTCAGCAACTTTGGGGTGTGCGGCCGAGCGTCTGCCAAACATGGGACGCTGGAGGGTCAGCGTCGGGGAGTCGTGGCCTTCAGTCGGCCATCGCCACGGCAGAAACTGGGGCCCAGGCTGCGTCCAGGCCCTTCCCTGGCCGTCCACAGGTCTCATGGGCGCCCGGACTGGGGCTGATGTAGTTTCACGACCTCTGACCCATAGGATCTAGAGATTAAAGGTATAAAAACGGGGACTTTTCAGCCCACTCAGGTAAAACATCCTTTTATTTTTCAGCAGGTGTTTTGTTGCAGAATGCCCCGAGGGGAGGGAGTGACTGCCGGGTTTAGGTTTATTAAATAAAATAAACTCCTGGTTTAGATTATGTTTATAATATGGCTCCCCGACCTTTAAAATTTCCCACTTTTTGCCAGTTGTATTATTTAGTAGGATGTGTTCGATAAGGACAGCCAGTTAAAATGGCTTTTTGTTGTTGTTGTTGTTACTAAATAAACCAATTTTTAGTTTTGATTGTCCTAACAACAGCAACTTCTCAGGCTTAATAAAACACTTATTTTGAGACGTTTCTGTTTCTGTGAAAGGCATAGCAAGTTACTTTGGAATTGTTTTAAAGGAATTAAATTCCTGGTTTTGGTACCTTAGTAGCAGTTTCTCCCCCAATTTCTTTAAAATCTTATTTTTGGGGCACGTATAATATATAGAGTAACTTTTGTGAAAGAAACAGCCAGCTAAGGAGGTATTGGGATTTCCTTTATGAAATATAATCCTAGTTTTGATTTTTTTTTTTTTTTTTTTTTTTTTTTTTTTTTTTTGAGACGGAGTCTGGCTCTGTTGCCAGTCTGGAGTGCAGTGGCATGATCTCGGCTCACTGCAACCTCTACCTCCCGGATTCACGTGATTCTCCTACCTCAGCCTCCTGAGTAGGTGGGATTATAGGCGCGTGCCACCACACCCAGCTAACTTTTGTATTTTTAGTAGAGATGGGGTTTCACCATGTTGGCCAGGATGATCTTGATCTCGTGACCTCGTGGTTCGCCCGCCTCAGCATCCCAAAGTGGGTTTTGATTTTTTTTATAACGGTAATGATTCTGTCTTCTTAACTCCTTTAAAATCTTGGTGGGTTGAGCGCGGTGGCTCACACCTGTAATCCTAGCACTTTGGGAGGCCTAGGCGGGTGGATCACTTGAGGTCAGGTGTTCAAGACTAGCCTGGCCAACTTGGTGAAACCCTGTCTCTACTGAAAATACAAAAATCAGCCGGGCGTGGTGGCGGGCGCCTGTAATCCTAGCTACTTAAGAGGCTGAGGCAGGAGAATTGCTTGAACCTGGGAGGCGGAGGTTGCAGTGAGCCGAGCTGAGATTGTGCCACTGCACTCCAGCCTGGGCATAGAGCGAGATTCAGTCTAAAAAATATATATATATACACACACACACACACACACAGACACACATATATACATATATATACATATATATATACACGTACGTATATACGTATTTTTTTACAAATCCTTGTAAACCAGATTTTTGACTCACTTTTCAGGCTTTGCCAAATGGCCTTTTTACCCTCATATATATTGCATTTTCTTTGGATATTCTGATGAATTCTCAAGGGGATTGTATTCCTGTATTTTACCATTCATGGGTTTAGAAGTGTGTTTACTTTCCTGAGTTTTCATTTTCTTTTTCTTCTGTCGTATGTAATTTACAGAGCAAATACCCACCAGAATGGATAACTTGGATGTGGAATGTGAGTTTCTTTGCGCTTATCAAATGAGGGTGATTTTTAGTCAATGAGCGTTCGGTATATGCCTGGGAAACCAACAGCCGCTGTTTAGGTTCAGAGCCAGCCTTTATCAGCTTTCTGATGCCAAACCCATCAGTGAACTTCTCTGTATATTTAATTCATCGTGAGAAAAATGGTGACACCAAGGGAGACTGATTTCCAAGTTTACATCGGTTGCCCCAGGGGAAGTGCCTGGCCCCCATCTGGTCCTTGCTGCTCTAACTGCCCTGTTAATTGAAGGAATGTGCTATAAACACTTCCGGGACTGTTGCTGTCATTTACTGTCCTCATGCTTTATAGAGAAGCCCATATTGTCAGCCTCTTCCTCTGCTTTCTGTCATTTCTAAACCACCTCACCCGATCTGGTGTAAATTTCATTGTGCGTGAGTTTGCACAGATGTAATTTGGCCTACACGTCTCCTCAAAGCCTAATGTCCGCCTCCCACCTCCACTAGGATCTGGAGTCTCAGGACGCACTACCTCTGCCACCCACTGCAAGCTTGAACATTTCATGGTGGACACCCCTCCCTGACTTTGTATTAAAGTGGGTTCTCTTGGGTCTTTTTCTCTGTGTGTCTGTACTGGGCTATAGTGTGTGGAGCCAGTGGGATTTGCCCTGTGATCCTGAAGGAGGGTCACAAGGAGTTGTTGAGCAAAGAGGGGCTGATGGTTCTTAAGGGGGTCCCACAGAAGGGAGAGGCCAAACATACTCAGGCAAATCTTGTTTTTTTATTCTTGTAGGTCCAGATTTTGGATGAATCTCTCTAGAGGTTGAACAGGTAAGACTCACCTTTCAGTAGTTACACCAAGAAAGGCCTAGCTGATGACTTAGGCTATGGTTTTGGGCTGCACGAGAGTGGTCAGGTGGACAGTGGGGAAGTCTACACATAACCCAAAGGGAAAAGAGAAAAGGCCCCTGAGAAATCAGGGCAAAGTCCCACAGTGTCTCTTTCCACTGGCACGTGGGTTACCTTCCCACTATGTCCCCCAAAGGCCATGAGGCCACAGACTGCAGTGCCCGTGAACAGAGGAGCTATGGGGATGCAACTTTGATACCTCCATTCAAACACACACCCTGGTGCATGTGCGCCTCTTCTGATGCAGCGCCCCAATGGGTAAGCTCTGGGCTTTTCCACACAGTGGATTAGGAGTGGAAACATTCTGTCTGTTTCATGCTTGATGGTTTGGTTGTGACCTGATGTCGTGGTGGTAATAGAGGCAATGATCCCAGCAGCTTAGAACCGTTCAGCTTGGCCGGGCCCGGTGGCTCACGCCTGTAATCCCAGCACTTTGGGAGGCTGAGGTGGGTGTATAACCTGAGGTCAGGAGTTTGAGACTAGGCTGGCCAATATGGCAAAACCCCATCTCTACTAAAAATACAAAAATTAGCCAGGTGTGGTGGCGCATACCTGTAATCCCAGCTACTTGGGAGGCTGAGGCAGGAGAATCGCTTGAACCCAGGAGGTAGCGATTTCAGTGAGCTGAGATCTTGCCGTTGCACTCCAGCGCGGGCAACGTAGCAAGATTCTGTCTCAAAAAAAAAAAAATCGTTCAGCTTGTGGGTAGGTATTTGGGAAACAGATATGTATTACCTAGTCTTAGTTATCTGCAGTGGTTTTGTTATCTTTTGCATAAACTGCTGAGAATGTTTAATAATTGTAGATGATAGATCACTAGTCACTCTAAAATCTTCCCATTTCTTGGTCTAGAGCTGGGGCTGGATCCCTCAGCAACAAGGAGACCTGAAAACCAGAAGAAAAAAAGCAGGTACTCCCTGTAAACCACTCATCTGTGCTCTCTTCCAATTTATTCTCCTTTTGTTTATATCATTTGAAGGGGCCATAATCATCTTGTTTAGACTTCAGGATATAAAATGACCCACCTGTAGACCTCCAGCCGTATCCCAAGGTTATCTGTTTTTTTTTTTTTGTTTTGTTTTGTTTTTTTAATTACTGCCAGGTTTCAATTGTAGATAACCCCTGAGGAAATATTCCAGATTCCCTGAGTAGTTTCCAGGCTAAAGTCCTATAGGCTTCTTCTGTTTTTAGGAGGCGTTCCCATCAGAGACAGACCTGAATTTGGATTTTTAGCTTTAATGCTTGCGAAAAGCTATAAAAATAATTTTCTACCCCTAGCTTTAAAGTACTGTTAGTGATAAATTAAAATTCCTTCAGGAGGATTAAACTGCCATTTCAGTTACCCTAATTCCAAACATTTTGGTTGTTAGAATTTTCTTTAATGTTTGTAAAGAAGTATTTTATATTTTCCATCAAGATTCATTCTCTTTAGCAGGCCATTTTGAACTTTACTTTCTTAAATACCCAAATTTGGTTTTTCCTCAGTCTTCTCTCTGCTACGGATTTCTAACTTAACAAGAAAGGCAACTTTTCATCAAAAAGGGCAAAGAATAGAGGGGACAGTAGAGGGCACCTTCAAACCCAGCATGACAATGAGGTTCCTGCTTCAAAATGAAGCATCACAGCAATCTTGGGTTTTTGATTTGGGCCCTCATTTCTCTTATAATTTGAACTTGTATTGGAGAGAAAAGGCTTGTTTCTTAAGCCAGCCAGTTTTCATACTGGATATTTATATATCATTTCATTTGTTCCTAAGTGTATTTCTCATTTCTGTTACGATTTGTTCTGTGGGTTGTCAGTGACTTAGCGGTATGTTTTTCACATGTTTATAAAGCTGAATAGTTCTGTATGTCAGCTCAGCACCCCTAGTGTCAGCCATGCTCCTCTCCTGCTGTGCATAGATGGGGCCTGTCCACACCCGAATCTCCTGGGTTCCCGCTGTCAGCACCTGAAGGTACCCACCAGATGTGTCTGTCACTTCCCTCCATCCACCTCTCTTGTGGTTCTCGTATTTCTGCCTCCCCAGAGACCATTTCTATCTAGAGCAGTGGTTTCCAGTAGAAATACAATGCCAGACACATACGTCATTTTAGATTTTCTAGTAGTCACTGTAGAAAAGTTAAAAAGAGGCTGGGTGTGGTGGCTCACGCCTGTAATCCCAGCACTTTGGGAGGCCGAGCTGATCCACCTGCCTTGGCCTCCCAAAGTGCTGGGATTACAGGTGTGAGCCACCGTGCCCAGACCTTTTTTTTTTTTTTTTAAGATAGGGTGATAGGGTCTCACTCTGTTGCCCCGGCTGGAGTGCAGTGAGTGGTATGATCTCGTCTCACTGCAACCTCCGCCTCCCAGGTTCCAGTGATTCTCCCACCTCAGCTTCCCTAGTAGCTGGGACTACAGGTGCTCACCACCATACTCGGCTAATTTTTGTATTTTTTGTATAGATAGGGTTTCACCATGTTGTCCAGGCTGGTCTCGAACTCCTGACGTCAAGTGATCCATCTGGCTTGGCCTCCCAAAGTGCTGGGATGATAGGTATGAGGCACCGCTCCTGGCCTTAGCAGTCTTTCAAGTGCTCAGCAGCCGCATGTGTCAAGTGGCTGCCTTATTGGACAGCACAGCTCTGGAGGGTGATTTTACGTACATCCCCACTGCTCTCTCTTCCTCCTTTATTCCCATCTACTTTCACATCCCCAGTGTCTATTGGAGGGAGTCTGTTGGGAGTGTGGAGCCTTTCCTGTCCCTAGCATGGATGTCATCAGCAGGTGATGATGAAAGTGATAAATAGCATTTTCATCACAAAAAAAAGGTCAAGTATTTGAGGTAATGGGTAGGTTAATTTGATTTCATCATTCCACACTGTAATGAAAAATCATACCATCATTTTGTACCCCATAAATACATACAATTTAGAAGATAGATAAAAATCAGCCAAAAAAAATTCTTTGAAATATTTTTGAACAAACATATACAATTTATGGGGTACAATATAATTTGTCAGTATATATATATTTTCTTAATGGGGAGTCAGTTAATACAGGAAACAGCCCTTTGAAAGGGAGATACCCCCACACCCCTGGAGGGAGACTATTGCCTCCCTCTCTCCTCTTTCTGTCTCATATTCCTTTAATTTGGAGAATCATTTCCAATTCCTTAACATCCTGCCCTGACTTTTTTCTGTCTTACATTCAAGGCTCACAGTTTTCCTCTCACCCTCATTTCCATCTTTTCCCATAAGATGTGACGTGCCTTTTTGTCTTGGTTGGGCATTTATTTGCAATACAAGAATGATTGTTTTCTTTGATACATTAATGACTTACTTTTCCTATTAAAATATATCTTTCTTAACAGAATTCCAAATTAATTCTAGAATTAAACTAGACAGCATTTTTTTTTTTTTTTTTTTTTTTTTTTTTTTTTTTTTTTTTTGAGACGGAGTCTCGCTCTGTCGCCCAGGCTGGAGTGCAGTGGCGCGATCTCGGCTCACTGCAAGCTCCGCCTCCCGGGTTCACGCCATTCTCCTGCCTCAGCCTCCTCAGTAGCTGGGACTACAGGCGCCCACAACCGCGCCCGGCTAATTTTTTGTATTTTTAGTAGAGACGGGGTTTCACCGTGGTCTCGATCTCCTGACCTTGTGATCCGCCCGCCTCGGCCTCCCAAAGTGCTGGGATTATAGGCGTGAGCCACCGCGCCCGGCTAGACAGCATATTTTTAAAGGTGTGTATAGAGTTCCTTGTGTTTCTTCCTCGATTTTTAAAATAACATATTTAGGTCTATATATTTTAGGATATAAGATCTCACTATATGTGTTGCTTTGATTCATGGAACATTTTTGGTGATTATTTTTATTTTCTGTGTATTTTAGGGTTTCCATTAAACTATATTCTCATGTCAAAAATGAAAATTTATTTTTGCAAATTTCTATCTGAGTGATGGAATTATTTTAGTGTAGGAAAGGTTCATAAGAAATGGGTGTAGTGTTCTTTGTGTAATGTGTAATGCAGGAATGTAAAGTGTAATGTAGGAAAGTGTTCTTTCCTATGCTCAGATGGAAAATAATGAAGGGACACGATGTTAGAGCTGCAGGGAGAAGGGGTGGAAAAGAGGAATTCCGGAGTGCCAGGCACACAGATTTTCTGGAAGGTTTCCATGAGGACTGCTGTGGTTTGAGTGTGTTCCCCGAAGTTCATGCGTGGGAAACTCAACCCCTAATGCAGCAGCGATGACCAGTGCAGCCTTTAAGAGGTGATTAGGGCCGGGCGTGGTGGCTCAAGCCTGTAATCCCAGCACTTTGGGAGTTCGAGACGGGCGGATCACGAGGTCAGGAGATCGAGACCATCCTGGCTAACCCGGTGAAACCCCGTTTCTACTAAAAAAATACAAAAAAAACCCTAGCTGGGTGTGGTGGCCGGCGCCTCTCTAGCTTCGAAACTACAATCCCCAGAGGCCTCTGCGGTCACTTCCGCCCCCTCCCTATCCTCCTTCAGTGTGTAGCGTTGACGTCAGAAGCCCGTCCGGTCGGTGGGCCCGGCGCGTTAGGCTTTTTGGGATCCGGGAAGGCCTCCCGCTTCAGGTCTCTCCCACCCATCTGCACCTTGTTACCTGACTTTCGGCTTCAGGATCTGCAGAGTGCACCCGCGTTCCGTGAGTGCCCTATAGGCAGGCAGCATGCCCCTCTGCGTGTCCCTGTGTTACTCATGGGGACGCAGGCTGGGAGCCACAGAGCTGGCTCAGAACTCGGACGCTCTCCTGTGGGCACCTCCAGGCCATTTTCTTTTCATTGGAGTCCACAGGGTTAGAGACAAACCCTCACTCTGTTGTTTGGGGACAAGGGCTTCACTCCCTGGCCCGAGCTTGCGGCTGAGCTTGAGGGTGTTGGGTCATCCTGGGCCCCCTCTGGATGGGAATTGGCTGCCCCGGTGATTTCTGTGACATCCCCGACCCCAACTATGGGGCTCTGGAGCGGTCTGCGCTTCATCTCATGGGGAGGCAGTTTCCACCTAGGCCACTCTTTTATTTCTCTTCACATCCCCAGATCTGTCTTCTGAGACTTTGCCCTTCTCCAGGAAGAGCACGCAGGAGACCAGGAAAATGGCCACAGGGCTCCTGAGAGCCAAAAAAGAGGTGAGAATTACCTGTAATTCCATCTTGGCTGTCAACAGAATGGGTTCCATTACCTTTTGTCCTGGAGGCTGCTTTGTTGGTATTGGGCAAAGTCATTCCTAGTCCTAGTCATTACTAGTCTGTAGAACAAGGAGGAGTTTGATATAGTCTTGTAGAGCATCCGATTCTGTCGCTGTCCGGGGCGCCACTTTTAACCTACACGGACCTGGTGGACAGAACAAAGGGAATAAAAAACAAGAGACAAAAGAGTATATTTGGAAGAAGCGGTCAGGGGGCACTTTGTCTCTAGTGGTCAAGGGCCCTGAGCTTTACACAACTCTCCCGTATTTATTGGTAAAAGAGATAATGAGAAAAGGGGTCAGGTAATTGTCAGTTGGCCATTTGGTTCTCAATTGGGAGACTGCATCCTTCCAACAATGGGCGCTAGATTTCCTGGTAGATAACTTCAAGGAGCCCAGCGCCAGGCAGTGATGGCCCACAGCAAACCTTTTGGTGTCAGGCGCAGTGTGAGTTTGCTCACATCCTGCATTCATGGTAAACAGTTTGCTGTTTGATTATATAACCTCCAGTGAAATGCTGAGTTGGGCATGATCCCTTTGGTCTTTTCGACTCCTAACATAGTCTGACCTGAATTTTACCTTTGAGATCATTCCTAGTCCTGGAAGAGTGGCTCATTCTGACAGGAGTCTTCCCTCAGCATTCCTTTCTGTTCCATCCATACCACAGTCACTCATGAAATAGTTAATTGTGAACAACACATATGGAACAGTTTAAATAAAAGTAAAGAGACATACATGCATAATTGTTTGGTGATGTGGATGAAGGGCAGGGACAGCACAGATGCCTGTGATTTCAAATGCTTGGGGAGGACTCCTAGAAGTAGGGCTGTCTCAGTTGCCCCTGACTGGTTTGGTAAGTTGGAGACTGGGGGAAGGCATTCCAGTGGGAGGTGGCAAGGAAGCATAGTTAGTTTCAGAGGCTGGACTGTCGCTACAGTGTATAAGGATTATGGTGGCCAGCGGACTTGCTGAAGGTTTTTTGTTTTTGTTTCTGTTTTTGTTTTGAGAGGGAGTCTCACTCTGTCACTCAGGCTGGAGTGCAGTGGCACCATCTTGGCTCACTGCAAGCACCACCTCCCAGGTGCACGCCATTCTCCTGCCTCAGTCTCCCTAGTAGCTGGGACTACAGGCGCTCGGCAGCACGCCCGGCTAATTTTTTGTATTTTTAGTAGAGACGAGATTTCACCATGTCAGCCAGGATGGTATCAATCTCCTGACCTCATGATCCGCCCACCTCGGCCTCCCAAAGTGCTGGGATTACCATACCCGGCCCCATATGCATATTTAAAAATCAACCTTGGCCAGGTATGGTGGCTCAAGCACCAACACAGTTGCCAGGCTGGTTAACAGTCATTTTTGATATGGGTTAACTTGGTTATTTCAGATTTGCCTTCGCTATTCTTATCAAGAAATCTGAGTGGAATTTAGACAGGAAAAGAGATTTCTTAATTGTGGACTCCTGTGGTGGGGATTATGCATTCCTGGATGTTATCAGAGCAACACTGAGACTTCTGTTTCTCATTTCTAAAATATTTAATTCATTTGAAAGTATTAATACTAGGAATACATAAGAAATCCAATTCAGGACATTTCCCAAGGTAACACTGAATATTTTTTGTGTGTACTTTCTTTTTTTCTGAGATGGAGTCTTGCTCTGTCGCCCAGGCTGGAGTGCAGTGGCACGATCTTGGCTTACTGCAACCTCCGCCTCTTGGGTTCAAGCGATTCTCCTGCCTCAGCCTCCCGGAGTACCTGGGATTACAGGCGCGTGCCACCACGCCCGGCTAATTTTTGTATTTTTAGTAGAGATGGGGTTTCACCATGTTGGCCAGGCTGGTTTCAAACTCCTGACCTCAGGTGATCTGCCCACCTCAGCTTCCCAAAGTGCTAGGATTACAGGCGTGAGCCACCGCACCCAGCCTTTTTGTGTGTACTTTCTTCACCTCTCCCAGTGTTATCAGGGAAACATTCTTTCTGATTGGCTGGGAAAAGTCAGAAGTTTGTGGTAGCTGACTTTTCCTTTGCCACCTTCTTCGTTCTCAGTAGGTCCACCCGGAACTGCATCCTGTACAGAAACAGAAACGACATGTTCTTCAATGTAGCTTTTTAACAGAATATTTACTTAGGAAAAATTAAAGGGCATGAGCATTTAAATAGTTGTTTAAGATGAAACCTCTGTGCCTCTCATGTCTGGCACACATGAAATGTTTGGTGCGTGAAGGAATCACAACCTTAAATAAATGATTTGAAGGAACTAAGTAACAAAGGAGTTTCCATTGTTTGCTTTGGTGTGTTATTATAGGCATGTGATTAATCACATATTTCAGGGGCGTTGGGTCGAATATCCAGGTACTCTTGATATGCATGACATCTGAATTATACAAAATAATCAAAGCAAGACTATCTTAGGACATTAGGTGTTACTGCCAAGGACCTTTGCCTAAGAAGATAAATTAAAATTTGTGTTAAATTTGTAACAATGAGATGAACTAGCAGGCACATTATGTTATTTTTTTCCTTAGCATTTTTCCTTTTCCTTGATGCCATACAACAAACTTGAGTGTCTGCTATGTGCAGAACACTCAGTAGATAACAGTTAATGATGGGTAAAACACAGCCTGCACACTCAGGAGTCTTCCATTTTTGTTTTAGGATTCCTTTCTCACTGGGATTTAATTTAATTTTATATGCACACACACCCCTACAAACACATATTTTGACAGGCCCTAATGGTAAAATCATAATGTAGTAAAGTTACTGGCAGTGTATGTACCCAGCCCTATTTTTAAAGGTGTAGGAACAGCCAGTACTTATCCCACTGAAAATAATTTCCATAGTAATCCATTGAATGGATGAACTCATCCATTGTTTCCCAATTTGTGGACTCCTGTTTCCAATATTTAACTGTTGCAAATAATACTTCTATAATCAGCATTGTACAGGAAATTCTTATATAGGTTTTTATTCTCAAAACAAAATATGACAAGGTGAATAGAAATGACTGTTTTGAAGCACTGGGCAACCACACCAGTTGGAGATTTGAACCCTGCCAGTTCTTTTTTGTTGTTTTTTGTTTTTTGTTTTTTGTTTTTTTCAGACGGAGTCTCGCTCTGCCGCCCAGGCTGGAGTGCAGTGGCCGGATCTCAGCTCACTGCAAGCTCCGCCTCCCGGGTTCACGCCATTCTCCTGCCTCAGCCTCCCGAGTAGCTGGGACTACAGGCGCCCGCCACCGCGCCCGGCTAGTTTTTTGTATTTTTTAGTAGAGACGGGGTTTCACCGTGTTAGCCAGGATGGTCTCGATCTCCTGACCTCGTGATCCGCCCATCTTGGCCTCCCAAAGTGCTGGGATTACAGGCTTGAGCCACCGCGCCCGGCCATGTTTTTTGTTTTTGAGACAGTCTCACTCTGTCGCCCAGGCTGGAGTGCAGTGGGGTGCGATCTCGGCTCACTGCAAGCTCCGCCTCCTGGGTTCATGCCATTCTCCTGCCTCAGTCTCCCGAATACCTGGGACTACAGGCGCCCGCCACCTCACCCGGCTAATTTTTTGTATTTTTAGTAGAGACAGGGTTTCACCGTGTTATCCAGGATCTCGATCTCCTGACCTCGTGATCTGCCCGCCTGGGCCTCCCAAAGTGCTGGGATTACAGGTGTGAGCCACTGTGCCCAGCTGTTTTATTTTTTATTTATTTACTTATTTTTTTGAGACAGAGTCTCGCTGTCTCACTCTGTCCCACTGCATCAGGCTGGGATCAATCTAAGCTCACTGCAACCTCTGCCTCACAGGTTTGAGCGATTCTCTTGCCTCAGCCCCTTGAGTAGCTGGGATTACAGGCGCCCACTACCACACCTGGCCAATTATTGTATTTTTAGTAGAGACAGGGTTTCACCATATTGGCCAGGCTGGTCTCAAACTCCTGACCTCAAGTGATCCACCCACCTTGGCCTCCCAAGGTGCTGGAATTACAGGCATGAGCACTGCGGCCAGCCGTGAACCCTGCCAGTTCTAAAGAATTTGAACTTCCAATTATTTCTTTCTTTTCTGAGACTCCCTTCTTCACCATGTGTTGCTTTATACTGTGCAATTTTTATTTTTATTTATTTATTTATTTATTTTTTTTTTTTGAGACGGAGTCTCACGCTGTTGCCCAGGCTGGAGTGCAGTGGCGCGATCTCGGCTCACTGCAAGCTCCGCCTCCCGGGTTCCCGCCATTCTCCTGCCTCAGCCTCCTGAGTAGCTGGGACTACAGGCGCCCGCCACCGCGCCCAGCTAATTTTTTGTATTTTTAGTAGAGACGGGGTTTCACTGTGGTCTTGATCTCCTGACCTTGTGATCCGCCCGCCTCGGCCTCCCAAAGTGCTGGGATTACAGGCTTGAGCCACCGCGCCCGGCCGCAATTTTTATTTTATTTTATTCTATTCATTTATTATTATTTTTTTTGAGATGGAGTTTCTTTTCTTTTTTTTTTTTTTTTTTTTTGAGACAGAGTCCCCAGTCTGGAGTGCAGTGGCCGGTTCTCGGCTCTCTGCAAGCTCCGTCTCCCGGGTTCACACCATTCTCCTGCCTCAGTCTCCTGAGTAGCTGGGACTACAGGTGCCCGCCACCACGCCCGGCTAGTTTTTTGTATTTTTTTTTTTTTTGAGACGGAGTCTCGCTCTGTCGCCCGGGCTGGAGTGCAGTGGCCGGATCTCAGCTCACTGCAAGCTCTGCCTCCCGGGTTTACGCCATTCTCCTGCCTCAGCCTCCCGAATAGCTGGGACTACAGGCGCCCGCCACCTCGCCTGGCTAGTTTTTTGTATTTTTTTTAGTAGAGACGGGGTTTCACCGTGTTAGCCAGGATGGTCTCGATCTCCTGACCTCGTGATCCGCCCGCCTCGGCCTCCCAGAGTGCTGGGATTACAGGCTTGAGCCACCGCGCCCGGCCAGTTTTTTGTATTTTTTAGTAGAGACAGGGTTTCACCGTGTTAACCAGGATGGTCTTGATCTCCTGACCTCGTGATCTGCCCGTCTCGGCCTCCCAAAGTGCTGGGATTACAGGTTTGAGCCACCGTGCCTGGCCTGAGTTTCATTCTTGTTGCCCAGGCTGGAGTGCAATGGCATGATCTCAGCTCTCTGCAACCTCTGCCTCCCAGGTTCGAGTGATTCTCCTGCCTTAGCCTCCCAAGTAGCTGGAATTAAAGGCATGCACCACCATGCCTGGTTCATTTGTATTTTTAGTAGAGATGGGGTTTCACCATGTTGGTCAGATTGGTCTTGAACTCCTAACCTCAGGTGATCCACTCACCTTGGCCTCCCAAAGTGCTGGGATTACAGGTGTGAGCAACCACGCCCAGCCCTACTATGCAACTTTTATTTGTCTTTATTTTAATTATTACACTGTACAGATTTTGATTACCAGGGTAGACCTGTCAACTCAGATTTCTTTCTTCTCTCATGTGAAAGCTCACATAGTGTCCTGATTTGTTTCCAAATGTTGACTTGGTTCTTTGCCACCCACTACATGTTTCTGTAATCCTCATTTTCCCCAACATTGCAGTAACATCACTTTTCAGAAACCTTTAGTGCCTCATTTCAGTATCCTAGATATTTAGAACAGTCCTCATTTCAAATGTTTTATCCGGTTGTCTGACGTCATGTTCTGATTGTTCATTCTGAAAATGTGTTTATTGTTATCACAGGGGAGTCATCTTATGTATACTTTTAACTTAGATACATTTACTTTTTATCCACTCAGCTGAAAAAAGAGGAGAAAAATAAAAGTAGGTCAGGTCAATCTGTTGTTCGCTTTCCCATTTAATGAATTCATGCCCAGGAGTCTTCCCAGGAAGAAGACTGAATCTGCTGCTCTCCAAGACTAGCTTAGGAGTTTCTGACATCATGGGCATCCCAGCAAGCCAACGGTCATGTTAGTCACCAAGTATTTTTCATATAACGTGATCGCTCTATCAGTGTATCAGCCTTTGCTGTATAATAAACAATCCTAAGACCGGGCGCGGTGGCTCAAGCCTGTAATCCCAGCACTTTGGGAGGCCGAGGTGAGTGGATCACCTGAGGTTAGGAGTTCAAGACCAATCTGACCAACATGGTGAAACCCCATCTCTACTAAAAATACAAATGAACCAGGCATGGTGGTGCATGCCTGTAATTCCAGCTACTTGGGAGGCTAAGGCAGGAGAATCACTCGAACCTGGGAGGCAGAGGTTGCAGAGAGCTGAGATCATGCCATTGCACTCCAGCCTGGGCAACAAGAATGAAACTCAGGCCAGGCACGGTGGCTCAAACCTGTAATCCCAGCACTTTGGGAGGCCGAGACGGGCAGATCACGAGGTCAGGAGATCAAGACCATCCTGGTTAACACGGTGAAACCCAGTCTCTACTAAAAAATACAAAAAACTGGCCGGGCGCGGTGGCTCAAGCCTGTAATCCCAGCACTCTGGGAGGCCGAGGCGGGCGGATCACAAGGTCAGGAGATCGAGACCATCCTGGCTAACACGGTGAAACCCCGTCTCTACTAAAAAAAATACAAAAAACTAGCCAGGCGAGGTGGCGGGCGCCTGTAGTCCCAGCTACTCAGGAGGCTGAGGCAGGAGAATGGCGTAAACCCGGGAGGCAGAGCTTGCAGTGAGCTGAGATCCGGCCACTGCACTCCAGCCTGGGCGACAGAGCGAGACTCCGTCTCAAAAAAAAAAAAAACAATCCTAAACATCAATGGCGTAAAACAAAATCACTTATTAGCACATAATTGGGTAGGTTCATATTTTGGGCTGGGCGCAGGTAGGTTTTGCAGGTTTCACCTGGTCTTGTCATTTTGCTGCAGTCAGCTGACATTTTGACCAGGGCTGGAGGACTATCCATGCGTGACAGGAGGCTGGTTGGCTGGGGTGCCTAGTTTCTTCTTGGTTCTCTTCCATGTGGGCTTGGGCTTGGTCAAACGGTCTTGGGTTTCTCTACACAGGAAGAGAGGACAGCCTGTGTCCTCTCTTCCTGTACTTGTTAAGTGTACTTGTTAAAAGTACTTGTTAAAACAAGTACTTTTAACGTTTTGGCTTTTGTCATGTTCACTGATGTCCTTTTGGCCAAAGGAAGTCACATGGCCAAGTCCAGAGTCATCATAGGAGGGGATAACATAAGGGAGTAGATACAGGGAGACATGATTTATTGGTCCCAATGATTCATACCCTTACCGTGTGCAAGATAAACTCACCCCCCTCCCAAGATCCCCAAAAGTTTCATCTTCAAATTCTAAAGTCCAGTAGCTTTTGTGTGACAGTCTGGATGTGGCTAAAGCTTCTTCAGTGGATCCTTTTTAAGTCAGATACCTGTATACTAAAAAGGCAAGTCATTTGTTTCCCTCCATCCCAAACACTCCCTACCTAACATACAGCGGTGAGAGACACTACAGTAGATGCTCGCATTCAGAAAGGACAGGAATTAGGCATGGAGGAGGCCTTTTCATTTTTAACTGTTTCAGATCCTTCGGACTTCCTTGAAAGCTCTATGGGTTTCCCATGTACCAGATTTGGGACTGCTCTATTAAGCAAAAGCTGAAATCACAGTCAAATAGGCCTCTCATCTTTGGCAAGATGTCGGTGCTATGGGACAATGCCCATACGAATCTCAGAAGTCTTTTTGTCTAGCTTGGAGACTCCACTAGGCATCCCCTTAACACTTCAGAGGTCCTAAAGTTTGGGTCTTTTAGGCAAACTCTTGATTCGATCTTTAATCTGAGTTTATCTTTTTATTTTGAGACATGTGCCAGCTGGAGAGACTGAAGATGTAAAACAATTTTATTTCCAAGCTAGCAAGTCCTGACTTGTCTATATTTCCTCTAAATTATGCTTGCAAGCTGTATAATTACTTCTTCAGCTCTTCTGTTTCTGGATATTATTGTATGTTGCTAGAAACATCCAACTGAATTTTTTTTTTTTTTTTTGAGACAGAGTTTCCCTCTTGTTGCCCAGGCTGGAGTGCAATGGTATAGTATCGGCTCACTGCAACCTCCGCCTCCCAGGTTCAAGCAATTCTCCTGCCTCAGCCTCCCAAGTAGCTGGGATTACAGGCATGCACCACTACACCTGGGTAATTTTGTATTTTTAGTAGAGACGGGGTTTGTCCATGTTGGTCAGGCTGGTCTCAAACTCCTGACCTCAGGTGATCCGCCCGCCTTGATCTCCCAAAGTATTGGGATTAAAAATGTAAGCCACCACGCCCAGCCCAACTGAAGCTTTTAACAGGCTTTCTGGAGATCTCTTTAGCTAGATCCAAAAGTTCATCAGGTATATTTTCTGTTTTCCAAGTTCATGCAGGCAATAGCTTTGGTAATATATAATACGAGTTGCCTTGTTCAAGCTGCCATATCAGTTTCCTCACTCCTTTTCCAGTTCCCACTAGCAGTTTGTTTACTGCTTTTCCAGCCTGTGTTAATAGTTTTCCTGGATGCTTTCCAAGCCTCTGCCCGTGTCCTGCTCCCAGAGCTAATACCACATGTTTTAGGCATTTTGTTATGGCAGCACTTCACTTCTGTGTACCTACTTAGTGGCCTAAAGAACATAGTGGCTTAGGCCAGATGCAGTGGCCTTTGCCTGTAATCCCAGCACTTTGGAAGGCCGAGGCGGGCAGATCACAAGGTCAGGAGTTCGAGACCAGTCTGACCAACATAGTGAAACCCCATCTCTACTAAAAATATAAAAATTAGCCGGATGTGGTGGCACACGCCTGTAGTCCCAGCTACTTGGGAGGCTGAGGTGGGAGCAGGAGAATAACTTGAACCCAGGAGACGGAGGTTGCAGTGAGCTGAGACCACGCCACTGCATTCCAGCCTGGGTGACAGAGTGAGACTCCGTCTCAAAAAAAAAAAAAAAGAACTTAGCGGCTTAAAATGTAATCATTTTTTCAAAATCCTGTGGGTCAGCAAGTAGGCCCGGCATGGCTGGGCTGATCCTCTTGGCATCCACATGTGGCTGTAGGCTGCTCAGCTAGAGCCGGATGGTCTCAACCTGTCTGGTGGTTGACAGCCTGGTTGGCTGGGATGCTTCGATTCCTGGTTCTTCTCCATGTGGCCTCTTCAGCAGGTAAGCTCAGATTATTCATATGGTGGTCTCAAGGTTTCTTGCACAGAGAGAAGGCCAGCCCTGAACTCAAATGCCTCTCAAACATCTGCTTGCATCATGTTTGCTGATGTCCCACTGGATAAAGCAAGTCCCATAGCCAAGCCCAGGGTTAGTTTAGGAGGAGATTGCATGAAGGGTAGAAACAGGGAGGCATGATTCACTGGGGCCATCACTGTACCCACCCACTGGTTAGATACAATGCTTTTGGCCACAGGCAACAGTAAACCTAATTTAGGTTGTTCTAAACAATAAGTAACTTAGCCCATATAAAAGGAAGTTCAGAGAGAGGGTGCACTTTGGGGTTGGTCCTTCAGCTCCATAAGCTTACCAAGGACTGGGGTTCTTTCGTCTCCGCAGTCTAACCTGTTCTCTACAGTGTCAGCCTCATCCAGGCTGGTTCCCCTCAAAGCCATAGGATGTTTCCCAATAGTAACTTTGTTTAGTTCTCACAATGGCCCTATAAGGGCCATTATAATATCGATTTTATAGGAAATTGAGACACAGATACTAAGATATCTAAGTAGATAAGATAACTAAGAGAGGGGACTGTAATTTGAATAGTTTGTCTCCAAAGTTTGTGCTTTTAGCCATTGAATAGTTGTTAAACTTTACTGTGCATCAGAATTACTTGGAAGCCTTGTTCAAACAGGTTGCTGGGCTCCCCCCCGCAGTTTCTGATTCAGTAGCCCTAGGATGGGGACTGAGAATTTTTATTTCTAACAAGTTCCCAGGGGATGCTAGTGCTGCAGGTTCAGGGACCACACATTCAGCCAGTGCACTAAGCCCTGCTGCCTCTTGGGTAATCTGCGCCCATGTTTCTGAGCATCAGGAAAAGTGCTGACTTCCTGTGACTCCATCTTACAAATCAGAAGTCTTTTGCTAGAATCCTGCAGTAAGACTTCTTGTGGCCTGTTGGTTACCATTCATTTTTCATATATTTACTTTTCGGCTGGCAAGTGGATGAATTAACTCCCCCAAGCTTCTAACTGTGTTTCTACTCCGTGGGAGAGATTTGGAGTGGATCATGAGGGTCAGCCATACAGTGTTTACAATGCCCCCTACATACATGGTTCACAGACAAACCATGAGTTGTTCCAGGGCTGGAGGAATAACCGGTTGTATTAAATGTGAGTAAAGTAACATTAGTTGCTCTGTAATGTAGCTCCTTCACTGGAGATTTTCAAGGGGTGTATGTGTGTATGTTCTGAGAAGGGATTGTAAAAGCAAATCACAACAGCGACTAGGCAGGTACCTGAATAGTCTTTTTCTCTCCAGTGTTTAATAATAAACAGTTTCAGACATATGGAAAAAACCAGGAAGCCTTATACATTGAACACTCACTTACGACCACCTAGATTCAACAGTGAGTACCTCCTTCTCATGAACTTTTCCTGATCCTCAATCCTACATGACCTCTCCCTCTTGAAATTTCTCTGACCTAGTGATTCACAACTATCACTCTACTTTTAGGAGCCTTTAGAAGTACAAAAGCCCCATCCCCTGTTTTTTTATTTTATTATTATTATTATCTTTTGAGACAGAGTCTAACTCTGTCGCCCAGGCTGGAGTGCAGTGGCGCCATCTTGGCTCACTGCAGCTCCGCCTCCTGGGTTCACGCCATTCTCCTGCCTCAGCCTCCCAAGTAGCTGGGACTATAAGCACCCGCCACCACGCCCGGCTAGTTTTTTGTATTTTTAGTAGAGATGGGGTTTCACCGTGTTAGCCAGGATGGTCTTGATCTCATGGCCTCCTGATCTGCCCGCCTCAGCTTCCCAAAGAGCCACCGCCCCCAGGCCTCCTGGTTTTATTGATTTGTGGTGGGACTCAAGAATCCATAATTTAAAATACCACCCAGGTAGCTCTGAAGTATAGCCAGAGAGAGATGAGGTGTGAGAACCAAAGCTGTCACTCATCTGTGCCCTCCTCTTGTGATTCAGTGCATTGGGAGTGGCTGGGTTTGGAGACAGCTATCAGTATAACTGGGTATGGGTAGAGTCTTAAGGCCATTTCATAGGCCAGCCAGTGTAGAATAATGGAGCTGGTAGGGGACAGGAAATGTAGGGAGGATTCCCTGGGAAGGGTACAGTGTGGAATTAGTTTTAGAGACACAATGTCGTACCCTCAAGGAGTGATGGAGGCATTCTGAGAAGGGGATGCAAAATCAAATCAAAGAGACAAGGCATATGCCTAAATGAATGACACTGGTGAGGCAGTCTCCAATAGTGTGTTGCGGCTGATAGACCCCCAGCATGAGTCACCGTCAGCCAACTGTGGTCCTATAGCAGTGCAGTGCCCAGGGTGGTCAGATTTATGGACTTTTAACAGAACCCACAGATTGAGATTTTCATATGAAATCTTCCAACATTTAATTGATATAAACACAAGTTTTAAAGCAGTATATGGTCAAATTAAACCCCTCTATTGACTATAGATTGTACCCAAAGAGAGTAAGTGTTGGGCAGGGAAGAATCCCAGTGCTAGATTTCCAGACTCATTTGGAAATCTCACCGAACTTCCATGCCAAGGACGGTTATATATTCCCATCCTCCAAAGTACAGCTTTCTAGGTAGCGGAGGTTCGTTTGAAACTTTGTTGCTTGTCTAATAATAATAAATCATTTTCGGCTATTTAAAAATATCTGACGGCTAAGTATTTGCAGATTCTGTTGTAGACACCAGGGCAATCACAGTGATCCAGCCATGCACATGGAACTGATGTCTAGTGGGAAGCCAGAAAGTAGAAATGAATATCATGTATTATCTTAGAGTTAAGGGAACACAGTAAAGCAGGCGAGGGGAATGAAACCCGCGTGAGGGTGTGGAATTTTACATAGAACAACCAGGGACCGCACCAGGCATTTTGTCTGAGCCCTTCACAGTAATCCTAATCCTAACCACAACCCTTTGAGATAAGCACTGTTATTTTTAGTTCACAGGAGAAACTGACGTGCTGAGCAGCTAATTCAGTGCCTGAGGTTACACTAGTTGGGGACAGAGATGGGTTCCAAATCCAGATAGTGTGGTTTGAGTCCACACTCTTCATCACCACCCAGTTTCCCTCCTTAGGCCTGAGCAGGCATGTGGCAGCATTTGGTAGAGGAAGGAGTGAGTCCTGCTGTAGGAACTATATATATTGGTGAGTTATTTGCCCCCAAACCCCAGAGGCGCCACTGCTTCAAGTAGAACAAATACTGAGACCAAGTAGTCTCAGAAAATTTTCAAACTCAGCAAGATGATTCTTTACTATTTAGTTGTGCTTGTGTGGTGTCTTCTTCTCCCTGCCTAATTTTAAAACTCTCTCTAGCTTGTAAGGGCTTTGGTTTTGTTTGCTTTTATCCTCCATAGCAGCTAGCCTGGGATATTGACAGTAAGTAATAGGTGCATAAATGATGCTGGCTCGGCAGAGATAGAAGAACAATGGTCTTTCACCCCTTGGTGCCAAGGTCACAATCCAAAGTAGGGTGTAGAAATCTTTTCTGCTTCCCTTAGGGAAGCCTTTCGACCTCTCATTCTTCTTTCTTTTCTTTCCTTTCTTTCCTCTTTCTTTCCTTTCTTTCCTCTTTCTTTCTCTCTCTCTCTCCTTCCTTCCTTCCTCTCTTCCTTCCTTCCTTTCTTTCCTTTCCTTCCTTTCTTTCCTTTCTTTTCTTTCTTCCTTTCTTTCCTTTCTTTTCTTTTTGTCTTTCTGTCTTTCTTTTAGATGGAGTTTTGCTCTTGTTGCCCAGGCTGGAGTGCAGTGGCACAATCTCAGCTCACCACGACCTCCGCCTCCCAGGTTCAAGCGATTCTCCTGCCTCAGCCTCCCAAGTAACTGGGATTACAGTCATGTGCCACCACGCCTGGCTAATTTTGTATTTTTAGTAGAGATGGGGTTTCTCCATGTTGGTAGGGCTGGTCTCGAACTCTCGACCTCAGGTGATCCACCCACCTCAGCCTCCCAAAGTACTGGGATTACAGGCATGAGCCATGGGGCCTGGCCTTGACCTCTCATTCTAAACTGGAAGGGAAAGACAGGCTCCTGGATGAGCAGAGGTGTGTTTTGTGTTAAAGGCATCCGTGGCATTCAGGGATGTGGCTGTGGACTTCACCCAGGAGGAGTGGAGATTGTTGAGTCCTGCTCAGAGGACCCTGCACAGGGAGGTGATGCTGGAGACTTATAACCACCTGGTCTCACTGGGTAAGAACGGCCTCCTTTGGCACTTAAACTCTGCCTTACAGAGTATTTTCCACTCATCGTGAGGAAGGGCTACCTGCAGAGCACCTTTCCCTTAGAGTTGAGCTTAAAAACAATTTACCTTTTTCCTCTGGGTAAATCTGGATTTAGTAGAATTGCAAGCAGATAGATTGATTTATTCATGTTATGGATGACACTCCATTTCCAGACCTGTTTCCCAAGGCTTGCGCTCTGTCTTTATTTTGCTCCAAACCCAGGAAATTTTTCATCCACCAAGTGTTCATAATATGCTGTCTTTCTGATTGGAGTCACCTTTCCTTAGTCAACCCTTCTACTTCAGAGACAGAACTATTCATAGGTCTTTTGTATCCTCTGGGTTGCCTCACCCATTTCAGCTCTGAGTTCTAGAATGCCCTCTTGAGCCCATAACCAACAATGTCCTCATTTTCTTCCCTATGAATAGAAATTCCGTCTTCCAAACCAAAGCTCATTGCTCAGCTGGAGCGAGGGGAAGAGCCCTGGAGAGAGGAGAGAAAATGTTCGCTGGACCTCTGTCCAGGTGAGTGTGAGTGTGGGGTAGATGGGATAATCTACAGCTTGGCAGATAGAGGAGGAGGCATCTCTCAGATACTGGGAAGAAGCTCTTCTCCAGGCCTCCGAAGCCAAGAGGAAGGTTGCCTGACATGGTCTTCCTTCCAGAACATAATCTTCAGTTGAGGGAGGGACTTCCCTGGTTCCCTTGTCTCTTTCCTACACCAGGAAGCCTCCATTCCTCACTTGTTTTCTCTGTAATGCTTAGTCTTTCCTCATTCACAGTCTTTTTTCTCACTTGATCTTAAAAACTGCATCTACCCCATGAATGTTAAGTCTACGACCCTTCTAGATACTTTCTAGCTACTCTTATGCCAAGATTAATTGATTATCTCCACCTCTCCAATTCCCATAATTTATTACACAATACTTAAGCTATGACTAATAATAAAATACATACTCACGTGCCAGTGGCCCAGCTTAAGAAATAAAAAATTACCTAAACAGTTGAAACCCCCATTTCCCCTTCCCTGATGGTATCCTATACCCATCCCTCCAATGGAATTGTTTTTCAATATTAGGGATTTATAATTCTCATGCATGGCCTTATTCTTTCCTTCATATGTATGAATCGCTAAATCATGTATATTGTTGTTTGGCATATTTTAAAACTTTATATCAATGTCGTCATATTATGTATACCTTTCTGTGCTTTGTTTTCTTCACTGAGACTAATTTTGTACTATGTTGGTATATGTAGCTCTGCTTCATTCATTTTTATGGCTATATAATATTGTATTATATGCATAATTACAATACAATTCATTTATCCATTCCATTTTTAACAGTGTATTCTTTTGACCAATTAAAGAATGCTGCTGTGAACCTTCTCATAGATATGTCCTTGGGCACATAAGCACCCGTTTATCTAGGATGTGTACCTAGGAATAGGACAGCTGAGTGAAAGAATATGCACCTGGTCAATCTGACAAAGTAATGCCAAACTATTCTCCAAAGCTGTTGTAGTAGTGTTCTAGGGCTGCCACAACAAAGTGCCACAGATTGAGTGGCTTAAACAACAGAAGTTTATTTTCTCACAGTTCTGGAGGCTAGAAGTAGAGGTCAAGGTGTTGGTAGGGTTGGTTCCTTTTGAGGACTGTGAGGAAGAATCTGTCCCATGCCTCTCCTCTAGCTTCTGGTGGTTTGCTGGCAATCCCTGGTGTGGAGGAGCAGCGCCTCAGTGTCTGCCTTCATCTTCGTATAGCATTCTCCCTGTGTGCTTGTTTCTGTGTCCAACTTTTCATTGTTTGTAAGGACATTATTCATATTGGATTAGGGCCCACTCTAATGACCTCACCTTAACTAATTACATCTGCAACAACCCTGTTTCCAAATAAGTTCATCTTTTTTTTTTTTTTTTTTTTGAGACGGAGTCTGGCTCTGTCACCCAGGCTGGAGTGCAGTGGCCCAATCTCAGCTCACTGCAAGCTCCGCCTCCCGGGTTCACGCCATTCTCCTGCCTCAGCCTCCCGAGTAGCTGGGACTACAGGCACCCGCCACCGCGCCCGGCTAATTTTTTGTATTTTTTTAGTAGAGACGGGGTTTCACCGTGTTAGCCAGGATGATCTCGATCTCCTCACCTCGTGATCCGCCCGTCTCGGCCTCCCAAAGTGCTGAGATTACAGGCTTGAGCCACCGCGCCCGGCCAAGTTTATCTTTTGAGATATTAGGGATTTGGACTCCAATATGTCATTTTTGGGGAAACAGAATTCAATCTATAGCAATTGCTCACACTCACATAGCATTTTATTGTGTGAGGATTCTAGTTGCCCTGCATCCTCCCTAATACTTTGTGTGGTCAGACTTCAGGTTTTGATCATCTTTTGGGTATGAAATAGCCTCTCATAGTAGCTGTAATTTAATTAGTTTTGAGTTTGAGCATCTTTTTATATGTTCATTCCTTGACTGGCCTTGATGTTTGCTCTTCTGTGAAGCCTTTTCTATTCTTTTTGCCTTTTTCTTGTTGATTTGAATTTGAATTTTTAAAAATAAATCATTGAGATGAACTCTTTATCAGATGTTCCAATCTGTGGCCTACCTACTTGCTTTTTAAATTTTTTTATTGAGATGGAGTCTTACTCTGTCACCTACCCAGGAGTGCAGTGGCATGATCTCGGCTCACTACAACCTCCGCCTTCCAGGTTCAAGCAATTCTCCTGCCTCAGCCTCCTGAATAGCTGGGACTACAGGCGTGTGCCACCACACCTGTCTAATTTTTGTATTTTTAGTAGAGATGGGGTTTCACCATGTTGGCCAGGCTGGTCTTGAACTGCTGACCTCAAGTGATCCACCTGCCTTGGCCTCCCAAAATGCTGGCATTACAGACGTGAGTCACCACACCCGGCCCCTACTTGCTTTTTTTTTTGATACGGAGTCTTGCTCTGTCGCCAGGCTGGAGTGCAGTGGCACGATCTCGGCTCACTGCAACTTCCACCTCCTGGGCTCAAGCAATTTTCCTGTCTCAGCCTCCCGAATAGCTGGGACTACGTGCGTGCCATCAGGCCTGGCTAATCCTAAACCGAATACTACAGTGTTACAATTTTTAAGCCATCGTATAGTAATATGTATTTTTAAAGAAATTAAGTGAAATATATGTAGAAATATGTGTGTGTGCTTTATGTCTGTCACATTTCTTATACGCTTCACTCCTTAATGTAGATACAAGTTGCCACCTGATACCATTTTCCTTCATCCTGAAGGACTTCCTTTAACGTTTAGTACAGTTACCCGGCATCGGATTTTCCAT
The DNA here is from genome assembly GCF_037993035.2 of Macaca fascicularis. Classification (NCBI taxonomy): domain Eukaryota; kingdom Metazoa; phylum Chordata; class Mammalia; order Primates; family Cercopithecidae; genus Macaca; species Macaca fascicularis. The sequence goes on from NC_088393.1 coordinate 44,399,691, forward strand.
TTTAATCTGAAAAGATTATTTCCTCTTCAGTTTGTGAAAATTAACTGGAGATAGAATCGCTGGTTAACATATTTTTCTCTAGCATTGCAGTGTCGTCTGGCTTTCATAGTTTTATACTTTTTGTTGAGTAATTTTTATATTGTTCTTTTCTATTTTGATCTTCTCTGGCTATCTTCAAGATTTTCTCATTATCTTTGGCCTTTAACAGTTTGACGGTGATGTTTCTAAGAGTTGTTTTCTTTGTGTTTCTACTACTTGAGCATTATGAAGCTTCTTGGCTCTCTAAGTTATATTTTCTACTCACTGTGAGAAATACTTGGCTATTATTTCAATATTTTTCCTGTCCCTTTTACTCTTTCCTTTCATTCTAGGACTCCAGTTTACCTGTATATTGGACCACTGGAAATGTGTTTCTGAAGATTCATAGTATCTCATAAGCTTCTGTTCATTTTTCTTCAATCTTTTTCCTCTCTTTTTTGAGGGGTAGTTGGATATAGGTAATTTCTAATTAATTTATTTTCAAATTCACTAATCTGTTTTCTTTTTCTGTTTGCTTATCCCGGCCCGCGGGATAGTCAGTGTAGGCCCTGGAGGAGGGGGTGGGAATTTGGGGAACAAGAGACACGAGAAATGGAGACAAGACAGTGCTCTGATCAAGTCTCGTTTAATGGCGGTAATGCAATGCCTTATATACATTTGGAGGGGAAGGGGTTGGGCTAAGGCGGAAATGACCTCATTGCGGAAGGTGTGGCCAGATAGGTTTCGGTTTCTCCGGTCGGACGTCATGTTGCGCCTGTGCTGTCAGGTAGTCTTTTCGCGGGCGTGGGAAAAATGAATGAAGAAGCAGGAAGAGCGCCATCTTTTAATGGCGGTATTAATACAGGGAAGAAGGTAAATCTAGGGAGAAGGTGTGGGGTGGAAATGAATATAGCTCAGGCGTTTAATCCTTAATTATTATTCGCTATGGCCGGGGCGTGCAGCTCCGGACAGGTCCCCCTTTTTTATATTTTTATGACAAGAAAACCCCTCGGGAACTGCGCCTGTCTTAGGTTGGGTCAACTCACCCCCACCTTCTAGGCCCGTCATGGGATAAGGCAGCAGCAAGGGTGGCCCTCCTGTCTTAGGCTCCGATGGAGATAGTGTCCTCTTACCCGTCATTGACTGTCCAGTTCAGCACACAGGGGAGGTGGTCTTATTAAGGTAAATAAGACTCACCATTTTCAGTCATCTCAAGGCGATGATAATGAACCTGTATAGGTTTGGCCTGGAAGGCCTCGATTTGTTGTCTGACAAATGCCATAAGCTTATTAAGGATTATAGGCCCGAGAGTGAGGAAGAGTAGAAGAGTGAGTAAAGGACCAAGAAATGGCAGGAGATAGGGGAGAAGTCCATCGAGTCCAGTCCATAGTGGATTGGCGGCCAGGCCTTTTCTGCGCTTTTCTAGTTCTTCTTGCAAAGTTTTTATCTTATCTCTGACGATTCCGGATTTGTTGGCGTAAAAACAGCACTTTTCCTGTAAAGCCAAACATATCCCTCCCTGTTCTGCCGCCAACAAATCTAGACCTCTTCTATTTTGGAGAACTACTTCAGCTAACGAGTCTACTTGGTCTTGTAAATCTTGTATAGTACTGGATAAGGTCCGTACATCTGAGATTAATTGATTGGATAATTTAGTATATTGGGTTAGTGAGACTCCTAGGCCTGTGGCTCCTGTAGTAAAAGCAGTGGTGATTCCTAGTCCAGCCAACAAGGGAATAAATTGTATGGCTCGTTTCGGTCTATAAATAAAATGTTCAATAGCGGGGATGGGGATAGGTTCATCTCCAGGGATGATATCAATGTCGGGGAGAAGAGTGGCCAGAACACAAAGCCCTGTCCAATTTGTAGGTAGATACGTATATGCCATGTTGTTTCCACAAACGAAAACCGAGCCATTTATAGCACACAAAGGGTTGGTGGCATTGATTATGGAAGTACAGTTGCCAAACACAACATAGCCTAAATCAATTTCTTTAGTGTTATTATATGATGGTGAAAAGAGGCAAGAGGAATTAGAAAACGTCATCGGTTGAACTAAGGGGGGGGGGTAATAGGACAGGAATTATTTACTAAGGATTCATTTGAGTAATTAACATAGGGCAATGAAAGGTTAGGTATGGCTAGAGGAATAGGGGGGCCCATTTTAAGACAAAGCCAACAATCGTGGGCCAGGCTTGTATTGGACACTTGAAGTAAATTGTAAGTAGCATTGAGGATATCAAAGGTTTGGGCATCGAGCCTAAAATTATCTCTAAGCTCAGGCAGGGCTAAAGGGTGATATTGAAGTTCAGGATATGAAGCTTTATGAATTTCTTCTAATTTTTTCTGGACGGTTTTAATTCTTGCAATATCTAATGGGCCTCCTCCATCAGAAATGTGAATGGGGGCGGTAGTGCTCCAACAAACAGGCTTTCCTTTTTGGCCGTTACAAGGAGATTGTACAAGTTTATTAGTGGATCCTAATACTTGTACGTCATTGATGCCTCCAGTTTGTGTTTTTAGTAACGTGGCCGTATAATATGTTCTATTGCCTGATTTGCATTGTTGATAGGAGGTATAACAGGAACTATGTACAGAAGATTGGAAAGAGCTACAAGGGCATTCTAGGAGCGGCCCGCTAGGTGAGGTATCTCTTGGGGTAGACTTACATTTCCATAACTGGTTTGGCATTAGGTAAGCTGTCTTGCCCGTGCAGGTCACCTGGGTGATTCTATCTGACGGAGGTTCACATATTTGTCCCCCTCTGCAGTCGCAAGGCTGGCCGTATTGTTTTCGTAATAATTCTTTTGCCTTACGAGAGTCACCAAAACCTGCATAGACTGTCACTATGTTATATAGAGCGATTATTCTCCAAAGGAATTTCATGTTAGGCTTCATTTTCTGAAAAACAAGAAGGAAAGAACTTCTCAGGGAGATTTATCTTCCCTGGACTGACAATGGTTATGATTTATTTGTCTTACCAATCTTTCAGGCAGCCATCTGGCTGCATCATTTTTTTGTGAGAAGATGCATACTGAACCTCTTCCCCAAATTAAAACTGGATCGGGGCCATGCCATGAACTATCAAGTGGATCTTTCCATTTTACCATTGCAAACTGTTTTTGAGATTCAGGATGCCAGAAACGGTCGGCAGCCGATTTTCCATGACTGTCCAAATTTAAAAAATTAAGGATAAACAGGGCATGATTGAGTATGTTTCTGGGGGTACCCTTCACGGGGTACCAGCTCCCCCCTTTTAATTTTGTGATAATAGTTTTTAATGACAGATGAGCTCTTTCTACTATACCTTGTCCTTGGGGATTATAGGGAATGCCTGTGGTATGTTTAATTTGTAGGGTATTACAAAATTGTAAGAAGGTTTTGGCTATATAACCGGGGCCATTATCTGTTTTGATTTGTTTGGGTATTCTTAAAATAGAAAAGCAGTGTAATAAATGAGCTATGACATGTTTGGTGGCCTCTCCTGTTTGGAGAGTTGCACTGATGAATCCACTATAGGTGTCTATGCATACATGGATATATTTTAGTTGACCGAATTCTAAGTGGTGAGTAACGTCCATTTGCCAAATTTCGTTGGGGATGAGTCCTCGGGGGTTAACTCCTAGATGGGGAACAGGTAAATATGTTATGCAGTTGGCGCATTGTTTAACTATTTGTCGAGCTTGTTCTCTGGTATGTTTAAACATAAGTCTTAAGGTTTGGGCGTTTAAATGATGTAAGGCATGTGCCTTTTGCGCTTGTTGCAAATTGTCTGTAGTGACTGTGGCTATGGTTTTTGTTGCCGTGTCAGCTGTTGCGTTACCTTGTGTTTAGAGGTCCCGGTAATCCTGAATGTGCTCTAATATGCCCAAGAAAAAAGGGAGTAGTCCTTTTTCGGATAAGTTGTTGACATTGTAAAAATAGGTTAGCTGTGTCTGAAATATGTTTAATTTGAGACACGGTCTCTAAGAGGGGTATTGAATGAGCCAGGTAGGTGCTGTCTGTATAAATGTTAAGTGGCTGACAAGGAAAAGCTGATAGTGCTGCAATTATAGCTTGCAATTCGACCAGCTGAGCTGATGTATAAGTGGTCTGGAATTTAACGACTACATTATTGTAAGTGTAAGCAGCAAGTCCTGTGGAAGATCCATCAGTGAAAATTAGTAATGCGTCATTGAGAGGTTCTTTACTGGTAATATGGGGAAATACAAACGCATGAAGTTTACAAAATTGAATAAGTTTGTTAGGTGGGTAGTGGTTGTCAATCGCGCCAGTATAAGAAGCGCAAGCAATTGGCCAGGCTTCCGTATTTTGTAACAGCCAATGGATGCGTGATTGAGTGTAGGGCTGTATAATGGTAGAGGGGTTCTATTCCAAAGTATTTCCTACTGTTTTCTCTTCCCAAGATAATTAGATCAGCTACGGCATCATAATAAGGCAACAAAACCTTTTTAGGGGAGGAGGGCAGGTGTACCCACATAATGGGATTGTTCTGCCAAAATAGGCCAGTAGGGGTTATTGTTGTGTTAAAAATAAGGAATATTAATGGCTGAGAATAATCAATACCGGTAACAAATTGTGTTGCAATGGCATGTTCTACCTGTTGGAGTGTCATTAATGCTTCTTTAGTAATGGACCTGGGGGATTTTGGATTAGAGTCTCCTTTTAATATATCGAAAAGAGGTTTTAACTCTCCTGTGGTGAGCTTTAAGTACGGTCGAAGCCAATTTATGTCTCCCAGTAATTTTTGGAAATCATTTAAAGTTTTTAAATGATCACGACGTATAACGGCCTTTTGATTAATGATTTTGGGTCCATTAATCTGGAAACCAAGATAAGTGTATGGATCTTGTAATTGTACCTTTTCTGGGGCTATCTGTAGTCCGGCTGCTGTTAACTCTTGTTTGAGTTGGGCGAAGCACTGTAAGACTTGTTCGCCAACTTCTCCTGCTATTAAAATATCATCCATATAATGTATAATATACATTTGTGCCCATGTTTTTCTGACTGGCTCTATAGCGGCAGCGACATATTTTTGACACAAGGTAGGACTATTGGCCATACCCTGAGGTAAGACTTTCCATTGATAGCGCTTCATTGGTTGTTTAAAATTTGTAGATGGAAGACTAAAGGCAAATCTTTTCGGTCAGCAGGGTGAAGGGGAATTGTAAAAAAGCAATCTTTAAGGTCAATAACGATTTTAAAATATTTTTGGGGAATCGCAACCGGTGAAGGCAATCCTGGTTGTAAGGCACCCATAAGGATCATAGTGATATTTACTGCTCTTAAATCTTGTAAGAGTCTCCATTTACCAGACTTCTTTTTAATAACAAAAATAGGTGTATTCCAAGGGGAATTACTTTCCTCAATATGTCCTGCTGCTAGTTGTTCCTGCACTAACTGTTGGGCAGCACTTAGTTTATCATTGAGTAAAGGCCACTGATCAACCCAAACGGGCTCATCTGACTTCCAAGTAATGGGGTCAGCGCACCTTTGGGGTGCAGGTATGTCAGTGGCCTGAGCTAAAAATTTCCAAACCCCTTTTTATCAAGTTGTCCTGAAACCAGTATAGGCTGTGGGATACCGTTCTCTCCTTTTCCAAGACCTTTACCAGGGGTGTATCCTTGAGTTAACATTTGTGCAGTAACTATATCATTTGGACTACACATTATAATTTTCATTTGAGAGAGTAGGTCTCGCCCCCAAAGGTTAACAGGTAGGTGAGGGATGACAAATGGCTTAATGAGGCCTGAATTGTTTTCTTTATCTGTCCATGTTAGGTATTTAGAACTTTGTTTAGGATTACTGCTTTGTCCAATTCCTCTCAAGTGAGTTAAAGTTTCTGTGGTAGACCAATGAGAGGGCCAATCTTCCTGTTTAATGATAGTTACATCAGCCCCTGTGTCTATTAGTCCAGTGAATGCCTTCCCGTCTACCCATAAGGTTAGAGAGGGTTTTTGATTTGTAATTGGTTGCACCCAATATATATCTGATGATCCGAAACCTTTTATATTTCTATTAGAGTATTGGATATTATTATCTGTTTTAACCAAAGGTAGCAGGAGTAACTGAGCTATTCTAACTCCTTGAGGGACAGTAATAATACTATCAATAGCTCTGGCCATAATTTTAATTTCTCCTTCATAATCATTATCGATAACTCCAGGGAGGACTTGTAGGCCTCTCATGGTGACACTACTTCTTCCTAAAAGTAGCCCAAAAGTGTTAGGTGGTAAGGGTCCATATATTCCGGTATTTAAGGTTTGCGTTCCCATTTCAGGTGTTAGTATTGTGTGGGAGGTGGAACTGAGGTCCAATCCTGCACTTCCTGGGGTTGCTCTACTAAGTTTTGAAATGGATTGCTGTTGCTGGCTGGAACATAGCTGACTGCCCCATATGCTTGTTTCGGGGCCTGAGGCTGGCCCCTCATCCCGTTTCCCTGCCTGGGGGGTAAAGGATTTCCTTGACTGTCAGTTTTAGATTTACATTCGTTTGCCCAGTGCCTTCCTCTTTTACACCTTGGGCAAAGGCCTGGGATTTTTGCTTCTGGACTCTTATTTTGGTTTTCACAGCAATCTTTTGCAAAGTGTCCCCTTTTACCGCATCTAAAACATCCCCCTTTATCTTTACCTTTGTTAATGAGGAAATCTCTTACTGTTTGGCCGCTAAAAGCGGCGGCCATTGCTAGGCCTTGTTGATATGAGGGCCCAATATCTGAACAAAGGCCAATGTATCCTGTTAAATCTGTTTTCTTTCGATAAGGTCTGATTGCCGCTTGGCAGGCGGGGTTAGCATTTTCATAAGCTAACTGTTTAACATAATCTACACCCGTTTCTGCATTTCCAAAGATTCTACCTGCCGTGGTCATAAGTCTATGCACAGAGTCTGAAAATGGGTCATCGGGTCCTTGTTTAACCGCTGTGAGCGAGGCCCCTGGATCTCCTTTAACGGGAAGTTTTCTCCAGGCCTTTGTAGCAGCAGCCTGGATTTGTGAGAACAGTCCAGGGTCATATTGCATTTGGGCCTGAGTGTCTGCATAATTACCTGAACCAGTTAACATATCAAAATCCCAACCATTTCCTGCCTGTTGATTTCTTTTAGCTGTATCTCTACAATTTTCAAAGAACTCTGACTTCCAAATTAAGTGGTCTCCTCCAGAAAGAACTGCCCTGACTAAGGTATTCCAGTCTGTAGGAGTGAGCCAATTCTCAGCTACAGATTCCACTATAGCAAGAGTATATGGAGCAGTAGCCCCATACTGAGAGGCAGCAGTCTTTAACTCTTTTATAATAGTAAAATCAAATCCAGTATGATGCCTCCAAGCCTGTCCCTGTTCATCTATGGTTTCAGTGACCGGAAAAACGTCTTTGGGGGAGGAGTCTTCTCTATGTCGGCTAGCAACTAACCCCCCTCTTGGAACATGTTGTCCAGGCCGCTGAAGTGGGCGTAAGGAACCCTCCATAGCGTCTGAATTCGGTATTTTTTCATTTCCTGTTTTTAGCTTTTGGAGCCTAATTATCAATGATTGATGTAACTCTTCAAGTTTAATCTGTTTTTCTAGTTGAGCAATTTTTTGCTTTAATTCTTCTTTGGGATCTATTGCTGCCATAACAATGGGCGCAGAAGCCTCATTATGTGTCTTATTATATAGGGGTGGGTATGAAGAGCAGGGAGGCAAATCAGGGTTGTGATATTTAGCCGCTTCTTCCTCTAAATCATCCCAATTTATATCCGATTGATTAGGCTTATTAATTTCCTCCTCCTTTTGAAGCATCTGTAAAATTGGGTATTT